>NC_090942.1:55480910-56737910 GCF_040807025.1 Struthio camelus
CATGATTTCCTGGGTGTTTTAGACTCCATGATGAAGAGAGGAAGAGAGAGGGGGCAGGCTAATTCATTTAATTTGCAAGAATCACATTTTAGCAAAGATTTCTGCTTGTATGTGCATTTCTGGAGCAGCTCAGTGCACGCACAGAAGGATCCAACCCTTCCCAGTCCAGTGGAGACAGCAGCTACAGTGCCCGAACTCAGCTGCACAGAAGCAAGACACGCACGACACTGTGGAGACAGGCTGGCAATGTGAGCCCTGCTGTACGGATGAGCAGGCAGGAACAAAGAAATAAGGAACGTGTCCTTGGGCACAAAGTAAGTCATTGGAAGAGCCAGTAACAAGACTTGGGGGGACCTGACTCACCTTCCTGTGCTCTGACCACTAGGTAACACCATCTGTCCTAAATTTGAGACTGTCGGCCCTGCGAGTTAATGGAGAGTGTTTCCAAGGCTGGTTGGCATAAGGAAATAGAGCATTAAAACCACATCAACTGGCCAATTTAGGACCAGCAGAGTGACTATGACATTTTAAATGGTTTCAACTAGTAATGGGAAAAGCCTGGAGAAGAAAATGTGGCAGGCTGAGGGGATCTGGTGGGAGGCAGGGAGGGAGTTAACCGGATATTTCTCAACCTCAGAGACAGCACTGAAGAAGATTAGCTTGAAATCGGCACTAACCACTTCTACTTCTGCCTCCAGTTTCTCAATGGGAATCAACTTCTCTTGAAGCTACTGACTAGGTGAGCAAATTTGGACAATGCCCTGGTTCAGCTCATAGCCCTCCCTGCCTAGCACACACACGCGCGCACACACACACACACTCTCCCCTGTGCACTGTCAGTGCTTGTTATGCTCAGGTGCAACAAGCGGTCTATCTGAAATAGCATGATGACCCTAATATCGACCACTTTCCTGAATAAGACAGGCCATATAAATAAAACAGCCTCTCCAGTGTCAGCATCAGGGAATCATCTCAGCAGTCCAGTACAGAAATGAAGAATAAAAGGAGGAAGAGAGTGTAAGTGGAGGGCAGGAAAGAAAAGGCTAAGGAATACTTCTGCCAGAGAGAATTTGCAGGGTAAATGGCAGG
This sequence comes from Struthio camelus, assembly GCF_040807025.1. Taxonomy (NCBI): domain Eukaryota; kingdom Metazoa; phylum Chordata; class Aves; order Struthioniformes; family Struthionidae; genus Struthio; species Struthio camelus. The sequence goes on from NC_090942.1 coordinate 55,482,000, forward strand.
TAGAGTTTGATGTGGGATAAGGGGAAGGTGACACAGACTATCATCAACCTCTTCATAAACTCACTGTAAAGTGAAATAATAACAGTTCGGCAGTGTAAGAAAGCAGTGAGGTGAAGGCAGTGCAAAGCCTTTGACCCCCAGGATCTGCATTGTCTTTTTTCCCCCTACAAACAGCATCAAACAGCCATTGGCCAGTTACTGGTGACAGGAGTGGCTGCCTGATAAGGCCATCTTCATGCCCAGGGAAAAGCTGAGACCAGGGTTTCTGGCACATTGGTGCATCCCAGCACTACAGGTCCAAACCACAAACCTTATCCAGGCCTCAGCAACATCCTCTTTGGCCTGGGAGGATGCAAACAGCCTTGGCAAGGTGCACTATTCCTGCCCTGCTGCAGTGCCTGCAAGCCCCAGCCTGGCCTCTGCCTGCACAAGGACTGAAAGGTAGTAAGGTAGGTGGACTTAAAGGACAAGCAAAAGGAACCAGAGTATTTATCTGCAAAGCAGAATTCTGACCTTCAAGTCAGAAGTGATGGACAAATAAAGGATTAACCAGCACTATGCTGTTCATAGCTTCTGCTCTCATCTGAGAGACTGAAATAGTGTAGAATATTTTTAATGGGAAAACTGCAACCAATCCTGTCAACTTCTGATTTAAACCTTCATTCCCACAAACCCATGGGAAGCTTAAAATAATATGGGTATTATTTCTGCATACCACTGCTTGGCATTTCAGTGGCTGCCTCTGCCTCAGAGGACAACCAATACATGCACATCAGCCATCCGGACCCAGCTGCAGGTATATGAGATTTCTCAATATAAGGCAGTCTCTAGGGGATATCGAATCCAATTGCTCATCCCCCAAAAGATTAGAAAGTGCTTTGCCTGGACCTTAGATAAAACTTCCTCATCCTTTGTACTGACCTGGACTGAGCTATCATCCCTCCTTTCAGAGAATCTCCCATCACTTATTCCCCCTGCGCTCAGCCAGCCTCCTATACTGCCTCCCACTGCTGTGGTGCCCATGGTTTGTTGAGTTGTGAAACGCAGACACATCTGGCTGTATTTGTGTAACATCTGGCCATTGTCATGTACAATTTACAGCAAAAGGATTCCATGCAAAGGGCATGAGTGCAACTGATTAAACATAATATGGGGCAAAGACTCTGCTCTTTCCACCATCATGAGGAATAATAAAAAGAAAACAAAAAATAAAAGAAAGAAGCAGCCATTAACTAGAAAAATTTAAACTTAAAGGAACAGCATCTCATTCTTCCTCATTTGCTCCTTTTTCTCTCATTGTCAGTGTTACCACTGAATGTGGGGAGATGTGCTGCAAGAAAGAAAGTACAGAAAAGAGACTGACCAAATTACAAATTATGCAGGCATCCTGAACCAGAGAATCTGTTTTCTACTATTGGGAACCAACCCAATCAGCAGGCTTTAGAGGAACACTAAGAATTCAAAATTATTTTCTTTAAGCAAAGAAGTTAGGAGAGCATCTAGATTAGGAAAATTCTTTCACATCCCTGAGGCTACAGGATAACAGAGATAGAAGAGATTAATTCAGTTTCTCCCTGCTGTCCACACCTTTTCAAAACACAGGAGGGTAAATCCTGGGCCAGAATAAATTGGTGATATTCAGCTGACATCAATGGAGTGATACTCTTTGGTCAGCTGAGGTGGGGGAACCCTAGGAGTTGGGTTTTCCTTGTGTTTTATTCTGACCTGTGAAAAATCCTTTTCTGGTGGAAGACAGATTGTTACTGATCTGTCTTTGCTGTTTCTCCATCTTATTCTACAAAGGTGTTTTGAAAACAATGTATTTGAGTGCTAAGACTTCCCAGCAACTGCTCCCATATACAATGGAAGGATTAATTTTTCCATCGCTCCCACTTTCAATTATTTAAAAAAATTTTTTTCATTTTATTTCACATTTCCTCCATTTATCTACCATGGATATGTCACTTCAGAAATATTCTGAGCTGACAGTCCCCGGAAACTGAGGATATATCTATCCTCAGACTATATGGAGCCAGAGCAATGGCAGGGCCACTTTCCTACATGTATTGCTTGATTCTAATGAGACAGGACCATTCCTGAGAATAAGTTCATTTTCTGCAGCCTGTACAGTCCCTAGTCTTTCTCCTGAAAATGCTAAAAGGAAAGTCAAGTGCAGTAGCACAGAATTTTGCAGCATGGAGACCTGGTCCATCAGGAAGCAGATGGAAGGGGGACTTGTGCAGGGCCACTGAACTGCCCCCATGGGGAACAAGGGGTCAGCTCCAACCTGGGGCAGACATGACATTAATGACATCTAGGTGAAAGGCTGCTCATCTCACTGCTTCCCTGAGCTTCAGAGTTTCCATGATAACTTTTTTCTTCTGTGTAGCTAAAACCATCTAGGACCTAAATTCCCATTGCTTTTCGTCCTATGCAGTCATTACCTTCAATAGGAGGGAAAGAGAGGTCATCATTCAGTTCAATTGTCATTTTACATTCCCTTTGCCAGGGTGTCGCTGACAGTACCAAGGCTGGACTATGAGAGCTAGGTCACTCATAGGAAATGTAGGTAAAGATTAGGATGAGATGACCTGTTTATCAGGTCAAGGAGAAAAGGGCAAGACAAATCTTCATTTCTCCTCTGCCTGCTATGCCTGTCCCAGTAAAATCTTGAAAATCCAGCCAAAGCCTAACATTTCTCTCACACGCATCCTGACTGACCTATTTCCACAAATGTCACAGCCAGGAAAAATTGTCTATCAGTGGGAAAGGGGGCTAACAACTTGGCAAAAACATTTTCCCTACTAAGAACAATAGCATGTCAAGGGAAGGGATATTACTGGAGACTTAGTCTGACCAGGTGTCAAGACGGAGAAACAGGAACATAAAGTTCCCATGCTCCTAATCACAACAGACAGCAAATAGGATTTCTATATCAGAATATTCCATTTTCAAATCAAAATATTAAATTTGCAACACTTCTTTAAAAACTATTAATTTTGCTGGAAAAATTACACCGTCCCAAATGGCTTGACTCTAAACTTTCTCGCCTTATTGGAAATAAAACTGAAACAAGGAAAAGTGTATTCAGAGAAAATTCTGATTAAAGCTGTCATCTATAAATGTCATTAGAAATCAGTCCATTCTCAGGAAGCTTTTTTATCCATAAATCTTAGATAAAAACAAATATACTTCTGAATTGACTCACCAAATCTTTAAGTAATAGAAAATAGCTAATAGGGAATAGCTTTAAGGTCAAAATTGTTACAGTGACTGGATAAAATATGAACTAAACCTTCAGTGCAAAGTTGGATTAAGCCATAAACCTTTACTGAGTTAATAAATTCCTGCCTTTTTTTGAAGTATTATTTTTGACTTCCACACTTTTCCATCCTTCCTTATTCATCAGGAACAGATATTATATCATTTTCCTCCTAAGTAAAACTGGTCTCCAAGGTATTTCTATCCCATCTGAAAGGACTAAAAATTGGCTGTGGTAGATTTACATAAGGCAGTAAAAGCATGGAAAATTACATTTGTCAGAAAAGGCAATAGGCCATAATTTTGTCTTGGCATCCACCTAACAGGTCGCTGATGGAAGCTGTGCTGCTAGGAACAGGCAAACACTGTAAGGTTAAGAGATGTCGTTCAGATCTGTTTATCTGTCTTAGGGCATAGTTATACAAACATTGATAGGGCAAGCAGTCACAGAACGGAAGTCAAATGAGTCTCTTCACAGTAATTCTTCATCCAGAATAATGTTTTTCGAGCTTTCTAAATTTGCAGATCCTTAAAAAAATATTCCAGTAGATCTACAGGCCCCATACAGTGAATTTAATCCTACTGACAATCTCCTGTGGACCCACAGGGCTACGGACCACAGTTTAAAACAACTGACCAAGTAGATGTGCATGTGAACAGCTACTTTGGTCTTTTGAAGGTGCCTGGTATTCTGGGAGTTAAAGATCAGAATATCTCAATATTTATCCAGAGCTCATTCTAGTTTCTGTCCTGGGAGCCAAGATCAGTAACTAGGTGAGCACATCAGTTTCCCCCTAGAGCTTTGAGGACTTTCTTGCTTCCATACAGACCACTCAAATCTGGCAGGAGACTTTCCTCATACCACTGCCAGAGACCAAGCACCATTAAAGCAGCTGGAGAGACTGAAATAAACCCCTTCGTTTTCTCTAAAACAGCAGAAAAATTTAGCTTTTTCAACCCACCAAAAAGCTGCAAGGGAGTTTGGGGTTATTCAACGTTTATAAAGCATTGAAAGCATTCATGATATTTGCAAGAAGAAAAAATTTGCAGTATTTGCAAAAACGGAGTCACTGCCTGTTAAGAACACTTCATCTAAAACATGTTTTCATGGGTCTGAAGTGGTTGAGCCAAAATGTCACCCTATTAGTTTCTTCCCATCCGTATCACATGTCCAATGGAGAATCGATTAAAACAAACAAACAATGACTTCTGTCAGTAATTGTGTGGGGGTTCAAATTCTGCTGCTCCTCCTTTGTCAGAGGAGCCAGTTCTCTCTACTCGCTCCCTCTCCCTTCTCTCTCTTTCTCTCCCTCCGTGGGTTGATGTTTCCATGGAAACATGTTCTTTAGTGCCACTGAAATTACATTGCATTTAAAGCATTAACCCTTCCTTGAGCTGAGGAAGGTCTCACAACAATTATGGTTCCTTTTTTACCCCTCCCCTTTAAACTTCCTTGTGATTTTTTTTCTTGCAGCATTAGGAAAACCTCATTCTTCCCGAGAAGACCTCACAAGTAGGATTTGTATAATAAGGGATGCAGGATGCATCAGCAATGGGGCAGAGTCTAATTTAAGAGTTATTTTTTTTTCATTTATTTTTCCACAAAGCATTAACACATTTCTCTTCACACAACATGCAAACAAAGAAAATGCTGCAATAGCAAAGAAAGCTAAGAGTGAGATAGAAGGAGAAGCAAGCAAGTCTCAAGCTGACACACAGGAAGAATACAGCTTAAGTTAATACCAGAGCAGAAGCACTAAAGCCCCAGGTAATACTACACTGAGCAGCAGCTTTTGCACTGCAAAGTGTCATACTCACAGACCTCACCATTCCTTCTTGATCCTGCATTGTCTTCCTCTTCACAGTCATGTCTGTAATTAGCCACTCTCGCCTTCGCTTACCATTAGCACTCCAGCCACTACTGCAATGCTCAGTGCAACCAGTACCCTCATCACCACCAGTACCCTTCCCTCTGCTGCTGCTTTTCTCACCCTCTTCATCACCTAAACTGCCATCTCTGCCATCCTTCCCACTGGCCTTCTAATGTCACCCATCACCTTCACCAGCACTTCCAGTGCAGCCATTGCCAGAGAGCCACTGCCTTCACTGCAGCCAGCTGAAGCACGCAATCACTGGCACTTTCTGTGCACTCACAGTGGGCAAGGAAGGCTTTGAAAGTCAGTGACACCCCATCCAGGTGCCGCCTGGACCTTAGGTCCCAACTCAGTTTCCACTGCGCTACCTTGCCTGGCCATCCATCTCCTTCACTCCTCCTGGACACCAAAAGTCAGTCTGCCAATCCTCAGCCCATAGCCTCTGCTTACCCCCACCCCAGTCACAGTCACAACCTCTCCAGGCCCTTCCACTGACATCATCCCTACTGCAAACACTGGGAAGATCCAAAAGGGAGATAAATACCAAGAATTTCCTTCCACTCTTTTGCCTAGTTTCCTATACTAATGTGCTCCTCCTTACTGCCCCAACATCCCATGGTCCCACAGCTTCCAGTTCCCTTACATTACCTCTGCCTGCACAGCTGCAGTCTCCATATTCCCCTGCACCATCTATTTTGGGTTTCCCTATGCATGCTGAATGCCTCAGGCATATCTCACCACTCTCAACTCTAGCCCCCTAAGTCAGGGTGCAAAGCCTCCTGCTTTGAGCTGGGCACATATGTAGTGTTGTGAGGATGAAGCAGCGTGGGAGGAGGATGCTATTCTGAAAGGAATGATAAATATGGATAATAAACTCAACCTAAGTCTTTTCTGCCTGTCTCTAGTGGGTTCCCAATATGGGTGATAGAAATATCATGAGCACATTTTGAACACGGCTGGGAACACTGCCAAAGTCCTACTCACAGTTCACACATTTACATCACTTATATCACATCCGACTTGTGCCTTGTATTATTAACTTTGCAGAGTGCTTTGTGATGCAGTTTGTAGGACAGGCCATGTGAAACAAAGGTACATTCCCTCTCTATCTTCCTCTTGCTTTAGGACAGACTAATGTCTGGGGCTAGCCAAGCTGTTGCTAAGCACAGGAGGTCTACTGTGTCTGCTGATATGGTCAGTGCACTCTGAGCTTCTCAAGCAGTGCTCTGGAAAATACTTCAGGATCCATCTCCAGGGCCCAGAAGGTGCAAAAAGAAAGAAATATTTGTCTCCAGGTCATCAGTTCAACTCCTAGTCCCGGCTGGTAGTGATGGAGGATTTTCTTCTCTGCTGTTGGATGCCCAGGAACCTCTGTGAAATGTAGAGATGGGGTCCACGTGACAGGTGCCCAAAACAGCACTGTGACTACTCAGGCCTCTTCCTCAGCAGCGTCAGAAAAAAAGCTGAATATAGGAGACCAACTATCCAAAGAGTGTGACTAAAGAAATTCTGTTTGCTAGAACAGAATAAAGGCATATTTACAGGAAAAGTTGTAGAGGGGCCAGCATTGCTGACAGATCAAGCCTTTGGCTTTCTGCAGGACAGACCACAGCCTGTGGCAGCTGAAAATACATTACCCTCCAGGAATTTTCATGCAAGAGAAGAGGAATTACAATGACCCAGCATTGTGACTTTATGATTTTGTAAATCAATAATTTTTCCAACAGTCTGAAAAAACTCCAGGTTATACTTCATCACCTACTCTAGGTGCCCCATTTAGGCTCTGTGACTGTTGTGCCATCTGAGGCCAGGCAAGCAGTGAGTGACTCAGATCGCCCGATACACACAATGGGGAGACGTAACTGCAATGCATAGGTTAGATGCCTGCAGCAGGCTGTCTGAATGTAGTTGTCTATATATTAAAAAAAAAAAAAAATTTACATCCTCAATCTTGTTTCCTGAACAAGAAAAGAGAGAGACAGAGTCTAATTCAGCCCCTGCAGTTGCACCTCCAGCGAAGTAAATGTGCCTATTTACTCTGGAGCTGCACTTGATCCTGAATTACTTCTCCGCTTCTTTTCCAGGAAAAGGTCAGTTTAAAGAAGCCTCAGGCATGATGCTGACATTGCCTCCAACAGAAGACTCTCAGGAGGTCTGAAATAAGTACCAAGTCCAAATTTGGGATATATTATCTGATTTCTTCCCCTACTCCCTCCTGAATAGTCAGAGTAGGAAATATCCCAAGAGTATTCTTTTCCTCAGACTTGTAGGACTCTTTGGACCTAGAAATACTGTGAATAAGATCTTCCAACATGTATCTGGGATTCCCAAGCCACAATGCCCACTGCAGGAAGCCTGAACATAGCACAGATGGAAATGGTGAGCATGCTGTGAGTGAAACCAGCACATTTCCATGGAGAGTGCAGTAGAGGGTCAATTCTCACATCTGTCACCAGACCATAGCTACCTTCAGTTCAACCAACTCTGCTACCCAGGGCAGCAAAGCTAGGGGATCACACTCTTTTTTAGCAAAGATATATAGCCAGGTAATTTCAATCTCAGCAGAAACCTGCACTTCCCTGATTTCACTTTTATTAGCGCCTAAGTAAAACTAAAATTCAACCTGCAAATCTCACACACAAGTCCTGACAGAGCGTGGACATACCCTGAGAGGCTGGGATATAGTGTAAGTGCCAGATGGGGGTAATGTGGGCTCTAGTTCTGGTCTCATTCACAAGGGGTACCTTAGGCTACATCATTTCCACAGCTCTTGCTGTGCGCATATTGTGGGAGCATATGAGTTGTCTGCACCCGTTTCTGCTGGCAGCACTCAGTATGATCATTTTGGAAAAAGTAGTCTCCAGAGGAGGCATCTTTCAGAAATCTCTCACTCCTACTTTGAGTCTAACATGACTCCAGAGCTGAAACGTCACTGATTCAGGCTCCAGGCTCTAAATGACATGGCCCCTCGAAATGAAAAGAAAAAAAAAAAAAAAAAGGCCCTGTGTCACATAAGCACTTCTCAGAGCAGTAACCTGTACCCCGCCGGGGGGCCCGTTATGCTGGAGTTCCCCTCCGCGGTGTCCCACCACCCTCCTTCTCAGAGGACGTCAGAGTCCGAGCCGGACAAACTTCCCTCACACCCAGGGACCAGGTTTCAAAGAGGCAGATGGAGCCTCACCCACCCACACATCAAGCTGAAAATCAAACTTTTAACCAAAAAAGAAAAAAAAAGGGAAGGGGGGGGAATGATATCTCTGAAATTCTTTGTGGATTATAACTTTTCCATGGCAACAGGCTTCAGAGGCAGGAGGGACGGGGAGGCGAGGAGATGGAGAGCGCTGCGGAGGGAGCTCGCTCACAGCGCTGGGTACCGTTGCCATGGGAACCCTCTCGCATCGCAACCAACTGCCAAAGTCAGCCAGGATCCCAGAAACGGCCCTGAAGGGAGGCTGCCGGAGGGGCTGGGGGGTGCCGGGAACCCAACCGGTCCCTGGTGAGGAGACGCAGCCCCAGCAGCTGTATCTCTCAGCCTCAGCACCCACGGCCTGAGGGTGCCACCCTGCCCCGCGGTGCCATCTCACCTCTGCTAGGCCCAGCCGAACTGGGCAAAGCTGCAGAGTGGGAGGCAATTCAGAGCTGCAAACAAAACAAGCAGGGAGGGAGGGCAGGTGGGAAGCAGCGAGGCAGAGAGGGATAGTTTTCTGATAGCCTTTGGTTTGCTTTCCACCTTTCCGGATCGATTTGGACCATGCAAATGTATTTGTTTTCACACCACAGATGGCTGTAGAAAGAGGATGTCACTCCTAATCACTGAAATCAAGATGGAAATGTTACTTCCCTGCAAACGTAGCTACTAAGGCAAGAAGAAGGGCTGCGCCTGACTAAAAGTTGCCTGGTCCCTGTTTGCACAGGACCATGTCCCTTCCGACTGCATCTACCCCATGCAGTGCAGTGAGTGTCCCAATCTATCTCTAAGACATGACAGATGTCACTACGTTGTAGTAGTCAAGTGAAGAATTAGAGGACTTTCTGCTAATGGAAAAAAAGCAGACTATGAAAATGAGTTAGTATCTCTTTCCAACCTTCTGCAACACTTGAAGGGCAAGAACTTGCTGAAATGAATGATTAGCCATTCAACAGAAGCCTTTTCCTGCTGTAAGAAACTGTTAAAGGTAGGTTTGGAATAAGAACTTTAAAAGAGCTGGCAACTTCCGTGAACCCTTGCTAGTATTTATAGTTGTACCCCTAGGATGATAAGGGATGGATGAGTCGTTTCAGGCTGCAGACGGCTGCAGACGGCAGGAAGGAATTGACTCCTACTCCAACCACACAACTGGCTAAGCAAATTGTGGAGGAAGGTTCCCTTCTCCTGAAGCATCTGTTATCACCCATCTGATTGCACAATGAATCAGTAGTATGAGGACAGGCCGCTGTGAGGGTGGGGAAAGAGGGAGAGAAAGACTGCAAATCAGACAGCTACAAAGCAAGGAGAAGCCAGTTTCCACTTTGTCAGAGAAAAAGGCATGGGCCAGACTAAAGAAAAGGGCCTGATTTTCATACTTTTAAACAAGGTGTTTATATTACTACTGATGGTATAGCACCAGTGAAGTAGCTTGTCTTTTAATGCAACAATAACTTGGTATTCCTGCATATCTTTGAAAGCAAAGGATCCCAAAGTGCTCTGCACTCTACATATAAGGGAATCATTTATCTGCCTACATCATTTGCACTGACAAAATAAGGCAGCCAGCCTGTCCTGGCAATGCTACAGAGCTGTTCAACAGAAGCAAAATCCTCACTCTTACACACTATGAGCAGAGAGCCCAGCCACAGCTCTGCTGGTCCACCAAGCAATTTATCTGTGCTGCTCTGCTTATTCCTAAGAATGGAGACCAAGCCCAGCCCACCAGACCACTTCTAACCCATCTTCACCACTGGTCATGTTAGCTGGGATAAAGGGAATGAGCATGGATGATAGCAGCATTTCCCCCAACGTTCCTGGTGAGGAAAGAGCAGATTCCCTCCATCTGACTGACTCCTACCAACTCCATAATTTCCCAGGTGTCTCATACAAAGTTACCGGTATGATGCCTTCATGAACTCATTATCAGCATTAGAATTATCAATATTTGACCAGGCTCCTACCTGGACCATGAGTTGGGGGCTTGAAACCAGCCTGTGCTTTGGAGGAGGAAAGAGAAAATGATGATAATGATCCATTCTGGACTTAAATAGTGAACCTGTGGGCGTGCAGAAGAGCCAGCACGGAACTAGGTTTTTTTCATATGGACTGAGCTCAGGCAGCAACCAATATGAAAAGTCCAACACAAGGCTGATTTCCTCATTTCTACCTGGAAGATCATAGGAAGACAGCTCAGTTGGGACTAGCTTGTTAAAGACAAGCTCCTGAGGGATGTTTCTTTTCAGGTTGGGCCCATTTAATAGCTTGAAATAAGGTGACAGTAGGTCTGTAGGCCTAAACAGCAGGTGGCGTTTGGCAAGGCCCAGATGAGCTCGGGTTTGGGGTCACAGCTGACAGTGAGTTGGGGTCTGATTCTGAGGCTGGCAAGGTACCGTGCCCCATAGGCAGGAGTAAGCTGTGAAGACTCCTCCTCTGCCCTAATTCTGACCCACTGGCTCAGGTGACACTGTGATCCTAAGCCAAAGGGGCACAAGTTTCCTTCTCTAGCAAAGCTTTCATTCTAGAGTCTTTGATTTCATCAAAGGTGATGACAGTGCCCAAACGATGCCATCTTGTGAGATGACAATCCTCATCCCAGAGTCCTTCACTGCACAGACAACAACTAATCATGTACCAATAAAGAAGCCAATCCCAAATATTTGCTCCTTGTCCTCATCACCGCAATTACTCTTCAGAAGATCTGTGAGACTCTCTGTGGGGACTGGGAAGGCCTCAGCTAGCACTTCCCACACATGGAATGCAGAAGTTGAAAGAGGCTTCTACTTCTGAGCTCAGCAGGGGCTGCCAGGCAGCCCACCCACATCAGCCTCTGTTCATTAACATTGGACACCAGTGTTTTATTGGTCAGAAATAATGTCAAATAGGAGCCTTTCCCCAGAAGCTGGATGCCTATAGGCTACTTTGTGCATGGCACTGAACTTTTCTTATCCATGTATCTCATGTCTCTTCACAGAAATTGAGAGACTATTAAATACGGACCTGTATCACTTACAGGAGCTCTGCTGGCCCATCTGTAAAACTGTTCTCTGCCTCTCAAAGGCGTGCGTAAGAAACAGTCTCCTCCCCCCTCCTCATCCTCCGTTGACGGATCGGGTCTGTCAGCTTGTCAGCTCTCATTGGGCATTGTTTGACATAAGTCCACATCGGGGCAGTGAAAATCTGTTTGCAGTCAGCTCTTCCAACAGCTCCTGCTGGAGAGGGGAGGCTGACCCACTCCAAAAAATGCTGCCTCTGCTGACTACAAAAAGGCCACGGATGATAGCAGTGTCAGAAAATGGCATAAGCCAGGATGACAACTCTACAAGTTTGTTTGGGGTCTGTTGGGCAGGGGTAAGGAGAAGACTGAGGCCCAGGAAGGGGACCTCATGGCTCCTGGATCCCTGAAACTCTCTGTAGCTTGACACATACAGACACTGCCACCAAGATCAGTAGCCAGTGACTAAGTAAGAGGAAGTTACACAGTAGAGATTTGTACAGGGACGCAGCTCAGTGGCATGGGCCCTGGAATACTGTTTTGAGCTTCCCTCGCCTCTCAAGTTGCAAAGGTCATCTGTCAATCCCAGGCTCATTCCATCCAGAGCAGCTCTGACAGGGGTAGCTGAGAAGGGACATCAGAGGCTAGCTATGCCTGCAGTGCCTCCAAAGGATAGATTTCCACGGTACATCAAGTAGCCAGTCACTCAAAATAGGGTTTCTTGACCCTGCTTTTTTAACGTCTAAAAAAATTGCACTGTCTGATGTCCCTGAAAACCCTCCTCAGAATCTTTACAGAAAGCCAGAATCCAAGACACACTGGCTGTCACAATGTCATGGGAATAAACTATTAGATGATTAGGAATACTTTACATTGCCATCACAACCCCCATCTCTCCACTTCTCTTCAGTTTGTTCTAGCATGGGAAAAATCATGCCAGAATACCTGGATTTCTAGGAAGAAACTGAGGTGCTGTGATGGAAGCTGTTATCTAGCATAGACAGTTCAGAGACTGAGAAGACTGAATCCAGCCCACAGAGGTTCTCAAAAGGAACCTTTTTGGTACTAATATCAGTGGGGATGAAAGGAACCGTGCTGAAATTTTCACTTATGGGTCCAGTTCCAGCCTTGCAATTCCACTTCCAGCTGCAAGCCCTCACCTAGCAAACGCTCATTCCCAAAGGCAAATGCTTTTACCCCATTTGGCATTGCAACCCTTGACTGGCAAAACGCTTCTATAGATGAACTTCTCAAATTGCAATTTTGTGCTCTCCTACAAGGTAAGATTTGTTTAGGCCCTGAAAGGAGAAACACTTGATTGGATTTCTGTGCCTAGAAGATAAGATTTCAGAAACTATTCAGTTCCACCATGCCACACGCTGTGAGATGAGCAAAAAAAGCTACAGCTCAGGACCAAAATGTCACTAGAGTAAACAAGATTTTTAGTCATAGAGAAACTTAGGTTGGAAGGGATCTTAGGAGGTGATCTGGTACAACCTTCCACTCAAAGAAGGGCCAACTAGGATCACTTTTTCGTATCTGCTTTCTGATGAAACAAAGACTGAACTACAATCATTAACTTACTTGTTTCATGTCAGTAATCCATTCTTACACAGCTGCACGAACACACACGTTGAGTCTTTTATCCACACCCTGAGGTCAAATAATAAACATGAACAGAGGCTACAGGGCTTTCCAATTTCTCTAACAAATAGAAAAATAGAAACAATCAAACAAGCAAAAACACTAAATCAGCCTGCAATCAGGTATGAGAGGTAAAGAGCAGGAAGGAAGCTGGATAAAAAAAGGAAATAGTGAAGGGCAAAAGATGTGGCTAGTGGAAAGGGGAGGATGAAGAGATGGAGAACTATGGCAAGGGGACACTTTGGATCCAATTCAACAAGATCAGCAGTAAAAAGCCCTGGAAATCTTCCAAGCAAGGTTCAATTTTTGTGAGCTTTCTAGCTCAGCACTTCAGAGCCTACAGGTATTAACAGTTCAGCTAAGTAGCCACGTTTTGGATACTGAAGGGAACCTCCTTGCTTTTGGAGACCCACCCATGGAGCTTCAGTGGGTGTCAGCTGCCCATTTGGGTCTCTGAGCACAGTATCTGCCCTCCCACCATCTCAGCCAAAAGCTATCCTGGGTGTGGGCAGAGGGACCCATGGCAGAAAGGACGCAGGTGCAGAGCTATAAGGGTGAGAGAAAGCTAACGGTGAAATTGGACGGAGCTGCAGTATCCTTCTTTGCATCAGGGCGCACAGTGGAAAATGAAGAGGGATAAGAGTCCCAGCATGAGTGGCGAGCATATGGCCAGGCTGCATAACTTAAAGATTTTTGAGTTTGTTATCCACCTTGCAGCCCTGCCCTGTGCACCAGTTTCATCATTATCCATGACAATGGTGACAGAGGATTCCCACCCTGGAACAGACCTAAAATAGCATCAGTGACTCTCTCCCATAACTGCTAAAATGAACTTCTTCCTGTTTTTGCAGGATTGATGCATGAGCCTTTATTGCTCCTGTCCAGCTCAGTGTCATGGCTGGGGCTAGTCCTATTCAGAGAACTGCCTAATGCTTTCTGGTGTTTAAGCTATTTGCCATAATATTCCATTAAAGTAGTAATCTCCATATTTTAATTAGACATTGTATTTTTTTAAGTCTTTTTCTTTTAGCTTTTTCCCTTTCATGCATTTTACATTTGCTGTATCTTAACCTCAGGAAATATTATTTGTTCTTTGACTGTTGAAGAAGGCATAGGAGGGTCAGGCAAGGAAGTCAAGAAATTAATACTGAGATGGAAAAAATACAGTCAACATCTCTCAAAGATAAAGACGGGGCTGGCAGAAGGACTTGGAAATTTATATAAAGAAGCACAAGGCCTTGAGAGCACCCTGCAAAATGCATCAGCACTGGCAGATGAGTGGGAGAAAGGATGCGACACTTGGTGTATCCACAGCTCTGTGCCACTTGAGAGGGAGACATTCCCCACTGCACCCACTAAGGTAGAGGTACAGCCCTGCCTTTTTGGTTTGATTGCATGGCCCCCCTGCACACAAATGCATCAAGTCCCTTCTGACCCTGCTGACAGCAGGTGCCTTCGCAGTTTCTTGGAACAATAAACTCCAGAAGTTCCTTCTTACACATTGTGGAAAGAAATACTTTATGTCGCCTGTTTTCAACAAATCTCATATTGTTTTCAAAGAATGCCCTGTTTTATATAGCAGCAAAATAATTCCCCCATCTTGTTCTCTGAGCCTTGCCTGATGATGCCCACCAATTTGTTGACTTTGGCTGCCAGCACATAATGAGCCAAAAATTTCAGAGCTCTGCAGGCAGTGACTTCAATATCTTTTCCCTGAGTTGTTACACACTGTTTAGGGGTCAGCAGGGCACAGGCATAGTTTAGATTACTTTTCCCTAGATACATTACTTTACATTCATCTGGGTTGAAGCTCTTTGCCACCTTTTTGCCCAGTCACTGAGTTCTGTGAGGTTCTTCTAGAGTCACTCATTATCTGCATGGCAGCTGACTACCTGAAGCAGTTTACTATAACCACAAACCTGGAGAGTTTGCTCTTCCTTCCTTCCTCCCAGTCACTGATGATAATGTTGAATGCAAGGAGCCATGCTGGGGGAGCTGTGAGCCCCCATGCACAGACGCAAGGTACCCCAGCTCTGACTGGCTCACTGGGGTTGTGCAGCACGCCTGAGGAGCCAGCTTGCTATTTCAGAAGAGTGCTTCAGGCAAGAGTAAGCCCTGCAGCGAAGGGCTCGGCGCTCACTTGGGATAAAAACAGAGCACTTCTTATTAAGGAGGCTGATGTAAAGCTCAGAGCAGGGAGGCGGGGGAAGAAAGCATGAAGGCAGGACATGTGATATCCATTCAGTAAAAGAAAAGCAACTGCTACAGAATGCACAAGGTTAATATCAGCTGCTTCTTCTGCCCTAGAGTTTCTTCATGGTAGGAAGCTCAATTGCCTAGGGTGTTTTCTTCACACACGCACCCTCCACAAACACACACAGACACACCATCATTCTCAGCCTCCCACAGCTGGAGAGAGGAGCAGATATCCAAACCATAGACTAAAGAGAAGAGCTCTGCAAGGAGGAGTGCTTAACGTACAGCAGGACTGATCCTAGACCAGAAATCACCACATCCTGCAGCTCCAAAGCTGGGGACAGCTTTCCTGGTGCCACCCATTTCCAGCCCCAGAGCAAGCACACAGCCAGGCACTGCAAAGCAGAGAGGACCCACAGTCCCCAGGGACATACATGCAGGGAGGGAACACCCACGTTCTTCCCCACATCTATCTCCCCTCTCCCCTTCCTATTTTCCCACTCTCCTTCAGTGTTAGAGTCTCCTTCCTACTGTGACAACTTCTACATTTCAAGAGGCTCAGACTAGCACAGTCTGTAGCTCCCATGCTCCAGCACAGCAGCAACATCCAAGGTCAGGGCTGAAAAGGGAGCCCTCTCCACATAAGCACAGCTGCTAATCCCCAGCCTCCATGCCTGTGTAGCTCCCAGCGTGGTGACCGCCAGACCTTTGGCTCTAGCCTGCCCAGTCAGAGCTATCCCAGAGCTATCCTGCTTTCTTATTGGTTTATATCCCAGTTTCCAGGTACTTCTCATCATAAATTGCCCCTGCTCTACCTTACCCTCTCTGCAAGGCACAATGCAGCCTCTCTGCACAGTGTCACATGGCCCAGCATCCAAGATCATTGCTAACCACATTTGAAAGGGAGAATCAATAGGGTTAACAAGAAAGTCCATTTTAGCTTCAAGTGACAGCCAGGGAGAGCTAACAAAGACAAAGCAGCGAGGGTGACAAACTGAGAGAGATGGACAGGCAAGGAAGATGGTGGGGAAAAAGTATTTTTTATTATCCAGATGTAAATGGACTTGTTGCCTTGCAGCAATTCACAATAGCTGGAACTGGTCCACAAAGCCCCAGAGGGAATTAGGATGCTGCTGCAGTGTCCCAGAGAGCTGAAAAAGTGGATTCAGTGCTCAGCTATTGCTCTCTGAGAGTCCTGCTAGATTCATAGCCCTATCAAAATATTGACCCCAGTACTTTCTTCACACCATGACCAGAGGGACAGAAGAAATCTGCTTCACTGACCACCCTCCTCCCCGCACCTGACTCAGCCACGTGCATAAGGAACTAATAATTCAGTCATGCATATTCACCACCCTCTCACTCCAGCCCACTCGCTCACCCACCTGCTGCCAGAATAGGCACCCCCCCATTGCCAGAGTCGGTCAGGCATGTTTCTTCTCCCACTCATACAGTCCCACTCAGCTCCATCCACACCCCTGACTCTGTCTGCCTTTAACAATTATCTCAAGCTCTGGGATGGAGCACTGCAGATTTGCATCTCAGCTTTTCCTCTAATCACATATTTGTAACGTCACTGCGTGTGACACTGCCACAGAACACGCCCTGAGTTGCTATGAAATTTTGCCTTTTGCAAATCCTTACTTATTTACAGTTACTGGCTCTTCTGGTTTCCAGATGGGCCGCAGGGATGGGAAGGAGGGAGGAGGATATTAGCAAGCGGTTTAATGTGATACCTGTTAGAAACAGAATAGCTACTGCTATCTACATCACTGTCTTTCACTTGAGTGAAGACCAGGTGATGGACCACTTAGGACTCCAGTCCTGGCTATTTTCTATGCCCACATTTGGTCTCAGCTGCTGATCCATCATTTCCAAAGGCTAGTGCTCAAACATTAGTTTCCAGTTTAAGAGGTGTGAGATGAAAAGTGGCTTCAGACACTCCTCAGAGCTCAAGAGCAGGAAATGCTCTTGTGCAAACAGAACCATTTACAGTTCAGATCTATTCCAACATTATTCACAGACCTCACAGCACATCCTCTGCTCTCTCCACTGTGTTCCTCAAGTCATTCACCAAGATCATCCTTTCCCCCTCCAAAGAGCCCAGTAGCTAAACCTAGAATGTAGGGAACCACAAGTCTGAAACAGCTGCCTATGTGCAGACAAGGATTTCAATCAAGGTCTCCCAGGCAAGGTCTCCTAAATTTGAGGTCATCATATATTTCAATATAGTTTCAATCCCTTCTTCTGAAGTAATTTCATATCATATCATAGAAAATACTTAAATATTCCTTGGAACAGCACCTGGAGCCTGAGTCCCCATGATGCAAGGAGAGGACCCCCATAGTGGGATATAGTCCCAGCCCCAGTCTGGCTAGGAATAGATGTAGCCATACTGATAGTGGAATATATGTGCCACCCTACAGCAGTTGCTCCTTGAGATGACAGAAGTGCCAAGCAAGATTTCCTCCCCAAGTTCTGCAAACTTTTTATGTGCATAAATAATACTACTCAGCGGTACCAAATCAATCTTTTCTGCTCCAGGGTCTTCCCTCCCACTCCACTGGGATGTAGCCCAGGCCACTCAGGAATGTACGCAGACAAAGACTGCTCAGACTTTTTCCCTGGACACTGGTTCATGACTGTCATGCTGAGAAACCAGGCACCAGAACTATATTCTTTCACTTCTGCCCGCTCACTGATTTCCCCTCTCCACTGCTAAAATCACAGAGCTTGATCTTATCTCAGCTGTGCAGATGTAAACCTGCAGTGCCTTCACTTAGTTTTCCTCTGCTGACATTCTTCTGCGGCACTCAGTCTTCCTCATTTAGACACTCTAGTGTTCTGAATTTATACCATAATAATCAGGGGTAGACCTTGACTCTGTCTCCACTAAGGAAGGTCTGCTGTAAAAGTGTGCAGGGAATTGTACGTCACAGGGCAAATAGATTCCATATCCCTAAGGGATCCCACCTGAGGAAGAATCCATGCTTCCAATTCATCTGATTGTGACAGTCAAATGTTCATCCCACTCCAGTACACGCATCTTAATTAATCCACTGATTGTTCCCATACTCTTCCAGATTAGGATACTCTCTCCAAGAAAATATTAGCTTATTAACCCAGTCACTCCTTCTGAAGAAGTCCCAGAAGAGAACATTGCCTACCCACTAAATACCAAGGTATTCATAATGTTCTGATTTACCAAGAGGCATTGCAAAATCTCTCAGAAGTATTTGCGTGGAGGAATAACACAGAGACACTTACAGAAGCATCATTAAAACCAGACAAACCTTTCAATCCATTTAGCAAAGTGCCTGAAGGTTGCCTTTTCAGAGAGGGGAAACAGAAGTAAATACAGCATACTGAAATTGAATACATGCAGTGCCACAGGCACCAACCCTCTTGCACATCATTTGAGATGCTTATATTTTTCCTATTTCTTCTTTTTTCTTCTATCTATACTCAGCATATATCAGGTTCATGAGAAGAGGCATCATCATGACCTGGAGATTTTTATTTATCCCCGAAAAAGGTATAAAGGGGGCAGCAGCTGGGGAAGTTCCCTCCACAGGCACCCCTCTTGTGCTGAAAGCCAGCCAGAAAGGACCACTTAACATTAGTTCACAATTCAGTCCTGGTCAAGGCCCTGCCCCTTCTGCTATGGACAATGTGCTGGAACTATCTGAGATGGTGACTCACGCAGCAGAGAGACCATGTTAGCTCTGAACCAGGCTGAAACCACCCCGTTTGTCTCACAAGCCCCACCATGTCACTGTTAGTGAGCAGGAATATTTTGTCAATGCTAATAGTGAGGTTCAAGGCTGCCTTGCCCATTCTCCAGACCCACAGGGTTTCTGTTTCTGAAATTCTCTCTCCAAGCAGAAAATGTTTATCCCAGGGTTCACAGAGGTCATACTTCCCCCTGGGCTTTCTTCGAGGAGCAGAAGCTGCCTGTCCAGTTGAAGCAAATCAACGATCTCTCTCAGCATCCTGACCCTAAATTAGTCCCCTCTTCCAATCTGCCACTCTGTAACTCATAATCATAGTGCTCAGTTTAAGCCTGTAACTTCATCCCATTGTGTTCCTAGAAATTTTATATAATAAGTGAGAAAAAAATAACTCTGTCATTGTTTCCTTCTTGTCAAGGTTTCTCATGTGTGGGGATGATTCATGAACTGCATGGGTTAAAGTGGTTTGGTGAAGGCAGGCCTGCAAAATACAGCCCTGTGGCCGAACACCCATGGCTGAAGCAAGAAGGGAGGGAGAGAAGGAGGAGAAAGAGAAAGACGGCCTGCAGAGGACTGGATTTTTTCCATTCTTTTGCTTGTTTGTTCTAACCGCTTGGCTGGTTGGTTTTAGTTCCACGCTGGGGACTGGCACTGATTTTCTTTCATTGTGTGACATGTGTTTTTAAATGAGTATTAAAGGTGTTGACAGCCTGGGGTAGATACTTTTTAAAAAGCTTGTTTTTAATTCAAACTTAAATAAAACAAATCATTTCCCTACTCGCCAGCTGAGCCCCTAGGTTTGAGCCCTTATGTACAAGGACATGTTCAGCCAGTGAGCAGACCTCCCTTGACCTGCTGGAAATGCCCCAGGAAGTCCACGGACAGAGGTGAAATTTGCATGGCTGGGGCTGCTCCATCAGCTCTTCACGCTGCTTTCTGTTTCCTGTCCTAAAGCCCTCCTCCCAGTTTCCTCTAGCTATGCCAAACTTTATCTGTTTGGGTTGAAATTTTCCATATCAGATGTTTACTCCAGGCTTCATATTTGAGGAAAATGGAAGTAAAAGTGGTCCAGTCATTTCCAAGAATAGGTTAGAGGAAAGAAGCTGTTTTACCTATGTTAAGGAAAAAGTGACATTTTTAAAAAGCTCTAGCAAGCTCTCTGCTTTCAAGAGACTTGAATTTTGATGAGAGGGGAAAGAAAAGGTTCCTTTCATGCCACACACTGATTTTTGCCATTCTTGTGAAAACCTAGACAGGTGGTAAGCCTTTGGAAAAACTGCAATTTACACTTGTTCAACAGAGACTTAATAGAGCTTTTCAACAAAAAGCTTTCTAAGATTCTCTCCTGACTGGGCCTTCTACAAGCTAAGGGACTTTCTCCGCAAATGAACTTGGGGCAGGTCTACATCTGTACATGGAAGCAAGAGAAGGAGGACTGTGTCTCTTGGGTTTTCAGTCTTCCCTGTTCCAGTCTCCTTCCAGGACACAGATCACTGGGAGAGGAAGTTGACTCATTCAAAAGCAGAGGGCAAGAGCCAGAAAAGGGATGAGGACACGCTGAGTCGTGCACTGGGAGAAGAGCAAATGTAACTGAAATGCTGTAGGGAAGAAGAAAACTGAGAGGTGCAACACAAGGTGGTGACAGCTAGACTGTTTGGGCAAAGAGTCTGGGACTTGCTGGGGCAGAAGGGAGGGGAAGACAGATATGCCAAGGATACAGAATGTGAGATAAGTGGAAATGGATCAAAACAAGAGGCACAGAGTCCAGAAATGGAGGCTAGGATTTTCTGGAGATAACTACCGGAGCTTAGGTGAAAAGCCTGTGATGTGGGTCCCAGCCTTGCTAGGTAACACCCCATCGAGGACAAGGAATCAGAAGGGCAGAAGAGACAAGGCAAGCTGGAGGAGACAAGACAGAAGAGGTCAGCGATGGAGACAAATGACAGAAAAGTCTGTGGCCACTAAACTATGCACTCAGCCAGCTCCTGGCCTGCAACCCCAGACTCCTAACTCTCACGTTTCTCTGAGACCAACGCAGAACTGAATCCTGCTAGTTATGTGTCAAGCACTGACAAATGCACAGGATGGCATTCCCCAAAGCTACTGAAGTCAGTTACTGTTGGCTCAAAGAGCAGCTGTCTGGGTAGGGTCTGCAAGCCTCTGATCTGGCTGCTGATGTATATGGGTATCAATATGATGTCACACGATGGAATTTCTGGGGATTTATTTCACATTTTTGAAAAATGTAGGAAATCATAGGTACACGCACAACAGAATCTACATTTAAAATATTATTCATAATGAAAGTCAAGCAGTCTAAAATGGAGAAATGTCAGAATTACAGTTGCTCAAGCCATTTGAATGCAGCCCGTTTATATAAGCACCACGAGTCAGTTCTGAATGATATAATCAGCTACAATTTTTCATACAGGACCCCTGTCTCATTCAGTGTACCAGATGGATTGAAGGGGATTCAAACTTAGGTGTTTGAAAAAGTGGGCAGTAATCAAGAGAAAGACAGAAAATGGCAGGAATAAACAGAACAACCACTTGGTTTGAAAGCTGCACTGGAAAGCTGGATTTCATCTCTACCTCTGCAACCAGGCTCATGGTGATGCCACTAAAAATCTCTTAAATCATATTCTTGGCAAGCAGTCACTAAATCCATGTGCCTCATTTTTTGGATTGTTGGCAAAAGCTGGAAAAACTATCTGCCTCCCTCTTTGGTCTAGTGGCAATTCCAAACAATAATAAGCAGTGTTTTGAGACAAATTGAGACCCTAATTTTTGGCAAATCGATCAGTATAAAGTTTTGACTCTGTTGAAACAAAACCTATAGTTCAGGCAAAATAGTTTAGCCCACTCTCTTTTGATTCTGAACAACTTCAAACTTTTTTTTTCAAATAAAAGGAAGAGATATATTAAAAGGATAACTAATTTGAATAAGAAATTGTTTCACCTAAAATATATGGAAAAAAATTAAAATTAAAATTAAAAGGGAAACATTTTGGAGGCTATTTTGTTTTTCTCCTGGGTTGTAGATGATTTCTGCAAAACAAGCAATTAAACAGTATACAAACAAATATCCCATATATTTGCATGTCACCAAACCTTCAACTTCACATAAAAAAATATTTCAGTCAAGAATGTTGCCCAATCCAAGTTAAAATGCTGAGGGTAATTTCAGGAATTGCTGAGCTGAAGTCAAAGAGAAATTTGCTTGGAACACAGAAAGCATTCTGTAATGATCAGTATTTTGAATAATGAGATTCTAGGTGTCTCAGATGGGCCATGAAAAATTAATAGACACTTTTGACCTTAATCTTGCTGTGCTTCAGCTCTCCGCCTATACAATAGGTTTACATAAAGCAGCTTGTAGCCTCTCATTTCACAGGAACAGGGTGAAAATCCATGAGCTTCACGATGTACTGAGATACTACACTAAGTTTTGCCATAGACAACACCTTGAGATGGAGAACTCTCTCTCCTCAGTAGCCTGTGAAAGCAGGCACAATACAAAGCTTAAGGCTACACATTAAATAAGGAGAAGAAAACAAAATATCGAATCACTGCTCAGTCAGGAAATGTCATACATACATCCTGCATATGGAAGCAGGCAGGGGTCCTGTGTAAAAAGACAGTATGCAGTCCTGAAATCGTTGCTCTATAATGCATGGACACAAGACTGCCAAGTTAAGACTGCAACTTTAATTCTGGCATTTTCTTCTGTTTGAAGTGCCTGCCTTTGCAACCTAAATAATATTCATCTGACACAGTTGCATGTGCATAATATATAAAAGGCTCTTGGCTCAGAGGCCTTGGACTTCACAGAACATTGCAGCAGTCCCCCTGAGTTTTCCTCCTCAGTTATTTTGCTTCCAGCTTATACCAGTTTTGCAGCACTTTTTATTAAAGCCAGTAACAGAGTGAGATTTGTGTCTTTTCCTGTCTCCCTTCTTTACCACAGGCCCTTCCTCAGACCTGGTTTCTCACCTCCAGCCACCCACCCTTCAGCTTTAGATACCCTATGCTGACTTCCATTGCAGCACTGTTAATCTCTGTTAATCATTTGCTTGGGCGCTCATGATCGTAGGACTCCAAGCACAGGCAGAGGTTTCACTGTGTCAGAGATAAAGCAGGAAAAACAATAGCTGGGGGTTCCCTAGTTTGAGAACAGCACTGCAGTAATATGAGCATTGCCTTTCTGCATCTTCCCAATTCTAGTTTATGCTGCAGAGGTCCTTGTCTCCACTATCTGCTCCTTTGCTATCCACTGTTCAGTAAGTATACTGGTAGAAGGCAGAAGGAAAATCCTTGGCGTGTCACATCTGTCTACAGTTGCAGTATTCAGGCTCTTTCCAAACCCCGATCCTCTAATCCATGCACTGCTATCCAGCTTCTGTGGTCTCAGTCTTTATCTGTATCTTTTTACCCAAACAGAGGCTGAATCATCCCTTACTTGCCACCTGAAGAGGAAAAAACTTCTGACTACTTCTTTTGGAGTAAAAATCCCTTCAGAGAACTTCTGGAATGGTTTTGTTCTTTCTACTTCAGCCAAGAAGCAGAACATGCCCAAAACCTCATGGAAGGATGCATGCAACACGTTCATGACAAATAAAACAAAATCACCACCTAATTCTCAGGCTCAAAAAGCTCCAGAAACACTGATACCTCTTCTGTGTTTAGCCACCTCCACATTTATCTCAGGATGATAAAACTGAAAGAGAAGAGTTTTCTATGACTAAACATTTTTTCGGACCTACTCTGGTGGTGCCATTCACACATGCTGAAGCTATTCACAAAGAAAAGACGACTTCAGGAAAAGATTTCCAAGTTTTTGGTGGTCTCTGAGGCTCCCTGAAAGGTCTGCTCAACTTACAGTTACAACCTCCTTGCCTTTAGCAAGATGTTCCCATTGTCTCATCTCCACAAGCTTTTCTCCTTTCCCGCTAAGTTAATGCCATACTGCCAGCTGGGGCAGGTTCTTCAAACCTGAAACAATTAGGGTGCGAGCACGGGGCTGATATATCAAAAACTCTATGCATATGGAACAAAAAATGCCCAAAAAAGGGACTAGTTCCAAAATAAGAAGAGTTCAGGGCTTCTTTTTTAATTTTTATTTTTTATTTATTTATTTCTAGTAAGAATGCTTTTCAAAAGTTGAAAAGATCAAAACAATACAGAAAGATCAACCCAGTCCAAAACAGACATGTGGACAATCCTCTTCTCCCTGCAATCATCACACAGGCAGAGCAAAATTCCTCCTTCACTTAACATCCTTTGTCCTGCTCTGTCATAAGTTACTTTCCTCCTTCTTGTTCCTTATTCCCTCTCTCCCTTCCTCCCTCTCTCCTGGTTCTCTCCTCCTTGGCTCTCCCTGGTGAACAGTGAGCCACAAGAAGCATTCCTGGGCTAGAAATTAACATATTAATGAAGAAAGAGCCTTGAAGAAGGGTTGAGAGATGAGGAGAAACACAGATATGAGGCAGACAGAAAAAAAATAACAAAGGGAGGATATAATGAAGATGGGACACAGAGGCAAAGCACAAAGGGAGAAAAAATGCCTTTCTCAGGAACTCGTGCTACTTCAAACACTTCCATGGGAAGAAGAGATGAAAGAGAGGAAAGAATGGAGGTGGAGAAAATGGGGTGGTTCTTCTATTTTAAAACAAGATTTAATTTTTTTGTAAAAGAGAATCACTTATTAAAAGAAGAGATGAGAAAGATGGAGGATGGGAGCAAGGGCGGGACACAACAGAGACACACAAAGGAGACATGTCTGATAACAAGCACAGTGGGCTCATCCCTGGCAGTTTGCAAATCACCATGAGCGTGGAGGCACAGATATGTCAATGTACAATCTTAGGGCTTAGCTCTATGGATTATTGCATCCCCCGCAACCCTTCTATTCTTTCCTTCCTCAATGTACTTCTGCAAGCCTGCCCCAAAATTATATTGAAAAAGGGGAAAAAATGTCAATTAGCAAAGACTACTGTTGGTCTGGCAGGCACACAAGAGTCCCACTTGCAACCCCTCTCAGCGCTCTCCCAGGCAAACAGCGGGAAACCTATTAGGATCAGTAGGTTGAGGAGGAAGTAACAAAATACCAATGAGTTCAAAAATCTAAGCACTCGTTCAATCATTTCTTCCTTTACTTGACTACCCACCACTAACATCCTTGGTTAGACGCACTGCAGAAGTATGTATTTTAAATTCACTCTAGCACGCACTGCCACTCCCATGCCTGCTAACAAGGCAGGAGGCAAAAAAGGATTCCTGGCACAAAGAAAGAACAGGAGGAAACGGCATCTTTAGTGAGGAAATACTGCAAAATCAAGATGCTCAAGAACTTGACTAGGAAAGTACACTTTTTGGCATAGGTCTTCATCAGTAATGGTGTGAGATGCT
The DNA here is from genome assembly GCF_040807025.1 of Struthio camelus. NCBI lineage: Eukaryota > Metazoa > Chordata > Aves > Struthioniformes > Struthionidae > Struthio > Struthio camelus. Next base: position 55,507,293 of record NC_090942.1, read on the forward strand.
ACCTGTGAACCTCTCCCGTAAGCCAGACCTCCCTCAGTTTATTATCATCATTCATAGTCCCATCAGCAAGTACCACCACAGAACTTGTTCCACTGATTCCTAGTGGTGCCTCTCCAGTCCTTGGACACTTCCCACACCCAAATAAATGTATACCCCTCCCTTATTCCTTCTCCCAGCCAGGCAGCCTGCCAAAGGTGCTAGCAAACAGGCTCCTAGGTACCTCATTATAGCACTGCTTTACTCAGAGCAACTGTACCACCAGGAGTGCTGAAGGCTTACTGCCTCCTGCAGAACCCACCTTCAGGCCTAACAATTACATGAATGTTGTTGTGCCTGTGCTTGTTTATCTTCTTTACCAGTCTCACAGCTGCTTTCCTCTGGGACACAGTACTTTCTCTAATTGTGAGGGAAGAAGGACCAAGGCCCGTTTCTCACTCAACCACCTCCAAATGAGATTCCTATGTGCCTCCATACAATGTTCTCTTCTAAGGCTTTAAAAACCTTCCAGGATGAGCTTCTACTATAAATACAACAAATTTATATGACTTTTTTTCCCTTGACTTCTTCTCAGGCAATGACAAAAGGGTGCAGGAATTCACAGGTCTAGAATTCTCCACTGTCCAGCTTTTACAGAATAGGTATAACCAAGGTCACAACATTTATGCAGCTCTCTGGCTTTCAGTGCTGCTGCTCTGATTTGTGGCAACTGAGAAGGTAAACTACAGACCACGCAGAGAAATAAAGGTCAGTGCCACCCACAGCCCACCCGCTTGAGGAACCAGCTGTGTGCCTCCTCAGGAGAGATCAGGAATAGCCTGTGTTTCCTTCACAATGAATGCCATAAAACCAGGCCCAATTATACTTCATTTCCCCAAGCGCTCCTCCTTCTGCACTGCATCCTCATGCTCCTTCTTTGCCTTTCCTGGCAGTGCCTTTCTCCAGGGAAAGTGCTTCCACTCTGCCAAGTGATGGCTGTGATGAAGGTGTGGTGTCAGAATTGGTGCAGCTGAGCACAGGGATGTAGGATCCCTTCTCTCGGTTTTGGGAGGGACCAGAAGCAGACAGGAAAAAGGAAGGCAATGGGCCACCTGAATCACGGTGCAAACCAACCTGATTGCAAATGGAAGATGGTGCATACCTGTCTCTCGGGTGCTTGAGCTGCTCTGCCACTCTCCTAGTGCTAAGCCTACCTCCTGAATGACTAAATACTCTGTGTACTGGCTTACATGGTATTTCCAGTGCCACCCACTGTTGACAGTGCCATGCTCTTCTTGTTCTCTTCCCTCGCTCTGCCAAACTTTCTTGTTAAGCAATTTCACGGAACTATAATAAACTATCTCAAATCAATTTCACAGCATTGCTAAGCTTGTGCCTTCATCAATTCAAACTTGAGCTTTCCATGAAAAATTGCTTGGAGAAATAAATACAAATCAGTAATTTGTTTTAAGCAAACTTCTTGCTCTAGCCAGTCAAACTGGAGCCTTTCCCAGAGCTAGCATCTTTCCACAGCAACCAGAGAAACTGAGTTGGCACCTTCTCAGGCGTACTTGTTTCATCTCACCAGTAGTCTCACATTGGCAAAAGGCAAGACCTCCTCCTCCTCCTCACAGCTAAATTAAAACCAAAATAGATCTGCAAGTAGAGCCCCCACCCCACCCCAAGTCATCTCAACGCCATGCCTGCAAGTAAAGAAAAGGAAAATGGATCTGAGAAGAGAAACAGGACAGCAGCAGCAGCAGAAAACAGCAGAACATGCAAAACCCTGGAAGATTGGTCATGCTGCATCTCCTGAAATTGGGTAAGCCAAGGGGCTGGAGACCCCACATGCTCTCTCCAGAGTAGCTATTGGATAAGGGTACATATAATGTATGCTGAAGAGCACTTGCTAGATCTTCAGATATATTCAGAGGTTGTAAGCATCTGTATTTTGCACCTCAAAGTCTGCACAGTCCCTTGGTGATGCTGGAGAGCATTTCTTCATGGCTTAAGCAGCAGCAAGAACTCTTCTGAGCTCTCACCATGCCACATGTCAGCGCTTAGATGCAGGAGGGCAGGGTCAGCATCTTCAATAATGGGGTGGAAAGCATTTCTTGTAGTAGTCTGTGCTTGAGGTACCTCCTGTCATTCAAAGGGCTTTATCTTCCAGTGTCTCATTATTTTTAAAGGGGAAGTGAGCTATGAAAAACACATCCTTTTTGTGGGATCATCTTTTATTTTATAGCATCTATTACCCGTTACCCATGTGGTTTCCCAGAGCTTCATTACACTCAACCCTTTCGCTCCTCACCTGGTACTAGTTATCACTGCCTATGCCCAGTGGCAGGTTCATAGCAGTCTCATTGGACTTCTCTCTCTGCCCAGGGCTGAGTTTCCAGGAAAATAATCAGTGTAGCATCTGGATATACCTGCCCAAAAACATGTCATCACCCTGTGATAAAGGAGGTCTCTCAAAGCACATATCATTTGCTCGTGGAATCTGCATGCCGGAAAAGCTGCCAGCCTCCTTCCTGAAGCCAATTCTGGAACTGCTGGCTGGCTGCTCTGCACGGGCACGAGAAGCATGTGTGGCGCTGCCGCTAATCTCTTGTGCTTATTAAAGCAGCCTTAATGTCCTGGCCAAGATCCACCTCTAGCAATTATATTTTGCGAGTCGAAATTTCTCTTGCAGCTCCAGCGAGGTGTGGGGTTCATCTCTGCTTCGTACTGTGTGCTGTTAAACAGTTGCACTATTTCACCCCAGCGATGGCTGAGTTTTAGTGGTGAATTAAGCCATGCCTTTCTACTTTGTGAAGTGCTTTGGAATTGTAGATAAAAGATACTCTAGCCTGTCATAAATAAATGTAAGATGCTGACACTGCTATTGGAGGTAGCCATCTTGCTGAAAAATGATTTCATTTGTGACACTAATAATACAGGGAAGAACACTGGGTGTTCTGACACTGAAAACTCATTTCCATCTTGTTTTAATACTGCTTCAAAAAATACAGGGGAAAAAAAAGCAGTGTCAAGTCAGCATTTGTGTTTTTAACTACCGTCAGGCCACAGAGATACACTGTTTTTTCAGTCTAACGTGGCAGCTCTCTTCCATGCTGACCACACCATCAGTGGGTGAACTTTTCATCCGATTAGCTGCCATCTCTCCCAGTCCTCACAAAGAGCAATCTTAAGTTCACCTAGTCTATTTTTCAAGCATTTTTCACGGTATGTTACTGCAGAGAAAAGCTTTAATCACCTTACAATCTTTACTCAATCAAGACAGGTGTGGAGACCTGTTAAGTGTGATATAGCAAGCTCAGAAATCTCTCCACAGGGGTGGAAAAAAAACTTTCTTTGTACGTAGATGGCTGGCAGCATTCAGTCTGATTGATCATCTCAAGGGCACTATGGTTAGATTTTCATACTCATTTTATATTAAGGTGCTTGCAGGCTTGAGTAGGGACATTTTTATTACTTAAATCAGGAGAGAATATGCTGCAGGAATGACAGAATAGGTTGTGGACTGGACCAGCTGACAAGTCTTTGCCGTTTCTAGTTTCCATTTTACTATTTCATTCTCATGTGAGCAGTCTAAATATCAACAATTCTAGATCATTTTTCATTCAAATACTTCATGAAATTTAATATATAGCGAGCATACAAGGCAAAAAAAATTACAATATAAACTTTTGAAGGTGGTGCGTGTTACCTTACTTATTTCAAAATCAATTTTTCCAACAGAAAAAGGCTAGCATTTTGAGTTGAATCTTTGAAGTTTGAAAGTGAAGCTAGCTTTGAGTTATTTGTCCACACCAACAAAAACTACATTGTTGAATAATTGTTTGAAAGCAGAACAAATGCATTTATTTCACACTCTCAAAACTCAAAATTGGATGAACAGGGCTTTTTGCTCAGATTTTCCAAAATGCTCACCTTTGGCTGAGAATGAAAAGAAATTTTGTAACATGAAACAAAGCATATTTAAAAATATATTGCTATTCAAAAATAGGCCAATAGAGAGGGATATGAATTACACACAGAGGTCTGGATTCCTCACAGTTAACAAGTGTTTGAAGCCACAGTTCAGTTTGGTCCATTAGAGATGAGCGTTCAGCTGTCCCACAGATATGCAGATCCACATTTTCCCAAAATTTGGATGCAAGACTCAAGTACATCCTTAAAGCAATGATTCTGAGAGGAATTTCATCAGCAGCATCTACTCAATAGCGCTCTAAAGCCTCAATTCAGCAAAGCACTTAACCACAAGCTTAGCTTTAAACACGTGCACAATGATTTCTTAGACTAAGCACATACAGTGAAGACCACTTCACCCGCCCCTGAACTGCAGGTGCCTCTAGAGTGGAATAGGCCAGCTGTTTTACACGGTTTAACAACATTGCACAAAGGTATAGGACAGAAAGTGGAAAAGAATGTCACATCTGAAGTTAAACTCTAGGGATAGTTTTAAGACAGCAGAACGTAACAAAGGACACACCACAGTCAATGCCTTGACTCTTTGCCAGAAAAGATCATCTGATTTTTTCTTTCCTTTATTCATGTATTTCTGATTTTCTATTTAGACCATGAACGCTGTCCCAGCTCCCCTCCACTCCCACTCCCGGGACAGAGCCACTAGGCGGCGTGCTGGGCTGGTGCAGTGTCAAACCACATTTTCAGTTGAAATTGCATCAAAGAGAAAAGAAAGCTGCTCCAGAGTTGCACAGGGAGCCATAGCAACGCAGCAGTTCCTATTTTTAAAAACTTGAAAGATAGTAAGAACATTAAGTCTGAGGGAAAAAAAAATTTCTATCCAAAAAAAAGTATGCACGTGTTCCTTACAGGATCTAGTGACAAAATTGCAAATGGCTAACCATTGATTTACAAGTGTGCAAGTTCAGAAAATACCCACAGCCCCAGCCAGTCAGTCCCTGAAGGAAGGAAGCTATTTCCCACCCTCCCTCTGCTATGCTGCTAAAGCAGGTTGTCAAACTCCCTAGGGTACGTCATAGCCCACAGGACTGAAATTGTATTTTCTGACCAGAGGAAGATGCAACCCTAGCTAACGCTAACCACAGCCAAAGCTGGGTTTGTGGTTTCCCACTACTTCCTTGAGCTCCACCATAGAGGAAGGAGTTTGGTTCGCTTTTCATGAACAGTAGGGAGAGAGCCTGAGCGCACAAGTCAAAGCATATTGTCACCAGCAAGTGAAGTTGACATGATATTAGCACTAATTGGACTTGGCTGTGGAGCAGATGTCTCAGAGGGCTGGAAGCAGAACGTGGACATGTTTCCAGCCTGAAACTGGTGGTGCATACCAAAATTCATTCTCAGCTGGTAGATTTTGGTGGTCTTTATGAAATGGCTCTGTCCTCTAATAAAGAGAAAGCCCTTGCGTAAAACCCACCACTTCACTTGAACCATCCCACCACAAAACGAATCAAAAATCCAGCTGTCCCCACAGAACAAGTATCTTCTCTCTGCATCAGAGAAAGTCTCACCCTGCAAGACCAAAGCATCCTGTGGGAAATGCTGAAGAACAAAGCAGCTAGCCTTTCTGCAATCTTATTTCCCCCATCATATATTCCCTTTCAGAAGCCAGGGATCTTCAGTGTGCTGAGTTGGATTTTAGACCCCTCCCTAGAAGAAAGCTATGCCTCCCACTGCCTTAACCCAAGAACTGGGTTTAGTGGCCGGACAAAGCAAGGAGGACAGACAGACATAGACCTTGCCGTTCTGCGTCGGGCACCGTCAGCAGCCCACCCTAATCAGGGAGGTTTGGGTTGAGAGGGCATTGCAAAGCTGCTCTCAGCATCCCCCACACCTCCATGTGTGCTCTAGCAGAGAAGGGATCAGAGGCAGAGAAGATGAACGAGAGGAAATCAGCACTGCCCTGGGACACAGCAAACACGTGTATTCTCCCCTCTACCACCCGCTGGGCTGTACCTGCTCACTATATGACAGGGGAGAGGAGTAACCAGTAGCCCCAGGGTTACTAACACAGCATCTTTCACCAGAACTGAACGTGACAGGGAGAACCACAAGCAGCTATATGCACGCAGGATAAATAAAATGCAAAAGGAGATGTAGGGCAGAAACAAAGAAAGTGATGGCGGTATGCGAGCAACAGAGAACAAGGTGATGTTCAACAAGGGACGTGGGAAGGCAGAGAGACCCTGACTGACACGGGAGGCACTGGCCAGCCCCAGCCTGCAGCTGCAGCTGGAGCAGTGACAGGAACAAGCAGATTTTAGCAGCAGGGATCTGTAATCTGTCAGCAGCGCTCACTCCACGTGCTGCCAGCTAGCACCAATCTGATGGCAGCCCAACACACCCACCAGCAGGAATATAACGAGCTGCTAACAAGACACCAGCTTAAAGGCTTTGAAAGGTTAAAAGTTACATATACTCTCTCACCCTCCAAGTTTCTGAAAAGGGCATTTTCTGTATCCGTGGGAACACGCTGTTTATATCTTCTCTCCCTTCCTCCCAGTAGCTAAGAAACAAGTCCAAAAGTAGTGCTTTCCACCACTGGAGCAGCACTGGGTTTAAGGGCTGGAGCATGGCTTCCTAGACACTCAGCGAGCAGCTAAATGTAACCTCCCAACAGTCAGTGAGACCTCAGTGCTGTACAGAGCTCATGTTTCTTAGCAAGAGATTCACTCACCAGTCTTTATCAATAGAGAAAGGAGCATCTGTGTCACCCTTTCTCCATTCCTGTTTTAAACTCCCTTCCTGAACTTTGTTAAAGATGTGTGCCTCATGCAGCTATGATACAGTACAGAGCAGCTCCATGACAGTAAGTGGGAATGACATATGACTATATGCCGACACGGCAGGCAATAGCTACCATGGCTGGAGAGGAGAAGGCAGGAGGACAGGCTGGGAGAGGCCCTGGAAATGAGGAAGACTCCCGAGGGGCACAGGCACAGCAGAGGGCACTGCTCTCGGCACTGATCTGGGAAAAGCTGCTCCTGGCTAGCAGGTTGGCGTAAGGCTCTGAAGGTGACAAGGGCACTGCACACTTTCACAGAAACATATGTACCCTAGGGTCTTGAGCGTCATCTGGGGGAGCAATATATTCATACAACCCTATTGCAAGTACCTCCTCTCCTCACTGACTCACCATTCAGCTGTCCAAAACCACAGTGATTTCTAATTACCACTAGGGCAACGTGGTGCTGCGAGAACAGAGCTTGCCCTGTTTCAGGCAAAACAGTTTCCAACTGTTATTTCCAACTGTTCATCAAGGGCTCTTTCACATTTCTTAACTGCTTGGCAAGGAACGCTCCAGATGAAAGTTACTTCCACTTTGGGGGAGAAACTATATGTTCAGACAATGAACCGGGCTAGCTTGCCAGCTGTTTTCATCTTTGTGGAATCTGAGGTGCAGATTTGAACCTACCTTTGCTCCCCTTTTAATGTATTTCTTTGCAAAACCAGTATAATTCCACATTTGTATTTTCATTCCAAAGCAAATGCTTCACTGCACTTTTTATTAAAATGAAATCTGGTATGTGCAGCCTGGTGTTAAATGAGAGACTATTAAAGCCAATCAGCGCAGAACTCATTAGTTACCCTACAACAACAAGCTGGTAGTTATGGCCCAGCATTCACAAGCAGCCATGACAACCAGTAGGAAGAACCAAGGTCTTGTGGAAGGCTATAATAAAACACAGCTTATGTAGCTCAGTGACTGCAAATATCCATACAAAACGGCTGAGCTTCAAATGGTATGTGCCAGAAATCATATTCTTCCCTCATGACTCATCCCAGAGTTCCACTCTCAAGAATGCTTCTGTCATTTATTTATTTCTTCCTATTTCTAAAATGTAACGAGAGGCACCCATCCTGAGCTCAAGGAAATCTGTCCCATCAATTAGAGTTAACGAAATAAGCAGAAGGCTGCCTATAAGCAAAGCCATCTCAGCCCACTCACTCCTCAGCAGCCATGGTGAAGGGAGCATAGATGGGTTTTGCAGAATGCCTAGCAGGTTAGCAAAGTCTCCCCTGGAAGAGCTAAGAGGAAGGAATTCCAAATCTGAGGAAAACCTTGTTAGAAACACCTTCCCAACCTCTGTAATCATCTCATCCAGTAGAGGAGAGCACAGAGAGTAGTGATTTGCTGGATGTCTGGGAGAAGACTGGCCTTTGAGATAACTATAAACTGGGTAGACTGGAATACTCAAACCCTTTCACAGATTTCTTTCTGGGACAAGAGAGGAATAAATTAACAAGTACCTATTAATTTTGGATATTTGGACTTGAAATGACCATCTGAAGCCTAATATCAGCAAAATGGAGATAAATCCCTCACTAGAGGAAAACTTCTTCAAGAACCATGGAAAAAAAAACAAAACTAATAATACTTGCAAAGCAAGTCTTTCTTAAAGTGTCATTTTCCTATTAGTTAATGGAGTTATCTCATCAGTGGGATAATTTCTAGGACAAAAGATTCAATATTCAGTAGTCAAGATCATAATTCTCAGTTCCAATCTAACAGAGAAGCATCAGTTTCAAGATAGAGAAGAAACTGTTGCTATTAATATGACAAGACACAGACCAAATACCTATATTGATGAGAAATGGCATTTAGATAAAAGTCCGTTCTGATTCTTGCTGTGCTTGCAGCCATTAGATCAAACAAAATTTGTTTTTACAAGTGCTTGTGCAAACAAAAAAGTGTCAATGTAAGAGAAAGGGTAGAGTCATGGAGAAACTGAGCTTGCTGGCTAAACCTCTGCAACATTCAGTTCATTCCTCCTTGCTCCATTATACACCCAGATCAACCACCAACTGAGATCACATGGAGCAAGCTCATTTGATTTTAGCTGCATCCAGCTCAAATTAAAAAAAAGCAAGAAGTGGTCATGGTTCAAAGGCAGACCTTGGAAAATGACTAATTCACAGTCTTACTATATAATGTGCCCCAGCTGAACTAAATTACACACTTTTTTCAGTTGGTTACGTCACTCTCCAAAGAATAAAATGGGAAAATTCCTTTATCACACTACCTCCCAGCTATGGATTTGAAGCAAATTAGAGACCACTTTGGATTAGCTTCAAGAGTTTCTGAAATGCCAGCTACATGGTGATGTATTATCTGAGGTCACACACACACTTTGCAGTCTCCCCAGACATCAAGCCCACATACATACAGTTCTCTATTCTGTGTAGGCATGCTGAGGGGGAACTGCAAGCTGCAGATGGCTGAATATAGTATTGCCGGGTCTGGGGCAGGACTAAAATTAGTGTTGCAGAACCTCCAGTGCAGTCCAAAGCAAGCCTGGCCACGTCGCAGACACACACGTATTACCACTGCATGTTTTGCACAGTGCATGAGTGCTGTGGGATCCTCATAGATGAAAGAGGTTAGAGATGGTATGATAACTATTAAAGAAAACTGAGCAGATCTGTAGAATCTGTAATACCCTTGAATGAAGAAACATTTCAAGACAGGCTTAAAGTTCAGCATATGGTAAATTCCAGTGAATTCAACAGGACTTGAAGGTATGAACATAGATTATTACCATTAATTTCAGTAAGTGGCTGGTTCAGACAGTGAGGTGAACTCACATCTTCCACTCCACTTCTTTCCACTTTCTTCACTCTCTCCTTTACCTTTCCTCCTGCCCAGACTCCAGGCTATGAGACTGAGGCCGAAGCAATCACATTCCAATCAGATCTTTGGATTTGCAAAAATAATGGCTTATTTTGGACAGCACTAGCTTACATATGCCTAAAGATGCTCAACAGGAATCTCATTTAAAAACAAATCTAAGCATTCACCCCACTGAAAGTCACACCTCTTAGCCATCTCACTCAAAAAAAAAAAAGGCAATAAGGAAATATTTCTGGGGGCACAGAGGCACAGAAGAACAAACCCCCATAATGGCAGAGCACAGACCAATGCTGTGAGAGGCAAAAAGAATATTTACACTACAGTAAGTATTCAACTGCAAGACAGCGTAATGATTTCTGAGCTCACTCAGGTGCCCACAGCAATCTAAACAGTGCAAGAGTAGAACTCAGCATGGACTAATTGACTGTGCTTCTCATCAAGACTGATGTCAGTACTCAAATAAATATAGCCGTTCCTCTGATGGCTATACCTAAAGTAGACAAGGGAAAAGGACCAGCATTATTTAGGCCATGAAGGTGAGAAGAAATCTAATTTTTTCAAAAGTGACAAGAGCTGCTCTAGTTTGGGGTGCCCAGGCTTCAGCACATATCTACACTGCACAAAGGTAGTGTCACATCTAGAGAAGCAAGAGTCTCTGAGCTGGTGACAGCTACACAACGCAAAGAAGTGCTCTGCAGGATACTACATTGGGTCCTAAAAGCAGCGTAGTTATATGGGTATGGCGTTATGCATAGGCTAATACAGTGTCAACAGAACTAGTCAGCAAAAGATATCTGCAGGATGCTGCACCATATAATATGGGATAACATTTTGTTTTTTAAGGACTGCTGAAAGGACACAACACCGCTCCCTCCTCAAAAAAGCATTAATCAGTTAGAAAGGTAGGACAGCAGTCTGCCTTGGTGCTACTTTTGATAACTTTGTATATATTTAATATATTTTCCTTTTTTAATCATTTCAACGATGACTCCTTGAAGCCTAGCTGGGAAGGAGACCACTGATAAAAGCTTTGGGCACCTTTGGTGGTTGCAAGGCTTGCAGAAGACAAAAAGGCAGTATGGGGAAGAAGTCAAGGCAATGAGACCTGGTAATATGCCAGTGGATCACAGAGACAAAGAACAAATAGAGTCATGAGTAATCTAATGAGTCAAAGAGGAGACTTTTCTTTCACTCCTCAATTTTCAGGCAATACAGAATTACACAGTGAAAGAACAATGTTGTACTAACACAGAAAACACTAGCTATGGAGGTCAGCAAGGGAAGGACTTACTTTCTCTTCAGCTTATGATTCAATATTATCCTGTAGAGCTTTCCCTTACCTCAGCCTCTTTGCCCAGAACTGAACACAGATCTTTCATATCTTCTATATGCAAGAACAAGACTTACATTTGAACCAGTGATGAAACCACAGCAAGAACTTAAGCAGTGCCAACAAGCAGCTTTTGTAACCACTGAGGTCTGGGAATTGTGGGAGAACTGCAGGCCTGTGAGTGGGAGACGTACAGTTTGAACAACAATCACAGGATACCTGTCACACCACTATGGGCCACAGTTTTCAGGACCACTGAGACCTCACTACTGCAGGTTAACATGAGCATGAAGAACAAAAAAATTCTGTACTTCATGACCACATCAGCATAGAATTAATCCCATGCTAGAGGCTTACCACTCTTCTATGCCAAGAGTCAGATGCCCTTTTTGGCAGTGACGTCCAGATTTAATGTGGGCAAAGTAAGAAATAGAAAAGCTGCCTCTGCACCCAAGCACTGATGATAAATAACCCTTCTTGTCCAGTGGATGAGATGGTGCAGTGCTAGGTCATATTTCTACTCCACTGCATGACTATCACATTAGCTACCTTCTCTCATCTTACCTACTCCCCATCTCCAATTAGCACCACACTATACACAGGTATTTGGACTAGGAAAGGGCTACTCACACACACCTGTCCTGCTTTCTTGTCCACCAGTCCCTCTGACTGCCTAGTACAGATTGTAGCAAGGGGTCATGGCATGCAAACCAATCCATCACATTTGTACTATGCTATGATTCATCATGGCAAACCAACAAAGATGTTACACTCTATGTGGCAACCTCTTTTACCGGCTACTGCCTGGATTCCTCTTGCCCTACCGCAAAGGAACCAACCAGCCCAAGGACTTCTATATGTAAAACATTAGGAAATAATAGCTTAGCAGGAGGAAACTGGTTAATTGCAGAGATCACCTCCCCCAGTTTCCCATGTCTAGTTGTCAGAGTTGCTTAGCACACTAGAACTCCAGCTGGGGCAAAGAAGGTAGGCTGAGTAGTCAGAGTGCTCATATAGAGGCTGCTGCCCCACAGGCTTCCTCTGTGACTTTAAACAGGTGTCTTAGCACTGTTTCCAAAAAAAGATTATAGGTTTTCCCTGTTTATGTCCTTTTCCACCTAGAAAAATTCACAGTGCCTAAATTCTCTGCACAATGCACAGAAGAAAGAATGGGACCCAAAACAGCCAAAAGAATGAATGGAATTACAATGGCCTACAAAGTGCCAATGAGCAGGGTGATAGCACAAGTCCTCCTCTTTGCGGAGATTTGCATGCTTAAGGCACTAAAGGGCTTTACATGCTTCCAAGGTAGAGCAGAAGCTGAGCAGAGTTGTTAACCCTAAATCCTTTTGCAGCTTTAGCTCTCCAGACTTTGTGCTTCCTTTACTCCTGTAAAGCAGGACTCCATGGGCAGCAGGAAGATACTCAGGTATTTGGAAAACACGTAACATAAAAATATCCAGGGTGGATTATACAACCATCACCTACCACGGACACCTATTTACATATTGCTGGTGCCTGGAACAGAACCTGTAGCCTGCTAGGTTTAAATACAAAAATATTGTATTTGTCTTGTCACTATTTGTGACAAGAATCTACCTGTTAGTTACGCACCCATCTGTGCAAATAGACAAGAAGATCAGTGTTGTTATATAAGCAAACCCTTTGTGCACAGAAGGGCACACCCATTCTTTTGCATCATGCCTTTTTTGTTCATTTGCTTCATGCTGGCTTCCCTCCTGTATTGTATTGATGCTCTTTAAGGGGGTTACAGTATCAGCAGTCACCACACAACAAAGCAGATCCTACCTTCCCTTGCCCAGGTTCTAGCAAACACAGCCTGCTTCCCTGAAATGCCGTGTGTCCTAGCAGAGTTACTCCAGCAGTCAGAGGTCCTCTGAGACCCCTCTTCTGTAAGGCTAGCCCAGTCCTTTCCCTTACCTGTTGAGCATGTTAGACTGGTAAATCCTTTTCTCCTGGGTGTTGTAACAGCTGCTCTTGGGCTCAGGGATGAAGCTGTGTTCAGATAGCATATCAGAAGCAGCCGTGGTGATTATGGCTATTCCATCCCTCACTCTGGCAGGAAGACCATAGTCCCATTCATCATATGAGACAGAGATGAGCCCGGTGGGGAACTCGGATGGCACTGTGTCTGTATCCCCTGCCACCAGGCTGGGCACGATCCACGTGTAACCATAGCCTGTCAGACCCACAGAGTTGGCCACCTCAAAAATGTAGGTGGCTTCTTCCTTGGTGCAGTAGAGGAGGATAACAGGGCTTTGGAGCTTCTTGAGCTGGTTCTGGATTTTTGAGTCCCCATCATCCAGGGACATGTCCAACAGGAGGACCTCCTCCAGTTCCCAACCTACAAAGCTGTGCTCAATGGTACTGCGGATCTTGTTCACAAAGTCCTGGTAACCAGGGAAGTAAGTGGTGACAATGGAAAAGATGTACCAGTCATATTCTTCCATGATGTTGAGCATGACAGAGGCTTGCTGTTCTATTGAGGGGCCAAACTGGAAGAACATGGATGATTCATCCTAGAATAGAAAGTCAGAGAGAGAAAGAGAAAGAGAAAACAAGAATAGGTCAAAGGAAATAAACACCATTCCTAGCCAACTCTATTGAGCACGGAGGAGGATGCATTCAGATTCTTGCACTTCATGTCTTGGGCAGAGCGTAAGGATTTTTAACAGTGAAACATTTGGAAAGGAAGTAAATGCCATTTTATGACCAACTGTCCTTACTTTATTTTTAAAGGCAGGTTGCTAAGATTACTTACAGGCCTCAAATGTTAAACATGATTCTAACAGACAGGGAACAAGTGGTACACAAGTGAGACCAGAAAAAAGAGAACATATACAAAATAGTCTATGGCTACAGAAATTAAGGGATTTAATTCAAGATTTATTGTTAACTTTATATGTGGCATAACCATGGTACTGAGCAGCTTTGATTTTGATTTTAGTTTGGGATAGTCACTCTAGTTTGAGTATCCAGACTAGAGCAAAATTAGGGTATGCAAAACTGTTGGATACAAATAGCTCTGAGAACCTCAAGCGCATGTTCCTCTCAAAGCAATCTTTGCATATAAGTGCTGTAAAAAGTCTCATATTAAATTTACTTCATTCCCAAAATGCTGTTAAAAATCCTTACATATTAAAACATATTAAGGAAAAAAATAATTCTAAACCATCATGGGTTTTGTTTACATCATGTTTTAGAGAAATGTTAGTTACATATTTCTCTTGGTATTTCTTTCATATCCTACTCATGCCAGCATCGTCTTTGCATGAATCAAAACTCGCACTATTTTATAACCTCAAAGACTCCAAAGGAGGTTTTGTATAGATCTCAGGTCCTCAGTGGCATAGTGCAATCCATTTTCTTCCTGGGATTTCACAAGATACCAGACTTTTAATTTATGACAGGTCCAGTGAAACCCAAATCCCAGCTTTTGCCCAGTTCCCATAAAGGCAAGGGAAAAACATTTCCCAATATGCTCACTTATGGATTGCTCATCTGCCCTTTAAAATCAATTGCAAAATTCTACTGACTTCTGTGGAGTAGGATTAGACCACAAACAAAAAAAATGGCAGCATTAAAAGTTCTCTGTCTGTAGAGATTCACATTACAATTAGAAAGTTCTCCAAATCCAATCACTGCTTTTAGGAATGAGACAGTAGTCCTGCCTTCTCTCAATAAGCCAGAAGAGCTGAATCAGAGACCCTAAAGGAGGTAGTCATGGGTTGTAAGTTAGGGGAAACTCATTGCACAAATGCCCTAAAACGTTGCCTCAAGAGACTCACATTTTAGAACAGCTCTCTACCAGATTCATCCTCCTACAGTCTGGCAGGTAATGCTGGTTTTCAGCGACCATGCCAGTTAATCAGTCATCCATCCTTTCTTAGGCATGTTTTTGATTAACTATTGCCATTTTCTCTATTTCTATTTCCAAAGCTCAGCAACTCCAGAAAGAAAACCCTGCCTGCTGTACCCAGCCTTAAGCTGTTTGTTTCCCTTTCCTGAACTCCCTATGGGTTATGTCCTAAAGCAGAAGAGTTCTTGTCCCTAGATCCCTGTGCCTCTCCTGTAAGGTCTGATGTTTAAACACTATTCATTTCCTCCACAAAACTCACCATGCACTTATGAAAGTACTCTTAGGATTGCACTTGACATACTGGAAAAATCAATGTGCACGAAAATTAAAAATAAAAAAAAAAAGGAGGCAAGTCCAAAAAACCATGAGCAGCAACTGAGCCTCTCTGTCTGTGTAAAACAGCTCATATTTTCTGTCACTAGGATTCATCCCCTTCTCCCAGCATCATGCTCAGGAAAAGATCCTAATTCCTCAGTAGAAGATATATTTTATCTTTGAAGCATATGGAGAAAAATCAGGAAAGTCAGACACAAGAGTGAACTACTGCCACGGCACCTGCCTGCATTTGAAGAAAGCCTGAACAAGTATCTCCAATACCCTGCACTGCACTTTGCCTTTGAAAGCAAGCTGTAGCACGCTAAATGCCCCAGCATGAAGACTCAGCCTCAATATAACACAAAAAGGCAAGACAGCTACACTGATGACTGGTGTTTGTTTTTATATTAAATTCAGCAAAAACTTTTCTGTATTTATGCATAAGAATCTCTGAACTGACTGCAAAACTTCTACACAGACTGTAGAAATTTCTACAGTTTCCAGTAGAGAGTCTAGAAAACTAGGGGCAGATTTGACACATAGCATCTTGAAATCTTGCCTGAAAAAGATACTGAGTATTTCCTCAGTAACAAATAGGGAACAAGAGACGGTAAATCTACTAGCAGTTCAAGGCTGCATACACACACAAAGAAGTTACTAAAAGTGGTAGCGAGGTGCAGGAGGTACTCGCCTTTCCTGGGGTTCTAAACACAGTCAGATATTCCAGTTAAAGAGCACACTGACAGCTCGTTCCACGTGAGTGCACAACCCAACGGTTGACAGGAATCCAGCCCCAAAGACTCGAGCAGAAAATTCAGAGCTCCTCACTTATCAAAGCGTATCAGAACACCAAAAATCAACACAGCAAATAGCTTTATCGCAACCCCGTTAAACAATTCCTCTCCACCAGCAACATATGCACCCATCCTTAAACCACTTGTCTGTGCACGTAATAATCGCTCTTGAGCAACTGCTTGCATTTTTATTACAGCAGCAGCAAGAAGTGGCAACTTCTATTCAAAATGAGAACGTTAAGGAGGTTCGCACCAGTCCAACTTTTGGCTTGGCAAGATGTTTCTTGGCTCCAAATCACCCCAATACTTGGGCTAGCCAAATGTTCTTCATTCCCTAACCAACTCAGCACTCAGAAGAGAGGGACAAGGGAGGAAGGGTGGATAAAAGCATAGAAGAAAGTATCCCTCTCATAATAAATCAGGAGAATTGCTGATATTGCTGGACAGAAATCTTAAAGAGTATCTTTTTGGGGACAAAACTAAGAAAAAAATCCTGAGAGCTACAATTTCCTTTGTCTTCTTATTTTTGACTAGACCTGATAAAAAGCCAGGGAAAAAGAGGGGAAGCTGAAATGACAGAGAACCACAGGGCTATCAGACAGAGTTTGAACCTCACTGTGATGTTACAGTAAAAGTTTCTAGACTAGGAGACAGACCTAAGTTTTTACCATTTTTATACACATATACCCTACCCTATAGAACCATTAGTGCTTTCTTACAGTCTAAACCCAAAAGGAATATTTTACCCCTCCAGACACTAGGGTTTTTTCCAGAAGATTATAAGCTCCCATCTTTTTCCCTACAGGAGGGTCACATTCTCTCCCTCCATCCCCTTTCTCACCTTGGAACAACCAAAACATGATTCAACATTGCTATTAGGAGACAGATTTAAGTTTGGGAGGGGGATAGGTTGAATTAAGAAGTCTCTTACGTTGCATATCATCCAGGTGAAATACAATCCCCTGACTACCTGAAAGAGCTTGTCTTTCTCCTACACCCTTTTCACCTGTGAGCCAAGGCTCCCCACAGCTAACTGCTGCAAGAGACAGCAAGGTGTAGCAAAGGGGTCCCTCACCCAGTCTGAAAGAGTAGAGAGGCTCCATTATAGGATCTCAATACCTCCAAAGATCCTACTACTCCCCCACTGTCACCCTGCAAGGTCAGGGATCTGTAGTTTGCAGAGCTGAGCTGGAGGTGGAGCCGATCAATTGACACAGCACCACTCCCCAGCTGACAGATGGCTTCCCACAGAAAATCTGCTCTGAATTTATTGCTGCTGGGACAAGTATTGCCACCCCCTCCAGCATGTTTAACCCCTCAGATAAGGAGGCTGGATTGCACATGCTAAAGGTGCAAAGGCACTCTCCATGAAGATTCCTCTTGGAGACCAGAGGCTGACAAGCTCCAAAATGGATGGGGGGGGGTGGGGGAGTGGTTTACAGAGGTGGCACAAGATTCAGATAGCAAGCGAGTATACATGCCACCACTGTTAAGTTATCCAGTGCCTTCTCTCCCTCAAGGGAAGGCCCAGGCAGGCATTGCAGGAGTGCCATGTCTAGGATGGAGGTCCTGGGGAAGTCTGCCCATGACTCTCTGAGGACTTCTGCAGCTGCGCCAATTGGAGCTGAACACTGTCGTTTAGCAAACCATTTACCTCAGATGCGGCAGGAGAGGTCCCTGGGGTGCTTTTCTCACAAGTTCCTTCCTAACAGCCTCTCTGGATTCCCTAGGCAGGCAAAACCAATTACTGCCTTACAGACAACATCTTGCCATCAAGAGCAAAATTATTTCTTGGCTTGGGGCAGACTTAAGAATGTCCCTAAAGCAGAGGAATGCAGGATCCCCGAAAATGATTTCAGAGGGTCACTCATCTTGAGAAACCACAGAGCCTTCCACTAAGCCTTAATACAACTGCTGACTTCAGAAGTGAGGAGATAGCAGTTTTTCTTCACTTCTAAGTTTCCTCTGTACAACCTATTCAAATATAATCTGATTCTGTGTGTCACCCTCCAGTGGCTGGGCCTAAACAGATTTTTACAATCAATTGCATGTCATTTTAGCTCTTAGAGAATTGTTTCCTCCTTTTCAGTCCAAGGTCCAGTCCCCAAAACATCTAGGTATGCCAGGTGATGTGCAGGGAATTTGAGTGAAGAGCAAGTCAAGAGCTTTTGTTTGCTTCTCAGGTAGAAATCAAACCATGTTTTTGTAAAAAGCCCTAGGCTGCCATCTCTGCACAGGTGCAGGCACCAGCCCATAGAAAGACAATTTGTGCTGCTCCTATTCTGGGAGTAGCCCCTTTTCAATGGACTTTTGGGAACACCAGTATATCTAACCCTACCTACTGCTTCATTAAGGTGTCTGTGAAGCCATAGTATAACAACTAGGGTCTACCCTTCTATTCCGTTCCAGTGCCCCAGTTTGCAAAGGGGCTCCTGCAAGATCCTAATGACTTAGGCTGCTATCCTTTTCCAAAGTCCTGCCCTCATTTTCTTGATTTAGAAGAAAGCTGTTTGTATGTCTTTAGTACAGCCTTGATTTGAAAAATCCCTCTGTGACCCACAGGAAAATCATATAGGGCTGCCTCTTGTTTAGTCTTTAGCTCTGCTGATCACAGATTTTGTGGGGGCAAAAAAGAGTGAGCAAGAAACCAAATAACTTCTGGAAAAACACAGACCTTAATTTCCCTACCTCTGAACTTCTTTTCTTCAAACTGAGACACCACGGTGTACCTATTTGTCATTCCTGGTGGGATACCTGATTCACTGGGATTTTTATTGTTCTTGATGGAAAATGCTGCAACAGTTCAAAGTCTTATAATTAAATTTTCTATATTTCTGAGTCCCGTATGTTATAACGGATCTGACAGGAAATAAGGATCTTTGTTGCTTAAGTGTTCATTTACTTCTGTTTATTCTCACCATAAATGCATCATTGCCTCAGGCTAGCCTGAAGTCAGAATCTTCTGCCTGTTTGTTTTTTCTCCCCACGTTTAATTTTTTTATTTAGTTTTCAAAGACTCCAATACAATAAAATTCTGTTTTTAATATTAGATGCTGCATCATTCTGTGCGAGTCCTTTACTTGCATGCTTGCAGTAGGGGGTATGGAGAACATTGTGACACTATAGCCCTAGCACAACGTCCTCGTGGTGGGACTAATATCTGGAACAGCATCTCTTCGTCCCTCTCATGTACGTACACTCACATTTCCACAAATATGCATATTCACAGAAGAATGTCGAAGCATAGTCACAAAGAAATGTCAAAGCACATCAGACTGTGTCCTTTCTTAATGACACCTTTCCTAGTTGATACTATTTAGTAAGGATTTCAAAACTTCTATATTTTACTGGAATAGGTTCCTAGGAATATTACCAATTTTGGCTTGCAGAGCGCATGGAGATGACCTCCTGAAATACTTTCCCAGTGCTCTGATTCTGTGATAAGGGAATCATTCTTGGAGTGAATCCTCAGAGCTGGCCTGGGAACACGCAGTCGGTGGGAAGTTCTGATTCGTTAGATGCAGAAACGTGGTTTACATAACCATATCATTTATCAGTTCCTTCCTTTATTCTCATAATAACTACCAAACATACTGGTCTTATTTGACAGAGGGAAACATATCTCAGAGATGTTACTTACAGAGACGTGATCATGAAAATTGGTGGATGAGTGAAAGGTAGAGAACCAGTTCAGTGTCCCCACTGATGGGAAGGCAGGCAGGATAGATATTCAGCTACTGGCTGGCCACTGAGCACACACATGGCACAAGACAAGCCAATGCACTTATGAGAATCACAGGAGACAAGAAGGCAACCAGGGGTTATTACAGCTGGGGAAAGGCTGTTTAGGGACATACCAGACAAAACCAGAAGAAGCCAGACCTTGGTCTTTCCATTGTTCACAGAATAATTTTGATTTTTGTCATAGCGAAATCAGAGTCCAGAATAACAAGGTATAAGGAGGCTCTGATAGGTTGAATACTGTTTAGAACCAGTTATAGTGTGATAAATCGGTGGAGAGCTGTAAGAGCTCTGTCTTACAAGAGAGTATGTTGTTGTCCTTCTGGTCCCTGCTAGGCTGGGCATTCAAGTAGCCAAGAAAGAAGGTCTGCAGCCAGAAGAATGGCCATTGACTCTCTAGCTCTTTTCTGGAAGCACCCATTTCTGGTGGCTACTGAGAATAATCAAGATAAGGAATCTAGAATTGCCAGTGTAGCTCTGTTTGGATACCCTGGGCTTAAAAGTACCAATATTCACACGTGCAGTGATAATAACTATATGCATAAATAGCATCATATACACAGATCCCAGTTACAGCTTGGGCGTTAATCGCTCTCTAGCAGTGGAAACTGATCTACTACAGAGCCCTAGCCCTGGGGCAACTGAGTAAGCGCTCTAGCACCAAGGAGTTCCTGAGAGCTGCAATAAAAAGGTCTCTGGTTAAAGATGACTCAAGGGCTGAAAACAGTTAAGTGATTTTTACTTCCCACTTTAGGAACTGCAGAAATCGTTCATTCTAAGCATTTTGGAATAGAGAAGACACAAGATATCCTAGATTCTGCAATCTTTGATCTTGGGAATGTTTCACTCTATATCAATCACATGCAATTAATAAAATACACCAAACACACAAGGACCATTGTCCACTATATACAATTCAGAGAAAATTCCAAAGGTTGCTTGGCCAAGGGGATGATACACATGTGTGTATTTTATACTTATTCGCTGGTCAAAGCAGGCTAGTATATGATGGTATGCCACATAGGCTTCTCAGAGCATCACATATGGATGCCAGCAGTTTTCCACAGAGGGGAAATGGCAGTTAGCAGGCTGCCAGGATAAACAGTTTTCACACCAGGCCTTTTGCATTTCCATTTTCACCTCCGTATGTGTGTGCTTCCTTGTTTGATAAGATTACGAGGACGGATTAAACCACTGGTCGCTCTAGGTAGATTCCCCATATAAGCTGCTATGTTATACCCTGCTGGCAATCTAGACTGTCCAATCGTAGCTCCCCTGCTCCCAGCTCAGACAAGCCCACTAGTTAACTTAAGTATCCTGACATGGCCAGCCCATAACAGTTAGAGGAAAGTCAGAGTGCCCCATTATTCATCCACCGAATTACATCATGGTGTTTGCCCGGGGATTCTTTTCTGGCTCCCTCCAGACTAAGGACTGAATTTTGACTATAAACTGAATAGTATGTCATCAGTATGGTCATATCAATCAATAACAGCCATAAAATAATCCAGCACTTAAAAAAAAAAATCCAGTCACAGTATTTGGCAAGAGGTCACTGAATAAATTCTGCAAATCAACTATCCTATATGAAATACTATTTCTTTTTATCATTTCTAAATTAACTGCTCTTCCATTTCATCAAGTATTCCTTTGGTCACTTACTATGAGCAAACCTTATTACGAGCTGAGTCTCCAAAGGTTCAGAGAGACCATTTAGATAAGCCCTGGAAGTTCAGCATTGCATCCAATGCTATCTGAGCCTCCCAGAAGCCGGAGATCTCCTCTCACTCTTGCCCAGCTGTGGACAGGTCAGAGTACGTTTGCGAGGACCTTCATTACCCTTCCTCTGTGGTGAAATAGTAATATCCATTTTCTCTCGCACTCTGCATTGCTTATTTAAGCAGTAACCTTCTGTGGGCAGAGCTGTCTGCTCCTGTGGGTCTGTGCGACACCTAACACATGGGATCTGCAGTTCTGATGACACCAAGGTCTATTCATCCTTTGCAGACAGCGTGAAGTTGGCTGTGCCCGTGCTCTGAGCTGGCCAGACCACAGCCAGCTCTAATACAGAAAACAAGGTAGTCAATTTAAGGTAATGCTGTGCCAAAACTTAATCCTTTCATAGAAGCTGGCCTTATTAATCAGTTTAGATCATTATTAATGCACTGATGTAGCTTACATACCCTTTGGAGCAGAGCTGGCATGCATCAGCTAGATCAGAGAGCAGTGCAAGCAAGCAACTGAAGGCAAAGCCTGTGTAGATGTGCCTTCCACTTCACTGCAAGTTAAGCAGCAGTAAAAGACTTCAGCCTCATTCAGTTTGCCCAGCAGTAAATAAACAATGTTCTTAGTCTGAAAAAAAAAAGCTTCTAAGACGGGAGAGATTTTAGCAGTGGGACAAAACCAAGGCCTTAGGTCCGACTAATAGTCCTGCTCTGCTAGATTATATAGACTGCACGTTTTCCATTGCCCCATAGCTGGCTGCCTCATCTCTAACAGGGTCATAATGGAGGCTGTAAAAAAAAAAAAAAAAAAAAAAAAAGGCCAGCCCCCACTGCTTTGGTGCCGGTTCAGAACCTGTGTTTCCCTAGCAACCACGCGCACGTAATATTGCTGTGGCCATAAGCGCCTTAGAGCCAGTGTTGGCAGCCACAGACGACAGCTCTGCATTGCTCCCTGCAGTATTGCATGGGGTATGACAAGTCCCACTGGTGTCTGGACTGAGGAACTCTGAGGCTGCGCTGTGGTACCCCGACCCCACACATGGACTAGCAGGGAGCAGCAAGCCCATTCCTCTGATGGCCAGCTGGGACTGCAGAGATGCTCTGCAAGAGGAGAGGGGTCTGATGGGCCACCTACCTAGACCTCTTGTGCCAGGCAACTGGGGGGACTGAGAAGTCAAGTCACAGTAGGCTGTGAGGGCTGCCTGGGGGAGCTCACCTAGAGGCAGTCACACAGTGCAGGTGGTTGGACTTTCATGGCCTTTGAGGCAAGCAAATGGGTCATTTTTGAGGCTCCTTGGAGATAAAGATTCCCAAAGGTCTGCGTAAAATAGTTTCCCCTCTCTTTTCCTCTTGCTCCCCTCAGACTTGGAAGAACAGGAACAGCAGGGAACAGCTGAGATCCCTCTCAAAAGGATGGAGGTCACCCATCAGCCTCTTCATATCCCTGCACTGGACACATGGTGAAGGGTGTGGGCCCAAGGCTTCTGGGGTAGATGGAGACTGCAGAGTACTGTATTCAAACCCAAAGACATTGACTCATTCTTGCACAAATCAAGATTTCCCCTCATCCTTCTGCCTACCCAGACCAGCTTCTCCAGGGCTAGTTCTTGACCCCCTACATGTTCCTTGGCACTATTTTCCTCTGAGGTGTAAGAAGAAGAGAACATATATGTTGCTGGTTTTGTTCCCCTGCATTAGTGCACCGCTCCTACCTGGAGATTCAGCCCCAAAAATGCAGCAAGATTTACTCCATTAGCCCGGGTCACTGTCTTCCTGCCTTGAGGCTGTCACAAAATTCAGAAAGAACTGAGGCTGGATTCTCAGCCTATCTTTTCTCCCCCTGAGCCTGGGAGGATGCATGCAGTCATCTTCACACTCACAGCTTTCTGTCATCATAAGGATCTACCCCATTCTTCACAAAAAGCTCCAAATTAGATCTTATTGTTTTGGAAAGGAGGTGCTTCCCTGAAGTCTCCCAAATTCACCCCAGCCTAATCCAACCTGTGTTTTACAGCATGGTTCGGGACAGGAGCAATCAAGAGCCCTCCAATTAGCTCTGATCCAGGCAAGACCAGCTGTAGCAGTGGATTTTAAGAGAGTTTTTACCACCTTCCTTATGCTACCAGGATAGTATTAAAGAGCCCAGCATAAAATGACAAAACAGTACCCTAGTCCACTTTTGTTAGGGCACGCTACTGGCAAGCGGCTGCCTCATTAGCACATAACACCAGGCAACAGAAGGCAAAAAAACACTAAACTGGCCCTAAGGCATCCATGCATTAGCACTGTACGGACACTCTAGCTCAGGTCTAGTATACCTGTCATTTCAGGAGAGCTAACTAGTTCAGATCCTGGTCTGCACCACCACAGTGATGCTCATCTGGCTTCAGAGATAGTTTGGGAGTCTCTGCACCTAAGGAGAAGAATGAGAGGTTGGTTCCTGAACCATCTGGCCTGGACTCTGGATTCAGCCCCTGCTTGGAAAAGTGAATGTATCCCTGAAGTGTGTTAGACGAGTCCTTGGCTGGGACAAGCAATAAGCATTTCAACACGCAGCCTCATTTGTCATGCTTAAAGGCCTGATGCCCACCAGAATGGGCTGTGGCCAGTGCTAGTTACCTCTCATGTTCCAGGAGGGATGAAAGCATGGCAATACCTACCTTCTCCCTATCCAGCTCTCTTTCCTAATCAATTAGCGAGTAGTACCTCTGTCAGAAAGCTGCAGTCGTGCCTATCTTGCTCATCTAATTGATTTATAAAGTTTTAAATGATTATTGATTCTCCTCCTCCCCACTGTGGAGACTTTGAGACCAATAGAACACATGGAGTTATTTACACGGATACTAGAAAGGAAAGAAGCTCCCTCCTCAAATGTTCTTCTTGAGCTCCCATTTATTAAGCCTCCGAAACTCAATAGGAGGTTTTCCACAGCCCTACAGACAAAAGTAGTCTCAAATATATGAAGTCCTCTGCACCCATGCCCATCCACACATTTGCAGGATGTTCTGCCAAATTCACACCTGCAGAATTACTGCTCCTATTATTTTGTATTGCAGTCATACCTCTTTAGTTCCTTTTCTTTGACCTGAAGGTTAACAGCCATTTCCCATACCTCTTGCTGCTATAGGAGAAAGGGAAAAATTGTGGCAAACCTACTATTCTAGGAAGATCCATTTCTGAATTCCAGTGAGCTGGAAGTTGCTGTGGGTATGAGGCTGGCCCATAGTAGACTTGCAGAGCTAGAACTGACTGTCTCCTCACAGTTCCAGAAACACTTCTGATTGATTGACAGTTGCTACAGTGATTGGTACTGGAAGGGCCATTATAGCCACCTGCATGGCCTAAGCACATGAACGATTAAAATCCATAGAGTTTACTGAAGAGAATTTGGAGAGGGGATCAGCCTATCTGACTTTCAATAAAGGTGTTACCAGTTTCAGTTCTGTACTTCTCTTTGCTTGGGCAAGCAAAGTCAGTGGGCCCGTTTCTTGTCAGTTTAACTCTGTGCCAGAGCATGAGATAATTGAATTCAATTTTTTCTCTAGACTCACATTAATAGGAGGTGCCATCTATATATTCAATGTGCTCTTGACATAACTTAAAGGCAGCAGCATAATAATTAAGCTATTCTTTTTGTACTTGAATTCAAATATTTCTATCTATACTAGGCTTTGTAATTGTTTGAACAAAACCTGAAGCTGGGCCTGAACTGCGCTATCTTTTTCAAGATCACACATGCACATGAGGTACTCAGATATCTGTCCAAGACTGGCACAGTGGAGAAGGGGACTGAGGGAGCAGCGAGAGAATTTGCCTCTGCTGACCGTTAACAATAATGGCAACAAAAGCATCTATGAGAATAAAAGCCAGGGTGAGATGTGTAAGGTATAGAAATAGCTCTTTGACTGACTCAGAGAAAGCTGGGGCATCTTGTTTTCCTGCATCTCCCGTTGCCTGTCCTCTTTCTTAACCACACACACTGGCACGGCAGGGGAGCGGGAAGTAGATGGAAGCATCAGCAGGAGCTATAGAGAGCTGGGGAGAAACGAGCTATTCAGTCAAATCGTTGCCCAGTCAGGGCCCTTGACAAAAGATGAACAAATAAGGATATGAAAGGGGAAAGAAAAGGCAATGTCCAGCACTGCACCTCCTGCAAGAGAAGAGCCGTTAGCAGTGATGCTATGTCTTTTCCTTCCACTTTGTCTCACTCTATCTTATTATTTCCTCTCTTCCCATACATAGCTGCCTCCAGGTTCTTTAGTGTGTGCAGGTATATGTACACAGTCACATGCACATAGGCAACTCAGCATGCAGGATGGCTCAAGATAGGCAAATTCCCTCATCTCCAGCTTGCCAGCTCCACTCCAACCCAAGCTGGAGGTGCCTGAAGTGGATTAGCATCTGAAAACGACTTCTGTGAAATGAGGTGATGGTGCAGTCCAGCTCTACTGGAGATTAGTGTCTACATCACCACACATGCATTTAGAGGTAGTTATGCCTCTGGTTAGCACTCTCAGAAAGAAGCCAAGGATTACACTGGCTGCTTCGCTACAGAGCCCTCACCATCTCCCAGGGGAAGAGAGC
Organism: Struthio camelus; assembly: GCF_040807025.1. Lineage (NCBI taxonomy): Eukaryota > Metazoa > Chordata > Aves > Struthioniformes > Struthionidae > Struthio > Struthio camelus. The sequence goes on from NC_090942.1 coordinate 55,533,256, forward strand.
TCATATACCTTCAAAGTGTGGTGGGAAAGGAACGGAGACATACTTTTACCAGACTTTCTTCTTCCTGACAAACAGCCCTTCAGGACTCCTGTTTCATGGAGGCAAGAAGTCATCTAATTATCATACACCAAAAGAATCTGGGTTTAAAAAAAAAAAAAAAAGGAAACTGACTCTCCTTTAGACAGGTCAGAAAAGGCAATACTAATGGGAGGGGAATAGCCAAAAGAAAAGCTATTCAGCTAAGCAATTTGGGAAGCTGAGAGAAAGTCATTGTTCTGGTTATCTAGCTACAGGATACCTGAGTTTATCTACATATGTTGAAGGAAGAAGTGCCTTTTCTCCTGTTCAGGAAAAACTGCTGAATATCTGCCTCCTGAGAAGTACTCAGATGACAACCCTTTCCTTCAAGTCTGGTGGCTAGTGCAAGAAACTTGAGCCTTTCATTATCTTAATGCATGCAGGATGTATATACACTCCATACTACATATCCCTCCACCTGCACTGCGTAGGAGCCTACAACAATAGCTGTGCACCCTTTCTCTCAGAGGAGATTCTCCTCTGCTCAGTGCAGAAACAGAGAGAGAGGAGAAGAAACAGAGTTTAAGAACTGTGTACCATGCACCATCTTGGCATCAGCGCCCTGCAAGGCATGCAGCCTTGCACAGCGAGCATGCTTGGTGAATGAACCACACTGCGTGGGAGATACCAGCCTAGCGCTCTACGGCTCAGTTGGTGTCCAGGTGCTTGTAACATTACCCAGTGATTTCTAAAGGCTCATAATAGGTCTCTCTCTCCTCTCACTCATCAAGCTATGAATTTCAAAGTCACCCCCATTCTCTCTAAGTGCAACTGAGAGCATGGTCAGGCTCCCCTTGCATTCAGCAGTAGGCTATGGACATAACCTCTCTATTCATCAATGAGAAAACATGGCCTTCACAGATATGCCTCACTGGCCTTGTTTCCTATGGAGTCTCTCTTTATTATGTATCTCTAGGATATCTAGGGAAGGAAACGTGCAATGTTTTTACATATTTGTATATTTTAAAATGTACATACACCATAAGTACATAAATGGCTGAGGGTCCTAAATCTCCTTTATTACAGGGACCTTTTTGAGAGCCGTGAGTTCCACTTCAGTTGTCTGCAGTGTGGAACACCGTACAGGTCATTACATATCTCCCTGCTTCATTGCTATGCAGAACGCAAATTGTTGGGTCCTTGGAAGGTTTTCACTTCACTCCATAAGCACCAGCATGTCTGTTTCAGCAGAGATTAATCATACAAGCCCCTCCTGGTCTTGGACTTAGCTGTTCTCAGGGGTCCTCTAAACAGACTAGTTTACTTCCTTACACAAGGTCAATTGTTCATCTTGGACTTCAACAGAGGAAGCCCTCAGTTCTCTAGGCACAATGACTGCAGCACTTTAACAGTGCACAGTGATGCTGCCCAACAGCTGATAAGGTCAAGTGAAGATGAACAACACTTCAAATGGAAGCTGCAGGGGAAATTTAAGCAGGATGGTCACAGTCACTCCTGCTGGGAAGTGAGCAGAAGACACAGATTTGTCCCATCCCTGGCGAGTCTTGGTAGGATATGACTGTAAGTGTGCAACACCATCTTTTCTATGGCTCACACCAAACCACCTCCTCAGAGTTTAAAAGCATCTTGCAGTCTTTATGGACTCAGAAAGGAAATTACTGCCTCTTGAAATGCCAAGAGCTTTCGCTACAGTCTAGGTTTTTCCTGAAGTGCTCCCCTCCAGGTGTGGAATGGGCTAGGTATTACAATCCAGAAAGATTTTCCTGGAAAGATTTTCATTTAGCAAATTTTTCTTCTTAGCAGACATATTCAGCACAGAGGGAGTATGCTAGATGTGATCTCTTCGCTCACACAGTTCTGCCTAAGCTTATTTTAAGCATGTTATATTACTGCTCCAACTTCCCAACAACAGCCTGCTCACGTTTCCAGACGTCTTAAAGACATGCCTACATTGCATAATGCAACAGCCCCATGTCCGAGATGTCAGAGCTAACCCTAGACAACCTAGTAAGCCTACAAGGCACAGCAGTGCCTTGCAAAAGTATTCGCTTGAATCCCTGAAGCCAAAGAGTGGCTTTAGTGCACTGCAGAGCTATCTCTGAGCTAATTTTGTGATGACACGGTTGTACTATACCTGGATCTGGCATCTAGCCTGCTGGGCGCTACATAAGGATCTGCATAGTGTCCCATAAAGCAGTGTGGATATATCCTAGGAGCCCAGCTGCTAACTCCATCACTTAGTCCTCTGGCTTCTCATAGTCTAGGAGGAAGAAGGCAATAGCCGCTCACCCTACAAATACAGCTCCTCTACTTGTGAGACAGTCTATGCAGCCAGTCTGTCCCTCTGATCCTGTCAGGGTCCCGCTTTTACCAGGAATCACTCCTGTTCCTTCAGTACCTGCTCTCTAGGTGCTTCCCACCACAGCTGCTGTTGGACTTACCCTTTGTGACAGGGAAAATCTCCTGGAGCTCCCTTTGACCCCACTGCATCAGCGGAGGTTGTCCTCTGCTCCTCTTGGTCTGGGGAACATCTCAAGCCTTTCTCGAGCCCAGCTGGGACCCTTTTCCCCCCATGGTGCTGCCAGCTCCCTCCCCGTGGCTCCCCTCCAACTCCACTGGGCTTGAGTCAGCATTGACCCAGGCCAGGAATGGGGCAGGGTGGGAAGGGCGGGATGCGAGGCAAAGAGGACAGCAGACAGTGCGTTAACGTTAAAGTGCTTCCTGATTAAGAATCCAGCTTTGTTACTATGACAACGGCCAGAGCAGCGGAAACAACAGTCCCTTCCAGTGCAGCTGTGGAGGGCTCACTGTGCATCGTTAAATCCTTTAACTGTTATCAGCCATTGTCAAGACGTGCCAGCAGTGACCCATTATGTGCTTCACAACTAATTCGGCTCATGTGCTTTCCAAAGCCCAGGAGATTAGGGCACACAGATTTCCCAGTTGTGATGTGCCATCCAGCAATACGCAAATAAAGATGTACTGACTAATAACAATAACAGAAATAACAACACTGATCACAGTAAAACTGTGAACCCCTTAGAACAGCCTTACAAAGAAACACATTCTCTCTCCTGGAAGATGGTAATAACAATCAATTGTGACAGGGTCTGGGAATTAAAACAAAAAAAAAAGAAATTTTCTTTTATACACAAGTTAGAAAGAGCACAGGCAACTACTTAGCACACAATCAATCATCCAGTACTTTTCTCAACCCCAGGATGAAATGACAACGATGACTTGGAACCAAAGCCCATTCCAAGTTTCAGGATAGGTTCTTCCACCCAAACCACCTCCCCACAGGGCCATACCAATATTCCTTCCCAATGCATAAGGCTGAGCTGCTTGGCTGCTCCTCTCAGCCCCAGCACTACAGAGGTGAAACACAAGAGAAAGCAGAGATGCCAGGTCTGGGAGTGCACACCCTCCTCAGCATCTCTCAAAGGAGCAGTGAGAAGTATATTAGGCACTGCCAGATGTTTCTTCATGCCTCCTGCAGTCAGAGAATCTATTTGCTGACTTAAAGCTAAATCACAGGGAAGACTGAAGTGCTCCTGATTTCTTGGCCGTTTCTACTACATGTCTTAAGGGTTGCCTACTGAGGAACAATTGGGGAAATTAATCCAAATTAACGGAAGCTGTGAATTTAGCATGTATTCATTAAATTACATTAGCCTCGAATGGACACAGTTCTTCCAAATTAAAGCAACCATTAGAAGAAAACTGAACTAAACTGAATTAAGGTCCTTTTAATTCTGAAGAACAGAGCGCCTACATGGGATTTAATGTAATTAAGGAACACAAGACTGGAAGGGGGGTCCCAGCTCTGCTCTCCCAGACAGCCTCTCCATATTATTCTTTTCAGGAATCTATCATACTCTCACTTAAGAGTAGTTTGGTTTCTTGCTGCCCCTGTTCCATTTCGAAGCTGGGCCAGAAGCTCACTGTATTGAAGGCTTTCTGCTGAAGTTCATTCTTGACCATATTGTACCTAGCTGTCCTTAATCTTAAATGGCTCTGCTACTGCCAGAGCGTTTTCTTCCACTCATGTTTATGGAGGACAGTCTTTTATATTCTCTCAGCCTGTGTTTTGCCAGGTGGATAAACCACGTTCTTAGTCTCCTCTTGTAAAATATGTCCTCCCATCTCTGATCAACCAGATATGTTTCTGTGCTCCTGGCCCAGCCTGATTCTTTTTTTTTTCTTTTTTTTTTTCTTTTTTTTAATTGGGATAACTGGAATTGTACATAGAATTCCGGAGGAAATTGCAATAGAGCCTTTTGCAATGCTACTGATACTTCCCTGCCTTGGCAAGGAATATCCTGCCTTGCACCTAGGAACATAACTGCCTTTTATACTGATGTCACATATCAAAGGTTCAGTCATCACATCAATAAATAATATTCCCACTTTTGTTTGTCCTCATTAGCTTTCAACTGAAAATCCCCTAGTTTTCAGGATCAATGAGTAGAGGTGCCAAAGAATCTGCCCATATGGGCCAGTAGAATGTGCAAAGTCACCCAAACTGGCTAGAAGAACTACAAATATGTTAGTGCTGCATGGTCCAAAAGATCTCCACTGCTCAAGTCATTCAGATCTAGTGCGGGTTCCACTGCATGGCTTCAAACCAAGCACTGTAGACCTGTCTATCTGCATGTCCCTGGACTTCATTCCAGTGCATTTCACCCCATTGCTTTTCCTGTAGTCCTCAAGACTGCCCAATTCTTCCTGTACATTCCCAGGTCCACTCTACATTGATGACCCTATTCCAAAATCACCATTCAGCATAAGTGGCCTCATAAACGTAATCCCTCACACTCTTATGCAATAAATCAGAGTCTGACATTTGGAAATCTCTAAAATTCTGTGGTTTAGAAAGTTTCAGATTAACTACACTACTCCTTATCTCATTTCCAATGTGGGAGGTGGGAGGTAAGGAGACAGGTTAGAAACAGAAATGAGACCATAGGTTTCCCAATCATTCAAATAGTACCCATTGCATGACATGTACACATTTATAGTCAGTGTCACATGAATATAGCTGGTTAAAAAAAAAAAATCTTCATACAGCTTCATACAGTACACATCCAAGCTAGGGACTGTATTACTACAGCAAACCATGGTATTAAGCAGCAGAAAGATGCAAAGAGGCAAATGATCAGGTTGTGTGTGATGCAATACACCATTACTGCCATTCAGGATGCCATTTACCCAGGACCAGGTTACTTTGGTGTAAAATTAGACTTTTGTTCTGGTAATTTAGGCCCTTTAAAATTATTCATTCACATTTTTTATGCAAAATTGTTTAGACCTGACTCGTCTGTGTTTGTGTGCTATGAATACTCCCGTATATAAGTTTTACCTGCATATTCATGTATGGAAATGTGCAAGAACTTGCAGAAGTGTACACCTTCCATGTTCATATGCAAGCATTCAAGCCAGAAGTGCTTGTGTGCTCATTCAACAAGGGAATAGAAACAATACCAAATAGATCCCTCTGACCAACCATAATTAAGTAATGCAGCCTGTATCAATCCATAGAGTAAATATTTTCCAAGAAGTTCACTGAATAAATTCGAATAAATTTGAGGAAATTATGATCTGCACAATTGATATTCCATGAGCAGAAAAAGAAGCTAAATTTACTGAATAAATTATGTGTTGTGAATTACTCCCCCAGCTCTGGCAATTACTATGGCTGGATTATTAAACTGGTTGGATAATTTAGCATCAATAGTACTATTTTTTGTTCTGTGTACTAAGACAATAATATTTACGTTTGTCTATAGCACTGCTTAAAATAAATTAAACGTCAGTGACCCCTTTTTACAGAGGAGAAAACTAAAGTACAGAAACAACCTTCCTGGTGTTGGTATGTACCAACCTTGCTGGTACATACCAGCTTGGCAGACTAGAGGAAATGGAACTCATGCCCCCAAAGAGCCAGCTAGATCCTCCCTACAACAAACCACATCACAAAAAATAGGTAGGAAGGGTTTCCTCATGCACATCCCATCTCTCTGAGGATGGTTGCATTTGGGGTGCAGGAAGAACAGGGTTCCTGTTAGCCTAAAGCAACAGGCAGTAGTTATTGTTGAAAGTGTCTCACCGCATTTGACAGACCAGCGAGCACTAGATTTGCCCTTTTAGAACAGATCCCTTGGGAAAATCCATTATTAATTGTGATCTCTTCTGTAGTGTCACTGAACTATGGATGTTCAACAAACCATCCTCCAGTCTGAAGGGTAAGTTAATTATTTGGGGAGCTAGAAATGAGATTGAAATGAGCCCATTATCACAAAAATAATTTAGGAAGCAAATTTCGGGACCTTTGTCTAGCTCCTTATTAACAACTATCCCCATCTCCCCAGAACACCTGCATCAGCACTAACTGCACAGCTGCTACCCTGTTACAGGGAGGGAAAGGATGAATGAGGTCTGAACTGCACCCTGCCTCACAGAAAGGGCTTTTCTGGAGCAGAGGTAAGAGACTGGTCCAAATCAGGGGGAAATGGGAAGGTGGCTGTGGGGCTGTCTTTATTCATGTTGTGCCTGGGATGACGATTAAGAAAAGAACTTCATACTGCAAAGATTACCAATTCGGCATCTATCACCAGCCTCAGAGCTATTTTGGTTAAAACAAACAAGGCAATTTCCTGATAATTTCAAGGCAGAGGATACTAAGGAAAAAAACCCTAAGCCCTCCAGGTCCTCGCGTAGAGCCATGGGTTAGTGCTTGTCCATTACTCCCTTCCCCAGGTGCTGTGTTGCTGCCACACACGAGATTAACAAGGAGGTTATATTTAAACTTCCAAGAGGAGCTGCTGTGCGATTATGGGTCTATTTAAAATCCTCCGGGCAGCTGCAGTACATAATAACAAGTCAGCGGGAGGGAGAGAGAGAAGGGAAGGAGGAGAAGGAAAGGAGGGGGGGTCAGGAACATCATGGATTGTCTCTGAAAAATTTGATTGCCAAAAGATGGCAGGGGGTGCAGCCAAGTTAAAGACGCCCCTCGCAGAGAGTGAGAGAGAGGGGAGTCGTGCGAGAGAGGTGCCAGTACAGGAGAAATCTGCTAAAGGGGAGATTTGAGAGGCCAGCATGGAAAGCTGCCAAACCTGAAACCTCACTGCCTCTAGCAAGGACGTCATTCCCTTAAACCCACTCCGCTGGCTCCGGAGGGCTCTGTCACACGCCACTGGGTGCCTGTCCAGGCTTCCTCAGATCACAAGCGTTTGAATGAGTAAATAGCTATTATTAGACCTTCCACTCCAGCCTGCCCACGCACACACCTAACCCTTAGGCCAGCACAAAATCACCCCCCAGAAAACACCCCCTCTCAGGTCTTTACCCAGTCCAAAGCTTCACTGTATCTCTCAGGAAACTGTTTCACTGTCTAAGTAGTGAATAGAAGCAATATTTCCTCACGAGAAAGGTGTAGGGATCCAGTTTTTCCTGCCTCAGCATAAAGCGCAGAGGATGAGCACGTTTTTAGGGTTTTCTCCCCACCCTCTCATCAGCTACCTCTGTCAACCTCCATCCTCCAGGGGGAGGAGGCAGTATGTGCTGAGGTTCGCTAGGCACTCACAGACAAAAGTCCTCAGCTCACTATGACATCAAACCTCAGTGACATCATGTCTGGTCACCGCCTTGGGCGACGTCCCACGAGAGGCCCTTGGGCAGGTGGCTCTGTAGGTGGGAGAGGCCCGTGTCTCAGCTCTGCAGGAGGCAAGGCTGGACACCTGCTATCAGGCAGGCTAAGCAGTCAGGCCCTGAGTGCTCCGCATCACTGAAGGATGAAGGTTAATTGTTTTTAATTGCAGGAGCAAGATGTTTAAGATGTTTCGTCCATAGGTGCGTTCCAGATAAATCCCATCCTGCAGGCTCCCATCTAATAATTTCCCTTTGGTGGTATCATAGCCTCCTGCCTGCCTGCCCTCTCCTAAACTGTCAAATTTCCATGTCCTTTCAAAGACTTGCTGCAATCCAGCCAAGATGACTGCATTTCAGTGCTGACTGGAGCCTTTCCGATGCAGGCTATAAAACACTTTGGGAGCTTTCCAAAGGAAAGATGCTCAAGAAACATCAGTCATAGCAGTCCACACACCTTCTCTGATATTGTCCTTTGTGACCCTTTCCTACTCCTCTCCTCTTTCTTCTTCTTCCTCCTCCCATCCCTACATAACCATTTTCAGTTCTACAGAGTGATGCTACCAGGCAGGGAGAATAAGATTTGCCTCAATTTCCAGCACTACAGAGAAGAGGGGGGAAAAAAACGTCCAAATTAAGCTGCTTGATTACTGAAATTAATCTTGTCACTTAGCATCCCTGTTCCACAGAATGGGGCCTTTGATTAGCCTCCCTGTTTCAGAATATTACAAGCAGACGTTTATTAAGCAGAAGGCAATTCCTCCACAGCAGGAGAGGGGCAGCTGATTCCCGAGGGAAGACTGCTCCCTGGATGAGATGCAGCCCAGCTTTGCCTGCCTCCCTGGGCAGCGGAAGGGATACTGCTCTGACAACACGGCCAGGGGCCCCCGAGGATTCTCCTAGATCCTCCCCCCAACATATGACTAAGGCCCATCCTGTTGGTACTGCCATAGGCTTGGTGTTTATAAAGCTGGCAGTTCTTGCAGCAAGTTATCACTTACTATTACCATCATCCTGACAGCACACAAGGGTTGTGAAGTGCTTTGCCTTCTCTGTGTGGCTCTATCTGAGCGCTAAGCAATAGACTCTCCCGGCACAGAAACGTAGCAGCCCTGGGAGCACTCTGCAAGGCAACTGGCAAAGCAACAGACCTGCGTGGGGGACCTTCAGCGCCCACATTTCCCTCCTCACTTCCTGTTCAGCTCCACAGAGCGTCACGCACCTCACAGCTATGACTTTGCATGTCCATGCAGTCACAGGTGGCTATGTGCATTTCCACTCAATAGGGCACATGCTCAGAAACCAGTGCTTAACCCTCGGCATGGACCGCACTCACAGACCTGATACAGTGTGCCATACTCACCAGAGGGGGTGAAGAGAGAGCTTAGAGAGGGAGATGGGATGCCCAGGGATCCCCCACAGCTCACAGGGAACTTCAGAGCCCACCTTCCTCCGGGAGGTGCCAGTCAGGAGTTTTGGAGCCCAAACAGGCTCTGCTGGTACAGGAGTAGGTCAACAGAGGTAGGAGGTTACCTCCCATGGCTTCTTCTGACTCTGACTCCCCCAGCTAAAGGTGCTTGGATGTGGCAACTGATGTGGGCACTTGCTCACACCATCCCAATCAGATTACCAGCAAATTTTAGGTGGGCTAAACCAATTGCTGGGATTCAGACTACACTAAAGAAAGTCAGACAGCATTGAAAGGATGTGTATCAAAGCTGGATCCTTAAGCTGTCTTCTTCCTCCTTCCTATGCAAAAAGTGTTTTCAGCACTCCAGGTCTAATGCTCTCAGTATGGCTACGGAAATGAAGGTATTCCAGTTTCCACATGCTATAGCATCACAGTGCCAGTATTTCATCCTACAGAAGAAATGCAGATAAGAGGGAACGGAACATGAGGGTAAGGCCTGGATAACCTAAGTACAACCATTCACAGACTATTGATCTGGAAGCCTGCAACATTTTGCATTTTTCCAAATATTTTCATCAGAGGGCCTCAAACTACTTTCCAAACATTAACTAAGTTTCACAGTGGGCCAAATCCTCCAAGTACTTGCTTGCACTCACTAGCAAAGTCAAACTTGCTCAGACCCTGGGGAGGTAAGTAGGTATTGTTTTCGACACTATTCTACAGACATGGTAATTAAGGCACAGAGAACCCAAGTCATTCAAGGAAGGTCACACAGAATAGCCAAAAGCAGAGGAGAACTTTTCTTCCTCTGGATCTTCCTATGCTTCCTGCTTCCCCGTAATTCATGATAAAGCCGTTCAGCTTCTAGGCTGCATTCAACAGTCTGGATGTAACAGGAGAACAAAGATCAGAGAGCTGACCAAACTTTTTTGAACATCCAAAAGTATTCTGAGTCCCAGATGGAGGCTGGGACAGAGGTTTGTAACAAGCTCTGATTTTATCTAAGTTGTTTGGTCTTGCTTGTCCTTTCCCCCCCCCGCTCCCCTCCCCAGGGTGATGGGTAGAGCCACAGGGCATAAGGGCTGAATAAGAAACCATGTCCTAACAAGGCACTTACAGGTTTGGTTTGGTTTTGTTTGTGGGTTTGTTGTTTTTTCAGTACTGAGGCTGCAGGAAGCATTGAAATTCCATTCTGAGAAGGAGTGAGCGAGAGGCAGAACCTGGTTTCCATAGCGCTACCATGGAAACGGCGCTCTGTGAATCTGTGCCTTCAGGCCCCTCTGCAACCGAAGCATCTCTCTAGCTCTTCCCCAGCACCCACCTCCACAGTATAAGCCCCCAAACCTCATTACATGTCTCAAATGATTAAAGGGTTTAGTACATAGGAAAAGTAGAACCCTGTTTGGCTCCTTCTTGGAGTCTAATACGTAAAAGTGTCTTTGGGAGAAAAATAATAATAGCATATTTGCTTCCCCTCCCCTTCCAAATGTAAAAGTAGAAAACCTACAGTTAAAATTCCTTAACTTGAAACTGCACCAGTAAAATCTTTTTGGTAATATATTAAGGTACAAACCCAATAATCTCATGCAATGGGTTCTTTTATCTTCCTTTGTCTACCTGGAACATTAGCTTCTAAAAGTGAAGGATTTAATTAACTGTTAAAATGTAAAACATTTATTCTTCTCTTATTCTTGTCTTCTGTTTTTTTTTGTTTTCCATCCCATGGCTCGTGTTAAAGGGTCTCAAGGCAAGGTCTCCATGAAATGGAAGGAAAAGTCAAATGATGGGTATTTTCAAGATACATGCTATGTTCTCCTTGCATCCACTGACTGCTTGGGGAAGTACACACCAAAAGGTACGTGGAGCTGGCATTTTAACATCATTAAGAGATACAGCCTATGAGTATTAGAAAGCCATCTCCATTGGCTGAGAGGCCACAGGTTGCCCAACAACTTGATATGTCAGTCCATAACAGCCTAGGTCATCATGCAGAGTTTGAGTGTAGTGCTCAGACCTTCTAACCTGAGGAACTAGACAGGAAAAGGAAGGTCTAGATCCCAGAGGGACATTCCCACCTCTTCATTCCACACCTCTTCATCCAGTCCTCATCTCCCACAGTGCCAGTGGGAGCATTCACCTCACTGCACTGAAAAAACAAGTGAGAGGCAAGACCTACCTGACTAGGAGCAAACAGCAAAAGCTTCTCCTGTGACCCTGCACCATGGGTTTTCAGGGAAGGACTAAATCCAGGGTGAGAGAGAGATCCAGTCTCTTTGCCCAGCTGAAACTGTGGTCTGTGGTAAAACTACTGAAAAGAGGATACTGTGTTATCAGTATAGGCTACTCACAGAATTGGATCCCAAGTGGGTCAGAAATCACCCAGAGCCAAATATACAGAACTGTTTTATGTATTGTTAAGAATGGCAGCCCTCATTTGAGATGCATAGAACAAAACAAGCCCCTGGATGGTAGAGGAACCAGTTCTAACTAGCTTAGGTCAGGGTCCAGCAAGGGGCCAGACCATCACATCTTCTTTTCCTGGGCAAAAGTCAGAGTAACAGCAATCAAAAATATCAACATGATACAGAATTTTGCATGTTTATAACCTATATATTGCCTACTCAAACAAGTACTTCCAGTTAATCTCTGAGGTGACCTGTGCTGTCACATGAACCAACTGTTCTCCCCTTAAGACCCACTTGTAGAGCACTGTTGAGTATATCAGTCATGTCATGATCAGAGCCACATGTTTTTCACCTGCCATGGCTGTAACTCATCTGAAACCTTGCTGAGCGAAATGACTGATTCACTGCACTCCCTTATGGACCATGAAGGAGGTCACCTATCTTCCATCATATGTATCCATCCGAGCCGACAACCTCCTACAGCAACAGGGTATTCTCCTGTGTCACCAGGCCCACCAGGAGCTTTTCTTCCTCAATATGTACATGCATAATATCATTTTCATGAAGCAAGGAAACTTCTCAGACCTTAAATCCTTGAAGGTTTTTGTTTTGCCTTACTTATCCCTCCATATAACTAACAACAAATCCCCAGTGACTTTGGCTTCAGTTCTAGACTCCTGTTTTCTGTTGAACAAAAAGCCTGCAGGAGACAGTCCTCATTCCACTGGTACCATACTGTGACTTAAAAGGCCTTAATACAGATCAGGGTATGACTTTGCATCCTTTTCATTCTGTTCTTTATTATTTTAGCAAGGTTTTCCAACAGTTTGTTAAATCACAGATAAAGAAATTAGCAGTAACATGTCAAAAATCCATGCAAACTACTTAAAATCCATGCCTACTAAACTGGCCTATAGTCAGTTACTATGTTACTAAGTCAGGTGCACTGTGTTTGGAAAAACAAATTTGATATTCATGATCACCTACTTAGCTGGAGTGTCTTCTAATAAGGTTAACTCAAGGAAGTGAGAATAACAGCTTAGGACAAGTATATACTGGATTGTTTTACTGTTGGTTTTTTTTCCAGGCAGCATGAAAAGATCAGTGGCTACTTCATTGCAAGGGGCCAATTTTCCTTTTACCAGTAACTCCTTCAGTTGACATGGCCTACATTTTTGGTACGTGTGTGAAAAGCTTTGACAGCCTCTTCAATAGTACTGCTCTTCTGAGCTCATGATAAAGCCTCTTTGGCCCCTCTCAAGTTCCTTTTAAATCCCTAAATTAGCTTCATATAATCTTCAGTTTCTCATCTTGTATTCACTAGACATCTTTGCAGAGAAGTACTGTCAAGACCTGGGCTACTGAAACTAAATGGGGCACAGATTTCCTTGCAAAGATCTTGGTACTTGTTCCTTGCCTCTTGGGCAGTACTGGTGATACTGTGATCTCCCTGCCTTAACAAATCCTCCAAGCATGTCATTTCCGCTACCTTAGTTCTGGTTCTTCACAAACCTCCTCAGATCCTCTGATAATAGATTTACAAGGTTTTAATGCAGTTCAAAATCTCCACTATCTAAACATTCATATTCTCAATATTAGAATTCCTCCCCTTGCAGGTAGCAGGAAATGATCCATTTTTATATATGTATTTACTTTTTTAGATTCTATCTGTCCACCTATGCACACTTCCTTTAATCAACTGATGATTCCCAAAGCAATAAACCTTTTGAATTATTCTAATCTCCACTTAAGAGCAAAAAGGAATTTTTCTAGAAACATGAATCATGGGCTGATTTGGCTCTTCCCACTCTAACCTGTAGCCAGGCAGCTTTCCTCACCCTTGAAAAATATTGTCAAACAAACTAGTCCCTCCAACAAATGTGAGATCTTGCAGAGACCTCAGCTTAGCTGATTTTGAACCTTATAATGACAGTATTACAGATCATACCTTCTCGAGTTTGCTGGTTTTTAGCCATATATTTAGTTCAGCCACTCCATTACAAGGAGTAACTGACTCCCATACATCCCGAATTCCCCCATTTTACCCTTTCTTTCCCTTCTTTTTTTCTAATGTCGTTGTTTCTGGCATCACACTAGCATATGCAACTTCACTTCAAGAAGTATCCCAGTATCCCACTTGCTCTGAGGCAAAATCATCTGCTATTACAACACTGTCCTTTGCTGCTAAAAAGAGCTGCCCAGTTTTAATGATGATGTTGGCATCTTCTTTAACTATATTGGGAACACACTGGCAAAATAAAGTGCAGCACTGCAGTTTTTATACTCTTTTCTGAAATGTTGACACTATGTTGGTTATTGGTGTTTGCTGCAATATCAGTAGCTCCCTGTGTCATTTTTGGTGGACCCACACCTCCAAAGCAGGAAGGTGGACAGAACTGTCTTTGCAGACTTCTCTTTTTTGCAGCATGTTGGATTCCTCATCAAGTCCATTCTCCCTCTGGACTCAGTGATCCTTCCCTTTGGGAAATTAAAAATGCTCATCCAAGGTTAACCATGGAGACTCCTGTGTTTGTGGTCTCCCTCTTGTCACCCTCACTGATTCTGATCCCCACTACCACCATCTAGTCTTTCATCAGGGACCAAGTTAGCCTCTCAGAATTGCTGGTCAGGGTCTTCAGCCTTTCTGCATTCACAAGCTCTCTTGAGTTTTTTGTCTTCTTGCTGATACTCTGGTTCAAAAACACAGGTTGCATTTCCACAGACTGCAGGATCCCACCACGTATATGCTCCCAGTCCAAATTTAACCTCCTCCTATGACTGAAGTCCACTGAGAATAGCCCATGCCCAGCACTGGAGCTGCTCCCAGCTACCTGCTTTTTCCCTTTTGCTTGCAGGTGTAGGGTCAGTTACCATGCAAGTCTTCCTTGCGTCACCTACATTTCCAGAGAGACTCAGCTCTGGCAAGGCTTTCATCTGCTCTGTTTTTCTACTCAGAGTGTTTTCTGAGTTCATTTTACTCCTGGTGCCATGTGTTTTACAGCAGTTACTCAGAGCCAAAAAGCCTGCTTCATTCAGCATCCATTCACAGACTGCTCTGCAAGAGTAAGGGGAGCAACTCTGTAACACAACAGCTGGCTACAGCTGGCTCTTGACAAAGCATCTTAAAGTTGCAGACACCCACAAACCCCAGAGAAGGTGTCCCCTGTGCAACGACTTCCTTATACAGCATACAGAAATGACAAGCCAAAAGCTGTTCAAATAAAGCATGCATTATAAAATCAACGTTACCCTTATGTGTGGGATTTGCTTGTGCATAGCCTGTTTTTCAAAAACATTCCTGGTGATGTTTGAGCCTTTCCTGGAAAGGCTGCATGAACACCCCAATTTCCAAGGGTTCCTAGCGATGCAGAAATATAAATGAATGCTACTGGTGAGTTGTTTGCCATCCTCATCACAACTTTGGAAGCAGACTCAGTCACCCATACGCAGCTGTAGAGTGTGTGTCATTTGAAACAGCACATGTGATTCAGTTATTTTATCAGCCATGGGCCTCACTAAACTGTCATTTCTGTTCCCCTAAACTCCCTAGATATTATCTGTAGCAATGTACTTTAGACCTACACTCTTTGCAGGGTGATTGAGAGGACAGGATCCACAAAGGTCACCCTGCTCACAGTCACACAATGCATCCAATTGCAGACAAGACCTAATGCAAAAGTCTTGGACAATCACCAGAGGCCAAGCAAAGCATGACTCCTACCCACCTTACTACTCACTGGGCCTTGGACAGAAGACCGCAAACCTTTGTGGGAAAGGGATGGACCTGTTTCTCAGCTGTAGTTTGCATATACTTGGCCCAGAAAGTAATATGTCATAGCACAGTCAGAAAGCATCCTTTCTTATTTAGACTCTCCCAAAGAAATATTTGCAAATGCAAATATGCAGACATGGCATCTTGGACCCACCCAAACTCGCACTGAACACAGTCGAATAGCAAGACATCAGCGCTGAACACCAAGCACAACCCTTCTCTGAGACACCATGCATGCATCCCCAGAATGGAAATCCTTTGCCTCTCCATTAGTCCTGCCCCCCAGCCCATCTGCCTTCCCCCAGATCTCTGACAGTTTCCACTCTGTTTCCCCTCACTGCTCCTGGCAAATACAGCCTATATCTCCCTGGTATACCTATCGCAGACCTTACGATCCTGCACTTAAATCCCCACAGCCACATCTCCTTCCATCCCTCTGCGCTCTCCCCCTTCAAGCCACTGCTGCCCCACAGAAGGGGGAATACAGGCCCTCAGCAAAGGGGTATAATGGAGGTAGCCATGACAAGGATGAGCCCCAGATGAAAGGGGGAAAGAAGGGGGACTTGCAGGGGGAAAGAAGCACCAGGGGAACCATACATAGTATTTCTCTGCTGCTCTTCCCCACCCCTCTATGTACTTCCTCCATGCTTTCCATAAGTATCCAGCTCTTCCCCTTTGCCCCATCCCACCCTATACTCTGCACCTAAATACATCCTCAGGATGAGGAAGCATTTGTGCAGTAGGTGGTGACGTGGGGGGGTGAGGCCAAGAAGGCTGCAGATTGCAAGAAGCGGGTGAGAACTTCACTAGCAATAGATGTCCTGCATGTCTGAGGCCTTTGCTGATGAGAGGCAGATTGAGGGGGATTTCAGCAATGGGTTTTGTCTGAAGAGTGTTGCATTTCTTGAGGTAGCCAGAAAACAGAATTGCAGTTTCATTCGCATTTGGAGGGTAAAAAAATTCTCCCATTATGTTTGAAAAGTCAAACATTTGACATATTTAACAACAAAGAAATATCTGAAAAAAATTTTCAGGAGTTCAAAAAAAGATTTTTTTTTTTTAGCTTGTCTTCTACTCAGCTGGCAGGCGAGCAATCCTGAAGAGCTACACAGCCTCTCTGCATACCGACTGACCTGCCTTGTTTCCATCCACATTTGTGACAAGGCTGACACATTCCCAGGGGACTTTTCAATACTGTAGAATCAACATTTTCCAGCACAAAATTATTCCACCAGAAAACTTTCAGCCAGCTCTAATATATGTTTAAAAATATTTCATATATACCAGTATGTTGGGCATATATTCACATACTATTCATATTCTGTAATCTCCAGACACTCTAAGTGCCTATCCCCAAGGAGGTAAGGAAGTGAAACATGCCCCCTAAAATGCTGATCGCATGTAAAATGGCAAATATATCAGCACACAACTCTGCAAGGCAAACTCTAAGCTGGACGTTAATTTTTACTTTTTCACTTCATCTCCCTCCAAAAGGTTCTGGTTCCCTCCTCCTTTTTGGTTAGCTGCATTTAGCCACTTTGGGCTCTGATCCCACTATTGATCGC
Source organism: Struthio camelus (assembly GCF_040807025.1). Classification (NCBI taxonomy): domain Eukaryota; kingdom Metazoa; phylum Chordata; class Aves; order Struthioniformes; family Struthionidae; genus Struthio; species Struthio camelus. Next base: position 55,550,095 of record NC_090942.1, read on the forward strand.
ACAGTGGTTTCTGCCTTGCCTGTGAAAAGCTGTACTGAAGTCCATAAGGATCTGCCAGGGAGCCACAGACACCCATTAGCAATTGTAGAACCCAAGTGCAGCATCCCTGCACGTTTTCCAGCTCACAGAACCGTGTGGGTGTTGCGCACACGTATTGGATTGCAGTTTCAACTTGATCTTTTTCCGAAAGCTCTCCTCACCCCCCCCCCCTCCAAGAGCTCTCTCCTGTGGCATTCTGTGGCTGGGAAAATTAAAATTTTGTTTCCTTCAAATGCTAAGTCTCTGTTTTTCCTAGGGGCTGCTACAATTCTTTCTCTGTGATCTGAAATTGCAGCAATAATTATATTTCCTATTTTGTTCACTGTAGTTGACTGTTTTGGCAGTCATCCTGTAGCAGTAATCCACACATAAAGAGTCATCCTGCATTTTTCAATCCAATTTAAGGGGAATTGTTTCTCAAGGAAAGAAAGAAGGTGAAAATGTTCCCTTCTGGCAAGAACTTCAAGTGCTTCGGTATTACATTCAAGAATTTTACCTACCTGTCTTATTCATCACTGTATTTTACAAGTACTGATTTAAATTCTTTGCACTTCTAGGGAGGTCTGAGAATTTCTTCATATTGCTTTTCCCTTAGTCCCCCCTCAATTCTCCCAGTCATGCAGAAAAAAACTTTGGTTTCACATTTCCAGATAATGCTCAGAGCACCTAGCGCTGGGCCTATTTGTTTGCTCTAGATTGGGGAACAGAATGCAGTAGAAATAAAGGCAGGGATGCAGTAAGAGGCAAGGAAATAATTATTCATTGTTGCCATCAGCTCATTCTCTTGGTTTGATTTACACAAGTTGCCCCAAAGTTTTCTTTCTAATTATTTTTGCTAAACTATCCAGAAGCCTTTAATAATTGCATGTACATCTATAATGCAGCATTATTAATGTTAAACAAAGCCTTTAAAATCCCCTCAGTTCTGCAAACCCAACACCCTTTCAGAAAAAATTCTTTTCACAGCACTCTTTCAGTCATGCACACTACTGATGTTTTGTAAATCCAGATTATTTTTCCTGTTCCCTGTTCATTTTCAGTCCCGACATTCCCTCAGCCATGAAGATATAAGAGCAGCGCAATGCAGTGAAGATGCTGGGGCCAGAAACAGTTAGGGTCAGAGCAAACAAAACAGGGTGAGTGTCTGGAAATTCAAACTTCAAATCCTGCACATTTCAACTATTGAAGCTATCTTTGCATCCCAGATAGGGCAAGCAGCTGGAACTTCCTTTTTCCCTCTGGAGAGTTTGGTGGCAAATTCCTTTCCCAAAGGGATGCAGTAGAAGTGGAAAAGGTACAAGGAAAGGTGACATGACTGGAAAGGTCTTCCTGAGAATCAGCTAAACAAATCAGAATTCTCCTGCAGAAAAGAAAGAGCTAGAGGGAATATTGGTAAGGATCTCTAAAATCAGGAAATGGATTGAGAAGGTGAAGAAGGAATAACTGCTAACTACTTTTTTTCTAGTAAAAGAATGAGAGAACATCAAATGAAATTGTTAAGTGGCAAGTTTCAAAAAGAAGTACTTCTTCACACCATGAGCAGTTAGGCAGTGGAACTCCTTGTCTCTTGTATGCTAAAAACGTACACAGGTTCATAAATTCCATGAATTTTCACATGGGTAAATATACAGGAAAAAAAAAAAAGAAAATCCAAACTAAATACAAAGATATGCTTTCTAGTTTAGAAAGTCCAGACCCATAATCCACTGGATGCTTGGAGAATATTCTGAGGAAGTCTCACTAATTGATCCTCTACTGGCCACCAATTCATACATGATTATAAAAATGTTTCTAAACACTGTTTCTAAACATTCACTGAGGTTTGGACAACTTTAAGTAAACTGGGACAAGGTAGCAGAGTACGTACAGCTACAGGTCAGACTGATTTACAATTCCCCTCACGCCATTTTATTTAAATGTTTCATTGTTAAACAGAATCTACTTTTGGCTTACCAGAGAAAAGGTGTGTGCCCGATCATGCCATCAGTCCAGCATGACATTACTGCTGTCCCACAGCAGCCAAAGGTATAGAGCAGGAGGAATTGAGCCAAAGGACTTCAGCCATGGCACATCACTCTGCTATGCTTTTCACTTTGTAGTAAGATGCCCTCAGCTCCCGAGGGCTGATTACACAAAGCGTCATTCAAGAGAAACAACACTACGCCATGGCCAGATGGCTTTATGGGCCAATAGTCTCCTCAACCAAACCTAACACCTATATGTAGGCTCTAAACATTCAGGGTTCCCTGGTTTTGCTCTCCCCTGATTTCCTGCCTTCTGCTATATGTGTAAGTTCCAAAATATACTACAAGGCTAAAAGCTAGTCTTGGAGTGGTAACCTATCCTCCCGGGAGAAGAAAAGTCAAAGAACAGTCATTACTTCACTTTTTCATTTGTGACTTGATGGATGGAAAACACCAGACCATATTGCCCTGTTACACTGCTGTAACATGCATCACTTCACACTGTCATGATTAATCCCCTTTGGGGCGCTGGATCTGCTCCGAGTCCTTAACAATGTTCAAACACATGGAGCTGCCCACCTATGGGCATGTCTCAGTTTCTGTAAGTTTCCAGTGGTGAGTGTGCCACCTCCTTTCTCTTCCCCCTCCCTGGGTCAGAGGCATAGCCTAGGGACAGAGAGGTGCCCAGCAGCATCCCTATGTCAGATAAGTCCCCAGCTGCCCCAGAGGCCCTTAGGAGCCTTTCGGCAGCCAGAATAAATTGAGGTAGGTATGACTCACGCCAAATCCCAGTCCTGAAAGGGGAATATGAAGACACAGAGCTGGTTTAAAGATGCTTCTCCGCTTCAGCGTACAGACATGTACGAGGCACAGCTCAGTCTATCTAGAGGACAAGGCCCAGTAACACAATGCCCTAAAGAGATGAATGACTCCTGCTGTCTTGCTGGCAGATGCTTGCTGCATAGAGGATTGGACCTTGGAAAGCCAAGGCTGTTCGATAGATTTCAAGGTGGGAAAGTACATTTATGTTCACCTCAGGTCTATTCCACCAACTTTTCTAGTCCCAAGTGTGGGAGATGTATTTTAAGCTAAACTGCTCTCACCAGAGATGAGGTAATGGTGTACTGAGAAAGGAATAGGCACACCACAGTCACACACTGCCCTCCCCCACTAACCTCACTTTCTTTACACCTTTTCTGCCTCACCTAACTCTGATCCTACAGCGCTTTCATTTAAGAGCACAAAGTTCCTCCTCACAGAGCAGACACACGCAAAGTTGGCACGGGCTTCAGAGGAATTAATTCAGACTGGCAAAGTCTGATCCCTTTCAGGGAGCGAGCGAGAGAGGAGGCAGCTTTCAGCACTTCAGACATCAAGGAAGAGTAAGAGAAAGAGATGAGAGAAAACCTCACATAGAAAAGGCAGAAGGAAAATGTCCTAATTTGGAGAGACAGGCCTTATTGCCATGGCAACCCAGAATCGCCCCACAGCGGCCAGATCTGACTTTGTATGTGGTGTGAAACGATTCAACCATTAAGAGAAAAAACTAAGGGAAAAAAAAGAAGGCTGTGGAATTGAAAACGTTCCGTAACGAAGAGCTTTTCTCTTGGGGCTCTCTGGCAAGTGAAATGAGCCTCTTCAGTCTTAAGTTGTATTTTGTTCCCCCTCCTTTAGGTACAGACACATTTCTTCTACATTTGCTTTGCTTCTGAAGAATGAGACACTCCTTCCTTGCTGCACAGCCTTCTCTCCCCAGTCTGTAGTGCACAGGCAGTGGGGCGAAATCCTGTCTCCTGGGCAATAAGGGGAGAAAAGGGAGCTGGAGAACTAAGCCCCCTTTCTCTTCTTTAAAGCACCTTACAAACACCTCCCGGCACACGGCCAACACCGGGAACGAATGGCAAACCACATGGGGACAGTGTAGGGCAGCAGCATATGTCACCAAGAAGATATTAACACAACATAGCCTGACTGTAGCCAGCAGGATCTCCAGCCTGTGGTACCAGGGCCCATGAAGGCACACCTGGGGTGTGTGCAAGAGAGCTGAGGGCCAGAGGAAGGCTGCTGAGCTTATCTGGTGACAAGGGATGCAAGAGAGACAGAGGGAGGGATACACTCACCAGAACTCACACAATGCATATATCGCTGGCTGAGAGAGGAAAATTCATCCCACTGGTCATCAATTAATTACTTGATCTCACCTTAAGACCTTCATTCCTGCTTCAGCCCATGAATGACTCCGAACATTGCATTAAACCTCCTCCCCCCAGACCCTTGCCTCCATCCACCCTCACTCTTCAGGTACCCTCCTCCTCCTCACTGCTGCCTCTCTTCAAACACTCATCCCCACTCAGTACATCTCCTTTTCCTTTCTCTATCCCAAGCACAATTCTGTAGCCTTTTCTCAGTCACCACAAGAAGTCCCACCAATTTTGCAGGGGTTACCCCTTGAAGGCTGCTAGCACAAGGAGGTGGTTCGCTACAAAGAAGAGTGAGGCTGGGTGAACAGAGAGATGGGAGTGTCACAAAATGACTTTTTGCTCTGGAGGTTCCCACCTTGCAGCTGAAAGGCAAAAATCCCAGTGGACTAGTTCCCAGAGGGCTATCTCCTACAGATTCCTAAGCGTAAAGCAGTAAATTGATTGTCACACCAAGATCCCTGTCACCTCATAAGTGTCTACTCTGCTCATGTCAGCTTATTTCTGTATCCAATTTATTCATCAAATGGAAGCAAAATGTTTGACCAAAAGGGTTCCTTGCCAGCAGAGACACGTGCGGCGTGGTGGAGAGGACATATTTATGCACTGATGGGGTTACACAGCAGCACAGCCACACATCTTGAACATGATGTTACCCATTCCTGTACAGATCCACATCTCCCTGGCCATAGAAACCCAAGCATGCCAATCAAGAAAAACCTTTCCGCCAGTATCGCAGTCTAGACTACAGCAGGAGAGAGGGAAACAGAATAACTAAACTCACTCTTTTACTATCTAACAAAAAAAAAAAAACAATTAGTGTTTGATTCCCAAGATTTGTACATTTTATGGCAGCGGCATGGCAGGAGCTGCTGGCTGGCTTCTAGCACTCTGGTTGCACAAGATACTTTGCAACAGCTTGTTTCCACACACAAATATTGTAATAAGCACATCAAGACGTACAGCAACACACAGCTGGACCAGTACAGTGACCAGTGAGTGATACTGTTTGTCAGAAGGGTAGTCCTAAACATGGCAGAAGACAAAAAACACGACCAGCTCTCCTCCCAGTGGTCAGTATCATGGTGTGCTTTTTGCTAGCCCATTTTGCCTTTGGTGAGAAAGACGACAGCCACAGCTTCAGTTTATAGCAATTAAACAGATGAAACTTAAAATCCACATGTGTACATAAAATCTTACAAGGGAGCTGAGGCAAGGTCAAAAAGGATCAGACAAAAAGAACTGCCATTACAGTAGTTGGTGAAGATGAGCCCCAAGGATTCACGCCAGGACATGGAGACAGGGAAGGTTAACAGCACCATGGCTCATTGGAGGAGAATGGACCATGGGCATGAGGAGCAGCACAGCCTGGTGAGGTCTCCAACCATTCCCCAAATGAAGCCGTTCCACCATCTGCAGGCGAGCACACTTTGGCACTAAACACTTGCATGAAGGCCTAATTAATGGGCCACAAAGTGACTTATTAAATCTAAATTAAGGCACCAACTGACCAGCAAAAGAAATTACATTTCTGGCCAGGTAATGACTGAATCAAACATCTGACTGTATCCTAACCCCAGAAAAACTCAGGTTCCAAATCAACAAAAGCTTTTTAAGATAATCGGAGACTTTTAAAACAAAAGAGAGGGAGGCCACCCGGGTTGGGGAGTCAGCCAAGTAACCAAAATTAGAAAAAAAGGAAGGCTAGCTGGTTCATCTCCTGTCCAATTCCTCCCTATCTCCTTTCACTGCTGAAGAGCTGTTTCCTGCAGAAATGTGCATGCTCCAAAATTTCATCAGACTCATTATAAATGATTTTGATGGTAAGACTTGCAACACTGTCTGGGAGACCAGCCTGTACAGCCAAGGAAAACTCACTGCTCAGAGATGCTTCCAGGGTTTGCTCTGAACCTTCCAGCCCTGCATTTTGTCTCATTACACCTGTCAGACCTTACTGCCTCTTGCCTTCTGTGGGTTCAGGTCTTTCAGTACACCTCTTCTTCTAGAAGAAGGGATACATATCTCCTTCTTTCTACTTTCAGGTTGGCTCCTCCTCAGCCCCAGGCACCTGCTGATTAGAGCGTGCCCTGATCTCCTTCAGTGCCACTTGACTAGATAGAAAGCTCAGTGAGGCCAAAGGCATAAGGCATGCAGGAAAAAGTGGGGCAGAAAACAGGTATCTGCTTGCCAGTTATCAAGCAAACTCAGGTGCAATTCATGTTTTAAGTGCAATTTTTAAGTTTCTGCTTTGAAAATATAGTTAAAGGCACATGCCCTTCTCTTCCACAGAGGATACTAATGGAATAATCCAATTACTGCTGCTGTCATCAGGCTAATTTCTTTTCTCAAGAGGTCTGTTTTTGGATAGAAATATTAAAATCTTCAAGCCTTGCACCATGTTCCCCTTCAAAAGCTAACAGATAGGAGCATGAGACACTGAGCAAGCGTCTGTTCATAATTATGTGTCATTTGCTTCTATGATCCAAGTCACAGTGGTACGTTGGTGTGAGTCACAAAGCACATATATGTGTGCAGAGCACAAGTGTGAATCGAACATCCAATACTGAGAGACAGGGCAGCTCACATTACATGCTTGTCTATGTGAATCACAGAACAGGACCATGCTAGCATGAATCACAGTGAGTCACTGCACCAGTGCGTGGCACTGAGGGCTAGTATGCTGGACACATGTCTGGGACGTACTGTATGGGTCACTTGTGCAGAAATCACAGCTCGTGAGACACTCTGACATAGCTTTGCTCACCTTTTCTGTGCATTTTCAGCTTGTTTTCCTTAGGAAATAAGGTTTTTGCAAACCTGGCGTATGCCTCTGTATGTGTGTCTGTCTGTCTGTCTGTGTGCATGTGTGTTTGCACATGTTAGTGAGGCCTTCCAGTAACTCTTGAACCTGCTGGCCAATTTCCACTTGATCTGTCAAAGTGGCAGAGGTCTCAAGGAGATTGACATTTTTACAGTTCTGTACAAAATACAGCCCTGTGACCACATGCAGTCCCAAAGCCTTTTTGTGGCCCTACAGCCATGTGTATGATTCAGCCCATCAACACTCAAAGGCTTTGGTTCACTAGGTAATGAAGTAAACTTCATCCTGATCAGGCAACATGCCTATAGTGGCCAGTCTCTATACACACAGCCCCAGGGCAGCCACAGTATGTTGCTTTTTTGTCCATCTAGGAGACGTAAAAGACACAGGGAAAACTGGAAGCAGGGCAATAGGAGACTTAGGAGAAATAGGATTATTGTAGGGAGGAGGTGCAGCCAGGTGTTCAAAAACTGAAGCCTGTATGGGCACATGCATTTATTTGGATTGGACATCCCCTAGCTGAAACAGGTGAGTGGGTAGAGAAATGAGATCCTTTCAATGCCCCAAGTCCTCACCACTGGAGAAAGACTGAGCTCTTCCAAAATCTCCTCATTCAGTACAAGTTCTCTCCTCTGTGGACTCTCTGGTGTCTACTAAGGGCCAAGCTCACATTACAGTCTTAGTATATAATTCAGTCAAAGAAAGAATCAATTAACCATGAGACACGAAACTATTGAAAACAGGACTTCATTCATTTGGGAGCTGACAAAACTACTTGTACCATTTGCCCTTACACTTGCTCTGTCTTCTCAACAAGCTATTCCAATGTCAGGTCATAAAATTCACTTTTCAGTGTGCCAGCCATGAAAAAAAAAAAAAAAAAGAAAAAAAAAAAGAAAGCCTCTAGTGTAGATTCTTACAATTGGTGAGACTCTGGCTGTCTATTCAGAAATACAGCATAAAAAGCCCAACTTTCAGAAGGTGGAGATGCCCAGCATTTTTTTAAATTGAGACTGCCTTAACATGTCACATGTTGGATGTCAAAAAGGCACCTATAATCACTCTTTGCACTCAAATGCTTTAGCCTGATTCTTCGATTTCCATTGCTTCCTGCAATGGTGGACAGAGCCTGCCTAGATACCAGGTGTCCTGTGCCTGGCAGCTTTGCACAAAGTGCCACATGCAAAAGGCTCTCCACTCCATCAGGCCTAATGCCACCTGTTCCCCAACCTTCCTGCCACCCACCCAGCACTGCTGTGCTGAGGAACAGAGTGAACCTGGCTGAGAGCCCAGTTCATGAAGGATCCCAAATGGAGCCAGACAACTTTCAGACACAGAAGACAGGCACTTCTAAGAGATGATCTCTCCATACACCATTATCTGATAAATACACCATTATCTGACAAGAGTCTCTCTCTGCTTCCAGAGCAACTACCTCCATTGTTAAGAATCCATTGACCCCTTCTTTTTATCTACACTGCCTTTGTAAGAGGATCACCTTCCTTACACTTCTCTTGATCTCTACTAGGTCTTTTTCTGCTGCCCCTAATAGATAACTAAAAGGTATCGGTGACCATCATCTCAGTGTCACCTGAAGGAAAGCACATACTATCCTCCCTCACTCCACTTCCATACTGCATCAGCAACAGGAGATTCCCTGCTCCCAACAAGCCCTCATGAACTGCAAATCATGGAGACACTATATTCTAAGCAGGGAGTCTCAGTAAGAAGAGACAGTCAGCTCTGGAAGGAAAATCATTTATTTCAAGCAGATCAGAACTAACTACATGGAGCCACTTGCAAGGAAGAACTTTTCTGGTGATAGTAATTTTACTTAGCACTCAGCTCCATGCAGGGCATGTGAACCCTATGATTTGGGAGGCCTAAAGAGAAGTTGAGATAACAAATGTCTCCCAGATTACTGACCTTTGATAAAGCTGGAGAGCTGGTTAATGCAACACACTGAACACTGAAACTTCAGCTCAAGTAGATTTATATTGGAGAGAGCATTAGACACACACACACATAAGAAGTAGCATGGGCGAATTCCCTCTTGGATTACTTGGGGCAAAATTATATCCATAGTTGGGACAGGTGGAGAGACCTAGAGCAAGTGTATGATGTCTTTTCCCTATTTCCAACCTCTCATTAACCCCTTGCAGCTTGAGGTTACCTCTGCCACAGCCAGGCCAGAGCTGCAGACACAAAGACAGCCCGGTAAGCATGAATCCCCACCAGCTATGACTGATGAACCCTCATGCAACCATTCACCACGCTTCAGCATCCAGGCCAGGAACATCCCCACGGGAAGCTCTGCCCTAGCTGAGGTGGTGCCACAACCTGCCCCTATCAGATACACATGCACTCATCAGCCACAGCCGTGAGCCTGAGAGAAATAACCAGCAACATGCAAGGCTGTTAAAAGTCTTTTCCCAAGCTCTGCCTCTCCTTTACCCACTTATCTCTGACGTATATACAACACTAGACTGCATTAGGCTGCAGTGAGAGGATCACCAGCCTGTCAAGCTGGTGATATGAAGAACGGTATTAAACTGAGTAATTAAATCATTTCTGTAATTACTCTCACACAGTTATAAATAATGTAGGCCCACACGTTCTCTCTGGAAGTCACAATAGTGAAAGAATACAGGGTGAGGGATACAAATGAAAAAGAAGAAATAATAATAAAAACACTTAACATTTATACCGTACTTTGCATTTCCAAAGCATAGTGCAAACAATAATTAAGAAATGAGTAGAATGACAGACAGGAGAGGGTGAGAGAAAGGGAAGCAGGAGACAGGAGAGGAAGGGAAGGGGGCAAGCGTGGAGCAGTGTTTGAGACCCTGCAGTGGCCACCCAGCAAAGCTCGCTGCTTAGTGGAAACACTATCCAGGCATGTGGAAAGGCAGCATCATGTGGCTCTTCAGTCCTCATTTCCTTATTTCTACAGCAAGCTGGGGGAGTAAGGAAACAGCTCCATTTCTACAGAGAGCAAGCACCAAAATAAACACCCTAGCAGGAGCCAGGACAAAAGGCTGTGCTGCAAGTAACAAACACACACCTGGAGGAGCCAGGAGCTCCATCACAGAGCCTCCTCCGAACTATTTTTGTCAGTCTCCTCCAGTGCAGAGACTCAGTGGTGATTGCACTGGCCCCAAGCCAGGGATCTGGCAATCAGCACCGCATGGGGCAGGGAGAGGCTTACCTGCTCATCGCAGGAGCTTTTCGCTCTCCCTGCCAGTCCCCAGACCCCTGATAAGGGGTGAGCTCACTGAGTGGGAGAGCACAGCTGAGTCAGTCCCTTGCACACGTCGAGAGAGAGATGCCGGTCTTTTCCAGGGGAACACGGATTCCAGCAGCCCCGTCCCCCCGCGGAGTAACGGCGCAGGGGAGTCATTTCTCATTCCCTTTGTGGGTCACCACAGAGAGGGGGAGGGAATATTTCTTGCAGATATGCTGAGCAGAGCAGGGAAGCAGGGCTCCAGAGGGAACGTTGCTGCCCCAACTCACTGCCCTGTCCCCTGCCACATGCCTCTGCCCCAAGCTCACTCTCCTCACCCAGTTCCTTCCCAACAGGCTTTCCACCCCAGTTTTACACTCCACGTCATGTTTGCTCAGCTCTTCTGCTACCCCAGTTCCCTATCTCTTGTTCCTTTATCAAGTCAGCCAGCATCTCTTACTCAGACAGTTCTCCATCTCATTAGTTTCCCTCTCCACATTTGCCCATTCCCAATCTCCCTCTTCTGACCTTTTTCCTGCTATCTAATTGTTTCAGCATCTCTTCCCAGGCATCCCTTTCTTCCTCATCAGACCCTCCTCTCCCACCTCACCTCACTCATGTTCAAGCCCAGATCCTCTCATACAGCTAATGCTAGTGTTTCCCCAGGTCCTCTCAATTTCTCTTCCTGGGTCCCAGTCTCTTTGCTGTGTCCTCACAGCCTCCCTCACCACTGCTAGCTCCAGCCCTTACCTCTAGTTGCAGCTTTTGCCAAGCAGCACAAGTTTCACAGAATCACAGAATGGATGAGGTTGGAAGGGACCTCTGGAGATCATCTAGTCCAACCCCCCTGCTCAACCAGGGGCATCTAGAGCACATTGTACAGGATTGTGTACAATGGCTTCTGAATATCTCCAGGGAAGGAGACTCCACAAGCTCTCTGGGCAACTTGTTCCGGTGCTCAGTCACCCTCATAGCAAAGAAGTTTTTCCTCACGTTCAGCTGGAACTTCCTGTGTTTCAGTTTGTGTCCACTGCCTCTTGTGCTATCGTTTCACCATCAGCTTCCCAAACACTAGCTTCCTCTCTCCAAGTATCTTATCCTAATCTACTCCTCTGCTAGAGTCCTTCACACAGATCCATCTTTTTCCCTGCTGAATGGTTTGTTGCTCCTTGCTGGATCCCTCAGGGACCTCACTGACCCCCAAGGAGAGCCAGCCCCCAGTATAGCCTGCAACAGCCCAGAGGTGCAGGTGCAGTTCTGAAGCACAGCTTGTGATGACAGAAACTCCAAGAAGTATGTTGCGAGCTTGGGGCAACCTACATAGTGGTAGCAAAAGCACATTTCTGATTAAAATTCCTCCCCTAGAAGACACCCTCTCTAAACTTAGGTCCTTGCTCTAAAGAGCTGTGGTGGTCAAGCAGAACCTTCCAAGGAAAAGGTGCCAGCATTTTTAACATGGGCAAATCATGCATTTTCCTTTGTCTCATCTTCAGAGATAATTGATGTATTTTCCAAAAGAAGTAAATCAATCAGCTTGAGGCATACACCTGGCATACGAAACTTCTGCCCAAACAGTCATAACCTGGCAGAGTTACAGGAAACCCACAAGAGAATCTCGCAATGGGGAATGGTGGGCAAGCTTACAATAGATGGTACTATCAGCCTCAACATACAATAAGCTCTCCTGCATAACACAGCTATTCAGCCACCTCTAATGGGGGTTACTCCTGGAGTCTAGATTTTCCTATCAAACATTGTATTTACTTCAGCTAGAAGAATTCATTAATTGCTCCCTAGCAATTAGGTAGTCTTTGCCTTTTGTAGAGCTCCAAGTACTTTACAGAAACATTATTACTGTCTTCTTGCAGGGGGGAAATTGCAGGAGACAGAAGTTGAACTGTCTTGAAGTCACATAGGAAACCGTTTTAGAGTGGAGCTGCAACTGAGACTCTGGTCTTTCAGGCCTATTTGAAACTACTGGCCACAACGCATCCCTTAGATCAGTCCTACTCAGTGTGCCCGCCTGCCTGCCTTTTTTTTTTTTTTTTGCCTGCCTTTAGACTCTCCATCTCCTTTATTTCTTCTTCCACCCTCCTTCTGCAACATATGTTTATCACTAGTATAAGGAACCTCATAGATACACAGCTAGAAGCTATTGCCAAAGCACAGAGAGAAAAGTACCATAACAGAGTCTTTGGGGTATTTTTTTTTTCAATCACTCTCAGAACTTACTTCAATCAAGCTCTCTCCTTTTGTTCTTGTTTTTTTCATAATACTAGATTCAGGATAAGTTTTCTGTCTCCATCTCTCAGCTTGTTCATTCTCTTTTTCCTCCACCCTGGCTATGTAACACATTCTCCAGAGCTTAGTCCAGTCCTGGTTGAAAACAGCTGAAGCAATGCAGCTTCCACACTCTTCCCTGAGGAGACCACAGCACATCCTAATAAAACTCACAGTGCCTGGACTTTCTTTTTGATACGCATTTAAATGATATCTTTTCTCAATTTCATCCCACTGCTCCTACTTTTACTTCTGGCAACTACCCTAAGCATTATTTTCTCTGTCTTGGTATATCTCTATCCACTGCATATATAAATGAGCAGCCTGACTCACTGTTCAGCCGATCCACAATATACATATATAGCCGTTTCAATCTTTCTTCATACATTAGTCCCTCCAGAACCTTAACAGAGTCACAGACTACAGTCATGTCTTTTTCTGAATCCTGTTTTTTTCTAGCCTGTGCATATTTAATTCCCTTAACTCCCCTCATAATCCATCCCCTCCAAACTTGGTTAATGGGGCAAATAAAAGGCAAAGAGAAGAGATTCCCTGGAAAGAACTGTTTCTCTCTGTCCTGCGGTTACTGGGGAATGACACACAGATCTAAAGCAGCAGCATTGGGCAATTTCACACTCCTTGTTTTCAATTTCATTTTGAGGCCAGTTTAGGGTAGGGACAAATTTGAGTGTAATTAATTTAGATTTTGTGAGACAAGTAACTGCTTGGGGTTGTAATAAAGGTCTGCCTGCTCTAGAAAGAAGAAACTTATCTTCTTGTCCGACTGTGGATGGCACAAATTGATTTAATACTTTTGTGTTGGGTTTTTTGTTTTGAAGAAAGATGTTAGAATAATGATTGTAAATAATGATAGGTCAGGTCACATCAGGCTCCCAGATTTTCTTTAGATAAGTGCTCACAGGTTTAGAGGTTTACCCAAACACCATCTGTCTAAAAATCAGGGTTAGAAACTAGAAGGAAAGAACTCTTTTTCCACAGAAACTGATTGCTTGCCAGGTTCAAGCCGAGTGGAAATCAACCTTTTCTTCACAGATATTTCAATTCTTCTATTTCCAAGTAGAAAATGGCAACACCATATATATACGTTAGTAGGAAAGAGGTTAACTCAGCTTCCTTGCTCTCAGGTAGGACTGCAGCAGTTGCATCTGAACTAGGCAAGGAAAGGTTCAGGGATATTCTTCTGCCACTCGGAGAAAAAGAAAATCATTATAACAACAGAAGAAAACTAAAACTCAGTACTCCTGGAAGAAGAATTCTATGACCAAAAATAAAGCAGCTTATAAACAGCTACAAAGTCGGATGTAAAGGAATCAGACTTCACTTTTGCTTGGTGTGTGCTGTCTGGGACAACTCCTGCCTTGGGAAGGTTTCTGCACCTCTATTTAGGCTTCTTTGCATTCAGCATCCCATGCCTGCCCCAGGACGACTGCTGCCCAAAAGCCGGGCACCTTGGCTCAGTGTTAGCCTCACCTGGGTCTTGGTAGGTTTTCACCTCCCCAGCCCTGTGCCACTCTTAAGTGAGGATGGTACCTTCAGGCTTCAGGTGTCTGCAGCTCTACACTTCCAAAGCTCAAGGCAAATATGACGTGTGTCAGGTAGAACTGATTAGGGAAAATGTGACAGCAATACTTTGGGGAAAAACTCTATTTCCTTTAAAAAAAAAAATTGTTTTGCTTGACAGGGTTTTTCTAAGCAACAAAAATCAAACACTATTTTTTTTCTTATGATTATTCTAATTCCTGGAAACAATACCAAAAAAAAAAAAGGCAGCCTTTGAACAGGATTCCTCCTGAGAAAATGGGAGGGAAAGTAGAGTGAAACTTTCAAAAATTAAGAAGGCAGACAATTTTAATATGATATGTAACAAAAGACATGATACCTTTTTCTGAAGTCATTTTTTCATTGGAATAATATTGACAGAAATATTTCAGCTCTTGTTTAGGAAATGAGAGTTGACACTGAAGGATTTAATGGCCCTGGGGAGAAGCTAAAGCTCTTAAAAGTTCATTTCCAGGTTTCCTAATATCTAAGGGATTTTTAAAGCTATAATTTATTTGTAAAGACATAAAAGTTGTTCTAGGGAAAGTCTGAGATGTTAACTAAACTTCACAGAAATACACTATACCTGGATTCCCTCTCTTTACACGAAAAAATTAATTCTGTATGGACGGATTAGATACAGATGTAAGCAAAATTACTGATCCATCTGGCCTTTTATTAGATGTGTATACTCAATGGAAAAACAATGTTAGCATACTGGCTTTTACTCTCTCTCTCTATGACCTACCTTTCTTCTCCTTTCCCAACTTTTATAGCAGACTCATGGTTTGAGGACATACAATGTTTAGTGCATTATTTGTGCATTACACAGAGCTTTCATTTGGCAGCAAAAGGAAACAAAAGTACCAAAAGCAAAAGAACTGTATTAATCATGTCCTCAATAAAAAAAATATTAAAAGCTTGAAGGGAAACGGCTGATTTTTTAAAATCAAACTCATTCTTGCTAATAACTAGATCAGTCTGGGAAACATTTAAACTATTACTATTACCAAATGTAGTTTCCGTAAAATGGAAATGCTTCATGAAATTACATGAATTGCATTTCCTTTTGCTTTGGAGGGAAAAAAGCTAGAAATTGTTTAAGCAACATTGAACCATACTCCTTCAACTTTTGCAGATCAAAATGCATCTTTTTCTGCTTCTACGCAGCACTTTGTTTTGGAATTTATTTCACTTCAGTTCATATAATCCAGTCAAAGGGAATTTTTTCTTTTCTTTTGACTTAATTTCTTTCACATAGAGCTTTACAAAATTCAGATGTCATCCCCAATGAAAATTAAAGAAATCTACCTCCAAAAAAATGAGGTTTGCATTCCCCATGCATCTCTATTATTTAACCTTTGGAAACCTGAGAGTGAAAGTGCTTTCCTTTTAATTACAGATGTTCTGCTTTTAGCAGCACTGTCCCAGTGTCTTTGACTTTGTCCTGGTTTCCGTGTATATCTAGGCTTTCAGCTCAACCAACTAGTTTTGGCTTCCCTGTACTCGCAGCATCATTTTGCTGCACTCTGGCAGGCAGCTGGTTTTCTTCTCTGCTGCTTCACACTTATTCCTGAGTTTGGACATGCTCCCCACCAAAATACCAAGGAATACCACTGCTGCAGCAGTGTAGCCCAGGCATAGAGCTGCCACAGCAACCTTCAGCATTGAAAGACAGCGAATACATGTTTTGGAGACCTTGCCAGAAAACAAAAGAAAGGGAAAAGCGATTTATGAACTGGAGCTGGCAAGGAAGAGGAGAAATAACAGCTTTGGGGTGAATGAGAGAGAAAAGAGCAAGCTAATGGAGGGAGTAGCAGAAAAATCAGCTCTAGGTTGTGTGACAAAAGAATATGGCCTATAAAGAATCAAGGATTTTGGCCTTGGGGTAAGTTTCATGAAGTTTTTGATCTAATTTTATTATGGACACAGCCTAATTTCATAGATCATTTTTCCCTACCATTTTATTTCCATCAGGATGGCTATCCTGTGTGAGCAAGGCCAGGAGAAAACAGCAAGGGACACAGAGATAAAGGAGAGTTATTCTCAGCCAGAAAAATATAATCCTCCACTTCTTCCAGTATTTTTTCCTGGGTGCTGCAGGTGCACCATTATGTTGCTATAAGGCTGCACGGAAGAAGAAGTGTTGGCAAAATGGTGTGACTGTGCAGAAAAAGCAAGAATTCTACCAAGAATGACGGTCAACAGCCATGATATAAGGGAACCCAAAGCATTTTCTGCTCTTACCCTTTCTACTTCCATTACCACCAAGTTGACTTCTTTCATTATTTAAAAAAAAATTAATAGTCTGCCATTATGAAACAGACAAGTCAGTCAAATGCTTTGGTCATTTTTTAATGCAAGAAACTAAATATTTTCCAATACAGTAAGTGGCCTAAATCTGAACAACAATTTCCTCTTCTTTTAAGATATAAGTATACATTGTATCTATGCAAGCATACCTTATTATTATATTATTGTTATTATACTATACACTGTTAATATTATTTCCATTTCTGTGACTGCTCCTTTACCTCCTAGTTCTAAGCAGAAGTGATAGTAAGTAATACTGAAAATATAATGAAGAAAAGCCCAGTTCAGATATCCATTCTCAGGTCTGCAAACACAAGATATCGGTTTGGGTGCCTGTCTGAAATGACACTCGAGTTTGCAGTCTTGAAGGTTTCCTTCCACCATTAGTTTTCCAACCCAGAGCATTCCCATCAATCAGCTATTTCCACACTGTGGTAGGAATGAATTTCCATTTCCAAAGTGATTCTTAATGCTGGACTGGGCACAGATGTCCCCACTAGTCTTAAGGGCATTGCAATCCCCAGGACAACATAACCTCATGCTTATGATGATGCAGAATAAAACAATAAAGGTCATTGTGGCAACTTCAGCCAAACCAAAAAGACCAGAGAGATTCAACAAGCCAACTTCTTAGATCCCAAGAATCTAGCATTGATGATGGTCCATGCAAATTTCCCTCTCCCATGTCATCTATTTCAGATTAAACAGAGATCAGTAGTGAAGCGTGCTGCTTCCTTCCTAACCAGGGGTCCTGATGAGATGATGCTGTTGTCCTAGATCCTTTTCAAAGTGTTAACACCAAAACAAGGACCATATGTTTGCTAGTAGGGCTGAAAC
Organism: Struthio camelus; assembly: GCF_040807025.1. NCBI lineage: Eukaryota > Metazoa > Chordata > Aves > Struthioniformes > Struthionidae > Struthio > Struthio camelus. The sequence continues at coordinate 55,567,330 of NC_090942.1, forward strand.
AGCACAGCCGCTCTTCTACCCTGTCCCATAACTGCAGGGCTTGCTCCTCTGAGAGGAGCTAATGCAAAGGCTATCAGACCCCCTTAGCTGTCACTCCCAGGCTATCTCGCCCTGACAATGGCTGGATAATGACCACTGCAGTTCACAAGGTTTGGCATCACTACTGGCAATCGCATCAAAAGCTAAAAGGATTGAATAGGCTATGATGAGGCTCTCCATTGGAAAAGTGGTGTCTCTAGAGCTAGATTGAGGCATGTCATGTATCTGTGCTGTGTCATTTTCCTGGAACTAAGCACAGATCTCAGTGTGCACAGAGATCGTCTGGTCATTTTCTTCTCATGCCAAATTAGACAGAGATTAAGTGTAACATTTCATAACAGCTAAACAAGAGGGATTAGGCACATGAGCACCTCGGAGAGAAATGGCAAAAGTGTATGCAAATGACTATATACTAATTATTCAGAAGAAACAGGCAAAACAGAGAAAACCAGAAAAGATAAATATTACCTACAAAATCTAATCAAATGCAATATTAAAGAACATGAATTTGAACAAAACAATCAGGAAATCCAGATGTTACAATTTCAGCAACATACCTCCATCTGCCACATTATACCTAGGACAGGATTCTCAGCATTTAACTTCAGGCAGGAAGAGCAAGTCAGGGGTGCAGCCTCTTTTAGTAATGAGTGGGGAGATACAGGAACACCCCACAAGCATTTCACTATACCCTAAGGAAGGCGGGGTGAACTGTCCTCAGGTGGTGCCACTTTCCCTACTGCTTGTAGAGATACCTAGATCTCTGGCTAGTAGGTAGCAAGCTTTCAGGTGCATGTTAACTGAGATGAAGCCAAACCACATTCTACATTATATGAAATATCTGTCTACATATGCAGAGGGAAAGTTAATTCAGGCTTGAAATCCTCCTTTTTTAATTATTTTGCCTGCCCTTTTGGGTTTCAATTTACCAGCTTAACTGTATATTACAAAGCCCTTTTAAAACATGGATCCATATTTCCACCCATACACCTTTATCAAACTCTCACTGAAGGTGAAACAGAATTTCACATGCTAGTCCAGGCGAGGTGGATCAGCTGAAGAGTTTTGCTCTAACTTCCAGAGAAGAGACTCTTATCTGTCACACTAAGGAGTCAATAGTTTGTACCATTGGTCCTACTGATTACAAATGCACACAGAGCATAGCCAGGCGGTAAGTGCAGGTCTGAACCTGTGAAATGCTGAGCGAGTTCAATCACAGCCAACTGCTGTGGGTGTTGAGGGGATGCTGAAAGAAGCAGTTGATGCTTTCTGGGATCAGACTCTAACCACACAACTCATTTGCTAACAATATGACTAAGAGTCAGCGAGAGCAAAGCCTCTGTCAAGGCCCTTTGTGGAAAGTAGATTGTTAAGGACTTACCAGTCTGGCTTCAGTATTTTTCAGCAGAATATCAATGTATTTACTCTCTGCCATATTTTAATTTAATTCATCAAATAAGTATTATCCATTAAAGATTATGCACCTGTGAATCAGAAGCTGTAAAGGTCAGCCATTTCAATTTATGTTTAAAAGAAATCTTGCCCTTTCCTAAAAGGCAGATCTTTGTATGTAACCTGCTTCTCCTGTCCTCAAAGCTACTAAAAAGGGAGCGATAAAACAGAGTTTTCCATTCATAAGACCTCTGTCTTTGAGCTCCTCGTGGGCTGCCCACCTGCCAGAACATGCTTTAGAAGTGAGTCAGTGGGGTACCCAGGACAGTAGCATGACATGCTGCCTTCCTAAGGAGAGACCAGGGATGGGTAAAAAGAAAAATCTCTGGGAAGTTCAATAGGCCAAATTCCTCTTTGAATTACAGCAGCATAAATCTGATCTAATCTTACCAAAAGCAATGGGGCTATGCTGGCTTTACACTGCAGGAATCTGAAATCAGAATTTGGCCTGCCAAGTTCAAAATCACGAGGGCCTTTTTCCAGTGCTCGGGAGGTCTGGCATCAGCAACATTTATGCTTGTTCAAAGTGGATATAAAATGCCACTGTAAGTGTGAAATGCAGCACTATAGTAATGTTTCAGACCTGCTTTGCACAGATATTGACAATCATGCAAAGCAGAGGTAGGAGAGCAACAAGACATAGAGTATTATCTGACTCTTTGCAAAGATAGAAAAGCTTTACTGTGGGTGAAATGGGGCAGAATGACTTTATCACATGTGAAATTATTCAAGTGAAGAGAAAAAAAAAAAGCCTGTGATTATTTTATTCAACAATTGCTTTAGCTTGAAGCGTGATTTCAGAAAATAACCTGAATATTAGTTGTATATTATGTATACACTGAACAGTTGGTCAAAGAGTGAGAAAATAATTTATGGCTAATTTATTCCCATCTACTCAACTATAAAAACCTACACTGGATTAATTATTTGCAAGAGAAAGTGAACAAAACATGCTCAGATTCCTCAGTATGCTAGATCTCATTCTGAGGAAAAGTTGCCATACTGGTCAAAATTCTCTCTCTTCATTCAATTACACTTGATTCTGCCTAGTTCTATGTCTTAGATCCTCTTAAAAGAATAAGAAAAATAATCAGCTTGCATTCTTTTTTACTTCTTTATGATGCACCAAGCAGGGTGCATCATCAGGTTTTATTTTCCTCAATAGAAGGGTCAGGCCAGACTCCTTCTCATGACAAGCCTGCAGGGCAGCCCCACTTCTCTGAGGTATTTCTGCTGGCCCACAGCAGCCTGGAGAGTACTGCAACCTACACTGGCTGGCCAAATGCAGACTCAGCTGTAAATTTCTGGGTCTCCTGTTCCTCCCAGGGGAGATTTGTATCAGGTCCAGCTGCATCCCATGAGGGCTCTCCTAAGCTAAGAGTCATCAGCTGGCCACAGCTGCGGCTCTCTGCTTCTTTGCCCTGTTCCAAAGCAATAGTGGGAAGGTCTGTTTGCGTAGTAGCTCCCTGGAAGACTGACTGGATCTTGGGAGAACGGTGAAATGTCAGTGATATGAAGGAATAAAGTAGTGCAGTAGAAACAAGAAGGACTTAGCTAGACTGGTTCAGACTGGTTATTTGCTTCAGCTAACACCTATTTAACTCCAGGAGCTAATGAACACTTTGGAGAGAGGATGGCTTAATTGAAAAATAATTGAATCTTTAATAAAGACGTAGGAGCTGTATTAAACGTCCCTGAAAATGCCACGATGTCCTCCAGCTCCATGCAGGGAAAACCCAAGCTGGCATTCTCAGCTTTTCTAAGGTAAAACACAGGCAAAAATAAAACCTTTTCAAAAATCACAATTGTCAGGGGCTCTTCACCCATCATAAGGAAGAAGAGCTCATTCTTTTGCAGCTCTCCTCTACCTGTTCTTTTCCCTGGATTTTTTTCTTTTGCAGCTAATTCCACATGATTAATAGGCTCTTCTCAGCAGTGCTACACACACAGTTAACTCTTTTAATCTGTCTTTGAATCTGACTCTCTCTAGTCCCCCAACCCTTCAGCCCCATGAGACTCCAAATGAGGATCAGAGAATAAGATTTTTCTCTCTATTTTAAGTTTAGATCTGCAGGTCTATAGGAGAGGTAAGCTCAATTTACCTTATCTGCCATGATCATAGAGGAGCCTCCATGGATGCCCAGGATGGGAGTGAGGGTCTGGGCAGAGATGAAGTCCAGGATCTGGGCAATGGCTTCCTGGTCTGTGTCATCAGCGAATACCACCCCTTGAATCTTCCGGTCTGACATGAGGTCACAGATGCGGGTGATAATGCTCTTGGGATCTGTCTCATTCATGGCCACCAGCTCCACCCGAGGCACCACTGAGAGGTGGTGGAAGTCATCTTTCTCGTGGGCATCTTTGATGGCCACTTCGTCTGAGGTCCCCACCAGGATGACCGCAATGCCAATGCTCGGGTGGCTTTTCTGGGCATGGGCCCCGCTCCCTGTTGTTGCGAGGACTGCCAGCACCAGCCAAAACCTTGGAGAGTAGCACTCCACCCTGGGCCTCATCTTCGGCTCTTACACTCCCTGAGCAAGGAAGAAATAAAGGGTGGGGAGAGAGAGAGAGAGAGAGAGAAAGGGGAAATGATTAATTGACAAGTCAATACATTCACTCACTTTCAAGGCAGATCCCTTGATTTTCCTCATCCACTAGCCCTCATCCCACCAGAAAAGTCTGTCTTGTCTGATGTCCAGCCCTTTGGCCACATTTGGAGCTCTGTTAAAATCAGGGGAGTTCAGATCAGTCCAGCCTCTACTTCAGAGTCTGGAGTCACTTCAGAGAACAGCTGTCAGCAGAAGATGGGATTATGTTATCTCTCAGGCCCCACGTCACTTTGAGACTCAAGTCAAAAGTGATTGAGAATTGTCCTTTGATGGCTGTTCAGCTGCCTTCATGAAACTAATTGCTTATGTCAAGCCCATGTCTAACTGCTTGCCCCCAATACAAAGGAATTATTGATGTTTCCAATCGTTTTGGCCTTCTGCGGGAGGTATAAGCAGAGAGGCTGAAGAGACCAGGAAGACAGGACTCCCTTTCGCTTTCTCAACATAGCCTATCTAGGCTAAAGTGTACAAACGGGCAAGGCCACTGAATGTGTGTGAGCAGGGGGAGATTACACTTTGTATGTGTGTATGCATTGCATACAACCTTCCTACCACTGGGACACACACATGGTTCCAGCCTATAGTACTTTATCACATGCCTTTCACCCATACAAAGTCAATTTCTTTTTACAAAGCCAGGAACACAAAATGTCCTGATGATCATGGCAAAAAAATAGATCAGTATAGTGCAGGGCAGATGTTCCATCCAAGCCCTACATGGCAGTTATTTTTGCCCAGAAGCACAAAGCTTACAAAAGTTCACCCTCAGCTGTTACAGTGATCCTTTCCCTGAACATGTCCACTTTATTTTGTAATCATAACAGTAGAAATGGAAAAACCCAATGAGGTCATCTCTCCAACCCCTGCCTCAGTAGGACTGTTCCCTATGGGATTGTTGATAGCTCTTTCTTTATTCTGTTGTTTTAATAATACTTCACATTTCCACAGCACTTTTCATCCTCAAGGCACTTCATAAACACTAATGAATTAATCCTTGCAGCACTTATGCAAAGTAAACATTATCAGAACTCTCCTGGTCTGGAAATAAAAAGGGAGCGGTGACCCCCTCCAGCCACCCTACCACCCCCAAGAGAGGCAGCACTGCTCAGTAATCCAATCCAGGGCCACATTACTATCCCAGGCAGGTTTCAGGCATTTCAAATTATAGAAGACTTTCCCTCAGCTGACTTGTCCTCAGCCTTCATTCCCATAAATCCATTCTTTAACAGTTATATATGTTTATATACACTTAGACTAAATACAGCAGCCCTATGTTTATTTGCACAGTGCTCTCTGCCCTCTGGTCTTGGGGGATCCAGTAACTGGACCCTTCCATACCCTTCACTGTTGTACATACCCCTGTCAAACCAACAGAAAGCCACAGCAGCAGGAACAAGACTGGCAGGACTTTAGGGAAGCTAGAAATCTGTCCAACTCCCCTACCTAGCTCCAGTTACCCCAGTGAAAGGGCACAAGGGGCCCTGTCATGCCCTACCAAGGAGAACACGTAGGTTCAGCACCTGCTCCTCTTTCCCAGGGGAGAACCTGCTCCTCTCCTCCCAGAGGAGGCTAGGTAGGGAGAATGTATCCTGCACTGATATTATCAGATAAATAAGCAGATAATAAAATAGATGATAAATATGCACAGGAGAAACCAAATCCACTTAGGAGGCCGAAAGAACTGTGGGTATGAAGCCTCAATCGATTCTGAACTCTCTGACGGATCCACTTTCTGAGCGATGCTCACGAGGAGAACCAAGAGACTTTAAGAGTTTGGCAAAATGAACAGCTAACTTCATTCCAGCAGGACTGTTATCCTCCAATTACGAGTCACTAAATTAGATTCCTTCACAGTGAAATGCGGTCCCCACTCCTGTGATGCTTTATTAACTTTAATGCACTCTATACGCTCTCTGTCTCTCACTCTCTTGCTCACTCACTTTAATGCTGTATTTGCTCTCTTTAAAATATGTCTCTTGTGATCTCACTGCATAGTTTCACACAATGTATTATGCTTGGTTAGGCAATGGCTAGCTGTGATGCCCAGAAAGCAGAATGTAGGTTTTAGAGAGCCCCTTTCCCAGCAGAAACACTTTACAGGGCCTTCCACAGCAAGGCTAGGAGAGCAGCGATGCAGGAGCTATGCAGGCAAACGTGGCAGCTGTTCTGCCTTCACACCCAAGCACAGACTTCTTCCACAGGGAAAAATGCCGGCCAAGAAACCCATTCCCTTTTCTTTACCTGCATCAAAGCCAATAAATCTCTAGCATTTATCTTGAAAGGCCAGCAGAAAAAAGCTTCGCTGGGTGTCTAGCTCACAGGATCTGCCACCCAGCCAGATTCTTCATTCTAAATAAGATGATGGGGCTCACCGTACAGCACCGGATCCTCAGGCTTTGGCCAAAGGAGCAGCCAGGGCAAAGAGGGGAGCTTTAGGGCCTCCACAGCCTAACTGGCATCTCCCTCCACTTCAGCTCCACAGCCATGAATCCTCTCCTGGAGTCAGGCAGGGTAGGGCTTAGGTAGCCGGTGTTGTACCACCCAAGCCATCTCTGCCTCTAACACCCCTGTCACACTCAAGGTGCATTTCAGGTGCTCCATGGACCGCTGCGTGCCAGGAGTAAGTGCCCTTCAGAGGCAGTAGCAGGTACCAGGTCCACACTGGGGTCCCTGGTGGGATGGGACATACACCCATGTATGGAGAACACCCACGTAGGAGAACACCAATACGTCACATGCAACCCAGGACTGGCAGCAGCCAGTTCACTGAGAAGTGGCCTCAGCTGTTCACCACAGCAGCTCTTTTAATACTTCCACGAGGCAGCAGCACATCCGCAGCACGAAGGGGAGCTGCTCGAAGACTGGAACGGGGTGCTCACCACACTTATCACCCCTTTCCTATCCTCCTTATGAAAGAGTTTTGTACACAAGTAGTAGCCACTATCCATGAGGGGCTCACATGCAAGTCCAGGCTGTTGAAGAAAGGGATGGACCTCCCAGCATCAACCCCATCTCTCTTTCCTCCCCTGGTCTGGCTCTCTACAAGCCCTTTTGAATGTGTGCTGGTAAAGGAGAGGCTGGAGTGAACCAGGAGAGCCTGAACTGAACAGGCTTATTATCAGATTAAAGTGACCCCAGAACCATTGCTAGAGGGTTTTATGCATAAACAACAGCAAGTTTTATCCATTATTTTTTGCACTGTTTAAACACAAATGTCTGAGGCACTCCATCAAAGAAACACTGGAGGAAGCATACAGACCTCCTTGTGAGTGGTGTTCTTTTTTCCAGGGAATATATGCAAATACATGTGCAGAAATTCACAAGCACAAGAAAAGGCTGCAGTCATAAAAAAGGAGCATTTATCTTATATTATTTCAAGTAACTAGTGCTAGAGTCTAATTTCACAAATTAAGAATGATTTTTAAAAGGTGCCAAAACATTTCATTACATATTATTTCAAATGAGCAGCTGTTTTCCTGTTGGTGATGTGGGGCAGCAGTGTTTGGACTTTGCCAAAACATTTTGCTTTCTGTGATTTTGCCACTTCAAAACAGTGTAGCAAATCCCACACTCCAGTCTGGCCAATAAAATCTTTTACACATTACACCACACTATCATATTCTCTCTTGCTCCCTGATTTATAATATGTGATGGGGACATGAGACAAAATAGTTTTAGAGACATATCTATATTTAGGTATAAACATGCCTGTAAAGCCATTATAGCTCTATAGTCCCATTTTACTCACCAAAAAAACACATCCACCAATGTAGAGGAATGCAGCATCTACTGAACACTGCAGAGCAATATTATACAATCATTGTTAAGATGGGAAGGGAAAGCTAACTTCTCCAATTGAAAATGCAAGAGGAACGTAGGTAGTCAGACAGTAACTATTCAGATTGGAATTTGGCCAGGACCAAAGGTTAGCTTGCTTAAAAATATCGTGAGAGCCTTATCTGACCCTGCATTTTTATATGGATTATCTGTAAGATAAGTATTAATAGAAAATTATTAGACTGCACATGTAAAATACAGCTCAGCATTTATAGATTTTTCTGGATAATATTTCAAAACATAGAAATTACACAAATAGGTCACTGTGCATCCAACTAGCCTAACTGTAAATAAAGTACTTGCCAGGCAGCGTACAGCAAAGCTAGACTATCTTTAGGTCAGATAAAGAAACTAAGGCTGAACACAGGCTGGTCCTGGGAATCCAGGGCCGATTCTGTTGTGTGCTGAGGCTAATACCGCCTTCTGCCACAGTTGTGCTGGCCAGGCAGCCTAGAGCAATAGCGCATGGAAGTCCCCCAAAACCCTATTCCCAAGCTCAAGACAGCAAGAAGAAAAGGTGACTGAGCACTAGAGCAGGTTACTCAGAGGGGCTGTGGAGTCTCCATCCTTGGAAATATTCAAAAGCTGACTGGACAGGGTCCTAGGCAGCCCTACGTGGAAATTGAGCTAGATGATCTCTAAAGGTTCTTTCCAGCCTCAAACCTTCTGTGATTCTGTGAAGTCCTATAATACTTCAGCCCCAGACAAAAAGCATCCTTGAAGATAGTTCTTCTAATTAGGAGGAATACACTGTTTGAGAAAGGATGTTCAACACTGTATCTGCAAGCTATCGGTGAAGGGAACTGCACAGGGACATTGGTTCAGCGCTGATGGAGGAAGAACATCACTGACTGAACTTCCAGCCATTCTGCCTAAACTACTCTGGAGAGCCATGGGGAGGTTCCCATCCCAGTGCTTTCCTGACTCTTCCTTCTGGGAGTTCTGATGAGGTCCCAGCATCAGTTAGAGGACTTCAAGCAGCAGAATCTGAATTTGAGAGCTAATTTTGCATCTGCACCAACCTAATTCCCAGCCCTAACCTAATCTCTAATCACTAACCTGATTCCAGCACTCACCATCACCTGCAGCCCAGCTGCTACGCTAGGGATAGATGTCCTGCCAGCCCCAGTATCAGTTAGTTATCAGTGTTATGGTACGCCTCAGTATTTGCTCATCTTTGATAGCATCTTAGTTGATGCCTGATCCATTTCTCAATCAGTTTGAGCAGCATTGAACAATGAATCCTAAAGCAATATTCATGTTTCAGGCCCTAGTGGGAGGTAGGAAGAAACCTCTCTCACCTGTGATATACTATACAAAGCTAGCAGGCATTTTGTGCCCAGTATCTAACATACCACCAGTGCCCTAGAAGAAGCTGTAGAGAAGGCAAATATTGCACTAGACAAGGTACTGGGCTGTCTGTCAAGGAAATTCCTGTATGTCCAGACCAAAGAAGAACACTATTTCTATATTTACCAACAGCATGCTTAATCTTTTGGTCCACTTGCCTTACAAATAAGCAGCAAGAGCTCAGAAGACCCCTGCAGAGAAAGGGACAGGGCTGATTCCAGCCCCATAAACTGTCACTCCTGATAGCTGGGGTATAAGACTTTAAATCATGCCATTATCAACACCTACATCTCTCCAAATTTTTTCTCATTGCCTGATTATTGGCAACCCAATTTTTCTCCTCATTGCTTTGTTTTTTGGCTCTTTGGGAGACTTTTTGCCTCTCCTTTCAACTTAAGACCATCTTCCATTCTCATTATTAACAACATCTCCCCAAAACTGACATGCAGCTTATTAGATACCTCTCAAGAAGCATTTCTCACATTCTAATACTGCTTTAACCATTGTCCTCCCATAGCTTCAGCCCAGGCTATTTGTACACTGACAGCTCTTGTTCTGCTGTTCCCCATATTAGTGTTTACCAGGTAGGTGACATCAGTGTCCATAAATCTTCTTTTGACTCACCACCCCGTTGTTACGGGAGCTTTGTAAACAAAGACAAAAAAGTGGTGGGAGATAGATCTGGGGCACGATGGATTTGTCTTGAAAGCACCTGCTCACTTTAGGCGCTGATAAACCAAATGAATGATGTTACAGGAAAATATCCATACATTCAGAGGAGGAAGATGGAAGAGACTAGAGACATGGTAACGTGCTATGTACAGCGATGAATGCAAGAGTAATCCAGGGCCAGGACTAAAATGGTTCTTTGTAGTGATTCTGAGTGAACTCCCCCCAGGGCATTCCAGTAGTTTTAGATGAAAACTGGTGTACAGTTTACTGTATATTAACTAGTTTTGAAGATCACTTATATTCTCACTCTGTGATATAAACTTTCCTATAACAATGATAAAATCATTTCTCTGAGGTCCTTTGGGCAGATCTTCTCTCTGCTCTTCACAACCATTCCCTCTCCAACAAACACTTCTGTCCACGTCTGTCCGTCCCACAGACGCATTTCTATCTAACTTACAAAATGCTTCTTCTTTTCCCTTATTTCTCCCAAATTTACCTTTTTCTTTAGGATTTGTTTTAGGGAATACGTCATCATACACCCCAACCCAAAGCTTTCAAAGCCCTTGGAACTCTCTCATTACCTTCCTGTTAGCCTTTCTTCTGTGAGCACTGGGAGGAAAGTGGGATCTATTTATTTCCCTAAACTGCTTTTTCTTTATTAAACCAGGTACAAACTCTTCTCTGTCTTAGGCAGCGTTAGATTTGTTCCATAGTTCCCATGCCAATTCCTCCCCCTCTCTGAAGGGCTGATTGCCTCTGACTGCTCTACAGGTCTATTTAAGGGTAAGGTGTAAACAGCACTTCCCTTTTTTATGCCCTGTACAAGGGAGAAGAGCAATTCTCTCCCTACACTTACTACCTACAAAGAACACTTTGGTCCCAAGGCATCATCAATTAGACCCAAATCACTCCCAACAGATGAAGAACTGTCTCATTATTGTAAGCTTGCCCAGGGGTAAGTTCCCAATGTCCTTCCCACTTCCTCCCACCCACATATTTTACATATCAGGGGTGATAGCTGATACAGCCACAGCCTCCAAGCTTCTGTTAAGACCAACACCAAGTGATTCATAGAAATTACAAATGAAAATCCTCTGCTTAATAGTTTTACCCTTCCCTCCGTCATTTCAGGATTGATCTCTACAGCGTCTCCTTTAGCACACTACCTGCTCTGAATTGACTCAAACAATAAGATTACCACTGGTAGGAGACTGCTCCAAGGCTCTCATTTAGAAACGTTTCCCTAAACTCAGCCTAAATTTTCCCCTTGCTCAGCTATCCTGTTACTTTAATAACATCTCCTTCATTCAGCCTAAACAATTTCTCTCTTCCGACTCACCACTTCCACCCTGAAAATGCTTGTAGATGGTTATCTGATTACCCCTTGGGACTTTGCTCTGCAGCAGTAGAAATTCGGTTGTGCTCATGTCTCCTCATAAGTTCAGTCCCCTTGGGCCCTCAGCAGGATAAGTGAGAGAGGATCAAGGTACAAGCTGAGCCGGAGAGAGTTGGAGCGAGTCTGACCTGCTTATGCAGGCTGGCACACACGTGCAGAGCCGCAGGAATCAGTGTAACACACACAAAAGCCATTAAGTGAGACAGCAGGTCAGTCTGGCATTGCCCAGTGCCAACTTCTAAATGCCAGGGCATAGAGGCTTGGCACAGCCATAGCTCTCCACAAGTCTGACTTGCAGAGCCAGGCTGGAGCCATCGTTCTCCTGCCAGGATCTAACCCCCTCCCAGCACCCCCACTTGGACAGGTTTAGAGACATGAGACAGGCCCTCCCTGCCAGATAGACTGAAATATCCTCACCACCTGGAGGGTTCAGTTGCCACAGCTGTCACTCGGTACGTGCTCCATTTGAAACCAGGGTTTCAAAGCTTACGAGAGGTTTTATTGCCACGCACCATGTCCCACTTCAGACTTTCATCTGCCCCATCTCAGAACTGGAATCAGATTCGGACCCAGATCATCCAAAGCAAGTGCTATGTCACTCTGTGTGTGGCCCCTCTAAATGGATTTAAGCGTGGTTAAAAGCTGCTTTGCTTCCTGAAGTGCAAAACTAATGGCAGCTAGGTTTAAACAGATAGAACACTGCACCTAAAACTATATCATTTAAACAGTTAATTTGAGCTGGAATAATTTGGTAACCCATGTTGCAATCTCTTCTTTCCTTTCTTAACCCTCCAGTTCCAGTTTTCATTTCCGCAGAGGAAACAAAGCACATTAATAGCATGGGGGGGGGGGGGGGCTCCATTTTTTAAAGAATATGTGCAGCGTGTTTTCCTGTCTATTCTTGAGGAAGTAATCTTAAGGGCTGAGACTTCCAAAGCTAGAGATTAAATACCTCAAATCCATTAATATCCATGAGAAAAATATGTTTAACTTCAGTTAGATGGTTTGGAGAAGCACAACCTCTGCACTTCTTATTGTTTGTTGTGTGCATTAGAGGTTTTCAACTCAACCTTGATCAGCTCTGCATTTTCTGTATATCAGCAGATTATTACATTGAATTTTAAAAGGTAAAAAAAGGAAAAACAAAATTTACATCCAAGGATGGAAAGATTTTCCTGTTCCTCATACTCTCTCGTGCACTGCACTCTACACCTGTTCATTCCCTGCATCATTTCTTTAAAGGGGGAACACAAAGAAGCCCGGCTGAGGCTGCACTGACTCCTGAAGTCGGCTGCCAAACACCACAGTGATGCTGAAATCCCACAGGCTACTCAGGAAAGTCTCACATCAAGGCACATTCTTAAGCACTTTGGATGCCAAATGTAAATACTGTAAAAAAACAAATCAGAAAGGTATCTTAAAACATACCAGAAGTGAGAAAATATGTAGTTTGGGGGTTTTTAGGCAGATACTCAGTTATTCTTTCTGCAATATTGTGAAACCCCAGAAGGGCATCTGACCCACAGGGAGACAGATTTAAAGTACATCAGCACTTTGGTTATAGCCAGATACAATGTATGACCCCAGATAAAGCCTTAAAAGGTCAACCAGTCTGTCTGTCAAGAAAGATCTTCATGGGAGCATGTTTCACTCTTGCCACCTGTGCAGCAAGAGCACACTAAGAGAAACTCCCTGCACTGCCTCTGCTGCTTGTGGCACCATTTTGGCAAGCATAACATCTTAAATTGTTCTAACCAGAGTGACAGAGCTCCCCAGACCTGACCAGTCCCTCATATAGGTGTTACAGATAGCAGAAACTGTGGAGAGGAAGGCTTTCTGCCCAAAACAGCAAGATGTGAGGGGGGCAAAGAAGCCGCTAAGTGGAGGCAGTCAGGTGGACAGAGGGAGCTGCAGCCTGTAAGCCAGACGAGGGCAAAGCTGCACAGTGCTACAGAAGCTGAAGGGCCACATTTTCCGAACTGCCAGCATCACTCAGGAGCCACGACCTGTTGATTTCCAATGGTATTTCTGGAATATATTGGAATATTTTCCCCTTTGAAAAATGGGGTATTGTCACCAAGGGATTCTGTAAGAATGCCAGCCTTGCTCATGAAATAAGCCAATGAATTAATGAGAAGGTGGAATGGGTCAAGGATTTTTTTGTTTTGTTTTTGTTTTAGCAAGAGCAAGAAGGCAGGCCACAGCAATCAGCCAAAAGGGGTCAAGAGACTCTAGTCAGGCCATTAGAAAGGATGGATGAGTAGCCAGAAAACATTGTCGGTCATCTTCCTTATAATTGCCTGCCCCTGTCAAGACCATCCCTTCCCTATTTTTTTCTCTGATCCTCAGTAAAGGATTTTTGTGTTCTTGTTATTGCTACTTCAAGAAGAACACAACGAAGTCTGCCCAGGAGAAGTAACAGGGGAAATCCAACCCATGACACCTAAAAAGAGTGCCATTCAAGGTGTCTACCCTAAACCCAGAAGCATCCCAGAAACACTCATCCCTTTAGAAAAGTTTGACCCCTACAACAAATGCTAAAGCCAAGAAGAAGAGAGAATCGACAGGTGCAGATCAGAATCTTTTTTGGTGGTCTCATTTTTCTTCTTCTTTCCCTGTGTCTTCCTTTCCTTCTTCACTCTTCCTCCTGTACTCTCCTCTTTCCCTATATTTCTCTCCCTCAGTTCAATGACCAGTAAGGCATCAGCCATCAAGCCACTGGATACAATATGTTTTCACAGTACATTAGTGCTGTGCACTGGACCATGCTGTGCCTATGATTGTATGATAGGTCAGAGCCGATTCGTCTTACTGAGACCTTCAATCAATAGTGGCCAGAAAGCTTTCCCAGCTGGAGAAACCCAGCACAGCCGTTCCTGACCTCTCCCTCGACTCAGCACTCAATCATATTTATATAGTTGTAATGACGGAAGCATACACAGGCAAAGCCACATCTGGACCATGGCTAGCCACTGACTACGGTGATGCTTCAGGGACAGGGACAGGAAGGGCCAATCCAGTGTAAATCAACAGATTAGATATGTCTGAGCCAAATGCCATTTCTGTGCATTTTTCCCCCAGACTCCTCCATTCTCTCTTTTTGCCAGCCTGTCAAATTCATCCATACTGGCTGCTTCAGCTCTTTCCCAGTAACTTACCTAGCTCTTTCTTCCCTCTGCCTGCCTGCCAACACGGACAAGGATGTCCTAGCACATGCCTCCTCCCAGCCCAGCTCCACCACTGGTCTTCTCAGGGTGCAGTTCAGCCCTCTTGGGCCACAACTCATTTACGCAAAAGTCACTATAGCTTACATTTCCAGCAGAGGAGCACATTAGCAGAAAGAGTGAAAAAAAGAGGAACCACCAAAAGCAGACAACAGTCACAATAAAGAATGAACTATCAGTAAATAAAAAAAAATACAATGGGAAAAGAGTAATTATGAGTTACTCATGCTTTAAGGTCAGTTTATACTTTTAAAAGTGTAAGGAAGTTTAGTATAAAGGAAAATCTAGAATTTCAGTATCCCCCATAAACTTGCTCTGAAGTACAATATACACTCTACTCTACCATCCTACCCAGCTTTCTGCATCCACTGCTTATCTCTAATACATTTTTTTGCCTTCAGCAGCTCTCACAGTCATTTCTTTCTTCACTTTAAGCACTGTTTTATTTTTGGTCCTTCCTTGGTAGCTCTTAGCTCCCTTGTATTCACACTCAGATACCTGTTTTTTGAATCTTGAAAGCATGGAGAGCATGAATCACAACAAGCAAAGTCTTATTCTAATCCCAGATACCACCATCTAAAAATCAACAAGCGTTTTTTGAAAGTATACACACTGTCCTTTTCTTCCTCACCCTTTGCCTTATTCTCCTCATCAGAAAGATGGAGAAGCTTCTTCTTTGCTTCATAGAGTTAGAAGGTTTAATTATTTATTGTACTTAAAGTACTTTTTGCTCTGAAGTGGTAGAAGCTACAGGAGTTTAGATTATTATATTGCTTTCCATTGCATTTCCCTGGAGGCAGTAATGTTTTCTTGTGAGATCATACTCAATATTACTCACAGTATCCCAAGACAGCGTAATAAAACCTGTATGCACAAAATCTTCAGGACAATAAAACCTAGTTTAGCTAGGAGCAGAGAGAAGGGAACTGCTGTAATACCATAAATGGCTATTGGTTTCCAAGCAAAATCCCTGATATTCGTTTCAACTTTGTCACATTCACTCAAACTGCAAACTATTGCTAATCAGAAATTTCTGAGAAAACAAAACGTTGTCAGCAAATGTCCATTTGTCGAGCCTGAAGTATTTCATTCTCATGAAAATATCTCATCTCACAACACATTTTCACTTACTGCAAACCAACTTCCTTGCTGAGCCAAAAGCAGAGCTTCCAAAACCAACAGAGAGCTCCTGTGGGCAGCCAGCCTCTGAGGTCTTAGCTGGAGCTGTGGGTCCTGAGAGCATCCGACCCACTCCATCTGGCAGTTTTAATCCAAACCTGGAAAGCTCCTGTTTTATCAAGGGATCTGCTTCGTGGATGTCCCAGGGATCCATGGAGTATGGGATTCTAGCAGCCCTCAGACAGCAGAAATGCAAGGCTCAGCTCTGTCTTAAATCACTTGGGAGTTATAAGCCAAAACTGCAGAATCAGAAAATACCAGATGTCTCAGCTGTTGGTGTCAGAACTGGAGACCCGAGGACTGTGGGTTTAACAGATGTAGGGAAGGTAGCCAGACCAGCATCACCAGACTTTCTATAATGTGGCCAAAAACTGAAAAGTACTGGGAATGTTGGTTCCACCCCAAACATAAATCCTGGTCTTACACCAGGGAGCCTGGATACCCTGAGAGTCCTGGCTGGGGCTACAGCTTAAGATGTGCCAGAAAGCTGGGATTCAGGGAGGAAGTCTTCAGATGTAATTCTGAGGGTCTGTGGCTTAGGGCCAGTCAATTAGTGAAAAGGTCCCGCAGCTGCAAACCCTACAAGCCTTGGGAGCTGGGAGAGGAAAGCGATAGGCTTGATGGGTTCACCACAGTTATTAGTCCCTTTTATCAGTTCCTCTGAAATTATATTTTCCCAGCACTTCTGGGCTGCAGAGAGAGGGAGGGAATTTTGCCAGTCAGTTTAGACCAAAACTAAATTTCAAGCAAGACCTATGAACTTCCCACTGTCCAAAAAACTGCTTTCAGCCTGCTGACTTGTGATTTTGTCAGACTTTGCAAATTAAACTGTATTGTCCCGGCTGAGCACTTAAGTAAGACCTTTGAGGATTTCATGTTTTGAGAACTTGACCAGAGACAATCATTAAAGACTCCAGGACAACTAGTGCCAAGAGAAAAGATGTTACAGTCTGCCCCAACCCAAGTTTTTTTTGCGGTTCCTATCATTTCCTGGCCTACACTGCCATAGAGCGATCTTGAAGGGCAAATACCTTCCCAGTCCAGAAGTGAATATATTCCACTGACAGATGTGTGAAACATCCTCAGCTCCCTTAGACAGAGGTAACATTTATTGTTTGCTATGAAGAAGTGCCAATTTATATCAGTAGAGGATCTAGGCATGTTGTATAAAGTGCCATAAAGACTTGTATCGCAGTCAACAGTCCTACAGCAGTCTGCGCTGGTTGTACTGTTACTGGTAAAAGAAGTCAAGGAGGCCGATCACAGTGCTCCCAACCCTGCTAAAAAGAGAGATTTGGAGCTCTTTCAAAAGGATGGTTCAGATGGAGCTACCACTTTTACTCTCCAGCCAACTTTCTCTGGGACCAGCAGACAGAGCTGCATTTCTTTGAGAGAGGAAATCAAATGGGAGAAGGAGCTCCTCGCAGGATGGCCAGTGACCCCTTTCCTGCCAGACCAGAAATACCACTGTGTCCTAAGGGTGCTCAGTCCCCCTAAGGGTGCTCAATCCCTGTATTCCTGAAAATGGGAAAACTCGAAAACAGTCCTCCAAAAAACACTGTACCTCTGATGAACCTGGAGACAACATTCAGTTGTGTCCCATTTACATCTAGGCTGGTTCATTTAGAAACCCAGCATCTTAGACAGAAACACAAGCCTTCCTGCCGTACCAGGGATCAACCCTGCTACAGAGCCGCTGCTCTCACTTGTGGGAGTCATTGCTGAGATGGAGGTAGAGATGTCACTCGGCTAGGAGGAGGGATTTCAGTGAATAGGGTGGCAAAACTGTTTTCACACTGTCTGCCCAGAAGTACTAGAGTAGAGTTGAAATGCCATCCCTGTCTTCTGAAGGGCTTCTGTGCAATCCTGAGGTTAAAGCACCATATAACCATGAAGTTAAATAGTGTTCAGTTAGCAACAGGCTGCAGTCTCTAGCTAGGCCACACTTTTGTTTGTATATGACAGTACCAATATTAACATCCTGAAGAGCCAAAGATTACATGCTGCAAATATCACATGGCCCCTAAAACGGAGTAGGGAAAGCAAACCAGGTCAGCTGCATGAACTGCCTCTCCAAACTTTGCTGCGAGCATCACTCCTCCTCCTCCTGGGGCTTCCAGAGACTCTGAATACAACATTCACTTTGGGCTTCCTACTTCTCCTTCTCATCGTTGCTCTGACGTTTCCCCAGGCCACAGGGCTGTACCACAGCATAACTCTCACCGACTGCAGTGGGACCAGCACCAGGTACAGAGGCACTGGAGCAACCCTAGAAAAATACCCTGCATGCTTGAAGAGAGATATTTCAAAGGCTGCATGGGCAAAAATATCACCACTTAGATGCCATGTTGACTTGCTATGAGGCCTCTCTCTGACACAACTTCTGTTTTGGTGTCCTGTCAGGATGACAATGATACAGAGGACCTCATTTCCAAGCCAGGAGGCAGTTTTGCATGCAGCTGTGTCAATTGTTATATGGATGAAGGTGTTCAGGTACAGTAAAATTCCTGGGAGCCTTTGTGCTATATGTTTCCACTTACCGCTATGCTAAAGGGATGTAAAACCTCTCCGATCTGATGTGGCAGCTTTTTAAACCCACTTTGCACAGGTGTTAACCCTTTTGTGAGGCAATGGATAACAAGGAAGGGGGCTCAGGATCTATAAACACAGCACATATTCTGAAAGTAATCTCTTGGCATGAAATTTGTCTCTTTCCACGGCATTTATCTCAAGAGAGAGAGGGAAAAGCTGGAACAAACAAGCCATGTATGCATTATCACCTGACTACATTGCCCCTCTGTTGCTCTGGGATCCCATTCCTCCTGTCTCTACTTTATCTTCTGAGCTTGCAAGTCCTCTGGGACCTTAAACCACCTCCCCAACCATACGCCAAGCACAGCACAGTCACTACCCCATCCAGAGGCCAGGGATACCCCAACAAGACAAAAAGCATTACATATTTATCACTCCTGTTTTCCTAATTAATGAAATCAGAGGACATATCAGATCATGTGCGCACCCCAGAGCTGAGGTGAGTTGGTGGGCATGCTGTACAGCTCTCCTGGTTGATTCATGTACTCAGGCTGGTATGTAGCTAAGGGACTGCCTTTTCCAGATCCATCTGCCTTGCAACTTCCCCCACTGCTAAAAGTGTATTAAAAAAAAATGACCTAAAAGTATATGCACAAAAAAAAAAAAAATCAGGTCACTGGACATCAGGGAAAGAATAAGCAATCACGCAGTGCACAAACTCCCTAAGGGAGGTACTTAGGTATGAGTTACTGCAGAGACAACACCTGCAGGGATATAAACCACCAGAGCCATGGGTGGAGGTGGGGAACAAGACCATTTGCCCATCACTAGCTATTATGCCTTACAGAATACACAGGTGTCTGTCACTCCTCCTCCCTGCTGAAGCAACTCCTCAAATACTCCATGCTCTCATGGTCCTGGGCAACCTGCTCTAGCTCGTCCTGCCTGAACAGTGAAGTTGGACCAGATAATCCCTAGAGCTCCCTGTCAACCCCAGCTACTCTGTGATTCTGGTTCTGTGATTCCTGTACCTGCTTCAAGCCCTCTGGCCTGCCCCACCCCATCCCAGCACACCACAGCCAAAAGCTTCAGGGACTATTACAGTAAGGCAAAAAAAAAGCAGCCTTCTCCAGCCTGATGGGCCCACCCTCCTCTTCCTTCTACCTAAAGGTCCCCAATTTCCCTTGTAAATGAAAAATAATCTCATGCACAAGCACACACATCCCACTTTCTTTGCTTTCTCAGCCTTCTCTCTGAGCAAAGTCATCCCTTCTGTATGTGGTGGAAGCAAAGCAATGCTCCTCTCCAGACATCCCTTTGGCAGTGGCAATGAAGAGACACTCCTTCTCCCTCATGTCCTG
Source organism: Struthio camelus (assembly GCF_040807025.1). Lineage (NCBI taxonomy): Eukaryota > Metazoa > Chordata > Aves > Struthioniformes > Struthionidae > Struthio > Struthio camelus. Next base: position 55,586,984 of record NC_090942.1, read on the forward strand.
GAGCATGTGCTGGGGCAACAGCAGTGTGGGTGCGAACCAAGGATATGTCCCGTGCCAACCAAAAGGTGAAATGATCAGGATGATTCTTCACCAGATGGCTTGAAACTGGCCACAGCAGGGAGAGATGCCCTTCTGCAAAACCTGGCTCTGGTACTAATCAACATCTCCTAGACTGGCAGTGCAGAGCTATGGGAGCAGCCAGGGCTGGATACCAGGTGCTACAATCTCACAGGGTGAACATGGAGGCAGTGAGAATTACAGGATTTCTATATAGGGCTGCTAAGAGTCCCAGCAACCCCAGGACCATAAAGACTTGTTCAGACAGGGAGCATGTTTGGTAGCAAGAGCAGAGCAAAAGATACACTTACCTAACTCTGAGTGGAGGGGAGTAATGAAGAGCCAAACCATCTAACCATAGCTTGTAAGGAAGAACATAAAACACTGCAAGCCATGGAAGAAAGATGAAGAGCAAACTCTAGAGAAGGCTCTACAGAGTGAAAATATGCAGAACATCAGCCTGTCTACAGAGCTCACTAGCTCAGGAGATTTTACCCTCCTCACCACCAGCAGGTCAGCATCAGCCTAGAAACCCTGCTAGTAGCGGTGCTCATCCTTTTTTCACACAGCCACTCTAAAGGCACATCTCTCTAGACCTCATGCGTGAAAACTCAGAAGACCACCGGGCAAATGTACTTTGCATAAGTGAAGCCTGCTGGCGTCCAACACGCTGAAGGAAGTGGAGGAAGGACCTTGCTCCTTCTGCACTGCTTGTATCTCAACAGATAGCCCTGTGCCAGCCCAGGAAATATCTTCACTTATAGAAACCTCCTACCTAGAGGTACTTCTTTTTTTCCATCTTCATTGCTTTGGTTGGTTGGTTGGTTGGTTGGATTTTTTTAGGCTTCAGGACAAAACTTGGGCCACTCCTTCCAGTATAGTGGGTGTCTGTCAGTTGTGCGGGCACAACTGACACTGAAGTTTGCTGCAAGCCAACAACTGACAGGACAAGGGGACCCCATGAGGATGGGTGTCCACAGTGCTTCCAGCTGGGTAACTGAGCCCATTCACTCTCCTCTTGAGAAGGTCTCAGCCTGAAAGGGACTAAAAAGAAAGGGGCTGTCCCACAGCCACAGCCCCAGAGCAGCCCGCACACATGTGAAGAGTAAGGCAGATACCACCTGCAGACAGAGAAGCCGCATGATGGAGAGAGGGACAAAGGGAGAGACAATTCCCTTTTCCTTGTCCTCAGGCTGCTTCCCTGGGCAAAGGCATGTCTGCTCCCCAGTCAGGCATTCAGTCTGCACCCTTCTCCGGTCACTTGTCCTTTACCAAGAGGGCTGGAACGCTCATTTAGATGGAGTCAGTGCCTCCACTCCTCCATCACACACTGACACCCATCCCAGGTGCAATTTACACAGCTGCACACTGGTGAATAATGATCAGAGAAAGAGGGGGAAAATTAATGGGAAGGAGAAAGCAGGGCAGAGAAAACGGGGCCAAGAAAGAAGATGAAAGCTAAGAGGGATAATGAAAACAGGAGATAAGGAAGGGAGAGACAATGGAGAGGGAGTTACTTTGCAAATGGTAGCTAAAATTCTCCCAACATTTACAGCAAATGATGCATGAAACATGCTGTCAGGAATGTGATGCCCAGAAACTATTGCTGCTAAATATTTAATCTGATTGGCAGGGAGCCATTAAAACCTCAGCGTCTGGATCACAGGCTTCTACAGAGCAACAGGTAAAGTAAATACATCAACATGTAGTGATTCACCTTGGGTGCCATCAGCCTTTCCAACGTGCAGCATTGCACAGGAAAAAAGATCATCAGATCTTTTGTCAGGAAAGATACAGTGTATGCACCCTGGCTCCAGCTGCAAGCTGGAGACAAGTGCAAGGTAGATATGTTGAGTGTCTTCTTCAGAAAAGACAACACACTGCTGCAAAGATAAGGTCTCATATAATGTAGTTCATGCTTCTCAAGCGCTATGAAGTCACAGAGGGCTGTGGGTATATTGAAACTGCAGCTCTAAATGGCCCACGCTTCCTTGCACGTAAACCCTGAAGCCAATCTGCGAGTAGACCAAAGGCTGCCTCCAGCAATCAGCTTCTACCATCTGTCGAGCATGAAGCAGGTCAGAACGTCCTATACAAATTGCATGCTGATGCCAGCACATGAGAGCACAGCAGGGCTGTTGGGTGCAGGCAGGTATGCAGCCCTCAGGGATAGGAGACCCCATTAGCCAGCACCTCAGCATTGTGAAGGGAAGACAGGGCAGCCAACTGCTAACAGGGGCATATGCAAGAGTAAGTTTGCCTATCAGCTGTAGCTCCCACTTGGCTGAATCTCCCCATACAACCTCTAGAACGGCTGCTGTCATGTTAGCTCTGCTGGTGTCTAAGATGCATCTGTGCTCCTGAATAGCCACTTTTAGGAGCTTTGCAGAGCAGGATGATTCTGTTCAAGCAGTGCTAATGCCTGGCCACCCTGAAATACTCTGGGAAAAGAACAGACTTTCTTCTTAATCATTCATTGTTGCTCAAACCGATTAATTTCAGGAATAATGTTATTATTTTTGACATATAATGTAACATTTTAACTTTACAAAGGTAACTTAAAGATGGAGATACTCTGCTCTGCTCTGGAGAGATACAAATATAATTCCACACAATCATCCAACGCAGCAGAGACAGGAGCATAGTTCTCCATATGGTCTCTACAGGTCCTGCGCATAGGGCTGGCTCCCTGCACAGGATGGACAAGTCATGCATGAGCCCACAGCTACATTCCATAAATAAATAAATAAATAGATAAACTAAAAAAAAAGAAGCAGACAGTGCAGAAATGTAGGGGAAAGCAACATGTCCCATACTTGTTTCACAGAGGACATGGCTTTGATGGTACAAGAACAGAAATCTCATATCACCCAGCACATCTGGCAAATCTAGCACTGGCTGTAGGCCCTTAGGAATCTGGGATGAGGGCTTCATAGGTATGTACTTTAACACAGCACTAAGCACTGAGATCTTCTCTAAGCAGAAATCTTGCAGGACTGAAGCCCCATCACAGAGTGGTATTTACCAGCATAAATCACCCATCATATTCCCCCTTCTCTATTTCTGTCTGCTTTCCTGCCCCCATCACAGCTGTTCAAGGAGTTGATTTCATCACACTATGCTTTGTGAAGTGCTTTTCTGCTCCATATGAGGCTTTTATTTTATTTCTTTCAGTAGCACCAAACCACTGAAGAATGCCAAGGGTAGAGCTCTGAATGTCAAGACGAAGCAAAAAGTAAGTATTTTTCTATGGCATCATCAGCCTGAAAGTCTCGTGGCACTTCACAAACACAAAAGGAAGTGTGACTTTGGAATATAGCTGGGTGGTGTGTGTCCATCATCCCAGCTCACAGACAAACAGATATGAGTGACTTGCCCATGAGCTCTGACAATTCCTGCTGCTGTGGTTTAAGGCATGACCACTCCCAGTTGACCATGCTCACTAGAGACTACTGTCCCATGTCAGGAGAAGTAGAAAGAGACAAGTGCCTAAATTTCAGGAATCCACTTGACCACCCAACATGCTAGCTTCAACCAGCAGTGAAGGTGGATTTGCATTAAATTGCCAGACTGCTGAACAAACAACTGGGGCAGGGTAGGGAAACAATTTTAACGACCACAGCTGTTTGTTAACTAAATAAAAGTCAATGTATGGAAAAGTCAGGTGTGGGACCCAGCTGATCTACCTCCTATCTTTACTGCAAGACTAGTTTTCTCTATAGCCCAGGACAGTATTACCCCACTTGCCTACAGTATTTCAGCCTCTGCCTTAAAAGGTGCTCTTCCAAGTTTACAACAAGAATCTGTTTCCCTGATCTTGGACTCCTGTCACTCTTTGAACTCCCTCTTAAAATTGCCAAAGAACTAGCTGTGTCACTGGGACACAGTCACTATCATACAAGGAACTAAGCTGAAGCATCTATTTTATAATAGACCTCCAAACAGGTATCACAGAGGAATAAATTTGGGATGCTCTTCACATCTGGCTAGACAGACTAATTTACCCAGAGAGTCTGGAACCACCAGCTGAGATACAGTACGGGCAAATGGCTTTATATCTTATCCTCACCTCCTCATTTCACTTGGAGAGTCCCCAGTGCTGAGTCTTAAAAGCAGTTTAGGAAATTAACATTCCCAGGTATGGAATATTCTCCTAGCATCTGAAAATGGACCTTCTATGAAAAATGCCCATGACTTCTTCAGTACAACTAGATGAGAAATACTGTGAGAACAGCTTTTGCTTCATGATGTTTTCCTGTGCCTGTCAAAACGAGGAGATACAGTACTGCACAGGGACATTTTTAAAAGCTAATTAAGTTATTTCCTACCTCAGAAAAGGTTCACACTGAAGGGACAAAAAATCAGCTAAGCCACATTCTGCTGGCACTAGCTTCCTATTGCACTTGTTATAACCAGTGCGTGCTTCATCCACAGTCTTTCCATTGCAAAAGGAAGCATTTAAACAGATACATAGTCAAAGGAGAAAACATAATTAAACATGTCCGAAACAAATAACCTGCAAGGAAAAAGCACCAAAGCACTGGCTCATTTATAAGCTCAAGAGCCTTTTAAAGACTATGAAATGATGAAATTAGATGAGCCCTCGGTGGCAAAACAGCTAGTTTGGCCTGCCCCTTGCTGAAACATGATTAATTTCCTGATGCCTGTGTCATCCCTTGATAAGTGGGTGTCTAATGTCTTCCTTTGGTATCGATACTCATGGCAATCCCCTCACCTCCTCCTAACTGCTTCTTGTCACCCAACACTTAGGCTTCTCCCTGATACAGATCCTGATTTTCTCAGCTTCAGCTGATGGCCCACTTACTTCCTGATCTGCCCTCAGTGACTAAAGAGAATAATTAGCCCCTGTCCTTTTTTTATAAGAGCCCTTTATGCATTTGCAGACAGTTGTGTTTCCACCCACAATTGTCTTTTCCCTAGACTGAATACGCCCGGCTCTCTCAGCCTCTCTGCACAGGACTTAGTGTCTAATACTGTCTGCCACTATCCTTTTGCCTGTTCTCCCTCCAGTCTGCAAAGGATCTTTTCAAAAATGCTACTCCCTGACATAGGTGCAACACTACATAATGACAGCCAAAAGGAAAGGGGGAAATATGGTGTACAGGTCCTGCAGATCTGAGGAGAAGGACTTCCCCCCTTCTCCTGGCCACTTTTAGATGTTCCTCACAGCAAAACTCCTAGGGTTACTTTTGCTCAGAGGCTGCCATTGCTTGCCTGGGGAAGGTACTCTACCCTTTGCCGTGCTTCACAGCGGGAACCATGTTGTCTGTTCAGCGCTTCCTTTTGTTCAGTTTGCTGCTACTGTTTGGTTACAGCTATTTCTCCTTCACTTTTTTTTAGGCTCCTACATAGCTCCTCTAGCAGTGCCACCTGGGCATCCAACCAACAACCACTCCAATAGCACTAAACAATTCTTCTCTTTCTCTCTCTTTGGTATTTACTTTCTTAAATACACACTTTAAGGCAGTCATCACATCTCCCTTTTAATTGTCATTTGGCCAAGCTAAATGTAATTAGTTACTTTAATCTTTCTTCTTAGATCAATCCCTCCAGCGCCTTAATCATTTTTGTTGCTCCACTGAATTTGTTCTAATTTGCTGCCATCTTTGGGGCACCAAGTTCTCCAGAAATGAACTCAAAAGTCTAGATACACTCAGACCAGGCACATCAAGAAAACATGACTAAAAGTATGTAGAAAACACCTCCTTGCTCTGAGATACAATAGTTCTGTTTATGCAGTCCAGAAATCATATCAACCTCTTTGCTGCCGCATTGTATTGCAAGCCCATATCTCATTTACTAACCCCATGGTGTAACCCCAGTGTCATTTCTGGCATTACTACTTTCCAGGGGTGTACCTCTCATCCTTGCTTTCTTTATGAGTGCAGCCTGATTTTAACTCCTGGTATTCAATTTATTATCCATTCTACTAATCCCCAAATCCTATTCTGAGGTATGACTGCTTAGCCAGCTATGTATCTCAAATCTCTTTGATTTCCAATGGAAATACTCTCACAAAGCAAAGGTACAGGGTTTGTCATCAGAGTAAAGTCAAGGCACATCCCTAAATTTACAAGACAATATGGATTTTTCACACGCCCATCCCCAGCATCAGTCCCTCATTGAAAACTGCCAAAGGGTTTTACAAATGCTGCAGTTCAGCTTTAGTAGCATACCAACACCGTGCCTCTGTGTTATGGCTTTGCACCAGTACATGAAGAGGCTCTCAGAAAAAGCAGTGGCACCTGGAGACTGTTGCAAGGCCCTCCAAGAACAGCTGCAAGTATTGGGCAGGTGCAGATTAAGCATCACCTAAATGTATCACTGCTGAGAAAAAAAAAAAAAAGTGTGCTTTCTGAGCACACATCCTCCAAATAGGCACAACGCATTTCTAATAACCTATAAATTAACTTCCTCCAAATAGTGGAGTCAAAGACCTTCCTGTCCTTCAGCCCAAAGGCTGAGGGGTGGGGATCCTTCTCCAAAGTCTTTCCTTTAGATATCACGTAAGTGCAAAACACACCCAGGCACTGCTTGAGCACTGAGCAGTCACTAGGTGCAAAGGAGGCTTTTTAGGGCGTGGGAAAGAAAACCCTTCTCCTCCTCCTCCAAGCTTTGTCCCTCTGAAATCTCCTCCGGAAGCAGTTCCCCCCACCTTGTCCCCCACTGACACCGCAGCCTGTGGCAGCTCCCAAATCCACCCAGCAGAGGGGAGGTTCAAGGGCAGTGGGGCAGGGCTGGCTTTGCCCCCCATCCCCAGCTGCCCCCACCGCCTGTGCTGGGAGATGCAAGGCAAGACATTGCAGGGCCGTCCTGACCTCAAACCGAGGAAGCTTTCACCAAGCCCAGTCAGGCTTGTCTGACTTGGAGGAAGGAGGATAGAGCAGCAAGGGGAAGGTGTGTTGCTGCAGGGCCTGGGGGAGGGTTGAGAGCATGCCCCAGGCAGCACTGATGCATCGCCTCCACCGCTCTTCAGCTCTGTAGGGGAGAGACTCTTGGGTGCAGCCATTAAATAGCCCAGTGCTGCTTCCTCTGACCGCAAGGCAGCTGCAGCCCAGCAGTTTCTAAATCAAATGGGACAGGCATCCTCACCACCCTCCTCCTGGCTGTGCCTGCTTCCCCTCTGCTCTGAGCCCCAGGCGCAGGGGGCACGTCTGTCCACACCGAGCAGGCTGTTGCACCAGCCCTCCTCTGCCCACAAAACAGGCAAAAACAAAGCACCAGCTACTCCCTTGTACCCTCTTCCATGCATATGTACTGCTAGTGCAAAGAAATTTATGAGCCAGCTCTCTCAGTCCCTCATGGTTGAGGCTTTCCCAGGATCGGAGTGCAATTTACTGCCAGTGAAAGTCCAACGAGGTGCATAAATCTGCCCTCCTGCCACCACCTATTCTCATAACCCATGTCAGCCCACTTCCTCCTTACCAGCAGCAAAAGAAGGTCTTTTGCTTAACTTTCTAGCCTTATCTGCCAAAAGAAAGAAGTGGGGGAAGAGACGCAGTGCAACTCAAATCACTTGAAAAGCTGCCGAGTGTGTATTGGCTGGATTTATGATAGTGTTTAGTGCCACCACAAAGACCTTAGCTACAAGTAACAGCATCAATTGGAGCAGAGGGAAAACATAAAGTAGACTGAACAGAAGATGCACTGCAAAGAACACCCATTCTGTGGATGTTCAGAAATGCAAGAGGGAGCAGATGCACATGTACACCTTTCCCACCTCTACGTGCTGCACTTACTTGAAACCAGTAGTCCTCCCTACAGAAGGCTAGGCCAGTAGGTCTAGGGATACTTCTAGTCCAAAAAGAAAGATCAGACCTACATACACATCTAGAGGAGAGGAACTCCAGCCAAACCACCCAACCATATCTACTGGCACCGACCAAGGATGGGTACTTTCTGCCAAATGCTGATCAGCATAAACCAGATCAGCTCAGCAGGATGGAGAAGGTCAGCCTGTATCTGTGGCTCAGCCAACCAGGAGCTGACTACGGCCAAGAAAAATCTTAGCACAGCTCTTACCAGCTTGCTCTAGCAAGCAATAAGGCAATTCTCAATTACTACCTCTTCTCTAAGCCCTCCGGTTTTGCACCAAGAAACTCCATCTGTTCAGTGCACTAGAAGTGGTGCTCAAGGTTGCATGCCAATTCCCCCATACATTCTTCTTTCTACCGGTGTGAATCAATCATGTTCCATATCCAGTTATATTTAGAGGCACAGCTTAACCAGCTGCTTACAAGTGAAATTTGCCTTCTCTCCACATTGCTTTGCTGCTCTTTCATTGAATGGACTATATCTAGATGCTTCTACCCAAGTTGTATGTTCCTTTAGCTGTTGTAATAAATGTGGCATTTCAGTACAGCCCCAGCTCAAGTTAAGTCTTTTGCATATGAAGTTCTCTAAACTCCAGACCTCACCTACAGAATGTGTAAATTTGTCCAACGCTCCTGCTAGACATAACAAAATACTGTATTTCTGCCATTTTCTTTAAGTTCACTAAATAGTTAGACATCCTATAGTAAAGGGATGCTATCAACACCATTGGGAAATGAGGAGTTTTAAAGGGAAGTTAGGTCCTTAAGTCTTTCTTTTTTCTCTCCCACTGGCTCTCTGAAGGTAAAATCAAGTTCTTTGATTTTCCATTAGGCTTTCTCCTGTAACTTTTAAACTATTATTTTATATTTCTCTTTCAAAGTTATTCAATTTATGAGGAAATGCCATTAAGTTACTATAAAAGACTCAATTTCTGTTCAAATGGAAATCTCAGCTATGCCAAATACAGCCATTTTAAGCAGTTCTTACCAGAGAGTCATTGATTTTTCTCCTCTAGACACAGCCCATGAGGATTTGGGGGGGGAGGAAATACGACACAGCTTAATCTGATTCCAGAACTAAATCTTAACCACATCCTATACTCATTCCTCTTTTATACTCCAGAAAAAAAGCAATACGTTAGGCTATCCTGCAAATACCTGAAGTTTTATACAGCAAAAGAAGCGCTGAAGAATCTCTTGGTATCACTAATATCATGATATTTCATGCTTTAAAAATAAGGAAATTTGCAAGTACGAAGACAAAAATAACAAGTGTGTGCAGTTAACATCAAGGATTTATGCAGCATCATCGTAGGCATCAAAACAGCAACCTAACTAGTACCTCAATAGCTCTTTAAGACGATTCTCAGATGGCAAAACCTAACAAGTTCATAAAAATAATACTTCCAAATGAAGCTGATTCAAAGGAATATTGCAAGCACTTGCGGCTAGCACCACAGAGCAGTCATTCAAAGTTGGTCTAATCCTGACCAATTCCAATACCTGACTTCAAAGGGACATTGAATAAGGCCTCTGGTCTGCAGCTGACCCTTTTCACAGGTACACATCACAATGTGTTCTGCCACAGTTGCCGAACTACAATATTAGGGAAGACTATTATGTCCGAGAAGATACATGGATCTCTGTATTGCCCTATACACTTAAAAGGACAAAGTCAGACTGCGTGGGCAATCCGTAATTCTAATTTTTTCTTCTGTTCCATTTTTCTGCTTCATCATGCAAGCAATATTTTCTTCTGAAACATCTCCTTTGGTGGAAGTGGGCAATGCTTCTAAATGCATGCAGACATAAGAGTTATAGAGATGCATAGTTAAATGTTATTCTTATATCAGCTCTATTGGAACGCGTTTTCTATAGAAGAAGCAAACCCTGTCTGTCTCTCCTCAACCTCCCTGCAGCAGCCCTATGACCAGCCCTATGATATCTGGTCATATCAATGGGGTTCCTGCACCAATGTGCCACTTTCTGGCTTGAAATTAAGGTCTGAGGAGTCCAGAGATTGTGGCTGGGCTGAACCAGCCCAGCCCCATGTGGCTGTATGGACTGAACCAGCTATATGGACATTGCTGTTTCTTGCAAATTCAAATCATGTTCAGAACCATTTAGATCAGAACCAGACTGAGGGATCTCCAGGCCCACATGTTCAAAAAGAGATGGACTATCAAGTAGTCTTTTTGTTACAGTGGAAGAATACAAGGCAGAGGCAGGTTAGGAGAATTGTGGGTTCCTCCTAGCTCGTAACTTTGTTCCAAACTGAGTTTTGTTACAGGGATAATTTAATGCAACTCTTGCTTCTTCCAGCCCCCAACACAATACATCCTTAACATGCATACACAAAGAATAAAAGATAGACTTAAAGTCTTTTAGGAAGCTCATCTGCTTAGGTTCCCTTCATACTCAATAGAGAGAGATTAGCATCTCTGGAGAGTACATTCATTGGGCTCCTGCTCTATACTTCCCGTGAAAAGAGCCCTCTTTCTCCACTGACTCCTTGGGGATCTTCTGGAGACAAGTCTCCCACAGCTAACGTTAGTGTCTGCAAATACTCCCCTTTCCATAAAAGACTGCAACATCTCACCAAGCTTTTAAGAGCAAACGTATAATCAACAATGAGAGGGATACACCAAGGGATAAAAACTGCAGGAATGAAAATCCCAAGTGATTTTAAAAATCTAGGGACAACTTTAAAGGAGTTACCTGCATATTATAGAAAATGACAAAAAAAAAAGTTATACTGAAGCAAGTTATACTCTGGTTTCCTGTCACAGAGTCCCTGTAGTTCGCACGCCTCATCCTTTGTTTAAGAGCATATTATTGAGGATCAGGTTTTTGTTCCCTGGGCATTCACCTCCTGCTGTCATTTTTTTCTCCCACCTGGAGCCAGCATTGGAGCTGGATGCAAAACTTTCAGTGAAATGTTTTGTTGTCATTGGGAAATATTAATGCATCCAAAATATAACAAGCAAACACCCAGTCTGTCAAACCTGCACTGCCTAATTTGGAGGAAGAATTAGCTCCTGTGCCTGCCATACCTCAGAGGACTCCACAGCCTCTGGGCTATAGAGCCTGCTTTTCTGTTTCATTCCTGCTGAAGTAATTTCTCTTTATGTAAGTAATTACTTTATACTGGGCCAAAGAAAGAAACTGACTCCACAGCCCAGTCACTAGAGCACTCTCTCTCCAGCACAATGAATAGGCATTTATATAAAGTAGAAGAGCTCCAACTGGAAAAGCTCCAACTGAGAAAGCATTACTGCAGAAGATCCAGTGGTCTGGGCCCTCACGTTGGCTAGGAGAGCCTCAGGGGCAAGTCCCCACTACAAAGCACGCAGAACAGAACGCGTCACCCAAAGCCCCATTACTTTTCTACTTACCAAGCTGCTAGCTATTCTGGGCTTGTTCTCTGTTTTTTTCATGAAAACACATCAAATGCCCTAATTAATTTCAGTGCAGAATCAGCAAAATCTATGAAACTGCTTTTTTTTTGGGGGGGGGGGGGAATAGTACAACCATTCCCTGCCACATTCACTCTGCTACAAGCCTCTCCCACCAGAAACTTTAATCACTGTCTCTACTGTCACAAGCTGAGGTAAGGAATCTCTACAACGAGCAGTGAACAAGGGGGAAGAGACAAACCTCATGATTTCACCTTAATGTCCTAAAAAAAAAAAAAAAAGCATGAGGAATTAGGCAAGGTCTGCCATTAACAAATGATCTATTGTGCACCGCCTGGTTTCCAAAAGTTATTCCTCTCTCCAATAAAGAACCACTGCACAGAAATGGTTGTTTGCGGAAGAGACCTGCTGTGGCTCTTCCAACTTCTGCTTCAGAGAGCCCTGGGGCACAGGCATTCAGCTTCTGCAAGGGTCTCTGAACGCTGAGGTTCAGAGAGTCTTTTAGCCCTTCTACTCCCCACTGAAATGATTCAAATTAAATGTGATACAGCATGATCCTTTTAGCCACTACATTTTGCAAACTTTCAAACCAGGGGTTCAGAGAGAGCTTTCTGTAAGTCACCATATCTTTCAAGGCAACCATCCCACAGCTACCCTACTTTTTGAAGCTACCTAGTTGTTATCTCCTTCTGTTTAGGGTACAGGCCTCCCGTCATGTAATGAAATAATCGTGATGTCTTTCCCAAGATTCCATTTATGCTTCTGTGATATTTACCACTATGTTACTTTCAGATGGAGACTTAAAAGCTTCCTCTCAGAACACTTGAATACGTGGTACCTCAGAGCATATTCAAGCTACTTTTATACTTTGACTTTCAAGGTTTCCGGACACTAACCTTTGCAATTTTAATTATATATACATTCATTTTTTCAGTAATAAATTAAAGAGTAATTTTAAGTTGTACCAAAAATGTGAAGAACTGAAGAAGAGAGACTGAGTGAACAGATTATGTCATGCTGTCGCTTTCATTAGACTCTCCCTTGGGGACTGTCATCCTCTGATGTTTCAGCTTTGCTCTGCTGAAACACGTCTGACACGAGAGAATCTCTCCTGGGATTCTTAGTGCACTGACTACAGTAGCCAGTGATATCAGAGACTTACAGAGGAAGAGAACAAAGGGTGCAGGCATGTGCAGATCCCTCCTGTGTGCTTTCCACACAAGCATATGCCTACGTGCAAGTAGCTGCAAGCAAGTGCATTTTTGCCACGATGCACTTCAAGTGCATTTTCCCGCAAAGTCCTGCGACAGAAATTCCCCAGCAATCCAGTCACGTGCAGTTAATTAACCTCCTGCATTACCAAACACAAAGAGATTCGCAACAGTGACCCTTTCTCCATCTTTCTCCTGGAACAGATCTCAGCATATCTACACCTTTCCACACATCACTGGAGCTGTTCTTCTCACAGCAAGGCCTCCAAAAGAACCTACCCCCAGATACTCTGAAGAGTTAAGATTGCCCTTGGAATCAGGCCCAGCTTTAGGGGCTGGAAGATCTTTTGCAATTAGTTTCTAGGTGGTATTCATGCAGGGCCTTTGCCTTTCATGGCAACCCACTGTACCTATAGAACCCTATTCCCAACTGGGGATGTTGGTGTAGCAGAGGTCCCACGTGTGGTGCAGGGAAACCACAGTTCCTTGTTGTGACAAACTGCAGCTGTAGATCTTTGAGATTCACCTCTCATCTAGCCTCATATTCTCCTGTATCCTGCCCATAGCCCTCAGCTGGAGCTCATCCGTGGCTGCTGCTGTCTTCAGATACCATTAGGCTATAATGCCAATCACCTGAAAACAATTTTCTGTTCATTAGTCAATTAGCTGTGATGTAGGACATGGCATTTGCACGAGTAAATTATCAGCAGGTTCATGACATCAAACCTTATCTGTCTCAGCTGGCTCCTAGTAACCATCTCACCTTCTGGTCTGCTTTGAAATAGTAAACTTGGAAGTTTTGCATTTGTTTCCTTTGCAAAATTCTCCAAATTCTTCCGAGGTTATGCATGCAAGAAACAATACAGCCACCGGAAAGAGCTGTGCATATTAGCTCCTCAACGGTGTATGGCAACTCTAAGAGATTGGAGAGAAGAGGTGAGATAAAAATGTCAAATTCAAGTAAAATAACAAAGACAGCTTTACATGTCATTGCTCCATTTGAGTTTGTCCTGGACACCTGTATAGAAAGCTTCTCATTCTTATGAAAAGTGCCAGAGGTCAGGATTGCACGCTCATTGCTCTGATAAAAAGTAAATCTACCAGCAAGGGTGTACCACAGTCTCCCTTTCTGCTGATGCACAGAGGATATAAACTGGCATAGTATTCTCTCTTTGGCTTTGGTTCACCAGCTTAGCTTAGGCTTTAGGCCACGCAGGTCCCCAATATGTTCCCAATGCTGGCCAAACTTGCAGTCTCAAAATGGCACCTTCAGCCTTCTCTGATACCTGCAGGAGAATCGCTACTAACCCAAAGTGGAGAGACTCCTCCTCTGAATCCTTTACTGAAGCCTCCCATCCAAACTCCAACTTTACTCAGGAAGTTTCTCCAACTTCCAGCATGGAGAGACATGACTGTGAAGGCTGACTGATGGCTAGCAACAGCTCTCTGAAACCACTATGTTCATGGATTCCCAAATCCCATTTTAACTACTGGAAGCAGCAAAGTTGAATAAAGATAAGCTAGCTTTAAACTGTGGCTCATTTTGCAAGACAAAAGAATCACATCATAGAATGGCAAAGTGTGTATTTTCACATAATTCAGTGTATGATGACATACTTCGCCTCCCCTTGCAGTATCAGGTTTTGACACAGTAGATATTCAGATGCTGTGGTAGTGTAAAACTTTAACAGCAGAGGCTACAGACAGATGACGCTTCCTAATGAGAAGAGACATGGTTTCAGTGTAGAACAGCCCAACTTAACCAAGGATTCAAGAATTGCCCCTGCAACTGTTGAAGCATGGTTCACATGGGACAAGTTTTAAGTCTCTCCTGCAAAGATTTCTACTGCTGATGGCTCTAGCAGTCCACTAAGATAGGAAGCACTTTCATAACATACCAGAGGTTTTGAAAAGAGGAGATCGTTGAGGAGTTCCTGATATGCTTTTCTGAGGGGAGCTCAAGCTGTGGTACCAGTCCACACTATCATGTTGACTCCTACAAGTACCATACAAGATTCAGAGCACAGGGCTAGTGTCAGAGCCACTCAGGTAGGAAGGGTTTCCACAGATGGGACGGTCAGTCCCTCCCTTCTGCACACAGAACAGATTTACCTCATTATCTTTCTCCCAAAGTTGTTTAGTTAGCCATGCAAATATCATGATCCATGGCTCACTGGAGGCAGCCTTTATTAGATACAGTCCTGATAGTTCATCATCTACATTAGCTTTAAATATCTTCAGTCACAGCCATTCTGCCACCTTTATCAGCATCTTCTGCTGTCACCTAAAACATTCTTGCAGTAAACATTTAATTCATTGTTTAATCTGTATTCTCTCTGCCTCATCTTAAACTCATTTATTTCCTGATCTGTTCTTGGTGACTAATGAGAATAATTGCCCCTGTCCTCTTTCTGTAATGGTCTTTTATGTATTTGCAGACAGTTGGGTACCCACCCACGGTTGTCTTTTCTCCAGACTGAACCTGCCTTGCTCTCCCAACCCTTCTTTACAGGTTTTGTTTTTTATGATCTGTGATCATTTTCTTTGTTCACTCTCCCACACTGTCCCCAGTCCTTCCCTTTCTTAGAAGTGCAGCCCCCAAACACAATGCAGTTATCTAAGTGAGGCCTAACCACATCTGTAAATATATAGTAGATACATAATTTCACCTTTTTGTACAAAGTAAGATTATGTATAAAGCTCACACAGGGGCTGGACAGCAGGTCTAGTAGAGGATCATGGTAGCTAGAGTCATTTAATTCTTGTGTTGGTTCCCATCTAGAACTGCAGTAAGGGAGAATTACTCCCACCTCACAACTAGATAGCTACACAGAGCCAAAGTAGTTTAGGCTGACTCCTACCTTCAAAAGTAACTGATGAGTTTGTCACACTGACAGTAAACAGGACATGAGCTCCTATGTACCTAACGTGCCAGAGATGAGTGGGGGCAATAAACATTGTCCGCTGACTTATTCAGATCAGATGAGCTGGTGGTCCCACATCTGTTTTAGTGTGTAAGCAGTCATATTGCAATCAGCACAGACAAGCCACCGAATAAGCCAGGAAGACTGAATTCTCATTCTTCTACAAATGTTTCTTACTTAAAAATATTTCCACACAGCCATCCACACCATTAATGACACTATGTGTTCTGGGAATTGAGAAAAAGGATCTTCAATACTCCGAGCTGGCATCCTAACACCTCACCTGAACCACATCCACTCACTCTTTTGGATCTTTCATGGGGATGGAGGTAGGGATTGAATGCTACAGAGGTAGCATCCCTTCACTTCAAGCAAGTAACCACACTCCCGCTCATAATTCCTGATTTTCTCCAGAAATTTAACCAATCCTTGTATATTTGTGGCTCTGAAATGTTGCCTTAGATTCTTCATGTTGGAAAGGGAAGACACCCACCCAGCACACCATACTTTACACACTGCAAATCTCCTCTGTATTAGAAAATATCAATTGACAGTAAATTTCAGAACAGGTACCATAGGGCAAACTGCTTCACTTCCCAATTTCCTCTTCCAATTTCAGTGGCCCTAACTACAGAGAAAGCAGTATTTTTTATTCCCCTAACATTAAAAATATGCAGTGAATGTGTAAAAATTAAAGAAATAGAAGCCAACTGCTCCTCCTGCCCAAGGCTAGTGCTCAAGGCTCTCCTGCTTCTAAAAAAACAAAACACTAAACAAAGAGCCACGATGCCTCAAAAGATCCAAATTAGCCATGGTTTGGATTGGCTTGGTTGCAGCACAGTTTGCACACTGCCCAGTGCCACAAATTTGTTTCTTCACAGGCAAGGGGATAAGCTTGCTTTCCCAGAGCGCTCTCCCTGCCTCCAGCTGACTGCACACAGAGGTTTTTTCACTGCAGGTGAAGGTGAGCTCAAGCCCATGGATGTCCACTGCCTGGTTTGCACAGATCACCAGCGTGTACTTGGTCAACTTTTAAACACACCAGTTCACACACTAACGCATGATTCAGTCTGGGAACCTGTGGTTTTGTGGCTTAAGGAAGCCATGAGCTCTTGGACTATAAAAGGTGGATTTGTCTGGATTTCCCCCCTTCCAAAATTAAAGGGAAGCTTTGACATTTAACCTGGCTCGGTTAGTCTCCGATTCTCAGGCAGTTATCACTGTGTCCCTAACTGCGCTACAGCAGTACCAGTCCTGACCTGCCAGGAACTCCTCTCCTGCCTTTGGACAGAGAAGCAGGATAAGTGAGTCTGAGGGTCGCTGGAGCCTGCTTCATAGTCAGAGAAATAGTCTTTTTAGTTCCTGTTATGACACACCTAGCTGAAGCAAAAAGCAGGAGTCAGAGGAAAGTACAGGGCAATGGTAGCAGGAGGGTCACGCTTAGTTTTTATTCTCTTACTTGCCTCTGTTTCCCCTTCCACATATTTCAGTACTGCGATCTTCAAACTGCCATTTCATCTTATGCAGGGCGGCACCCGGGGCAGTAGCGGGTACATTTGACTGCGGCGAAGCGACTGAATGAGTATGTTGATTCACTGTGGTAGAAAGAATTCTTACGGACGGGTAGCTGGAGGATGGACCAGGGTAAGAGCAGATAACTTACTTATCAGTCACATTTCTGCCAATCACTCCCTATAAACATATCTCGAAGAAGGCTAATCACAGAAACACAAAAGAGTCAGGCAGTCTTAGAGCCCGGATGTCAGGCAGAGCAGATACTACCAGCATCCCACTGTAGATGAGGCAGTCTCACTCAGTACATGGAGCCATCTCTCTCAAAAAGATCATCTAGTCCATTTCTCCTGTTAATGAATCCATTTCTTTGTGATAAATTGAGGCTTACACAAAAAAAAGCCACGCCATATTCTCCAACTGCAGGACAACTCTCTTTCCTGCTGCCCACCAAGCCATGCTGAGGAGTAGAGCACAGCCAGAGTGGGGCTGCAGTCTCCCTAAAGGCCAGTTCAAACCTCTAGGGACCAGCTCTCAGGCTGGGCCATCTCACAGGCAGCTTTGGCCCGTCCTAAAGAGTGAAAGACAGGAGCGGGGAATAAAGTCCATTGCAGGGAGACAAACAGCACTCTGTCTGTACAGCACTCCCGTCCTCTGCCAGCTTGGGGGAATGAGAAAATAGCACTGGGAATCAAATCCAGACCTCCCACATGGTACTGCAGAGACATTGAGCGCTAGAGCACCAATTCCTGGTGCCAGCCCAGGCAACAAGAGTCCAGTGTGGGAATCCAAGTGCATCTCCATGCGCTAGTGCAGAACGGCTTAAGCACTGGAGCCGGCGTCCACCTACCCTCTTCCAAACCAAGCACAAGAAACAGCCCCAGCTGAGCTCTGGCAGCAGATGAAATACAGAAATGAATGCAAGCACCTTTTCCCCATAGGTGAAGGTCTGGGGATGGGGTGCTGGTTCGTAGGTTAATGGAGGTTTTTTACAGCGCCGGTTGATATTCCCAAATGAGAATAAAATCAAAGCATAAATGGTTAAGTGGGGATGAAAGGCGGGGATTTTAGCCCCTGCTCGGTATTTTCCACCTCCCCATGATCTCTTCATGCTCTTGGATACAGGGGTACAATGTAAAACCCAGCCATCAGCGCAGGTATCCTGAAAACCCTGCCCAGCCAAGGACAGTCAGGGGCTGCTCCCAATACTTTCCTTTGCCTGGCTATGGTCTCACTGATGAGGGGAATTGCAAGAGGCACCAGGATCAGAGTGGGCTGAGCCAGCTGGCCTGGCAGGTGTATGTCACCAGGCCAGAGCTCAGGGTCCCCAAGAAGAGGAGTAACAGCTTTGACCATGCTTCTTTCCTTTTTCCTGCTGAGATCTACCTCTGCCTACTGAAGGCAGAGCCGGGGAGAAGCTGAAGCAGGTCCCATGGCCCCCAGGCTGTTTCCCTGCTCCTCCCTCCACCTGCTCCATCCCATCCCAACCCTCTGAGACCCCCACCCTGGATGGGGAGACAAGCGGCTGCTGGCGGGGGGGAGTGGGAACCAGGAGATGCGGAGGCGACGCGAGCTGCTGCTTCAGGGTGGCGTGGGTGAGCACTTGATAATCCCCCATTCCCACACCTTCCCTCTTACAGAGCACCCTGCATGCACCCCCTCCTACAGAGCACCCTGCACCCACCCACACACTGCTGCTCCCCCCAGAGCCACAGCTGGGGCACACCAGGCCACCCCCCACCCCAGGGTGCCGTACCCCTGCTCTGCTACCCCCAGGGCTTGGCAGCGTGACAGCAGCAGGGTGGCCAGAGGTGCTGCGTACCCAGCCCTCCTGCCCGGGGTAGGGGGGACCAGCCACCACCTCCTGCACTGCTTGCAAGGCCTGGACTGTGTTTGATGGTGCCGGGCAATATTAGGAGGCACCTCCTTTTGCCCATGCTGGTGCTTGTAGGGAAGGGGAAGACAAGTCTGGGTAAACGTAGCAGTAAGAGAGATTGGGAAGTAAACGGGGGGGGGGGGGGGGGGGGATTCAGGATGTGGCCTCATGCGTCCTTCCCTATACAGCTGAGCATCAAAGCTGTAAGACCCCCCCGCCCCATCCTCCCCCTCGCTGCCTCTGCCCAAATCTAGGCCGAGGTCCAGCCCCGGTCACGGCTGGGAAGCAGCGGGGGGAGGGGGGGGGAATGTGGCACCCGTCCGGGCTGTGGTCCCCACCAGGGCAGGGGTGGCGTCTGCGGAGGCAGCGCAGCCGGCCCCGCTCTCCCGGGGGGCCCGGCGCGGCCGGGCTGCCAGGGCTGCCGCGCTTGCCAGAGCCCGGAGGCAATTTTCCCCTTCCCTCCGATCCGCCTGCAAAACCCAGGGCAGGGGGCGAGGGGTAGGGGGGGCCGACCCAGCCTCTGCCCTTCTCTCCCCTTGCCCTGATCAGAGAGGGGGCGATGGTGCTGTTAGCCGCCCTCTCCCCCCCGCCGCCGCCTCCTTCCCCGGGGGTGGTCTGTGCTTTTAGCGGCTCTCCCGGGGCAATGACAGGCGAGGGCTGGGGCTGCACCCCGACCCCGCAGGGCGCTGGGGTCCCGGGCGGAGCCGGCAGCCGCCTGCAGCCTCGGTGCCGGAGAAATTCCTCCCGAAAAAAAGGAGAACTGCTCCCACACGCCCTCCTCTCCGCACAGGTAAACTTTCTACTCCCACTTGCGGAGGGAAGAGGGAGGGAGCTCTCTGGCAGGGAGGATCCAGGCGCGGATAAACCCTGGGAAGCCTTAGATATTTATAGAAGCACAGCCAGAATATGGCAGGAAAGGTGGCTCTCCAAAGGGGCCCGCTCCCGGTTTTTAACAAGAGCTCGACGACCCCCTTCAGAGGGGCAGAAAGCAGGAGCCAGCAGGGTGGTGGTGTGGGGGGGGGGGGTGCTGGGGTCCCCCCGGGCTAGGCTTGGGGCCAGCCGGGGGGGGGGGGGGGGAGTCAGCTGGCCTCTGCCCTCCTGCCCCCCGGCCCCCTCCTCGGCGCGGGTGCGTCTTGGGCTGCAAATAACGCGGACACGTTCAACACCTTGAGCTCGGCGCAGCCGGCGGCGCTCCCCCCCTCCCCGGGGCACACGGCTCCCTTTGTCTTGCCACCATCTTACGGAAAAGACTCACATGTCACGTTACGGTTGGGATGCACCGGTGCCTCTCGCGTGTCTACAGCCGAGCTGCAAGATAGCCATTTTGCAGCCCTCCGAGGTAGCTGTGGGCTGGGGAAGGGGCTGCGGGGGGGAGGAGAGGTGCCACGGTGCCCGCTGGCAGCACCGCCACAGCAGCATGAGGCGACGGGGGATAAATTAAAACCCGTGAAGTTGTCTGAATACAGCACCTCGTAGGTTTAGATGAAGTCTCTTGACGTGCTTGGACTTAAAATAGCCCTTCACCTCCACGCAAGCAGGCGCGCTCGCCCCGGCGCGGAGCTGGCTCCTGCCGCGGCGCCGGGGCGGCCCCGGCCCCTGCATTAGGCCGCTCGTGATCGAGAGGCCGGAGTGGGTTTTAAGTAATGCACCACCCTCCTCGGCAACAAGCAGGTTTCTACGTTCTGTTATTCCTCATGAGCTCTATTTCCACACCAAAGCGTGACAAGGAGCCGCTGGACCAGCGAAGGGAGGTTTGCGGACGAATGGATGGATAGATGGGAATTGTCTTCATTTTTCCCCCCTCACCAAAGCCTTGTTCCGCCTTCCGTGTTGCCCCTCACTCCAATCCCCCCTCCCCCCAAAAAATCACCAGGGACTTTCCCCTCACTCACGGACACAGTATGTACCTCGAAGCATCTCTCTTGCCTTCTCTTCATGTCCTATTTGATGAGCCAGGAGGGAATCAACATGTCTGGTGAATGTTTCCTCTTCCCCCCCCCCCCCCCCGATCTGCTTCTAAAAGCAGCATCCCTAAACCTTTTGTTCTACCGTGAGTAGCCTTCCCTGGGCAAACCCATGTATAAAAATGAGCTGCCACCAAAACCACAGAAACAGGAATTTCCCTACCTTGGTTTGTAGAAGCAGAACCTCTAGACGGACAGATCAAGGGAGAGAGCATGTTGGGAATGTCCAGTCTCCTCTTCTTGCTTGCATATCCACATAAGAAGAATAAGGGTCGGGGGGCAAATGTGGGGGAATGACTTTTAAAAAATCCTATTTGGCTGTAAAAAAAATAGAGAATTCTTTGTGGCAATCTTGCGTCTTGAAGCAGTGCAAATTCAAAAGCAGGAGAGAATCACTTCAGAGGATATTCAGCGCATGTGGTGAGGATCGTCAAATGCAGGTTCCAGAGTAAGCATTCCTTTCGCCTTTTTAAATGATTATTCTTATAATTATTCTTTTTTTTTTTCTTCCTCCTGGAGCACTAGTAGAGGAGGTTGTGTTTAAAGCAACGGGAGGTCGGTGCTGTTCTTCTGTGAAGCATGATTATCCTCAAAGCGTCCCCTTCCTGAAGGGAAAAATAAGCATCAATTTTGTATTAGAGGGATCTGAAGGGGATAAAAACCGCTCCCCAACAAAGACATTAATATATTGAGAAGAAAGAGAGGAAAAACGCATTTCCCAACAGTGCACACAAGCGGAATCAAAAAAAAAAAAAAACAGCTGGCACGAGTCTATAAATAATTCAGATACGGGCTGACTACACCATTCCTGGGGTAGGCATGCATGCGAGACGGGAGAGCGGGCGCGATGTGAAGTGCCGGCAGAAGGCGAGCCCCGGCGCCCCCTCCCCACGCACGCCGAGCCGCTCGCCCACCCCCGGGAACAGCCCCCGAAGGGGCTGGCGAGGGCCGTGCCCACCCCTCTGCGGTGCCGCCGGCGCCGCTGCCGCCCCTGCCCGCCGCGCTCCGGCTCCGCGGGCAGCGTGGAGCGCGCCCCGCGCTCGCCGCGCACACGCGCGCACACACACACACACACACACACGCGCGCGCGCACACGCGCGAGCTGCTGTCGCCGGGGAAGGGGGGTGGGGAGGGGGGCTCGTTTCGCCTGCAGCGTGGCTGGTTTTGGGGGGGGGGGGGGCGGGTCGCTATCCGCGGCCATACAGTCAGCCCGGTGAACGCATCCATTGGCTCCCCGGGGCTTGGGTTGGGTTTTTGGGGGTTTTTTTGTTTGTTTTTTAAGGTGTGGGCTGTCAGTTTGGGTTCCCCCACCGCCACCTTCAACATAACGTGGACAGGGTTTATAGCTATGCAGGCATTTATTTAATGAACTCTCAGGTAGTTTTTTTTTTTCTTCCCTCCCTCCCATCTCGCACGAGAAACAATTCAACACTTAGAGCTGTCATAAAATACAGACCCACATACATACCAGTAAATCCTGCTTCAAGCGCTCGCGCTGCTCTGAGCAGCTACTGCCCCCCTCTCTCCCTGCAAGGCTGATCCACCTCAGACATGCTCAACTTCTTCAGTCTCTTCTCCGATACTGCCAGGGTCGGAGATGCGGGGGGAAGTGTTCAGAGCGTCACCCTAAAAATATATCCTTGAAAATCCTCTGCAACATTAAATCCCTGAGAAGGCTTCCCGGAGGTGGAGAAAACACAGGAAGGTGAATTAATACAGCAGCTTAATGATTAATAATAATGTAATATACATGAGGAAAATGGTGGGGAGGAGGCTGGGGTTGGGGATAAAGCCTTAGGCGGTGGGGTGGGGGACGCTTGGCAAGTGAACATTGGGGAAATGGGGGGGGGGGGGCAAGAGAGAGAGGAGAGACCCTGATGGGAACCGGGGGGGGGGGTTAACCACCCACCCGCCGGGGCGGGGGGAGGCAGATCTCAGCCTCCGACACCCAGCGGGGGCAAAGGGGGAGCCCGTCCCCGGGCGCTGAGCCGGGCTCGAGCCGCAGCAGCAGGACAAGCCCTGCGCAGCCCCACGCAGCCCCGCGCTGGCTCAGCGCCGGCCCCGCAGGGAGCACCCAGGGCTCAGTGGGGCCCGGCCCCCAGCTCAGTCCCAGCAAAAGCAGCCGCGGGGAGCGGC
Organism: Struthio camelus; assembly: GCF_040807025.1. Taxonomy (NCBI): domain Eukaryota; kingdom Metazoa; phylum Chordata; class Aves; order Struthioniformes; family Struthionidae; genus Struthio; species Struthio camelus. Next base: position 55,609,915 of record NC_090942.1, read on the forward strand.
CGCTGGTGAGCCGCGTTGTTGGAAGCAACAGACTAAAAGGAATGCTTAAGAAAAAAAATAATAAAATATTAACAGTAATCATAAAATAGTAATAATAATAATAAAAAAAATAGAAAGAAAGAGGCGCCCAGCCAGGAGACAGGCAATGGAATTGGATCTGAACTAAAAGAAGGGAGTGAGAGCGGAGATAACGCTAATATCCAAATTGGATACTCCACAATTAAGCCCAGTGCTTTAATTGCTGTTCTCAGAGTCCTCTGGAAGCTAAGCAATGTGAAATTACTCTGAACGAAAGCAAAGTGCGTTTGCGCACACCTCCCTGCCTGCACTGCCCTGCCTGCCCAGGGCAGCCTGTGCCTGTGCTTCCCGGGGTGCTCTCGGCCTCACCCCTGCAGTGCCCTCCACAGCAGGGTCCTGCAGCTGCAGCCCCGTCCTTGTCCCTCCCACACCTGGGTTTCCCTCCGAGTGGCCTGAGAAGAGCAGAAAGCCCCCACCTGCCCTCTGTGGCACTGCAGCATGGTCTTGGAGGAAGCCTGCCCCAAACCCACGCAAGCTGGAGGCCGTAGCAAGGCAGAGCCCTCCCAGGGTGGATGTGCCAAGTATGCCCTTAAGGCCACGTAGTCGTGCTGGGGTTGCAAAGGCTCACACTGCCACAGGCTGGGTCTCGATACAGTAGCTAGTAAGGGCTCAGCCAGGCCTTTGTGACCCGCCCCCAAGCGACAAGGGCTGTGGGGAAAGCCTTCCCCATACTGCCCGGCCAACCATGCTCCTTCGCGCAGGAAAGCAGAGCCTAGGCCCAACAGCGTGGGCTCTGCTTCGGTGCTCATCTGGGCTGCGTTGTCCAACCTTCGTCTGCCTCTCACAGAAAGCACCTTTCCAGGAAAGTGCAGTAGCCCCCACCTACCCCACATGCCAAAGAGCCATGCTGTGACGAGCAGCCAAGCCCTCTGTGACACAGTGCTGTCACTTCCTTGCAGGTTTCTGCAGGACGATAGCCCTGGCTCTGCAGGGCAAAATATTGATGAGGCAAAGGTCCACCCTAGCATGGACAAGGTTTCTGAGGGAGAAAGGCCACATGAAAGCACCATGGCAGCTCTGGATCCTCTTTCAGTCCCTGACAATTTATACCTCAGAATTCACACGGTTCAGACAGGATTTGCTGGTCTGTAGGAGAGATTATGGATAGCAACATGGCTGCAGCATCACATCCACATATCCATGAGCGTTTGGAGCATGAATGTGTTGCTATACCCATGTACACTAGGTGTACAGTGGTATCTTTCATGTAGCTGTGCTGTGACCACTAGCAACACCTATGTGTGTTTGAGCTCCTCATCCAAAAGGATGCACCAAGATTTTAATTTTGGCAGTGAGGATTTTTCTGAGGGTGTTGGTAAGGTTTGCTTTGTTAAAAAGATTCTCCTAACATTTTTAGGCATGCTTGAAGAAAGTGACTTTGATCTTTTTCATTCTAATTTCAGTAAAAAAGGAAGACATTTTAGTCAAAGCCTGAAATAATCTGAAATTATCTCAGAACAGTTGGAGGGAAGAAATGTAGAATGATACTTACATACAGGAGTTGCTAATAGCTGAAGAGATTAGTCATATGACTTTCCCATTCCTTTCGACGATAATAGTGATACAAGAATAGCAGATGGGATTTGGCCAAAGGATGTTTTTCTTTTCTGTATGGCAAGAAGGAATAAACTAGGACTATGCAGATTGTATGGGAAATGTGGAAGACTGTCGAGGAGATAGGCAGCGGAAGCTAGCCAGGACCGTTCCATGGGAAAAGGGGCATCTACAGGGCAGGCTGACCCATAGTCACGTAGCTGAGCCCATGCCAGTGTGGTGCTACACCTGGGCTTTGAATCAAGATTAGCAATGAGCTCAGTATGCTTACTGGGCATGTGTGTAGTCCATAAAAACCTCACTTAGTGCCCCCTCCCCCCCCACCAGCGTTCCTCACCATGGACTGATGCTCAGCGGTGCCAGGGACTCTCCTGCTCCATTACTGCCTCGATCAGGAAATCGCTGGGGAACCCCTGCTCAGATGCAGAGGTAATAAACGGTCAATATCCACCATAGTGTGCCTTGTGTTTGTGTATCTGTCCCTGCCGGGAGTCTAGGTGTTGCCCCCACAGATCCTCCTGCATTCTTTTAAATGAAACAAGTGAAGAAGGAGCTTGATGGAAACAAGAGGGAATGGTTTTCATCCAATATATTACTTTATCAGTGGAAATCACAGACACAAAATGGAGGGCTAAGAAATATCTTAGTAACAATTTCTGAAAAGGGGCCTATGAATCAGAATAGAAGAGCTGCAATTATTTTAAGCAAGTCAGCAATATTTTAGACTACCATTCCTTGTGACCTTAAGACGGAGTTCATCAACAGCAGATTTTCTTTCTAAAACTATACAACTCCACAGTTAGGTAGAACATGGAAGTCTTTTGTATCATTCGCTTTTAAGGATAAGGCTAGTTGCCTTTCTATGTAATAGATCTCTATGTACATATTATCTAAACATATTATACACATGTGTGTGTATAATTCTCTCTTAACTAAATAATAAAGGTCAAGTTCTCTAGTATGATTAGGGCTTTGAGTGTCTAATTTGATACCTTTTTCAGAGAAAGATGGCCATCTCCCCCTGACCAAAGAAATCAGGCTCTCTTACAAGTCTGCAATCATGCACACAGAACTGCCAGTTACTTCAGAGTATCTTCTACAGATTCTGCACAGCCTCTAAACCTCAAATTACTTTTATATTAAGATGCAAAATTTGTTGCAAATAATGGGTGTGGAGGTAGGACAAAAAAAAAAAAAACTGTTACAAAATCTCCAGCACAGTAGTACTATGACGGCGTTTACTCTGACTAGCTGGGATTGGCTTTTATTTTTTTCCAATCAACTAAGATGAATGAACCGCATAAAATGAAACAAATAGCATCCCTGATGGGAAATTGTTTTTTCAAACATCTCTTCAATTCAAAAACACTTAAGTGTTATTCGTAATAGAAATTGAGGGATTTATTTTAAATGTGTCCATGTTTACTCTGAATTAAAGGCCGTATTATTCTTGTGCTGCCTAAGATGAAAGAATGTGGCTGAAAGTTCTTACAACAAAAGCACCCAGGGCTGGATGTGGCAGGGGCAGCGTTGGGGAGGATGCAGAGCAGCAGAGCCATTCTGCTACCACAGGACAGCATCCTTCAGCACTAATAGGCAATGAAGGAACTACAGTGTGTTTAATGCTCAGTAAATATCCTCCTGACTTCATAAAATCAGAAGCCAGTTCCAGTGCAGTATTCCCCTAGATAAATAGGGTCTGCAGCAAAGGGAAAAGACTGGCAATTCATGGGTCATCTGCACAAGCACAGATCCAGTTACATCAGTGTAAAAAAAGCTTTGTCCAAACAAAACAATTCCTTGTAATCAATGAAATTGATTGATTGCTCTGGAAAATTCACATCATAAAAAGATTTTTATAACAGCATTCCTTGGATGTGTGCACATGGGCTGCAGAGCATGGTAACCAGGGTCTCCAGCTCCTTTTACATAACGCTCTGTGCCTTGCCCCATCCAGCTGCTCTGTCATATATAGTCTCTACTCCTGTGGTGTCGCAATGACTGTATGCCACTTCCCTATCACAATGTTGGCATGCTGCAAAGCTGTGTCTCTTTATACATGTTGCAGACGTTCTTGTATCCACCAACAAGCCTTGGGCCAGTTCCAATCATAAAGCAGCAAAATATATCCATGTCCATGTCCTGGACCTTCCCACTCTCCGAGCAGAGGAAACACTATGGAAGGTCCTAGTGTTCAGGCACTGGGCCTCTGACACTTTTAGAAGGTCACCATAGCAATGGCCACGCAGGCCCACAGACAAGGAGATGCCATGCCATGCTGCATAAAGATCAGCATGAAAAGATTTTCTCAGAGAGTTAGGGAAAAAGGGAAAGTAAACAAAAAAACAAGTACACAAACCTGACAGTGCTTTGAGTATCTGGCTGAAGGACTGGACTGGATTTTGGCATGAGATCTTTTGTCCTTCCTTTCGGACATGGCTGCAAGACCAAGAGAAGCTAGAACAGGACTGAACCAGTAGCCATGTGGGCAAGTACTGCTTAGTTTCCTGCAAAGACGCCTGGACACAAGGACACCGTTCACCTTGTTTCCTATCTTGGAGCACACTCAGCCTGCCAGCAGCCCTGCAGAAGAGAATGGTGAGCGCTGTTGCATTTGCTCTGAAGTGATATACATGTTCTTTCAGCTGTCATGCTAGCACACTTAGCCAAGCTCTCATTTTACATTGCAATAATTGCAGCATCCCCTACTGTCTCTGCCATGGTCAATCCATCCCCAGAAATCCTAAACAACTAACAGACTGGTTTTATGTCATGTAGAATCAAAAAACTATGAAGCAGATTAAAGGAGAAATAGCTTTCTCTGGGTCTTTATAGACTTTGTTTTTATACTTTTGACTGTGGAACGCCAGGTCCACTGAAATTGGTTTTCCTGGGCAGTCATTTATATGTGAAATACACACACATTGAAATAAGAAACTGGAGTTTTTTCTTTCAAATGAAAATATGTTATTTTTAAACTACAAAAGCAAGGACAAGATTTCAAACTGACACTGTCACTTTTTTTAAGATGATGTATGGCTCCACTACCTATAGACATACAGACTGAAGAACCTATCTGCCAAAGCTGCAGCATCTAATAATAACTAGTAATTATCATCAGACACAGTATTGTATACCATCAAAGCACTGTACAAACAGTAGCCAGTTATATCATCCCTTTTGGAGTGCCATTCAGAAGCATGGAGAAAAGGCCGAAGGACTGCCTTGCACAGCTCTGAAAAAGAAGCCTTTCTCCTCCCCCTCTAGGGTACAAAGATCATTCCAGTGGCTAGAGATTTTGTCCCACCTCGTTAGTCTTAACAAAGCAGTTTCCTGACACACTTCAATGAATGGGAAACTGTGGCCCTCCAGGCAGTCATCTCCATCCTGTCCCAGCCCTAACAAGACAAACAAATTATCTGTTTTCTCAAAAATCAACTTTCTGCTTGATGAAAACCTTATTTATTGGTCCTTACCAGCTTGAAGTGATGACACCCTTTCTTCTCTTTACTGGAGGAGCTGCAAAACGGATTAGACAGATTGCCTTCATGGTTTAAAGGAAACTGGGAAAGTGCTTTCAGTCAGAGATAAGGTGTAGCTTTTGCCAGCTTATCGTGATGAAAAGGTAAAGAGCTTCTCTTCAATAAAGTGCCTGCATTCACCTATTCTCCTCACAGGGTGTACAGCAGCCAGGAAAATCGCCCTTATGTCTGAAAGCCATCTTCAATGTTCTAGCAGAGGATCCATCAGAGCATTCAAAACTAAATTAAAATCCCAAGGAGGAATAGGGGATTTAATTCTAGGATTAAGCTTTGAAGTTGCTCCCAGGAAATAAATTATTATTGGATGAGAACCAACACGCCAATTATCTAGTTTACTGCTCATGCTACTGAGAGCTGCTGCACACACCCTGAGGGATCTGATACCACGGCTCTACCTAGCCAGTCTTGTCTTTAATACAATATTCACATAAAGGTGAAGGCTCAGCTAGTTGCATTCCAAGAAACTTAGCTTCTCAGCTCCCATTATTAATGGAGAAACAGCCCACTACAAAAATATAGGTCAATAAAATAAAGTCACTTAAACTCCCCATTTTTCACCTTTTGTCTTCATTTGTTGTAGACAATAGAATAGTTAACCACATGCTGCTTCTTTGCTCTGTATGTTATAGCAGGATCAAAACACTATAATATCAGTGCTACCACAAATAAGCACATTATTTTTCTTACACAGAAGGCCTATATGCTAATTAAGTGCCAGGCAAGCCCTAGTACATTCAAATGGTGTTTAGATGAAGGATTGGGATGTTTCCAGCTTTTCACTTGCTACTCCACAAATTTCTTCTAGCTGCCCAGAACATCTCACCTTCACTTACGCAGCCCATGCAGTTGTGTAATTCTTAATGCTTTTTCAATGAGATGTTGCCACAGCAAGAAGAACCTTCCATAGAAGGAACAGGTGAAGTGAAATAGCCCTGAGACTGATGAAAGTGTATGGAGGAAAGAGGAGCATAGATACCGTCAAAGCTGATATTTCCCTCAGAGTAAATGCTAACACTTAATCAGTGCTATTATAAACTCACTCAGAACATGAAGTTACTGTGGGTAAAAAATAAATCCTTCACGCTGAAAAATATACATGTGTCACCACTGAGGCACAAGCTGGTAGTACCAGTGTGGATAAATATTTGGTTTTCTCCTAAAGAATGCATTTTTGCTTTTTGCTTAAGCCCCACATGAACCTAAAAATATTGCCACTGAAGCATCACTACTTTTTTTCTCCCAGACACATGGCCATCTTATTCAGACCATTCGTCCAGAGGTTCCTTTCACTCCTTAACAAAGGGAAATGATGTATACAAATCAAAGAAGAAATCCCACCCGCATCCCCTACCCTCCCTTGCATGGAAGTTATTTCAGTTCTTTTGATACCATTTAATACACACACGTACATACCCAAGGACTGCACCGTGCCAAGAATAAAGCTGGGAGCAGCCAGACTGTGACGGCTGCCCGCTCTCTACATACTAAAGGAAGTTCTCTGTTTAGGCTGGAGTCCACAAAGATTATAGGGCTAGCAGGCAGCCAGACCCAGGAGTCTGAGACTAGCAGGCATAGAGGACATGGCTCTGCTCTGCATGTTTCACCATTGAGTTGTGAAAGGTAGATTTGACTCCCTCCACACTGTATCCAAAGAGAGTGTGATTACTCGTGCTACAGGCAGATGAGTGAATCCACTTTAAAATGGAAAGTGGCAAAGTGGGAGGCACTGGTTAGTGTCACCAGCCTGGCTTCCTGCTGGTGCAGTAGTTCTAGCAATCACTGTCACTCATGGCATCCAAACAGACGCAGCTTTTTTCAGAAAAGTTCAAGGCTGGTGAACTTGTCTCTCAGTTCTCTCAGAGAGAACTGAGTCTCTCTGCTCCTCTTAGTCCCTCTTCAGGTGAAGTAGATGCTATTGCAAATAGCTTGGGGGGGGGGGGGGGAGAGAGCAATGGCAGTGATGGAAAGTATTATTTGTACTGACAAGGATTCTGAACAAGTATCTGTATTACCTTAGCTATAGAAAAGCAGATCACTTTTCTGACACAAAGATATGGGTCTGAAAACATTCTTAGAACTAGAAGTAAGAATCGTATCACCAGCAAGCCAAAAGCTTACGAGCTGGGGATGGTCCCACAGGATTTGGGTTAGGTGCTCACTCCAGCCTTTATTGTACAGTTGTACTGACTATCTAATTTAAAAGAAGTGCTTTCTGTAGACACATTTTTAAGTGAAAAAAGATGTCAGCATGCATCTGTAGTCCCTGAGACAGCTCCTTGCCCAGGGGCAAACAGAAGAGAGATGTTAATGAGCTTGAAAGTAGCTCTGAAAACCATTATGTCTATGGTCAGTTGAGAGCCAGCAGTTTGAGGGTCACCTGCTTCTGTGCCCATCTATTTTGTAGATTAAAGGAAGAGGTTTAAAGGCATGTGATAATCCTGAACATTCACAAAGAGGGGAGAGAATATCCACCCCCAAAAACTGAGATGACCATGCTGCCTTGTCACCAGCACACCTTCCTGAATAGAAGATACCTAGCCTTGGCAAATTACTTTATGCAACTGGAGATAGATTTCCTTTGCCTGAGCTGTTTCCAAGTGAGCCAGCTGACTCAACAGTTCAGCCCTCTGGCTCTAAGAAGCATTAAGTTTTCTGTCAGATTGCTCTGTATTCTAAAGAAAACTTGTCACCTTCTTCTTTACTTAGACATCCCCTTACTTAGACATCTAGGAAGAAGCAATAAGTGAAGTACCTCTGGTAGACCTCAGCTGCCTCTTTTAATCTACTACCAAAAGGAAATGGAAGACATTTAACTCAACTGCTTTGAATCCCAGCAGCCCATTTTTACTCTTATGTTAGGTCTTACTCAAATTCTAGCCTCAGTGTCTTGATTGTATACACTACCCACAGCCTGTCTTAAGCCCTGGCTATTTTTTGTCATACAGCAGCTATAAACTTGGGACCAAGACCAGGCCTTACTGAAACATGAGTTCTCTTTCACCTCTAAAGGGATTTTGGAATCAAGAGAGCAAGGCCTGCTTTCAGATGACTAGCCTCCATCCTGCAGCAGGCCTCAAAGTCTGTCCTTTCTCCCACATCCTAGTGCCAGGACCCATGTGCTTGTTTGTGTTTATATGGCCTGACGGTAAGGAAACAGAAAGCATGAACTCTTCCTGTGCACAGGACACGCCTCTTCCTCATCTCTTACCAGGCACTGATTTCAGAAAAGCACTCCTTGTTCTGTCCGTCTTCCCTCATCATCTTTAGAAAATGTCCACCTAGAGCTTTGGTCACGCTCCAGCAACTTTCCCAGTACAAGGACAGAGGCTGGGCATTATAGCAAGGAGACATTTATTTGGAAGGGCAGCTCCGAACAGCTCACAGTAAAAATCTTGGCTTCCCCTGGCCTAGCAAACAGGTTTGCCTAAGAAAGGGGAAAACTATGGTTATATTCTGTGTTCTTTTCATGCCATTCCTCTACATTTATGCTGTTGTGTTGTTTATGACAAGGCCATTTGTCCTTTGTTGTATCTTTTAGAAGCAAGCCTATAAAGCTCCTGTGGAGCTGTAGCTTGCTCCTCTCCCCCTGCAGCAGTGGCAAAAGAGCATCTGGACATCTCTGCTCCTAGCCCCTATGTCGGTCAGGAGTCATTGCTTTGGACTTGCCTTGCTATCAGGCTTTTTCGTGCTGACAAAGAACAAGCCTGCAGGCTATTATGTCCTTGCTGGTCACGTCCTTATTCTAGGTCAAGGATGATGATGTGCTTTCATGATACCTGATGGCATTGTACATTTTGTCTCTTGAACTGGTCTGTCTCTCTCATGTGACTGAACTTCCACAGGCCCCTGTGTTCTCGCCTTTTCCTGCCAATAGCTTTGTCAGGCTGTAGCGTACTCTCAGCAGATGACACTGTTTCAGCAGAGACATTCCCAGATGGCACAAGGGGTATTCCAGGACCTAATGAAGGAAAAACACATGAAAAAGATGATATCACTAGATGCTACTTTTCTCATATATTTTCAGGACCAGTAGAGGAGGTCTGCATCTCAGTTATAGTGTTCCCTGATGGCATCTTAGGGACTGCAGAGAGGGGAAGATATAAGCTGGGGAGAGGATAACAACAATGGTTGGAGGGAGCAGCCTTTATGACCAGGCAAAGCCATCTATTGCCAATTATGTTATGAGTTATGTTACAATATTCCTTATTGCCCTGGTCACATACACCATCCCAGGAATTACTCAGTGCTGCTAGTTGTGTTGAGCTGATCAAAGGCCTGTTGGACTGCCCAGTTCTCATAAATCCAGTGTTCATGGAATAGCTCCTGGTTGGCCTCGCTGTGTTACGTTCTCCAGAACAGGAAACAAAGGTCAGCAAATCTCAGGATGCTGTTACATGTAACTGACTGAACATGCATATTATGGCAGTCCAGCACAAGCTGAAGGCCTAGTGAAATGTCTGCAACGGCCAGGGATGCCTGGAAAGGGATATAGGAATCAAGCTAAGTGGCATCATTCACAATACAGGTTGGTGGTGGCATGCTACAAAAGTTCCTGTCCATAAGTAGAAAAAAGGCTGACCTGGCCAAGATTACAAAGACAACTTCTGCAGATGTAGGCATCTTGTGCACATCCAATGCTGCCTATGTTAAAGCTCATAAAGAGGCTCCAGCAACTTACACAACCATCCACCAGTCCTGACACTATAATGACATAGGACCCCTTTTTATTCATATGGTGAGCCCTCCCTTCAGGCTCACAGTATGTACAACCACAGCTTCAGCAGCTGGAAAACCCATTTTGGGTTTTCATTTTGGTCTCATTTGGTCTCATTTTGGTTTCATTTGAAACCCATTTTCATTTTGGGTGAAACTGCTAGTGATCTCTCCAGGACACCATAAGACATGAAGTGCCATGGAGCACACCGTGAAGGAAAAAGGTGTGTGCCATGGCAACACAAAGTAATCCTATGCTGACCCGACTGATGAACTTTCCTGCCTCAAACTGGTTTGCTACCCATCAATAGGAATCTGTCCTCTGGCACCCTTGGAGTGGAGGCCTTAGAGGTTGTAAGCTGGCAGTCCGAGATGTGTGCAAGCTCACAGCACAGCATGTGAAAAGAAGTTCTTCACATGCACACAAAACCCCTCTGCCTGCCACTGCTGTCCATTCTAGAAGTGGAGAACAACACGGTCCCTCTAGGAGTGTTGGTCTCCATCTTCTGGAAATGATGCTCTGTAAAGCAGAGAGGCAGGGCTTGGTGACAAACCAGTTAGCCTTGATCCGAACAAAGATCTAAACAGCTGCCAAAAAGGGCATTGGCAGCACCTTATGGCAAGAACTAGCTTACTCTCTGGTTCCAGATATACCAAGCTCCACAGTAGAGGATAGATATAACCTTGGAAAATGCCATGTTTCTGGCCTGTTCAGGCAGCCAGGCAGTGCAGTTAGCTGATGAATTCAAATTCTTCTCTGTTCCCCAGATGATTCCCAATGTCTCCTTCATCCTTTGTCCCCAGAAATGGAAACTCTGAGCCTTTTTCCTCACAATCAGAGCATGCTAAGGAAAGAATAAGGGACCATAACTGTCACAAAGAAAGTTTAGTTTCCGCTGCCATTGTCCCACTTATATTTCAAAAGAGTTAGCAGGACTGCACACGTGACTGCATGAACTACTCTCTGAAATAGCCATATTTCAGACAGAGCCCTTGGCAGTAAACTGAATCAGGCCATTCTGGTCACCAGGAGCAGGAGACAGGCTGATGTTGAGTAGGTCTCTGCTACACGTGATGATACCTTTTCACAACTTGGTGCTCTGAAAGGACAACTTTTCTGAGACACTGGTGCACAAGACCATGACCCTGATGGGGAGCAGAATTAGATATCTTCAGGCTTGAAGGGTGACTGGTAAGGCAGCCATGGAAATCATGAGCTAGGAAACTGGTTGTTGTCTGCTTCTACAGTACCCAGGGAAACAAGTCTTTAGGTACACTCTCTGTAAATAAATAGATTCACACGCAAGATACAGCTGACCTGCAGAGAGAGTTTTTATCCTTAATGGAAATAGCCTGGGAAGACCCCTGATACTGACTAACTTCTTGGGCCACAGAGCAACAATATCAGACAGGTGACAGCCTCTCCCGCTCCTCGATTTGTCACCAGGATCTGCATTACTCTTTTGTGCAGCTACCAGGAGCTATAGCTCAGCTGAATGGCATTGAAATAACTAATCACACAATCTCAGATAATAATGATAGTCCTCAAGGTGTATGATTATAAGCATGTAGCATATGTATGGATGATAAATATTCCCTGGAGTTACTACTCAAAAGACCAGTTTCAGAGTTTTCATCAGAAAGGACCAACTCCTTAAAAGCTGTTCTTCTGAAGTCCGACAGAGGTCAGAACTGCTTGGTATCCTGAAGTGCTGCAATGAAAGGAATGTAATCTCTGCCTTCCTTCAGGTGGATAAACAGGAACAACTGGTTTCATTATTAATAACATATCTGACTGTCATTGCATCTGTGACTTTTTTTTTTTTTCAAACTTCTATTGACAGCCATGAGTGTTAGAAACTTATACTTTGTCTACATAGCACAGTGCTGACTGAAGGGCTTGGCACTGTGTGGATGTTTCAGTGCAGTAACAGAGGTGCAGTAGCCTCTGCTCACCACCTCCCTAAGAAGTCACAGGATCACAGGAAAACTCAGGTTGGAACGGACCTCAGGAGGTCTCGAGTCCAACCTCCTGCTCAATGCAGGGCCAACAATGAGATCAGACCAGGTTGCGCAGAGCTTTAGCATGTCTTGAAAACCTCCAAGGAAAGAGACTGCACAACCCCTATGGGCAACCTGCCCTCTTGCTTAACTGTCCTGTGTCAAATCCTGTAGAACTATAGAACTACGCTCTGAAGGGTCTTTGAACCTGAATTTCTGAGAAAGCCTGTCTCAGCAGGACAGACTACAGCCCCCGTGTTCACCAGAATGTCTCCACAAGGTCATGTGGCAGTGCCCATGCCTTCTCATCATGCTCCAGGGTCCCAACACTCTTATTAGCCATATATCTCTTCAGAACCTAGGTGGGTATCAAGATGGGGTGCCCAGCCTCCTCAGCTGCTACACCTGTATCTTCATACAGCATCAGGATGCTCACCAGCTCCCTACCCACACAAAACCCATGAAGGACTATGCATACAGCCACGACCAGACCCAGAACTTGCTCCAGCACACAGCTCTGAGCAAAGCACAACCAACATGGACCATGGCTTTTATGAACATCCTCCTCCCCCAGCCCTCCCAGTGGCAGTGTGTCCTCCAAAGTGTCCCCTCCTCAGATATAGCTAGCTGAATAGTGAAAACAGAGTTGCCAAGCAACACAAATCTTCCAAGTAACCAGCCACCTCAGACAGCAGCAACCCATCACAGATCAACTTGAAAGCCAGTGCACCTGCTACCATTTTGTCTCTCAGCATCTATTCTGTCCAGCCATAGCTAGTATCTACTCAAGTCCATTCCTCTTCCCTTCTCCCACCAGCCAAAAGCGCTGGCCAAGGCACTCATGCCATTGCTGATCAGCCAATATGCCCACAACTAATCAGCACATGCTCACGGACTGTGAACACAAGCACAGAGGCCAAAGAAATCCAAGCAGGAATGGTCTTTTCCTGGGCACCAAGCACCTCCTTGCATTACATGGATCACCAGTCTTCTATCTCTTTGTCCTCTTTCCTGCAGGCCTCACCTGTCCCTTCTCCCTATCCTCTGTGGCAATGTCACACATTGTAGACAGGCGGGACATTGCTCCACATCACTCACACAGAGCTGTACCATCCCTGGACTGTGCACTGACTAGCCTGGTCTACATGCACACTTCCAAAATACAGATAAGAGCATCTTGGGATAGCACAGTTATCTCTGCAAAGCAGGCCTTATAGGACACTTACATACCCACCTCTACCTCCAAATATCCCCTGTTCAATCACTGGCCTTTACACATCCCAACAGCTGCTTCAGGCTGTCCTACCACTTCACCAGAGCCAGGGGCTGAGACCCTAGGAGAGGCTTAGCACTGGTCTCACACTAGTCCTATCTCTCTGCTCTTTTCATAATTATGCTAGATACCAAGAGTAAAGCTCCTCCACATCAGCCCAAGACAAATGATGAGAACACCCACCATGTGCATCATGTTTTCCCTCCCCTTGACAGGGCTGTTGCATCACACAAAGTAACTCCTCCAGCCATGAGGTGACATTCCTGTCCATGCCCTCACTGTCCTGTAGTTTTAAAGCAAGTACCTTGGGCAAGTAAGGGGGCAATAAACTCTTGGGAGGCACTCAGGAGGAATGAAGGCTTGCCCCTGCTGCCTACAATCAGCAAATCTTAGAGGAGATATAGATCTTGAGGTGAGGTGTGTGCTCACTGTATTCAGCACAGCCTGAGAAAGGGCTTCTCCAGGCTGCCTCAGACAATCTCTAAAACCATCCCCAAAAGAGGAATAGGCTCAGGAGTTCCCATGCTAGAAATACCTTTCTGGTATGGATGGAGTCCTAGAGCAGCCCAGACAGCTAAAGTACCTTTTAACACACTTTTTAAAGTGAGGATCACTGCTGGGGCTGGGATCATCCAAGCTGTTCCCTCTGAGTCGACTGTCTGAGCACAGGAGGCTCTTTGTTAGGATCGGCATTGTTCAAGGCCACAAGCTGTGAGCACCAGGCATGGTTTTAAAAGGAGCTTTTGGGGAGGGCCATGGCAGCACAGTCTTCTCTTGTAGTTACCTGTGTTTTGCTTCACATCACGTCACACCATAGCAAAAGTCAATCCCCACCGGGTATCACGTTATTCCCAGGTGAGGCCAGAAGACAGAAGTCTACCTGTCACGAGCACTGAGCAGTTTCTGCAAGGAAATGAGAGTGGAAAGAGGCCTGCTCTTTGCCCACAGACAACTTAAAAGCAGAGGTATTTCATACCAGTTAGGGGGTTGCTTCTTTCCGTTGGGTGTTGCCTGACTCAGGAACTTGGAGAAGGGTTTTGATTCCCAAATTCAGCCCCTCCACACATCATCCCCATATTCACTGGCCTCTGCTATGTCCCAGGCTCTGTGTCATCTGCCAGAGGGATGCTGGAAGGAGACATCAGGTCTCCTTTGTCCTTGTACTAACAGGTGCTGTTAGGGAAGGGAAAAGCATCCCTAGGCAGGGCTGCAGGCTGCAGGCAGGTAGATACTTGGGGTGGGTATAACAAGGTGCTGTAACATTTTGTGGGATCTATCATGTCTGATAGACGTGAGGTGAGCAGGGTAGACTACAGTGAACAGATAAAGAGCTCTCCAGTCTGAAATGGTTCCCAAGAACTATCAACCAAATGCGTCCTGCAAAGATATGGTCACAGCACCCAGAGTAACTTGCTTTTACCCATTTAAGGAGAATCTACACAGGGAGTTACAGTAAAATGGCCAGTACACTGTATATTCACAACCCAGCTTACTTAGTAGTTTAGAAGTGCAATTTTGGTACAGCAGTTTATATATATCTTGAACACTTAACAGGATCCTGTCCACATTGATCCACGACATAACACAATGACATTAAGAAAATCCTAATTGTGCCATGTAATCATGCTAACTTGGCATTGCCCTGCCATTAAGCAAGCCAGGTGCAGTACACTACTGATACAGATTCTGGATTTGGTCTGCTCAGAACTAGTTTAGATATCTCTACCTCCAGCTCCAGCAACTGTGCAGACATCCCCTTGTACTGATGCGTTTTAAACAGAGTAGACTGAAAGAATTCAGATTAAGCAAGCTGATTCTTCCACATAAGCAGGTTGTACAGACTTAATTAAATTGATATCTGGGCCAACCTGGATTAAATTTCTGCAAACTTGGGGGTAGACAAGGCTTTTGTTTTATTAGAATCATTAATTAATCCAAGTTTTGATTGGCATAACCATATGATAACAAATGTGATTCACAGGCCAGTCTTCCAAGTGTCTTTGCTGTCATGTGGCCTCAAATATAGCACGTGGAAGAGCTGGGTACACTTCTGACCTCGCCCTCTGAAGATCTACTAGGTAGGTTTATCCCTAAACCCCAAAGGACCCAGTAAATAGCTGCTTTTTCCATAAAAATAGCTTTTTAGAAATTGCATCAAAGCAACAATTTCTCAAGGAGCAATTTGGGCAAGGCTTATCCCACCCTCACAGAGTAGCAGTAATTTCTAAAAGCAGTTAACTAGATCATTCTGTTCCAGCATCTTGTCTATGGGCGCTGCATAGGGATGATGGCATTATCCTATTTTTCCTTCCCAGCTAGTTAATAGGAAATCCCCTTTCAAAGGCAATTTCCATTTTAAATCACCCACATTAAGAGAGACATGTTTAATACCAATAAATCCGCTTTCTTAAAAGAGAAGCCAGGCTCATCAGCTGACTAAATCCTCTCCCTCACCCCCATTCCTGCCTTGCAATCTGTAGATCTTGCAGAAGGGTGATCTAAGACAGCTGTAGTTAGCTAGCTAGACTTCTGAGCACTAAGCTGCTCCTTGCTTTGTATTCACTCCATGTCAAAGCAAGGTCATAGAGACGTGAGTAGCTAAAAAGACTTTTCTCTGTATAAGGGAGCAGGAGTCTCAGCCAAATATGCTCAGAGGCCGGGTTTCCACATAACCACATGGTGCCCGTGGGAGCCTCCCACTGCACCATTCTTTATCAGGGCCCTCCTACTCCTGGTAGGAGTCAGTCTAGGGCGAGTGTTAAGGGCTTTGCAGGCTAAATGACTTTTGTCCCTCAAAGTTTCTTGCAGTACAGCTAGGAGAACCTGCCATTGACTCCCAAAGGGAACCCTACGCCCAAAATACATGCTACGGGGCTCCTCCTCTGCTCTGGGCACCCCCCCTCCTCTTTGCCATCAGTGCTTCCCCTCTCCAGAGGGATTTCTAGCCTCACAGCCCTTGTAGCCAGTTTTATCACCTTCAGCTGAGAAGCAGGAGGGACAAATGGCATCTCTCTTTCCAAGACTCCCATGTGTCTAAAGAAGGAGAGAAAAAGCCAACAGCATAGGCAGTGCTAAGGCAATGGCTTCCCCCGGCCAGAGGAGGGTGACGTAGAAGGATCGCCCAAGGTCAGTACTGCACCAGCACTGGCGCAGAGGTACAGGTACCTCACTTGTCCGACAGGAAGAGACCCAGCTGACTAAGGGGGGAGGATGAGGAGCTCTGAAACCTGAATAAACTTCCTCTTGTTTCCTGCTGCTGTGACAAGGATCAGGAGGAAAAACTACAGACAAAGTAAAATAAGGCTTAAAAAACAAAAAACAAAGCTACAGCACAAAGCCTTGGCCTGGCTGCCCTTGGTGATGCAAAGAACAGACCCAAAGTCACCCATGTGATCTTCCACTGCCTCATCATGCAGCTCCAGTAGCCAGACCTTCTGCTGGCAGGTACACTGCTGTGTCGCCACAATGGCCTCTCTTGGAAGAGAACGATCAACTCCATTCATTGGATATAGCTCATGACACAGGGATAGGAATCCTGAAAATGACTTTGAAATCTTTTATTTGAAACACGTTAGAGACATCTGAGCATAAATCACCATACGTTTTTCTGCATGAAAGTCCGAACACCTTATTTAACAACTTTTTTGTACTGTTGAGACTGCAAGAGTGTCCATCTGCTTTGCACCCATACCCATTTCCTCACCAAGTATTCACGCTCCAGCCCTGCAAACACCTCTTTAGGTGAGCAGAGTTATACGCATGCATGCCAGAAACAGCGTGTCCTTCAGCAGTTACCTGCCTGGGTATCTGTGTAAGGCAGTGCCCATCAGAGGGGGGAACGGGCCTAGTGACCTAGGAGGTCTCTTCAGAGGTGCATCTCAACAGAATCCATCCAAGCAGATCCTTCCCCTTCTAGGAGCACTGTTTGGACAAGGCCTGAGATGAAGGGACATTTCAAAAGGATATTCCTTTTTCTTAGGAGCATAAGGGGGAAAACACTGGCGTCTTCTGAGACATCCGTTTTGTGTTTTATTGTTTGAAGAACCTTGGCCTCATTTTGTTCCATGAGTCTATGGCTGACTGGGCACTACTTAGCAGCATGGACAGGTCTTCTTCTGTGGGAAACTGCCCTGACTTTACTGGAGCAGGAAGCCTTCCTCCTCCTTCTCCTGCCTTGCAGCACTCTTTCCAGTCTAGATAGCATGGATAATTATATCTGTTTCCATGCTCTGCTTAGCCAATGTGATATTTCTTAAACAATTCCATAAGCACAGACAAAAGCACCTAGTTTTCAATCTTGCACTTATTTTCCACTCGATATTAAGATCCAATTTTTGGTTTGAGAGTGAATAATACTTTCAAAAAATAACTATAATCCTGTAGCCAGTGGGGAGAAAGACATACTGTGGGGCATGAATGGGGGGAAATTTCCTGGTCTATTGCTTTACAACTTGTCATAACGGGTCATAGCAGTTAGGTTACATTACAACACCTATGATAAGTAGACCAGGGAAAAGCATACAAAGATTTAAAAATTTATGCAACTTGTTCTAAATACTGCCACTATAAAAAACAAACGAAGGGAGATAGCAGGGGGAGGGAGAGAGTAATCCTTGTTTTCTATAATTCCGACATCTTTCTTAACCTGTTTGGTTGACAAAATCTTTGCCTTGACCAAAATCTTTTTGGTAAAAAAATGAATTACTGTCCTCAGTAATTTCAGCCATGCCCCAGGATGGAGTTAGGTGTGTGCTGGAATGTTCTTGTCTGTCTGTATCCGCACTGAACTGTTAAGCAGATGCTCACTGAGGAGAAAATAGACTGCAATAAACTGGCACTGACACAGATCTGAATCGCTGGAACTGCCATAGAGATAACATTCATTTAAGAAATATGTCGTTTCCATTTCTATTCTCTTTTAATAAAAATCTGTTGAAACATTAAAAATATCTGCTCTTTCAAATATCACACTAAACATATAAATAAGAGAGGGAGCAGAGACTTTGTTTTATTCATGTAAATTGTGAATACATCACCATACTGGACCTCATGGAAGAACCGAATTAAAATCCCTTTTCTCAGCAAGGGACAAATCCTGTTTGCATCTACACAACTGACAGTACTCAAGGGCTAGTCCAACATTTTAGAACCTCTACTCAGTCAACGTATCGGGCGCTGTTGACCCCTGTAGCAGACACACATGGGACAAGAAGAGAGCACACAGTGCAACAAGTCAAAGCAGAGAACTCTGCACTATGCTGATAGTTCTTTCCAATTAATCTGCCCTTAGGTCTTACTGCCAGCATGCTTCTCTAGCCACAACACAATATGAGCCCATATACTCTAGTCCCACGCATTCCAGAGCTGGGGAAAGAGCCCTGTAGTCCAGGCAACCCTGAAGAAGTCAGAGGTATTTGCACCACACTAAAAGAACTGAGCTCAGCCCAGGCTGCAACGAGCTCCTGTCCCTATCTTATCACAATATCCTTGAAAAGGCTCACAAAAGGTGCTTGACTGCTCATTGACTGCAAATAAAGCCAAAAAAATTACATATATAAATGAGTTTCTCCTCTCACGATCCTGAGAAGAGCTCAAACAATTACTCTGCCAAATTTACCTGCCTCCAAATCAAGCCTTTGGTCCTGAAGTCTAGGAAGGTTTTAAAGAGCGTGAATTTGAAGTACCCTTAGCAAAGACAAGCTCAGAAGCAGGAAAGGAGAGCAGAAACGTCCCCTGCATCCTCTCAAATACTCACTGCGAGCCAGGCTCACAGTCCAGAGCTGGCAGTGAGCTGTCACACCAGCCCTCTAGACAAACACAAAACTTGAACAGATTCAGCACCTTAAGTGTCTTCCATTATGTATCAATGAGAAAAATTGCCATACTACCCTGATTGGTGATCAGTTCTCCTTTCAACAATGTGAATGAGGATCACCATGGATACTACAAGACATGCCACAGTTTAAATGCTGAAGTAAAATAAAAAAATCTGAAAATCACTATCTTGAGCATTTTTTCTTGAAATACTTAGCATCATGGTGTCCTGAGTCCCATCTCTTGTGCTCCATGGTACTCACTGTCACAGGATGAGTAAGAAGTCTTGCACTACCCTATTGTGTAAGAAGTGTGATCTAAGGTAGAATCTCATCTATGCTGCTGCAGAAAGAAAGATCATTAGAGTAAGAGGACTGCAATCAAGAATTGGCAAAGATTGCCAGAAAAACAGTAAAAGCCTCATGGTTTTGCTGAGTTTTTGGTCTCCAGAAAGATGCTAAGCAACCTACTCCTTATAGCGCCATCATCCGGACATACAAGCATACTAGCATTGGCTTAAATTGGGCAGTCCAGCAAGAAAAACTCAAGAAGCATTAGTGCTATTTCTGATACTGCCTAAGAAAGTACTTAGGATGAAGGAAAGAAAACAGCAGTATTTTGGGGAGATTTCTGAGACTAGTAGACCTAGAGCTAAGCATCTCCAGAAACTTCTACTTTCCAGCAGGTTGTCAGGGAGCAGCAGGAGTGGGCTGCTCCACCAGGAAAAGTAAGCCAGGAACCAAGGGTAACAGCACAACAGGCAGGGCCATATCCTCATCGACAAGGGTGCAGCCCCATGGGACCTGAGCAAAGTGAGCAGAGCAGGTCCAGTGATGGTAACAGCATCAGCCAAGAGTCCACCGATCATTAGACAATCATAAAGTGACAAAGCAGGGCTGAGGTCCATCTGGGAAGTCCAGTCAGTTAGTCAGCCAAGCACAGTAAGGCTGAGCACAGACCTACTCAAAGCATAGCTCAGAAAAAGAGTAGGGCTGGGCACTGAGCTTATATAGCCCTCCGAGGCCAATGGGCAGAGGGTATATGGGTAGGGGTCCCAGGTGAGGCTGCTCAGGGCAATCATGCCTGTCAGCACAGCCAGGGCCTGACAGTGGCTCACTTTGGGCATCAGGCAATACTTAATTTCTCCACTTGCCATGTATGGTCCATGAGTCAGCTTCCATTGCTGTTACTGAGTTTTTCACCTAGCAACAAGGGAGACGGATGGATAGGGGGGGTGTTAGGAGAGACACTGAAGCAAAATGAAATGAGAAAGACAGAAACTAAATTGTCAAGGAGATTAAGGGGCAGGTGTGGTGCCTGAAGCTACTTGAGTTTCTAAAGGACAAAGACCAGTTTGCAGGTAGCAGAGTCCCTTTTACACTTTAGCCTTCCTGGGAAACCACAACCATCTCTCACAGGATAAGGGACACATCCACCTCTCCCTTCAGCCATGCTGTGGGTCCGTAGGCTCCCCCAGGACTCCTACACTTTGGCCAGTATGTCAGAAGCTCCATGCCAGCTTGGCTGTGACCAAAAGGCATTGTGATTTGCTGTGCATGAGCTTACCACAAATAGGTCTCTATGGTGTTGGTTATCATGTGGCAAAAAGCATTGTCAAAGGGTCGAAATGAGGTTGTCCTTGCAATACCCACTGAGGTACTGCAGCTAAGCACCACCTAGCTAATTTTCAGCTGGCTGAACTAAAGCCACTGGAATGAACAGAAGTGAGATTGAACGCTGCCCACGGGATAACCACACCTCAGGAGCTAGAGCCCTTGCACCCTTTCCCTGGCCACACCTCTGCTGCAGCCATTGCTGGCCGGCACAGAACCAGGGCGAATGGCTGGGCTGCCCCACCACCTCTTTCCAGAGAGGATGCTCTCAGAGACTCAAGGGTCAGTACTAGAAAAGGCTGTGCCTCCTCAGGCTCTAAAAAAAAGACTTTGTTCCTGCTCAGCTTCCCCCCCACCCCACCCCCCAATCTAGGCTAAATCCACTCTTAGAAAGAGATAACTCTATCTCCAGGGAAACAGGCTCTCTGCTGCTTTCAGGGTGTCAGCCAGCTCCCCCTCTCCTTTTGCTGGACGGTCGCTCAGCAGCAAGGTTGAGACATGCAGAAGCCAAAGGGCTTCTGGCTCGCTGGACTGCCCTGGGCCAAGAGCACCAGGAGCAGATGATGCTCCAAGGCAACATGTGCTGGTGTCCACACTGGAGCCAGAGACACAGCAGTACCTTCCCAAGTCTGCCCAGCCCTGGAGAGCTCACACAGGAGTGATTACAGAGATTAACCATGTTCAGAAGTCTCTCATTATCCAGACTGACTCGTGCAGTCTGCTTTGAACCTTCTTTTCTGCCCAGAATAGCTTCATGTTCTCAGCACCAGCTTTCTTTGCAAACACCCTCGCTGCCCTCCCTCCCGCCACAAAGATCCAGACATGCCCTGCTCACGGAAGTCCTCCCAAGCTACCTGCACCTCCATCCCCTTCACTGCCTGACGTGGTGTCTATGCACTGCAGCACCCCCATCCCCGACACGATACGCTCCTCCCTCCACCAGTAACCCTCCATCCTCTTTCCCCAGCTGGGTGCCACAAGTCCATGGGATGCTTTGGGCAAGCTGGGAGGCCAAACTCAGTTCAGAGACAGATGGTGGTGACATGGCTATGGCCTAAACTCGTCGCAGATTCCCACAGGCCCCACTTCCAGCTTGCTCAGGCCAATCATCACCTCCTCTCCATGCCTGCCCAAGCTCTCTGGACAAGCAATTCAGGTTACAGCAGAGGAAGGTTTCTCCCAGCAGTTGCTGCTTGTCCCACCTCTGGGCCCCAACCTCAATTCTGAATCCAAAGAAAACTCCCATACCAGCTACATCTTGGGGCGGTTATTTCCGCAACCCAAAATCCACCTGAGAGGCTGCTTTGCATTAGGTACTGAGCTGACAGGGAGACAGATCCATGAAGGTCCTCTGAGCTACAGTCCTCCACAGTCACCAGAAAAGAGGTGAGACCCCTCTTCTGGACTCTATCCCAAGCTAACTCAGCTCATCCTCTGCTGTTAGTTCTGGCTCCCAAATTTGTGACCACCACTTTCATGCAACTTTTCCCTGCATAGGGCCATATACACATGACATCCCCACACTGTGTTGCAGGAGAGTTGTACATAGGTTTTCAATCAGTCCTTCAGGCAGGTCGTGCCCAAAGAGAGCATTTGTAAGACCCCAAAGAACAGCGCACACCTGGCAGCACACACACCTCATTGCCTCCACGCACCCCAGAGTTGCAGGCTCGACACAGTGCAGAAGCCCAGCCCTGACACAATACCCGCACAAGAGTTCGTTGCAGGATCCATGTCTTATCTCGCCTCAGCATCTGAAAGCAGACTTTGGCTAAGTCCTACACGCTGCTATTTAAAGTAAGCCAATTTGTATTCATTCTGCTCGCTACATTCACCAGTTGTTCTGAATTGTGTTTGAAGCTGAGGGGAAGAGGAAATGTACAACAAGAAAAAATTATACACTGGTAAATTTTGTTCTAATCCCTTCTCCTCCCATTATTGCTTCCCCTTTTTTGAGTTTCCTTTTTGTTTTCTGTTTTTTTATGTATTATTAGCTTTAGTATAATTTTGACTGAGAAAATATGTAGCTGATAGGATGGACTAATTACACTACCTAGAAGAATTAATTACACCATCTGTGACTGACAGCGGAGCTTGACTCGTTGCTTCCTGGTAGATGGAGCTACAACACCAGCTGCCCTGAATCTTCCCCTGCAGAAGGCAAAAGAGGAATTACTGTAGGAACATTGTTTAAAAGCCATTACTTCTCTTTTTGAGCAATTTAACATCATCAGGTGACCTAGCCTGACTGGCCGAGTCAGGTAGAGGCTCGTCTGCCTTCCCTTGTGATCTAGAAAGGAAATATTTCTATACTCATCCTGACCCACTGCTCCTAGCGATCAGCTGGCTCAGTCCGTCCTAGTAGCTAAAACGGGCCAGGGCCCATTTTAGGCCCTGTGCAAGGCAAGTGGCACAGTATGACTCATGTCCCTATAGCTATTCAATAGCTATACCTACTTCTACCCCTTAACACTGTTATGGAAATAGTTTGACCCTACGTTTCCGAGGAGCAGAGTCTCATGTATGTCTAGCGGTGAATTTAATTATTTATTTAAATGACAGTATAGCCAAATAACAGCTTGAGCTGGGTGCCTCCAGGGAGGGACACCGAACAAAGAAATTTTGGGGTAATTATACTCCTTACGGTCTTATTTCCCTGCCTGCACATGACAGTTTCTTCCAATCTTCTTTACTGAGTCAGGGGTCTCTTTCCTCTTGATTGGTTCACATCTACATCCCAGGACGGTTGCTATTTTCTTGCTTCATAGTGCCTTATCTTATCCGAAGGTTAACTGTTATCTCTGTCCATTGTGTGCTGTATCTTTGAGGGTTGACTCTAGCTGGTTTTGCAGTCACATCCTCAGCAATGTCTCTCAAGCTCATTTACAATTCACTCCTGCAGCCTGCAGGGTTCATCTACTTTAGGCACTAGTGCTAAGCTGGGCTAGAGCTAAATTAGCTCCCCTTTCTAATAACACTTCTTGGGGCTGGTCCCTGGACAGTGCTGCCCCTGATCTGCAGCCAGGCTTTGTCTGTGAGCCGGCACTGATAAATCTGTGCTGGGCTATTCTAGCAATGTGATAGTCAGGATGACCACAGGAGAGCCAGTGCCCTCGTCCTGCTCAGTTTACTCATAGAAACTCCAAAGATCAACACTTGTTGTCATTCCCTTAATTCAATGGGAGTGCAGACTGCTCTCTCAGCACCCACTGCTAATGGAAAAGAGACCACAACACCTTGGGGGAAGCGGGGGAGCTTTTGAAGCAGTGAGGTTTTGCCCTGCTGGAATGATTGCAGCTCTTATGGGTTCTCCCACTAAGTCTCATCAGCCTTATGCTGGCAGGTTGTCTGCTCTGGCTGCAGCCCTGGATGGATGCTGGCAACTTTGGTCTCTGCAGCCAGCTGAAAATCTAACCTGGTTTTCTGTTCTGGCCTGCAGTGGACCTGCTTGTCATGGCTGAGTGTGGGTGATAGAAGATCTGTCCAGATACACAGCCCTGAGTGCGTGTTTTCACCTAAGGGAGGGGAGTGGTGCCCTTATGGGCCAGGAAACTTTAAATAGTAATTCTTTAAGGTAGCTCTTTCTGCCCTTCTAGCCTCCAGCTCTCCTACAGTTCTTTTCCTCCCACTCCTCTTTTAAGCCCACTCAGTTTACACAGGATAAGCTGTTTGTAGTTGTAACATTAGAGCAAACCTCTTAACTGCATAAATACATCCCTATCTAAAATTCAAGACCCTGAGCATACAGTTGTTTCACTTGCTATTGTTGGTCAGGTACACAGTACACAGATGAAAAAAACAGGACTCTCCAGCCCTTGATCCCTAGTTCAGACCAGTTCCCAGTGCTGAGCAAACTAATGCGGTGACCATCCACCTGAGAAGTCTGAATCCTTCTCTAGGTAACCAATGAAGAGCTCAAGACATCCACTGAGACCTGATGTTTGCCTGATTCAGTTTTTGCCCCAGGTCTTGGGGCAAACTATACCAAACTATATTTTGGTTAAGTCACTGGAAAACATAACAGCTAAAAAAAATCTTGCCCTGTGCCAGAACACAGCCAGATCCTGGGGAATTCCCAGGTGCTAACACATGATGCTTGCTGAGCTTTGTACTGGCTAAGGGAAAAGTCCAGTATGGCAACAAGGGACTGTCAATGCACAGTGGCGTCCTGGCTACTTGCTCTGAGAGTAGCCCAAGACTCTCTAAAAGGATTCCTTACATTATGGAATTCCTCAAGGGTTGAGACTGATGTCCCAAAGTACTAGTCCTGCACAGTCAGAGCAAGGGCTCAAATCTGGCTCTTAGCAAGTATTTGTACAGAGGCATTTCACATAGGAGAAACTTCCAAAATTCTTCCTCTTCCAGAAAGCAGCGGAGCTATAGAAAGTAACAAAATTCAGCAGCCTTTTTCCCCACCACTGCAAGTAATCCTTGTGCCTCTCCTTAGCAAAAGGCATCATCCACCTCCAGCTTGATAAGTGCTTTTCCCTGCAACCTCTATTCATTCCTGGCCCTGAGGACACCCCAGCATTTTCATTTGGAGTGACCGATTTTTGCAGCTTGCCAAGTTCTGTATAAACAGGCAAAGGGTGGAGGAAGAGCAGAATGGAGGAGACCTGGAGAGCTAAAAGGAGAAGCTGCAGTGAAGGAAGGAGAGCAAGAAGCCAAAGAAGGGTCTAAGAGGCAAATGTGGTCATATGAAGCAAAAGGACATAAAAAGAAGGGGATAAACATGACAGGAGATGGGTAAGGACAGAGTCACTGGGAAGCAATAGGGGAAATTTAGGGAACAGCAGAATAGAGAGGCAAGGAGTGAAGAAGGAAAATGAAGAAGGAAAAGAAGAACAGATGCACAGAGAAAAGACAGCCTGCTATTTGCAATACTGGAAATAGTGATGGGGTGAAGGATTTGGATCTAGTACAGGATATTCATGCACAAATTTTTCCAGAAGCTGTTCCTGTATTTTCATCTGGCTATTTTTGTGACCTTGAAAAGTCACTTTATTTCTTTATACCACAGCTTACTTACCTGTCACTTGGAGATGGTGATAATATCTCCATCACAAGAACATGGGTATGTTTGAACAAAAAGCTTCAAGACCAAGAGGTGGAAGTGCAAAGTATTATCACATTTAATCAGATTTTACTTATATACACATACACACATGCACATTCATATAACCATATATATTGTTAGCTATACATATATAGACATAAATATATTACAAATATATGTACCCTTTAATTTATTTATTTAGGCCAAGCTGACAGTCCATGGTTGCTTAGTTACTAGAGAACAACAACGAGAATCGGTTTAGTATATATTGCATGAAGAAGGGAAGGGAGAGGGCAGCTGGATATCATGTCAGATGCAGCCACTTGTTAGCTAGAGTCAGGGGCAGATTAGCCCTCTTGGTGGGAAACATGGAGGAAGGCAAAAGAAATCAAACCTGAAAGGAGTTCAGGCAGAGAGGCAATGAGAGGGGGCATGTAGCGCATGCAGTTCTTGGCATTCCCGTGACACCTCCATGAGTGTGAATTAAAGCTCAGGTCATCAGGAGTCATGAAGCGTTCGAGACGTCCATGACATATTCCACCTCTTGAGTTAAACAGACATTAAGAAGATCACAACTGATTACAAGATCTGCTGCTCCTCGCATTGGACCTCTCCTCTCCTAATCCCCATTCACACCTACAGTGACACCCCCACATCGAAACAAATGCTTTGCTAACTGCAAGGAACAAGGAGGTTTTGCTGATCAGAAAAAAAAAAAACACTACAGAACTCAAAAGCAAGAAAGAAGCACATTCTACCCCTGTCCCCATTCATTCTCTCTAAGATTTGTCTCCACTGCAGTACCCAGACATTACAAACTTTACTTGGCCTGATTTTGTAAATTCATGGAAGAGTCTTAAGGTTCAGGAATTCAACCTACTGTTTTACTTTGTGCTAAGGATAGTCTGGATAAACTTGGTTGCTGGGAAACAGCTTTTCCAGATTGACGTCTCGTGTTGCCAGCTCTCACATCAGCCCAGAGAGCGTAATGAATCTGTCCCAGGACACCAAGAGAGTAGTGGCTTACAGCTCATAATTCCCTTAGGAATAGGGCTTCTGGAGTTCAACCAGACAAGGGGGCTAAGATAAAATTAAAGATATAGCATATTTGCTACATTCCATATATTAAAAATAGAATTGCTAAGCTTAGAGACAGGCACACAGCAATTAAAGAAAACCAGACTTCTTCTATAGTTCAGTTGCCAGAAGTTCCCTGTCAGCTTCATCAAGTTAAAAAGATGCCAATTCTTGTAGCAGGGATCCAAGTTTCAGGCAAAACCTTTGTCCAGGATGTTGCTCAGATATATAGTTGATACTGGATATGGATATATCATGTATCTTGAACACGTAATTCCCTCATGGAATTCCACTGAGAACCAAGACTTCATCCCATCCTCCCCAATCTCCAAGAACTGCTTATGACTCATAACATCAATATTTAATAAAGGTATTTCTTCTGAATGTTTACTGACTGCCCTAACTTTAGAGATGTTGTTGTCTCTGGATCATACCTAGGAACAACCGGCTCCTGAGCAGACAGCTCAAAACCTCTCTGCTGGTCAAGTTAAACATCAATGTTTAATTTGACTCCAAACAGGCTGTTTGCATATTCTGAAAGCTAAGACCAGCAGAGCATATGTCTAGGATCAGACCCAAAGAACCTCCTAGCCCAATGCTGTGACTGCAGCAGGAAACATCAGAGGCTTAGGGGAAGACAGTGCAAATACACAGTGATCCTTCTCCCAGCATCCAGCTATCCATGGCTGAGAGATTTCCTGAGCCAAAGATCACATCTGCATCTGTGTGTTTAATAGATCTTATCAGCCTGTTTTTCCATAAATGTGTCAAGCTGCTTTTAGAACTGTTTATAATTTTGCCCTCCATACCATCCTGTGAATACCACAGACTAAACATGCACCAATATAGAAAAAGTATTTCTTTTTGTTTGTTTTGAACCTGTTGCTAGATAGTTTTACTGGGGACTCCTACTTCTTATATGAAGAAAAAATAGTCATTTCCTAATCACCTTTTATGAGATCTCTCATGTTTCACTCGGACACCCCTTTTCCAAGCCGAAAAGTCCTAGCCTAACATCCTACCAGATAACAGGAAAGGTTCAAACCTTACTGCTTTATTAGCTGAAACATTGAAAAGTGCATAGAAGTGTAAAAATTGACATAGATGTAGTATAAAGTCAATATACCTTGAACTGAAATATATACCTGAACTGAATATATTACTGAAAACAGCACATGCAGTCCATTACTGGATCTTGATGAAGATTGGATAGCAAACTAACTTTCGGAAGAACAATTTGCTTGGGACAAACCATGCCCACACTCATACTGAAGGATGCTGTTCTATCAGGGCAGTACAAGTGAACTCTTGCTCAAAATTCAAGCTATACTTAGCTGAGCTAAACTGATACAGAAGCAGTTATGCTGCCACAGAGATCAAATGTCTGCCATGTTTTGATCAACCTCATTACAAAGTCTGTTCTGCATGAGACTGAAACCCATTCAGCAAAAGTGGCTATATTGCCTGAAATCTAATATAAATTATAGCTCCAGCAAGTTTTAGATCAAGCTTAACTGAGCAGATTTTTAAACTACTTTGAATTTTGGAGGCAAATTCTCCAAGCCTGGAATTTGCTTTTTTTCTGTGCTCTTGCATCCTGATAAGTACAACATATTGCTCTTTAATGACCTTAGCACAACGTAAGTCTTCCTACTGCCTCACCAACCTACCTTCTGTGCTCTATCTCAAGCTGAGGAGCTGTACCACAAACCATGCTGGGGCTTAAGTGTATGACACCTTATGATCCACATGTAAGAGCTAGAGAAACTAGAAAACAAAGACCTGAAAACATCCACCTGCAAATTACAACACAAGTTCACTCTGCAGCCTATACCCTGAAAGACTGTGGCACCTGGAGCTGGATGCTTGTGAGAGATATTGAAGTGACCCTTGACTATTACACTACCTACATACTTAGCAAGACTTACTTACTTCATGTTCATCATGCAATCTGAAAGCATCCAATAATAACTATTCTAAAAAAGTCAGCCACGTTTTCATATTTAATGTACATGCTGTAGCTAAATAAAACCACTTTTGAGGGGTAAATAATTGCAGAGGAAGAGAAAAATTCAAGAGCGTAGGCTATGAAGATGCACTTTCAGCTGAAATATTAAAAAAAGCGATTAGTTGAGGCAGAAAAGCAGGAAAGCTGTTCTTATATGGCTAAATCGACACTGGAGGAGGGTTTCACACTAACTGTGGTAGATAAGTAGAAGAAAGCAAGGAGATACACATGAAGAAAGGGGTGGGATGCAGGTTATGGTCTAGCAGATGTAGTAGACAAAAATAAGGAACTTGAATCAGAAACTTGCCTCATCCCGGGACTGGGGCAAATCCCTTAATCTCCTGTCTGACAGCTTTTCCATTTGTACTAGGGAGGCAGATCTTACAAATGGGGCATTGTGGGGATTAATGGAGCAAAGAGGTTTAGGAATATAAGTAAAGTACAGTACAGTACAGCCACAAACATTGGAAAAAATAGGAGCTGGATGCCAAAGAAAGTCATTACAAGGTCTGTATTTTTTTTTCTCTAAAATGACGCTGTATTTGAACTGCCTTTGCAGCACCCTGTTCCCAGCTCCCCAGCGTGTGACATTCACAGAGTCACTAGCACTCCCAAAAGCAGATGGTGACCTTGCATCACCCTTGCAGTGACTCTGGCTGGCCACTCAATGATGGAGAATATCCAGCTCCTCACAAGTGTCAGTGACTTCTCCTCATGCACCTCCCCATCCGCAAGACAGTTAATTATTCACTCTCAGCCCCACCTCTTCCATCATTGTCCCAGCTCATACAAATTTTTTCCCCACTTCTCCTAACTCCTAGGAGACCTCTGTTGGATTGGTTGCCATTCTTCTACCCCTTCCTGGAAGGCATGGAAGTAAAATGAGGTGGAAAAGGATGGGGTAAAACAACATAGCTACAGGGCTGCTTGAGCCCTTCTGCTCCTTTCTTGGCCAGGAAAAAAGAGCTCTGGACTTTTTTAACTATTTTTCTCTCTTCTAGGCCTGTTATTGCAGTACTAAAAGTGAGTGGAGCTAAACAAAGTCAACCCATTTTTCTCCAAGGTGACAAGGGAGTAGCACTGCACTGAACAACATCTGTTCCTTCCACTGTCCGCTGACAGGAGGTCAGCTGTGCTTTCTCCCAGGTTAAAACCAGCATTTTGCAATTTTTTTTTAGAATCTGCAAAATTCAGTAGCCATCTGTCCAATGAAACAAGGGGCATGGTTGTGGGAACCATGGCCTGGCCAAAGATGTAAGTGAGCACAGGTCCAGACCACAGAGAAATATCATGAACTATGGAGTGTCTTTTGCAAATAGACCTGCCAGGTAGGCAGGCTAGGGAGTGGCAGGAATGGGTTTGAAGTAAAGAAAACATGTGAAAATCAGCTCCTGAAGCAGGGAATAGCTCCACTGGAGAAAAGGGGAGAGTAAATCTAGAGAAAGGTGTCACAACCGACAAAGAGAAGCTGAAGTAAAAATGAGGGCTTTCCTAGAGGTAGAATTGAAACAATTAGCATATACAGGTCACACATGTCACCCTACCTGCAGTGAGACCACCTCAGTGTCAGGTGGTAGATTTGGCCAGCAGTCGGAAGGGCAGCACAAGGAAACCAAGTAGGAGTTGTGTTGGTGGCTCTGCAGACAGCGCTCTGGCACAGGAGCCAGCACTGAATGAGCACCTTCAAAGACCGTAGCTGAAGAGGCTGTCTGCCAGATGGCCCCAAATTCCTCCTAAAGCTTTGAAGTTTGTCACTATTCCCTTCTTTTTAGGGCTATGATGCCCTGCCTCATGCAAAATGAGGCTTTATCTGCTCTAGGTATTAGTAAGGCAGAAGCCTTAGCGAGCTCTCCACATGGGTGACTGCTGTTTCTCTCCAGCATTCATAGGTAGCAGTAACTCTGCTCTCACTCACACCATTGTTTCCAGTGGGGATGAAGCATATCTCTCCAGG
Organism: Struthio camelus; assembly: GCF_040807025.1. Lineage (NCBI taxonomy): Eukaryota > Metazoa > Chordata > Aves > Struthioniformes > Struthionidae > Struthio > Struthio camelus. The sequence continues at coordinate 55,640,598 of NC_090942.1, forward strand.
TAATAGACACCTAGACTAGGCTGGTACAGGAGCAGATTCAGTTCAAGAAAAAAGACTAGAACCAAAGAAGGTTAAGTAAGGACTCCTAGATGGCTTGTGAAGCCAAAGTGGACTAGGACCATGTTTGATCTCAGGGGAGGGGACCACCACCAAACCAACATTATGTGCAGGGGACCAGAAGTGGCAAAAAGGAAGAATAAAGAGTAGAGATTAAACGAGAAAAGGAGGATTGTGAGGTGCACAAAACAGCAAGTGGGATGGGAGACTGCAAGCTGGACAAATGCTTTTCTGTTCCCCCTCCTTATTGAGCAAAAGCACTTTGAAAATAAGTCATTATTATTATGAATAGAAATAAATAATCCCAGTTTTGCTCTGTCATCTGTCTGTTTAGTTGAGAAATGTCAGATGCTCAGGGAGGGGAGGAGGAAAGGTTCACATTTAGACAACATCCATTTGTAAAATTGTATCTGCCAGTTTCCCAGCAGCTGTGACTTCCAGTTAATATCGGGAGTGAATCTGAGAGGCTAGACAGAGGGGAGCTGGGGGTGGAAGAATTATGGTTTTCAGTTCTCCCAAGCAATACTTGGCACTAGAGCCAGCACTTGATAACGAATTGACTCAGTCACTAACTCGCACACGCTCCCTCCCTAGTAATGGACTCCTCTCTCATTAGCAAATACAATTGACAGTAAAAATAAACATACTTGCACCCTCCCCCTCTTGTGCTGCTGACACAGAGCCCTGATTGACGGATCTCCCAAGTACATCAATGAAAGGAGAGAGAAGGAGAGGACAGTTGCTGCTATCAGCCAGCTTTAGCATAGGAGCTAATAATAATTTCTTATGTTTACACAGTGTCTTTGTGTCATGATCCAAAGCTCTGTAAAGCACAGAGAGCAGTCTGGTAAGCTCTGAATGATCTGCTGCACGTAACATTGAGAAAGGGCTCTCACTCTAAACTTCTCCATTCAGCTGCTCAAAGGTGCCATATTTTAAGTTTATTCATTTTCTGCTAGCACTGAAGGTGCACAATGCCCAGAGTTAACAGCCTAGAAGAGAGAACAACAGAAAGCTGTCAGGCTCTGTTTTGTTTGCAGAGTGAACAGAGTCCCAAGTAGTTCCTTCAGTTCTGAAGCACAAATGCAGAGACGTGTGCCTCAGCCCAGTGACGAAGTACTCTGGCAAACCTAAGGAAAAACTGCAAAGACATTATGCCAGAGTTATCCAAGAACAAGGGGGAAAGAGAGAAGAAAGAACATTTGCTGCCTTTAAACAAATAATTAATCAGATCTTTTTGTACTGAAGTACACAGCAGTTGAGATTAATACTCAGTGAGGAATTGTCAATACACTGGATCAGAATGAAGGAAAAATCTTCATCATTTCAGAAGTATATCTAGGCATTAACAATGTACATATGCAGCAACACCAGAATGCTATGCAGGGAACATGCCCAGCAGTCTGCAATGGCAGATGCAGTTTTGTGCGGAAGCAAAGCCTCTACTTCCCATCAAAGATTATACAGTACAAAAACTTCAGCAAAGAACCATTATGCACATACTCTACAGTCTATGTCTGAAGACACTATTTCGAGCAAGAGCCGTATGTAAGTCTTCCAGCACATAGTGTTCTGCATGCATTATCCCACTTCACGTTACTCACTGCACATATCCTCCTGCCTGAACTGTCAGCTGCAATCTCACCAAAAAGGGCAACAGAGCTGAACCCATTCCCCTAGTGTTTAATATCTTGGAGTCCGTCTGCTTCTCTGGGAATGAGTTTCTTTCAGGGTGGGAGGGTATTTGGCAAGGTCTCATAATTTCCATAGCAGCAGAATTTTCCATGAAGTACATTTTATGCCAGAGTATTTCTTCGTAAATTGCAGGACTGCATTCTTCAGGGAATAACATTCTAGTCTTATGGTTGCAAAGAAACCTTAAAATACCAAACTGATCTAATCGGGTGCAACGCTATCCTTCTGAATCTCTAGCCAACACAGAAGTGTCCTTTTCCTTTCTCTTCAAGGGAGGTCTTATACCTCAGCCAGTTCTGTGGCACTTCAACACTTGCGAGAAAGGCATAAAACCTTCCCATTTACTTACTGCCATCTAATCTTAACGAAAACGGAAATATTAGCTCAATTATGCTTCATCTTAATGGGAATAGCTGAATGACCTTGGGGTTCTTTAGCTCCAGTAAAAACAGCAGTTGAGTTATCAAACCCCGAGTTACCCTAGCCTCTCTCATTCGTTTCACTGTCAGCTGCTTCAGCAGTAAAAACTCATTCCATGCTGAAAACAAGGGGTGCCATTCCAAACAAATTCAAAGTAACCTCAATGTTTTTACCAAAAAAGACACACTATTAATGAGAACATTATGGTTTTATAAGTAAATAATTTTTTTTTTAGGAGTTCCTCTACAAATTGCACATTCTGCAGAGGACAGGGAGTTTTCCAGCAGAATTGACATCCAGCTGATAGAAAAATACATGTGTTTTGTTTCTAGTACTTAGGGGGCAAGGCCATGTCAGAGTTAGCTTCTGTAACGAATCCAGCCTGGCCAGGCCTTCCCTAATCACTTCTCCTTTCTTCTGCCTGCCTGGCACTCCCCATTTACTGGCATCTGTTCTTCCCTGATGCTTCTAGACAGAATCAACATGGTACACGTCAGCTTGGGGACTGAAAGAAAAGGGCATCAAACTCAGATCACACTGACGGTAGCACATAGAGTTAGGGGCTGGAGGCCACTGAAATCTCAGTCCCTTGGAGACTGGAGATAGGATTTTCTGCATGGGCCAAGGTCCTAGAGGAAGTAGAAAGTGAAAAGGTTTCCTTAGGAACAGGAAGGAGACACTAGCTGATCCCCAATTTTCACTTCAAATCAAGAACAAGTCTTTTCCTCCTGCACGCTCTAAGAAGTTGCTTGGGAAGGAAAGCCATCATTTTTCCTTCCCAGTCTAACTGTGGTACCATGTTTTGCACAAAAACCCATCTGTTGTTGATGTTCAGTGTGCTCGACAGTTCTCTGTTCCCCTCCACCACAAGCTGTTGCTGTAGGGTTCAGTTCTTCTCATCCCAAATCTCATTTGCTTTCTTCAGACATGCCAGCAAGCTGCAGCTCTGAATGACTCCTAAAGAGAACAGAAGACATGCAGCTTCGTATCCTGCTGATGGAAGTGTTCACTTTGTAACCTTTATCTCTTTCTGGTATCATACTTGAATTCCTCTGTGTACAAAGACCCCTTTATTTTTGTACCGAAGCTCCTCCAGCCTCCTGCATTGCGTTCAGCCCTTTCTGCCTCCTAGGCCAGACTCTTCTGATAAGATCAGGTGAACAGAATCAGAGCAGCTCTGTAATAGCAAATTACGTTTGTTTTAAATCTATATTTGTCATGCCAGCATGCAACAGAGAAGATTTAATTAGCCAGTGAAGCTCGCCTTTGGTATGTTTTCATGAATGCAGTAAGAGTTTTGATGCATGACTTCAGGCTACTTTAACAAACAAAAAACACACACCATGAAATTAAGAAACATAATAATACACAACAGAAGACACTTGGCTGCTGTTTTACATTTCACTGAGAAATGGGCCACCACCAAACCCAGATCAAGCTGCCTAAATTTAGGGACATTTTTAAATTCAGCTCCAAATTTTGCACTACAGTCTCATTTAAATGATAGAAAGAAGTTAATCACACAGGGCCCTTGCAGAGCAGAGGCCCCCTGCAGAACTGAGGAGGAAGGAGAAAGCAAGCGTAACTCTACATGAATGCCCCTGATGTGGCACATTAGCACAACCCCAAGGTTGTTCTGCATGGTTTCATGGCAAGGGCTCCAAAAGGACTGCTGTGCCAACAGGGACAACACCAGAACACAGCATGACCCTGTCTATATTCCTGTTGTGCTCCCTATTACAGGTCTGTACAACTCTGAAGGGGGATCCATCCAGCCACACAAGTCTTCATACAGCTCTTCAGAGCAGAAGATGTCTGGTCGGTGTCAGTGACGTAGTGCAGATGAGTAATATTAACAGCCAGCATTTAGAGTCTGAGCTGGACTTTCCATTGACCTTTTCAGAATAACTACAAGATGCCAGCCTTGGGATAGCCAGGGGGTTCTCAGTGAAGGAGGTCTTCAGGTTTGCCCAGGCATCTCTGATCCAGTGCTAGCTCAGCTCTGTCAACCATGTCTTGTCTGACCTTCCCTGATGAGTAGAAGTGAAATGGTATATTTGATTTGCCAGGTATGTTATGAGGATTCATTATTTAACATTCACTCTTCCCTATATGTAGTTCTGTGTGATGCCATTTTTTATTTGTTAGTCCTCCCTTCATGTTAAGACAATAACTCAAAGAAAAGAACCCAGTTTCAGGCCACCAAGAGAAAATTATCTGGTCTTGATTCCCAGCAACTGCTTTTGATATTATCTACTGTCATTCCTCACTGATAAGACTTTCTCTTGGAAATGCTGACAACCTGCAACCTGAAGGAGCTACTGTACACCAGCAAGCTTTACCAGCTAAAGTTTGCTGGCAAATTGCTTACAGCTTTGCTATTCTGGCAGTACCCATTAATGCATGTCTGTCTGTGCTGCTACTATTTCCACATAGCACCGCATGAGATTGACTCAGACAATGCAAATAGCACCTACAAGCAGACACCTGGGGTCTGCATCCAGGTGAGAGCAGCTGGGGCTTTGTCATCTGACTCAGGTTATGAGGAAGCCACACTTGGAGCATATGGATGAAGAGCAGTTTCTCAAAACTGGCTCTGTCATTCTAGGGCTGAAGAGAAGATTTCATTCTCCAAAGAGCTGCCAAGCCAGTACTTTTCTGCTGGTGATAATATTTTCTAAGTTAAAATATAAACTCAGTGAAGTATATGCTCCCTAATAATGCATGTCTCTTCAGTCTCAAAAAAAAAAAAGAAAAAAAAAAGTGGAATATCAACCACTGCAAACCAGTATCAGGTATAACTAAATTATAGTTTAAACTAATATGTTTCAGGTATCCCAATTAGAGCTTCAGATCTTCCAAAGAAATAGGTTTTCACCACTGAGAAATACATATGCAGTGAAATTAAAGCAACTTTAGTCCCATGTGAACCAAAAATAGGTTGGATATCTATTTTAAATAATCACCCATATGTTAATTTTTCATGATGGAAGGAAGACCAGAGAGGAGAGGAACATTCCTCGCTTCTAACCCTTATCACAGAATCACAGAATCGTTTAGGTTGGAAGGGACCTCTGGAGATCATCTAGTCCAACCTCCCTGTTCAAATAGGGTCACCTAGAGCATATTGCCCAGGATCACATCCAGACGGCTTTTGAATATCTCCAGCGAAGGAGACTCCACCACCTCTCTGGGCAACCTGTTCCAATGCTCTGTCACCCTCACAGTGAAGAAGTTTTTTCTCAGGTTCAGGTGGAACTTCCTGTGGTTCAGTTTCTGCCCATTGCCTCTTGTCCTGTTGCTGGGCACCACGGAGAAGAGGCTGGCCTCATCCTCTTGACACTCCCCCTTCAGATACTTGTACACGTTGATGAGATCCCCTCTCAATCTTCTCTTCTCCAGGCTGAACAGGCCCAGCTCTTGCAATCTTTCTTCATAGGAGAGATGCTCCAGCCCTCTAATCATCTTGGTAGCCCTCCGCTGGACTCTCTCCAGGAGTGCCATGTCTCTCTTGTACTGGGGAGCCCAGAACTGGACACAGTACTCCAGGTGAGGCCTCCCCAGGGCTGAGTAGAGGGGCAGGATCACCTCCCTCGACCTGTTGGCAGCACTCTGCCTAATGCACCCCAGGATACCATTGGCCTTCTTGGCCCCAAGGGCACACTGCTGGCTCATGTTTAACTTGTTGTCCACCAGCACTCCCAGGTCCTTCTCTGCAGAGCTACTTTCCAACAGGTCAACCCCCCAGCCTGTACTGGTGCATGGGATTATTCCTGCCTAGGGGCAGGACCTTGCACTTGCCTTTGTTGAACCTCATAAGGTTCCTCTCTGCCCAGCTCTCCAGCCTGTCCAGGTCCCTCTGAATGGCAGCACAGTCTTCTGGTGTGTTAGCCTCTCCCCCCAGTTTAGTATCATCAGCAAACTTGCTGAGGCTGCACTCTGTCCCTTCCTCAAGGTCATTGATGAATACATTGAACAAGACTGGACCCAGGACTGACCCCTGGGGGACACCACTAGCCACAGGCCTCCAACTTGACTCTGCGCCATTCACCACAACCCTCTGAGCTCGGCCATCCAGCCAGTTCTCAAGCCACCTCACCATCCACTCGTCCAACCCACACTTCCTGAGCTTACCTAGGAGGATGTGCTGGGAGACAGTGTCAAAAGCCTTGCTGAAGTCCAGGTAGACAACACCCACTGCTCTGTCCTCACCTACGCAGCCACTCATTCCATCCGAGAAGGCTATCAGATTGGTCAAGCATGATTTCCCTTTGGTGAATCCATGCTGACTACTCCTGATCACCTTCTTGTCCTCCGGATGCTTAGTGATGACCTTCAGGAGGAGCTGTTCCATCACCTTTCCAGGGATGGAGGTGAGGCTGACAGGCCTGTAGTTTCCTGGCTCCTCCTTCTTGCCCTTTTTGAAGACTGGCGTGACATTGGCTTTCTTCCAGTCCTCAGGCACCTCTCCTGATTGCCATGACCTTTCAAAGATGATGGAGAGTGGCCTAGCGATAACATCCGCCAGCTCCCTCAGCACTCGTGGGTGCATCCCATTGGGGCCCATGGATTTATGGATGTCAAGTTTAGACAAAAGATCTCTAACCTGATCCTCCTCAACCAAGGGAGAGTCTTCCTTTCTCCAGCCTTCCTCTCTTGCCTCCAAGGTCTGGAATTCCTCAGGACTGGCCTTAGCAGTGAAGACTGAAACAAAGGCAGCATTCAATAACTCTGCCTTCTCTGTATCTTTTGTCACCAGGGCACCTGCCCCATTCAGCAGCGGGCCCACGTTTTCCCTAGTCTTCCTTTTGCTATATTTGTCTCCAAACTACTGTCTGAGTCTTCAGGCCTTCATGTACCTGTACAGTACATGGTTAAACAGGTAAAAACCTCCCTTTGATAGCTACTTGTTACAAGGACATCTTTAGAGATAGTTTTACCTCACCTTGCATTGGGGCAGGGCCCAAGCTGTTTAGAGGGCCCTCTTTGAATATTTGGGGCATCATCCAACTGGTAACTAGTTTGAGAGGAAGAGGAGAGGCCAGGACGATGGGGAGACTCTTAGCGTATGTGCCTGCATTTATGCCCAAACCCTTCTTCCCTTTTATGCCCCAACCCTTCTTCCTCGTGACTTTCACGCTCCCTCTCCCCTTCCTCACTTGGGAGGCAGATCGCCCCGGAGCAGCGGCAGCCCAGGTGGCCATGGGACAGGGAGCTGGGCACCGGCTGTATGTGGCACTCCTCCTGCTCCCCCCACGCTGCCTCTCCACGCACAAAAGGGGGAAAAAAAATCAGCAAGCAAAGAAATAAGGCAAGTGCTGCTAAGTGGCTCATTGGTTTCTATGGCAACTGGCTCCGCTCTACTCCAGCTGCTTACCCCACAGTCCCTCTGTCACCCTATTTTTAGCTAGAAAATCAAAGAAAGAGGAAAAGTGTTGGGGGTTTGGGGAGGAGAGGGTTGGGAGACCTCCTTGGTTTTTGAGGAGAGGAAGTTAATATGGCTGCAACCTTGTTTCGGTTTTAATCATAAGTCAAATCCTCACCATGGAGGAGGCTTCCTATGGGATTCCTCAAACCTGACGCACAGCGGGGCCCCGTATTTGCCAAGGCCACGAGACCCAGTGTGAGCAAGGCAGCCCATCGGTCCCCCCCCAGGCAAGGTGGATGCAGCTGGGGTGGGAATTTGACCTGGGCACCAAAGTGGGAAAGGGCAACAAGGCTTTTGCATGGCCTCTCCCCTCCTACAGCCCAGCACAATGAAGTGATGGAGATCAGCACACTGATATTTGTTAACTCTTTGGTCTGAAAAGTTATTTCCCTTTTTTTTTTTTTTTTTTTAAAAAAAAGGAAGAAGTTGAGCCTGTCTATGCTCCTTCTGTCCTGCATGGTGCAACAAAATCCTTGTCAGGGATGCAACGTGATTTGTGCAAACACCTCACCAATGGGAGACCTGGAACCAAATTCATTCTGGCCATACCCAAGCTATATTTTAGTTAATGGATTTTGGTATTGGAGAGCCAATTAACACTTCAGTTGTTGAGCTGTAATATAACTTCTGGTAAATCTACAGCAAAGGTATTTTAGCCTGCAGTCTTAGTATGCATAGGAGTGTGTGTTCAGAAAAAAAATGTATGCCTTTAGTCTCATCTTACTAACTACCTGCCTTTCTTAAGTGGATGCTCCCAAATACTGTGAGATACAGCTATTTCCACAGACATTTCTAGTTTCATTCCACTCGCTCGCCCTAGAAATTCTACAAATTTTACAAGAAAATGTTTCAATTATCCTCAAAATAATAATCCTTCAATTCCAAACCAAAGGAGGTTCGTGTCCTAAACATCCATACGCACTTTCTTCATTTCAAGTGCCATGACATTTGATGCTTGCCTCCAAACCACTCCTGCTAACAGGGTTATGGAAGGCTACCTTTGTACTACTCATTTTCATTTGCTACCATGAGAAGGGATATTGATCTGTGTATCTCTATTCACACAGCAAGGCTTCCCATTTTGGAGCTGTGATATTGTCGGACTAAGAGGACAAGGAAAAGATCAATGATTTCTAACAATGATCACTTTTAAGAAGAACTGCATTGGTAAAATGACTTCCTAGTTCAAGTATCACCTTTGCAGTCTCTGCAACCAATTTTATATCCTATCAGGCATTAACACTCTTGCTGTAGATAAAAGCTGTATACTGTGAGGAACTGTTCACTTTAAAAATGTTATTGGCTATTGCATGTGATGATAAAGATTGTACAGCGCTTAGCGGAAATGATACGCGTAGAGCAGGACTGCAGCTGACAGAGGATGACACGGCCCACACCAAACAGCAAAAGAAGTGTCAGGGTGCCGCAAGGCTGGCAGCTCCCCGAGGCCAGTGTTGGCAGGGCCTCCCAGTGGGGCAGGGCTGAGCCTCGCCACCACGGCCTGTCCCATCATCCAGAGGGAGCAGCCAGGGCAGCCCCCGCCCCAGGCATTGGGACCCATCACGGGGATGGGGACAGGCCAAGGCTGGGCCAGGCTGTCATCCTCGTGTTGAGGTCACAGGGCCTGTAGCCAGGCAGGAGCAGGGCCACGGTGGGGCTGGAGTTGGCATAGCTGCGGCGTTGTGGGCAGGACTGAGAGCCCCAGGCTCGGCTGTGATGGGGTCCTGGGGCTGGATGAGTGGGGAAGCTCCAGGGGTGGGCAGGGACAGGGACAGGGCGGGCTAGGAGTACCCTCGGGGGTCTGGCAAGAAGTTTTAGAAGGAGGCTCAATGAACATTTTAATTCCTAGGAGTTTGGAAACTGGCTTACCCCACAGAGCCACTGGGATTTTTTTTTACTTTAGCATACAGCCTCTAGAACATCCAGCAGCAACATGCCTCGTGGTTCAATTACTACCTTGTGAAGCACCTGAGCACTGAATTTGCCAACTTTTCCTTGAATTTCCTGAATTTCCTTTCCTTTCCTTGAATTGCCTTATTTCCTTGAATAGCCCTTTGTCAGTTTGTCAAGAGACACAGAGAAAAGGAGTTCCTCGACAGAGGAACTTCTCTGCTATATGTTACTTTAGACACTTTGATCAAGTCCCTTTTGACTAAATTTCATTTCTTAAAGTCGCTATCAAGCCTATCCTCCCTAGGGAGCCTTTTAAAACCCATTATCAAAGTCTTTCTTGGCAGGAGACAATACACTCCGCTGTGTGTCCTGTATCTCTGCACAGTCTGGGGGGCATCAGGATGAAAACCCACAAAAGAAAGTAGAGAGAGAACTCAGAACTACAAATCTTCTTCTTAAAGCCCTGGAAGAAGAGTGATCCCTTCTCTGAGAAAAGGACAAGGCCAGTGGGAGATGTAGAGCCAAAGCTAGAATCAGGCCTGCTCTGCAGGAACACCTGCTGCAGGCAGCCTCCAGCCAGCCCAGAAGAGATGTCAGGGAAAAGAGATCATCTGCAGTGAGGGGCAGAAGCAGAGGCAGATAGATAGAAGCAGAGGTGACCTGAAGGACAACAGCCGGGCAAGCCTGCAAGGGAAGGAAGAAGTGAGAGAGAGAGAGAGAGAGAGAAAGAGAGAAAACACATGCAACTAAGCACACACGCACAGCAAGAATGGACTGCAGCCTATGCTGGGTGGCGATGGAGCACCTGGCGCCCTGAGCAGTAAATGAAAGAGTGAATGACTCCTTTTAAAAGGAGCAGTCAAGGACTGAAGAGAAAGCTATCAAATGTGTATGTCCTCCCTTGCCTCTGCAGGCTAGCCAGAGAGGATGAAGCTCTGTTACTACCAAAAATGTTGCTTAATCAAGAAATCATACCTCATTTGCAAAAACAGAGGCAATGATCCTGACCTTCCTTGTTAAGAATTTGGGGACCTACAGGTGGCAGGATTTTTATTTATTCTGTTTCCTAACAAGAGCAGTGTACGAGCCCTTCCAGATGAAATGTGTGAGAGCACATTTAATATTAATTCATGGAGAGTAGTTATGTGCAGCCTTGAAATTTGTTTTCCATGTGCACTAGTGCCAGGAAACTTAAGCCTTTGATTGTTTACGAAAAATGAGCATACATGCAGACAATGCCATCAGAGGAAGATCTTCTTTGAAACCTGCCTATTTGCACCCTTCTTTGGCACTTCTCATTTGTCCTTATTCAGCACTTTTTACTCTGGGATAGTTATCCTCAAAAGGTCATAGGAAACTCAACTGTCAAATAAAGTAGAGACACTGCAAAGAGGGTACCTAGCAAGCCATACAGTCTGAGACTCATGGAAATATGTGAAGAGAAATTTTTAAGAGATCTGACCAGAGTGTAAGGTTTAATAAAAGCATCTGAATCTATCATCCTCCAGCTAGCAATGGGGACCTACAGCAAATGGGGGACTCTATCTCTACCAAGTGCTAGAAGGCTGAGTTAAAAAGAAAATGCTATAACAATTCCTAAATGAGAACTAGCACAGTGGAACTTGTATCTGTTCCTGCAGATAATTCTTGGCAGCAAGTGGTACCAAACTCTTCATTCTGGCTGATGCAGCCTAAAACTCAGGACCACCTGCTTCATTGAAGTAACCAGGATGTCAGCAAACATGTGCAGAGGCATCAAAACCTATTTGTTCTGCTGAGCTCTTGGATAAATCCTTCCTGCTAGTGGTCTTCAGGACAGCTGAACTACAAAGTCTGTGGGTACCAGTGGGTTTCTGAAGTGACCACTCCAACATCTGTTACCTTTTTGATGAGCTCAAATCCCTCAGCCTCAGGGGGAAGCAAGAGAAATCCAAAACACAGGCAGAGAGAAGGAGATTCTCTTATAGAGAGAAAAGTAAGCTCTGGGATGTCCTACCCAGCAGATCCTGTTCATGGGAGATACTCAAGGAAGGAAAGCAGAAAGTCCAGCCTATACCTTTCGCTCCTTTGTAAATGACTGCTGAGCTATTTTGCATTAGGGAGGATGCTCCTTTGCCAAGGAGAACTCTAGGGCCATCAGATCTCTTTTAGAAATGTAATGCATGGACATTTATCACCTGCTGAGTTAGACTTTATCTAAGCTTGATTCTCTTAATACCAAGCAAGAGTGACTTGTAATGTCTAGTCAGGGTGTTATGCCATTTGTGTACTCTGGGTTCTGGGAACAGAAACAGAGAGGAATTGAATCTTGAAGCTGTTTCTTTCCTCATCAGGTGCTTTAATGGGGCAGAATAATTCTATTACTCTGTCCAGAGGGGATAGCCAGTCTATCTTGCCCTTCTCAAGTCTGTTTGCTTGTTAATAATTTGCAGTGGTGATCTTGAAAAAGCTGGCCTAGTTTATAGTCAGGGACTTTTCAGAAAGGAGATACTTCACTAGCTTAAACAGGCCACCCTGAGAGACTCTATCACCAAATGCAAAAGGCCCGTAAACAAATTTCCACTCTACCTAGTATCCTAAGTTTTTGTCAGTCTGATGTTTCCTGTAACAGGAGTTTATTCACATCCTTAACATTTCAACTGCACCTTGGCACCCAGTTACCACGACTGCCTTGGCTGCAAAGAGATGGCAGGAAAATTTCCATGAAATGCATGCTTGCTTCAATGAAAGAAGCAGCATCAGAATGCAGCAGGGAGGAGGATGCTGTGTTATGCAAGACATCGAGGAAGAAAGTATACAGGGCACTAGCAGCATCCCACAAGGCAAGTAGCCGTGTAGGTGTTGTTTCAGACACTGGCAATACATCACAGTATGATGATGCTGTGACTGCTCTTATACTTCAGCATCTGGAGCTATCGCTCAGCTAGGAGACAGCTCACAGGGTGCTTACGCTGTACAGCAGGAAAGGGCTGGCTGGAAGTTAGGATTTCACTGCAGAGATGGCTCACAGGAGTGGTCCAAACACCAGGCCCAAGAGTGCCCTGGAGGAGTATGAAACATCATATGAGCAGCTGCACCCTCAAAATAGTCTTTCCACTGGATTAAGTAGACTTGATACAAAGAAGTTACAAGGTAACTTACATCCTGCTGAGTTCCTCAGACTCTACACTTGATGGTTTTTGCTGCTGCCTAATCTGTCTTGCTGGCCGCACCCTGCACAGGCACATCCTTTTTTCCCTGAGAACTGTGTTGATGGATCCCCAAGGACTTTTTGTCTCCAGTGCACCACTATGAGAGACCATTGCAGAAAATTACATCCATCATTCAGCAAGGGACAGAGGTCAAACACCCAGCTTGGAAGTGGGCTTGTAACATCATACTGCGTGACTCCTATGACAGGCTCTAATACTGGGGATAACGTAAAGGACTGCCATAACAGCAATCTGACAATTTAATGTTGCTATGCAACTTGAGCTGTGAACAGACTTTTGCAGTTGCTTCTTGTTTGTTCGTTGGATGCGCAGTGACAGTGTCTGGCAATCTTCCCCACACATCACTTTACCTAAAGCAGTAAGAATTCACGTGCAGCTTCTTGTGCCAGGGTGTTCTCTTCCAGCCACCAGTCTCCGAGCAAACTGAGACACAGACACCAACAATGCTTTTTCCAATCTAAACAAAACTCCTCTTGTGCCACACTCACATATACCACTACTTACATTCACACACATTTTTCCTTTCCTCTGACTGGTCCCAGATCTTCCTCTTTTTCCTCCTTTCCTACCCTAAGGTCATCATGTTGTCAAAGACGAGCATTAGCTTTGAAACTTTCTCCCTCGCTGTGTCCCAGCTCTTGTCATGCCAGTTCATACTTTTTTCTAACTTTGTATATGAGGTTCCTTCAGACCTTGCCATCTTTCTTCGACCTGTTTCTACAGACTTATACAAAGTGACCATAGCTATTTGGTCCCTCTTGTTTTAATCACCTGTCCTGCTATTGCTTGATACTGTCTCAAACCTTTGACCAGTTTTAAAACCCTCAAGCAATGCTGCCTGCAGTACTTTTCCTTGGGACTGTGACAGTCTAATAAAACTCACTAGTTAGAGAAGCTGACCTGCTAGTCTCCCGGGCTGTAATCTGGTTGCTCCTAGTGACACCTCTTTGTGCCAGCCTCAAAAGCTCTCCCTTAGGTGCAGGTATCTCTTGAATATCAAGGTGATGGCCACTCTGCATCGGTATTAACCACTACTCATTCCCTATAATCCTTTGATATCACTTCCCAGACAACCCTTGCTGTCCTCACTCATTTTGTTGCCTTTCTCTGAATTTCTTTGCTTTCCACAATCAGTTTTGTGGTGTTGCTTGTGTGATGTTTAATAGCTGCAGCTTCGACTTGGCTGTATTTCAGTGGCAGGAAGGGGAGCATAGTGAAGTCTGAACTGAAACTCCATATAATGTTCCTAGAAATGGGAACAAGTAAAGGAGGGCTTGCTGTGCAAACTATCTCCAGAAAAACATCTTTGCAAATGTGTATCTGCGCAGGCATTGTGGAGATAGGGATTACGTTATGCAAAGGAGAAAAGGAGCTGACTGACAGTAGAGATTTGCAGTCCATATTGATGTTTCACAACTGTGCATCTGTCTGCAGAACAGCCATGGAGCTCTCAAAGTCATTGCACTAAAAAAAAGGAAAGATAAATCAATAACTTCACTCACCCTTTCACCACAGCTCAGAGGGTGGAGGAGGAGAGCATGATAACAGCTCACACTAGTGAGAAAATTTTAATCAAAACAGTTTTCAACCAGTAAATACTATTTTGATTACATTAATATTTTTCCCAAAATGAAAATAAATGAAAAATCCCTATGGAAAAGGAGGTTCAAAGAAAATTTTCTGTACTGGAAAGTTTTCCTTAGGGAAAAAAAATCCAAATTTTTATTTCAAATCAAAATACTAATTTTGAAAGCAATCTTGCATTTTCTTGTCATATTCTATGGCTTGTATTGTTTTTACATTCCTCAGTTAGTAATGAGAGAGACTGCTATTTTCAATATTCTGCTATTAGCCTGGAATCAGATTTCTAGGATATTAAAAGCAATTGGTCCCTATCTAGTACCCAGAATGTTTCTTTTCTTCTTCAGAGTGTAAAAATTTCAATTATTTCATTCTGCACAGACTAATAAAGCTGGTACTGCTTTTTGTAGAAAGCTCATTAATTATTACTTGGTAGCAAAATCACTTAATGATTTTGAAAATAAAACAAAAGAGCACTTGTACTATATTATATAACAGAATATTTAATTATGATATTCACAGTATGCTAGGATCACTGGTAGGATTGCATAACATGCCCTCATATGAGACCTGATTTGGCATAACATAGTACTTCAATACAACTGACATGTGAATCTGTATCAAAATTTAACTAAATTTCAAAACAAAATGTCAGTTGTTTTTTCTAAAAACATCTAATTGAATTGTTCATAATTTTCAGTTCTTAGGAAGACACTGAAAACAGTATTTTTACCATTAAGAGTAACAAGCTTTGAAATCATAAAATTTGAAATTTCCCTCAAAATGTACTTTCTGAATTTCATCTAGCTCTCACTTAACCTGTGATTCAGTCTTTATCCTGATTCTAAATCTCCCTATTTGGAATAATTTTAAGATAGGAGGCTTTATCTAAAGCAATCATAATAAATATAGCATGCACTTCATCTTAGTTGGTTCTAACGGCATTTGTTGCTAGACAAACAGGATCAAGCTCCCAATTTCTACTCAGTACTCATTTTCAGCTCAACCTAGTATTTTTTATAGCTATTTTGGTAGATCTCAAAATTATCCCAATTGGGATATATACATGAGGGTAAATTAAATCAGGATAAATTAAATTCATCTTTCAACCTAACCACATCTAAGAACTAAGAAAAGCTCCCACCACAGCTCTGCTCACAAAATCCTGTTGTGGAGAGGACCTCGGCTGGGACAGATAGGTCTCCTTCATCCCTCCACTCATCTCATTCTGCACCTTGAGAACTTGCACCTTCCTTTCTAGCGTGTGAGAGCATGAAGGAGAGAAAAAAGATCTCCCTTCTCAAAGCAGAAGCGGTCTGCTCTTACTGCCTTCAGTGACTACGGTGAAACTGCAGCCCAAGGCCTCCACCTAGTGTCTGCTGGCAAGGTCGGCACACCACCTGGGCTGCTGAACTTTTCCGATGAAAATGTGGGCTGACAGTGGGTGCCCCGAAGTTTAAAGATAAAGAGCAAAGATTTGCTTTCTTTTCGAGACTGGAATATGTACAATACAAAAACGAGGCTCAGCTCATCACGAGCCACTCAAGCCTTGTATGCAGTCACCTAAAACTCAAACATTAATTTCTAGTTTTGTTTTGGAGAACAATTTGTTTTCTCACCATATAGACTGTGTTAAAAGACAAGATTTTAGCAGGATGCAACAGAAAAGAACAGGAGAAGTTTGTTGGATTAGGTAGGATTGCTTCCTCCAAAAAAATTCTCCCATGCCCAGGAATATCTTCTTAACCTTGTCCTGTAGCACTGCCTTCAGTTCACAGTCAGTTGCCAAAGACAACTTAAGGACTTTGTAACACTTCAATTCCTGCTTATAGGAAAGACATTTAAAAATTAGGCCTGGCCTCTAGAGCAGACACCATGATATGCAGGATCATTCCTGCCCACTGGTGTTTGACTCCCTCCTCCACCTTCATTTCATAGGCAAGGTGGGACTTTAGCCAGCAAAAAGACTCAAGGACTCCATCACCAATTGTTTCTGCCTATGCCTTCTTCCATTTCCAACAGGAGAATGTGTATTTGCTGTTGGACTTCTATTTTCTCAAGGGCAACTAAAGCCATACAATCCTGGCAGCTGTCAAAGCCCAGGAAAAAGCAGCCTTTCTGTTCAGTCACCCTCATATGCTAGCCTGACATGAAACTGTCCTCCAGCTTCTCTGGTAAATCTAGGTTTTAAAAAACCCTAGGACAGATGTTTCCAACACAGAAGCCTGTTTTGCAGAAGCCTATTTTTTCCCAGTTTTAGAAAACCTTTCTTGATCTCTTCACTTCAGCCATTTGGATCAAAATGTGTGCTTCCCTGTGCTTTCATTTATGGAGGCTAGAGGCCATGTTCTCCCTCCAATACCTCTCCTTAGTCATCCGGGTAAATGGGTGTGTGTGTATACGTAGACATGTGCATACACATGTTCATGAGAAAACTCTGTTAAGAGGAGGTCAGAGCTCATAATTTGGCTCTGGAGCTTTTTAAAATACGGAATTGCACTTGGAAAGTGGAATCACTGAAAATCACAAAAACTCTCTGAGTCTTGAAACCAAATCCAGCCAACTTCCCTGAGTTCCCACTACCCCATTTCTCTCACCTACAAGAGTCCATCCTCCCTCAGCTTCCCAGTCTTTTGTCTGATATGTATCTGAAACTTAGGGTACATTTTGCAGACTTTAAAGCCCATTCTGTCTTGTATCTATCTAAGCATAAAGGTAAAAGGGAAAGAAGAAGCCCCACTGATGGAAGAAATGATTGGAGAAGATGAACCCACATTGCCCCTTGGGGGACGATGAAGGCAGTGTGAAATGCAGACGCTTCAGCATCCTGTTAACTTGAGACTAGCATCAGACTCTTCTGCTGGAGCTGGAGCTCCACCACTGTACTTGTAAAAGCTATACGGTAAAGATAGAGAGAGCATTTTACTGACGTCACTCTCCAGCATTACTTAGAACAGGGCTAAGCACAATTGCAATAAGAACTGCCTCCAAGCTATTCTATTTATATTCCTACCAGAGCTACCATTGGCACAGTCACCCTGCTGCTGAAATCCTGACCCCGTTGCTGCCAGTGTATCCTCAGCCCAGAGAAGATCAGTTTGGATTGTTTGAGAATTTGGCATGTCTTCATACCAGTAAAAGCAGAATTGGTAGGGGGGTGGAGTGTGCTATTTGCACAGGACCTGCGTCAGGATTGGCATTCAGTGAATAGCAAGACATATGAAGGCATTTTATCCCAATATAGAGAATAACGCATCTTCCTCTGCGTTGCTGGTGGTAACTTTGGCAGTCCAAGGAACAATGGTAATTGCTTGTTACTGTGGAAACAAGACCTCCAGAAATAACACTAATGAGCCAGCAGGGTCGTGGGAGAAACACAAGCATACTGTCTCCTGCAAACACACATGACTTGGCTGCACACAAAGAGATGGGGCTCTGGGGAGAGGATCAATTTGTTTGAGTGCAGCGGCACCCAGCAGGGCCTCTGCTCATCCCCCTTGCCAGTCTGAGCCCCAACCAATTTAAGTGACTTGAAAAAGTTCAGGTAACTTGTGGAATCATTGCTTTTCACTTGCCTAGCTGACTTAAAACTTTCTGTTTGATTGGAAGACGCTCCCTCTGGAGGAGCCATCTCTGCCATGTATGCAATACACCTGAAAGGAAGGTGTCTCTGAAAAGCTCCAGTGAGAAAAACCCATTCTTATGAATTCCTCTGCCCAGTTCCGCAGATGCAAGGGAAACTAGTAATTTGGGGAATGTGCCTATAAGAATCTGAATGGTGAAGTACTTTTCCTAATCACACTCTGCTCATGAGCCACCACTTCACCTAAAGCAAGACAAAAGGAAGGAAGCATACAGCAGAAAAGGGAAAGGAGGTAGGAGATACCACAGTTTGCTGCAGCCTGAGCACACCATGTCTTTCTCCTGTTTCATGCTCTGCTGCCCTTGGCAAAGAGAGGAAAAGATGGTGCAAATGGAGAGATGGTGGGTGGCAACCTATGAATGCAGCTATTTCACGCTCCACATTCTTCTGCCTTGTGAAGTCCCCAAAATGCTGCCTTCTGCCCTCAGGCCCTACTGGCACAGCAGCGTGGTGGGAGCCTGCATGTTTAAAGTGTGCTCAGCCTCATGCACTAGGTACCAAGAAGTGGACCTAGTGCTCAAACTGCCCTGAAGGAGACTTCCCTCTGCCTGCCAATGACTCTGAAACCTGTAAGTTTTCACCAGACTTCATAAAATAAGTGATATACCCTTGAGAAGAACGGGTAGGAGTCGGCAGCGGAATACAGTATGCGTGCCTCCTGCAGTCATTGCCTTGCTGTCGTGCTCCGTGAGATGGCCTTGCAACATCCCCAGTGCCCCCTGAACGCTCCTTGCCGACTCAGAAAGAGCCAAATGAGGTTCATCAACAGCCTTTTTCAAGAGTTATTTTGGCTATGTCAGGCGATTCATGGGGCAGAACACCATCCCAGAAAGGTCAGAAGATGAAAGTGGATGTCTCAATTCCCCCTCAGGGAATTTTACTCTAATTAAAGATGTACTTCCAGCATGTTCAAATACATGCACTGATCCATGGGGCCTTAGCAGAAAGTATGGGCCAGTTGCTTGTTTGCTTTCTAAAACATCTACTTATGACTGAGAATATATCACAGGTCAGATACTCATACTAACTACTGAGGCACAAGCTCTTTACCCAGGATAAACCCAAGGTGGTTTTGCCCTCCTTAGCCAAGGGTGAAGTATGTCAGATTAGCAGATAGTTATCAAGGAGCAGAGATACGTACAGAAGCCAAAGCTGACCCATGCCAGACGACACTTGAAATCACACCCGGCCTTTCTGAGTGCCCCTAACCCACAGGGGAAAGAAAAGAAGGTGTAAATGGAAGTCATAGGGGGAAGAGGGAGGTGGGCGTACTTTATCGATGATCGATCCTGTGGCAGGCTAGGAGCTTCTCAAACAGGAAAGAAACAAGCAGGGTCACCACTTTGCTTATTATCACACTCCCTCTAATCAGTATTATTCACTATTCATTCATTATTGCAGATGCACCAAGAAGCTTCAGCTAAAATCAAGGCACCTCCGCACAGAATAAGAACCAACTCCAATACTTGCCATGCTGTGTAGCCACACAAACAGTGAAAGGATAAAACGACTGTGTGCTGTCTACAGACGAGGACCTGAAGTATAAAGGCATACAATGACTCAACCAGGGTTATCTCAGGAGCTTGTGGCAGAGCAAGTAGTACACTAATAGCAACTTCAGTCTACACAGTCTTTGTCCAGAGCTTTAATCATAAACTCCTTCTTTGTCTCACAGCCTAAAAGCCAGAAAAAGAACATGGGTAAGCAGTGGGAAGCGTTTTAATGCAGAAAATGGAAAATAATAATTAGAAGTTAAATGATCAACATGGTGACATCTCACTGAAATAACATTGCATTGACACAGTATTGTGGGGGAGGGTTCTCTATGGTTTTAATCATTTTATTTTCTAAAGTTTTAATGCACATTTATGTCAGTTTCTTTTCTTCTTCTTCAGAAATACAAAAAAAAGACTGTTACAGGCCCCAAGTCATTCCCAGACATGTATGTCAAACAAAACAAAATAAAACTAGGTATATATTCAAGCCAGTAAACAAACAACCAATTTTCTGATGCTGAGCTGCTGAGAGCCCAGTTCAGGATTTGTATGTTTCCCCAGCAACAAAGGGGCTGTCACAGGCACCTGAGCACTACACGGTCCCAGCCAGCCAGGCAGGCTTGGCAAAGATGGAGCCAGCTGAGTGAGGAAAGAAATTGTCCCAACCACTCTTTCTTTCAAAGAAAGAAAAAGAGAGTTTAAATCCATACTGGCCTCCCTCTGGTCTGGTTATATGAGCTGCTGCCCAGCACCTAAGAACCTTTTAGCTGTTTAAAAAAAAAAAAAAAAGAGAGAGGAGAAATGAAACCCAATTTGGATAAGGATTTCAGAGGCCACAGCCACATATTTGCCTAGAGCATCCCACCCCTCCAAATTCAGAAGGTTACCATGGTGACAAATTTCAGCTGTAGGTAAGAAGAAAATGTTTCTGTATGAAAGCCATTTTGTAGAAGCATAAAAGCCAAAGATTAAGCCCTGTTGCACAGTTTCTAATCTTTGTTGCCACATATTCCCAACGAGATGAGCTACTCATCTCAGGAATGGTTAACCGAATGCAAATTAACTGCTTTTGTTTTAATTCATGTGTTGTCCTAAAGGAGTTCAGCTCTGTACATTAAAATAATACTCTCAAATTTACAAAAAAAAAAAAGTGGCCATTCATTTGCTTCCAGACTGCATCTGAGGGAGTTATTAATACTTCCAATTCTCAGAAAATAGGTCTATTCTTAATCTATTCCTAATAGATCTACATTTGCCTGACTGCAGATCAGAAGCAAATTACCTTAAACCATGTTCAGGTCCAATTCATAGCTCTTTAAGCATGGCAAGCCCAAATACAGCCCAGATCACAGAGGCACAGCAGGGAACCCAATGGGGCTCATATTACAGGCTTCCACTCACAGTAACATAGCAGAAGATCGTGGCCAAATGTTCATGCGTTCACCAGGCCTAAACGATACGTCAGTCAATGAAAGCCACCGGCATAAACTCCCTCAGCTCCCATTCTGGGATCCCCAGATAATCAGTGGGAATTGAGCTGTCATTTCCATGTTTGTCCCACAGCACCAACAGCTCTGCTCCCACTAATTTAATTTCTCTCAGGCTTACACAGCACAGCTGCAGACGCAGGTAGTCAAACAGCCTTGGATTAGGCTGTATTGGCACCTGGGTGCAGGGGACAGAGTCCCAGCTGCTAGAAACTCCCATGACACCGTTTACCCTCACACCACTGAGGATGTGGCTTTGTGACGTTTCATGGTGCCTTTCTCTTCAAACTCTTCCTCGCCGAATCTCACATAGGCGCCCGCATGCTTGCGACTGTAAAACCATTCCTCACGCTCACCAGCAGAGCAGATTCAGACTCACACTCTGGCTTTAGTAGGGTCCAGTGAACAGCAAGATTATGCTTACAGAGAATAAAACTGTGCTTTAAGCAATATATCTATTTTATGGGAATTAAAAGAAAAAGGAATGGGGATGTCACTCGCCAGTCTTGACTGCAGGTATATGATGCAGCTGGCAATGCATTCCCATCTCCTGTGTCCCCAGCACAGGAATGAACGCCTGATCTCTCCTTCTCCCCACAAGCCCATGCAGCCATGTCCTGCCTGACCAGACCCTGCCTGCACACACAGCAACCTCATACAAGTTGCACAGCACTGTGCATGTTTTCCTTTTGCCTCAAATCCTTTCAAATGAGCTGTCCTACAGTCAGAAATCTTGACACCCTGCTTCATTTCTTCTTTGGATTGTCTTTCAATAGTCACTGAAATGTAGTGATTACAATCCATTTATTGCATAAGGATTTACTGTGAACTGTGCCACTGTGAATTGTGCCAGGTTAATCGTGCACTGAGCTCCACAAACATGCGGCTGAAGTTCAGCCCTTGCCCAGCTAGCAGAGGTGCTCTCTGGCTAATTTATTATATCCTCTAGCCATGAGAGCAGTGGGGGGAACAATTACTAGCCAGAGAAGTCTGTGGTAATTTTGAGTCTTCATCAAGTAGTGGCAAATTTGTCCTTGTGGTTTGTGATGGGGTGAAGATCCTTGCTGCTTGTCTTTCTAAAATTGTCATAGGACTTTAAATAATGTCTGCACTGGAACTTCCAAGGCAAGCAGAGGCAAGGCCTGGTCAGAGCTCAGATGGGAACAGGGCATTTTAAGCAGTCATTGCATCCACTTCAGTAGAATCAGGTGCTGAAACCTGCCTCCACCCACCTCCTGTTGCCAATACCTGCAGGAACAGCACCAGCTGTGCTCAGCCCAGCCACCAGCCCTCCCACTATCTACTCAGACTCAATGTCAGAAGTGTCTGTCCTGCACAAATGTCTCTGCCCCACTTCCAGAACTGAGAGGTGCTATCCTGGCAGCCCTAGGTAGCAATACTCCATGGCAAAAGCATGAGGGAGCAGGAGGGACATTCTGGGCTGGCCTTACCTGTGGCTGGCAGGTGTCTTCTTTCTGGATGAAAAATAAAACCAAAGTCCTTCCTGCTCATAGTCATCAAAGAACTTTTCTCCTTTTTTTTTTTCTAGTACCATTCCAGAATTTTGATCAAATTCCAGCTTGGTTTAATTACATACTTCCTATCTGAATTCCTGCCCAAGCTTCATTTAGAGAAATTATTCATTTCCCATCTTCAACATTATTATTATTGTGCTTATTTGCACGATGTGCTTAGCATTCATTGCACACATCTTCAGCGTTCTGATGGGCTCATCAGAGTGGTGCTGGCTGGCGGGATGGAGCAGAAGAGCACTCCTCATCCAACACCCTGAAAAGTCAGCCCTCCTCCCCAGCACGTACCAGCAAATTTGCACTGCTGCAGATTAGGGAACATTCACAGGTCACATTTGATGCATCACAAAAATTTTACCAATTCCTCCTCAGGGCATGCCTGAATGCTGAACAGCAACATTATTTAGTAGCAATATCTTTATCCAGCTGCATAGAACAAGCTGCAGGAACAAATGTTCATTTCAAACTATTACATTTTCCAGGATGCACCTTCCCAAACCCTGAAGAAGTCAGGAAAAAGCTGAGCAGGCCTGGAAGAAGCACGTGCCCTAGGAACTTGTGTTATATTTCCTTGCATGGATAAAGGATTTAAGGAGTCTTTATCTTGCACGACCATCTTGTGCGAGTCTTGTGCAGTGTGCGATTTTCTGTCATGTGGTAACAGATACATACATAGAATTCCAGCTTATGAAACGTAGTGCTGTGGAAGTGACATTTTCCTAGCTCCAGTATTTTTTTTTCTACCCAGTTTCTTTCATCAGCGTTTAGGGCGCGCTTCTCTTCTTGTATCCCTGTCTGGGTTTTACCATACAGGATCAGAGAAGATTAGTTTTTCCTTCTTCCCCCCTCAGTCAGGGACCTGGTTTGAAACACCGGGGAGACTGGCAGACACAGGCCAACGTGACAGCCATTCTGCTGGCTAACTGACAGACGTGCAGCAGTAGCACAGCCAGAATGGAGGAGTGCATATTCCCACACAGGCACACCCACAGCTGTGACCATTCCCAGCATGTGAAATCAGGCAAGCATTATTTAAAATCACAGTGAATATTAAATGGATGATCTAACACCAACAGCATTATATACTTACATGGGGTAATACTAAACCCAGGACATGAAAGAACCTTGCATAAACATCAGGAGTGGAGCAAACACCCAGACAGCCTATATTAATATATCAACTGTGCTCCAGCTTTTGGGGTTTATTTGCTTTTTGATGTGGGTCAGGATCTGACTCCAAATACTGGGCATCAGAATGAAAGCAGCATCTTCATAATCTGGTCAGGGAGCCCTGTGTGAGACAGCTCCATCTGGATCTAATCGCAGATGGACACAGTGCAGTGATGGAGCAGAAGACAACATATCACTATCCAATTGGCACGCAGCCTCCTACCAAATGCAGAGGTAAAACCCAAAACAGTTTCTGTGACTCAGCCTCAGTCTAAAGTGCAAACAAATCTCAGATGAAGGGACACCTGACCCTCTGCTTCTCATGCATGCTCCTTACTGTGCTACAGGTCTCTGAAATCTCTTTTGAGAAAGCAGGCAGTCCCTTAGAGGCAGGAACTTTCAGTGTCTGTAATATCAAGCCTTATCAAGCCAGCAACTTTCCAGTAACCAGCTTGCACTAAGTTACAGGCACACATTCATTCTGTAGAGAGCTGAAGGTTGTTTAAGACATGACCATTCTCCAGATGCATGTCACCCCTCAGTCTCCTCCCTCCCCTCAATAGGATCCTCACTCCTACCGCCAGTAAGGCAGAAGGTGCAAGCGTTCCTCATCCACTGACATTCACAGCCCATTATCCAAACCTGAACGGCTACTGACATTGTAGCTGCAGAGGCAGAAACCTCCCATGTTGGGGGAAGCTGAACAGCTGGGGACAGGAACATCCTGAACTGTCCTACCAAGACCCAGAAGAGGAAGCCTGTCCACATTCTTAAACATATCTTGCACATCCTATAAACTTACTCAAGATTTGCCTTCTACTGAACACATGCAAATATGTATATGCCACACCCAAGCATTCAAAATCCATGTTCCACATCACATATAGGTGTGAATCTCCCTGCTACACAGTCCTGAGTAGTTACACACACAGTACATCTCTTGTGATACCTGATGGTTTTGTGAGCATTGCAAAGGCTATACTCAGGCAATTACCAAAGAATCTGAGGTTTAATTTTTTAAGCATGTTCCTAGTTTTCATGACAGTGTGGCAAGCTTGCAAGCAAACAGTGAATGTTCCAAGCCCAGACAGCACATAAAAACAAGCCAAAATGTATTGTTTTAGGTTACTGTTAGTAGTGGTTCAATCTCGTAATTTTAAAGGCAATCTCATGTTGAGGGTGTGTCTTGGCACATGATTTCTGCATGTTTGGGTTGACAGCATTGTTTTCAATAAGCAAACGTTCTCCCATACTAAATACACACGTGTTCAGGGACAGACTTGTTATGGGTAAGTTTACACAACATATTTCTGGCAGTCACAAGCTCATACCAGCCCACAATATACCATGCAGACATATTTTGGGATTACCTGAGGAAAAAGGTCCTTGTTTCACTCCCTTTGCTTGCTATGGCAGATGCTATCCCAGCCTTCAGAACAGACAGTTTGAGAACTGACTTGTCTGGGGTTCACTCTGAATATGCTTAGTATTAAAATGTCACTCTCCCCCAAGCCACTTGCCACCTGGATTATCCCTTCTCCTGCCCCTCAGGACTTCAGTGTTGTAAGAAGCTAAGTTAAGGACATTTAAAAATTAAAATTACACTTTGTTTTTCCATTAGGTTCTTTCCTCTGTGAAGAGGTTGTTAAGATTGAAGAGTCTATTTCTTTTCTTAACTCTCCAGGCAGTTTCTTCTGGTAAGACCCCTCAGTGTGCCAGAGCAGTGAAACTGCTCTCACCCTGCCTAACTTCCTGGTTCCCTGAATGAAGATCTGTCCAGCACAGAGCTCATTACAGCTCTGGCTGTCCTGGGCACCCTATGTTCAGGTAGTGAATGCTCCCTGGACTGACAGCAGCTCCTTCCCCTTTGTGTAGCTGTGTCTTTGCCAGCATGAAGACACCCTGTGTGGAAATGGGGGAAATTTTGCATAACCTGGCATGACACAGCTAGTTAGCAGGACTTTGCAGCCCAGATACAGCCACATTCAATGCTCTTCACATGCAATTCCAACCTGGCCTGGGGATGTTTAGACTATGTACCTTGTTCTTTAATGTTATATATTTGCTTTTTTCAATTCAGGGCAGCATTCCTATTAATACTAGTGTTCTCCAACCTTCCTTTCTTCTCTTTTTTCAAGCCTAAAGCCTACATTTGTGTCCTACACAAAGAGCAGACATGCTCTGCTCAGGCCACAGTAACATGTTGGTCAAAACTAAGCAGACTCCTGCTGGGGATGGAAAAGTGAGTAATAGTAGTATGGTCACCATCAAAATTTTGATTAAAACAAAGGACCCTTGTGAATGAGATAAAGGCCTTGGAAAAAAAGATCCAGCTCTACTGTAATCAGAAGAAGAAAGAAAGGAAGAAGATACCTACATTAAAAAAGATTGTGTAGATACTTATGTCTTAGAAAGTGACCAGCCACCACCCCAACACAACCCCAGAAATGGAAAGAAACTCCTCATTTGTTGGAATCTAGTTTCTGGAGGGCTCCAAAAAGTGATGGAGGAATTTCTTTCTGGTTTTGGGTGGGGGCTGGGATCAGAAGTTGGCTAAAGGTGCACTCCATATGCTGGAGGGGGACATCACACTGTGTTCTTCACATGGGGGACAGGCAGTTTCCAATATGGGAAGAGGATGAGGCACCTGGAAAGCAGAATAGCAGTAGAAATAGATGTTTAGAAAGACAAAAAAAGGGACTTCTGTGATATATATGGTTGCTAAAGCTCAGTGCACAGGAGACATAACACTTTTGAAGGGGAAGGAAGCACAGGAACCAGCAGGGTGGTTCAATCAAATCCTGGGGAGGGAAACAGGATTTTGTGGCTGGCAAAGACGGTGTGCTCATGCTTCTAGAAAAGGGAAGACAATTCAGGATACATTCAAAGCTGAAACAGAATGGCTTTGTAAAAATAGAACAGCTAATGGAATAAGGAGAGCTGGGTAAGATACCACTGCAGAAAGGTCACCACCAGTTCATATAGTTGTTGCAGACACTGTATGCCCTTCCTCAGTATAAAAGCAGCAGCGATTGAAAGTCAATAATGCAACCAAGTGAGAAAGGAAAAAACAAGTTTAGTTTGTAAACTCTGCAGAGATAAGAGAAAAATCAGCTGAGGATCAAGATAGGAGCTTCAATGAGGAGCCATCCTAAAACAAAAGGAAATGAGGCAGAGCACTGAGAGCTACTGTTTGAAAGAAGCAGCAAGCAGAAAAGGCATAAAGTTAACCAAGATTCCCTAGAAATTTTATTAAACCACAATATCTCATGAAATCAAAGCAGCCTTGGCTCTACTTGCCATTTCACCTTGCCTTTTTTAGCTCTCCTTGCTCTCTTCCAAATAAACCAGCCAAAGAAAAATGTCTCATTTCTAAAGTGCCCTTAATATCACCACTCCCCTGTTCCCAAACCATGGTGATGCAAAGGCTGCAAAGCCACTGGGATCTGCTGAGCCAGAAGGGCTAAGGTATACAGGGCAGCTGCATACAGCCAGCTACTAGCGTAAGATCACAGAAGGGCACAGGACGCTCCTCTGCAGCAGGTCAAGACACAGGACTCCCAGGGCTGCCGCAGATGCAGTGAGAGAACCAGAGTGGAAGACAACTGTTGACCACTGCTGTAGCTTGTACAACTTCAAACATTGGCCCTGGACTAACAAGTATTACTCTACTCTTCTGAAACCCATCCTGATCCTTGGAAACTCCAACTCTTGTCCAAATCAGAGCATAGTTGTGCATGTGGTTCACATCTCATTTCTCCAGCTAGTTTCAGTTTTCCAAAGGTTTTTCAGGTGTCTTCGTAAACATACCCCATGTCTCCTCCACTGCTGCTCCTCCCATTACAAAAAAAATTCATAAGGCAGCAGAGTTTCATCTGAAGAATAGAAAAGCAATTTCAAACAAAATATATTTTTGAAAAGCTTTTCAGATCTCTCTGCCATCCCTCTGGCAACCAGTGCAGTTGTCTAGGGCACTGACACTGGACCATAAATTACCTAGTCAAGAGCACCACAGGTAGCAAGAGTACAAGACAAATAGTAATAAAAAAGGAAAATGAAAATAAAAATAGTTATTTTCCCCCATCCCTAAATACCAGAGTAGCAAAGTTACAGGACATTTTCAGGGGGATAGATGTGAAACTGGGTTACAGATCGAAATATTTCTGGATCATTGATTCTGTCCCAAAGCAGGTCAGTATTCTACAACAAATAACCTCTGAGCTGTATTGGAAATCTCCAAGCGGTTCTCATGAAAAAGGTATCCTCATTGAAAATGTACCACCTTATATTGTAAGGATAAAACGAAACCCAGTAGAAGCCCAAAAGAAACCTTGTATAGTCTTATTATTAGTTTTGATATTTAAATAGATTCTTAAAGTCATTTATGGAAGCAGCTAGACGAGCAGACTTGTCCTTTATGCACCAAATACAGTTGCCAAGACATGGACTAAAACCCCACCAGCTTGTTTCACTCTGTCCAGGGGGAATATATTTACAAACAGGGACAAAGTTCATTTTCCTCTGGTTGTAAAGATTTGATCTGTTGAGAAATGTTTTCCTCCATTCAAATTAATGTTTAACCATATTAATTTTCACGGTAGGTAAAAACTGCAAATAAAACTGAGTTATAACCTTGAAAATTTTCAGAAATAATTTCAGAAGTATTTTATTTCAATCATTTCAGAATGTTACCTTCAGATTTCAGTGTTTTTCATGAACGCCAACTTAAAAACAATCGTCATTTTAACCCAAAATCTGAAACTTCCATATTTTAAAATACTGAAAAACTGGAGCAACAAAAAAAAAAAAACCTTTTCATAAAACTTCTGAAAAACATAAGCCTTTTGGAATTCCCCCTTTTCTATTAATTCATTCAGGTATAAGAAACTGGTATCTTACAATGACAAACTTTCTGGCAAAAAAAATCACTGAAATTTCCACACAGAATTATCAGCTGGAATCAGCATTTTGGATTGACCACTGAAAAACTAAGCAAAGACCCTATATAGAAACCCCAAAGCAACCATTGCTTGGTAAGAGGAAGTGGGTTCCCAACTTCAGTGAATTCAGAATAAAAAATGTCATAGTTCCTACTCCCATCACAGTCCCCAGTCATAAAAGAGAACTTTTAAGAGTTCATGAAGTGTATGGTACTGCTGGACAGATTTGTTATTTTCATTCCTTTGATCTCTCTGTAACTCAGTGTTAATCTTTTAATTTGAATGACAGCAATTCAGTGCAACCTCAAAGGTTTACGTGGCCTGTTTGAAGAAGTTATTAAAAATATAAAAGACAGAAACAAGCTTTACCTCGCTGTAGGTAAATTCGATTATGTGTTGAAGATGTTTATTTACAGAAAAGTTGAGAGGCTTTAGAAAAAAATAATGTGATGCAGTTTGTTAATTTCAGTTTGGAGGGAGGCTTTTTTTATTTTGTAGAACCCAACCAAGTCTCCCAGGAAAAGTTTTTAAAAGTGCCAACGCTAAAAAAGATCAGGAGATGGCAGCATTGGTAAAGCATCTTACAGCTTAGATTAATTCCATTTTCTGTACTGACACTGGATTTGTTCAGTACATTTTGATTCATTGTTGCGAAGACCCAAGAGTATCTCCACCTCCAAAATATTCTGATAAAACAGCCTCTGAATTGCTATTGTTGTACAGATCTTGTTTATGTGTGGTACAAGTGTGGATTGGCAAAAAAAGAATTATTAGAAAGGAGGGAGTAACTACTGTTCTGAAGGGAATTATCAGCCAATTCGCAAACAATGGAATTGTCAGGCACATTTTTATATAAGTATGATGAATAATTATTTGTCTTATGGTAGATCCCAAAAGTTCCAATCCAAACTACATCTAATCGTAGTGCGGCTACAAAATCGTATACTAAAAAGTAGCCCCTGCCCAAGAAATTTACAATGTAAATTAGGACCCTCAGAACGAAAGCATACTAAAGCACTGAAAGTGAAAGTAGGAGTACAAAGATACTACAGGAAAATCATTCTACATATGATAGTCTACTTGGGTCTCGTAGCAGCACGTAGATCTACAGTAAGTAAAAATTCAGAATAATCACATTTTATCAAAAAATGTCTAATTACAGTTAGAGTTCATGACTTCAGTGTGTTCAGTGCTTTTTAAAATCTAGCCATCTGAGTCCCATTCAGATCCATGGAAATGGCTGTACAGTGCAAACGAGTCTTTTTGACTTCAGTAGGACCTCAGTCCACCTTAAATGTAAATACTTAGTTGGGTTAGGTCACGGAAAATGGTCTGGGGCTCAATCTGAATGGTGCAACACAACAGCCAAGCATCTAAGACGCACAAGAGCTAGACTTGAAGAAAATTAGGCACTTTTCTCTTTCACAACTTTCTCCCAAATACAGGGGCTGTAACAATTTCAGTAATACATGTAAGTGTTTCTAGGGTGACTGTCCACCATGGGATCCACTACACTGTCATGAAGGCAATTTTGTAGCATGCAATGTAATTGTGGCTGTTGTTAGAAAATAAGTTTAAAAATTAGTTTTGAGGGAGCTGTAGTCATCCAACACATGCTGTGGCCGCCCAAGTTTCAGTACATTGCCTTTGACCTCCTCCCCTAAAGGTAATCCTGGCACCCCAGCAGGGAGGCTGGGAAGTCCCTTGGGACGTGCTGGTTGTGCCCATGACTCAGACACCAACACCAGCAATGAGGACCAGGGGGCCCGCTGCAAGGAGAAGCCCAGGTAGGTACCCAGCGGGGCTGGAGGGAGAGATCAGCACCCCAGGAGCCAGTCCACAGAGCAGAGTACACTGCTGCAACAGGAGGGGAAGCTCCCCCTCTGCACCTCCCACATTGAGATTTCACCAGACACATGAGCTAGGCTAAGAGCCTGCTGCCTCCAGAGGGAGGTCCCCTTCTTCCCACCCTTCCGCACCTACCTGTGCCCTCCAAGCCCCTAGGGCACCCATCCGGCCCTTTGGCCAATCGGTTCAGCTTGCTAAGGTGGTGGAGAAGCAAGCAAACAAAACAGCAGCGGTGGTTTCCTGCTGTTTCAGTGAGCATTCAGCTCGCTAAAAGTCACAAGGGAGCCAAGGGGACAGAAAGACACCTGAGAGCAGGGGAAGGGCAAGCAGGACCATCCCTCTCAAGAGCCACAAGCTGGCAGATCAGCACAACTATGGTGTGAAACCTCACTCTTAATACCTGGGGGCTTGCAAGATGTTTTCAAGTAAGAGCCATATGTGACACCGCAAGCTAATGATGATGGTGATGTAAATTTTAGTGGACCTATCAATCCACTTAGACTCACAATCCCTTGATAGATGTATAATCTCATAATACAAAAATCTTCATTCCAAATATTTCCGTGTTTCTTTGCATGTTCAGAAATGCTACAGATGATTGCTCTTCTTTTTTATGAAATGCATTATCATCTATCTATGTTTTTCTATTTTAACAGAATGATTGGTTTGTTTATCCACAATTTTATCTAACTACATAAATCATCTAACAAATCATCTAACAACTACATCACATTAATATTACACTGTGACTTTCATACGCTATTTTATTCCTTCTTTTCAGAAGCAAGAGTCTTATATTCACCCTCAAAAGAAGTATCAAAGATTCATCAGGAAGTAGACAGTAAGCAGCCTTTGTGCAACACCTGAATGCAAGCTAAGTAAATAAAAGGAACATAAGAAATATAGTAGGTCAGTGCTATTTTTCAACCGTACACTCCTCACAACTTCTGTAAAAAGAAAGCTAACAGCTGAAGGTTCTCACTTTACATCACATCCTGTGGATTCAGGTCATCAGCAGACAAAGCAGATAAGAAATTTTACAGCTAGGATGTTTTGCATATGCCTCTGTCTTTCATTTCAAGAACAGTTTTCTAATCTTTGATTAGAAAATTAGGTTTATTATTTTCCCAGATTGTTCAACAAATCCCAAGGGTGGTTTCTTAACTGGTGGGGCTAAGAAATATGTTTCAGATTTTTATTTTCTATCATTTGTAAAATAATAACCTTGCAGTTATCTCCTTGCCATAGATCTAATTATAAACTATTAGAGGAAAAGTTGTTAAAATATCATGTGCAGTTATCTCTGACAGAAAGGTTGCTAGGCTCATCTAAAGTTTTCTGAAATAGTGAAATCCTAATCACTTTCGATGTGTGACTAGAGCTTTTAGATTAGCTGCTTTCTACACACAAGATACAGCCGTTGTTAATAACAAGGCAATCAATGCTGGATTAATTTCCAACTATTATTACACTGTCCCAATTCCAACATTAATAAAAAATACTTTGCACATTTTACAGTGGTATTTTCAACATCTGGTTAATATTTCTAGCCATAATTACAAGTAAATATCCCAGGAATGCACATTGTATAGACCAAATTTCTCTTAATCAATGGTGTTAACGTTGTTTTAGCCCATAAACTTCGTAATTCATAACCTGGCACTGAACTGACTCCAAAGGAATGAAGGAACTATTGACTGACTCTTCTTCCATGTTTCTCTTCTCCTGGAAGTACACGAGCCGTTAAAATGATGAAAAGGCTTTTGACAGTGTGGAGTGGCCACATAGTAGAAATCCTAAAGGCCGTTTTCTTTCAGAGAGTCTATTTTAACTGTCTGTACTAGCTTTCATAAACACTCTAATGTCTGTAAACTTTGGTCAGATGATAAAATCGTTTGCTTTCCATAAGAGTTTTTGAGAACCTCTATTGTTTTTCTCAAGACACTTAGAAATATCAACAGTTGCTCTAAGAAAACCTGGGTTTTTTGCATAGTAAAAAGAGGTAACATTGCTCTTCTTGCATAAATATTCTCCTGCATACAGACAATGGAGATGCACTCTACCCTAATGCTGGTTAAAACACAGATTTCCTCACTTTACAGTGTTAAAAAAAATTCATGAACAGTGTTACTGCTGAACTAAAGAAATGTATTTCCATCTGCCCCTTTCAGAAGATTCCTTACTGGTTTTACAAGACTTGCAATCGAAATGATTACTGGGGTTCATCAAATAGAAGTGAAAGCAAGCAAATATGACACACACACAGAAGCAGTTTTTCAACTACTTGAGAGCTTAATCAAAAGAAATTATATGTTGAATAGTGTATATTCCCTAGAGTTATATTTTTTTATGACAGACAGAATTTGTGTTATTTTGGAATTTCTTTTCTCTCTACTCCCGGAATGACAATTACAAAAAAAAAAAAAACCTATTTTGAACTAAAAAAGTAAATACAGTGCCTGGTAATATTAAATTATAAGAGCCTACAACTATAAGATTCAGATACATACATTAAAATAAGGAGGCAACTATGCTTGAAAACTTAAATTACTTAAAAGTTACTTAGAATGCCAGACTTTTGCTCACACCCATATATAACCCTGCCCTTTGAAAACAGGCATTATTGTTAGCGCTGCTCAAACTTTAAATGTTTGCTATTCGAATGTTAAGCAAATGATAATATGCTGTTTATAACATTAAAAAAAATACTAAATAATGCTGTTCACTAAATAATAGCTAACATCATAAAATATTTTCTGGAAATTCAAATTGCACATAGCACCTTTATCTTTTTAGATTTTATATTTACAAGGATCATTTCTTTACCTATATGAATAGATTTTGAAGTTACAGAAACATAGGAATCCATTTCACAGTAATCTAGTAATACTTACATAGTGAGATTTTTTTTTCCTAGTAAAGTACCCTTTGATCTTACAGAAAAACAAGCAAATACATTCTGAAAGCTGGAATTTAAACGTAGATTAAATAAACTTGAAACACAGTGCAAAATATTACCTGTCAGGGACGTTTCAGTCATAACAACAATGTTGCTAGAGACATCAGGTGAAATGTTTAATTCAAGAGTGAGTATAATTTTGAAACTTCAGTCAGAAACTACTGAGCTTGATAAAAAAAGATATTGAGGGCAATTCTACAATCTTCTGAAGCAGGTGGTCAGAGAGATGTTGTTTTCCCATCTAGCCTGAAAATTCATTACTACAAATGTAATTCTCAAGATTCTGTATTTTATTGTCTTAATTTAGTTATTTTACCAGTGCCTAGGCAGAACGTTGGTTGTTTTTTTCCTTTCACTTGTTGCTTCACTGTTGTGTTTTAGCAGCACAGTCTTACAAATAAAGGAACATGTAGCTTCATTAGGTAACTGTCAAAAGTTTAAGCTTGTCTCAGAAATAGCTGTTCTCTGGTCCTACACAGACAGGAAAGTTTATCCAAAATTCTGTAGAGTATCCCTTCTTCATTTGCAACTCAGGAAACGAGGACATTATTTGTGAAGCTAACATAAGTGTAGCTCTAGATAGCCAAAATTCCCTGGAGCAGACGGGCCCTCACCCTTTCATACAGGTAGAGATGTCTCAGCCCTCAAAGTTTTGTAGCAATTATTTCTGCAGTTATTCATATAAGCAGTGTTTAAACTTAGTAAGCATTTTCAAAAGGGCATAATTCAGCTCAGGTGACTCATGTCAACCAAAACTGCATTAGGTAGAAAGGATACAGAGTGAAAAATGCACCTGTTATGACGCTTCCAAAAAGGATTATGAAGGCCTAAGAGATACTTGCCGTCTCAGCAATTTGTGCTATAAATAACACCCAGCTGTTCCTCAAGCAGAATGACCTGCTTTGACTTGTTAGACTAGTTCTGTTACAGCTGCTGGCCATAAGAGGAGAACTCTGCATTGTTAAATGAAGTTTCTTTATGCTACAAAGACATAATCGCTATTCCAGTATGCTGTTCTGCTGCATCTGGCTGAGTTATTTTGCTGTCCCCAATGTCTAATGTCTCTTAGTTGTTAGTCCTACCATTGCCCTGGTTACAGATCTCTCAGAAACAACTAACTTCTCTATCTAAAGCTCTTAGTTTTCATGAAAATCATGAAAAAAACAGGATACAATTTATCAAAACCAGCATACAAAACTCATATCACATCCCTTGCCCCAAAAGTGACAATACTGTTTTCAAAGGTATAGAATGTTTTAAAGCTTCCACATTTTTCAGTAAACTTTTGCATTTTTGAGCTTGTAGGAAGGAACCTACCCTCATATGAAACCTTAAATTTACACACAAAAATACCAGCTTCCTCCTGGATGCTCTAAGGAGAACTTTGTCCTCTTGTTTTGAGGATCAGGGAGTCCTCTTACTCAGTTTCCCTCCTGGTGCTCTTCCCCTCTCCCTCTCGCTGTCCCACTGTTCTCTCCCACTCATTTTCTCTTTAACTTATTGCCTGATTTCCTGTTGTATGTGTATCCCTGGCCTTTTGCCTGCTCCCAGGATGCTTCCTTTCCTCTCACTCTGGCCCTATTCTGCTGCAATTCTTCTCTCACCTGCACTTACATTCCCTTACCCCTTCCCATGTTCAGGGCTCTGCCTGTTTCCCTTCATGTCGCATCCCAAGGATGAGACCTCCCCCATGTCTGGAGGACTGTTCATTCAGTGTCACAGGTGACTCAAGCAGACATCCCAGGGAAATTCCTAATTCTAGTTCAGCCAGTACACTAACACTTGGGGCTCATGGGTATATGATGTTTTGGGGCAGATGTCCCATTAGCCCTGCTTCCCTTGGTGAAATATCTGCAGAGACTGATGCCCCTAGAGGCTTCAGTGAAAAGTTAGGCAAGAAAATCAGGAGCAAAGGGAAGGTAACATCTCTCTTGCTTCAGGAAATGTTTTTATGTAGAGATCAAGTACAGGGCAGCTTCCCTACCATCCACTCTCTGCCAGCAAATAAGCCTGAGAGGGCTGGAAATAACCAAACGTAAGCCCTCCTCCCTTTCACATGCAAAGTTTTAAGCGCAGAGCTCAGCTGCTGCAGGCTGCCGAGGAACTCAGCAACCCAGCCAAGGCACTGCTTCCAGGCCTTGATCCTCCCCTGCCTGCTCCCTGGGTCAGAGCTTCTGTGTCCCTGCGTGCCCTTCTCCCACTCCTGTTCCAGGCTGTGACCTCAGGGACAGCACAGGTCTCCCTGGCCTATATGACACCAAGGAGGCAGAGAGGCAGAGAGCTTGGGACATACTGCTACTGAACCCAGAAAGAGCCTAGAGGCAGGAGAGGACAAACAGTGGTTACATTTAACAAGTATCCATGGATTTGTATCACCACCAGAAAACTTGGGGAGGAAAGAACTGCTGCCATGCTCTTTAGTATGAATCTTACACAACCTGCCTGTGTAGCTGAACCCAGGAGCTGGGAAGCATTCCCAAGTTCCTGGAGTCAAGAACAGCTGAAAAGATTGTGTTTTGAGAGCAAGGAGGTCACTAGCTATTCAAAATATCTTACAGCAATCTCTGAGCCCAGCTTTTGCTCTCCATTTTCTGAAGCCAGATCATGAGAATAAAACTCATAAAGAAGAAATAAATGAATAAAAGCATTGCCATGGAAGGCAAACTAACAAATAATCCTCAGTGTGTGGGTCTCCCACCCATCTTCATGGTTGGCAGTATAAGGAGTCACTGCACAACATGAACTCCCCCACTCACAGGAAGGAAAGGCAACTGCCAGAATTGTAGGAAAATAGTAAAAATAAATAAATACTTCATCAAATAAAATCACAGAGAACGGCCTCCTTCCAAAGTTCAAGGTGCACTGGCTATTATGAAACTGTACTTTGCTCTTCTATGCAAGCTGTAACTATAGATATCTTCTCACGTGCCTTGGGCAGGTGCAACAGAGGACAAGCGGGGCTTTAACTCAAAGAGAATCTCCCTATTTACCACCTTCACAAACAGTCAGGTCTTAACAACTTCAGCACTCTCTGCAAGAAAACTTTCAGTTGGCCTCAGGCAACAACAGTTATGACTGTACAACTCTGCATGACGCTGCAAAGTAACATGCAATCATGTTCTTTATACATCTGTGTCTATCTGTCTGTTACTATGCCCTTTCTTTTTCCTTCTCCCATTCTGGTGATGTGAGATTACAGTTCTGGAGAGTGAACTTCAAAACAAGTTTCCAGCTACCCTCATCACACAGTGTGAAATTTTATGGGAAACTTAACTGCTCAGAATTATCAAACCCTATTCAGAGAGACACATACTATGGAAAATGTTGATACAGCATATTGAAGCATATTGCAACTGAAGAAAATACTGCTTTCTATGTGACAATAAGGACTGCAGGTACCAAAAGCAACAGCTATCTGTATTGAACTAGACCTGTCTGGAGTGAGACCCAGGATTGGTGGCTGAGTCCTTTAGTGTGAGAGCACCTGTTGAGAAAGATGTCTACACTTAGCTCTGATCACGTGAGGACATTCGGTATTGTTCAGCAGAGGAGAAGCACTTTACCAAACTCTGCAAGAGTTGCACACATTGCTTTGTCTCATTACAAATGGCAGCAAATCATGGTGATTGCCATGATACAATTATTTCCACCAACTTCAGATCAGATCACTACAATCTATCTACATTTTACCCTTTTCCTGGCCTCAGAGAGAGGAAAAACAAGAGACGGCCTTGTCTGAAATACCTGAGCAAGTTCCTAAAGTCAATATGATTTTCAGGAATTACCCTTTCACCATTCTCAGGTAATTCCTATGTTGTGCAAATGATGGTGATTGTTTTCTTCATCCAGCTAAGATAATTACGGTTTGTTCTTGAATGTGTTCGCAGGCTCTCTTTAGTGTCATGACATTTTTGACATATACACTTCTAGGAAGAAAGAAATTTCCTGTATTTCATCCTCTTTCTTCAAGATTCTTTACAGAGAGAAAGCTGAAGCAAATGTTACTTTGACATGGTTTGGATTCAAAATCAACACAGACACATGGTTTCAGGAAAGTCAATTATAAGTCTGCATTAAATATGAGTTTTGGAACGTGCAAGTTTGCATTCATTATGAATATGGCAGTGGCAGTAAAAAAAAAAAAAAACAACATTTGATTCAAGTTGGAGCCCATTGGAAAGACAATGTCATTCCACAGTGGCTCAGAACACCACTTCTTCCTGTTTTGACCACACAGTCAGTGTGTCACCTACATTGCTTATAAGTAATAAAGAACATGATCAACAAAGTTTCCTATTTTGGTAGTCAGTGCCCACCACAGGAAAGATGAACACCAAAACTCACAGAGCAGAAGATGAGTAAGTAGAGTGGCTCCTGCATTCAGAATCATAAGTCAGTCTGGTGGGCAAATGATTTACTGCCTTGCACATGAGAACATCAATAAAGTGCCTTTAGGCTTTTCCCTTGAGTCCCAGACTGAAGATGCTAGGTGACCTCTCACAAGTTTGGGTGTGGACTCCGCTTTATGTCTTCCTACCTCCCACTGCTCACAAAGATGCTTGGAAAGACATAGAGAGCGCAGTGTGCACCCTTGCTGCTGCCAAAGTGATAAATTAGAATAAGGGTCAGTAAAGCAGACAGCAATCGAGACAAAGACACACCATCCTCTAACAGGCAAGCTTTACTGGATATACAGTATAGCAGATACAACTACACAAAATTAAGGAGTGATACGAAGTTCTATTAACAACACCTCACTAATTCTAGCAATCAGACATCTCAGCAGCCTTGGGGAGATGGCATACTGCAGAGACCCATTAAAATTCCGCTTTATATTCACAGTGTTCACAAGTCCTTTGTTGTTGTCGTCACCTTTTATACTTTTCCTAGTTCTTCTGAGTCTTGTAATAACTCCTCCTACTTCAGCAGCTGCTTTTCTTGCATCTTTTCTGTATCTTTACAAATACACTTTCTTCAGCTTCTTTATCTCCCTCCATCCTGCCTTAGGGACTCTGAAATCACACAACAGCATCTATTCTTTCTGGTTTATTTTTCTAGTTCGGTTCTGGTTTACTTAAGCCAACTATTGCACATGCCAACTACAGGCTGTACTGGCTACATTAGAAGTGAAAGTATAATGATACTCAGACTTGATTTATCCAGTATTAGACTTCAGGATACTGCCATCACACTAATCGTCATTGCAAAACACCAGTCCTTCATCTACGTCCGTGTTTGAAATTAATATGTGACACAAGTGTCATACACCATAAAAAGAAGTCAACACATAGCATATTTTTGGCTGACTCGTACAAACCTGTAATCTAATTCCCTCAAAAACAAGTTAAACAAACTCAGATTTCACAGGAGCTTGACTGTGAATGTAAAACAATATGCAAGCAAAAAGGCTAAAAGTAATGTTTTCATTAAGCTCAAGAAAAGGGAGTGATAAACAAATCCCATAAATAAACACTCTCTTAAAGACAAAGAAATAATCAATTTTAGGACAGGAAAGGAGAATGACTTTCCAAAATCTTTAACAGAAAATTGCCATTCTCTCCAGTTTGAGTCATTGTTGTGCTTTTTTTCTGAAAGCAGAGTTAGTCTATACTGTAGAAAAGTGTAGGACAAACATTACTTCTTCTGTGCAAGTGGCTGCACAGGAGTAAGACAAGAAGCACTCTTGCACTGCTAGCAACTAGCAAGTCTATTCAGCCCACAGGAAGAATCCATTGTCAGAGCTCTTCAGACTTCATCACTTGCAGAGAGAAAATTTCAAAGTTTTATTTTTCCAATTCCTTATCCCTTGCTCATGAGCCTTCCCTTCCCTCCTGCATGTCACCTATCCCCTCTCAACTTCTAGCTCCCTTGCAGATTACTTTGCACCACCTGCTCAATCTAGTCAACTTGCAGATTGCCCACACTTCTCTGTCCTCCGGCCTCCTAAATATACCTGAACAGCGTATCATGAAAGTCTATCAGAATTTTCAGTAAATTAAGCTCTCTATGGATTTTTTTTTCAATACTCACTCTAACATTTTTATATACATTTTTGTGATGAACTTAGATTTGTGAATAAATTTTTGCACTTCAAGTTCTTTTACTTGAAATATACTGGCCATATCCGCTTTTGCATACCATTTTCAGCTGAAATTACACTGACTACCTGGAGGGACATTAACGTATGTCAAGATGTTGGAGTATGAGAGTATCACCCTTAGGAATCTAAAGAGGGATGATGCAGAAAGATCCCATACCAACTTCTGGCAATCCTCTACACCTCGGTTTCAAGGAGTACTATCAGGCTCTCTTGCAGGGATTCAAACACCTGTTCTACTTCACATCTTATACCAAGTTTTGTAACCATGGCAGATGCCAATGGATTCACAAACCCAGGTGAAATCAAATATAGGGATAAAGAACAAAGGAAAATTCACATATTTGTATGAAAATAAAATCTGACATAAATTTACATATGTGAATTCTGAACTGTCTTTCTTATTGAAGTATTTATTAATTAGATTCTATTATTCATTAATGTACTAACAAATTTCCTAGTTTGTTATTCATTTAATTATACATTTGTTACACACAAATTAATTAAACCTTTGGCAAATGCAAAGAACAATTTGAGCCCAAAGAGGCAGAAATGCAAATGGCAGCAAGAATCTCCTGTAGATACTGCTGAAACAGCTTCTTGATCTGTAACTATGAACAATTCTCTCAATCAGTAGCCAAAGCTTTATATCTCAGGGATCCCTAAACGATCAAGATATATTTGAAGATTTGTCTTTGGAAGGCTGAAGGCAAAGTCTACCTGGCTCACTATTAGATCCTTAGAGGCTTGCCAAGATTACATAATCAGCAGCTGTAATAATTACTCAATTTATCCAAACTGAAATAGTGTGGTTTTCAGGGCAATGGTCTTTTGTTGAAATATAGAAGGTTGTGTGGGTGCAAAAAGCAGACACATTAATTCTGTTGAAAATCAGTTTTCCATCAAGTTTTCAATATTTTGTACAAAACAGTAACAGTGCCACCAGAGTGAGTACATAACGGTATTTGTAATCCCCTTTTAGATTTAAATGACTATTAAATGAACACCGAAGGATAATCCTGTTCACCCCCAGATACTTATTCCTATTGCTGCCCTTGTGCCGGCATTACTGTTTGCACCATCACAGTAAGGAAAACTAGGCTAGCAAAAGAAAAAATATCTTTCAGACAGATGGATTTCCTGATGCAACTCATCATATAGCCATACACATACTAGCAGCACAAGGGAAGTAGTGGGAAGAAGTGGCTGGAGACAGTGGGAGAAGGAAGACAGACCTGTTCCTTTCAACAGCAGCCCACACTTCTGCCAGATTTAAAAAGCACTGTAACAACAGTCTAAACCACTTTGAACAAAGCAGGGAGGCCACCTTCAGGGGCATTTTTTCTTGCAATTTCTGTAGTAAAACATTTGTTTGCTGAAGGGAAAACTTCAGCTATGACGCATTATGGTAAAAACAACACATGTTAAAAAATCTGCCCGTTATGGCAGAGTAGAAGATCTGAGTGAGTTTAATGAGCTGAAAAGTTTGAAGAGTTATCACAAGACAATTCGGGACAATAAAAAAATTATCTGACAAGCAGCTTCCCTAAAGGACTCTAACTGATTGACCAATACACTTGAACTTTCTGAGGCTATATTGCAGCTATTTGAGGCATGTTTTAATAAACTGAAACTTAGGAACTGTTATGGAAACAGAATCATTAGAGCTTGTACTATGTTTTTTCTATACTCTGTATTCTGTGATGCGATTTTTCAAAGCTTTAGGTTGACTCTAATTTTTCCTTTGTCTTCTAAATGAAATAATGCAGATAGTTACTGTCTTACAACTTAAACTGCAGAGTTCCTTACCCGTGTCTACTGTTCTGCTTACTCTGTCTACTTTTCTCTCCTGAGCATATCAACATTAATTGCTAAAATCTAACAAAAAGCAGGGCAGATTTGCAGTTGAAGGATAGATTTCTCTGAGACTAGAAGATCATTGTAAGTTCATAATAAACAAGTGTGTATATAGTTTCCATGTTTTAAAAATGGGGAAAACCAGACAACGGGAATGGTGGCAGAAAGATGACATAGCTGCACAAGCAAATAAAGCTTAGTGATGCACTGGGATATTCAACACTTTGAACCTCTTGGGATACAGCATACTCACATTCTTCTGTAGATCATAAACGAAATGAAATTGGAAGGTCTCTTTGTCCTAGTCTAAACTAATAATTTTATCTACAAAATGACACAATTACCTCTACTCTCCATGGAAAATCCCTCACTAGAATCTCAGGATGCTGAGGGTGGAGGCTCCAGTGTCCAGGCAGAGGCCTGTGGAACTCTGGACTGAAATGACAGTTTCCATGGGCAAGGGTGAGATGGATTTCAAAGCTGGAAAG
This sequence comes from Struthio camelus, assembly GCF_040807025.1. Lineage (NCBI taxonomy): Eukaryota > Metazoa > Chordata > Aves > Struthioniformes > Struthionidae > Struthio > Struthio camelus. Next base: position 55,682,401 of record NC_090942.1, read on the forward strand.
GGAAGTGAAATAGTGGCTGAAGACTCTGATAGGAAGTTTTAAGGATGTAGAAAAAACAGACTTGGCGTTGTGTGGTAGGTCAGGAATGCAACAGAAGTGAGTTGACAAAACTGGGATAGCCCTTGCATAAATACTAAACTTGAGGAATAAAGGGTACTGTCCAAGCTAGAGTAGGAAGTTTTTATATTGTCTGTGTATCCCTCAGTCTATTTCCAGGCTCTTCATACACACAACACTAAATTCATTCTGCCTTTTTTTTTTTTTTGCATACATTTCATGTGCATGACTCATTAAAGCAAAAGGTAAAAACTGGCAGCCTGTAATGTATTATGTTAAGTCCTTACAAGCCAGAAGAATTTAATTTACTATACCACAACTGTCAAATTCTCTTAAATTGACTGACTCCAGTTCTTGTCCCTGTCACCACCTTTTCAGAAATGTAGCCACCTCTCCTCTCCACTATTCTTGGCATCATTCCAGTGTTTTGAACTTGACTGAAAGTGAACACTCCAGTTAGCAGATTTCCTCTGGCTCAGTTTCTGAGATATGACAAGATTTATGTTTCCATTTCAAGACTGTAGAGGTGAATTTTAAATAGTTAAATATTTATTTAACCCATCGATACATTGAGACAAGTATGTACGCATAGAATCTATTTTTTTCAGGCACATATTCACTTGGAATTCTTTGTATATGGACAAAAGCCAGCAATGACATCCCTACCAAATACCCGACAAAATCTGCTGTTAACCAGCAGAGGGAGACAAATGAGAACAGCCAAAACCAACAAGGACTGTTGGTGTTCATCCTAACTGCAGCACAACATACTACAACGATTTTTTCAAGCTCATTTTCAGAGGTCAAATATGAGTTGATGGTTACAAAATAATCAGTATTCAGTTGAAATGTAAAATATTTTTCTAATTCCCTAAATTCCTGAAGGTCTCTCTTTTTTTTTTTTTTTTTTGTTCTGCTCCCTGTCTCCCTGTAGTTACAGGCAAAAATCCAAGCCCTTTCCCTGTATTATTTCAGAGGTATGACCTGCCTTTTCTAAAGAAAGCAAGGATAGAGAGAGCAAGGGAGCAGGGGAGGCAGGCAGGGTAGAGGCTTTCCTTTTATCAGAGTGGCCTCCCAGAATCACAGCCAGGTCTGCCAACATTTTAAAACTATAAATAGACTATGCAAATGAGGGGATAATTTCAACTCCACTGAAAAATGTGAGAACGGAAGTATTTTCTGTTGAGGTGAGGGTTGGAAGCAATGGATGGGTTGGGGGAAGGGGCAACAGTAATGTTGTGATATAAAGGGGCTGGTTCTTTCTAACAGACAGTTATTTGCACGCAGCCTCTGGTGAGATTACAGTGACATATTTTTTTCCTTATCCTATTAAATCTTCTCTGTTCTAAGGCTAGGCAGAAACTACTAGTTTGAAAAGGAGCATTCCTCTACTCCTGGGGCGAGGGTCCTTAAAACAGATACCTAAAATGCAGCTTAATTGCACACCCACACAATGTAATGTTTTCCTCCACATTCACTTTGTTCAGATTTTATTTGTGAATGTGTATGTAATTGTATGCACGTGGCATGTTTGTGTATGTATATTTTCTCCCTGAGGTCACTGCTGCCTTTAGTTTAGTGGAAAGTAGAAAGTAGATGTATTTCCTTTGGCAGGCAGTGAGTATGGTGAGTGAACAGCCTTCTGCTGTGAAAGACTTCTACAGCCGGTTAAGGAGTGCATGCACTGTGATAGAAAACCGAGGGGAGAGCTCAGTATGCTGGATGGCAGGGCTGCCACTCAGAAGGACCCCAATAAGATGCAAAAATAGGTCAACAGAAACCTCATAAAGGTCAACAAAGAAAAATGCAAAGTCCTGCACCTTGGAATAGAACAACCCCATGAATCTGTCCAGTTTAGCAGATCAACTGGTTAGAAAAGGACCCTTTCTGCCTTTGCAGAAAAGGCCCTGGGAGTTTCGGTAGACAAGAAGTTAAACACGAGCAGTGCACTTTTGCAGCAATCAAGGCTAACAACATACTGTGCTGCATTAGCAAGAAGTGTAGCCAGCAGGTTCAAGGGAATGATTACTTCCCTCTATTCAGTACTTGTGACACTGCACTGCTCCAGCTTACAGTGTCCAGTTTTGGGCTTCCCAGTAGCAGAAAGATACTTGAAAACTAGAGCAAGTCCAGCAGAGGGCCACTGAGTTGGTCAGGGCCCAGAGGTAGGAGGAAAGATTGAAAGTGCAGGGAATGTGTTGCAACATTGTATCAACAATGGGCACCTTCTAGGAGGGGAATGTGATTTTATCTTAGAGCAAAACTGGTTTAATTTGATTTCTTACACACACATGCATGTACCAAGGCATGCATGTCCTTATGGTCTTGTCAGGCTTCCTTGCAAAAATATTTAAAGCAAGGGATGCCAGTTACCAAGAGCTTCTCAGGTTTCCTGGGCTCTTAGGGCGGTGTCAGACGCTCTGGTTGTGGATGTTTACTTCCTCCCCCCCCCCCCATAGCCTTTGGGAGCTAACACTAATTAATCTCTCCATTCTCCCACCTCTGTGAGTCATTAGGATATACTACACCATCTTTTGTGTCCAGAGAAGCTGCCTGCAGATGTACTGGGATCTCAATGACCTGCTAATCTGGTTCCATCAACATATGCCATTTTATAGCCATTTTTCTGCCATTCCTTCTGGTGCTTCCACACCCATTCCCATTCATTCCTCATTAATAGCAATCTTAATGTTGCTGTTACAGTCCTCTGCAATACAGCTGGGTTTGTTTAGACTGAAAAGAAGGCCAAAGGGGAATCAAAGTGTTGTCTTCCACTACCTACTGAGAGTTGTTACAGAGTAAACAGAATTGGACGGTTCTTGTGGGTGCACAGCAGAAAAACAAGAGACAGTGATCACAAGCCATGGCAAAGGAAATTTTAAGCAAATACAAGGAAAACAAACTTCATGGTGACAATGGTCAAATACTGGGATAACTTGTCTACAGAGAATGTGAAATCACTGTCCTTGGAGCCATTAAAAATTTAACCAGGAAAGGCCCTGAGCAACCTGATCTGACTTCAAAATTAGCCCTCTCTAGGGGGAATGGTGGGGGGAGTGGACCCGGATGACCTCCAGAGGCCCCTTTCAACTTAAATTATTCTGCGATTCCCTAATTCTATTTGAGTCCTTCGAGGATTGCAACTTAGTCATACACATATGAACTTTTCTTCACACTTTCTTTGAAAATCTCTACATTTTGCATGCATTTGTCATGGCATACCAATGAGATTGACTCGTACCTGTTATTGACACCATTCCCAAAATCAATTGAAGTGATACTCGTATTTTTACATGCAGATGTGGATGTGAATGGCATGCACGCATGTCTATACAAAACATTATGTGTTTATGGATGTTGGGAGTGGCAAACTGCTATTTTACCTCCTGACATTTGTGGAAATGAGGCATATAGATGAAGGGCTGACTACCAGAGAGTCAGGTGGAGGTATATATCATCACAATTGCCTCTCCTCATTAAGGTCAGTGGGAGTGGCTCAGATACCTGCTTGCATTTAGGAACAGTTTGACAGCATCAGTGAGACAACAGCTTGTTCCCACTGAAAGGGGTTGTATTACTCCTTTCTCACACCCCACTTCTGGCCAGATAGTGCAGGCCTATTTTAGGGTTGGCTCTAGTGTTTGTTGGACTCTTTGTTGAGCCGATTTAATTCATGGATCTGGCAGAATACTTGTTTGGGGGGATAGGAACATATATACCAAGTTAGTTAACTAAACTGACTCGGTGAGGTGTCTGCAAGTGCCAGAGCTACCATAGGGGAACCACAAGGCACATATTCAGAAAAGGGAAGGATTCCTACAGTAGCAAGTAATTGGTAGACTTATCCAGCTGCATCATCAAGCCAAAGACAGGGAAGAAAGTGGCATACGTATACATATTCCTCACACTCGAGGCTGTGGGCAACGTTCCCCTGAGATGTACAGGGCTACACTACGTCAGTGCCTTCTTCTGAATCAGGGAGGCCTGAAAGCAAAATTTTCATTAAATTGGCAAAAGTGCAGCAGAGCTGGATGCAGCCCAGGCACGCATATAGCTCCAGTTTGGCATAAAGCCATGCCTGACAAAACCACTCAACCACAGTGAAGTTATTCCAGCCACTTGCTCCAGATAGCAACTGGGAGTCTCATAGAGCCCAGCAGGACTAGTCATACTGTCTCCTTTCTGCTCTAGATGCTGTTGGAGGAAGTTGTTCCACAGAGAGAAGCTGATCCTTCAAACCTCCTAGGCAGTGTTCTCTCTAAAATGGGGTCAGGCAAGGTCTCCTTAATTCTGTAAAAACGTGAGATGAGTCAGGGAGAAGAAAAAAATGCACTGTGTCTTCTGTGGTTATGGGGTGATGGAGAAAAGTTGGGGTGTGCTTGTCTTCCTGGTGCCTGTGAAAGGTGAGGTGGAAAGGAAGAGGATAACATTCAGGTTTCCTTTTGTTTCCTGTGTTTACACATGACCAGCCCCCCTGTGACTGGGGGGGCGATGGGCAGGCACGCAGAAGCCTTTCTCTGTCGTGACTGTGGAAGGTAATGAAGTGGATCGGAGCTAATTTTGTTCCTGCTTTCTGGGCTGTGACGAGAGGGGTCAGAGCAGCCAGGGCCCCATGTGTTTAGGGGGGTGTATGTGTGCCAGGGTGCAAGCAGCAGTCCCAGGCATGGGACAGGAAGGGATGGGACCGAGGTATCTCTGAGCACAGTATTGCGGGGGGCACCACGAGGCACCCAGATGCAGCATGTCCTCCGCAAATGGCGAGGTGGCCCTGACTGTAAGGGGCAAAGCTTGTGATGTGCCCATTTGTCCCAAGAGTAGGAAAAAAGTGCAAAACATGCAACGTTCCCTGCATTGGGAAGGAGAGGCGGACGTGGGCAGGGCAGAGAGATAACGAGTTGATTAAGGGCAGTTCAAGTGGTGAACAGAGGCACCCACACACGCAGGGCAGTAACAGAAGGCAGGCCGCGGTACCCCAGCCACGGGGAGGGCCCATCTGCACGGCCAACAGGCTCAGGCAGGGCTCCTCTGCCCACTGAGGCCGCGCAGAGGGGCTGGGGGGCCGCTGGGCCTAGGTGCTTCCGGGAGGGAGGCGGGGGACTCTCGGGGGAGGAGAAGGAGGAGGCGCGGCTCAACGGCAGCAGATCCAGCCTGGGCCGGTTTGAGCCGGTCTGGGCTGGTTGTGGCTCTGGAATGAGACAACAGCTGCTGAGGCGGCCGCCTGCAGCAGGGCGGGCGGCAATCTCCGGACTGGATTTCCCCAAAGCCCTTGGAGCCGGGCTCTCCGCGAAGCCACCCGGCGAGCCGGGCGCCAGGAGCCACAAGGTGGCCCGCGCGGCGCCCGCTGCAGCCCGGAGCTGGGGCCGCCTCCAGGCGAGGATCCACTCCCCGCTTTGCGTCTCGCCCCGCGCTGCCTCAGCCTGGTTGAGGGGCAAAGGGGCCTCCGGTATCGGGTTTCAGCGGGCGCAGCCGGAGCTGCCGCCAGTGGGGGAGGGGAGCGGCGCCGAGCCGGGCCTGAGGGCTGCCCGCCTGCGGAGCGCAGCTGCCGGCCGTGGGGAGGGATGGCGGCGGGCCCTCCTGGGCTTGGCCGTCCCGGGCACATGCGGGACGGGGGGGGGGGGTGGGGCTCGCACTCGCTGTCCCTCGCACAGGCACCCCGATCCCATGGGGCGCTTCCCCAGGCAGCCCCGTGTGTAAGTGCCAGCGCAAAGCAGCCCTCTGCGCGCAGTTTGGCACCGCCGCGTTGCCCTGTGGAAACCCGGCACGCAGCAAGGAAATGCTTTGGCGCGCGCCAGAGCGCTTCAGCAAGCTGTTGGGCACCTTGGCGGAGGTGAACCTGTGCCCCTGAGGTGCCCCAGGGCAGGAGTCCTTTGTGTTAACGGTCGTGCACCGAGAGCGGGGCTTGGTTTTTCTCTGTAATGCCTTAAACATAGGTTTTTTGGACTTCCACTAGACTCTCATTTGAAATGTCTTTCAGTCGACATCTGTCCTATGTTTCTTTTGCACTGTATTTGCAAATACAAAAACACAACACTTGATCTACCATGGTAGCATACAGAGTACAAAAAGGTGTCTGAATCCGTTCTTAAGCTAGGTGAAAACGTCCCTTGGAACTGGCTGCTTTTTTCTCTCCTGGCTGATACAATCTCGTTATTAAAGTGTCTGCCACTGGAGTACAAAGGCATTTAGACTCCTGACTTTTTCGGGAAAACGATTTTACACTTTTTACCTGCTAGAGGACATTCCTTTATACTTACCTCAGCCGACATTATCATTTGATTTCATTGTGCTCTCTAGGTCAATTCTGAATGCTTACCTATAGCATAGGAAGTAAGTATTTTTAACAGATGGGATGTTTTTCATATGTACATTACTTGCATTGAGATCAGCAATACCTTTGAGCAGCCACAATTTCTGGTCTTCATGTTCTTTTGTTCTTTGGGCTGCACTAGGCTGGTAAAAGGAATGTAAACTTGCCAGTGGTGTTTAGCCTCAGGGTAACTATATCGCGTTATCATAGTACTGAACAGCAAAAGAACACCTTTGTCCCCTCGTTATTAGAATAGGTCTCTGAACGTGTCTTCAGTCTCCTCATACGTGTTTAATCTGATTTTAGTTTTAATCTGTAGTCTCGCTCTCTTTTTATTGTGTTACGTTGTTCTCCTAATAACCCTGATAAATGGAAGAGGCTCTTTGTCCGTCATCAGCTGTGTGTTGACTTTCTTTGTTTGCCCCTCAGGGCGTAAGGACATCACCATTTCATCATGGCCACAGCTTTGTGGGAATGGGGATGCAGATGTGGTGCTCCCTTGCTTAGGTATCTGGCCCACTCAAAGTGGAGTCCAAGAGCCTATTGATAAAAGTGCTTGTGGCTGCCCAAATTTTGGCTACAGCAGTATTTTTCCCAGTGTTATCTGCAGTGGAGTTGCTCTGATAACTTCAGAGTAGCCCTAGGAGATCATCTAGCTCAGACAGAACCTAAAGAAGTAGGAAAGGATAGGAACTGTATTTTGTTCTTCAGAAGACCAGAGGGGTCAATATGTGTCAGTATGGACAAACTCCATTTTCGTAAGCACTAAATTTAGGCAAAGTCACTGGACCAGATGTGTTTGTGTTTCAGTCCAACGTGCTTAGTATTTGGGGTAAAAAGAGATGTGTTGGTTGCTCACGTTCTAATCCCTGTCAAAGGAGATCTGCAAATAAATAATAGCTATCAGCAGGTATTCTTTCCCATTGGCATGAAAGACAATGAAGCAAGAGAGCTCCGTCGTATTCATATTGGCTGCTACAGTGCGGTCAGCTCTGTTTCTTCAGGTAAGCCAGTCTTACTGCACTCTTCTGATGCTTGAGGCTCTGCATTGTCATAGGATGGGGATGGGTCCCATTCTGGGCTGTGGTATTAGAGGTCTGTTGAAATTCATGGGACATTTTACTCTCCCAGGAGTAGTACTTCTGGAGCTGTTCAAAAACTTTTCTACTATAATAAAAAAAAATCACAGAAACCAAAACTGTTATCAGGAAGCGTTATGCTCTGTACTACTGGAGAATAAAGAAGACAAAAAATCCCACGTTTCTGTTTGTTCAGTATTATGGTTATTGTGTCTTTATTGTGTCTTGAGGAAATGCTTACTGTAACTGAGAAAGTCAGATACTATTATCTATGACACAGATGTAGAAACTGTAAACTTTTTGTAGATAGATTTTTTTGCCTACGGTTACTTGAGAAGTGTGACTATGAACAAGCATTTTTCTGGCTAAGTATTCATCTGCTAAATATCGGTGAACATGTGTTGCTTCTGTCAGAGTTGCTGTGTTAATTTTGTCTCACTTGAAGGGTGTTGCATTTTAAGTTCCTGAATTTAAAAAAAACAGTATCTTTCTCTTACCTTTTACCACAAATGCCTCCCTCAGTGTGTGTATTTGTTAAAACATTTTGGCATTCCAATGAGACAGCTCATAACTGGAAGAGTGTGCATAAAATATTACAAGTAAGCCAATCATAAAGCAAGTTATGTTAGTGTTCTGCATATTTCAGATCTCTTGGTTGGCCCATAAAGTAAGCTTACGTTCTTGCACTTTTAAGAAAGAACGCAGTATCACTGCTGTGTCACAGCTGTAAAATATAATCCTTTTATGTGGTAGGCGTGAAAAAGTTTGTTCACACTAGCATGAGAATAAGGCTAAGTGACTTGCTGAAGGTCACACTGCAAGTCAAGTCAGACCGAGTCATGCACAGAGTGCCAATCATCTGATGGCTAACCAGTAGACTATGCTGCTCTTCTAAAATTCTTAGACTTTACATTTTTAAATTTAATAAAATCGCCATTTTTCTTTCACTTACCTGCAAACATACAAATTTTGGGTTAGTATAAACAATTGGGGATACCACTGGCATCTAAAACAATGCAGGATATTTAGTGAAATACTCTGCTTTCACTGCTTTGATCCACTGTTGCCTAGGCAACAATGAACTTTTACTATAGGTCCTGACAGATAAATACAAGAGAAATACTGTCTTTTAGGATAAATCTTAGTACTTTTCAAATCCATATACTTTATATTCTGTGAACAGTTGCTTATTATATTTGGACGTTGTAAAAGGAATTTGTCATTTTAGAACCCTCAATTGTCTGATTTTTTTAGTGGAATATAAAACCAAAGTACTAACGAACTGTGGTCCAGAAGACTGTGGGACGTGGTCTTTCTTGCCTCTGGAATGGGTATTTAAACCTAATGTCTTGACCAAACTCTAGTTTGTGTAATTAGCTTTGGTCTGCCTGAGAATCCTCTTGCCTTCCTTAAGCTGTTGTGCAGAAAATGTGGCTTTTCTGTGTTCAGTCCCAGACCTGGCTGAATTTTACCCCTGCAGACCTTTTTGTGATAACCAGAGGTGACTTCCTAGATCCATCCTCTCCTTTCTTATTGGGGGGAACCCAATAGGTTTTGATGTCCATCCGTTCACTGCCCTCTCAGATCAGATTCCCTCAGTTGTCTTCCCTTTTCCTTCTTTGGTGACTGTCAAGAGAGATTATGTGAAAACTCAAGAGACTTAGCAATACAAAAAGTAGGATGTATGTTGATAGCAGGAACATTAAGATGTGCAAAGCTCTTCTGAATTATCAGTCAAGCTGCCTAAGGCTAACCTGCCTAACGTGAGCTGCATTTTGTCACTTTTTTAACTGCAGGGGCTGCATTTCTGCTGTACGTCAGGGTAGAAACATCTGCGGGACATAGTTTTCTCACTGAGCGGTCCTTATGCCTCAAAACGCACCCTATTGATATAAAAGGTATAAGTTATAATGGGTATAAGTTCCAAATAGGTTACTCTGTAGCAGCAAGGAAGAAACAAAAGGGTGCAGTTAAGCTTTGCATAACAATGATAGAACTGACATTTTGAAGAAGGCATAGACACAAGGCAGTGAAGTTTGGTGCCCCCGCATTATACCTGATATAAGTACCAGAAGGAAGTAAAGAAGAATTAATGCCACCAAAGGCTATGGAGATACATATATTCTTATCACTATTTCAGCTGATAAACATTTCAACTTTAAAGTTAGTTCTGCATCATTCTTCTCTGCACAGCTGTGTATCAGTGTGCAGCTTTTCCCTCTCCTCCCAGGTAAAAAACCCAGCTATTAGATATGGATATTTGGTATAGTACTGCCCTGTGTTGGGAGAGGTTAGTTCAGTATTGCACGTGGAAGGCTGCAGATTTAAGACCTTCTCCCTCTCAGAAAAAGGAATCCTTTGGGGCTAATGGCAAACATGAAAGAATGTAAATTGAAAATGTCTTTTTAAGGAATCCACTAAACTGAAACCTGAAGTTTAGAAATGAATGTATCTGCCAACAAATGTGTGTCTATAATACAGGAAGTAATGAATACTAAAATCTTATTTTTTCTAGAGAATAGAAGTAATATTTGTATGGGTGATTGTATCTACATGATAGGCAGGACTTATTATAGGCACCACATACTAAAGTTGATTCCCATAGTAAAACACATTTCCAGTTGCAAAAATCTTTGAAAAATATTAACCATTCAGGCTAAAACTTACCAACCATTTCTTTGGCAAATGCAGTTTGTATTTTATTTCATTACGTTTTAATTTATTTAGAAAATTGCTGTCAAAAACTTCCCTCTATTTCTGAGAATGGAGTCAAGGAAAAAGAGTAGATTATTTTGCCTCATTAAGTAATTCTGATGACCTTTACTTTAGGAAGCTCCAGAGGAACATGACATTTTGGAGATAAATGGCCTTTATGCTGGGGATGTGTTTTACACTGTTCCTGTGAAACTGTCCATATTTCACAAGTTAAAGCCCTTTTTAAAAACATAGGTTGTTCACGCTCACAGCAGGCACCCTATTTTGTATTATCATCATGATCATCGTAAGCCTATCTAGCTCGCGCTCTGAATCAAGATCCAATTGTGCTAGGCGCTGTACAGACACAAAACGCGAAGACAGTCCTTACCTCAGAAATCTGAATAGAAGATCAGAATAGAAGATTAGACGGTGCAGGACAGCAGATGGATATGGACAGGTTGCTCAATGTAAGGAGTCAGTGAACTGATGCTGGTCAGTAGGATGAAGAGTGGTCGCAACAGCCCAGGAATGAATATGGTTTTCCTTGATTGTAGCTCTCAGCTGTTTGCAGGCTGGATTATGGCCAAGCATCAGAACTAAAACCAAGGAACCTGTTTCTGTTGCTCTCTGCCCCTACAGATTCCCACACAGCATGACCTAGTTTAAATGCACGGAGGGCAGAACTAGATACAGCAGGTAGGAAATGATGTGAGACAAGGATGAGGCAGGGATACAACTGGAACAACAGGTTGAGATGAAGAAAATAGAAGCAGGGAATGTGATTCTGTATGGAAGTACAGTGGAGTGGCTGATCAAGAAGACTGGGTTGGGAGTGGTGGAAAAGGTGGAGCCTGGGGGCTGATGAACTGTTGAGCCTAGGCCTTGGAGGGAGATAAAATGTGTTAAGAGAGTAAGAGGGCTATTAAATCAGCTGTTTTGGACCTCAAAGGAGACTGGAACTGAGTGAGCACCGAGTTTGTAAGCCTGGGAGGAAAATGACAGAAATTTTCATGAGCTAGACAAGGAAGTATAGACTGGGAGTAGAGGTAAGAGGAGGCAAGGAGTTGGGAGTCAAGCTGGCAAGTCAGAAGCAAAAAGGGTCAATTTCAAGGGAAATGGGCAAAGGAGCTTATGACTGATACCTCAGATTTCAATTTCAAGTCTGGAACAGAACTCATGACTTCTGAATCCCCCCAGTCCTCAGGCGTAAGCAAATAGCAGGGAAAGCCACTACCAAGGACACGCCACTCTGCATAGCAGATGAAAATATACTACCTCAGACACTTGCTCTGTTAACACAAGTCACAAAAGTCTGACCAAAGGACCAGTAATTCAGTCTTGTCTAGGATCAAAGTAAGTGTCAAGGTGACATCGAGTGATTGAATTGCTAGAGAAGAGTAAGAAAATATGTCCAGTTTTCTTCATTTTCTGTTCAAAATTACTTAAAAGTTTTATGTTAAAACCAGTTGTGAAGGCTGCAAAGTCAAGAATTCATTCAGAAAATACCAGAATGAAGGTTGCCTGTGCAACTTCAATTTATTCCTTACTTACGATAAGTATTACAGGCAGCGTTAATAACATAATGATACTCAATATTCACTCACAAGATCTTTGCCATATTCAGTGTGCAAGAAGGACTTGCAGGAGTGAATCAGGGTTACGCAATAAAGAAAACATTCACAGAACTCTTGAATTTGTTGCTGATGCTGGAAGTTGTGTGGTAGTTCAGAATCCCCATCTGAGTACTGTTCACTCTCTCTCAACAGTTTACACCTCTGCAAAGTCTCTCTAGATTTGTTATTAAGTTGGGCCTTGGCTAATAGCTTTTGTTGTTACTAACTGTAAACAAGTCTGGATCATGCTGTTGGTGTTTAGTCCAGCTTTTAATTTATTGGTAATACAAAGAAGTGTAGGCTTTTTGATGCTTTTTTTTTTTTTTTTGGTCATCTAAACAGCATGCTGTTGTCCTTTCTTTGGGACCTACTAATGCTGCTGGTCAGCCCTTGTTTGACATTTCCTTTGATTCCTCCATCTTCTTAAGAATCTGAGAAGGTTTCCTCATTTCTGTTAGGCATACAAAATAAAATCAGATTCTTTGTTGGTGTAACATTTAGGACATGCTGTGTGCTGTTACTGTTGAGGTTTAAAGACAAGAGGCTATATTTCTAGGGTGATTAATTACTTACCTGTAATTGTTTTCTTCATTTTCTGTTACAGTTTGTAGATAAAATACCTACATTAAAACTTATATGTAATTCTGTTTTGGTTTCCTTTAAGAGCTAGGGTAGAAACCTCTTCACTTATTTACTTGCTTTAGGTAATTCTAATTCTCACTCATTGGAAAAGGGAATGTGATGTCTTACAGTATAAGGGAGACCAGAAATGGTCTGGCTACAGAACAAGTTCATTCATGCTCTAAAATTCTCCAAACCCTAGAGAGCAAGAGAGATTGCTCTCCGTTTTGGGTTCTTGACCACAGCAATGAGAACCTTGGCAAATATTAGGTTCAGAGAAACAAAATTAGAATTCAAATTCTTTCTGTTCCCCTCTTCTAAAACAGAAAAACAAAACAAAACAAAACAAAAAAAACAGATGAGTTAATTTTGCTCAAAGCATTTTAGAAGACTTTCCAGCTGAGATTAAACAGGGAAAATTCTCAAGGCTAAAGATTAAACAGAAAATTCTCAAGGCTAAATGTGGAAAATTTAAACACAAATACTTCACAAAGTTTTGTATATAAAAAGTTGTTACAATTAGAACTCTTCTGAAACCTCAGTTATGATGCACTATTCATAATTAATGAATAATGGAGACTCACAAAAAACAAATCTTAAAGGTAAGCATTTGGGGATTTTCTTCAGAAATCCCAAGATCTAAACTCGCTTTAATGTTGACTGAGTCGTGGTTATTGATAACACGATAGAGTTACTGGAGAGCCTCAGGGGATCAGTAGCCTCCTCTTTAACCCTCCGACCTGTAGTCAGCATTACCTGGTCATCACTTCTAGTAACCTGAAAGAGGGAAGCCAGAGCTGCTGCACAAGCACCCGTTGGCATCCCGTCCAGACCCAGCTGTGAGCACCTCTGAAAATAGCTTGATGAAGGTCAGAGAAGGTTCCCTGTGACAAACTGGCTCAAGGTAGATTTCTTGATGAAGGCCTTAGGTTAGGTAAGCAAGGTATTACACGTGTCCATAATTTTAAATGGCAGTATGGTCATGAAGGCAAGTTCTTTAAGCCTCAAGTGCTTTACTAAATCAGAACTTGACAAAAAGAGAAAAGGAGGAAGAGGATAGGAAAGCAGAAGCATCAGTCTCTTTTCTTTCAGAGTGTACATGTCCAATTAGAAGAGTCAAGGACTGTGAGATCGGGCCAGAAGAGGATCAGGTATGAGTGAAGAAAGAGAGAGAGGGAATAATTGTAGAAGACGTGGGAGGAAAGGCGAAAGGTGTGTATATTAAAGTAAGACACAAAGCAATGAAAGAAAGGCTGGGAACTAGAGGAAAGGAATAAAACAGGGAGAAGTCAGTGAAGAACAAAACCAAAATAACATAGGAATTAAGGAGTAGATGGAGAAATAGAAAACTCCGCATGAAGAGAGTAGGGCAGAATAAAATCTCTTGAGTGATAGAAGAGCAACTGAACAACAAGCCTGGATAAGATAAAGTAAGTTTACAGGCCTTGATTCTGCAAGGCTTACACATACGTTTAATTTTAAATATTTGAGTTCTGTTAACTTCCATTGGATGGCTCATACACCTAATGTAAAGCATATGCGTAATTTTTCACAGGGGTCTTCTATTGTTTTACAAATTGTAAAGTTAGTAGATATTAGGGTATAATATTGGAATCCCCTACTTCCCAATGTCCTTTGCTTAGGAGGAACACTAAGTTTTTAATAAAATATCTATTGCATACTCTCACCTTCCAAAAATCCTTCTGAGGTTAAAATATCTCTGTGGACCTCAGTATATTTTCCTCCTAGATTTATTTGCTAAATGATATAAGGAAGGACTTGTTTGGTATAGTGCAGCTTAGAGTTCATATGCAGTACAAAAAATACTGTAGCTTGGTACAGCAGTGCAGGCTATGGCTTATAAAATTCCACGTGCAGTTCTTTGATGACTGAGTAATTGTAATTCATCTGGTCTTTAGAAGTTACTGGGTTTTGTCTCAGAGCAAGGTTAAGATTGTTGATGTGATCCTGGAAAATTATTTTTTTAAGAGAGTCATTGACTGGGAATAGCATTAGTCTGAATTAGAGTGTTTATAAATCCTGTTTCTGATTTCCATAGTTTACCCCTGGGTAGGAGGGTTTGTTTTAATGAATATATGCTGTAATACATCTTTTCCTGAATTGTGCTAAGAAGCTTTCGGCATTTAATTTTCCACTAGGTTGTCTTAACATAATCTTAGGGACTGGTTCTACATAGAGATGCTTTACACTGCATCTTAGGGTATCTCCACTCAATTAAGCAGCAACCTCATTTCAACTAAGGTGAGAAAACTGTGTGCCCCTGTATAGTGATGGAGAATGGTATCCCCCACTAAATCTATCCACACAAAACAGGCAAAAATCAGGCCCATGTAGGAGGAAGGTATTTTCCTTCCAGCTTTTCTTCAGGGTATTATATCAGTAAAAAAGATGCAGAAATGATCAGAAGAGTGAGGCAAGAAGGAATTTTTGTCCTAGCTCACAAAAAAGCCCAAAGAGAGAGTGCTTCTGGGACAGAGGATCGCCTGAAAGGAGCTTGTGAGCGTGAGCAAAGGAAGCGTCTCCTATTCTTACGTTCTGGCTGCGTTCAGGCAACGTTAAACGTGTGTGCTTTCTCTCCCTCTCTCAGAGAGCCCCCTGCCTCCGCTGTCATTTTTACCTACTAAAAGTAATTAATGGGCCCCTAGTTTGATCAGTGGATAATTACAAGAAAGCCTACCAATTCTGGATCACACATTCCCCCAAATCCATGTTGTGTTTTGATTGACTAGAAATGGGCTATATATGTGCTCAAGTACCACAGATTTCACATGTGTATAGTTTAACAGTGCCTCTTCTCATAGTAATTCATTTGGTAAGAGTTATTTCCTGTTTTTGTCTTATTGTTATGTGAGTTCTTTTTCTTTAACTCTGGGGTTTCATAAAGTGCTCAGTGTTTGACAGTGGAGAGACTAAACTCTCCAAACGTCAGTAGAGTTGTGTAAAAACCTGTTTCCTAGGATAAGAGGAAGAAAATGCTGAAAATTAATGAGACTGCAGCAGAATTTGAAATAGTGCTAATTTATGTCTAGCTGATGGGTATATACCATAGTTTCAATGTTTTCTTAATAATTTGGGCAGGATGAGTCTTTTTAAGTTAACTAGGCATCCATATGTAAAATGAAAAGATGGAAGCACTTTAAAGTCTTACGAGAAATGCTCAACACAATCAGCACCATGAAACCACTGAAATACTACAAAAAAACCTGTTCAACTTCCTCTACATTTACATTGTGATTGTTAAAAAAAGAAAGATTTTTTTCTCATTGATCATTTGAATAACATATTTGAACAATAGTGCTCTAACCAAAAGTCTGCGTCTGGAATGGAAATCTTCTCCCGCACCCCTTCCAGACTGACCTTCCCTCCCCCAACCACCACAGCTCATATTTCAGAGCTGAACTGGTAGCCAGCAGACCGCAAGCTGTCAGGAGGAATGCGTTATTTGCTGAAAAGAAAAACAGAGGCATAACTGCTAACTAACCCCCATCCTCCAGGACTGGACCTGCTTCTATCTTAAAAAGATGTGAATTTGCTATCCCGCATGGGTTCCATGAATCTAACAAAAACCATCACAGGTCTGCCCACGTCTACAGGGGTTGAAAGTACTAAGGGGATCCTGTCATGGTCAAGAGGCTGCACCTCTCCTCTCAGAAAGCTAAGTAGGTCATAGTAACTGACCTGGCACTGCTTTCTCACGTGATCTAGTCCTGGAGCCAAATCCAGATTTCTGTTCTCATGTGATTTAGGCAATCTGCTCACATCTGGTAGGCAAGGAAGATTTGAATCAATAAAAGCAAGGTTTATAAAAACATACCAAGATTACATGATTGCCCTTGGGCATAGGACATTTAACACCAGGTCTTGTCTCTACTAAAAAGTTTTTATTCAGACAGCTACATGTGTGTACCAGCAAACTTTGCATAAGCAGACATGAATCTTATGTCAGTAACTGAGTTTCTTTTGTCCATCCTCCCAACAAAACTGGCAGAGGAGTACCCCAGCACTATAACTGCATCCACACTCAGACTTTTGACTCTGTAGCTCTGTCAGTCATGGAGAGTGGGAGGGCTGATTTTTCTTCAGCTTTGTCAGTAAAACTTCAAAATGCAGATCTTGAAAATTAGAACAGTGTTGGAAAAATTCCTGTAGTAAAAATCTTAAATTAACAATGTTCAATTTTTACAAAAGTTTTATAAAAGCCAAAAATACCTTGTTTTTCTTCTTTTTCTTCTCTCCAATCTTTTTTTTTTTTTTTTTGGGGGGGGGGGGATTACATGTTTTATTCAACACTAATCATGAGCCATAATTATAGCATCTGTGTCAGTGTGCACACTGTGGCTGGAGTATATTTTGATTCCCAAATGGGCTTTAATTGCAGGAGGATCTTTCCATGGAATTAGGTGTGATGAGAAGAGAAATTATGTAGAAAAATGGCTAGACTTAGTAAGGTGATGGCAATGTAGTAGACTGTAAACATTAAACATTTATAAATAGAAGAAGTAATTAAGCCCAGTGGCATTGGCTCCTGTAGAGGAATTTTGATTCAAATACTTTTTTCCCCTGAAATATTCATGTATGTCCAAAACACATTCTTAATAACGTCTGGTTCTAGAAAGCCTGGAGCTGAGAGAGTTCTCCTCCATAACAAAGCAAGGCATCTTAAGGTGACACTGGAAAAACAATTGTCAAGGACCATCTATATAAATAAATTATTATGCAACGAGCTGAGGTGTGAAACAGTTATTCTCACCCATTCTTATCTCACCCATTCTTAAGTCACATGAAAAGCGCTCTTACGTGTTCAGTTTTCTGTGTTATATTGGCAGGTAAGCAAGCTCTGAAAAATACGTTTGCTTTTTACTGCACTTGGAAGTTAACATGAGCTAAGAGACTATCTGAAATAACTGTGCACATGGATATTCATAATTCAGAAGGTATCCACACATGGACTTAATCAGGAAAAGTTTCATGTGTAGATAAACCTTAATAAAGTATTTACTTAAAAGTGAGAAAATTTGACAGTCAAAGGGTGGTTGTTTATTCGTTTTGTTTAGAAGCTTTAAAGCTGGATCCAAACAAGGCTTCTAGATAGAAACTGGGCCAGAGCGTCACTTGGTTCCACGCAGTGCAGAGCGTGAGGTGGGCAAGGTGTCCGAGACAGGTCTGCAAGCTTTTCCCCTGCTTCCGGACCCAGCTTAAAGTCAGACTCATCCTTTCCCTGACCAAAAGACGTCTGAAGGCACAGACAGCCTGGGAGCAGTGATCCTCCAGGGAGCTCAGAGCCAGAGGTGCTGGAGCACGGCCTAGGCCTGCCAGAGGGGCATGGGTCATGTCATGGATATCTTTGGTTTGACTTCCTGGAGGATCATTGGTGTCAATGCAGCCCTCCAGCCTCAGGACATCAAAACACTTCTACGGAGGACACAATTTAGGGCATGTATGCACAAGTTTCCCACTTCCTCCATGTGTTTATTGTTAAAAGGAGGGCTGTTAGGGAGAGCCCTCAGGCAACCCTGTGCACAGGCCAGTGCATGGGGAGGGATGCAGGGAAACCTTCTCACACTAGTCCTTCTGCCAGGCAGGGAAGAAGACACTGTCAGCTCGCAGTTGCCAGGAGGCGCTGGCTAGTGCTTCCAGAAACACTGGTGGGGTTGTGTCTGGGCCAGTTAAACCTGTTAAACGAGTGTAGCAACTCCCCCAAACTACCATGCTCCAGAGCTCCTCTGGAGACCTCATACCTTTGCTCCGCAAGAATGCGTCTGTATACTGCTGCTTGGGGCCTGTCCCTCCAAAAGTGCATGACAGAAACCATTAAATTTTGCCTCTGATTTCTACCTCAGAGCTAGGTGTGAATGCCAATGGGCGTTTTCGGTTTTGAGGTTTTGTTTTTTTTTTCTTGATTAGTAGAAAACCCTTTAGGCTGTAGCTTAAGCTCTTACCATCTCACAGTTTAAAATAATCACAATACTATCAGAGATACCAGTAAAAGAGTGAGCTGAATGCAAGAAAACTCATGCGCAGGTATCAGCAGCCAATGAAACTGAATTTGAAACTTGTGCTTTAACCTCTTGAAACAGGCTCCACCCTGTTAAAACCTGTCCTGCTTACATGCCTCCTGACACAGACTGCTGCCCTTCCCCGCCCCCCAAAAAATGACTGACGGCAGACAGTAGATGTTTGACTCACACACCACCTTTTCCAGCCAAGGTGACTAATAATTTCTGCACAACAGCACCATGGCAACGGTTGTTAGGAGAGCAGTAGAATTGCTGCAGATGGTGACTCGATCCACGTGCCGGGCCAGTGTGGCGGGCCGGGCGCAGAGCCTTTCAGGATCTCAAAACCTGGGCTGACGCAGCTTCTGTCGATGCTCCCGTGAACCAGTAGCTCTTCAGGAGGTGATTCAAGGCGTCCTTCCCAAATACTGTCTTCTCAGCGTCAGATCGTGACCCTCAAGACGTTTATTTCTCCTGCTGCTGGTTTTCCCCTCGTTCTCAGAGTTTACCCCCCCGCCCCGAGCTGAGCTAGCCCAAGTGTTTGTGGAGCTGCGTTGCAAACTGGCGTGCTGAAGAAGTGAAAAAAGCAACTTTTTTTTTTTTAACCCCTGTTTAACCTGTTTTTTTAACCCTGTTTAACCCTACATTTAAGACCGTTTCTGTGATCTGGTGCTGAGGACATCTGCGTAAAGAATTTATCAGTTCAATGAAGTGGGTGGCAGACAGCTGGGGGTAGGAGCAAGCAGCTGAAGATGGGAGGCTCTCAGATCTTGCGAAGCTGACTTCAGCACCAAAGTCAACCTGTGGTGTGGTTTCACCCAGAGTACAGCTGATGTTTTCCTCCCCTTCAGGTTGAGTAGTAATACTAAAATAAGCTGATTTTTCCTGCAGTTGTTTTTGAAAGAAAACCTTCTGCCTTAGATAGATTGTTGACGGAGTCTTTGGTTATGTTTGGAAGAGGTGAAGCACAGGTAGAAACATGTGAACTTTTACACCCACTCTGTTCTTTCCCCATGTGGTTCTTCTCTGAGCCCACAAGACCACCACTAAGGCAAAGAGCAGTTTGGTTTCCATGTTCTTGCTGTAACAGGCCGCCTTGCACCGCCTGCCAACAAAAGGACTGATTAGTGCCCTGGGAAGCTGAGGAACATGAACATTAGCTCCTCAGAAAATAACCACCAGCTCATTTTGTACAGGCTGCCAAAAGCTACCAGTCAAATTAAAATAACTTTCCATCAGGCACGCCTAGCCAGAGAACAGTTTGAAACATCTGGGTGACAGATCCTGTTATATCAATCCTTTTAGTTTAGTTTTTTAACAGAAGCATGAAATATTTATCCTGCCTTTTCACAGTGAGAGCATGAAAAAGTCCCCCCCCCCCCCTTTTACCTCTTGCTGTCTATCCTCCATGCTCTATTTGTGTTTCCTAGCCAGCTGAGTCCCATTTCCTCGTTGTGCTGTTCTTCACCTTCCCTTTCTTCCCTTTCCCCACATCCTAAATGCCATATGTTATCTTCTGTTCTTTCTTTTTTGTGTAATAGTTAAAATGATAGTAAAACAAAATCTAACCAAATTTGACCAAGTCAAAAAAGTACATAACTTCATTTGCAAACCCCTAGTCCCCAGAGAGGAAATAACCTTGTCTATAAAACAGAAAAACACTTTGGCACAAACAAAACAGAAACTGTCAGGAAAACTATCAAGATGTTTCTCTGGGACCTCTGCAGGAACCTTGGCAGTGCTTTCATAGATTAAAGTGATTTAGTCTAGTATTGTGTTACCTGTAGCAATCACTATTGGTTGCTTTGGGGAAGGTACAAGATGCAGAATAACTCACCCAGAAGAAGCCTCTTTTAGCACTTCCCTTCCTCCCAGCAGAGTTTGTCTTCACTTGACTTTACTTCAAGTTAACTAATGGCCATTTAACTTGAGTCACTTGATATTTGTGAAGGTTAATGTGTACACTCCTCACACAACTGATCCAGGTTATAAACATTTGTTCTTTAACCTGAGGCTATGGCTTTATCAATAACAAGGGAGAGGGTTGTATACATAAACTTTCTCACTGAAAACCCTACTGGGGACAGCACACAGACAATTTCTACTTCACTACAGCTAGGGAATGCCCTAATGTAGTATTTCCGCCCAGCCTAGTTACAGCATAATAAAAACTAAAAGGCTCTGACTTTCCTAGGATTTCCTAGCAAGATGGTTACTAACAACGAAAAAACCTGCAGTTCTGTTTGTAAAAGCTGCAGGCTGCTGCTTGCTCTTCCCAGGAATCTGTTAATTTTTTTTCTCCTTTCTAAATACCATTCTTGAATGATGAGTCATGGCAGGAAAGAAAGCTGCCTTGTGTCCTTGGTGCAGTTGCCAGAAGGCATACGTCTGCCAGCAGAGCATGTACAGACTGTCCTGCAAACTTCAATGCATTTGACTTTGCAAGTGCTTACACTTGCAAGATTTCGTCAGTGTTGAAAGCATCGGTCAGCCACTGTGTCCTGTAAAAAAGATGGAAATCCAGTGGCAAAGAATGGTGTCTGCCAGGAAGGATCTAGAGACAATCTAGAGCCATCTTTTTTGTGTAATAAACTATCTTGTTTCTGATTATTTTTTGCTAAGTTATCCAGAGGTGGAGAAACTAGAAAAGACCCTGAAGTCTAGGTGAAGTACAAATTCTGATTAAAAATAAGTAAGTATAAAAAATGAGTTAAAGTTGTAAATAAGCATTGCTGAATTAAGGGGAAAGTAATGTAATAGAAAGTTGTAATTAGGAAAAGAAGACTGAAAAGCCCAGGACATTAAAAGTTAGGGTGTATGAAAACTTTATGATGGAGACTTTGTGAATGCTGGCCCAAATGACTTTTTACACTGTCCAGTGCTATCTGTGCCTTGCACACATTCTGTGTGTGGCAGATAATGTCCCTGATTCATAGAGGTAAGTCCTGTGTATCTTGAGAGGTTCTGTCAGGACACTATAGTCAGAAGCCTCTTCAACAGTATCAGCTGTGATTCACTTGGAGAAGAACATGGAGTCTAACCAGGAGGGTAAAAAAAGTTTAAGATTTGTTCAGATCTGTAGAGCCCCATCAATATAATCTGGTTTGCTAGTTCACTTCAAAAAAGCCAGAACATCCACTTCCTTGCCAGAGGCCGTGCATGAGGAATTTAAGGAGGCTTCTGAGGATTTTACAAAGAGTTGACACTGGACTAATGTAAATGTGGTAACTACTTTAACACAGACAAATTGGAATCTATGCAGCCAAGAGAGAAGTAATTTTTCCAGGTACTACTCCTAAATATGATTCTCCTAAATCAGTTACTGCGGCTTTTTTACAGTCAAATTTTCCTGTTTCTCAAATTGTCTTATCATCAGTACAATAGTAGGAAAATACAAATTAGGGATACCATGATTCTGCCTGTCCATAAAATGATAAGTTTTTCAAATTCAAAATGTAGACATTTCCTTGCTTGTGAGAAGTCACACAGCACGGGGTCCGAAGAGGGTCAGATGAACTATGCAAAGGCTGAAATGAGCTGTGCACTGCAAAGAAAAGGTTTCAGCTGGGGACTTCGGAGGAATGTATCCATCTTAGCTCTTTAAGCAGCTTCAGCCAGTGAGGTTCCTCCTGTCCATCAGCCCTGCCAAGGAGAGGCATCAGATGAGTAAATTCCTTCCATCCGTATCTTTCTCTTACCTCAGCCTCAAACCCTGCGGGTTGCACTTACAACGAATGGAGAACAGCCTTCATTGCGTTGTGTGATGGAAAGGGTTTCCATCTGTTTTTTTATACTGTGAATTCTGAATTCTATTTAATTACTGTACTGCAGTCTCTAAAATAGAAACATACAGCTTTGCAATAGATTTCAATTGCTAAGCAATCTTTCTCCCATGTTTTTAGTTAGCCACTGAATTTGCATTAGCAGAGTATCTCAGCCAAGGACATTTTGAAATTGTTGCATGATGTTTACTTGTCATGATGTAGCACTGCGTAAATATGAGCTGCTCTGATTTGGTGTTGCCAGCTCAAGACCTGAGCACACTAGGAAATTATTTAATTTTGGTTTCTTCCTTATCCTGACAGGAAATCTCTAGTCACTAGTCTCCTAACTACCTTCAGATACTGTTACCAGTTCAGAACCAAATGCGTCACCCAGCATCCAGCTGCAATAGCATTAAATTTCTCCCCTTAAGTGTCTACTGCCAGCACAGAAAAAACAACTTTGGGTAAACGAAAGGCAAGATGTTTGAAACCTGGATGTTTGGATATAATTCTATTTTCTTGGGAATTCTCCATATTTCCCTGGCCAGGCACATTGTAGCACCATTTTCATTAGAAAAAAAATGAATAAAACAAATGATTTAAATTGTAAAGCTGCCAGTCAGTGTTCCAAATCCTGGGATTTTTTTAATATTTAAGATCACAAAATAGCCTGATTGTGAACTTATACATGAGATGTTTACATAACTCTTAGTTGTCAAAAACAGATTTTCAAGATAACTAAATCTATGTAAAATACATGAAAAAATGCCCAGACCATCAAGTTCTCAAGATGCTGGACACTGAGTGACTTTGAAAATGTGGCCAATTGTGACCAGAAGTAATTACCATCAGAGAGTTATTTCTTGTCCTGTGTGAAACGAGTTAGTATACTGTAGTTTAGTTCTCATAGTTAAATGACTGTGTCCCAGTAACCCACCAATATATAGTTACCAGTGTTGCCAGTTTTCAGCTGCCTGAACTGAAACTAAGAATCAAAAGGCTTCAACTCTTTCCCATTGTCAGAAATCGGGAGTTTGCAGTACCAATAGTTGTTTTTCTTTGGTGGACAAATATATAGACACAATCCATCTGGCATCTTTGATTTCAGCATAGTGTCTGCTTCTGTCGGATAAAAATTTCAGCTTTTTTACTAGATCTAATGGAAAGTAAAGGAGTTGCTTGGCTACAGACTGATCATCTGCCAAGTGACAGCAGAATACATTTACAAAGCCGTCAGGCAAGTAGAGGGCTTTATGATCAAGGGGTACATTTCTGAGCAGTATCTGCCTTGGGTGACAGGTTGTTACTGTGTTTTTGCCCAGTAAAAGTGCCAGAGGTTCTGACCAGTGACTAGGCGATACAGACCTATTGAATAGCCCGTCAGGGTGCATCTGCACAGTTCCCACCTGTTCAGCTAGAAGGTTACTGGGGTCTTGATCAGAAATGAAGTTATAGCAATGGGGAAAAGAATGTATTTATACCAAGGGAAGTAAAGAAAGTATTTTTATTAATATTGTGTAAATGGATGTTATTGGGGAGAAACAGTGAACTCCCAATAAAATTTCTCAGCTGAATTTTACATAGTAATAATATTTATTTATTCAACATAATAGTGATCATTTAAAGTGAATGGGGAACAATGACAGAATTTCCTTTCACTTTACAAAAAGTGAAAACTCTGTTAAAATCTTAGCTAAAGTAATATCTCCATGTGTGTGTGGGCACTACGCTCCAAGAAAGATATGCATCGGCTGGAGAAAATCCAAAGATAAATAACAGCAACGTTAAGAAATCTGGGAAATCTAGCCCAGGGTTGGAACAACCGGAAGTGTTTGGTCTAGTGAAGAATGAGGAGAAATGTGGTTAGAATTCAAATACTTTAAAAGTTGCTGCAAATAGGAGCAGAATAATTTTTTTTTCTTTCATGCCCACTGAGGGTAGGGTGAGAAATGACAATGGAAAGAAGGAAAGTTAGCTTGACATTAAGAACGTTTAGCAGATCTAGAAAAACTTCTAAATGTAGATATGAACTGAATACATTGCATTAGAAGGCTGTGAAATATTTCTTCTTCACTTGTCAGCTTTCTGGCCAGTTTGCTGAGATGCAACCATGAGCTCAGCAAGCTCCTCCTTCATCCCCTTCACTTCCCTGGAGCTTCATCAGGTACTCAGCAGATGACAACCTCTCTCTATTAGGTCTGCAGTATGACTGTAGGTGGGGGCAGAAAAGAAAAGCAGCACGGGTCATTATTGTCCAAGTACTACACAGAATGCCAGCAAGAATGAAGTCTGGTTTTCTTCATCAGTTTTTGACTGTTATTTCCAGTTTGAAGTGCATATGGAGATGACTTTTTTTTTTTTTTCACCTGCAGCCCCTTTCTGTGGGATCTTTAAACCTGTACAAAGTTGGTAGTTGCTTGGAGAGGATCTGAGGAAACTATAGGCGTAACTGTAATTGCATGCTCAGACCTGCAGGCTGTCTGGGTGGAAGATGTATTTGAGATGTGTTTCAGAAGTTGGAGAAGAGTTTCATTCAGGAGTCACTGGCCCTTTCGAGAATATGCATTGTGCTGTTTGCGAGGCTCCAGTCTCCTGAGCTGAATTCGAAAGAACATACTGTGGGCAACCTTGAAAAGGTGGCATTTGCCTTGGGAAGCATTTGCCAAAGTTTAATACATAAAAGTGTTTGTATACATATGGCAAAGACATATATATAAATAAAATGCAAATAATAGCAATGACTGCCTTATAATGCATTTGGAAAGATCTGCTTTTGTCAATTTGCATTCTAAAATATGAAAGGTAAATAAAAGGTCGGTAAGCAAAATTATTTTTCCTATTGCACACCTAGTAAAGGGCTATGGGATACGATACCTGCAGGAAATGAGCCTGTTAAAAATTTAATCCCTTGGCACATGCAGCATTTCATGCCTTATGAAGAGCAGACAGAACCTAAGGATGCAGCAAGAGGCTAACTGTTCCCAGTACACAGACACTGGGAGGAATGAGGTGATGTAGCTGTTTCTGTAAAGGCATATGATAACACTACATGAGCTCTGTGCACCAGTCACCAATGGTTTCCAGGAATATCTGTAACGTGGATCTTTGCCTCTGGGCCACGGGCTGACAGGAACCATATCATTAGGGCCTGAATTTGTTTGGATACTTCGTAAAGCCAACTCCAAATTTTGCTGCAAAAATCAAATTTGCTCCACATAGTATGGGTGCTCCTGTCATTAGCGTTAACAGAAGTGCTGGTGTTGCCATATCACTTACTGTAGCCCTGCCAGAGATCCTTTGCTTTGTGGTGGCACCAGTCCATGTCCCAGAAATATCTCTCCTCTAGTGTTAGCACTGCCAACTGCTTGCAGGTTATGGTATTTCAGAAGTGGCTCAACTAGGAATGGATTGTCTTTCTCTCAGGAGAACAGGAGCATATTCAGGGAATCCTAACAGTTACATTGAAGCATAAAAGGAGGGAACAGCATGGCCACTTGAAGATGTACGCTTTTCTGCCTTTACTTGCAAACAAGTTGTAATTGCACAGTCATACTGCACAGTGCACTTGCATTTAGACCAGGAAGGGGACATCTGGTCAAGATGACTTCAGGACATGAGAAAGCCGAACACGAGTAAATGGGGAGGCTGACCCAGGTGTGAAGAAATAGTGATGGGAGGACAAGAGGCAGCAGATCAGCTTCTCTGAAACACATACACATGCATGTGACCCCAGTTCCTGCAGGATTCCCATGTGTGCAGTGCAGAAGCAGGGGAGATGACTTCATGCCAGCTTCTTGGATATATTTGTCAGTGCTGCAGTGAGAAGCAAGAGTAAGGAACAAGAATAAGGTTACATGTGATTTCTGTGCTGGTCTTCAGATGTGAGGAGGTTGCTCCTTCTCCTCATATAATTCGGAAGCACGTGTATGGCCACTTCCTGAAACTATGTGAGTCATGCTTACTCATAAGTTTCTCTTTGACTTTCTTTATATGAAGTGGGTTATGAAGTGAGGAATAAACACTCTTGAAGCTGTTGTATTTTTATTTGGACTCTGTGGCCTGTTTTTCCAAGTCTTTTCTATATTAGCCATATAAATGTAAGGGTTTGTTAACTTAACTTGAGTCCGTTGATATTAGATCCTGGCCATTGTTGCCACCATCACCTTACAGGCTTTTTTGTTGTTGTTTTCACCAAATGTATATTCAGTGACTTCAATGTATCTTCTTTTTTTTTTTTTTTTTTGTGGGGGAAAAAGTTGAACAAATCCTACAAGGCATCTCTTTGAAAAGAGGTAGACAAATGACATTTGTAACATCAAGAGGAAGCTGCTGGCTTGCAGGAAAAAAAACCATATATATATATATATATATTTTTTTTTTAAGTTAGTTGCATAGAGGTATACATACAAATAATGTCAAATATTTCTAGGCCTGTCCTTGTAGGTTCTTAAACAGATCTTTTCTCCAAAGCAATTTGCTTTTCTTGTCTACAGTACAGATGCCTCAAAAGTAAAAAAATACCTTGTCATGCATTTGCCTGTTTAAGATTAGAAGTCAAATGTAATATCCAGTGATCTACTGGTGGGATACCCCAGGATTAACATGATGCAATTTGTCCATTCATTCCTATTTCTCTCTTCTCCTTTGCTTCTTGATGTCAGAAAATTACAAAATTGAGGTGTTCAGAGGAGTGCAATAAGCATTTAAGGATCTTATCATGTTGAGTTCCAAGTTAATCAGTTCTCACAAGCTAAGTGCCTGTATAAAGGAGACTCCAGGGAAAACCTGTTTGCTTCTATAAAAAGGCTTTATTTTTTTACCTATGCTTTTCATTTTTAAATGTTTGATAAGAACCTGAAAGTACTTTAAAAAGGAGGAATGATTATGAGATTGCCCTCACCTCAGACGCGCTCCCATTTCAGAATGAGTGCTTTCCTGCATTAGGAGTTACGCACTGTAATGACTGGTCTCTGGAGGAAACATGTTGTAAGTTTACACTCTTCGTACCAGCAGCATTACACATCTACGTATGCAGTCATAAAATAGACCCACCCATGCAATAACTATCACCACATGAATGAGAGACACTTACTGAGGATCAAGTCTATACATGGATGAATGTGCATATGATGGTACAATGGTCATAAATATTACTAAATCTTTCTGGATTCGGGTACTTCAAAGATACACGTTTTTATAGGTATATTAATCTGACCTTCTTGCATTGCAGGTTATGAAAGCACAATAGTACATGTGCTTAGAAGTTAATTGACTGAGTAAGCTTGGCAGCACACAAAGTGAGTCTTCTTGAGACAGTAAATTGTCACTAATGAGAGCCTCATTCCAAGTGTTTGATATTACCTTGCCATACTACTGTGCAGGCATACAGCTATGGGAGGGGTTTGAATATGTAACCTTCCATTTAGAGAAGCAATAACACAACGCAGAAGAGTATGCAGCGTGCAAGGTTGCAGCAGCTTTCTTGCATCTAGAGAAAGAGGAAGTTAGAAGAGCCTGCTGTTAAAATTGGACAATCATGATAGGTGGGATTTCACAACAGAGATGAGGTTGCAGAGACATCCTGAATGGTAAATGCATGTGTCTTGACTTACTTAGCAGCACGTTTTTACATTACCAAAAATGCAGAAGTGTAATTGCAGGGACATTGGCAAATAAAGACTTTTCATCAGCATTTTATTTTCAGTTGTACTTTAGCATGTATGTGGGACAAAAATAATTATTTCACACTTCATTATTCAGTGACATAGTTTCCATGCAGTGCCATCTTCCTCCCCACCATCACTCAGTGTTTACATGAGCTAAGGGGAAGGATAAACATTTTCCTGAAAACATTCCACCAGAGTTCAGTGCTGACAGACACAGATACGGAAGTGATTTCAGTGGTCTCACCAATGATGTCATCACACTGTCCTCTTTTATTCTTAACTTTCCTGTTCTTGTGCTGACTGACTGCTTCCCTTGTTCCACTCGGTGCCGTCTTTCCTCAGCACTGCTCTTCCTGCCCCCAATGCTCCCTCACAACCTTCCTTCCCTCCTTCTCTTTACTTTGTTTCCAGCAACTAATCCCTTCCTCTTTTTTTTTTCTGCCACATGCTTTATAAAGCATTTAATGTCTATCTAATAAACACAGGAGAGACAAAGCCACACCCCAAAATCGAAAAACCAAGAGAGAAAACATTGAGCCTGAAAGATCGCCAGTACGATTTGCTCTTCTGTCTGTGTCTCCTTTCTCCCTCTTATCTGTTGTATTCTTTAATCATAAGCATCTGGGGATAAATGTTCATCCTTACTTTTACCGTGAAAGTGTTAGGGCACTATAACAACTCAAATATTTTCAAAAATTTCTTGTGAAAGCTAATGTGAAACATGCAGATAAGAAGCTGGAACCTTTAAAATGTTAACCCTTTTAATAGTTTCAAACTCTAATGACTCTTCAGTACTTCTTATAGAAAACTAAAAATATTGCAAACCAGAAATTTTACTTCTTACCCCTTTGTGAATTATAGAAGCATCAAAGCAAGGAATCATTTGGTCCTACTTAAATAATTCAGTAATTAAATTTTACAAAAAATGTGCCATTTCAAAACATGATCTTTTTTAAACAGCCAGAAATAACAGAGAAGATTAGAATGAAGTGGCCAATTCAGCATTAAAAATGATGTGCAAGAGGGAGTTAATTTTTTTTTTGAAGCATATGCGATATCAGCATTGTCACACAATGATTAATTACAGTATAATTCAGTCCAGTTGATGCCGAAGTACTATCAGGTCATGTTTTTTAATGAT
Organism: Struthio camelus; assembly: GCF_040807025.1. Lineage (NCBI taxonomy): Eukaryota > Metazoa > Chordata > Aves > Struthioniformes > Struthionidae > Struthio > Struthio camelus. The sequence goes on from NC_090942.1 coordinate 55,711,363, forward strand.
TAATTGATACTAATACAAATGTATGGCAGTTATTTCCCTTCTAGAACAATTATTTATACACAACATACATATGCGTCTGGAGCCTATGCATGTATTGACAAATACACAATCACATATATATAAATACACGTGTGTGTGTGTGTGTGTGCGCGCGTGCGCGTGCGTGCGCGCATGTGTAGTTCAGATGTACTAACACCATTGTGTTCACGCTATAATTATTCCCAGCCATGTTCTTTGTGGTTACATGAATTAGTGGTAATTGTAAGATACAAAATTACTAGTGTAACTATGCTATAATTTCAGTATAATTACCGTCATTGTATTGTGAAGTTTAATCAAATATCAGGCCTGTAGACTCTTTCAAAACAGAACTTTTAAGTGCAACCATTGCATAAATAAGCTTGAAACTTTAACGTATTTGAACATATTTGACTTTCTAAGTTTCCTCTTTTTCTCCCACACTAACACCTTTTTATATATATATATTTAAAAAGAAGAACCAGTGGGCAACTGAAGAACTTATATATTTGACAAATACTTGGGCAAAAAAAAAAAAGAAAAAGAAAAAAGAACCTTCTTCAATTGCAGAGTTGAGAATGATTAAATCCTAGCTCTGTAATTTTTTTAAAGAGATTTACAGTAAAGCCAACACTGGTTTTATATCTTTATATGAGGTTACAATAGGATTTTTTCCTTTGGCTCTCACTTTAATCAGTATAATTCTAATAATTTATTATTCTCATCTGTTACTTTACTGAAGATGCATGGCTGCCACATTCCAACTTAAGAATACTGCAAAATTTCATGATAGTGCAGACCAAAAGCATGCTGTAGGTAACTAAAATTGAAAGAGAAAATAAGGAAGAATTTAGTTGATCTGCACTGGTGTTTGGCCACAAACCTTCGCCCAACACCCCTGCACTTGCACAAACTGAAATGGAATCATTAATAAGTATAAACCAAGAAGACTGTTGCCTTTCACATGAAAGAAAGGTGGTTCACCGTAGTTATGCATCCCTAAAAAAGGTCCTATTTTGCAGCACAATAGCAAAAATAGCTTTTAAGTATAAATTTACAGCAACCTAGTTTAGGATGCCCAGGGACAGGGGCATCACTGATAATTGTCTTAGTGCTGCTATAGTTGAAACCCCAATAGCTGCCTGTTCTCCTCAAGCATAGGTTTCTCAGCTTTCTAAAGACCAGATGCAAAAGATCCCATGCATCAAGCCCTATGAGTCAAAGATGATCCATATGTATCACCATGATCCATAGTATGCTCATTCCTAAAATGTTGTATTGTTTGCGTGTTAGATAAAGTGTAAAGATCTACAGGCCTACTTGTGCACTACCCCGAAGCTTACAACACCATTTACAAAACAGGAATTGTATATTAACAAATCAGTATAGCAATACACATGGTAAAGTGTGAGGCAGAGGGAACACACACCTTTCTATATAGCGGTTCATCACTGTTAAATAGCAAGAGAGGGCACATGCACAAGTTGCATATAGTAAATAAAATATGGTGCTTTCAATAGCACAGTTGACTATAAAAATGTTACTGTTCTGTGCTTGATAATATTAAATGTGTTTTCAGTTTAAACTCAGTGAGTTTAAAGGTGAGTGTAAAACATGGTCTCTTTACAGATAGAATTATTCTCTTCTATATATTTTATGCAGAATAGTATACATTCTTTTCTAATGCAATAGACCATAATTTGACCAACTGGTGCTGGTGGTAGTCATAAATAGTGAGATAGAGAGCCAAGGAAATTTATCACATCAACTAAAAGCCAAGAATAAAATTCTATACTTCAGAAATGCTATAATACGTGCTCATGCATCATGAAAAGCAGTTTTGGCCACAGTGATTTGTACTTTACACTAACATTCTGATGTCTGAAGAACTTTGGAAAGTTTTTATTTTTCTGGAGCAAAGGAATTGGGGGGAGGAACTTGACAAATTTGCTCTTCTTAGCACCATTGCAGTGAGTCCTCCTCTTCTTGCTGCCTAGATACTTGCTTCTAGCATGGCTTCTCATCAGCTGCCATTGCTCCTTTTAATGTACTTAATTTGCAGTTAGTAAGAAAGTTTATACCTAAAATGGGAACTCTGAAATGCTAAACAAATGACCAGTAGACTAGGCCTAGTGCCAAGAATTCAGATTGCCCTGTAGGGATTTTAACAAAATAATCAGAGACTTCTTTCCCACTGCACATTCCGCGGTAATGGAAAAAGCTCAGTTGTGGTTTCTCTTGCAGATATAACAGAGCCTCAGATTTAAAGCCTGAAGCAGAATTAAACTCAGGAAGATCAAAAGTGGATACATTTTGATCTGAGATGTCTGACGCCCTTGTAGAACTGTTTTCTAACATGCTATATAGAAATTGCACATGTTTAATAGTTCAAGCCCGAGTGAAGCTGCAGCGATCATGGGAAGGTGGCCTAGTGGAGCAGCTTCTCCCCTTTCCTATCAGACAGAGCCTGGGCTCCACCACACATGTTGAGTAGGGAGACTACAACCCCATTAGCCTTCCTGAGTGCTGTGACCTAGTATAGCCACACTCTATGTCGTTTAGTTTTCACAGCATGCCGTTTCCAGTTGTTTTTTGAAAGGACAAGTGACAAGTCAGCTTGTGCCGCCCTCTGTGCCAATGAGCATTTTTCATTGTTTTTATAGCTATTCTCATTTCTTTCTTTCCAAACAAAACATTCTCAACCTTTGATTGTCTCTTCTAATCAATGTTTTCAGAAATTTCTGAACTCAAATTTCTGTAGGGTGTATTTTTTTGAGATGGAAGTATCACACCCAAAGCCAGTATTTCATGTGAGGGCATATACTAGAGACACCCAGACAGACAGGCTAGCGTTCTATTATTGTCAGTGTCAATTTTCTTCTAACTTTGTATGTATTCTCATATTCCCTTATTTTATTTTGTTTTGTTTTGTTTTGTTTTAAATTTAAATCATTAGTCCATATTCGGTAAACATTAACATTTATGCGTCCACCATAACCTCCAGATCTTTTTTTCTGAGTAATCAGCCAAGGTAGAAGCCATCTTTAGGTCTCTGTATTCCAGTTTCTCATTCTGAGCTCTGCTCTAGCAAAGGAAAAGTTCAACTGTCATTATACAGATAGATATTTGCTTGTCCTCATCAGTTTCCTCTGGACCTCTCTCACCTGTGACCTCTTTCACTGAGACACAAAAGTCTAGGTCTAAATAAATCCCCATAACTTCAATACGTTCTATTTTAAGGAACTATGTTTTACCTAACCGCATTACTAATGCTACTTAAAAATGAAAGTACTGCCCTAGCCTTTTTTTTTTTTTTTTTAAGGTAACGGATTCACAGCAGTGATGATGCTCAATGTCCCCTTTCTGTCTGATCTCAGCCTCCACCGAAAAAAACAAAATGGTGGGAGAGGCATTCTCTGACTTCTTTTCGCATCCCCACGCACCGGTCTGCTTGCCCTGGCTGTACTCCTTTACACGCTTCCCTCGGAGGTTGGCATGGAGGCTGAGGGTCCCTGACAAATTTTCGGTGTGACTGGCGTGTGCCTTGAGAGCCTCCTCCCAGGAAGGCTGCAGGCCCCAGCTCCCTGCCAGCGCCATGCGCAGGCCTCTGCCACCAGCAGCACCCCCCGGAACCCCGCTTCTCCTCTCCCGCCTCAGCCAAGCTCCCTGCCTTCCTTTTTTTTGCCATTTTTGAGCCCTTCCATCTCTTTTTCGACGTTTCCCTCTCCCTCCCCTCCCCCCTCGCTCTGCCTTCCCCTCCCCCCTCCTCCAACTGCTGTTTTCCCAATTCCCTACAGACTCCTCTGCCCGAAGGCCCGGTTGCTAGGCAACCCCTCTTACCTCACCATGTGGTGCGTTGCCATGGCGATGTCGCCCCACTCCGCTTCCTGCCATAGCACCCCCTGTCAGGTTAACCATCGGCGGCACGCAGCGCAGGCCAAAGCCACCCCAAATCACGTGGGCTCGCGGGGCTGGGGGGGACCCCCAGGCCCCACACCGCCGCCGTGCCGAAGGGTGCCTGCGCCGGCCTTGCCCGAGGCAGCACTCTCAGGTCTGGCCCCACAATTTCAGGAAAATTGCGCGCTCCACAGCTCTGAAACAAAATACCACCCCAAAAACCCGGTGTTCAATAAAAGCAGAGGATGGGAGTTCAGGTGGCTCGTGAGCTTCACCGTGGTCATGGTGCAGCTAACAGGCAGAGCTGTTCTGTTCTATTTCCATGCAGTCCGTACGTTGAAGTAAATTGTTTTCTCTGAAGGTGCCAGAGGGAATTCAAGAAGGTATGTGTGTGTGTGACCAGGAGAGGAGTAATCATCTTGAGCGGGAAAGAAAATCCTAACAATGGTCGGTTTCCTATTCTAGGGAAAGAGTCTCTTACCACTAGTGGTGAAATGGCAAGTAAGCAAGGAAAGCAAAACTATGGTGCTACTCCTCAGTGAGAACGGTACAACGGAAAACCAAAATCTCTGCAGCAACTGCGGCATTACCTTTCAGCAATTGAAAGAAGAGAGTTAAAAAGTAACAGAAGCAAGGTCACTAAGCAGAGGAAAAGACAGGGAAGCAGAAGAAAATTGCTCATTTAAGAAAAATTGAAACAAGACAAAACCCTTTACCCTTTTAGAACAAGTAAGTGACTTTCCTGGACAAAGAGGGTCAAGTCCTGTTGAGTAGGACTGTATAACAATTCCAGTCCTTAGAGTTATGAGGGCAATCAGATCAAATATTTCGTTTTTCTACAGTTGTTCCAATGCCGTTGCTGTAGCTTACAGGTTTGCCTATTTGCAGCTGCATAGTTTCTGGTCGGTTTTGCTGTGGGGTGATCAAAAAAGTGAGTGATAGTGAGCTTAGTTTTTCTCTCAATTGATCTGAGAAGCCCTGAACAGTTTCACATTTCAAAGAGAAGCTGAACCCAGGAACAAGCTGGAAAAGGGTAAAGCAGAAAGGCGGGAAAACCTGGAGCAGCTAGAATACAGTGCGATAAGGTAAAGTGAAAAAGAAACAGTGCACACCCCTTCCCCTCATCTGGGGAGTAAATAGGCTTTACATTAGCATGAGACTAATACAAAAGACAGAGCCACATAGAAGAGGGGAGAGGAATCACTCCTAAAAATCTCAGTAATTGGAAAAGAGTTAGTTTTTCACATCTTTTGTGTAGGGCTGGCTGGTTTTGTCCCTCGACGGTGAGAATTCTAGCAAGAGTCTGGTGCAATTCCAAAATACATTTTAGCAGGTGCAGTTTTGGGGACAGGCATGAAAAGGTGATTATAGAGAGGAAGGTATGAAGAAAGACGAGATACTTGGTTTAATTTAGTAAAGTTTATAATACAAATATTTGGGAGGAAGATGTTTACAAGGATAGGAAATACAAGGAAAGTAAAATAAATGGTAGGAGGACATAGGACCACAGCAAAGGAACAGGACAGAGACATTACTGATTGGACAGACTTCAAACTGTTTATGAAAAAGAAGTGTAGGGTAGTCTGGAAAGAAGATTAAAAAGCAAAAGATGTAGCAAACAGATATGGTTAGACAGGTTTTAATGGATATGTTTTTTAAAAATGTATCAATATTCAAGTGATGTCCCTGACAATTATTTCGGTTGCTGTTGGCCAGGTCTGTTGTTAATCAAATACTATGTAGAAAAATTGTTTTTTAAGTGCTGTGACATTTTTTTAATGTTTGCATCTGTCATCCATCACACTAAAAAGTTGTATTTTGGTAGCTAACAGCGTTACAGTCAGATACACTAAGAACAATTGATGTATCCCTTTCAGTATAAAGAAACAGCACTAGAAGCATGACAGCACCATATTTAACCTTGCTTAGCACGCTGAGTTCCAGAGATTTCTGCTTGTTTTTTCTTTAGCGATATGAGGCCAGGATAAATTTAAAATGTCTGAATTTTCAATCAAATGTATTTTTAGTGGTTCTTACATTTTATTAAACAGTATTATTAATATAATAAAACATACTATAAACAGTCTTTCAGATTAAATCTTAAGAAAAAGTTACTGATATCTAAAACTTTGGCTAATGTGAAAATGCAAAACAAAAAGAGTGAATTTGCTCAAAGATCTCACAACCATTTAAAACACTCTGTTGAACAAAAATGTAACTTTTTCCTAGTATCTATGGATTTTGTGCGTAATCTCTTCTCTGCCTCTCGCTCCAAAAAGGGTATCTTTGCCAGGGAAAGAACTTCCTTAGAAAGTTGTCCCAACTCCATCCCACTGAATAAACTGAAGAGGTAAAGGCAGATGTCTAAATAATGTTTTGCTTTGAAATTCTTAAAGTTGTTCACTTCCTGTAGAAACAAATGAGGTGTATTTGGGAAGATGGTTTTGTTAGCAATTTAATAGTTTGACTGATACTGTGAGCTACATCAAGCAAATGTAAAAACATCAACTTGCAGAAAAACACAAACAAACAAACAAACAAACAGCCAGCAGCTTATAGTAAAAGGAACTAATGTTTTGCCATATTCCTCAAAGAGCAAAGAACAAAGAAAAATGCATGATGTATGACACTGCAGGAGCTTTGGGCTCTTTCTTTTTGGTTTTATACTGTAGTTACTGCAGTCATGTCTTGGCCCAGGACTAAGATTTTTAATTACTTTCATAGTGGCTTCATTATTAATAATTCCGTTCTGATTTTAATACCATATGCTATTGGAAATTATGGAAAACATAACTGTTATGTATATATTTTAGATTACTTATACTGAGTAAAATAGCTGCTGTACCTGTTCTGCGGAGAATATATTCTTACAAAAGCTTCAAATGAGGCTTCAGTTCTTACTTCTGTAAATAAAATCTTAGGATAATGTTGGAGGATAGCAGGGTAGAAATAACATGAAATATTTTCTATTTTACCTCTGTCTCTTGCCATTTCTGATATGAATGGAAACTAAAAATCTGAATAACATATCCATAGCCATGGAAGGGATACATCCAATCTGCCCCCCACAGCAACTTAGTTGCACAAGCAGAGGACCGATGAGCAGTTCAGAATACCCATCCTCACTTAGTGCCCATGATGAGAGGATAGATGTAGAGCAGATATGCTTCATAGGTATTGTCAAGACAAAGTGAAAAGAAAGTTTCTGATAAATAGCTGAAAAAATGCCTACCCCCCGAAAAAATGGAACTGATTGTGATCAAAAAAAAAACCAAGCTTTGAGAACACTTGATTCACAGCTTACATGACATGCAGCTCTCAAACATGGACGGGTCACAGCACTTGCAGAGTCTTGTAACTTAAGCACAGTTAAGGAACGAAGGCAATCAGAAGATTGTTAAGGAGAGGAAGATTAGGGAATGGAGAAATTGAAAGAGTGGAAGGAGAGTAGGTTGACGCTGCGGTAGAGGTAGAGGACATTAAGAGATGGGGTAAATGGAATGGATGGAGAAGAAGATAAAACGGTTGACAACTCTACTTTCTAGCCTACTATCTAGAGCAATCAACCACTCCTCTACCTTTTAATTTCCACGCTCGTCATAGGCAGGCATCCATTCACTTTTCACAGCCTACCTCTCAGGGGATGGCTAGGTATGGAACAGATGTCTCTCACACAAAGTTGGGAACGGAGAAGTGATCCCATGTCCTCATATCATTGGGAATGTCTCTGTGAGATTGCGCTGCTATACTACTAGAGGGGCAAGATTGTTTCTGTAGGTGCACATGTTAGCCAGACTCGAAGAAGGTCTTCCCACCAGTGGCCCCTTCATTCAAATTCTGAGGACCATGCCTCCCTGATGAGGGGGGCAGAAGAGCCAATCTAAGCTTCTCTTCCTTGCTCCTTTCAAGAGAGTACATTTATGTATTTTGATCTCGAGGACCTCTACCCCAAAAATTGTAAGAGATGCTGTCTCTGTTCCCCATGTACACCAGCATCTGGAGAAATCCTGAATAAAATTGTTCTGCTAGGTCATGGAAATTAAATACCCCATTGCTTAAGATGCTTGGAGCAGGTAGTGGATAACAGAAATGTCTTCTTAAGGCTAGAGGAAAGATTAACTACTAAAGTGTTGGGTTCTCCATTTGCTGATGGCTTTGAATCAGGATGAGTGAATAGAATATTTTGATCAGTTAGATGCTCAGGACAGGAAGAACTGTTTAGTATTTTCTAGGCTTTGTTTATACAGGAGATGAGCTATTGATCTGGTTTTACTATACGATAAAAAGAACGTATGGGAAAAAGTTGAGGAGGAAGAACTCAGAATGCAGCAAAAAATACCAGATGAGGGCTTCAATTAGGAAAAAATTTAAGGACAGGAAAATGTCCTGAAACTCAAATTTTATCCACAATGACTTCTAGCAAAAATAATGGGAAACTTACTGACGAGAAATAAAGCTTAAAATTTTCAAAATTTTTTTTTCAAACAAGCACAATTGCTTTTTAAGGTTTAGCATAAATCTAGTAGGTTTGAAGTTGATGTTCATTTTTGCTATACGTCATTATAGATAAAATTCAGTCCGACCAGGAATGATTATAATAACCATAATAATTAAATAAACCCAAACAAGCACATTTTCACATTCCACACATTTTCTGACAGCCTCTCAAATTTTCATTTACAAAGTCTCCAGCCAATTAACACAAGGCTGATCATCCCGATGTGATTAAGAGAAAAGAAAAAGAGACCTTTCAAAATACAACTGAGGAGATATAATGAGATATTTTTATCCTGGTTCTTAAGTAATTCCTGCCTTGAAAAAGATCTCTGTGGTTAAGCCCAAGAGTTTTACCGTTTTAGGTTGTTACTAAAGCACTCTGCATTTGAATCTTCACTGGCTATTTCCTGTAGACACCTAAAACCATAATTTTTTAAGAAATTTATAATCTTTACTACTTGGATTTATTACACCCTAAGTATTCCACCGTCTAGAAGGATCTAAAGCAGGCATTACATTAAAAAAAGCCCAAAGTTAGAGTTAAGAAAAAGAAACCAAGAAACAATGTTTATCCTCAGGGTAAGCCTTTTAAAATGGTATAGACAATATTTTTTAATTTTCTGAACTAAGTCAATAACAGTAAAAATCACCAGGTGATGACTACACAAAAATCAACACACACATTTCAGATATATCTACATAGTTCATTTACTAGAGCCGTCCGATATTCATTACATTCCACAGAGCTATGCAGGTACATTTCTTCCAACAGGTCAGAAAAAATTCCCAAGAGTACCTGCAGGAGGAAACATCAGAAACATTCTTTACATTTCTTCATCAGTTACTAAAAATATTTAAATACACTGGATAAAATTTAATGAGATAAAAGTTCATAAAAGTTTGCTTAACTGTGTAATTTGGAGGTCAGGCACATCTCATTTAAAAAGTACTGTGGGAGTTAAAACTGAGATAGCACTATTTATTTCTCAACCTCTACTGTAATAACAATGCTACCACAATATTACTTTGTATTTGGGGGAGTCCTTTTCTAAACTAAGCTACTTCCAGAGAAATTCTCTCTGAAGTAAGGAAAATACAACTGCATTCAGGAAGTAAATCACATAGTCAAAACACGTGATGAAAAAAGATTATTCCACTGCCACCATATGAGCACTTCCAGTGATTCAAAATAAACTGCCAGAAAAATAGGTAAAACCAGAATAGCTTCCATAGTTTTAAGGTTCTCCTGTATGTTACCTGCTGTTCTTCAAAAAAATATGCACACAACTTTCTCATGTCAGAGAGTAAGTGGGACAATGGAGGACAAGCTCTTCTTTCCAGAAAACAGATTTGTTTGGTGCTTTGAAATCACTTAATTTGAGACTCTTTGGAAAAGGATTTTATTTAATAAATTCCAATTGTCCATTAGCTCACATGTTGTTAACGTTACTTTTTCTTTTGAAGTGGGATAGACTCTTTAGCTAGAGGTTAAGCATGAGAATCCACACTGCAGATGATAATGCCTGGTCATATCTCAAGATACTGGTAGGTTATGTTAGTGTAGTAGAAACAAATTTAACAAGCTATAAAAATACATTTTTGTCAATTCCTTCTTTGCCACTGAACTGTCTCTTAACCACTGAACTGTATCAATCTTGTTGGTACAGAGGCTTACAAAATTACAATTTTCTTATTAAAAACAGAGGTGAAGTTTGATCTAGTTTGTTATATTATTAAGTGAGGTGGAAGGTAGTAAAGTGAGAGGACAACTCAGAACAGAGAAAAAAGACTGCTAGGTGCTTAACAAACCTAAACACATCTGCTCAGTAAATAGATGGGCTAGGTAATACAGCAAAGTCATAACAGAGTAAGTTTTGACGAGAGAACAGCTGTGCAGCAGAGTACTTACTTGATGGTTAGTAAATTTATTATTAAAACTATTATTATTAAATCTGAGAGGAATAGAGCGGTTAAAGGCTTTTTCCCAAAATCCTTTCTCTTATGACCCCTAAAAGTAATAGAAAGATAATATTAGCGTATTTTACAAAAGTCATGTAATTGGAAGGTATCTACAGTGAAAAGTAACCCACATGAAAATGCCTTAAATAATTTCAGTTCATTATAGGGAAAATTCCTCAGATGTTTTGGTTACATTTTACCAGGCTTGTGATCTTTGTATGCTGTTAAGTTTAACTTTTAAAAAAAGTCTAGTAAAAGCCTTATTTTCACAATTTCATCCTGCTGGCTGTGCTGTAAGTTTTTGTATGAAAAAAAAGAGATGTGCACTTATAGTAAAAAGGAATTTTAAAAAATCCTCTCTTTGCTTTTCTTCATCAGAAGGGTATCATGCAGTTCCCTTTTGAGCTATGTTTTAAGCCTCCCTGGTGAAATTCTTGAAATTCTTGAGTCACTAAATCACAGGTTACATTGTCAAATAGGTATGTTTTTTTTTTTCTCACTGTACATATTTTTGTTAGTGAACAAAAACTTGGAAAACTCACTATTATTTTCTGATATTACAGTGTTTCTTTCACCCTGTGTAAGACTATTTATAATCAGAGAAGTCTTAATCATTCCATCCTATTAGGCTTTTACTGTGCAAGAAAATATTTATTACTCTACTCCATTACCAAGAAAATTAACATAAATGTATTGGCTTAAAAGTGTCATTTATTTATCAAGGTGATCTTGTGCAATTACATACTTTCCAGCAATTATTTAAAAAATAAAATGGGTACTTTTTTCCATATAACTAACCATTTATCATGACATTTTGATTTTTTAAAAAGACAATCATTTTCTATATATATAAAGTTCATTTTCATCCTGAGAGCTACACCTCTTCTGTGCATCAATTTACATGCTTCCTTTTAGGTTTCCCATTTGTGACTCTGCAACATCTCCATTAGCAGTTATTAAATCATATGGAGAGGAGTAATATTGGGAAATATTCAAGGTATCAAGCCTCGTTTTACTAAAACAATTTCAAGTATAGAAAGCATCATGTAATCAGCTTATTAGTGATCTGTTGTTCACAGGCTGGGAACCACCCTTTAGCAGTTATGTGGATATAAGAAAATTAAATGTTATGTGCATACACCAAGACTGAAATTCAGTGTCTGAGGACATGAAGATGAAATTCTCTGTTGCACATAAAATAGTATAATTTTCTTTTTTCCAAGCACATTAGAATCTATTGGTCTTTTTCTCTGTGCTTATTATTGCAATGTCTGAATACCTTAGCAGATTCCTCAGACAGGAAAGTGAACTACACGGACAACTACTCTTTTATGGTGTTGCAAGTTTAGTATCTTGTAAATTTAACTCCAGTGAAGTATTTGCATTACGCATCACTGTTCTCAGCAAAAAAGGAATTTTTCAAATAAAGAAATGTCACTGAAGTCATATATTCTCAATGATTGTTTATTTTAACTTTCTTCTTACAAATAATCTGAGCAGTATAAACTGATACACAGTCACTATTTTGCATTTATAACCAATCTGACTTCAGCAAGAGCAGTTAACAGAAATCTGGACTTTGCCTTCCTCAAATTACTGAGCTGACAATTTAGACATTGTCATTGCTCTTAAAATTTAAAGATGTTAACTCGCCGCTTATATTGGTATCTCAAATGTCATTGCAGGGCACTTACTGTATCAACTATAGCATTGAATTAATACAACTGTGGACTAAGTGAACAAATAAAGTACAGTTTTGTTTTTGGGGGGTTTGTTTGTTTGTTTGTTTGCTGTTAAGGCTCAACAGGATTATTGCCTGAGAAAGAAGCTAAAAAAACCACATTCAATAAAATGACTAGGAATATTTTTTAGTTTTTCCATAAAACCATTTTTGAAGAAATGACAAATAATCTGAAACATTTAAATGATAGAAAATGGGTATGGTATGATACCATAATGAACATATTAGCATAATTTGTGCTAGGTAAAAGAGGAATTAAATCTTTCCCCTTTAAGAAATAATTGTTTTGATACTGATTTCCTTTTAATCTTTACTGTCTTTAGTGACCAACAGTTAGTAGCTCTGAAAAAAAAAATTACCTGGTTTTGGCTGGTTGTTTAATAGTTTGTCTTTCTGTAACTGTTATGGAGCAAAGGAAGTTTTTAAAGTCCACTTTTGTCTTTGCCACAACTCTTTGCTGAAGTACAAGCTCATGTTCTGTCTTTCCAAAAAGTAGGCGTACAACAAGTTAAAGGCAGTTCCATATAAAACTTTGAATATATTTGTGTCTTGTCACCCTTGAAATGTTTAATTTGTTGGTAAATGGCTAATATTAAAAAATGCTCCCTAAACAGTATTTGAAATATTTATGAGTAGTTCTTTAAAAATAGCTTTTGGTCTACTGGGCCTTGCACAAACTTCCCATGCTATTAAGCGTAAGATTAAGTGTTATGCAACTTTCGTATTTCTGTATTTCATTACAAACTTGGCTCTCTGAACTTCTTTCCAAGATTTCTCAGTTTCTGTTTGCTGTGGACAAAATACAAACTTTGGACACCTGGAATCTTTGGAACTTGAAAGAACAGTGGCATATTATTAGACTTATAAACGCTTCAGAGATTGTCCGCCATCTAAAGTCTGGGGACAACCATAATCAACAGCATTCCACCTCTTCTCTTAGTAGTCAGTTGGTCTTCTAAAGCTGATTAAGCTATGTCCTGTGATCAGTCGAAACAGATACTGGGATCGACAAATAAGATTTCTTTGAGGCATTCAGATTTTTGCTACTATCCTTTCCTCAGAGAGCCAAGAAAGATTTTTATAAACATTCATTTCATGTTGCATTTCTATGTTTTCTATTTATCTGTGACAAAATAACAAGCTAATAGCAGCAAATTCACACCTAAATGCACACTTAATAAACTGTATATTCTTTAGGGTGACAAATCCTCCCTCCTCATTCTTCCTTCAGGTACATGAAATGCATTGCAGTGGAAAAAATACTATGTTGCTGTAAGGGCTTCCGTACTAAATCAAGTTTGGAATACCACCAATTGTTATCCAAAGAGATGATTATATTAATATCCAATCTTCTGAGAATATGCATCTTAGCCTGAAAGTTTTTACTCCTGATTGATCTCAAAGGATGTTTATGCATGGATGCTGTAAAAGTGCTCACCAGCAGTGAAATGCAAGTTAAATAATAGGTACAGCTAGTAGTTGCCCACTTCTGGATAGTTCTAGCCTTTTCTACCTGAAATATCCTGTCCTCTGCTTGTGTGCAAAAGCACAGAAGACTCAACTAAAATCCAAACCTCCCATTTTCCAAGATAAAACATTCTAGTACTGACCTAGAGCTCCAGGAGCTCTGATAAAGCTAGCTGTGAAAATTTTAGAAATTATTGTCTCAGGTGTCTGCCACACTTCCTGCCAGAAACTGCCATGCCTGCTGCAGGGACAGCAGAGCAAGATGGCCATTCACACTTTGGCTGTTCAAGTTCCCAGGCTAGTACACCTACTCAAAGCACTTTTGTAGATGTGCTGGCCCAAAATCATGGGGCGCACATGCACATCTCCCGCTGCCATCTTCGCTGTGTAAGTGGAAGCATTCAGCAGAGACGTCAGGCAACCCACTGGGAACGGCAACATCTTAAAAACCTGCTGCTCAATCTGTAAAGTGCTTCTAGCAGAACCCTTGCAAAGCCTATGCCATATAGGTACTGCTTCACTACATACGGGGACGCAGCAGGCTCTGCACATGACTGACAAAAACTCTTGCTGTGTATTTAGCACACTCTTGAAGTAGAAAAATCAGGATGCCATTTTTCATTGTGTATTTTAAGCCTTCAACAGGAAAAATGTCAGTTTGCCTAAACAGAGGGAAAGGGCCTCTCCCTTCATCACGGAGTCAGTGGGCAACAGGTACTTGAGTCTCAAAACTAGTGTTGAGCTAACTCTCAAGCAGCTGTGGACAATATTCATTTCTGCTTTTGGTCACAGAACAGAATGCGCCAAGTTAAGGCTCAGATTAAAGTAGATCCCATGCTCTTCTCCCCCTGCCCCCTTTAGGTAGAAATTGAGGGTGAGTGGGAAATGGTCACTGCAGATTTTGACCTGCTGATCACCCAGGCTAAGCTGTGCACCTCTGATGTACTTCAAGTACTGCTAACAGCGCTTTTTGGTTTCTTGACACTCCTCGAACCCAAAGCCGGCTATTAAGAAAACCTCTGTGTTTTGGCCAGGTGCTTCCTGTCATAAAGAAAACTTGAGGTTACCCCCAGGACAGCTCAAAAAACCTAACAACAGGACAGGTAAGGAAGCTGCAGCTAGCGGTGCTGGAAGCTGGTGATGCAGGTTATTTTCTGAGAAACCCAGAGGCCCTCAGTAAGGCTTTTCACATGTGCTAGGGAGGAGATACCCTAGAGGCCAAAGCAGCCACGTCCCACTGGGGCGGGAAGGCGAGAGGCAGAGCGAGGCGGCTCCTTCCGCCCTGCCCCCCCGGGCCCCCGCGCGCCGGGGCAGCGCCCCCTCGCAGCCGGAGCCGCCGCGCGCGCGCCTCGTTCTACCCTCAAACGCCCTTGGCCGCAGCACGTTATCGCGAATAACCGTCGGCAACCGCCCGCCAAGGGGCGGAGCCAACTGCTCATTTAAATAACTCGGCGGCTCATTTGCATGCTGCCAAGATGGCCGGCCCTGCGATTGGCCGGCGGCAAGGCAGCCCCCGCTGCCGGCCCCTGTGCCGGCGAAGGGGGCGGGGCCAGCCGGGAGAGGGGAGGGGATAGACGGCTCATTTGCATAACGGCCCGGCGCGTGCGACAGGGGGAGGCGGCGTTGGTGCCTGAAGTGGGTTCCGATTTTGAATCTACGGCGGCAGCGGAGAGAAGACAGGAGCGGCGGCCGCCGCCGGAGCGCTGAGGCAGGGGCTGCCGCAGGACGCAGAGGCACAGGTACTGCACGTCCCGTTCGGGCTGCGGGCGGCGGGTCGCGCTCTCACTGTGGCCGGGTAGTGGCAGCACTTTATGCCGAACGCTGACTCGGGCTGTGGGGCTGGCCGCAGTGCGCATGCTCGGGAGCTGCAGCTTTGCACACGCGCCACGCACCCACACTCACAAGCGCACCACAGCTACGCGCATACTGCATGGGAGCACGTGACTCGGCTCCAGTGCAGGCGGCGGCGCGCATGCGCGTTGCTGTTTTTCTACTGAGGTGGTGGCAAGTGGGGAGCGTGGTGTGGGGACGTTTCCTCCTCCGCCCCCGACGCTCCCTGCCGCGGCCGCGGTGGGTCACAGGTAGGTCTGATGGGGGCAGGGCAAAGCTCGGATTCTGGATTGAGCCCTGTAAGGCAGCATGAGCCTGGAAGTAGCAGGCAGTTGTCCCTCTTTCGGTCTTCTTGTTGTACATGTGTCAGGTGAGGTGGGGGCGCTCTTTTACACCACGCCAGAGGGGTGTTTAGGTGTGGGACAGGGGCGGATCTGGCTGTGTAGTGCCTCGAAAGCACTACCTTACATATGTCTGGATTGGGGATAGCATCACCTAAGTGGTGGTGTATGTAGTTGGTGAATATACTCCTAAGTATAGCAGATGTTAAAAGTTGAGCATCGTGGTTGGATGGGTTGTGGAAACAACAAGTAGAAAACTGTTCTTCTTGTTGCGCTCGATAACATGCTAATAAAATTTCAGCTAAAAGTTTCTGAAGCAAGCGTGCTTGTGAACTTAGTAGAAATGAGGGTATTTCAGTGGGGAAAAAAATAGGCTAGTTCTTCGTTATTTATGTGATGTTGTCAGTAGTTTATTATAAAATGAACTAAACAAGGCCAGAATTGTTATTTCAGGTTGTCCTGGAGGCCTGTGTTGAACAAAATGGCTTAAGTTAACAGTGTAGTATGTTCATATAAAGAATTTACATTTGATCTTCTAATTTTCTTTATACCGATGTATTTTAAAAAATTGAAATCTTAGTTTAATACTACATTTTAATTCTGGGGTGACACTGGAGCATTTTAGAGATGTAGCATTGTTCTCAACTGTTTTTTTTTCTCTTAGCAGGTATATTCCCTTCTAATTAGGTCTCCTAATGAGACCTTGATAGATATCCAGTGGATATGCCTGCATTAGAATATTTTGTTGCATAACAGTCATCTTGAAATAACTCTGCATATTGTGATGTCAGTGTGACCCTTAACACTGAGAGGCTTGTTGGATAGCATTCTTTTGATGGAAAAATGTCCATCTAAAATGGAGAGGGGGAGATAAGCATTACTTAGCCCTACTCTGTTAGGGAACAGTCATTAAGGTTAAAACTGCTGCCTTCGTGCAGTCACAGACAAATAAACGCTTGTAAATCTAGACACCTTATTTAATGTGGCATCTGATTGTCAGAAATAGGACAATGTTTTAGAAAATATATGTTTGGTACGTTCCCCATTTTATACAAGTAAATACTGTTCTTATGAATGAATTTATGGGAATTTGCATCTAGAAGATCAATAAATTGTATAAGCATGCTGTCTGGATTTATTTTGCAAGTTTAAATACATTTCAGGCCATCTTCTATTGTAACAGGTTGTTCTAAATACAGTTATTGCAGTTATTAATACTGAGTTTATATTTACTTTTTGTTTATAAAATGTAGAGAATGTACTTAATGTCTGCTTAAGCCTGGTATAAAAAGGCTAGATATGAAATCAGTACACAGAGAACTAATAAGAATGTAAGAAATAAGTATAGGGTTTTTTTTCTGATTAGATACTGTTTTGGGCAGTCCCAAAGGAAGGTATGAAGGAAAGTATTATCTTGAATATTAAAAAACTCTTTAAAGTGCCCTGCTGTTATGTGGTATGTGATCTTGGGTAGGTAATTTCTCAGTTTGCCCATCTGTAAAATGGGACTAATGGTAGTTATCAGGACAAACATTAAATGCACTCACTGATGTTTGCTTGAGGACTTGTACAGTTGACGAATCTTGGCAACTAAAATAATATTTTTATCCTCAATTCTTGCAGTTATTTTTATATGCTCTGGAAGTATCA
The DNA here is from genome assembly GCF_040807025.1 of Struthio camelus. Lineage (NCBI taxonomy): Eukaryota > Metazoa > Chordata > Aves > Struthioniformes > Struthionidae > Struthio > Struthio camelus. The sequence continues at coordinate 55,728,763 of NC_090942.1, forward strand.
AATTTAGATTTTGGGTACATATAATCCAAAAAAGAATGGCACTACTCATTTTTAATAGCAGTAAGTCTTTAGATAGATGCCAAATAATTAAAATGCAGAAAATGTGGTTTTGGTACTGTTTACAAGTAACTGCTCATGTGTACTCTTTTTCAAAGAATCTTACGAGATCTTCATGCTCTCATCATTATGATTTTGGTTTGGTAGACTTGTTACGTTGCTTCCAGATTTTTTTATGAGTTGCAACCTTTTACAAAGTGTAGCAATACTGAACTAATGCTTCCTATGATTTGTGGAACAGTTTTGTATTTTGTTGTATGAAGTAATTTAATAAGATTATTTTGAATGTTCCATAGGTTTGAAACTGATCTTACATGATTGATTCATAGGAGAATACAGTAATAATATACATAATTTAAAACAGTTCATTTAATGTTGCTGTTGTGGGACCTCTTTATTTCTTATTTCCCACCTATTATGAAGTCTGTTTTCAATAAGATGCTAGTCCCTGTAGACATGCATATATGCTATATTCTTCATTGTTTGCTAATATCTCCTGCTTTGGCTTGTATGCCCATTTCACATATTTAGAAGCTCAACATGAACTGTAGTATGTTAATTTTCTTGTAAAGGGTCCTTTGGCAGTGCTTTCAGAGTTTGGGGATAAGGACAGGAAACTTGGTCTAATAGGGAGATAGTTTGTCCCAGCATGAGATGATGTTGCTAGCCAAGAGCCTGAACTTCTTAGATATGAAAATTATGTTAAAACATGTTGAATTGTTTCTCTGCATGCTAGCTATTCTGTAAAATAAATATTTAAAATTAAACTATGTTTTAAAACTATTTTAGTAACTGATTCATAGAGAATGAAGGCAGTGCTTTTCAGTGTGCTTGACTGTGATTTTTTGGGAGACTTCTTTTCTTCTTTAAAAAAAAAAAAAAAAAAGATATTTCCACATTGAAAAATAGCTGACCAAACCAGATGTTGTATTTTTCTTGCAAAACAAGAAAACAGCAGAGTAATTTTCCCCAATCTAGATTTTTTTTTTTTTTAGTATGAATAATAATTAGCTGGGCTTATCTGGACTTACTGTCAGAAATTATGTTTATGCCAAAAATCTCAAGGATATATATGAAATATAGATAGGAAGGCCAAAAGATACTTTCTCAGTATGTTGCTGTCATTCTTACTCAATGTACAATCTTAATGCATTTACTATCCACCTAATGTTTTTCTATGTTGTGTGCTAGTCATATGTTTATTTTGGAAATTACTGCAGTGTCACAGATGTACATTGTAGTTTTCCTAAGGGATATTAGATGAGAAAATAAGTTGTGAGTTGTAAAACTATTATATTTTCTGTGTATGTGAATGTGAATTTTTTGTTTTGTTGTTTTTTTCCCCCCAGTATATTTTGATGAATCTCACTCTTAAATGCAGTGAAATCTAAGATTGTTAATATTTTACAGTAAGAATTTTACAGTAAGGCTAGACTGTTTACTTCTCTTTAGTATATGGCATTACTTTGAGAGGCTTATCTATGCTTACATAATGACTGAGAATTCATAGGCTGCCCAACACAATTTTTACGATGACATTTTTACGATGTGTATTTGTAACTCGGGAACTTCATTTATGGTCATTGTACTGTGTGCTGTATTGTATGAAAAAGCGGCTCTTCTGTTAAAGTGCTTACATCATATCATAAGAAACAGTGATCATCATGCGGCAATGACTTATCCAAATTAAAGGATGGAGAGTAAGATAGGGGTTTTCTGATCTTGTGTTTTGACAGCTCATTCAGAAGCAGAGAAAAAATGAGGTTGGCCTCCAAAGTGATCTCTTAACCAACTTCTCTTGTTGAATTAGACAATTGTGGAGTACCTTAATCTCTGAATGAATGTTTAGAAGTGGATTGGGTAATAATTCATATTTAGAATTTCTACAGCTCAATCTTCCTTTGGTTATTAAAGCCTGGTGGTTGATCCCAAAGATGATGACTGTACTGTGTTCTAGTCTGAATGAATTTTCCAGCCAGGAAGGTCTGGATCGTGTACTTTGTCAGCCTTACACTGCTGGATAGTGTGATGGTTGTTTATTCCCCCCTGGCAAAATTTTACATAATGTTCCAGAATCTCAATTTTCATCTGCCTGAAGAGGTTTGGTGTAGCTTTTGTAATGTATTTAAGTACCTTCTTTTTCTTTCTGTAGTAATGGGAGTCGGGAAATTCATGAGTTTATATTTCGAGTATTTAAATCTGTAGAAGCATCTGATTTTTTTTTCAAATTTATTAGCCTACAGATCAAACTAAAATTGAGTGTGATCAGTTCTGAAGATCCTGTTTTTTGATTTGCTTGCGTATTCTGATCTTGATTAATATTCTAGTTTCTGTCTCTGAAAGTTGCTAATACTCTGTCTTGACTATTTGTCTGCATATATTATAGCTATAACATCACAAACTGAAAGGTAGAGTTTCAGCTGCGCTTGAATTTTATGTGGCTTTATGCATTTTATGTTTTCTTTTGAGGTTATGTTAGATACTTTTCAAACAAAAAGCAGAATGCTGTCAGTGAAAAAAGCATGTCTTTATGACATTTTAAAAAATGGATAAATAAGGTTATTAAATGGCACTTGCGAGTGTGCCACTAGTAAGCGAAAAGATACGTATGTGCTTGCCAAATGCCAATATTTTTATTTTTTAATTTAAACAACAAAGTGCTAAGCTGGTATGTGACAAAAATGTTTTTTACTTGTGCAACAGCCCTAGAAATTTTATACAAGTTTTGTGAAAAGAAGCAGCTGGGGTGAGGAAAGAGACTAAAATTCCCTCTAGTGAGGGGGAAGGCAGGGAGAATTCAGCAGTTACGCACTGGTTTTGGTGATAACTAGTTGGCCAGTCAGCACATACGTATTGTCTGTCAAAGTAGTGTGGAAGCTGTCACATCAACATGCAAATTCAGACTAGGCATGTATGTGCACTCACTTGCCCAGTATGGTAAGACACTAATGATAACCTTAGGTTATTGTGATGAAAAAGTAGCAAGACAAACTTCACAAATTTGGAGGATGTGTGGCTTCGTTAGCTCAATTTCTCACCAGTTATCTTGTTTAATGCCATTGAGATACACTTTTTAAATTGTCACTGTATGTGAAAGCCAGTGCCTTTTTAAGTAACGATTCCTTGGTTTGTAGCCAGAGGTTTAATAGTGAAATATGCATATATTAAATAAATGCTTGATCCCCTCAGTTGTCCCTAAGTTTCCATTGTACAGTTGTGGAGGAGTCTGGGATACTATTTCCTTTGTATGTCTAATTGCCCTTTACGCTCGCTTGTGATTTATGGGATAACTCTTAAAAATACTAGCAATGTCCTTCAAGATGTTTTAGTTTGAGCTGTGCATGTCATAAATGACTGAAATCTGTACTGTTGAGTTACCAGCTCTTGTTTCTTCCAGGAACAAATACCAAATCATGTGAGATATCAGTAAACTAGGTAGCTATATGCAAAGGCTTTTTTTAGGGGGGGGATGTTTTTGTTTTTAATAGCTTCTATTTTTCTAAGATATTTAGGTAAATCTAATACAGCTTACTTGCTGTGTGTTAACCTGGGTATTTTTAATACAGAAATAATGTTTTTCTTCCTTGGATTCAATTTCTAAAGAACATTTTTTAGTAAATTAGTACTCTCAAAGCACAGGTTTATGAGTGATACCACTATTGATAGTTCAGCTTGCTGTTAAAATAATCTGCGCGTTTGCAGTGCTCTGTCATTTTGTGCTGTTCTAAGCATTATCCTCCATTTCACAATACTGTAAAGAGAGGGCATGTTACAAAAACCTGACATGAAAGAAAGCTTCTTCTACATATATTTGCCTTCAACTTAATAAACTTTCAAGAAAGTAATTTTAAATGGACATTGAATTTTAATTCTTTCCACTAAGTATTTTAAAGTGCTTTTTGTAGCAAACTAGTACATGAACATAGATGCATGATGGCTTCTGTCAATATGTTGAAATCCCTTTGTGAGTTCTAGTTAACCTGCCATCAGGTGTCTTGTACTTAGGGAAATCTTCTCAAATACTGAGCAAACTTTGATTTTTCTAACTCTTGTGTGTTTCTTGTCTCATGATCATCATGGGCTTTTTTTCTTTTTTCTTTTTTTTTCCCCCCCCCCTCATGAATTTAAGTAATTTTATCCTTTCCTGCAGTCCCATGTGAGAGTTGATGTTTCTTAAATTTAATCTATTCACCTTTGTAAATATAGGAATAAAAAGGATTTTCAATTGAAACTTTAATTCAGATGCATAAAAATGGAGAAATACACTCTCATGAATTTCATCAGTACAAGAACTGTTTTCAGATTTTGTCCACTTGCGTTAATTAACGTACTACTTAACAGAAGAGGGTAAATGAGAAAATTAGATGGGGTGTATGTGTTTTGTACATAAGAAAGTGTGGATGATACAGCAAAAGAAACTGGTTTATGTTTTTCACTGCCTCATACTACTCTTATAATGTGAAATGATTTTAAAACTCAAGTTTGAACATCCAGAATTTTCTGGCTCTCCTTGATTCCTTAGGATGGCTTAAAAGCAGCTCTAGTGTAAAATCTGACCTTAAGTGGTGATACTTGAAAATGGGGGTGGCAGCTTGAAATTACTTATATAGGGAAAGAATTAGAGAAATGACAGGGTACCATTCTTTAAGGGTTTTTTGTTCATGAGGGAGGATGGAAAAGGGAATTTCTATTTTAAAGCTTATTTAACTTGTGACCAGAATAATGCAACTTGCTGAAATGATACTGCAGTGGGTTGGCATGTCATCAAAACAGGGCAGAGTTAAGGATGTTTAGATTTCTCTTAAATACATAAAAAAAAATAAATAAATAAATTGTAAACTTACCAAACTATATATAAGTTTTAAAAGTAAAATGATTCAAAATACAATTTAAATGCCTGTTTTCCTTATTTATTGTTGATTTTTTTTTTTTTGAGAACCTGTAAAGATGCTACCTTAATTCCGTGTTAACACAGTTTCACTTCAATGTTTCCTGGACCAAAGCATTCTCAGATAAGTTACTTTAAATACTAGCTTTGTGCTTAATCAAACATTGTGATTTATTTTAAAATTAGCTAATCTGGTTTGTATTTTTAAAGTATTAACACACATACGTATGCTAACTTAGGTATGTTGAATTAACTCTTGAGTACGTGCATTTCTAAGCATTCAGTTATATATTTTTATTGGGACTATATATCTGTGTTAATAAATCAGGACCTTTGCATGTTCATGAAGCTTTCTGACATGATAGGGTGATTGACTGCAGCAGTAGGAGTGTGACATAGGTTCTCTTTCTTTTGGCTCAGTGAAGGTGTTTTACAAATTCGTTTGCCATTTGCGAATTCATTAAGCATGCTCATATCTATTGAAGTCATTGAATTTACATATGTAGAATTCAGGTCAGAATATTAAAGAATGCAATACTGTGTGAGTACACTTTCATAATTTAGACCTCTTAATAGGTTTATGTTGAACTTCTAGGACTCGGGGTTAGAATTTTTCTTAAATTGAATTTTGATCTAGGAATTTCGTAGATGTAATAAGCACAAAATTATCTTTCTTGTTAAAACATTGCTACTTTAAAAATTACAGCGTACGTATATTTATCATATATTAAGCTTGAATTCTGAAATCTTAAAGTTACTGTAAATTCCTGCAAGCTGAAGGTTTTTTATGTATGAGGATGAGAATAGGGAATGTTGGTTTTGAATAACTGGTTATTCAGAAACGCTCATTTCAAATCTGTTGTAAACTTGACTTTGATTTGATAATAGCTCATAGTGGGGAGAAAAATTTTGGTGTAGTGAGTAATTTTGGAGCATTTTACGAGAAATGAAGTTGTTCTCCAGTCTTCACAAATTTGTTTCCAGGGGAGTTGTCTTTGGGGCATTTGAACTTTCAGTTACCCCCCAACCCAGTATCAAAGATACTTTTAATTGAGTTAGCTGTTTACATGTATGTTGTATGGATGTGTTTTCCCTTGGATTGCAAATCTTTTTGGTCTTGCATTAGCCAGGTAGTATGTTCCAATATTTCGTTTAAGTTTCAAATACTAACTTTAGTGCAGATGAGTACCTCAGACAACTACTGCTGGAATGATTAATCAGTTCTGCAATAACCAGTTACAGTTGGCAACAAACGTGCAGAATTATGTCAGTTTAGATGTTTTCATAAAACATGGACCATGAAGATTTTTTTGGTGGAAGATTAGGAATAATTTAATTTACTTTGAGATAAAGTCCCATGTGCTCTTGCAATTATTTTATTTTAAAATAACCATATTTGGATTTTCTGGAAGAGGTGTACCTAATGTAGTGAGGAAAATACAGAGGAACTCCCTTCAGGACTGATCCACTGTTGCCTGAATAAGAGTATATGATTTGCATTAATAGAGAGACCTTAAAGGGGAACCTCTACTGTCCTAAGTTCTGCATGCATTTAAATCATGTATTCATTCTCCCCCCACCCCCATAGGTTCACGTATCAATTACTTAGGAACAAACTACTCTATACCCTTAAAAGAAAAAAAATTCCAGCAAAATTGCTGAAGGGATTTTAGACATGAGTCTCTCTTTTTTAAAAAAATTTATATAACATACTGTATAATTTATAAAGATGTAGATATTTGGTTTCTGTGGTGATTGAAGTTCTTTAATGTTCTAGGGTTTTTTGTTAGCTTCCGTATTCATAAAGCAAACTTCCATTTTTAAGTAAAACTGTTTTGTTGGGCAATTAATATTACAGAATGTTTTGAAATATGTGGTACTGTTAAAATGTATAGATCATTTTCTTAAGCCTCTTTTTTAAGGACTGAAATGAGGCTACTCTTGAAAAGTATTCCCTAATGTTTGTCAGTTCTATGCATGATTTGGCTCTATATCTGTGGCTGTTAATATGTGACATGGATTCTGAACAGCCCGGAGTCAGGAAAGATTTGAAGTATGTGATATAAATCCTGAATTGCAGAAATGCTTAGGCTGTCTCTCTTCACATCTAGTGGCTTTTGGTTTATTTTTTCTTTCTTTCTTTACCAGTTGTGCTCTGAGTAGCTGCAATGTTGCAGTATGTGCATTAACTATTTTCTGCCTGTCCAAGAAACCATTCCTCTGGCCCCGCTCTGACTGTGCAGTTTGTTGCAATGTGGTAAAGAGGGAGGTGCTTTGCTGTATAAATGTTTTATCCACTGCTGAGTTGTCACTGAGTGGCTGGTCTTGAGTGCTCACTGCAGCCATCTTAATCACGTTTTCAGTGCAGCTGAGACAGTGCAGTTTCAAAATGGCTGACGAAGTGTTCTTCATTGCAGCAGTTTAGCTTAACTGTATGCAAATGAGCAGAGCTGTTGGCATCACATGCTTCAGACCTTAGAGGTAAGCACCAGCTCTGCTTTGCTGAGAAACAATTTCAGACTTTTTTTTAGGCAAAATGAATTAATTCTAAGCTGTATAAAATACCTTAAAATATTTTTCCTTTTTTTGTCAGCAGGAGGGCTATTTTTTTTTCTCTCTGTGCCTGTGTGTGTGTGTGTGTGTGTGTGTATGTGAGACTCTCTCTCTCTCTCTCTCTCTCTCTCTCTCTCTCTCTCTCTCTCACTCTCTCACTCAATTCATAGACATTTACCCTTTTCCAGTTACTGAGTAGACTGGGTGGGACATGAGAGGTCAAAGGTCATACCCATATGTCTTGCTAATCCAGTAATTAAATTTTGGCTCACTTCCTTACCAGGCCAGAAAACAGACTTCTTGAGGCAAGCTTTTGAGAAGGGGCAACATGTTTTAATAAATAGAAAATAAACTGTAGACAAACACAACAAAAAAACTTACTCAAGTAGCTAAGTTTACATTTGATAATCATAATTTTTAACCTGTTCTCCCCCCCCCCCCAATGTTAAGTGACAACTACCTAACCTATGTGAATACATTGGAGTAACAATGATTGCGTAAATGTTAACTGTTTTCCAGGTAGCAGTTATTTGCTATTCAAAAATAATACTTGCTAGTATAAGTAGAAGAGCTGCTACTAATGACAACTTATCTTTAAATTCTTCCTTAATTTCTTTTATGTAACTTAATTGGAATCTGATTTTAAGTTTTAGCGGTTTCATGTGGCCTAGTCTCTTCCTGTGTGTGCCACCTGCTTGAAGGTGGCCTAGCTATCTGTCATGTTTGATGCTCGTTAAAAAGTAGTTGATAGGTGTCAGTGTCCAGCGATGTGGGTATGGAAGAAAAGTAGCGCTCAATGTTTCCCTGTTGAGGAGGGGAAGAAAAGAAAAGGAGGAGGAAGGAGAAGACATTTTTCCCCACCAGACAATTATTTTCTTCCTTTCTGTCTGTCTCAAATACCCAACTAATGTCGTTTGGGGGTTTTAAGTTAGACATGAGTTAATTTTAGAGTGATCAAATAGGGAGTGTCTTGAAGTTCTCCAGAAACACATCAGGAGCAGCAGAAGAACTGGATAACTCATCAGGACATAAATCACAGTATTTTTCTGGTCTGAAGTTGAACTTCAGTGCAAAGGATTTGAAAGTCAGTATTAAACACTTAAAAGTCACTTCTTCCTTAATATTTTTGCATGTTAATTTGGTATGTTTAACATATTCTATAATAAAGTACCTTCTGGTTAAATAGTTTAAATATCTGTTCCTATAAATGATCTTCTGAAGTTAATGGTAATACACTGTTGTGAAGAAACTAAATATTCGGAGCATATAGTGCACATCTAGTTCTCAGGAGACCTAGTGGGTGCGTGTTTACTGTATGTATTTGATGTTTTATTGATGGTTTTTATTTTTTCATATAGGCATTTAAGGCCAAGTTGATTGCTTACTCCGGCTAACTATAAATTTGTAGCTAATTGGTCGTAGAATTTTTCTACTTTAGGATAAAAGATCAGTGATGGGAATAGTACGAATTTGTGATCACAGGTGATAATGAAACACAGGTAGGTAGATAGTTTAATTCCCTGTTGTTCTATTGCTAGTGTTTGTGCAGTGCTCATGACTTAGGCCAGCTTTTAGCTTATAGTGGCTTGTCTTGATTGGACAGATAGTTTAAGATCCTGAAAACATTGGAGCACTGTCAAATGGCTGAGAACTCAGGCAACAAATTGGTCTAAATGGATTTATCTCTATAAAATGTAAAAATTTGCCACGGAGTCATCCTACCTTAGAAAAGTAGAATAATAATGTAGGGAAGTTTCTTTCTTTCCCATCCCCCAGTTGATAATCTTTCTGGTTTTCTGCAAGATACTGAGTCGAGTCATCCTGACCCCAATTTTATAAATAAGATTACTGAGGTGCGGGGGTGTGTTTAAAAGCAGTTATTGTTGCTGATTAATTCCAGATGTTAATAACCCATACTGTCCAAAGCAAGGAGAAAGAAGTCATTCTTTATAATCAGACCACCCTTTATACTTCCACATGTAAATTAAATCCTACTTTGTAATTATTGAAGGGGATGAAATTCTATGCCTAAAACCATATTTTACTGTACATGTCCTGTTTGGGACTAAAAACAGGAGCATATGAAAAGCTTATAAAACAATAAGTGTATCATAATAATTGTCAAGCCCTATTGATTTTGTGTGCATTTTCTGATATGTGGTGGTTTTTTTGTTAAACTCTCTGGAAATGAAGAAAAGGGAAAATAGCATATTCTTGACGTTCATTGTCAGGAGTGGTTCTTCACATGTATTACATTTGGGAACAATAACGCACGTTCATACCAGATCTTTCATAAAGTGCTTTTTTTGGTACCCACGTTTTTTCTGTGAGCTAAGTAAGCTTATTCCCATTTTACAGATGAGGCGCAATGTACAAGAGAGATTGCCAGAGTTCAGAGGGAAGCTCTTCTTGTCTCTTCAATGTTTGCTTTTTCCTTTCTTTTTTGTTTACCTCACTCTCTAACAGGCCATTTTGGAAAGCAGTGCCCTTCTTGGAAGGGTTGGAGGAAATGACTGGCTTAGCAGGGACCCTTACAGTGTTTCTCTTGTTTGGGGGGGGGGGGGGGGAAGGGGGTTGTTTTTTCTTAAGTGGGTGATGGAATGCATAAGTTGCAGTAGGTTTTGAAACCTTTGTGTTACATATGGAAACACATCCCTATTTTCAGAAGTCTGAGTATATGATAATACTTCCTATACAATAATACTGGTAGCTGACAGTATTACCTTCCTTTCCTGTCCCTCCCATGCTTTTGTTATTAATAGTTTGTTATTCAATAGTTGAAGAGGAAATGAAAAACACTGATTTACCTGCATGGGAATGAAGCACTTTAATAGGTGCAAAGACATGCTTTTATTAAATAATTTTAAATGATGTTCATGATTTGACTTAAATAGCTGAATTGTTATTAATTCATTAGACAACTGAATTGATTGCCATACATTTTTAATGTAAGATAGCAGAGAGCATTGTCATACTGTGCTGAGTGTTCTTGTGTTTGCATTTTCTCTACTTTTGAGGATTGCTGCATTCTAGAACAATTAGACCTAAATTTGAAGGATAGGCTTTAAGAGGTAAAGTACATTACTAATGGGCAAGCACTGTCAAATACGTGTGAGTTTCAAAGGAAAATGCCCAACAATAATTTACTCTGAAGAAATGTATAGATTTAGATTTTTCTAAATTCATTTTTGTGCAGATATGATTAAAAATTACTTTTTTCTTTTGTGCCTCACGGAGCTATTTGCATAGGTGTTCATTAGTAAAACACTTGCTTGGAGCCATTCTAACATGGCTTGTTTTTTTTGTTTTTTTTATATATATTTTTAAAACTCAGAATTGTCTCAATTTGCACAGCTGCATCTTCTTCTTCAGTAGATATTTTGGGAGCAAACAATTTCAGGCAGGATTCGAACCAAACTGGAATGAACTGCCGAATTAATGCAGTACTCTGTAATGCATGCAAATCACTTTCAAGCAGCTGACTTGATTGGTTCTTTAAGTAGTAGAAATAAATGGTTACCAAGCATTCAGAACTGTTTTGAATCATAAATACTTAATCACATTACGAGTCTATTCTTAAACAGTTAAATTGGGCTGTAAACTTGACTGTTTTTTCTTAAGAATGTAGTGTCTTCAAAGGAGAGATGAGTTTGCAAATATTAATTTTTTCATCATCCCGATTTGTAGGTTTAGATCTGTCAGTTTAATGACAAAATTCTTCATGTAAACTGAAGTGAGCAAAATGTGTTTCTCTAAAGTTGATAAGGAGTCAAACTGCGTATTTTCCCTTTGAAAATAATAAAAAAGCACAATATTTCACTCTGTCGCAGCTTAGAAGTTACTCATTTTTGACATTTTCCTCACCCCTTTTCTACAGTGGAAAAAAGTGGATACAATTAGTATCAGTGGTTTCCCCCCCCCCCCTTCCCTTTCTTGCAATCTCTGCTTCTGCTGGTATAGTCCTCTGCTGTAAGGTATCTTGAAATAAACTACACTGGCCAAAATAAGCATGTGCCTGGATAGACAGCTCCAAATTACAGAAATGAACATCGCTTTTTGTGCCTTTCAAAGACAAAAGTGAGGAAATCTAGGGAAATGCCATACTTTTGGCTAACCCTGTATGTGAATAAATGGTTTTGTTTCATGCTTTGGAAACGAGGCTAAGTTGGGGGGATTATTTTTGGGGGATGTGTGCGTATTGCCTAAAGAAGGCCCTGTGCCTTCCCCCCTGCCCCTTTCAACTTTCAGGGATAGGTTTCTTCACTACCTTTTTTTTTTTCTTTCCTTTTTTTTTTTTTCCTTTGTGTCTATCAAATACTTTCAAATGCTTTCGTATCTGAAATTGAATGTGATTAGGAAAAGTATTCTTCTATAGCAGATCTCTCCATACCATTCTACTCTGAGATGAATTCACTGTGACATTTAAAATTGGTGGATATTGTCTTTCATATGTACCAATTGAAACCATGCTGCTAATAATTCTTTTGAACACTACTTGCTTTATAACTTTTGAATGTAACATCTGCTATTTAAGGTCATTTCTGTTTTTTTTTTAGACTAGAACATTGTGTGTGTGTGTTTGGAGGAAGTGTCCAAGTTAACAGGCTTTGAGCATGCAAAGTAATAAAAGCTTTTTCTCAGGTGTTTTTACTGAGTGCATACTAAATGTGGGAAAGGAAGGCAGACATTTCACCATTTTTGTAATGGCAATCACTGGAGAATATAAGTGAACAAGCTACTGTTTATTCTCTCAGGTTAGAGACTCCCATTTAAAAACTCCACGTTTTAGAAGCAAAGCATCTAGAATAGTCACTGTGCTGCCTCTCATGATTACTTAAGTCAGTTTTGTATGTGACACACAGATGTTGCTGCAGTTGATTTGGGGCTTAACAAGCCCTCTAGTTATTTCAGTTTACCTTTGTCATGGAGACAGCCCACTGTGCTCTTTATTACTTGGTTGGTGTGTTTCTGAATACTAAACCAACTGCTTTTCCTCTCCATAAAAATAGTTTACATTTGAAAACTAGTTTTATCACAGCTAATTGTGCATGCAGCAAGATGCAACAAGGAGTAGAAAAGAACTTAAAACCAAGGGAGTGTCCTTGACTTTGCTGGGAATGTTCTGGAAGCAGGGTGGTGCCTTGCAGAACACAGCAGATGGAGAACTGATCTTTTGGGCTGGTAGCAAGCTCTGGCTTGGACTTCTGTTAACGGACTGGAGCTGAGACTTCATGCAAGCTGGAAAATGTTATGAGTAAATGATCTTTTTTGTAGCATCTGCTTTACTGTGTGTTGAACCTTCCTATTATGTTGGGATATGTGCACAAGGCTGTAGAGCAATTTTCTTTCTTTTTTTTTTTTTTTTGTATGCGGGAGATGCAGTTTTTTGTTCACTTCTGTAAAGCAGCATTGCTGCCCTTTATTTTCAAGCACTCGAGCTGTTCCACTGATGATTTATTCAGCAAATGATAATAGTATCACTGAAAGATGTCTTTTACGCAGTGCTTAAACGCTGAAAGTAATATAAATCCTAAGATTTCTACAAAGTAAAAGCAGAGCAACACGAGATCACTAGTGTAGTTCATGGTTGTGATTTAAGCTGACGGTCATTCTGGGAAAATAGCTGGTTTTGCCTTATACGTTATTTTTGGATACAACAGCCCCTTGGCATGCATCGTAACAACCAGTGAAGACTAACTACTAAATATTTTCAGACAGATACTCGGCATCTTTTGGACAATATGGATAAGCAAACTGCATTATGCTGAAATACCAAGAACCAGATATACAGCAAATTACACTCACAGTGGAAAGGAAACGTAAAATAATTTGCATGCGGGTAGTCCTGATAACGTAGGGATGCTAAAGAGAAACAAAACACAGAGAACTAGAAGGGGCCTGTAGCGCAAAGCAGGCTTTTCTGGACTTTGCCTTTGCCCTGCTGGAATTGACAAGCACATTGGTCTCTCACTTTCCTTTTCTTCAGATGTGCCACTAAATGGTGCCACATCACAACTACAACACTGTTGCAAGATGTGATGTCCAACCTTACTGCGGTTTAACTTCAATTTAGTAAAAGTGTTTGTGAAACCTGAAACAAATAAATAGTATATTTATTTGCCTTGAGTTGTTTCATTCCCGAAAGCAGCAAATGAGAGAAAAAGGCATTGGAGAATGATTCACCCTTTTCATAAACATATTTAGTAGTAAGCAAAACCTGGCTTGTGTGTTTTCCAAAAGGTATAGTGACTTTTAGAAAAAGCATTTGTAAACGTAAATCACTTATCAATTGTAATTGGGCTTTGCCTGGAAGGAAGGATGCAAGAATCAGTTAACTATTTGAAGTCAATGGGAGGCTGAAATCCAAGCTTCTGTTTCTACCTGTCAGTATATCCTTTAGGTACTTGAAAAGATAAAGCTCAGGGTTCCATCTGCCCCATGAAGGAAGTAAATGGGAAGTAGGAAGAGTAAATTTAATTGGCCTGACATGTTACCTGTCACCAGTAAGTCAGAAATGGGTTTGTTTTACTGTGGAGCTGTTATCTAGGTATTTGTAGGCTGTGAAACATTGCAAACAACACTTTAAGAAATGATGATTGAGTGTTAGGTATACCCATTTATTCAGTGTTACTTAAGTTACTACAGAGTGCTTACTAAAAGCATTTTGAATGATGCAGTGTTTAGTATTCTTCCTAGGAACTGCTTCAAAGTGGAATTTCTTTTGTGGAGACTGTCAGTTGTAGTTTTAACAGTAAGATTAGCACTTGACTTTTGAAATGGATCTGGATTGTTAGTAAACAAATAACTATATATTCTAGAACCCATACTTGTCTGACTGGGGTTGGGGGGAGGAAGGCTTTACTCAGCAATATCCTGCTGCAATTTTGTCATGAAATGAGGCCCCCTTTATGTAAATTTTTACTGGCGCCAGCTAGCTGTAACTGCAGTCTGGCTCGGCTTTGGCAGCAAATAACATGTGTCGTGGACTTTTCCCTTGCATGGAGTGTAGAAGCAGTCTGGTTTCTGGACTGACAGACCTGGATTGATGAATTTGAAAAGATGTACACAGGAACCTAGATGTAGTTAGATTGCTAGTATGTGAAAATATTGAGGCGTTTTAGCATTTTTTTTTTGTTGTTGTTTTTAATGTGCTTTCTTACTCTATGCTGTAATGAATTTATGCTAGTTGGTACTACTGTGTGGTATGTGGGAGGTACTTCACTGCACATAGTTGCTGCAGTGCTAATAGTTGGCAGCACAGAAAGCAGTACAAAGAGTTCTGACTGTAGACACTTTCAGTTGCAACATTCACTTGCAGGCTGTGGCATGCTTATTTAGTGAGCTGCAGTGATAATCCTGGCACACTTATTCACTTGTTTGGATAAGTGGGAGTTTCTGCATACTTTAACAAGCAGATGTAGGCTACTAACTGAAAGGTACAATAGCATAGCTCAGACTGGCTAAAGTACAGTACTTAGGCTGGTATGTAAACAAAATAAGATCTTGGTATCAAGATGGCCGACCTGGAAGTCTACTTGTAGCTCATTATACTTATGCAAATGAGTTACATGTCAGTGGCTTATTCAGAGGAGGAAGTTCATTTTGCACGTGTCAAGTTCTCCCCAGGTAAGAGAAGCAACTCATCTTTTGCCTTAATGTTTCAGAGGCCTTTGAAGTTATTTCTCCACTTATGTGCCCATCCCCCCTCTTGGCAAAATGCCAGGAATTTTTATTGTATTAAATTTTAGAATTAAATGTAAGAGGCATTTTCTAGGAAGCTTGGAAGTCATTTGTTCTTGCTGTAATTATTTTTGGGTTGCTGTTATTGCAGGGAACATACTTAGCAATTACTGTAAAATATTTATTTAAGTTAAATTGAAGACTTTAAAAAAAAAAAAAAACTAGAAATTCCAGTATGTACTTTTTGGTTTTTGAAGTTGCTGGATTTTTTTACCTCTACTATTTTGTTGCTGTGTTGTTTCGTCTCTGTAGTGACGCCAGTTGATGCATATGGAGGCATAGCACTGCTGTGAGCTTCTGCTTAAAAAGGGTGCAGAATTTAGAGGGGTGAATCTACTAATGGCGGATTTTTGGTTTCGCGATATCACAAGAAACTTCTTTATCTTGCTTGTAGTTTAAATTCTCTTTGAGATAGCAAAGCTGTCTGAGGTATTGGACACTGAACTGTTGTCCGTGTATCTATTAGTGTAAATACATATTCACAACTGTATCTATATAAATTTTTAAAAGGTATTTTTGTAAATAGGGAAACAGATCAGAATATGATATTTATGATGATACCTCAGGAGGCAACAAGCTTGTCTTATCGCTTTGTTAAAACTTGCCACTCTGATGCTGCTAATTTAGTAATAAATTGTATTATGGTCATACATGCAGTGTGTGAAAGGATTGCATTGAGCAGATGTGCTAGTTCTGCATGACTGTATTTGCATTGTTGCCGTATGACAACTCGGAAGGAAGTTGTGACAGGATGGGAGAACGGAAAGGGGTGACAGTAAAAGAAAATGATTTGATTTTGAAAATCTCTGCGCTAGGGAAAATAAATAATTGAAGACACATGAACAGGCCAAGGAAAACATAGGAAGAATCACTTAAAGGTAGACAGCAGCTGAAGAAAGGGATGTGGAACTGGCAGTAGACACGGCTGGTCCAGATGAAGGAAGAATGAGAAGATTAATCAGAGAGAATGAAACTAAAAGAGTAGAGGGGCAAATTAGGCAGGCAAATTTATTTGAGCTTAAAATGGGATGGTGATAAAAACTAAAAATACTAGAGCCGTTCTAAAATTGACTATGAATTGAGGCCAAGAGAAGCGATGCAAATATTCTAGGAAAGTGAACTTACACGCAACTTACAACTGGTTGATACAAAGGAAGGGGGAATTTAGTGATAATATAGAAAGGTATACTTCTGCAATGTTATGACAAAGAATAAAATGCTGTGTATCAACAATTTGGGCCAAATGGTTATTTTGTTCTGTGTATTTCATTTACACTGAAACCTTTAATAGCCATTCTTAGCGATAACTTAAACTTGTGCCTCACATCAAATTTTGCCTTTTGTCATTCAGAAGCCTAGTTATACACATGTCCAGGCTAAAAATCTATTAAAATAGCATATGTGAAAGTAAATAAATAGGTATATACTAATTTGGGATCTCTCCCCCCCCCCAAAAAAAAAAAAAAAGAAAAAGAAAAATTACATTAGAAATCACAACTATAAAGGTTATCCATGAAGAACAAATTCTGTTTAAAAATCCATCTTGCTTTCACTGCATGGTGAAGGAAACAATTCAGGGCCCCTCCTTCCTTTTCTGTAAAGCGTAAGTGGGAGGATGTAGAGAAAAAATAAGCTCTCGAGAGAAAACCTCGACTAATAAGTTAAAGGATAATAAAGATGAGATGGTTATTAAAAAGGGAGAAAGAATCTTAACGGTAGTATAGGTGCCTGATAAAACAATGCATAGTGAAATAGAAAAGGCATAAGATTACTATAAATATTCAGTTTTTATGTAGAAGTGAGCTTATATTTTGTAGTATTTTGCAGGTGATTTAAATACTTATGAGCTATGAGTTACAAGGAAGATACTAAAAAGTACATGATAGACATTTCTAAACAAAAGCAATAGGCAGATCTGTGTAATCTGCACCCAAGAGTTCAAAAAAAAAAAAAAAAGGCTGAAAATATTTCTCTTTTCCTGAAGGTTCTTTCCATCCCCCCCCTCCCCCCCCAAAAATAATCTCAGGGCGCAGTGCAAATTCTAGAAGACCGCTATTCAAAAAGGTCAAGCACAATGACCTGAATAGTTATGTAGCCTAAGATCAGTCCTTGGAAAAAAATAATGAAGGAATTACCAAGGGATTCTATAAATGCGTAAAGAATATTAATAAAATTAATGTTGAGATGATTTAATGGAAAATAAAATTGTAAAAAAAGTTTTAGAAAAATGTGTTTTAGAACACATTTTCTTGTAAATAACCAGTATATCTAGCGCGTTTGTGCCTTGATACTCTGAAAAGTGTCTGGCTCTGTCTTCTTTACCAATCGGTAGTTGATGATAGCAATTAGTTGTCTTCCTTTAGCTATCCCTTCTTCATGATGCACAAATTCAACTCCCTACTCTCACCTCATGTATCATAGCCTCCAGTCCCTGATCATCTTGGTGGCCTTCCAATGGACTCTCTCCATTTAATATCCCTATTGTATTAGGGGGTTGAAAAGTAGATGCCATACTTCACATGTAGCCTTGCAGGTGCCAAGCAAAGTAGAATAACCGCTTCCCTTGAGCTGCTGATTATGTTTTTGCTTACACAGCCAAGACTCATATCTTAAAGAGTAAATCTGTTTTTAGCTTACAAAAGAGATGATTAGGATACAGAGATAAAGAGACCTAGGATAAAGAGGTATTTCAACTATAGAAGTTCCTTTTAAAAAGTGAAAATTACTAGTAAAACATGCTTCCTAGTCTACAGACAAGAAAAATAATGGGAAGCAGGAGGCAGACCAACTAATATTTAGAAATAGTGCTGCTTATTTATTTTAAGCATTACATTACGAATAAGTAAAGGAAGCAGTGAATCTTTTTTGTTCTGTTGTCTTCCAGCAAGACATCTAATCTTGGTTTGAAGACAGGCTTTTCTTAGAAGAATGGCCAGCCTATGGCATTTCAACTTCATAAGGCTTTGAAACACCTGACGTATGACTTGCCCACTAGGGCAACGCTGCAGCTGGATTATGTGGCATAGTTCTGGGTTGAAGTCTTCCAAATAATCTAAATCACTGTTAATCTAATTATCTGGTGACTAGGTTTTATAATAGTAAAGTTATCTAGTAGGGGCTATTATGGCTTTTATTACTAGTTTGTCTCAAGGCCTGGTACATATTTAGCCAAACTTTGCCCTGCCTTATACTAAATTGGTGAGACAAGAGTTGTGATATTCTGCCTTAGAACCATTTTCAGTCCATCTTGTGGCTGTTAGCCAGGTAAGATACTTAGATGATAAGGTCAAGAAAGTTGGCCAACTTTTGCATTAGCTGAATGCCTTTCTAGATTCAGCAA
Source organism: Struthio camelus (assembly GCF_040807025.1). NCBI lineage: Eukaryota > Metazoa > Chordata > Aves > Struthioniformes > Struthionidae > Struthio > Struthio camelus. The sequence continues at coordinate 55,747,341 of NC_090942.1, forward strand.
ATGAATGGCTGAAGGTATTTAATGGTCTGAGAAGGCGATGAGACTAGATGACGTAGTGATTTCTTTTGGTGTCATGCTCTTAAATAAGCCTTTCTTAATTCTAGTGACTTGATATTGTTCACCAATCATGCTGGAATGATTCTGGTTGGTGTTGTGTTTTGTTTTGTTTTTTCTTCTAGAACAGACAGTAGACAAGCTTTAATCTCCATGCGGCAGAACTTGTAACTGTTGGATGAAATACCATAAGGTCAAGAAAAGTAAAATACCCAACAATATTTGGTCATCCTAGTGACGTGTGGTCCAGTGACTTTCTCTCTTTTTTTCCGCCCCCCTCTCTGTTTTGTTGTGGTTTTTTTTTTTTTCTTCTTACTTTGTGGTTAGACTTGCCTTAAAGTTACACCTTATTTGAGGTTTCTTTCTTTTGCATTTAGATCTGCCTTTTTTTTTTTTAAACCCAAAAGAATAATGTTACAGCTGTGAATAGTGTGACTCTTACAGTGCCTTGATTTAGAACTTAAACGACATTTTCTGCTTGCATATGATCAGTCACAAGCGTAGCTAAGAATTGCAATATAGACCACGTGGCAGGGGAGAGGGGGAAGGTCCCTTGTATTCTCCATCAGCAGCCTCATAGAGGAGAAGGTAAAGCCCTGTTTAGCTATTCTGAATAGATTTGAACTCTGCTTAGGAGGGATATCTAATAACTCTAAAATATAAAATATAGGTAATAATGCAGGTTCTGAATCTACACTGCAAACAATGAACTTACTCTCTTTACTGAGGAGAGTTAAATTCATGCATTTTTCCAGCTCTGATTTTACATGGGGAGAGCATCAGCAACTTCTGATGCGTGCAGTTGGTTTCTTTGTGTGTGAGTGTGATTACTAAAGCTCTGTCACACCTGGATTTGTTACCACAAGATGTGATGGAAAGATAATTCTGAATATATTGTAGCTCATGTTTACCTGTTAGCTTTCCTAATGCCATAACTTCCATGTTTGAGAGCATCAGGGAGAATGAAACTGATGTCTCATGAGCAAATCCTCAAAATGAGAAAGTTGTAGAATCTCCTGTTTCTCATTGGATAGGTTAAGTAAAGTACCATATATGACAGCACAAGAGCTGCATATGCATTCCCAGAAGCCTTGTTGATAGCATAAGGAGGATTTTACAGAGAATTTCCATTCGAGGAGATTTATCAGTCAGCTCAGTAGCGGAGGAACCACTGCAAAACCATGTCTAAGACTGTTGAACGGGCACAGAAAATCCAGCTATCATAGGAACTGTTGAAGTTAAAATATTAAAACGCACTACAGTGCCGCTTAAATAGATAATGTAGGCTGTCAGTTGATTTGCCTTGAATATTTCTAGCTTGGAATAAGAGATGAGCTTCCTATAGGGGTAGGCTTCACTTCCACCTTTTAAAAGAAAGAGTTATTCAAACAAAGAACTAGCATTCATTTGGCAAGGATATTGGAAGAACAGCCTGCAGAATAATGGAAGTACTTTAATGTGTGCAAACCTGATAAAGACTGGCTGATACTTGAGCAGACAAAAGCTAAGATTATTCATCTCTTAATAGGTACAGTGCTGTTTGCTTATGTACAAAATCTGAGCAGTTTTCGTCTCTAAGCACAGTTACGTCTTAAAATCTCAAGTCTGTAACTGAAAGCATTGTGCATCCTTGAATTATGAGTAGCTGTTTTCTGCTGGCTTTCCCTAGAGGAGGAAGGAAACATTCTGGTGATGAGTACTCTCTCTTTGGCAAAATGGGAAAGAAACTTGTCTTCCCAAACAGCTGCGGTTATTAACTATACAGTTCAAATGCAGCATATACAGTGGTTTGAGAGTTTTTTGATAGAACTTTTTTCTTCACACGTCGAAAGCCCTCTGCGATAGTGTTACAGCCACTGCATCGTTTGGGAAGGCCGCTAAACATTTCGACTATGTTACCAGCAGTCTTTTCTTTGACAGTTGTGCGCTTTGAAAATGAGGTGGAAATTGTCATGATTTGTTTACTATTACAATATGGGCGGTAGTACCTGGGCTGAAGCTTCTAGCTTCAATCAGTTCTGAATAATAAATTCAGTTTTAATCATTTGTGAGTTCTGAGAAGAAATCATTTGAACGTCCCCTGTGCATGTCATGATGGCAAAGAATGCTGATCCAGCATCCATGCAGAATCGATTTTGTCTGAAGCCAGTGAATGCTGTGAATATGAGTCAGTACTATGACCCTGAACCCACAACAGTAATATGTTAACATGTGGAACTAGTGTTTTGAAGGTTTAGCATAGCTGGGCTAGTTCTAGTCAAAGACACAATAACCAGACATAATCCTAAAATTACAGGGTATCTCTGACACTAAAGGCCAGATGCGTAAGAAGGCAGTATCTACTTCCCAGACCTTTTTTGCACTATGCCGTGCCGTATGACTAGTCAAACACTTGTATGCAAATGTGTAGTGGTCTTTTCTTGATATAACTTCAAGAGATTTCACTAAACTGTTGTTAGTAGTGGATACTAGTTCTGGTAGTGACAAGGTTCAAGCGGATGCAAAACCAAGTAGATAATTTCTCAGCTCCAAGCTTAGTTTGCTCGAAGTTAGTTTGCTCAGAGAATTGCTTCTTGATTTGCAATATAGTTCAAGTCCTAAGGCATAGAGATGGAGAGGTTAGATATAAAACACTTTCAAGTTGAGGGTCATCTATGACTGGATTTCAGAGTTTTCCTATTTAGAAATCAAGAGTAATTAGTTATTTGTCAGAACACGAAAATGTCATATCTTTTATAAGGGGAGGTGTAAAGGAGAAGCTTGTCTGCTGCTACCTATCAAGCAATTTTTTCATGAATCATCTTCATTACTGTGCACTTATTTGTTTGGGAGATCAATCACCAGGTAAAAAGTGTTAGATACTTGGAGCTGGAAGTACAGTATTTCAGATAAGTGGTTTCTCAAGGTCAGTCAGGAGGTGGCGAAGTGAATTCTTGATCTGTTCTTACTCAGAAACACCATTAATCCTGCCCTGGAAAGGTAGGGGATCTTGATACCTTCAAGATAATTTAATACAAAATCTATTGTTTCTCACTCACAGAATCTGAACCTTTCATTTGAGACTACCATTTCAAATTTTAGTTGTCTTTCAAAATTGGGCTAGACTTACTTGAGTCAAAGTCTGGAGATAGTGTTGATTTACTGAAAAACTGTTCCTCTTCTTCCCTAGCCCCCTTTTTTAAAGGAGATTAATTAAGCCTTCCGGGATGTACAATGTGAAATAGTTGTGAACTTGTAATTCTTACCTAATTAGCATAGCCCATGTGGTTGTGCCATTTTGGTGAAGCACAAGGATAATTTTGAATTAGGCTACAGATTGCTTTTGATGTATAAAACATATGAAAAAAAGTCTGTTTTGGAGAGTTTTGATCCCTTAGAGGTATACTAATTTTATTAGATTTTTTTTTTTTTATTAGTCCCCAAGAGATCCTCTGCTGCAGCAGCCAAATAAAGTATTTTGGCTTGTCAGTAGTTTGGAAAAAGAAAGGAGGTATTTGCCATGAATTTCCTACAATTCTCGAACTTAACATCAGTTACTGTCTGTCCGATTATAATACGTTATTTATTTTGGTCTCTGAGGATAGGATTTGCTTCCTAGATGTGGTTATCTAGAACCATTTTAGATGCTGTTGGATATCAACTGCTGTTCCAGAAGGGCACAGGTCTCCTATAGGTCTTGTGTGAAGTATGGCAGCTTCTTGTGTGTCAAATACAGCGCAAATACAGCATCAAATACGGCACTAGTTGCCTGTGCTTAGGCTACTGAATCTCATTTGGTGTGCTTATATGCTTCTTTTTGAGCTTTTACATTTACCACAGCTTATTATAGCTTCTGTCTCTGTGTCCTGCTGTCCTTAAAGTTAGAAGGTCTGAGCATTTCAGAACTCTTCAGGCAAAACACCGCCGTGTACTTTGGTTAACTAATATGCACACATTCAGATCATGGAATGTTTTTCTCATTAAGATATACTACTTACTACATGGACTGAGTTCTGTACTCTCATAAGTTTGAATGATTTGGGATAGCTAATGAATTGCAGTTACATTGGCTAAAACTTTTTGGGTGGTTGGTATTTTCTAGAAGCTAGTTTATTGGGAGAAGCATTCCGATCTTCAGCAAGAAGGATGAAGCACTGAAACGGATCTTCTTGCTTTGGCTATTCAGGAGTTGTAATCATGTTTTCCCACTTGGTGTTTTTTTTTTTTTTTTTTTTTTAATGTCCTTGTTAAAAAAGGTCACATACAGTGGCATTTGGAAAGAACGCCTCAGTTCGTGAATTTTTTTTTTCCTTAGATGCAATATATTTATTAATGACCGCTTTCACTCTTCAAAATTAATTCAGTTTCTGAATAACATTATTTAAGAATGGGAAAAGTACCCCATACTTGATAAAATGTGTCCTGTACAGTATTATAATCGCTCTAAGGTCAAGTATTAAACTCATATACAGGATCAGTGTTAACCTTCACAGAAAATTATGCCAGATCATAGGAATTCGTAGTTGAGATAGTGATCTAACCTTAATTTGCCTTCAAATAATACCATGTAATCTTGCCAAAAAAAGCATTTTAGAGGGTCTTGTTCCAAAATTGCATAACACATTTACAGATGCATTAGAAACCTTTCCCTCATTCTCTTTTTTTACTTGTAAAGCAATGGTCATTTTGATGCAAAGTGTTGATTTAAAGATCATGAAGTATGTTCCTTATCCATTGCAAACATAAAATGTATTAGCTTATTTAAGAGCATAAACTGGGGAAAAAGCTATCTTCTTAATACAGATTAGATTTATTTGCTTTTGTATTTACTTACCTGTGTTACTGAGTCCCTTAGTCGTACCTTCTGACAAGCTAACTTTGTGGTTGGTTTTCTAAGGAAATTCCTCCTACTGGAAGGAAGAGGCAAGACTCTTCTATTTCACTTTAGCTGTTATAATTCCTGACTTCTTGGCAGTGGAGTTCACAGAAAAATAAACATCGCTCACTTTTCGGACAAGAAAAACTGAGGCAGGAAACAGTTACTTGATCAGGGCTAAAATGTCAATTATTAGTGGAATTGAAATGGAAACCAGATCATCTTCAGGAGTAGTCCAGTCCTTTATTCTTCTGGTCATAAGATCTTGTGATAAAGATAATGACAAATCATGTGTGTCGTTTCCCCCCCCTCCCCCCCCCCGGCATGATTGTGGGGAACAGTCATTTGATGACCTTTTTTGTCCAAAGTCACATCCATAGGAACACGTATCTTGACCTGCCTGGTTATTGATTATCTCTCTGCGAATCAAGACTTTTAGAAGGCAGGAAACCTCAGAAACATGATACTTCCTTTTCCAGAATACCCCTCGGTGCCAAATGTTCTGTTATTTTTAGAATTCAGTTCTTGGCATTGGAGACCCTGACTACCTCTATGCAGAATTCTGACCATCCCCTTACCTCTATGATTTCAAGGCAGAGATATGGATGACACTCATGCAGTTTCTTGATACCCATCTAAGACCAACACGTTTCAGGTCTTCAAGATTAAATTCAAGGATATCTTCTAGGGTGATCAAGCTAAGGACATGCATGGTAAGTGATGTGGAGAGAATCATGAGATACTGCTTCAGACACGAAAAAGCTCCCACATGAGAGAGAATCTGCTTCTGTTCCATCTTATCCTGTGTTTCATAGTTGTCAGTGGCACCTTCCTCTCCCAAAGTTGGAGAAGCGACCACACGCTGCCAAGACATGTGTGTTTCTATTTCAAGCCTGCAAACAGGTTTCCTTATCTCCAAATATTGTTTATACGTAGGTGGAAGTCTTTCCTGTTATTGGGCAGGTACACTCATGTTTTTCTGGACAACCCTGGAGCAGAGAATGCAGGAGAGCAGGTTCCTAGGGTGGACAGATGATTTGAGTTTATTCCTTTATCACAGGAGTGATGCAACTTTGCAAAGAAGCATCGGCATGCAGCTCTGTGTGCCTTGCTAATTTTGACTTAGATATTGGGAAGCTTTTAGCAAAAGAGTGGACAGGAAAGTAACAGGAGAGAGTCCAGCCTGAAACTTCTGGTATGCTGCTGCTAACAGATCTTTTCTCTTACGATTTCTCTCTTTTTCTCAACTTACTTGCTAAGTTGACTTGTTTATCTGCCTTGTTTAGGAACTGTGTAACTGTGTTATTTCTCTGTCTGCCTGTGGAAGATCAGTTCTTCTCTGCGTGGTGTTGAATTGCTTTTGTATATTAAAACAGTCTTTCCTCTGTACTCGTTTTGTTTGCTTAGGGAGCTATAAACAGTCTTTATTCCCTTAATAGCTTGGATCCAAACTTAGATCAGTTTGCTACTAGATAAAGTCTTTCTGTGGCTCTTAGTTTGAGGAGGGCGAGGGTAAGTTACGGCAGGCATGGAAGTATTCCGTATTGTGTTTCCGCTGAGCAAGATCTCTGAGGAATTATTCAAAGTTTTCACTCACATTGGTCATAGTACTTCATCTTATTTCAAAGGTTTCTCTTTGCTTTTCTTAAAGCATTGGTCCTCAAGTGTTGAGGCATCTGTTCATGTATTTGATATGAGAGTCCTGAGATTTTTATCTGTGCAGAACCAAAACTTTTTGGAAAATCTTTCAGCTGTTTGTTACCAAAATATCAAAAGCATCATTGTGTCTGTCCAAGAATCATTTAGCTGGATATTGGACTACACCAAAGCATCTCACAAGTTTGCAGAGATAAATCAGGATGGTCAGAGCTTCCCTATTCAATGAGAATTGAATCATCCCGTGGAGCATGTCTGTCTTTACATGTTTTTCAGGGCAACCCTTTGGATACCACAATGAGCAGAACAGTTGATTCTGTTCAGAACCTACTCACATCAAGTTGTAAAGGTGGTCCACAGGTGCAGTGAGGTGATGGACTTCTTCAAACACAAATTTACAACCATTCAGAAAAATTTTAACAGCAGCTGCAATTCCTTGAGCTGCGTGTTCCTACCATTTCCGCGTGTGTTTGCTTTTTCGCTTTGCAGCAGTCCTGAAAGAAGACTGAGGTCACTGATTGAGCTGGGATGGCTTGGACTGGGACAGCTAGCGTATTTACGGTTACTCAGCTGCACAGATTTTGACTTGCTTGACAGCTTTCTCCTGAATTTTTTTGGTTAACAGTTACATTTTAAGACATATCTATTACTACTTTTGGTTTATCATTAAGCGCTTCATCATGTTGAACAGCCACAGGTGTCTTTGTGGCAGTAAAATGACTCTGAGCCAAAACTGTGCGTTTTCTTTTATGTATTTGCTGTTGATCACTGGGAGAAACAGGTGCACAGGTGTGTGATGTGTGAGTACAGGGAGAAGGAAATTGAGCTCCAGAGTTTGTAACCATGTCATGGAAAAAGCGTATAGAATCTCTACCCCTATTCACACAGTGGTAGAGATTCACTGTTAGAATAGACTGAAAACGAGGTGGAAATAGTCTGCTGAGATTTGCTAAGGCTTTCAACACTTCGCATCAGCATTGTTAGAGCAGCCCTTGGAGCTTTCTGGTTCTAGCTGCATGTTCCTAAACCTTACCATCCTGTCCATTATGTTGGCACAACAAGGAGCTGGATTGGAGAACTGATCTGAAAGGCTATTTAGCAAAAAAAAAAAAAAAAAAAAAAAAAAACAAAACACAAAACAAAACAAACCCAAAACGAAACAAAAAAATCCCACGACTTTAGTGTCCCAGTCTGCTGTGTCATACAAACTGTTCTGCCAACATAGTAAAGATGGCATAGGGGTGGGAATGACTCACTTAGGAATGGGGGTGTAGGATTTGTCACTGTAAAAATGCACGTGGATCCTCCATGTCAGTGTCAACAATCCTGTAAATACATGCAGTAATTGTAAAACAGTTTTTGGTGGTTTCAGGGAAAGCCCATATTTAAAAAGGATATGGCGAAATGAAGAATTCTTTCTTGTCAGGGGCATTACTTTGTGGTGGGGTTGTTTTTGCTTCTTTATTTGAAGGGGGTTGGAGTCTAAGAATATTGCTGCTTTTGGTTTGAAAAGCATTTCTGTTGCTGAATTTACAGAAAGCTGTGTCCATATAGAATAATGATGAGAAAGATCTATAAACGTGTGGAAGTTGTGGTGTGCTGTGAGGTGGTTTTGTCTCAAGAGTGTCACTTTAATCTGATTTGAATATGCAACCTTATATTGTCAAGTCTAACTTCAGTTGACGTGCTTCCTGCCTTAGGTCCATCTTCTTTTTCACTGTCTCAGTACGCTCAAATAAAATGAAAGAAAGCCAGGAAAGGGGAAACAAACTTGATTTTTGTCTTTTCTTAAACTTGAATGGATAGATGATTCCCTTCCCCACCCTACCCTCCCTGGAGAAATCTCACATCCTCTAAAGTACTTGGACTGGAGAAAGATTTCCCCTCCCCCCAACCTTTTTCTTTAAGAAGAGCGGTTTGAAGAAGTGCTGGCAGCTCCTCAGTTGGAAAACATCCTTTACTTAGAAGTTACTCTTCCTTGCCTGGACAGGAGTGGAAAGAAAGACCACAGAATCTGAACTGACTAAAAGAACTGCTCCGCTCTTCTCCTGTGGTTATTGTGGCAATAAGGAGTTACCAACAGTATTCTAAGGCAGAGGAATAAGAGGAATAAGCTCTTAAGCTTGGTGCTCACTTGTTCTCCTCACCCTCCATCTTCCTTGCCTGGTTTCAAAGTGAACTAGAGCTACTTCAGCCAGCGGTGTCGGCCCCGCTGCATCTCAGTTGAGAAAGCAAGCTGATGGCAGTTCTTGGATCTCTTGGTTTAGAATCTGGTACTCTGACTGTAGGCTGAGCGCAGTCAGACCGCAACAGAGGATCTCCACTGAACAAAGTAAAGGTGTCTAGGTGCCCTTTTTGAAGTCAGTATATCAAACATACTTAAACTCTCAAGTTAAAAATGCTGCCTGAAAGAATAAATCTGGAGTTTTACCAGTCAGGGGGATCCTATCTCAAATTACCATGTTCTACATGATAAGGAGAATCAGGTAGTACTAAATTTGGTTCTCACTATGAATGGAAAAATATGCAGCCTAGCAAAAAGTACAGGCACTGGATTGTTCCTTTCTGTAACTACTCTGAGATGGAGAATGAGAAAATTCATTAAGGTTCTGGTTGACAAACTCACTGAGAAGAATAGCAGAGGAAGCAGTTTTCAGTCACTGTCTTGTGAGTATTCTGCTAAAAGATGCTAAATAAAATCCGTTTCTCTCAGTAGCGTTTTGGAGAGAATATCCTAATACAGTCTTGTCAGGAAGCATAGCAGCCTGCCAGTTTTGATGTAGTTCCAGAGAGAAAGTTATGTGGCAGGAAAGTTGCTCCGCCCTACCCCTGAAAAATATTAAGTTAAAAAAAAAAAAAAAAGTGATTCAGAAATTCTGCAGAAGAGCATACTGCTTAACCAGTCTGAGGTAAATCCTTGTTTCGTCTTTTTAGATAGAAAAACTTAAGCATGGGATGAAGGCTTCTTCCAGACAAAACTGAAAGACTGCTGAGTATTATACTGTTCACTCAAAATCATATTCCTTCTCTCTCTGTAAGGATGGTGATATAGAAAGAAGACCTATTGGTAGACTAGCTTACAAACAGAATTTAAAAGTTTTAAAAAAAAAAAAAAAGTACTATCCATCACTTTTGTTGTTGTAGACACTTGTTGGAGCAATACTAGAATAAATTGCTAATTCAGCATCTGCCAAAAGAGAAGGAAAAGTTAAACCTTTAATCTGGGCTCAGTTCTGGAAAAGAATCTTCCACTTCTGCATTGGTAGTCAATGCAATTTGACATCTATTCATTGCCATTTTGATACTTGGAAGGTTTTATTGTTTGTGGAGAAGCGAGGAGGAGTATTTTAGAAGGTTGGTAGTATTGCTGTTTAACATCTTCATGTCGTCCTTTTAGATGGCTTCCTTAGAGAAGCCTTTTTCAGAAACCAGATGTCATAGCTAGATGAGTTGGGCTGCTCTGTTATTGGTTTCCTCACAAATAGAGGAGAGAAAAAAACTTTTAACACCTTCCTGGCACATTCGCAATGCTAAATATTGATAGAAGATTTGCAGTAATTTGCCTTATTGCAGAGGAGAAAATAAAACTAATGGGATCACTTGTTCTCTGACAACAAATGTGTTTTTTGCTGCCCCCTCACGGGTCAGTAGTTTCTTGTGCAGACAGACTTCATTGGGGCTGTACAAGATTTTTCAAGATGTGACAACTTTCAAAGCAAATTCAGGTTAGAGGGAACCTCAGGAGGTTATCCAGTTCAATTACCTCTGTTAGCCTTTCTTAAACGTTTTATTTATTTAGAGAAATTCTTCCCTGAGAAGGTCTCCGACTTGTTGAAGTGACAGGCGAGTATGACCAGGTTAACACTGACTTTCTGGGTACATAAACAGGTCAGATCAGTTTATCATTACAAATACAAACTTGATGAGCGAGATTGTCACATGTGCAGGATTGGGAGAATCTGGAGTTACTGTCTGCACAGTGATCAGGAAACAGCTCAGCTGTGGTGTGTGCCCGCACACGGGGTGAGGAGACAGATGATGTGTATTGATGTCTGTTGTTGAAAGAGAAATTCACCCCTTGAGGACTTGAGATAAGGTGAAGCTTGCAGTCCTTTCCTTAGAGAAAGCAAGCATTGTGGCTTTACTGGTTCTGCAGGCAGAAGCCATCCTGGGTAGGATCTTCGTTCAGAATAAATCAGAAAGCTTTAACATCAGAAGGGAAAAAAGCGTATCAGTAGATGCAAGAGAAAACAGTGTCATCTCCTGTTTTCAGCAGGATTTCAAAATCAGGATGTAATTTAGAATTCCTGATTCAAAGTATACTCTTTCTCTCGGTACAATAAGCTGGATCTACTGTATCTTTTTTAGTGGTTGGTAAATACAGAGCTAGAGTTCTAAATCACAAATAAAGTACCTTGTTTACAATTTACGCTTAGTAGCATACAGGTTTTCATTTACTGAACTACCTACCTCTTTCTTCAGAGAGTCTCCATCTGCTTTCCACATTTGGCTGGCTTTCTCTGAAGATTACATCTTCAGAGTTTAAGGCAGCTTTGCTGTGAGGCTTTCCTGACTAACTTGTGAGTGGCAATATTCTTGAGTAGTATTCACACTGCCTGCTTCTGTCATCTGACTTTTTTTAGGTGGCACTTGGGAGCTTTCTAGGGAAGAAAGAAAGATGGAAGTTTACCATAGGTGATCACCCTGTCCTAAGTGATTCTATGCAAGTGCCTTTTTCCATATAATTTTATATGGAGTTTAGGAAGACAAGCCTTGTAAGACATATAAAATAGATGTATAAATTATTCTTGTGCTTTTGTTCGTGACGATGGTGCTTCTGGATTGTTGCTTCAACTGCCTTTCCTCCCCCCACCAAAACTGGTAAAATTAGGGATGATTTCATACAGTTATTCTGAGCCCTCTAGAAAAGAGTTTACAGAAGTCTTGTAGACCTTCAGTACTAACCACTACTGAAAGCATTGGCAGCATTATTACAGTATGACTGTTATTTTTAGGTCCAGACTCAAAACATTTTATGGACCATCCTGGCAAAATCAGTGCCAAATGATAGATAGTCAACCTCAACTGGCAGCTCCTCTTTTGGTATCGTATACTATTGGGAATGCTAGCTTGCTCTTTCATGCAGATTCACAGTACTTCACAAATTTGTGATGTCTTATTGTTTCTTTGTTTGTTTTTAAAGATCTGCAGCGGCAGCCAAAACGATAACCTTGTTGCTGGAAGAAACGTGTTACGTTTTTGCTTACTTCCATTAGAGCATGCCACCTCCTTTCCTGGTACGGAGGCAACCCTGGCAGTAGAGGTAGGACTCTGGACCTACTCTCTCTGAGCAGGAGAAAGCGTGGATCTCAGAGGATCGTATCTTCAGATGTATTTCTCTAGTCCACCAGGCTGGTATCTATGATCTTACCAGTCAGCTCTGCTAAACATTCTAGGGCATATAATCATTTGTCTGCAAGAACATTCTTTGTCATCCCTCCTACTTGTATCGCCTTGCCAGCAGCAAGCCAGTAAATAAAGCGTTCCTCTATTCCGTTCTTTTCCCCAGTGTTACCATACAGGGGGGTGTTGGTTCCTATATTCTTTGTCTTTTTAGATAGATTCTAGAATGTATGAAGATCTAGAATACTGTTGAGGAGAAGTGGCACAGAATGCTTGACAGCTGTATGCCTTCATGCTTGGTAGGTTTGCCATTTCTCTTACCGCAGCCTGCAGAGTTCTGCTTTGTGGATTGCGCCTGATGCTGCATCAGTAAAAAGATGGCAGACTTCCACCTTTTGTCCACAAGTTCATTGTCAGCTTCATGCATAGTTGACATTGTGACTTACTGCAAACTGAGATTGATGGTCTGGTATGAAAAGAATTCCACAGGAAAAGAATGAAAAATAATCGTACTAGATGGGAAGTCAGAAGACGGGAATCGTATTTCAGAATATTTCTTGTGCATTTTGCATAGCTGCAAGCCTCGTTGGGGTCATTAGTGAAGATCCTCCTAAATCAACACGTAAGAAATGCTTTGGGAAATATAAGTTGACCCAGAGCTCCTTTGAGGTCTGTGGTCCCTTCAGGTGAAAAGTGGAGGTCTTCGTTTATCCGGTAGGACATCTTTGCACTCTGTTTTGCAATTGTCTCCTTGCAAGAAACATGGAATGAGAATACCCAGAGCACGCTGCTTACAAAAAGATAAACGTCGACTAGTTATAGTAGTTATAGCAACATATTTATAGAGACCAAAGATTTGAAAGGTTAATCCAGGGGAGATCACTCTAGTAAGTAACCAGCTTTTTTGAGTAATTTTGAAGCTTTTTATGGTTACTGACCACAGAAATACAAACTCTTCAGAAGTACCTAAGTCAATAAGAATTTAAAAGAATGACTAACTGAAGTGAAGGCTTTTATCAAAGGCATGTTGCCAAAAATATTCTTCACATTTCTGGGACTTAATCTTGCAGCTAGATGATGCAAACAATTTTAAGTCAGACCGTATCTAGATGGGAGACAGTGTTCGAATATGTCAGTCCCAAACATACCAGCAGACTCTCTCTCTTGTGAAATGAGTGAAAAGATGACGCATGGAACATAGTCTCCATCCTTTACCCTTATCAAGGCATTTGGGGAGGTTACTTGTAGCTGAGGCTGGGGAATTCAGTTATGACCTCTTAAATTCATGGAATACTTTGTGACGATTCCGAGAAAAAGTTCTGGGGCTCTCTGACTGGTCTGCCAGGCAATATACTTTTGCGCAAGAGTTCAGGTATTGACAGCACAACAGCAATGTTTACGTTCATAGAAAGGGAAGAAACAAGTTCTTGTTCTTTCAGGGAGTAGTTGTTTCTGGGTTTTGCAGCAAGATGATATTCTTAGGCTCATTTTCTTAGGGATATTCAGAAATGTCTCTATACCATCTCTTTCCTTGGAGACAGAGTTGATGTATGCCTCTCCGATATAGAAGATCCTTAGACAAAAAGGAATGTCATAATAGACCCAGAATAGATCATGCAGTTTCTATGCACATAAACTTCTCACTTCATTCTCAATTTCTTTTTTGCTACGTAGTCTGGCTGAAAATCCCCCAGAAGACTCTACTGTAGAGCAAGAAACCCTCTGCTAGATTGACTTACGTAAGAAGGAAAGATGGAAACCCTCTTTCTGTGAGCAGTTTCCCTTGGTGATCTGATACTGGTTTGAAATCTTTTAGGACGTTTTATTTCTGATAGTTCAATATGAAACTCTCGAGTTGACCACCTTTTATCAAGATTCATATTGCGAGATGAGAAATTGCAATAGCTAGATTACTATCAGATCACAATGTTATTTTGTGTCCTTGGGATATATGTGTAACATTAGTGAGGTTTATATCTCCCATTTTGAACTGTTAAATGAGCACTTGCTTTTTCTCCCTAATCAACTTAAGGCTATGATTTGAAGAGCTGTAGCCTGAAGTGCATGCTTAATTCCATTTATTTAGTATTTCATAAAAGTATAGCTATATTTACAGCTCTTGTCCCCTAATTATTACAGGTTCATTCTTTCCTCTCATGCTTCACAAATCCTTACTCAGTCCCAAGGGAAATGATACTGCATACAGTTCTTGTAGTTAAGTTCATATTACAAGACAATCAGGAATGCTTCTTAATGTTTAAATGCTGCTAGGTAACCTGGTCAGGAGAGAGTTCATAAGAATGCATTTCTAAGTACATGTGAACTTTGTATGAGCTATTTAAGATAGTGCTGCATAGCTGTGCTGATTGGTGTTCATGCTGCCAGAGCTCTGGAAGACTCATTTCCTCTTTTGAAGAATATCCCTGTATTTGAAGTGCACAGAACAATCATGGGGTGCAGGCTACTGTCCCGTAAGGCATTGTTTTGTAGCTAGCATCACTGGGTTAGATGACTGTCCTGGAAATGCAATCCTTTAGTCAAGTAGGTGGATTCTAGGGTGTGTGTGTGGGGGGGGGTTGTTTGTTTTTGGAGTTTTTTGGTTTGTGGATGTTCCCTTTCCCCTGTCCAGTAAATTCCGTGTGGGGAGTCACTCAAAGTAACAGTTGCCTCACAGCAGTGTTAGCTGCAGAAATATGTTGCCTGCATGGATTTTGCAATCTGTCATCTTTTCTTGCTGCTATGGAATCTGCCGTTTGGAGACGGTGGGTTGGTAGAGTAACTGAAGGGTGGTTAGGTCAGTCCTTTTTTTGGTTAGTTGAGAGCATGTGTATAGCTCATTTCATACAAGTATTCTTGACTGAGAGCGTCCTGTCTCATGAATGGAGTATATGTATTCTAAGAGTAGAATACATCCGAATAATATGCCTCAAGGAGTATCAGTAGCCGTGCTGGGGTTTGGAATTTTCATTGTTGTTACTGCTAAAGTCTCTCCTGCCTTTTCTCCTTTCAAGGCAGCAAGGACAGGAAGGACAACAGTGGTTGAAATTTTCAGTGGGGTTTCTGTGCTAAGAAATGGCTATGACAGTGTCACATTATCAAAACAGAGTAATTTAACTTTTAGACAGATCAATTCTATAGGCTGATTTGTGCCTTTAAACTATTGACTGGTCCTTAAAATCTACTGCCTCACATTTCATTGAAGAGTTGTGAGAAGCTTGCTTTTTCATTTGACATGTGATGTTATTTAATTAGCGCATTACAGATCTTTAGAAAAGGGGAGAGGAAAAAAAGATGAGGTTATTAAGCACCTTAGGTTCCATTGAGTATTCCCAAATGGCAAATGTCAAAATTGAGATGAAGCTAAGAGATGTTACTTAGCAGCTGTGGGTGTTCTGTCTTGACCACAGATGAGTACATTAAGTGCTTACAGCAGCAGTAAAGTGAGTCTGCCTGGGGAAGGATGTCTAAGGAAGCCAGTTTTCTCCGTAAGATTTGATAATCTCTTCCCCATTCCAACACTGAGAAATCTTCAAACTTCCTGTGTCAGGGATGGGAAGCAACAACCTGACAACAAAACTGATTTTACAAATTGACACTTTCCCGGTGGTAACATCTTTTACTATTTAATATTTTAGGGTTACATTTTGTATTTGATTAATGATAGATAAGCTCTAGTTTTTCTGAACCTTGACATGTTTAAAGAACTTGATACAGGATTACACTGGATTAGTTACTAGATTAGTACGTTAACAGAACTGGAAAAAAATTTTCTAGTGCCTGAGGATAACTTATCAATTTTTTTCTCTGTGCATCAGTCTTAATTGTCCTCTGTGAGCCTTGCACTGTGTTCCCTGCTGAACATTTATTTAGCTGTATTGTGTGCTCTTAGAGTGGTTCTGTAAAGCCCTACTGGCAGCTGCCTCATCTTTTCCTGACTTCAAGATTTCTCATTGCAAACATTTTGAAATCCTATTTCTTCTTGATGCAACTTTTGAACTGTTTTGAATGTTCTGAAATGAAGCTTTTCAGATTGAAAAGAAAGTTAAGGAAATAGAATGTGACAGTTGAAACTTTTGTATAGAAACGCAATCTGAATTGGTGGAAATTTTAGCATTCCTTTTTTTTTTTTTTTTTTAATCAACAAGCTTTGTAGGTGAGAGGAACTTAATTAAAAAATGCATTGCATTCCACTTTCTCCCATTTCTCCCTTAATGCCAATAAATCAAGTGGAATAACTTAAAGGTGTTACTTTTTTTTGACAGGAATTTTAAAATTTTGTCAGTTGCTTAGTGTCCCCTGATGCAGACTTTTGAAAACAAAGAGCCCATACCAGTAGGGGAAGGTTAAGCCTATCAGTGTACCTTAAAGCAGAAAAATAATAGAGTAGCGTCTAATTGAAATTGTATTTGTCTACATTGTTATGTAGTGTATTGCTGAATAAAAACATACAAGTGCTGAAACATACATACCCTCTCTTTTCACTACTCCTACTTCACCCTAAGATATTAAAACTGCCAGCTTTATCTGTTTACATCTAAATTACTTAATTCAACTTGATTTTTTTTTTTTGATCCTGTTAAACTTAGCACACCTTGCACTGTCTTCAAGTGTGTTTCCCTATGTTATCTGCAATGTTTACTGAATAAATGGTGTATCTCACCACATCAGAATGGTAAACAATCAAAAAAAATGAACTCAAGAAGATGCAAAATAAAGCTTTAATCTTGTTAATAGAACAAAGAACCGGGAGTCATACACTTGGAATTCGTATCTCAGAGCTGATAGACATCTGTGTGGCTTGTGTCATATAAATGACAAATTACGTTTCAGAGGCAGAGTCTCATTTTGGTTGCATCAGCTTTCTGCATCCCTGACTGCATGCTTGCCTGAGATGCCAGGCGAGTTGCTTCTTTTTCCAGAAGGAAGGTAGCTAAAGATAAGTTTGCTTATCCCAGTCTAATCTTGTACTATGTGCATGTATTGTTCAGCTTCCAAAGACAAGTGTTATGATTAGAACTCTGTAAATAAAACTAGATCCATAAGTTAAGTCTACTTACAACCAGAAAATCTAAAAGATGGGAAGTCAGTTGATTGCATTTTCTCCAAGGCATGTCTATTTTGCTGAACAGATGTACCTTTCTTCTGTTCGTTTGGTTTTAAGTGGCTTAACGTATTAATAGAAGATACTCTGAAAGTATTACCTTGAAAGGTACCTCCTTCAATTATTGCTTCCCTTGCTGAAGATGTAAAATTCCTTCAGAAGACAGGTGGAATGGTCATCAATACCTTCCAGCGAATGCTCTCTGTTTAGTCATAACATTAAGCCTATTGCTTTGTCAGTTCTTCCTGTTCATAACTTTTGACTCACTAACTGATTTTAGCCGAACTTGAAAAAGGTATAGCAATCAAAGGAATGTCCTGTATGCGTTATGAAAATTGCCAGTTGCATGCAAGTAGAAGGAATTTCAAATCAAATCTTCCCACTGAGGTAAAGACAGTAACTTCTGTTCAGTAGTTGTCAGCTGATCAGTTGGCACATTTTGGACAAGCCAGAGGAGATGCTTTCTTTTCTATTATGAAGGAATTTGACAAGATTAAGTTAAACAGAACAGGAAGAAAGTCCCATTTTCATTGCTTTGTTACTTGTTTGCTATTTTTAATGTGGGAATACATAAAAGCTTCCTGATTTTTGTGTGTGTGTATTTGTTTTTCTGTCTGTTTATTGTTTTTTCTTCCTCCCAGCCACATTTCTGGGCTGACCTGAACTGGGTATGAACAACAATAAAGCTCTTTCATTTTGTCTTTTTTGCCTTTTTTTTTTTTTTTTTTCCTGGCCAACACCGGAAGGCAGCAAGTTTAAGTGCTTACATTGCGTCTTTTGTAGTCATGCTTGTGTTTGTGGTGCTGCTTTTTGTAATTCATTAGTACTGACCTGTCCCAGAAAAGATTCTGTCCAGTAGTAAAAATTAAATTGAGTGTTGACTAGCATCACTTGCACAAATTACTTCAACTATGTTTCAGCCATCCTAAACATAAATTTTGTTTGAAGGACAGAAGGCTCGATCTAGTTATCTGTGTTTATCATGGAAAAAATACAGATCACAGTTCTTCTGTTTATTTCTACCACAGGTTTCATTTCTTGAAATGTATTTAAAAGGTACTAATGATTACACTATTGACTGCTCTGTAATTACGTATTTAATATACTCCCCACACCAGTAGCAGGTCAGCAGCTTGATTAATTCGGAAGTAGTTGCTAATAAAAGCAAACATAAATGGTTTGTTAATGTTAGCAATTGTCCTATATAATATAATACCTAGGAACTGTCAATCATTGTAAAATAGCCTAGGAACTGGGCTCCAACTGACTTAAGCACTGTAAAAAAGCATCTCAACCTCAGTAGTATGGGACATAGGATCGCTTCTGAAAAAAGTGCAACTACAACCTCACAAATGCTTACAGCTCAACAAATGGCAAAAAACTGTTCCCAAATGCAGTCCTTTCCCCATAACTGTATCAAATAAAAGGATAGCTTCATAGTTTCTAAATATACTCTTTCTTAATACTTTTTCCTGGTTTATTTAAAGCAGATATCCAAGTAACTAAAATAATGGATAATCCAACTTTCCGTAGCTCAACACAGTTCTACGACTCATACACATAAAACTCTGGCGGCGTGTGAGTAGGAAGACGTGAGAATGTTATGGAATAAAGTTTGCCACTTAATCTAAAGTAACAAAGTAATGTTAGTAAAAACTAACTTGGTTACCTCCAGGTCACTTGGTAAAAAGCTTAATGTGTACAGATTTATGAGCAATAAAAACAATTTTCTAAATTTCTTTAATAGAGAAGGCTGCTGTATTGAAATCCTTTTAAAGGGATCGGACAATATGGATTTTCCAATATTGTGAGTACCATGAGAAAGTATGATATAATTAACATTTACTATCCACTTAAAAAAAAAAAAAACAAAAAACCCTGAAAATAACATTTCAAATACAATTTCACATTAGGAACTTGTTATTGTCCATGGAACAGAGACAAGATTTCTTTCCCTTTGTCTAATATTCTGTCTGAAAGCTTTGTGTGTTTTTAAGGTCCTTCCACTGCTGAAGAATCTGGTACAGTCCTAAGCTAGGAGTTAAATCAGATCTTTTAATCTGCTTTTTTGTGACACTTATTTTTTGAAGCTTTCAAGAAATAACTGTATAGTTTTATATATGAGGGAATTAGTATTATTCTACATATAACTACTCCTCTGACAGGAAAGCAATGAATAATTAAGAATAAGTAATGAGACTTCTACTTGAAAAGACCAACTGTATATTTCTTTGCAGGATCAGCCTCCTTACCGCATCCATAAAAAGTCTCGTTAGGCAGATAAAGCTTGTAGTGCTCTGTCAGCCTCTAGGAGGTCTGCCTTTCTATTAGCGTGAGTGCTTGACTAATCATATATCTAAACCTAGGAAACCCAAGGCTCTTCTACTGCATGTCCCTTTGTGGGAGCTCTGGTATCTGGTGGTCCTGTGTTGTTTGTTATTGGGGTGGGGGGTTTGGTTGGTTTGCTTGTTTTTGGTCAGCCAGTTCAAGGAGCTTTGATCAAGGCTTTGATCCTACCAAATATATATATCTGATCTAGCTTAGTGCTGTAGTTAAACAGGTAATGTAAGTTGGTATGCAACAAGCTAATCTAACAGAAGCAGTCCTGTGTTTCCTCTTCTGCCCCCCATCTTGTGCTGACTCGAGCATTAAGTGCAGCTTCATGGTGAATGGCATCAGACAACTGATCTGAGCTAAAACTTTTTTCTTCTCCTCTCCACTGGCTGGGTTTTTCTATATTGGCTGGGTTAAAGTAACATCAGTGAGGTTGGTTTTAACTGCTCAGTTCCCTGCTCTGAGTTCACATGCAGCCTCAAACACTTGCATCATGTTCTTGCTTAATTTCATCCATCATACCCAGACATGACTGCATACTATATAATGTAGTATCAACGTTTTATATGGAGTAGATCTAAACTTTGTTGCTAATCTTCAGTCAAAGCTATTAGTAGGAAGAGTTTAAAAAAAAAAATACTTTAAAGAGCTAAGTACAAAAAGATTTTCCCCACAACTGAGTGATTACTTTCAAGACATTCCTCTGGTCCTCTCTGCTTTTGTTCAAATAACTTTGCTTGTCAAAGTGTATAACTGCATTGACACGATGCATTAGGATTAGGCATAAGTCAGTGCTTTGGAACTCAGTAGGGCATATCATGGTTTGCTGCTTGTTTCAGGTGTTGCTCATGCAGATACAAGCAACTGTGTTACTTACAGCTAGCTTGACATTACTTCAGAGCTTATATCTCCTTTCATGGAATTTTAAAAGCGTGGAAAACAAAACAGATGAGAAAATAAATTCTTATATACAGTAACAATTAAATTTGAGATGCTGTGTTTGGTCTCTAGAGAACTTCTCTGGCATTCTGCATACAGCTGGATCATAAAGCTGTTGACTACTCTGCAGATACTGTATTGATGGCTGTAAAAAGGATGAAATACTTTTTGCTGTCAAAAACCTTTGAAAACTATAGTTAAACTATTCTTAATGTCTGTTGCTGTGACTGGAACTCATAAAGAAGCCATCTTGTGTGTGTCCGCTTTCTGCTTCCTTTTCCTTGGTCGTTTTAGCAGAGAATTAATTTGTTAGGTCTTGCAATCTAGGTCTTGCAATCTGTTTGTGTCTGCAGAGCTTTTTTTTTTTTTTTGAGCATAGTTAAGTTGAAGAATACTCTATGCTGTGGTTGCTTACATGATTGGTGATGAAACGTTTCAAGTGCAGCTTGGGTAATATCTTTGGTAATTTTTCTTATGAGTCTTTTTAGGTTTGAGACATGTGGCAAATCTTTGCCTAGCAGTAAATATAGAAAAATAATTGACTGCCCACTGACCAAGGAGAATTTAATCTGCTGCTGTACGCTCTTACTAGGATAAATACATCTTACTCTATTGTATGCTTAGTAGACAAGAAGAAATTGACTGCCATTGAAATCTATTAGAGCGAGACTGCTTATCATTGTAAAAACATGCACTACTGGCATTACCTAGGGTTCTTAGCATATTAATAAAATGGGTTGTCAGTACTGAAAACAGTCATTTTGATTTTTCTCTTGTATCTATTAATGAAAGAATATTAGGTTGCTAAGCTCGTTTTTTCCATCCCTGTCCCTCCCCAGTAGTGGTTTCTTTTGGAAAATATTTAGCCTCAGTTGATAAATGAATAACTGTTTTTGGGCAGAGAGCCACAATTGTCAGTAAAGGTTATTAGCAGTGGCTGACATCTATGGAGTGAGCTGCCTGTGCTTAACAAATGTTTGTGGCACATAGTTCTAACAGTAGTTACAGGTAATAAAGGTTCTGTAAAGTGTAGCTTTTACAAGAAATTGATGCTTCTTTTTCTTCTAATGCTATTTTAAAGACTTATAATATTCAGATGTTGTCTTCCTTTACTTAAACCTCCTTATTACTTCTTTTTAACTTTTGTGAATCTGTTTTCTTGAGTAATTCAAGAGCTACCAACTGTTGCCAATACTCTGTTTGACACTGACCATCCGTGTTGGCCACCTTTCTTCCTCCCCGCCTCATTTAATCACAACAGCCTTGTAGCAGATACAAGTATTTGAATACGTACGTATCGGATATGGTCGGACAGAACTTCCCAGGCTGTGGAAGACTTGGATTAGGCAGCTGGAGGTGCCCTGCCTGAATGGGTTGCTGTTCTCAACAGTTTCCCTCGGTCCTTTTTTTACCTTCTTTTAACCCAGTTCCATGAAATAGTTCAAAAAGTTCAATACAAAATAGAAACAGTTATTAACAAAAAAAAAAAAATGACAGGGCAGAGAGGGGCAGAAACCTAGAGTGCAGGAATGTTGGATCAAAAAGTGTGGAAAGCTTTTAACTTGATTCTGTTCCTGTCAGAAGAGTTTATCCCTACAGTTCAGTGGTATTGAAATTTGAACTTGTATATGGGGATATCTATTTGGTAGGTTGGAAACATTAAAATGTTATGTATATGTAGATCATTGTCCTATTACAAATAACTCAGCAATGTATTTAAATGAACTTTTTAAAATTGCATGCTTTATTTGACCTTGGGTTTTTTTTCAGTTTTATTATCAAGATGTCTTCTAGTAACAGAGTTTCCTTTCCTAGTTCAATTTGCACACCATTTCAAATTCCATATTGTCTTTAGTTTAAATCTGAGAATTCTTCTTGTGTATCTTTGGTGGCATGTGACTTCTCAAAAAATAATTTAGGAGCCAAAAACAAATCCATAACTTCAGGCATAAAACAGTCTACATTTAATGAAAGTTCAGTTCCATCTGTTGCAGTAGATTGGATGACTCTATTATCATATCGCCAAAGTGACATGGAATATAAAACAGACTGAGTAAGAAAGATGGTTTGTTCATGCTTGCTTTAAAATTCACGTACTTCATTAGTAGGAAGGGGAAAAAATAATATTCAAATTATATCAATTTATTTTCATTTGAAAAAGTAGTAAGGACTGTGGCACTTTTAAAATAATCTTTATTTAAAAAAAAAAAAAAAGCAGAGACTAAGTATGTCACACCAGCGTTTAACACCTTTGCTTTCAGCACAAAATTTGAAGACTGTGTGACTCTCCAGCTTGTGTTTGCAGAGGTTCCTCTGTCTCTTCTAGATGGTAACAAAGTTGCAGGGTAAATATGTTTGACAGAGGACGTACATGTTGTGTCTTCATACGTGTGTAACTTCATAAACGAAGAGGCGTTGTACCTTGGTGTGCAGTCGGTCTGCTCCCATTTTCACACCCATTCTCAGTGGCATGCCACGGTAGTGATTCTATTTTTAGCTGGTTGCCAGGCAGACTTGTACGTGCCTCCTGGTGGTGGCTCAGCCTCAAGTCACGGATTGGTTTGTGCAAAATAATCTTTGCAACCAATGGGAGCATCCATGCAAATGTCCCGCAGTGGCTGGCCTCCAAGGGAGGCGTGGGTTCTGCTGCTGAGGGAGCTGCTGAGGGGGCAACATGGCTGTGGGGGACTTCCTTCTGGGTATGTTCTCTACACTTACAAAAAGAAAATTCATCATTTCATGTAAAAATAAGTAAATAGGCTTCCTGCCCCCCAACTCTAAAAATTACCAAGTTTTAATTAGAGGAAATTATAAAACATCTGGTTCTTTCAGAAATGGAAGGCTTGCCTCCTTGAATCAGATTTAAGAAACTTGGTAGTTTAGCAGTGACTTCTGTATGTGGAAGTTCTTATTCAGCCAAGTACAGTAAGCAAACGCAGCAGGTGCAACGTCGCTTCCTAAGAAAGGATATATTTCCTAGGGAAAATATAGGTCATGGTTTATAAAACAGCAAGTTCCCACAGTTAACTAATCAGCTGGTATTTTACTTGCATTTTAAATTATTCCCCCTTTTTTTTTTTTTCGCTACAGAGAAAATATTGTTGCATTAAAAATTTCTAAAACATGTTTGTATGCATTGTAAACACGAGCTTTTCAATGTAGCATCACCTTTTTTTTTTTTTTTCTTTTGAAGCGAGTTTTCTTCCCATGTTTAATTCCAGCATCTGACAAGTGACCTCAGAGTGCCACTGATAGTGACATCGGACTTTTGAGATGAGCTGTCTGATGCTAAGTTGCAAGCGTTTGAAAGTCAAGGTTACATCACTACGGTTAGGTGCCTATGTAATACATGAACTAATTTAGAAAAGACTTTACAGAATGTTATGGGTAAACATATCAATTTTTCATTAGAACCATGTCATTCTGCATTTTATCGAAATGAAGATACAGAGAGATCTAGCTTAAAAATAATGTAGTTCTACATACATTAATGATGTACTACAGTTGTAGTTTGAATTAACACCGGTAAAAGAATCAATGCTGTATTTTTGTAATGCATAGAAAAACTTACATGAATGAAACAACTTACATTATTTTTCTAATTTTTTTATTTGTTTTTTTTCAGAATTTGTCAGTTTTTTGGCCTGCATGTATGTGAATAATTCCAGGTTGTTCATGTTTTAATTTTGGGAATATTAGAAGATAAATTTTTAATTGGGTTGTGGCAGTAAATGTCCTGGAATCATTATCTCCAGCTGGTATTTAAGGATAATGGTAGTTGTTATTCCTGTGCCAGAGAGAGGGGGCATAATGTGTTGTACTATTTAAACTGTATATAATAAAAATATCTCACAAACGTATCTTAAAATGTACTAATTCAACTTTATAAAAATAGATTAAAACAAATTTTGTGTAGAAAAAACACGCTTAATGCTTTACCTTGTTGTAAACATCAGTCTCTAAGAATGTTCAGCTTTGCTTTTACAGAAATTTGACACAGCAGTACTTGTTTTGCGCTTGGGGATCTCACAGCTGAATTGAAAGCTGATGTTTTGAGTTGTTGATAAAAGTTGAAATCCACAACACTTGTGGGAAGTAAGAAAGCACAATATCTACCACTGTTGCTCTGGCCGAGTTCCACCCAAACAATTTTGTTGGTTTAATGATCTAAATAGCTGTTAAAATTAGCTTCCAGAAAAAGACAAAGCTCTCTCCTGTTCTAGGAGAGCAAGCTTTAGAGCTTAATTTTCATGTGTTAATAAGCTGATCATTTTTAGTCACTTGAATCGATTGTATGAGGCTACATGGAATATATATATATATTTTTTTTTTTTTTTTTAATTAAAGTTGTACGGGAAGGATGCTCTCTCCTTTTTCTTTCTCCCATCTTCAAAAATAGGATTTATTTTATGTATAGTAGTTACCAAGGCATAAGCTGATGGACCATGTAAGGCCCAGTTCTGCAAAACCATTAACGGTTGAAAGATCTTAGTTGGGTAAACGGACCTTACGTGAAGCAGTTGCCATGCCTTGTGGGAGAAAAGTTCTAGAACGTTAGTGTTCACATGAGTATGTGGAATGGGTTCGTGAGCCAACGTTGGAGGTGGTATGTTGATCAAGTAAACTATCCCAGTGTGTACAACTAGTTTGAAACAATACTGTAAATTTACTGTGGTTTACCAAGCCTATAACCATGTATTTAGGTGCATTTTTAGTAGGCGCACACACATCGCACATATGGGCTTAATGCTTTAGTGAACTGGTTCTTCAAAAGGCAGGGTGCATGGTTGGGGGAAAATTCTTCCTGCTTTCGAGGCAGAAGTCGTATTTGCATTGGTGAAGAAGAGTTTTTGATGCCTCTGATGGAACGCTGGAAAAGTATAGACGCTGCGTAGTATTTGAAGGGAGAAAAGGTTAACAGCCGCAGTACTTAACCCAGGTTGACTTTCAGCAGTTTTTTGATTCAACATTTAACATCACAGAAATTTTGTAGCCTTGTAAACTCATTTTAGCCTAAAAGTGTTCTTGCATGTTATTTAATCTTAATCAGAATTGACCTTTAATCAGAATATCTATTGAGACTATATTCCTGTTTGTTGTAGTCATAGGTTAATGTTTCTGTGAAGCTCTAGGTCTTAAAACAAAATAAAGCCTTTTTGTTTCTGGTAGTTCACCAGCTTTTTGGAAAAATTTGTTAGTTTAATACAAACTTTGCTTGTTTGTACAGTGGGCCCCCTTGTTTGTTTTCATACCCTGGCTGAATTCTTGCCGATGGCCTCATGGGTTTTTGTTGCTGGGTAGGATTTAAAGAGCTGCGGTCTGATTGGTTGCCATACAGTAGCTTCTTAGAGCCAATCAGATAAGGTATTTGAATTCTTTCCCAGTACAATAACAATGAAAGGGTTGCTGACTAATTTTTCCTATGGGGAGATTATATAAACGGAGGGTATGGCTGTAGCAGGCTCCCTCTTGGGTGTGAATGAAAAATTACAGGATTCTGCTACGGAAGAAAATGCTGTTTGTTTCTTAAATGGCAAACTACCAAACCACTTTACTTAGATACTGGATATTAAATATTTTAAAAAGTTTAAAAGAAGTTAAAGGTTTAATAACAATGAATTCTATTTTGCTGGAAGTATATTAGATGAAATAGAATGCAGATGTATTTTTTTCTCAGAAAATAACACAGTTTTTCTTCAATTTGTTCAGTTAACATTAACATAATTTTAGCCTGAAAGGGAAGAAACTGACCCAAATCATGTGCTGTGCTAGAAGAAATTTTCATTTCACTTGTCACTGATTGTGTTTATTACCTCTTAAAAATGAAGACAGTTTTGTGTGGTTTTTAATAGGCTTGTGATGTACATCTTGCATTTAGTCAGATAAGTCAACTTAAATTATGTTGGTGATAGAAAATAAACTATTGTTTCAGCATGTGTTCTGTAAGAATAGATCACAAATTTGGGAGGTTTTTGTGTGAAAATTAACTATGGGGTTTTTAATTATTGATGACTAATATTAATGTTGCTGTTGATGGTTTCAATTCATAACTACTTTTTATGAGCCTTTTCTTAAAAGGTAGTTTCTATTCATTACATTATTCTCTGTGGCTCTCCATCTAGAACAAAGTACTCCTGACCATTTGTTGTCTCAATTTTCCCAATCTGGCTGTGCTAAATTTTAACTAGATGTACATATTTGGGCACTGATTTTCATGATCAGAGGGGAAAATCTTGCTTTACTTCTTGTGTTTTGGCGAATGTTTTACAGTTGCGGTGCTTTTGGCTTGCACTGCGTACATTCTAGGAATCCTGTGCACATGCTGTTCTAGACTGATTATATTATGCAAAACCCATTGTGTGCTATTGTTCAGATTCCAGCTTTTTTTTTTCCCCCCCTACATTTCCATGACCTTCTCTTTGTCTGTTGCCTGTTACCAGGCAGGATTCAGATAACTGCCTGCTGATTGGCTAACTCTTTGAGCTGCTCTTGGGCTGCTCCTATGAGCAGACGATTATAGGTTAATCCATAGCAGCTATGCTAATTCCTTGCTTTGTTTGCTTTAGAGCCGCGATCTCTTTGCAGAATAAAAAAAAAAATGTAGGGAAGAAAAAGGAAGACTCTCTAATTGGCTGAAAGAGGAGTCCTTCGTGTATTCCTACCTACATTGGCCCGTTTGGGTTTTGCCATGTACGTTTGGTCATGAGAAAGAAATCTGCAATTATGATTGGAGAGAGGTTCCTGATGGTGTGCTTCTCTCTCATGCTGAAGTATATATCGCTTTCAAGATTAAAATGAAAAAGGAGAAGGGAATTATCGTAAGTGATATTTAAACAAATATGCGCAGTGTTTCTGTGTGTTAGTGTTTCAAAATTGATTATCATTTCAGTGAGCTTTATTTAAAAAAACAAACAAACAAAAAATTATTTACTGAATTTAACCCTTGTACGCTTCCCTGTATAGGCAGGATTCGTTTTATACTCTTAACATACAAATGTCTTCCCTTGAAATAAAAGATGCCCTTTCAGTGGCTTGGCACCTGTGCTACCTTGTTTCTTTGCTGCAAGCTGGTCATATCGTGCCTAAAAACTGTGGAAAATGCCCAAGCTTCGCATGAGGGAAGCCTACAGCATGTGTAGGCAAACTCTGCGTTAATTCTTAAATGTGTAAGGAGACTATTTAGATAAATTCTTTTAAAACTAAAACTGTTTTACTTGTGCAAGACTAAAATGAATGCATCCTAGACTTACTCTCTGAAAGGCTACCTCCTTACCCCTTTTTAAGGATGGAAGGCAGATATTACAAGATGACTGCTGATTGGCTTGCACCGATATGACCAAACCTTCTGAAATGGTGACTGATTTATTTTTTTTCTTGTTTTACTCAGCTCTTACGTGAGATCTGTTACTTGGCTGCAGTGTGCTCCCTTGTGGGTATGGCTGGAAGTTAAATGCCTTAAGTCTTGTCTGCAGTGATACATGATATTTAATTGTTTGCTAGTGTTTAATTTTCATCTTTTAATCTCTTCTATGTGTACAGTTTTGTCATTTATAATAGGTTTTATTGGATGCTCTTTGGTTGCAAAAGACAATTTGTGTGCGTGAGTCGAAAATAGGCATATATTGTTTGAAGAACCATCTAACAGTGGAATTTTGCAAGGAGCTTTTTTCTTATGGGTTCATCATAGAACTGTATTAGAGCTTTGTTTTTTAAACTAGATCTTGGATAATATCAAATTTTAAAAGTAGACATCACTTTGAAGTACATTAGAAAAAATTGATTCTTTTTTTTTTCTGTTGTAAGAAAAGAGTAAAGATGCATCAATATAAAATAGGTATTCTGATGTTTGGTTGCAAAAGACTTATTGGCAACAGCGAAAAGGAAGTGTCTTTCATTTTACTCTGTATTTGCTCTATTTTATGTTATGTTAAAAATATGAAAGATACAAATTATTAAGGAGATTAGAGCATGTAAGTATATTTTCAGTTTTGCTTACTCTGCTTTTAAGTTTCTGTGATTACAAAAGCATGAACCATTTATGAACTTTAAATTGTGAATACTTTATTAATCTAAAGTAGCTTTTGGTCACAGCAAAAGTAGGATTTTGAATTTTGTAACTTAAAGACTTTACAATTTTGGGTGATATTCACAAAAGAGTGTTGTAGTCAAGGAGAAAATACTCATTTCTCTAATTACAATACAAAGGCCCCTTATCCTAGGACTGCTTTTCAAGGAAGGCTCTCTTGCTAACTGATCCCTGTTATGATCTCTTGAAGTTGTTCGAGGTTAGCTGAACTTGGGACTTCCTAATTTTTTTCAAATTGACTCTGAAAGAGATACTTCTGTGGCTACATATATTTTGTAGGGGTTTATATGCATGGAACTGAAATGTGCTGATCATGCCATATTATGCGACAGCCTGATAAATACTTTTCCAGTGCTGTGAAAAAACTTACTTTTCATTTTAAGCTCTTGGGAAGAAGGAAGAGAGATGCTTTCAAAAACTGCACACATGCTTCTGAAATATTTTGATGTTTTCATATGCTTCTGTTAACTTCAGGTCAGGACTAAAATTACTGTATTAAATGTATTCCTTTCTGAAGGAGTTTAAAGATGCTGAATTTAGCATGTAGACAGCATTGGAAAGATATTAACAAGTCATCTAGAATTTGTATGTCATCTAACTTGAAATAGTTATGTGATGAGAGGACACTTTCTGGAAAAAAAAAAAAAAAAAAAAGTAAGCTGTTTCTTTTCAAATCAATGTTTTTATAGGTGCTATGTTTTGCTCCCACTAGTGGCAATGTGGTAATAAACAATCTTGTTCAGAACCTCTTGTTCAGACTGGCAGAAATGCATCTCTTGAAGGTATTACTGAGAATCTGAACAGAGCTGGTAACAGTCTTTGTGAAGATTTGCCTTATCCACTTCTGAGGTGTTGTTATTTAAGCACCATTGATTACTCAAATATGAAGATTAAAGATAGTCATGCAGAAGAGAACTGAAATAATGTGTAAGGGAATCTGAATGTTATGTTAATTGGAAAAAGAAAACAAGGAAAAAAAAATTTTTTTTTAAATCATATCCCTTTCATTTT
Organism: Struthio camelus; assembly: GCF_040807025.1. Lineage (NCBI taxonomy): Eukaryota > Metazoa > Chordata > Aves > Struthioniformes > Struthionidae > Struthio > Struthio camelus. Next base: position 55,776,780 of record NC_090942.1, read on the forward strand.
GCCCGTATATTTTTACAGCCTCAGGTTATGTTGACCAGGTATAACGGAAGCCTAATCAGTATTTCATGATTGTGAGGTTTAGCCTTTATCTTGATCATTGAATTCATATACCTGACTTTAGTATCTTGGAATATTCTATTTGGGAATGCAGAAGCGTTAAATAATGTTGTTCAGAAAAGCTTGTTTATGACGAAACTAGGAAGGATCCAGCAGAGGACTACCAAAATGATCAGGAGCCTAGAGCACACCTCCTCTGAAGAGCAGCTTGAGGGAGCTTGACGACTTTAATTTGCCAAAGAAAAGGCAACAGAGGCAATGTAATAGCTGCTTAATAGTTGAAGGCCAAGTTGGTGCAAGAAGGGTGGAGCCAAACTGTTCTTGTAGTGTTGGGTGGTACAACGGAACAATGGCCATGAGTTGTGTCTCCTCTAAAACCTTTGAATTTTAAACTTTGATTTTACCTTCACTCAGATCAAACTACATTCAAAAGATCTTTTATGCTGCAGAACTCTAAACCAAACAAGCAAGTATGGGAAGTTTAGGTTGGGCATTAGGGGGAAAAAAATTTCACAAGGAGGATAAATGCAGCACTGGAACAGGTTACTCAAAGGTTGTGGAATCTCTGTTTTGTAAATGTGTCTTTTAAAGACCTGGCTGTGCAGAATTACAGCTGATCTGATCTAGTGTTGGTGATAGTCCTGTCTGAGTGGAAAGCTGGGTTAGATGATCTCCAGAGGTCTCTCCCAATCAGTGTTTCTGTGATTGTTCATTTCCTGTTGGTAAGTAACTGTAGCTGCATCTGAAGTTTGGGGTGATATATCCTGCCCCGTGGTCTTTTCCTTAATCATTCAGTGAGATCTGGGAGACCTATTAAAGCATAACGTGGCTTCTTCACAGCGTGCGTATTTCTTTCTGATGGAAAGTCCAGTTTGTGGGGAGGATGGTGATTGTTTACATTTCATCCTGGTATACAACCAAAGGATGGCCAAAGTGCATTCCCATACCTAGGAGTGGAAAGTACTCTCTCCTCCAGTTCTAGAATATATTGCTTGTTTGGTTTAGAGTTCTGCAGCATAAAAGATCTTTTGAATGTAGTTTGATCTGAGTGAAGCTAAAATCAAAGTTTAAAATTCAAAGGTTTTAGAGGATATTTTCAATTTCAATTGAATGTTCTTGTTGTGCAGATTACAAGTTCTTGCCTTCCATTTTTATACTCTTAAATTGCAAAAGATGTTTTTAATTTGTTGCTTTTGCTTTGCTGCTTAGCTCTTACATAAATACGTAAAACATTAAGTTACATCACATTTGAAATAATTTTTTGTTGTTGTTGAATAAGACAAGCCCAGGGTCTCGTTGGTCTCATTCCTGTAAAATTGTTATGCAGATATATTATTTGACACCTGTAGAATATCACCATACATCAGAATTCCGCAAATCATGCCCTTACCCCCAAGTATACTTCTCTGTCACATCTAGAATTTTGCAGTAAAGGAACTTATTATCCTAAATCCTTTAGAACAGTTTTAGCAAACTATTGTTACTGCTGTCAACCTCAGGACTAATGGATTGAGCAGGCTGTCAGTGAAAGTAAAGGCTGGGGCTTTTAAAAATAGATTTGACATCAGATATCAAAAAGGTTTGTTGTCATTGCTATGAAGCATAGCTCAGACTTAACGGAATTCCTTTATATTGATCGACTTTTGGTAGTACATTAAAGGTGTTGCCTTGAACTCAGCTACCATTTTACGCTGCCTACCGTTCTACACAACCACTCTCCAAAGTCACTACCTAAAGTTAGGAACAGCTAAGTAGTTGGTTAATCGGCTCATGAACAGCTACAGCCTTATATAATGTGATTGTATTAGCTTGATCTGGAAGAGATGATGGTGCCTTTCCTCAGTTGATGCAGCTTAATCTGCCCTAAACCCTTAAGCCTTTGATTCTCACAGCTAAAACGGTGCACCTGGTTGGTAAGGATAAGTATATTAAAAGTCTGGCACCTTAATAATTTTAAAACAAATAATCTATATAATTCATGCTTTCCTATTAACAAGTACACAATGTGGTACAAATTGCATTTATTTTTTAAATAGTATTTTGGTGTCAGCCTTTCAACCTTCTTCTTCCGTAAAGGTATTGTAACGATATTGCAGATACTTGTGTTAATAACACATGATGGAATCTCTCAAACTGGGAGTTTGGGACTTACGGGAGAGATTGACATAATTGAAAGTTCTAGACCTACCTGTTTGGTTGGATACTTGAATTTTTATAATATCAGGTTTCAATCAAAAAACTTAATTTTACATCCCACCTGAAAAATTAGAATATAGTAGTTAATCATCAGTTTCTCAGCACTGTGAATGAAAGCGTATTGGGGAAAGCTAGAAAATAAACTGTTAAATACTGAAAATGCATCTTCTGCATAATAATTCTGCTATTTCATGGGTATAAACATTTGTAATGAATGTCTTTAAGGTATAGAGTGATTCTTCTTGTCTTAATTAGATATTGCTATGTATGATCTTTTAAAACTGAGTCTTAAAAGGAGAGTAGATGATATTCCCAAAAATAAGTTTAAATTAGTTCTGGAATTCTAATGACATTTTCTTTTTTTGTATGAGGAGGAGTTTAATGGAAACAAATACAAGAAGATGTATTTAAGCAAAATTATAAACATTTCACCTTCCTAGGTAATGCTGGCTTTAACTCCATTTATTAATTGATTTTTAGTGAGCTTTAAAGGTAGAATTTCCAAGCATCTGCTTGTAATTTTTCTTACTATTTGCAAGAGTAACCGGCATGAATAAAAGGACACGGAAGGCAAGAAATTCAGGAAGTTGTTAAACTGAGCTACAGAACTGCAGGTTTTATGAGCACAAATAGTTAAGTCTTAGTAAAAGACAAGTTTGCAAATTGGACAGAAGTGCTCTTAAAAAGTTCATTTAACAGTTGTATGAATATGGAGGATGAAGGCCTATTTTTTTTATCTACGTAGAGGAAAAAATGCATCTTAGCCATGATACTAATTAAGAAATTCTTTCAAGTTATCGAAGTTTTCTGTAAGTAACTTGATATCAATTTTTTTTACTGCTCATTTCAGGATTTCTTAATCTGTTTAAAACTCTTGAAAGTACTTTGTTTTAGAAGAGCCAAATAACTTTAAGCTGATAGGCAAGAACATTTCTTGCCTCTTTAGGAGAAAAGAGGGTGCTGGCTCTGAAGTCAGCCCAGTACCTGTTTCCCAGAAACCTCAGCAAGTGGCTCTGCTATAATAATACTGTGAGCCTACTGGTCTAAAATGGTTTGTCGTCATACTGCTATTTAATGTAATTAAAATAATAGTGTGAATCCAGTGATCTTTACATAAATGTATTTGTTCAGCATATATAGCGGATTTTTTGTGGTGGATAAGGACAAAAGAAATGTGTTTTGTCTGGTGTTTCCTCTTTTTTTTTTTTTTTAAGAAGTTAATAGTTAAACCAGTTTGCTTTAAAGTATGCTAAATGCAACTTACAGCCACGCTTTTTCTTTGGAACGCTTGTAATAAGCTGTATCGTCACAATTCTTATTAAATTTTTTTTTTAAGGGTCAAGATGGATAGCACAGATGAACCTCAGAAAAAAGTCTTTAAAGCACGAAAAACAATGAGAGTAAGTGATCGACAACAACTTGAGGCTGTTTATAAGGTTAAAGAAGAGCTTTTGAAGACAACTGAAATAAAACTGTTAAATGGAAAGCATGAGAATGGAGATTCTGATTTAAATTCCCCTTTAAGCAATGCAGACTGTGTGGAGGACAAAAGGGAAGTTAATGGCCTAGTGGATTTGTGTCTCAACTCTGAAGAAGGAAGAAGAGATTCTGAGGAAATTACTGATGGCAAAAGTCCTGAAAGTAGGGCAGAGAACATAGTCAATGATCTAGAATCTAAACCTCACGCGTTATCTCCAGAGAATGTTTTTGCTGAGCAAGATCAAGATACAGATGATATAGCTTTAGCCTGTGAGGCTGAAAACAGAGTGCTTGTTAGTAATAAAAACAACTTCCATGAAGAAAATAATACAAAAGATCATTTGGACCAAAGAAAGAGTGACATCCCATCAGAAGGGGAAAGTAAATTAAGCTGTGATATTAGTGACTCTTCTGAAGAGAGAAGTGAAACAAATGACTTAACTATTAGTTCTGATTTACCGGTTGAAGAAAAGAAGGCTGAAGAAGTTACCGTTGAAGATGCTGTTGGAGAAGAGGCGATCTCTAGCAGTATGGAAGCCGACCAGGAACCAAAGGATGAAGGGGATGACATTGCAGATCTTTCAGAAACCACCGTTGAGAAGACAATAGATGAGCCAAGTGAGAGTATCGTGGAGAATACAGACTCCATGGAAACAGATGAAATTATTCCAATTTTGGAAAAATTAGCCCCTGCTGAAGATGAACTAAGCTGTTTTTCTAAAAGTCCTCTGCTTCCAGTGGATGACGCAGCCCCAGATTTAGAAGAGAAAATGGACAACTCTTTGGGTTCACCATCCAAGCAGGAAAGCAATGAAAGTCTGCCTAAAGAGGCTTTCTTAGTACTGTCTGATGAAGAGGATCCTTGTGATGAGAAGGAAGAAGGTCCTGAAGTGATACTAACAAACAAGTCAAGTCTTCCAGGTAAGACTTGTTTAAATTGGTCGTTTTGATTAAGTCTTGGATTTTGTTCGTTCCTCACTTAGAACAGCACGCTTGTGACACGTTTCGAAGTTAATAACTGACAATTTCAGTCTTTCAGGTATATTTTGGCTGGATTATGTGGATTTTTACTTCAAAGAACTGCATTGAAGTAATGAATTTTAGGAGCATGTGAAATTCAGATGAATATTTTTGCAACTGATGGTGATAAGACACATTCAATGATGAGCTCTTTAACTTTTACCAGAACTTCACCAGTGTGAGCATTTATTCTTTAATTAGCTTTGCAAGCATCAAATATACAACATGGAAAGCATTAAAAACATATTTTAGTATAGACAAAGCTCTAAGTGCAGCAAAAAGGAGATAGCCAACAGCTGTTAGCAGCACCTTACCCTGGCATCAGTTAAAGGAGTAAGATTAGCTTTGACTTTTGCCATACTAATTCTTGATTGTTTTTCTCACCCCCTTCCATTCCTAAAAAGATGAACAAGAACTATTAAAATAAGTTGGATTACTGTCATACACAAGTAATCAATAAATCTAACAGTATTTCTGATGATACCCTTCGTTTCATCTGTTTCTCTCTGCAACTAATTTAACTTGAGGATGCTTTTCTGACAAAATATGTTAGTAGTACTGTATGTTACAAAGGGGGGACACACCACGTGGGACACTGTTTCCAAATTCGTGCACTGTCATAGTATTGCCACATCCACAGCTAAAACAGCAATTAATATCCTTAATTCATTCCTATTCTTTCCTTTTTTTTCTAGTTCTCGCTCTCAGGTGGTTGCAGGAAATACTAGAAACAGTTTACCAACCGTAGCTTTTTTTTCTTGCTCATATAAGCACATGTTCACAAGCCTAACAAAAGGCAGTCTTATCCACCAGTCTTATGTGGTCTTACAATTTGAGGGATGGAGTTTGAGAGCCGGAAAGAAGAAATGCCCCCTCCCCAGTTGTCTTGTTATAGATTGTTTTTTCTCCTGCTCTTTACAAATTAGAGGGATGGAAGAAGAGGAAAGAAGAGTGATTGCCAGGCATAGTACAGGACTATTTGTGGGAAAATTGTATTCTTTTATTATTATTCTTGAGGGGAAGAAAGGGTTTCAGCTTTCTTTGACACTCGGATAGTAAGAACGAAAACACGTTGGTAATCCAGACCTAGTATAAGTCGTGCTTGCTTCATCTTTGTCCTTTTTTTCAGCAAATTACAATATTAGAAAGATTTTAACAAAAATGCAAATCAGTATGATGGATTTCATGCCATATAATTCTATTCATTTAAGTCATGGTGACTGAGTTAGAAAAATACTACTTTTTATTCAACTAGTATAGTCAGCGGATGGCACTTAAAAGTGCTGAAGCTGGTACCTTAGATTCCTCAAGTAGTTAGCAGTCAACAGTTGGATTCTTGACGTTAAACTGCATTAACGTTCTCCATACTCTATTTTTGTCAGGCAGTTTTGTAAGCATGTTTATTTTTTGGACATAAGGCTCTCGTTGTCATGTTATTGCACTTCTGAAAACAAAATAGCTGAGTAAGTTGCAGGTAAATTGACACTACTCTCTTACTTGTGGTCAGAGAAAGTTGTCATTTCAATTCCCCTCCCCTCCCCCAACTATGTAGCTTTTTATGAAATGTTGACCAGGATAACCCAAATGTGTTTAATCATGCCTGGCCAGATAGGGATTCCATAGATTAGAGGTGTCTCTCAGTCTCTGGGAAGTTTTGCAGATGATGAAACTGCTCCTTTCACATGTTTGTAATAGCATTCTGAATCTCCAGTTTTTAAATAATTGAATAATTGGAGAAAGGGAGATAAGCTTATGTCTCATTGACCTCTTTTTCTGGTCTTTACCTGTAAATTTATGCCTGTTAAATGGAGAAAAGGTAGGATTTCTAGTTTCTCTTGAGTAGTGTTAGTCTCTCTTGAGTGGATTTTGTTTTAAGTGTTAATGTCAGTGTTCCACTGAGGTTGCAAAAATGATATTATTGTTGTGTAATTAAAGTCTTACAGAAACTTCCTGAGATGGTGGGGGGTGGAGACAAGGAGAAAGAAAACTGTGTGTATGCGCAAAAATCTTAGAAGTCTGAGTCCCTTTTATAAAATAGGAGTTATAAGCGAATTAGTCCTCCTTGTTCTCACCCCAGTTAAAGGCTTCTTTCATTGGAGATGAATAAAATCGGGATATCCGGGTTGGTTGTTTTTTGTTTTGTTGTTTGTTTGTTTGTTTGTTTGTTTGTTTCAACTTTATCCAATCAGGAAGCATGCTGTGGTCACAGAGGAGTTTTAGCTATGAAATGGAAAAAAATATACATGAATATTAAGTGTTGTTTGCAAACAGTACATTTTGCAAAAGTTTAAAATGACTGTATCCAACAATATTTTTCAGTTTTTGCTACAGAGAAAATGTTATACTTGAATTCTTTGGTAGTTGTTTTATTTGTCAGCTATAACAGTTTGACTTCTACAGTTGCATTGACTTAATTGAGACTATTTGTGAAGTGAAAACTGGCCACTGTCAGTGGCTTAACCAGCAGTCCTGTGTTAATTTCTGTGTTCTGAATTTCTTAAAACTTTGCCGTTGAGTTGCAGAGAAGGGAGTTTAAACTTTTATCTAAAGAGTACGTTCTGGATGAAATGTTTCAAGTAAGTCTTTTGGAAGCCCATCTTGTACTAAATTTAACATGCTGTTAATGTAAGATTCTGCAGTCCTTTCACCAGTAAGTCTTCCAGACAGTAGCAGATCATATCAAAGAGGTTCCCAGGGACAGGGAACGCAAACATAATGAGAAACCAGGTAGACTGAACAAATGCCATGGTATGGTGGAGCATAGAGATTAAATTCTTGGGCAGAGTCAATGAGAATTAAGTCTGTCAGTGATGTGGAGATTATTTAAGGATGCTGTATTGGGCATACAAGTGCAAACAGCTCAATTAAAAAAGATGGTTGTGAGAAAGCCCAGAAGAAAATCCGCGTGGCTAAGTAGCAGGGTAAAGAATGTCACTAGAAGGCTTCCTTCAAAGGGGCAATGGCAGCTTCCCTCCCCCTCCCAAGGAGAATTAGTAAATGTAATAGCTATGTTAACACTTCTCTTAAGATTTTTTTTTTTTTTTTTTTTTTTTGTAATGGGAGGTCATACCTTAGAAAACCTTGACCCTCTTTAAGAAAACGAGTGCATGGACAAGGAAGATCTGATTTTATGTATTTGAATTCTTTTGGAAATCCAACTATAGATGATTTCTCACCAAAAACTTACAGAACTTGAAGTGCTTTGGGTTAAGATGGAAAGTCCTCATGCAAGAAATAGTTGTTTGAAGGATGGAAAATAAATCCACAGGATTCTGTTCCAGAGCCTGTGCTGCGCAATGAAATTCATAACTTAAAGAAAAGAGTGAATAGCAAGGTGACAGTTTGTTGATAGCACTGTGAAGAACTGTAGAAGAATCTTATGAGTGACTTGGCCATAAAAATGGAAGATGAAATTCACTGTGGTTAAATGCAAAGTGATATATGTGAGTAGGAAAAGAAATGCAACTTGATAGGAAGATAAATTGACTGGCTACTCAAGAACAGTCTTCCAGGATTATGGCAGGTAGTGCTGGGAATACACTGATTCAGTAGCAGTTGAAGAAAGCAAATAAGAGTGCTGGGAATACATTCTGAATACATTCAGAAATTGAGGAAATAGCTATGGCACTAAATAAGTCTTGTGGGACACCGATCTTGTAAGTGTTTTGCATAATTCTGTTTCCCTTCCCCGTCTTAAAGAAGATGTCATAGAATTGGAAAAGGTACATGGAAGAGCAACAGGGAAGATCATGAATCACAGAGTAATTTACAGTAGCCCCTCTGGTGGTCTCTATTCCAAGCCTCTGCTCAAAGCAGATCCTGTTAGATCAGATGGCTCAGGAACCTTGGCAATTTACTTCTGAATATCTCTGAGGATGGATATTCTACAGCTTCTTCACTGGGCAACCTAATATTTGACCAGCCTCAAGGGGAAAAAGCTTCTCCTTGTATCTCATTGGAATCTTCTGTGTTCTAACTTGTGTTCGTTGCCTCCTGTCCTATAGTGTGCACCTTCAAGATTAGTGGCTCCATTTTGTCTGTACCCTCCCATTAGGTAGTTGCAGTCAGTGATCTCCAGTTAATCATCTCTTCTTAAGGCTGAGCAAACCCAGGTCTCCCATCTGCTCCTCAGATAGCACGTGTAGCTGTCCAACCCCATGACCTTCTTGGTGGGTCTCCACTGTTTTTGCTGTAGGTTGTCGGTGTCTTTCTAGTACTGGAGATCCCAGAACTGGACACAGTGCTCCAGAGGGATTTCTCAAGTGCTGAACAAAGAGAAAGAATCATTCTCCTTACTTGCTGGCTATGTTCTTGCTAATACAGCCTGGAATGCCGTTGAACTTATTTCCTACTGCTGACTAATGGTTCAGCTTACTTTCCACCAGTAATCAAGGCCCTGTTCTACAAAGCTACTTCCTATCCAGTCAGCTCCTAGCCTGCCCTGTTGCATAGGGTTGGATATTCCATCCCGCGTGCAGGGATCAGCATTTACGTTTGCTGTGCTTTGTGTCAGGCCGTTTCTCCAACCTGTCAGGGTGCCTCTAAATAACAATTGTGCTCCATAGCATAGCAGCCACTCCTCCCAATTTGTTCTCATCTGTGAACTTGTTGAGTATGATCTGCTGGCTGCTGTCCATGCCATTAATAAGTTAAACCATATTAGCCCCAATACAGATCCCTGAGGGCTACCACTAGTATTAGGCCACCTGTTGGACTCTGTACCACTAAGCCCAACGGTCCAATTGGTTTTCCCTCACCTTATCATCTGTCTTTCCACTGCATCTCACCTTGATTTGACTACAAGGATGTGGGAGACCATGTCAAAGGCCTTGCCAAAGTCAAGGTAATAAATGATATCCACTACTCGCCATTTGTTCACACAGTAAGTCGGCACATCATCAAAAAAAAAAAAAAAAAAAAAAGAAAAAGCATGTTGTGTTCCATGGAAAAAAGATCTGATGGATAGAGACCAAAAGCTGAAAGCCTTTTGCCCTCTTCTCTTGAGCCTGGAAAGTTTGTGGCCTTACGCTATCCTGATCTTGGGAGTCATTATCATTAAAGATGAGGTGAACGTACCACATGCAGTCATGGTTGCTAATAAGCCACATGTGAGCATTATTTCCAGTAATTAAGACAATGATATTCCAGAGAAGACTGTTAAAATATGTATAGCATTTTAGAATGTGCAATAACATTTTGACTCAAAGGGAAATGGATGAACCTCATCACAGTACCATTCTCCTGGGCAGACTTTCGCCTGAGGAATATGTCTTGATGTGGATTTTGTGATACATACTGAATTTTTTTGCTACCATGTAGAGCCTACCATGGAGGCATACAAGCAGTCCTTTTAGATTATATGCAGCTCTTCTTCCTCTGTTTAGAAAGAACAGTGCAGATTTTCAAAGTACTAGGCAATGTTTATGATGCACCCTGAAGATTTAAGTGCAAGTGCCTTATAGAAGGTGCTTTGAAGAGCTGGATATCCTTCTTAGCTCAGCACTGAAATCTGACAGGTTTCTCATTCTGGAAGACTTCTGCGTATGTGTGGAGAAAGATGCTATTGCTTGGCTTCGTGTGATAGGACAATACGGGATTGCAAATGTCAGTGTCAATATAAATATTTTTAGCGTGTGTAACCAAGCATGAGCCTTTGACAAACCTTTTGACAGCACCTTTTGACAAACGTATGCCCGTAAGGTATACTGAATGCATTTAAGATATCACCAGTGTCATCTTATCAACAACAGCAATATGAGCTGGAGGTTCTTAGCAGATCTAGAAGGGCTAAGCCCCCAAAAATCCCAATTTCTGCAGTGAGCGTAGGGCTTTGACCAAAAGCTTTTGGCATGGTGGTAGCAGTAGAAAAACTACTTTTTGGGTTGCTCTTTATATTATGCAAAGCAGATTAAAAGTCAGCAGATCTCTACCTCATTTTCTCACTGTTTAAAAACCTGATTAAATAAGACTGTGTTCTTCTACTTGTCCTGTTATGGACTTACACAAGTTAATGGATGTTAGGTTAGGAAATCTGAAAACTTCAGATGGCCATCAGAATTTTCCTTTGCAGTGCAGGAAGGTAATTTTCCCAGTTTCCTAGACTCGAGGTTGTGTGGCATACAGTAGAGGAACTCTTGCATACCACTGGTTGTATACTACTGGCCAGCTACAAGTAAAATCATTTGATAAATGGGTGTGTTGCTTCCACGGCTAGCTTTTAAATTTGTCATCAGTTTGAGGAAGACAGAGGTTGTGTGTGAGCTGGACCTGGGAAGAGCGTGTCTGTCACCTTTTAATGTCAATCAGCAACTTCCAGAACTGCCAGTAATTCCTGAGTTTGTCCACTTTGGAAGCATTTTGAACTGTTGTTCCAGTAACCTGTAATAAGTGGTATGTATTTTTTTTTTTTTTTTTTTTTTTTAAGGCCTGACCTTAGGCAGACTTTAGAAATGAATATTGTATCGAGCTCTGTACCATACTGAAAATAAATAAATTGATCATGCTTACAGTGTTGCATGAATGGGAAGCACATCCTTAAGCTGACAAGCTTCTGTTTGGGCCTCTTCGCAGATTCTTCCCTTACTTTGTAAGCCTCCATGCAGACCTGGCCGCAAACCTATTTCATACACAGCAGCACAGCTCTGACTTTGCTTTGGAGTTCTTAAATCAAAGTTAAACTAAAACTCTTACAGAAATGTCATAGAAAAGAACTAACTTTAAGAAACCCATACTTCAGAAATGTTGGATTAGATATGTTGCTGCTAAGTAGTGTATTTAATGTCACGTCCAAGTGACTCTCTTTTGGTATCCATTCAAAAACCATGTATGTTCTGGTCACTTGTAAATAAATAATGATCTACAGAAAGTATCCATGAAAGGTGTGACACTGGCCATTTGTGGGAAGCAATTAATAGCAAGTATGAGCAGGTAATAATTTATGAATGGGGACTTATCATCTCCTAGACACTATATGAGTTACCATGAGAGACATTTGTGGAAACAAGTATGTAAGAAATTAAAATTTCAATACTTGTAAGACCGTTAGCGATATTACAACAGCAAAGCAGACAAGAATCGATTTTTGTCCAGTGTGAACCCTTTGTATAAAATCTACTGAGAAAAGCTAGCCCACTGAAGGGGTGTAGAAGGCTTTGGAGAAAATTGCACGAAGTGAAGTGTCCAGTAGAGTGAGCGGAGACAAATTTCCTTGACTTCACATGTGAACGTGAATAGAAAATTATATTTCTCTAAGTTATATCACAGTATTAGACATATCTGTAACATTTAATGATTAAGATGTCACTTAAAACTTCTACTTTTTAAAAGTTTTTTGTGTTTTGGTAGTAGTTTGGTAGTTTTTTTTGGTAGTTGGAGGTTTTTTTGGTTTGATCAATGGTTATCACTTACTAGGACCACAGTTTTCTGCTTGCTTTCGTTATCTGAGCACATCAGTTACAGTCAACCTGTAAGGAGAATGTCATGGTTACGGAATTACAGAATAACGAGACTATTATTGTGCATTCCAGAGTATTTGCAAATAGTATTCAGATGTCTTTAGGCTTAGTTAATATTTTTATTTCTATCTATATGTTTTGGCAAAACTGATGTCCAAGTATGCATCCAGTCAGTTACTAAGCAGATCTGAATGTTTGCAGCTGTAGAACATATTGTAAGGCATTTTGAAGTGTTTAGTGACAAGAAAACATCTAGGCAAAAAAACATCTTTGTATTCTGATCCACAGCAAATACTGTGACTTACAGGGAAGACAGTGTGACAGATACAGTGACAAACTTCATTAAGTTATCAGATTATTTGTTCGGTCTTTTTTGAATGGATTGCATTCATTCCTGTCTACCTGTCTAGCATCAGGATGATGAATTACACAGTTTATCAGTTAAAAAAAAAAAAAAAAAAACTATTAGCAAACTGTAAAACTGTGTCCATATTGTGAATTGAACCATCTTAGCTGTGGGAGGAAGGAGGAGCTGGTTGGATTTTAAACCACTTTTATTTAAACAAGTTAACCACTGTGCATAGACGGTGCGATGAAAGTTTGAAAGAAACTGCTTCCTCATCCCTGCAGTGGTTTTGTTCTCTACACAAAACTGAAAAAGCTCAGCTTTGAAACTCAAAGCATAATACATTAAAGACAACTTAGGCGTGTGCACCCTTTGGGAGGAATACTTGCATCTTCTAGTTGAATGCTCAAAATCTGTAATTTATGGAAAAAGCACCCTTGAACTTGCTGAGACTCTCCTTTAGATTCTTACGTAAATGTGTCCTAACTTACTGGTAACAATTAAATACGTGAAGCTTTGCATAAGATTTAAAAAGCAAGTGGCATTAGTACTATGCCATTTTGTTACCTTAAAAATGAATCTGGTTTTAAGGAGTTTATATGATATGAATCTTTATCTCTTGTGTACATCAACATAATGAAAAATCACTTAATTTCAGTTTTATGTTTTTTGACTCTTACTGATTTATTATTTTAAATTATTCAAATAGTCTTCACAATAGAAGTGAATTTTAGTGTTAAGAGAGCATCAGCATATATTCACAGCCAGAACTTTTACATTAGAAGGGTATGCTTAAATTCTGTGCTGTGATCACAAAGTGAAAAGAAGAAATTGAAGAAATGCAGAGATGAAGCCTTGCATGACAGTGTTCACTTGCTGTGTTACATTCTGTATTTTTTTTTTTTTAGTGTAAGCTTAAAAATTAAAATAATTTGCCTTTGGCAAGCATGAAAGGCATCAGGTACAGCCTGCATGAAACATATAGTGAAAGTTCATAGAATTTTATCACTTTGTGCAGCTTTCAGGAAACAGTCACATACTTCATTTTAGAGCATGTGGATTTGGAATTTAATTCTTAAAGAATTTGGAATTCTTAAAGAATTTTCTAGCCTGTATGTTTTAAATTACCAGAAATAAATTGTGATGCTTTTTATAGGGAACAAACTTTAAATGAAATTAATATTTGTTAATAAATAGGACAGTTTTGGCGTTTTCTACCATGAAGATTATAGTGAACTATAGATGAGTTTGCCAAAAGTAAATAAGAGAGCGCAACATGTTAGTATTTTCTTACTGAAAATTTTTTTTTCCCCCCAGATGAAAAACAAACTTGCATCCAAATTCCTTGGGAATTTTAACTTTTGACCTTATTAACAATACACAGTTTCCTTTCAGAGGTAACTTTTGAGACATTTCTGCTGGCTTTCGAGCTGCCTATGCAACGCAAAAGGGAATATTACTGTGTCTGTGGTAGTTCAACTTTTTGCTATGAAGGTATCCTCTGGCTTCTCATATCTGCATTCCCACTGTCTTGTCATACTCTTTTTCCCTCCCCTCCACCATCATGATTTTGGATAAGTATTCTGAAGTTCACTATTCAAAATAAGACTCTTGAGACTTTTTGCAGATCAATGTGAATAAATAACGTGGTTTTTTCTTCCCCTCACTGGTGTTTGTAGAAGAGGTGGAGGAGGAGAGAAAGCAGAACGAGAAGGAGGATAAAGAAAGAGAAGAGACTCAAAAAGAAGAGGAGAAACACACAGAAAGAAGTATGTAAAGTTAAAACTATTATGTTTCGTTTCAGTAATGGCAAATACTAGAATCACAGAATGGTTGAGGTAGGGAGGGACTTCTGCAGATTGTCCAGTCCACCCCCCCTTCCCCCCATCCCAGTCCCAGCTCAAAGCAGGGTCAACTGCAGTAGGTTGCTCGGGACTGAGTCCAGTCAAGTTCGGAAAACATCCAAGGATGGAGACTCGACAACCTCTCTCGACAACATATTCCAGTGCTTGACCGCCCTCACAGTTAAACAAAATAAAAATAAAAAAATAGAATAATAAATAGAATAAAAATTCCCCCCTTGAACCTTCTCTTGTCCGGATTGAACAATTCCAGCTCTCAGCCTTCACTTATATGACAGATGCTCCAATTCCTTAAGCATCTTTGTGGCCCTCCACTGCACTTGCTCCAGTATGTCCATGTCTATTGTACTGGAGAGCCCGGAAATCGACACAGTACTCTTAGGTGCAGCCTCTCAGCGCTGACTAGATGAGAAAGATTACTTTCCTCAGCTTGCTGGCTATGCTCTTGCTAATGCAGCCCAGGATGCTGTTGACCTCCTTTGCTGCAAGGGCATGTTGTTGGCTCATGGTCAACTTGATGCGTGCCAGAACTCCCAGGGCCTTTTCTGCCAGGCTGCTTTCCAGCTGGTAAGTCCCCATCCTGTAGTGATGCATGAGGTTATTCCTTCCTAGAGGCAGGACTTTGCATTTCCCTTTGAACTACATGAGGTTACTCTCTGCCTGTTTCTTTAGCCTCTCATGGTCCCTCTGGATGCCAGCATCTGGTGTATCAATACTTTTTGTAGTTTTTTTTCTACAGATTTCTGAGGGTACACTTTGTCCCATCATCCATGTAAAGAAGATATTAAACAGTATTGTCCCAGTGTCTACCCCTGGAGTACGCCGCTACTGACTGGCCTCCAGACGGTCTCTGTGCCACTGATCACAACTGATTGACCCAGTTTTCGCTCCACCTCGCTGTCCGTTTATGTAGACGGTACTTCATCCATTTGTCTATGAGGATGTTATAGGAACCAGTGTCAAAAGCCTTACAAAGTCAAGATAAATACATCTCTCCTCATCCACCAAGCCAGTCATCTCATCATTGAAGGCTATCGTGTTGGTCAAGAATGATTCCCCCTGCATAAATCTATGCTAACTGCTGAAAATCACCTTCAGCCCTCTCCTTCAGCACTTGTGGGTGCCTCCCATCAGGTAGCATGGGCTTCTGTATGTCCAGTTTGTATAAATGTTCCCTAACCCGATCCTCTTCTACCAAGGGTAAGTCGTCCTTGCTTCATGTTGTTCCACTGGTCTCAGGGACCCGGGATTGCAGAAGAGAAGTCTTACCAGTAAAGACCAAGGCAAAGAAGGCATTGAGTACCTCGGCCTTTTCTGTGTCCTTTGTCGGCAGGCTCCCTGCTTCATTCACCAGAGGGCCCGTGTTTTCCCTAGTTTTACTGCTGATATATGTGTAGAAGCCCTTTTTTTTTTTTTTTTTTTTTTTTTTTTGGCCTTTAATGTCCCTCACTAGATTCAACTCCAGATGGGCTTTGGCTTTCCTAACCCTATCCCTGCACAGTCAGTGTCTTTATATTTCTCCTGGGTCACCTGTCCCTGCTTCTACCTCTTGCATGTTTCCTTTTTATGTGTGAATTTAGTCAGGAGCTCCTTGTTCATCCATATAGGCCTCCTGCTACTCCTGCTTGCTTGTTTTGCTCATTGGGATGGACTGTTTCTGAGCTTGAAGGAGCTGATCCTTGAAAATAAACCAGCACTCCTGGAACCCTCTTCTCACCAGGGCTGAAGCCCATTTGAATTCTTCCAAGCAGGTCCCTGAATAGGCCCAGGTCTAATCTCCTAAAGTTCAGAGTTGTGATCCTGCTATTTGTAGCCAAGGCTACCTATGACCTTCACAACTCCAGCTAGTTCGTTCTTGTTTGTAAGAATCAGGTCCAGCAGAGTTTCCCCTCATTGTTTCCTCAGTCGTCTGTGTTAGGAAGTTAGTGTTAATGCCCTCCAGAAACCTCCTGGATTGCTTGTGCCCTGCTGTGTTGTTCCTCCAGCAGACGGCAGGGTGGTTAAAGTTCCCTGTAAGGACCAGGGCTGGTGAACATGAGGCTTCTTTCAGTTATCTGAAAAGGCTTCATCTACTTCTTGATCAGGCAGTCTATAGCAGACACCCACCACAAAGTCACCCACGTTGGTCTGCCCTCTAATCCTAACCCATAAGCTCTCAACTGGCTCCTCATCCATCCCAGAGCAGAGCTTCGTGAATTCCTGCTACTCTTGTCACATAAAGGGCAACTCCCCTTCCTCATCTACCTGGCCTTTCCTCCCTGAAGAGCCTGTAACCATCATTTGCAGCACTGCAGTCCTGTGAGCTATCCCAGTATGTCTCTGTGATCCCAATGAGGTCATAGCCCTGCAGCTGCATGCAGTCCTCTAATTCTTCCTGTTTGTTCTCCATGGTGAGTGTATTAGTGTGCAGGCACTCCAGAGAAGCACTCAGTTGTGCTGATTTCCTAGAAAAGGTATGAGAGCTTTCCCCACGATTCTGTCATGTAGGTACTTCCTTATTTATGGGCATATGCTTGCCCCCTCTGTCACGAGGTCTCTCCTGTTCACGTTGCCCCACGCCTTTTGCTTGCCATCTCCGTCCACCACTTCCTCATTTCACTGTTGGTTATCATCTCCCTTGCCCATTGCTCCTAGGTTAAAGCTCTCTTTGCCAGGTTGGCATCCCATTGGCAAAGATGGTTTTGCACCTCTTTGTAAGGTGGATCCCATTTCTTTCTAACAGTTCTTAATCCTCAAAGAGGATGCGTGGTCATAAAAGCTAAAACTCTGCTGTCAACTCCAGCTGTGCGACCATTTAGTTACTGGCCCACAGAATACATCTGCTTCTCTGCAAGCTCTTACTCCTTATCATCAGGATGGAGGAGAAAACTACCATGGTCTCCCACATCCTGGGCTGTTGCTTCCAGAGCCATGTAGTCGTGCTTGATGTGTTCCAGGTCTTCCCTTTGTAATCATAGGTGCCCACATGGAAGAGCAGCAGGGTTTTTTTCTTTTTTATTTCTACCAGGTTTTCTGATGGATGGAACAAAGATGTAGCCCTTTTTTCCTTCATTTTCCACTGTTAACTGTCTTTCTATAAAAGACTGAAAATTCTTACCTTAAAGATTCTTAAATTTTTTTCCACAAATACTCAGCATTCTGCAAATGATGTAGAGTCCTGTATCCCTATAAAACTCTTAAATTTGAGGACTGAAGCCTTCATAAATTTTGGTAAATATCCTAGTCGTCATGCAGATTTTAAAAATTACTTTTAGTAGTGCAGCTCTTAAAAAAAAAAAAAAAAAAAAAAAAAAAAAAACTGTACAGAAATTTATAAAGTTAGAAGTAAAACTCACAGAGTGCATGTAATAGAAGTAAAGAAAAAATTGCTATGGAAAATAACTTTTATAAATAGTTCTGCTATAAGCCTGTTCTTTTGTTAGGTTTTTACTTTACTCGTTATCCAAGAAGGCGTCTCCAGTCAGAGTTGGAGGTACAAGTTAAAACTTCTTTGCAGGTAGGAAAGAGTTCTGTGCTGACACAGGCAGAATGACACACAGAGGTTTTATTTGGCCGATTGGTTACTCTGGAAAAGATGCCTTCTTCAGAAGAATGTTTTCCTCTGCTTCTCAGCAGCCATGTTTTATTTTAGGATAACGCTGATAGGAGCAGGAAGAACTGGAGGCAAGTGAGAAGCAAACGGTCTTGCATTTTGGGGTTTGATTGGACAGTTCCTGTGTTCAATGATAGTCATGTACATTCCTGCAATAACTATTTTGAAGCATATTTCTCAGAATTAAGTGATTTTAAAAGGTGATATATTGTTGGTTAATAGTGAATCAGGTCTCAATAACAGGACGGCAATATAAGGAGATCAAGGAGACCTTTGTTCTGTTTCAATGTCATGTCTTATTTTTCCCCAAAATATTGTTATTGTTTCAGAATCAAGAATGCTTAAACCAGAGAAAAATGAAACTTCGTGATAGTTACAGCATCCTACAGATGCCTCTTTTAAGATTCTTACCAGTAATGGCATCTAATCATTTCAGGTGAAGTGTCAAGGAGAAAGCGTTCTAAATCTGAAGATATGGACAGCGTACATTCTAAACGCCGCCGGTACATGGGAGAAGACTACGAAGCAGAACTCCAAGTAAAAATTACAGCCAGAAGAGACGTTGACCAAAAATTGCAAAAGGTAGAGTGGCGATGCAGAATGAAGATAGCAAAAACAGCTTTGTCCCTTCTCTTATCATCTCTGAATTAGTTAAGTTTTCTTGCGTACTCTCTGCCCCTATGCACCCACGCACGCTTTTTTTTTCCTTAAACTTCGACACAATTCAAATTCAGCTAACAACAATGATTTAACATAAAGACCTATTTTTAAGGAGGGGCCAAATATTATTTGAAAGCTAAGCAACTAAGCTACAGTAGTTATGTTTGAAATGTACTAAGCGTGTTTAAACTCTTTGAGTTTCATTTTGAATATAAATGGAGACCAAAAGAGTCTCAGCTAAGGAGCCATTTATTGGTGGCAAAGGTTTATACGTGGCATATTCTATTGTATATCCAACTTTAAAGAAAGTCTGTCTTCAAACAAGAGTGTGATTGACATGGTGTTTTGCAGATTTTTATAAAGCTGTTAATTGCCTGCCTGATTGCATCAGTTGCAAGTGGAGAAACCCATGCTTTTGAAGAAAAAAGTTATGTGCTCATTCCATTAGTTAGTAGTGCATGTTGCAACTCCATCAATATAGGAGACAGAAAACTGAACCATATTTACTGTTTGTTTGTTTTTTCCTAAGAAAAAATTGTTTACTCTTTGACAGTCATGATTTGGGAGGGGAAAAAATGGAAATAATGAAAGTGATAAACTTTGCACAAATCTAAGTTGTCTCTTTCCATTTTAGCCTCTGCAAAAAAGGCAACACGGCATTTATGTTTAGGGGAAAACGTATATCAAAAAGAAAAGTTTTGTTGAACGTCTTTAATTTCCATTCTCTGAATGTCACTGTCCCTTGCAGGAGCAGCAAGAGAGGAAAAATGAATTTGTGTAAACAAAAGACCTTATGCGAATGCCTTCTGTTAAGATTTTTTGCATCTGTCATAAAGTTTTATGCTTTAATCATACTGCAATGAAATGAAGTAGTAGCAGAGAGGGACCGTTTGTTTGCCAAAATTCAAGATGCAGAAACTTTTTCTTGCTGTGCAACCACGTGCTTATTGGTGATATAAATATACTTGGTTGACAGGGCATAACTGTTGCCATAGTCTTGTTTGTGGCACAGTTCTTTTGAGAATATTCTTATAGTTGGTTTTCTAAATTATGAGATTGTGGGTTTGTTTTTTTTTTTTTGTTAAATATTTTTGCAGGTTATCCAGAGACTGTTAGAAGAAAAACTTGCTGCTTTGCAGTGTGCCGTGTTTGACAAGACTCTGTCAGACTTGAAAACACGAATAGAGAAAATAGAATGTAACAAGAGGCATAAAACTGTGCTTACTGAACTACAGGTAAGTGTGCGTGTGTGTTGAATTGCATAGTAGAGTCTTACTCAAATAAATTCCTCAGTATTTAGTTGTAAGTCTCCTGTAGCTGTTATTAGGGAAGCCACTTTGACTCCTGGGGAGTGGAGGAGAATGTTGCTTTTGAGTTGTAAAATTCTCTTTCTCCACTCCAAAAAAAAAAAGTAAGCAATCAATTAATCATCAACAGACCAAAGCAAATCCTCCTTCTGGCAAGCCAATTCATTTGTTGTTAGTTAAGTCACTTTCCAACTCTTCTCTGCCATTCAGATATTCTTCAGATAAATGCAGAGTATGAAAATATCTCTTAACTCTGTTCTGTCGGTCCAGAAATTTAATTAAAAAAGGAAAAGTATTGAAAGGAGTGGGACAGTAGCACCAGACTTTGTAGAATATTCAAAGAAATATCACTTGATAATCATCCACATTATCTCATCTGGAAACTAAATAATTGTGCTCCAGTAAGGAAACAAATGACTAGCACTGAAAGCAGTGTGCTTTCTTGCATTCTTTTATAAAGATGATGTACATAGTGGTGAGATGAAGAACATCACAAAAATCAAAGAATATTGAATTGAAAAGACAAAGTTAAGCTTGTGTGGTGATAAATTCAAATACTAAGGCCATTCTGCTTTAATGTAAGAAAAGTATGGAGTTTGCTGCACCAGTTACTCCTAGAGGTCTCTTCTTTTCTTTTCTTTTCTTTTTTTCTTTTTTTTTTTTTTTTTAACCAAGAATTTTATGCTGATCACCTGCTAGGCAGTAGTTAAGGCACAAAACAAGTATACTTGTTTACAACACACATGTATACTTGTTTCAGAGTCTTCAGGCATCAACTGTGGTGTCAAAATAATAACTTCATGTAAGATGGGAATGTGTCAATGATAACATACTTGCAACCTAAATTTACTTGGTTTTATTATTCAGGGTGCTCCAAAAGACCTCTAAGTTGTACAGCATAACCAAACTGTTATTGCAGTATGTGTAGTTAAAGGCAGACTACAATTGCAGCCTGTCGCGTTGCTTTATAAAAATGTGAAAGATGCGAGGTGTCCACCTGGGGCAGCTTCTCTTAGGTCAGAGGTTCCAAAATCATGGTATGTGAAACTCCCTGGTTTTAAAAAGCATTCAGTCTTTTAGTGTTAATTCAGTGATTTCACAGCAGTTCATTTTAAAAAAAAACAAAAAAAAACCCAAAAAACCTAACCTTTTCCATTACAAAAAAGTACCTGCTTAGAACAAGCAACATAGCTACTGCCTCCAGAATAAGTCAGTCATAAGAACTGCAGCCCAGAGGGGTGAAGTTAGAATCTTCTAATGATGAGGTAATTGCAGAAGTGAAAGACCAGATATGAACCTGACACCTGAGCATCAAATAAAGTAGAACAAGTTGACAGTGAGGTGTATGTGATATGTAGTGCATCAGTAAGAGAGAGAAATAAAACTAATGAGGGAAGAGGAGATAATATGAAGAGCAAAAGGGGTGCTTTTTTCAATATGGATGTTTCATCAGACATTAAAATGGTCAAATGCTTTCTAGGTAAGCATGCAAACTAAATTCATGCAAAATGGGTTACGCTTGTGTAACTGTGAATAGGATGAAAATGATTCAGATTGTCTCCAAGATACGATTGCGATGCATTGTGATCTTCCTGCTTCTGCAAAGTATTATAGTTGTACTGTTTTCCATGGAAAGAATAACTTCTCCTGATACAACGATACTCTTTGACTTGATGTCTTAATTACATATCTTTTAGTTTGTACAATTTATTTAATGGTTCTTGGGGAAGGTGTTTTTATTATTTGTTTTATATCTTCTCATTTAGGCTAAAATCGCTAGATTGACAAAGCGGTTTGGAGCAGCCAGGGAGGACTTGAAGAAAAGACAGGAAGTAAGAACTGGACTTATGCTTGTTTTTCTGAACCAGCCTGTACCTTAAAGTGAATTTAATTTCTGTAATGTCAAGTCAGCTTTATAGAATTTCAGTGAGATGTTTGCATCCCGTTTTATAAAGAAATTTTATGTGCATAAAAATGGTGACCTGGTTCTTAATAGTGTTTACAAAGAAGGTAGGTTTTGCTTGTTTGGTTAAAAGGCAGTGATATTGAAGAATACAATCTTTACTTTAACATCTGTTATGTAATTCTGATTTGCACAGAAATTCCTTTATACGTTATCAGTATGAAAGTGCCTTAAATTGTATGTACGTAAATGTAATATACGGCAGCATGACTAGATTCCAGAGTAAATGAGAAGGGATCCCTGTATTCTCATTTTTATGATGGGAGTGGGGATCAGAAAGGACACAAACAGAAGTATTTCTCTGTGTCTAGAGTAAATATTTTGGATGAATCACTGTGAAGAAGTGGAAGCTAAAAGTCCATGAAAGTTCAAGAAGAAATTTTGACTCTCCTACTATAAAAGCCTGAAGGCAAGAGATTGATTAAAAAAAAGGGAGGAAGTGGGGGAGAGAGAGACAGGCGAGCAGACAGGACTGAGTAGGCTTTCGGGGTTTGTAAAAACATTTCAAGTTGGTCTGCATTTTTGGCGCCAGAAAATGTGTATCTTGCACAAAAATGAACAAACACAACATACAATTGAAATGTAAGTTGGCAACTTGACTTGTGGGTTTTATTTTTGTTGTAGAATTCACCAAACCCACCTTTGTCTCCAGGGAAAGCAGGGAGTGACACTGTGAACACAAACAATGTGACATATCGGTAAGGGAAATGCATCATTGATCCCATGTTCAAACTTAAAAAGGAGATCTGTGGTACATAATGTAGTAAATAATCTCTCTCTGTTTTTATTTATTTTATGAAAGGGCTCTTCCTTTTCCCTCCTCTTTCATGTGTAAAATTCCATTTTCTTTAACATCATTACATAAGTTATACATGAGCAGTATTGAATGCATTCTTTGGTAAACTAAGACGTGTTATTTCAGTAGCTAGAAATAGTTGATAAAAATGGAAGAGTAAAAAGAAATAAGGAAGAGAACATTCTCATAGCGAAAGGCAAACTTGGCGCAAATACTTGAAGATGTACGAATAAGTAGTGTTGCATTTTAGTTGGGAAATGCCCTAAATAAATTTACAAGGCGGAAAAAAAGGATAAATGGATTTCTGAAAATCAAATTGTGATGAACAGCTGTAAAATCTTTGTTGTTTTTACCATTATACTTAATCATTGTACCCCAGTGTGACTTATTGAGAGATGCTAACTGGAACTTCATTCCATAGAAATGCTGGCACAGTGAGACAGATGCTGGAGTCCAAGAGGAGTGTAGGAGAGAGCACACCAGCAGCTTTTCAAGCCCCTGTGAATGCAGGTAAGAAGCTTCTTGTGGACTTTATGAACACACTTCTTAAAATCACTACTTTCCATTAAATAAGTAACTGAACAGAACAAAACTTTGTTTCTTAGGACTATCTTCCCTCTCCCCTGCCCCCAATCCCCAGCCATCAAAAATCATTACTCTCAGCTCCCCGCCATGTTCCCAGTTTACATTTGTGTAGCGTGCTCATTAGTCAAGGGAATGCACGTGTTGATTTGGCCAACCAGAATGTGTATAAAAATTAGCTAAGATGCTGCAGCAGACCACTTGCTGGATAAGGCAGTAGAACCTGCTGTATCTCAACTGCACATGGAACACATGGCTCACAGGCCATTTATTGCACAGGAACATTATAGAATACTGTTCCCTCTTAAGTAATGGCACAAAAGTTGAGTGGGGAACTGATGTAAGTCATAAGCCCCGTTTCTTAAAGGAGTCAGGTTGAAAAATGGAGTTCCTGTATTAGAATTTTACAGGGAAAGTAAAATCAAAAACACTGGTAACGGTACATTACACCATCCTTGGTTTTAAAAAGTACTGTTTACCTAATATTGAATGCTGAGTCTTTTTCACAGAACCATCTCATAATAGGAATTCAATGGCTGCATGTAGTGTATTATGTTCCTGATCTTTAGATGCAGTCCTGAAATTTTTTTGCATTCTTTTGCATAGCTTCTGTGATATATTAATCCTTGATTTCAGTAGAACTTTCTGGATACAAGGTCCTACTTGTGCAAGCAAAGACAGTCATAACTGACTTAGCTTTTATTTTCTTGTGTTTTCTGAAGAACCAATTCTCCTGTCTTCTTTGTAATGAGTGTTTAAAATGCTATATGTATGTGTTTTCATTATTTAAACCTTGGGGCTTTCTCATGAATATGCATTCAAGTTTGTGTCATAGTTCACTGTATATCTTATTTTTCTGTCATTTGTCTATAGTTCTTTC
The DNA here is from genome assembly GCF_040807025.1 of Struthio camelus. Classification (NCBI taxonomy): domain Eukaryota; kingdom Metazoa; phylum Chordata; class Aves; order Struthioniformes; family Struthionidae; genus Struthio; species Struthio camelus. The sequence goes on from NC_090942.1 coordinate 55,800,974, forward strand.
AAACAGAAATTATTTCATCTTTAATTAGGCCATCAAATATCACTGTACAACAACAAAAGTATTAACTGGTAGTCTTCCTTTTAAAAATGGTAATAACGTAACACGTTTTTCCATTTGTTGCGTTGGAGCAAAGCTTACCACTTAGTCCAAATGCTTTAAAAAAATTTTATTTTTATTTTTTATTTTTTGGCAGTGCCAGCTTCCACTCTTGGTGCTCCTCAGACGGTTGTCAGTGGACATCCTAAGCCTCAGACTCCAGTGACCTCCAGCTCTTTGACAACTACAGTTCTTCCTGCAGCTAACGCAGCTACAGTTGTTGGCACTAGCCAGGTGCCCAGTGGCAGCACTCAGCCAATGTCTGTCTCGTTGCAGTCTTTGCCAGTAATCTTGCATGTACCTGTTGCAGTGTCATCCCAGCCTCAGCTCCTGCAAGGCCACACAGGGACTTTGGTCACCAACCAGCAGTCAGGCAACGTTGAATTTATATCTGTACAGAGCCCATCCACTGTTGGTAGCCTTACCAAAACTCCTGTGTCTTTGGCATCGACTAACCCAACTAAACCAAATAGCAGCCCATCTGTGCCCAGTCCTGGTATTCAGAGGAACTCTCCAGCCAGTGCTGGGACAATAGGGACAACATTGGCAGTACAGGCTGTTTCAGCTGCGCATCCTGTTGCCCAGGCCACAAGGACTTCTTTGCCCACAGTGGGTACTTCAGGACTTTATAATCCTACCAGCAGTCGAGCTCCCATACAGATGAAGATTCCCCTCTCTGCATTTAGTAGTACAGCTCCTATTGAACCACCCACCATTACAGCGCCCAGAGTTGGTAAGTTATGCTTGAATGTTGACACTGGGAAAGGAAGAGAGAACAGTTGTGTAAGGGAAACATAAAGCTCTCTTCCTGTGGCAATTTTGTTTCCAAGAAGCTCTCTTAGCTTTGTTTTGTTTAAAATTGGCTTTAAATTATTGCTAGCATCAATCAGAAACGCTAATTCTACTATTAATAACTTGATATTTATTTTTATATAGCCTCCCAAAATAACGTGGCTGTTTTCTAAGCGAAGACATAGTGAAAAGGAAGCATATTCATTAATTTAATTTTCACAACATTTGCAAGTAAACAAAATGAGGAAATAAAAAAAGAAAATTCGATTAGTTCCAAAGCATTTAAATGTATTTAAAATAGAGCCTTTGAGACAGTGAATGTTTAAATATGATATTTAGGTTAACTATTTTTAAATGCTTTCTTTCTGTCTTTGGCCATGTCATGATGGTTCTCTGCACTTCTAATTTTATGTGCCTTGAATTTTTTTTTTTTTTGTTCCTTAATATGTGATCCTCAAGATTTCAGAGTGAGTTGGGATCATAACAAGAGTTTCTTATTATTGGCATGATATAATGTTAAAATTACTCAAGCAGTGTTTGACATCAGAAATAGTTCTATTTCACTTTCCTATCTTAAGTTACCTATGTCAAAATATATTATCTTCCATCAAAGTAACATTCATATACTTTGCATTTAGTTTTAGCTGTAAAGCTAAAGTAATCTTGATGTTGTGTAAAATAGAAAGGGCTGTGATAATTGGGGACGGTGAACAAAAAAAATGGTCCGTGTGACCAGCAGCTTGTCTGGTTTTCTACAGCTTGCTCAGTCTTGGATAATGTATGCGCTACTAGTTTTCGACCCAAACTGAAACACTGCTTTGGGCCAATGCTCTTGCTGATAAGTTGTGGTTAAAATGGAAAGCAGTAGGAAGGGAGAATTGTGATTTAAATGTTTGAATCACATATTCCCAAGTACTTTCACTTAGGTGACTAGTGTAGATAAATGTTCAGTTGAACTAACAAATATACTCTTTCCATGCATACTCTTTCCTCACTTTTGTGTTTTGCAGTCGGTTTAAGCATCCTTTGTTCAGTCAGTTTTCATGTAAAAATGTTGAATAACGTAGTTTTTTCAGTTTAATGTCTTGTCAGTTTACATACAGAGGGAGGAGAGGTGTTTTGTCTTTAGAGAGTGAGGGAATTGTCCATAAAATATTTGGAATACCCTGTCAGACTTTCAAGGAAGGAAATGTATAGTGCTTTTAGGTTGGAAAGTGCCATTTCACTTTTTTATAACTGCTGCTCCCTCTAAAAAATAGTAACAATCAAGCTGGAATGCTTATATTTGAAAATCAGGACTGAAAAATGTTAAACATGCAATGTACTGAGCATTTACTATCAAACAGTTGGGAAATGTTTCCTCCAAATTCATATAGTAGATAACAGTATTTAACATTGATTGATTAGATATTGTAAATGAATAATTTCTTGACCCCTCAGAAAACCAGACAAGCAGGCCACCAACAGATACTTCAGCGAACAAGCGAACTGCTGAGGGAACAACACAGGTAGGTTGTTGACTATGCTTCTCTATAAAATTCTAAAGTTACAATCCACAGGAGAGCAGTTTTCTACCTTTATTGCTCATAATGAATGAATTTTTCATTTCTTTTTTTGCGCCATCCTTTCTAGTTTCTGTCTATTTGTATTCTTCTTCTGATCCAGAGTATTACTGGGAGCATGAGCTTCTGGTAATCTTTTCAGAAGTTTTCCAATTGGGTTCATGTAAGTAGATGAGTTAGTAATTCAGGAGAGCACTGAAAACGTGTCAGATACAGAGCAAGCACACGAAAGAAAATGGCCTAGTTTTATATTTAAAGAGTCTGAACTGAAAGCTACAAACATCTTGTAAATTATTGCGACTCTCTAATTTCCACACTATTCCAGAAGCTATTTAGAACGGGAATTCTAATATTTCATTATTGTATGTCAAGGTTGGGGGGGGGGGAGGGGGAGGAAAAACACTTTTTTCAGGAATAACTACTTGATGGTCAAGGAGGATTTGCAGTACATCCTGATTCCTCAAGTCTAAGATACTTTGGACTTGTTTTGAAATTTAAAGGTAGAAATTAAGCTATTCAAAATTATTTGTAATTAATTGTCTTTCTGCATACAGATGTTTAACAAAGCACCTCATACTTATACTGCTGTTAACAGGAAATCACTTTACTGAAGGGAATAAAGTAAATTTCCTCTAGCTAAAATTTCTACATTTAGTGGTGTTTCAAGTTATAATTAAATCTGAATTGTATCTCAAAGCAAGAAGAAAATATACTGGGCAAGATTCTGGTTTTCATCTGTCATAGAAACAAAGATAACTGATATTATAGATTTTCAGGTGTGCCTCACTCTACCCTTTTTTTAAAAGGCGTTTCATGAAGAATGGTTGTTTGGAACTTAATTTTTGTAGATTACCTGTGGATTATAGCTATTAAAAAATCTATCAATATGTGAAATGTAGGAAATACAGTGCTGGGATGTCTAACAGATGTATGGTTTCAAGAATTAACTTTTACTATAAGAGGCATATTTTAAAAGCTTTCTTATTTGGTAGAGCCTGAAACCTGGAAAAAATTTTTGCAAAAACAGATTGCTAAATACCACTATTGCACACAATGGAAGGTGAGCAAGGAGGGGGGAAATGAAGGACATGCAATGCTTTCCGGTTTTCAGTCCTCTGTTACAGTGTATGGTTTGTAGGTTTCTTTCAGTCAAATCAGTTAAAGCATGTGTAATGCCATGGTTAATGAGGAAGGATCTGATGCATTTTAATTGGCTAGTGAGGTATGAAATTGACATGCCCTATCATTTGAAAAATCCAGTGAATGCCACCTGCTTTTTGTTATGTAAAATCCAAAATATTATGTATTACTCCGCACTTCACAGCTTTCAGAACAAAAAGTAGTTCACTGTGTGCCGTATACCTGTGGCATATTTGATGGTACAACTTTGATCAATTGTTTCGAAAAGCAGTTGAAACAGGAAGAGACTTCATCAGAAAAAAAAGAAGCGGTAGAAGCACCACAGATGAATTTTAACTTCCCTGAGGATGTCCTCTTTGGCTTGGAGGAAGAGGAAGAGGATGCTAAGAGCATCAAAAACACCCACAAGCAGACTGGCTGGGCAGCTAACCTATTAAAGCAGTGGCTGGCCAAAAATGGCAAGGATCCTAGCTTTGAATTGGTCCCAGTAAGTGAACTCAATGATATTTTGAGAGAGTTTTATTACACAATAAGGAATCATGACGGAAATACCTACAGTGTGGCAAGCTACAAGTCAATGCGTGCCGGCTTAAACCGGCATCTCAAAATGCCACCTTATAATCGTCAGATTTGCTTAATGAAGGACAAAGAGTTTGCTAGTGCAAACATGGTGTTTGTGAGTGTGCTGAAGATGCTGCGCATGCAGGGAAAGGATGAGACTCACCACCATCCTCCTATAGCTGCTGAGGACTTGCGTAAGATTAAACAGTCTGGTGTGCTGGGATTGCACAGTCCCCTGGCACTCGTCAACAAGGTGTGGTTTGATTTGCAGTTGCATTTTGCCAAACGAGGGAGGGAAATCTTAAGAGATCTGGCTCCAGATGCTTTTGTTGTTGAGAAGGACAAGAACGGGCGTCGATACGCTATGTTTAGGTATCCTGGCAAAGGAAAAAATGGTGAAGATCCTCATAAAATGGGTAAAATGTATGATATGCCAGGGGACCCAAACTGTCCTGTTTTCTCCTTGGAGCTTTATTTGTCTAAGTTACCTCCGGAGCCCCCTGCCTTTTACCTGCATCCTTTAAAGCTAACATCAGAGCAAATGCAAGAACAGCCTGTCTGGTACAAAAGAGAACCAATGGGTGTGAACTACTTAGGTACTATGATGCCCAGGATAAGTGTGGCAGCCAGGCTCTCTCAGCGATATACTAATCACTCTCTCCGAACTACCACCATCCAGCTACTGTGTGAAGCAGGACTGGGGCCTAGAGAAATAATGGCAGTGACAGGCCATCGCTCTGAGTCTGCTATTAGACACTACTGGGGAGCTGCGGAAGTTCGCTACAGGGCTTGGTCAGAAATAATGGAGAATAATGCCCCCAGTTATCTGTATAGCAAGATTCCAAATGAAGTGATAACAGAAGCATTATCTGGTGCCTCCACTTCTATAAATCACGTTGTTTTAGAACAAAACAAAATTTTATTTCCTAAGAAATCTGTTGTGCCATCTGGCAATAATTCTGTGACTTTAGTCCCTGGGGGTCGTACAGCTCTGAATTCTAACAGTCACATCCTGTCGAACCACGCTTCTTCCAAGGTGTTTCTCTCCAAGAACATAGCCAGTGTGAATCTAACTGCCAGTCCCCTTCAAGGCTGTTGTAATGAACCTGTCTTTATAAATCGTGTGATAAAACAAGAACCAATGACTTGATGCTTTCGTTATGGAACTGATTTCAAATGAATTGCTAAAGTACAAAATTTACCAAAACTTTTTCACTTGGTCCACTAAGGAAATTTCTTGCTGCATAGTTCAGCAAGAAATATCCTGTTCACACTCCTGAAATGAGCTATGGAACAGAAATTTAAACAGAGCAGGACTTGGAGTTTGTATGACTTTCTGTGGCAGCTGTATGACTTTCTATGGCAGCTGGCACTCTTAAGTGGCTGAAGAGAGCTATTTTAAAAAATGAAAGGGGATATTGATTTCCACTTAGCTGAAGAGCTATATAACTTTCTTCACTAAGTGCTTGGCTTTTATATTTTGTGAAGAGTGTATTTATTAAACCGTTTTATGCCTGCTGGCACTAATGTAGCATTTTACAAGTCAAATACTTGACTGTAAGAAGATAACAAAGAAGGTACAAGCTGAACGAAATAGACGTAAATACACTACAAATATATATGTACGCATGAAAACACCTAGAGTCATTTGACCGCTGTGACCCTCTCTCTTCAGATTATCATCAGACCTTCCAGAGGATTGTTCTTGTTTTAGTTTCTTCTAAATTGGCTTTCCTCTGTGGGTTACAGACTTATATTTTAGGTCTTTCCTTTTCCTTTTTCATGTTTCTGGCTAAGATTTCAATCGTTCTGGTCTCCAGAGGCGCTATTTGTTATAAATGATGCTAAAGTTGGTATCGTTTCCGTTATGCCTGAAATGGGAGAAACTGTCCTCAAAAGGATTGAGAAGTTTGTTACTTCTATGTCAGATAATTAAAGTTGAAGTGCCATCTCCATATGTGCTTATCTTGAGAGAGGTTTTTATTCATATCCTCTCACCTACCCCTTCCTTCCATTGCATTTCACATGGTATCAGTATAGTATAATAGTCTATCAGAATTCTTTCCCAAAAAGCATGTCCTGTTCTTCCCCACCAAACTCTGGGTTAGAAATCTCGTCTCAGGACAGCGAATGTGAATTTTGTCAGAGAAATGAAATTGCTTTTAAAAAGGCTCTCTTCTGATGAAGAGAAATTAGAAATTGGGAGGACTAGTTTGGCTCATTAAAAATGAACTTACTTGAGAATCTAACTCAATTCATAGTTTGTCTCTGCTATTCTATGCCATGAATTTTTGTCAGAGCTTCTGACAAATCACAAAATCTTAACGTAGGTAAAAATGAAAAACTGGTCATCAGATCACAAAATATGGCAGGTCTAGTTTGGAAGAAGAAATAGCACAGTATTTAAAACACTGTCCATTATTTTAACTAAGTGAAATAAGAATAACTTTGTACTTTTGAAGTGTGTGTAGAAATTTTTTGTGTGTAGATGTATGTATGCACACACATGTGCACACAATCTGTCACACTGAGGACTTAACTGTAGAGATATAGTTCACTAGGGAAGTATTTATGTTCCTCAGCAGTGTACAAAACAGAGAAAAATCCCAGCTGAAATAATAAATTTACCATTATAAACTCCTAATTCTGTGGAGGACTGCCTTGCTTGGAAAGGCTTTCAAATATTGAATGAATTTTATTGCAGTCTAAGCAGAGGACTTGATGCCTGAATTTCAGATTTTTTTAATCATGGCTGATAATTACTTTTATGGCCTTGGATATTGTATTTTTAGTTACATTACAAACTGTCTGTTTTCCAGTGTGCAAGATTAGCATAGTGTGTTCCACTTTCTGATGGATCATCTTAAAGATGAAAAGGTTTTGAAAGTTCTGTATTCATCTTAACGTATTGGGTTTACAGGTACTTTTGTTTGCTATTTTTGTAACGATCAGGGTAGTTGATTAGACATGATCATTAATACAAAAATTACTTCTGCACAATTCTACATTTACTTAGTTGCAGCATTAATTTGTAATATGACTAGCAGAAGGAAAGTATGGATCCAGGATTATCATTTTATCAAATGTTGAATAAATAAAATAGAAATGGTAAAGAAAGCAATCCTTTCTAGTGGCTAGAAAGAAGGAAAATTGAAACAAATGAAGGGCAACCTAAGTTATCAAAAATATAGGGGAATTGCAATAACTTCCTCTAGGGTTTTTTAGAGTAACGTAGGCTTGTAAATTTTAGGGATTCACACAACTCATAATTCAGCTAGACTGGCAAATCTCATTTCCTGTTTGAGGAGATCTTGCTCTAAACTTTCACCAAGATGGATGCATATTATTTTCTCAAAAAAAAAAAAAATCCTCTCTTTTTGTCTCAGGTAGTTCAGGCATAGTAGAGCTGAACATTTATTCTGCAGAACAAGAGAAGTACCTTGCCAGGAAAGAAATTAATGCTTTCTGTCCTCTCTTGCTGCATACTGTGGTCATGCTGACCATATGGCCTGCTCTGGTCTTAACAGCATTTGTGTAAATTACTGTAAAGGCATACAGCGAGTAGTTTCTTTCGTTCCTTGACGCAAATCTAATTGATGATTTTATATTGGAAAAAACAACAACAACAAAAAACCAAAAACCCTCCTCTTGTGGGAAGTCTGGACGCGTCTCTGATTCTTTTGAATTATTGTTTGGCTTCTAATTTGACTTCTGGTTTATTAGCTCATAATTAGATATTTTGGCTTCTAATTTGCTAAATTATGTAATTTTATTGTCATTAGCTGCACAAAGCCCTCTTGTTACCTTCAGTTTGAACCTGATGCTTGGAAGCTATTAACAGCAGTGTATCAAGGTTTTTATTTTTGTATGGGGGCAATTTTTTTGAAAAGGAGAGGAAAAAAATAATCCTGGTTTTGGCTAGAAGTAGCATTGCTTTGAAGGAGCTGGGGTCATTATTACACGTTAGTGGAAAGCTTAATAGACGACTTAATAGAATTAATTCTAAGTAATAGAAGGTATTTCTAGTACTTTCAGAACTGAAAATATTTCCCCTGCTGCCCCCCATCCTGCGCCCAAAGTGTTAAGTGGATCCTCTCTACATATATTTCCTTTCTAGAAAAGCTGAGATAGGCAGACAGAATGACTATTTGCTTCTTTTGTAAAATCAACTGTGGTCACATCTACAGGAATAAAATTTTTTGTTTTTTGTTTTTTTTTAATGTAAGATAAAATTTCAGATCAATCGTGTGCATTGCAGTATGGGTTATATAGTATGAATATCATGAAATCTGTCAAAATTGACATGAATTGGACTCCTCAGTGGCAATATCAGCAGATAACCTCAAACAGCATGATGACCGGTTTTTCGGGTTTTTTTTTTTTTTTTTTCTTCCCTCCTCTCTTCCCATTACGTTTCCCTTACAGGTAAAGCACGTTGATGAACCAACAGTTCATGTATAATTTGTTTGTTATAATTTAGAATGTACTTTGGCTCTAAACTTGTCAATATACCGTTGCTAACCAGCATTTAAAATGCACTTTAAAATATCTGAATATAACAAATACACTTTGAAAGAAATTATTATCTTTTACTCTTGAATTTTCTAATGAAATATTTTTCTAAGAAGTGCAAAGGTTTCATTTCAGGGGCAAAAAAGAGCAGTTAGCCTTAACCAAATGAACTAAACTGAGTTTTTAAACAGTGGCTGCCATTTTACCGGTTAAATCCCATTTCAAGTACTAGAGTTGACTCTGAAAAGGAGTTCTGAAAGCAGTGGATAATGACTGTAACCTTTTATAGTACATCCACATATATAACTTTACATCTCTCTGTCCTAATGAAGCTTATGTCCTGGTGCTATGAATCTAAAACTAATGTTTTGTTATTTTCTCTGATCAGTTTGGAAATCTCTGCTGTTACTTGAAGGAGCATCCTAATAACTGCTTATTTTTATGAAGTTAGCACAGTAGCTTACGTTATGTTCAATTTTTTATTCTTTCATTGCTATATAATTCATCCCCAATGTCAGAAACTATCTACGATGGGAGATGCGGAAGATAAACCTTCTTCACTACATGCACTTTTTCTGTGCCCTTTTGGGATCTCAGTTGTGCAGAACATCAAATTTCTGAAGGTATTGGAAGAAACTCTTAGCCTTGTTTTGTTTTAATCTGGTACATCTCTACAGTTATCCTGAATTATGTAGCTTCTAAATAGGTGCTTACCATTTAGGATAATTTAGTCAGTTATCAGTAAGCAGCTTGGGCCATCATTCTGCTCTAGAGCTGCTTCTCCCTTTTCCAGCCTTCCTCTGCTTCTTGCTCCAAAATCAAGCTGTGGCCAAGGGGATGTGGGAGGGGGGACGTCTTACTATGTTTGTTTTAGTCTCTTAGCTTAAACTTTCTCGTGTTTGCACAGAAATTTTAAAGGGTTGCTATTCAGTCAATGTCATTTTGCCAGTGGCTATCCCAGTGCCTCAGGTCCTAGGACTGCATTTTTGAAGACGTGACAAGCACTTTTAATGTATTACAATACCTATTACTGTTACAGAGGTAGAGACATTTTTAATTATATTACAAATCTTTATAATGATTTTTAGATATTTTATTATGAACCCCAGTTATAGATAAAGGATTTATATATATTATGTATAATATATAAAAACAGAGCTATGGCATATTGAGCGAATTAATGAAAAAAAAAAAATTTTATTATGTTATGACATAAAATAACAGTGAACAAACTTAATGGGGTTGGATACATTAAAAATGGCTGGTATGAAATCAATCAGTTGAAGAATAAGTATGATATATTTGTTAAGCCACCAGGTCAGGTGAATAGTCTCCTCTCCTTCCCTGTTCCCCACTCTGGGTTCACCTTACACTCTTATGGAGCAAATCTTTTCTCAGTCAAAGTTGTATCTGTTCGTTTTACCATTTCAGCTAACACTAGTAAAAAAAAAAAAAACAAAAAACAAACAAAAAAACCACACCAGTACCCTATCTGTTTACTGTTGTTTCTGTCATGCCTTGATCTGTTTGATTATTGACTACAGTTTAATTTAAGCCATTTGGTGACTATTCTAAATTCCTTTCCGAAAATGTTAATAAAATATATTTACAACTTTTATACCTTTAGTGGCAATGTATAACAAACTGTGAATGTAGCATCTGTTGGGAAACAATGTGAGCAAAATGTCGGCCTAAAGTTTATAAACAGCTATTAATTCTATATTGTTGAAGTACTATTGATGAAAATATTTCTTGCATTTCATGATTTTGTCATTGAAAATAAACATACATAATTATATATGTAAGTGGGATACTTGGTTTTTGTCTCTGACCTTGGGGTTATGTTTGTGCTGCTGAAATGCAACTAGCTCTAATCAGTAAGGTGAGACCTCTACCTGAGACTAATTCTAAATCAAACGTTTTGGCAGGAGGACAGCTTAAAAATCATAAGAGAGTCAGTTAACTTTAATTCTGTTACTTACGAACGCCACCCAATTCAGCTGCATGTTGTCATGTTGGGAATTTTTCAGATGCTTTTAAAATTGTCTTTAAAGTGATTTATTTCCTTGAGACTGCTCTATGTGTTACCTAAGCCATCTCCAGTTATTGAGAGCAGTTTTCAATAGTAAGTAAATAAATTCGTGTTTTGCAGGCACTAGTTTGTCTGTTTGGGCCAAAAAAATTGAGTAAAGTATTAAAACAGTGTAACTAATGAGGTCATGACACCAAACACAGATAATAGCTATAAAAAGCTGCATTAGACTAATCTGAAATGTGCTATAAATAACATACATTTACTGATGAATAATACAATCTCCCATCATCCAAGATGGCCTTCCCACATGATACTGTTGGGGAACTGTCAGCGGGCTTTGGGGGAAACAAGGTAGATGTTGCACCTTACAGCAGTAAGAACCGGTGAAGAGGCACGTGTGTGCATGCATGTGTGTATGTGTTCATTATATACCCTTTTAACTGTATGATTAAGAAAAGCAAAATCACAGCTATAGGGAAATACTTTAAGCATTGTGTCAAGTGTGTGTTTCTGTGTGGTTTTGAATTGGAATTATGATTGGTTGTCCGAAGTGCTGGTTTTAGGCACTAGCAATCTTTGAGAAAGGCTCCTTGAATTAAGTTTTTAATTAACCGGGGTACCACAGCCAATGTCTACTCTTTGCAACAAAGAAATGAAAGGGTATATAATACATGAGGTTTAATAAGACCAATTACTTGTTTTATTTTTCTTGCTTGCATTGTTCTTGTTCTGTAGAAAGTGTTGCACAGTGCAGAATAAGGTTTAGGACAACACAGCGATCTTGTCATAAATGTAATACATAAAATATCTGTTGAGAGTATTTGAGTATTACACAAGTATGCAACCACACACTATCACAACAAGTATTGCAGCCTATGAAATTCTGTTTGTGTGAAGTATGAACCCGTTAACCTGCTAGCTTTATTGCATTATGATCATTTTCATTTTATCTTGGTAAGAGATGACATACATTTGGTACCTGGTCAAATAAATTTTCATGACAGCGTTGCAAGGCTGGAATAATTATTTCAATTTTGTGGGAGTTACCGCATTGGAATTAATAACTGTTAAGGAGTGATAAACCTGACACTGAAGCAGTCCGTGACTGAAGTATACTGGAAAATGCTAAAAATCTTTAATTTCCAAAGTTACTTAAACTGTGCTTGAAATTCGTAGTTTTGTATATGGATGACTAAAAACATAGTACAGGCCATATAATTATCCAAACACAGTAACACACACACACACCCACACACCGTAACGGAACACATTTTTAACATCACTCCCCATAATTTAAGATTGGGTTTTTTTGCTATTATATAACGCCTTGGTGCGTCGTGCATGATTGTGGTGGCGTGATGCTTCATGGGTTTGTCTGGTTTAGAATCCTCTGAATTGTTGTTGTTGTTATTGTAGAAACTGTTGTAATAGTAATAATAATAGCGTCTGCACCATGTCAGTACGCCACAAATGATCTTCAGAACTGGGATATTTACTCTCCTGGAATTAATTTTGATTTTGCACTGAGGTGAGTTTGTGAGGTTTTAGGGAGGATGGTGTTGTGTCCCGTTCCCCTCCCCCCCACCACCCCTTTCCAGTTAATAAAATGTTCATTTATGAAAAGCAGGTGGCATTACATTAATAGCATTGTTATTTCTATGTGATGAACTGAACTATGGCGTTATATAATACCAAAACCTTTAAAATTATATCACATATGAAGAGAGAATTGCATATTCATAACTTTCTTCGACAATTACCTTTTTTTTTAATGCTGTAAACTACATGTGCATGTAGGTGTGTGTTACATAAAAAGATATATTACATAAAATTTTCTGTTCAACTTGAATTTCAGAGATTTCTCAGTTTTCTTTAGTAGTTCACTGTTAATATATATGCTATGATGTTCTAGTCTCTTATTTCTGTGTTAAATTTTTTCCAGAATTGTATTATGATGAAAATACTCCCTTCTTTTCTCAGCATCATCCCTACTACCCCTGCCCTGGTTTTTAAATTCAGTCTCATTTCTTTTATTTACTTTCCTCTTGGAATTGAGATTATTTCTCTCCCCCCCCCTCCCCCAACCCCCCCAATTACAAATGATTCATCAACCTCCTTTGCAGCAACGCTGATCTGAAAGAGTTGCTGGATGGCAAAGTTGAGGTATTCTTTCTTCCTCTACAGTATATTTTACAAACAGTATAACATGGTCTCAGCTTGTGGAAAAACTGTGTGTAGAACATAAAATATTAGCCTGTCTCGGTGTCCCAGTTTCCCTGAGACAAATGAGGAAACTGCTTCAGATTCACCACAGCACTCGTGACAACCCTTCGTTACACTGTGAGGCAAATTCCTTTCTGATTTTCCTGTATTAATTTACTACTAACAAATGTGTTAATAGTGTATTTCCTGATGTTAAAGTCAATGACGTAGGGGATGGTGACACTCTTTTAAAATGTGGGGGGGGAGGGTGCGGGGGGGGGTGTACACACACATACTGGATCTTAATTATAAAGTGTTTACATTGATTTTACTGCAAATCTTAATTGTGACTTCAGAGCTGCTCCCAAACTGCCAAATCTTATATTGGTTTAAGATTCAGATGATGCTGTTCCCTGTATTTAGGCATTTTTAACAAGTTCCAGGAATGTTAGGTCCTCTGAGAGCTCTTTTTCTGTGACACGTTTTCCTTGATTTCTGTTACATTCATATGACATTGATTCTAGAACCTCACTAAACAGCTTTTTGGTTTTTTTCCTCAAGGAAAATTGGATTCGTTTTGCTTTCTTTGTAGTGCTTCTTCCCATAAAGGGTGTCTCATTTGTTAGTACACCTGTTTTTCAGTACTTTAATTCTTGGTAGAAAGACTTGCGTGGTTTGAATTGAAAGAAAACACATAATACGTTATCATAGTATGCGCTTTGGAAAAGGCATGAGATTCTGAGTATAGGTCACTTTTGCCAATCCTTTGTACTTAACTCTAAATTGATGTGTAATTACTGATATTTTCTGCAGTAAATCCAAATCTGTTTCTAATATTTTTCATATTGAAACATTTCTGAAAATGTTACTCAGAAAAAGGAGTACTATAGATCACTTCTTAGCAAAAGTTTTGCAAGTAGAATGCTTAGAAGTTCCAGTTTCTAATATAAACTTAAGAAAAATAGAAATACACAAACCTGAGTTGTTACATGCGTTTTATACGTGATTTGGTTCATTATGTGATCTTCCATATGCACCATAAAGCACTAGTGATTAGATGGTGTTTAGAGGTGGTTATGACTTAACCCTTCTTACAGGAGTTGCTAGCTTTCACCCAGATATTTGAAAGGGATGAGGATTTATTCTTTTATTTTTGCCCCTGTTCCAGAGTCTTTCAGTTGCTGCATTTATAAGTTATGTGAAAGAGCTACTTGGCAATAAAATACTTCCCCTGCGACCTCTGTCAGATAAGATAACTTGCCTGGGGCATTTGGTGCGCAGCCCGAACCCAAGGATAGTTATAAAATGTACTGTTACAGTGCTGTAAGTGTAGACATGACTTTATGGACCGAAGAAGCCCGCGGGGTTGGGAGCGGGATTTGACTAGGTTTTCTTCAGTTAACTCACTTTTCAAAACAGACCTAGCTTGTAAATGCAAGATTCCTTCTCACTGGCTATGTGTTTCAGAGAAAATGCGCAATGAAAATAGTGGAGTAGCATTACAGAACACTTAAACAGCCCTTCTGTATTTGGAGTAGTGCGTGCTCAGCTTAATTCTCTTCTGTCCTCCTCCCCCTTCTTCCTTTTGCCTCCTTTCTTCACCTTTATGATTCTGTTCTTAATCGTACCTTACTGTCCTCTTCCCCCATCTCACCTTGTGTTTTGCTTACAGGTCTTTTTCCCATTAAACTCCAGTTTGCATGAACCTTCTTGGCTTGGATCCACATTAGACTTGAGTGTGAAAGTTGTTGTTACAGTATGCATCATTCTGATGTGAAACACTTAATTGCAAATGAAAGTTCACTGACTGTATTAAGAAGCCAGGAAAAGATGATTTATTGCTTTTTTTTTTTTTTTTTTTGCTGTCTCACTGTAGGTTTTTTTCCACATTTATCTCTAAAAATATGCAACATTTCAAAGCAGGTTTTCTTAAGGCTTTCTCAATAATATTATGCATATTGTTGGCGGAATATGCTTTAAATGAAAATATTTACTTTTTTTAATGAGTTCTTTTTTTTATTCACTACAGAAAGATTGCTACAGAAATAAGCATAAAAAAGCTGTCAAATCTAAATGGAAAAAATGCTTTTGATGCAGATTTTCTGCAGAAAATACAAATTCAAGTTTTAAGTGGACCTAAATGCCAGTTAGCAATTACTTTCTACTTTTGTTTTAAAATATGAAAATCACTTAAGTGCCTTTGTGACAGGAACTAGATGATTCAATTTGCTGTCACTGCTTCCTGATGTACAGAGTTACCTCATCAGCTAAGGATAAAATGGATCCAAAATAGCCGTGTGAATGACAGCATTTTCGCCCCCCCCCCCCCCCCAGTTGGAGTTTAAAGGCATATGTGTGTTAACACACACAAGCTGTTGAGAAGGATGGGAAGGGGAGTGAGTTTTGCAGTCTACATTTATTTTAAATCTCAAATAAACTTTTTTCTCTCTGGTTACTACAAGCTACCCGGCTGTTGTTGTAATCCATCAGATTTCTGTTGAGTCAGCGCAACTTCTGGTCTGTTTGGAGACTGATGCTCTGGTTCTGACAAACGATGAACAGTTTGTTTGTAATTAAACACTGTGCTCCTTAATTAGGTAGAACTCTCTTCGTATTACTTTGATCATTTTGTTTCTGTTCCAGCTTACTTGATGTTCTAGGCCACTGAATCTTTTTGCTCTTCAGACTCGCTAGACAGTTCATGAAATGAAACACTAGGCACGTGCTTTGGATTCTCATGAAGTAGTTTCAATTGTTTCACCTTTGTGACTGTGATGATTTGAAAGGGTGTTATGATTGCATCGTCTTGCTCTTGTGCTGGGGTCAACTGAAGCAGGTTCAGGTTCTTGATCTCCTGCGTTTGGAGCAAGCCAAAAATTGATAGTAGGCCAGGATACATTGACTTTGCTTTTCTGTGCTATCAGTTTCTGCCCAGTTGCTTGCTGAAATCTAGTATGAGGAGCCCAAAGACTCATTCTCTTATTTTGATTTTTGACGTTACTGTGAAGGTTGTTCATTCGTGACTGGAAATCTGATGTTATGCTTTCCGTTCCCTTTCCCTTCATCAGGGTTACAAACTCTCTTAAGCTGGTTTCCAATTCCACTCAGAGCAGCATGTCTGAATCTCCTCTTATGATCTATATCATGACTGTCTCCTTTTCCAAGTCACATTCCGTTCTATTTGCAGAAGCTTTAGAACTTGTTTCTCTGTAGCCTTTCCACAACCATAGTTTTGTTGTAAACTGGAGTTTTCACAGGTCATTGTAGCAACAAACACTTCCCTGAGAGGATTCCAAAAAGTAAAATCCTTATAATCGTGGTACTCAAAGCTTGAAGCAGAGTTCTTATTTTCATGAGTAGTTGGGCAGAGGATGTTCTGAAAACTATTACCTGCTTATGGCAGGGATGATTCCAAATAGTTCCATTTGTAGATCTTAACTATTCAGGAAATGTTTGGGATTAATGTGGTAAAGCTTCTCTATCAGATCATGGAGGTTTAATTTCCCCATGAGAAGGTAGCGTGATGTAGTTTCTGATCTCTGAGTCCTGGTTCTTCCCAAATCTCTTACTCTACAGTGTTTGAGACTTTTGCAAGAACCTGAAAATTGTGTGCCATTGCTGCAGAGGATAGAATCCTTACCTTACCTTAACTTCAGGTAGTTTGCTCTGAAAAGTCAAAATCCTGGCCTTTATGGCGGACATAATTAGCAGTCTGTTCTGTGAGGAAAATTGCCCTTTAGGCCTGGTCCCTGACTGCACCATGGTCCCCTGCTTATTTTAGGTAGGAGACATAATATATAGCATTCTCAGTGTTTCGGATTTCCTTAAAATTTTCCTGTGCCCCAAGGTTTCATTATACAAAGAGGCATGGTAAGGGAAGCAGGGAAATCTAGATGGGGAAGTTTGGGAGTCAGGACTTCGGGGTGCAATGTATGGAACATACCTTTCTCTTGGAGTAGCTGGACTGCATGCCCTGGAACAAGAACTGGGGGACATACCACAGAACAACACTCAAAACTCTGATCTGCAGATCTTTTATTTCTTGTGTAAGTTATGGAAAGAACATAACTGCTTATGGATGTTTCCTCTTGAGCATGGCTAATGCAAAGAAGGTCTTTTTCCCTGAAAAGTACAGACCTGGGACATCGTTGGCTGATTGGATTCTTCCTTTAAGAGTTCCCTGTTTAACTAGTTAAGGTTATGGCCTTCCAGACACCCCAAAATCCAAATTGCATGCAATAATACTTACTGAGTTGGAAATTCATAGAATTTCTCAACTGGCATGGTTAGGTAGGGCTCCAGAACAGCTGGTTCTCATACAAAATATTTTTCTGGGGATTTAGATTGTCTTGTGGAAAAGAATTGAAAGTTACTTTCAGACTGGTAAATTTCCTAGTGGGGGAATTGAATAGCTTAGTGTTAACGTTTTTCTTCCCCCAATTGTTCATAAATTTCCCCCTCCATTTTTCAGTCGACTTTCTCCTGGCAGAGAGAGTTGCAGTTCAAAATATACGTTGCTGACGGGAAGATTATCAAGTTGGAATGAAATTCTTCTTGACTCTGTGCTAATCAAGTAATCATTGATTATTTGAATGTTCCTTTTATCTTAAGCGTCAAGTGGGTAAATTAGCTCATCATACTCAGAAAACTGAAGCTGGAAAGTCTTTGAAATAGAAGCAAAAGAATTCCATGATAAAATAATAAATCTGTAAGATTTGTGTATATGGGTAGCAAAGATAGAGGCCTAAAGAGATCTCTTTTCTTGCTTTTAAACACAAGTAGTTAGATACTCCTGCCTCAAATTTTGTCATATAGGCTATTAGCAAAATGTCATCAGTGGCAGCAACAGACCTTAAGGCAAATTGTGTTGTAATCTAAATGCATAACGAAGAGGTATTCATGTCAGGCACTCCAAACTCAGTGAACTTATCATTTGGAGATAGCTTTCATTTGTGCTTAATAATCACATGGTACCTCTTTTCTGTCTCCCCAAAAACTTGCTTGTGTGAGAATTGTCTTCAGGATCTCTCTAAAGGCTTGCTTTTACTTAACAGAGAGTTCATAGGGGAAACAAGCCCAGTGTTTGAGCTCTTTGCGTCGGTCCCCATCTGACAGCACTGAAACACCTCTAGTTTTTCAAAGCGTTTATAATGTTTATGTTTGTACTGGCCATGTGTGGCTGTTCGTTTTTATATTTTTTTTCGATTGTAATTGTTCAGTGATTTTGACAGTTATGCCCCTTTTCTGACCCTTTGTCTGTTCCAAGGAACCTGGTAGTTACTGTAGTTCATGAATCAACAGTAGTTCAGTCCAACAGTAAATGATCATCTCTTCCACAAAACCAGCAGTCCTTCAGTTTTGCAGCAAGTTTAAGGAACCAGAAATTTGTATAATTAAAGATCTTTTCTGCAAAATACATAGAAAACATACGGGACTTCCCCCTCCTCAATTTTTTTTCCTATTACCTAAAGGAATAAGTTGCTGATCCCTCCAGTGTGAACAGCTGAGGAACAGCCATTGATCCAGAGGATAAATCCTGTCTGATGATCTTCTAAGTTTTTGTAACAATTAGCCTTCATAAAGGCTTAAAAGATCTTTTTATTTTCTTTAAAGAAATGATTCCAAATGGCTTCATCTATAGAGTAATTGAACATTATGTTTTTTTGATAAAAATACAGTAATGAAATTACTTTAAAAGCTGGATGCAGCTGGAGTTTTCTAAATGGTTTTTGATGGCATATTTTGTAAATATATGGGTTCCAAAGTAGCTTTCCCTCTTTTTTTTGTTGTTGTTGTGAAGACAGTTTCATTACAGGCATATTAGCTGACCTGTTTCAAGATAAGTAATGCATTGTCCTGGTGACTGTACTCTCCAAAGATTGTACTACTATGGAAGAAAGCACAGATTACAATCCTCATATTAATTGTAATAATATTAAGAGTCCTGTTTGAAAGTTATTATGAAATACCAAATTGTCATTTATTTACCTGTAAAATAACAATATTTAACAGCTGGTCACTGCTTTCTTATTCCTTACAAAGTTAAAAGATGTTTTAATACTTCATATTGCACTCAAGTCGTTATTGCTTGTTTTTGAAGTCCTGGGAAATTTGTCTGAAATTTCCTCTTCCTGTACATGTCATCAGTTCTTTCTTAATAAATGCTTCAATTGTGAGACCTCTCTTACTTCAGTGTTCAATGCACACCCTTTTCCTCACGTATCCCCTGGATTTGCTTTTGCAAAATGAAGGAGTTTTGTCTTTCAGAGCGGGAAGGTCGCGGGAAGTGATTCAGGAGGTGTCATTGATCTTACACTGGATGATGAAGATGATGGCTCTTCTCAAGGTAAGCAAAAAAAGATTCTGCTAGCCATAGGGGTAATTGAGCTGCAAGTATTTTTTTCATTCCCTTGAATGATACAAAAGAATAAACTTAAGTTTCTGCCTAATGTATTTTATCCTTTGGTGTTTCAGTTAAAGACTGTTATTTAAAGGTATCCATTATTAAAGAATTCTGATATGCATTAAATAAAAGGGATTGTACTCACTGTGAAACACAGCTTTAAGTTGTTAAGTTTCCCTTATTTTAAGCATTGTTGCTGTCTATTTGAATCTGTTGAGCTCATGGTATAATCTGAACTCTTTGAATTCTTGCATTATATTTTTGAAACTCCTTTCACATGAAATTCATCTTTCTGCTTACTAATGACATACACTTCCTCATACAGTTAATATTTAGGCATTATAATGTTTCAGGTCCTAATCCTTTGTTGAACTGAAAAACTATGTATGCAAAAGTTTAAATAGCAAATGTGCTGTAGTTTTCTGTTCTCTTTGTTTTGGGACTGTATGCCAAGATTAGAGTAAGTCTAGTGGTGCTCTTAAGTCCTTTGGCAATGTGGATATAGTTCATCTTTTAAAAGAATGCATTCTTTTATAACCGTCTTGCATAACTGTGGAGGGGTTTATTGATTATAATTTGCATTGGATTAGCAAAGAATTATAATACTACTTCAAAGACTGTGCATAAAGTCTGTGCATAAGACTATGTATTGCACTGTTATCTTAACTTGGTTTTTTCCTATTTTAGTTAAAATTTTAATTCTGCATGTCTCTAAATGGACTTTGCTATTTGTCTTCTAAAACGTAGCCACCAAGAAGCTTAATAGATTACTCTGGGCAACCTCTGTAACTGTATCTTATCTAGTGTATTCAAACTCTACACATATGTTCTAAAATATCTTGACTTGCTCTATATTTTTACTACCCAAATATAGAAAATCATACTAGGATGCATTAGCATTTTCTTCAATGAAGCAGAAACAGTATGTTGCCACCAAAGGGAATTAATATGGTACACAAGTATTGGGGAAGCATGATGTAATTCAGATAGCTGCTACTCTGGCACTTCATTAACAGGGGGCATATGGTGGACACTGAGTCAAATGTGAGTTGACAGTGTGTTCTCACTGAAACGTAAGTTAATATCCCCTTATTGATGCTAGTGAGACTGCACCTGAAATACTGTGTCCAGTTCTGACTCCATCTCCCCCACTTCAAAATGCAGTGGAACTGGAGATGGCCCAGTACGTGGCTGTCAGAATAGTTGAGGTCTAGAATACGTGACCTGTGAGAAGAGGTTGACGTATGTTGACTTGTTTAGTCTGTCAAAGAGCACGTTAAAGGGTTATGATAGCCTACAACAACTTGAAGAGTGGTTGTAAAAATAGTGGAGCAGAACTCTGCTCAGCCAGTGCCACACGATACATCAAGGCACAATGGTCATGAATTACAGTTTGGGAGGTTTAGGTTGAGCTTGAGGGGGGAAAAAGAAATCATGATGGGAAGGTAGTGTAGCACTGGAGCAGGTTACATAGAGGGGTTATGGAATCTCCGTTCTGGAAAGTTTTCAAATTTCAGCTACACAAAACCACAGCTCATCTGATTTAGTCTTAGGGACAGGCCCACCGCAGCGGGAGGCTGGGCTACATGACCACCAGAGATCCTTTCCAACCAGGTTAAATGGAGGAGAGGTGCACTTCAGATTGTTTTGCATGAGCATGTGCATACCTTTGACTGAATTTTTTTTTTTTTTCAACTGAACCTTATTTTCAGCCAATGTGCATCAAGTTTTATTTTGTTACAGATTTTTTATTATACAGCCAACCCCCCCCCCCCCCCCCCCCCCGGACTGAAAGTCTCTCCAGCCTTAAGGTGCTTCTTGCAGTATGCTGGAATATTAGTTTGATACAAATTCAAATAGTAGAGTGACACCTATGGAGTTCCTAAGAACGTTCAGGCCCTAGTTATTTTCTTTAGAGAATTGTCACCTGCATACTAAGTAGGCCTGATTCTGTTAAGTTTAAAAGGTATTTAAATAAATGCTCACGTCTAAAGAGAGATGCCTGTCATTTACTTGCTTTTAAATCTCTACTGGTACAACAGAGGAACCAAACTTGTGCAGTCTATTCTCCATCCCTTCATTTGTCCAATGAAATTT
Organism: Struthio camelus; assembly: GCF_040807025.1. Taxonomy (NCBI): domain Eukaryota; kingdom Metazoa; phylum Chordata; class Aves; order Struthioniformes; family Struthionidae; genus Struthio; species Struthio camelus. The sequence goes on from NC_090942.1 coordinate 55,822,374, forward strand.
ATGTTTGGATCAACAACAACTAAAACTATCATCTATAATACCACACACCAAAGTATAGATGCAGTGTAATTTAGACGTATAAACTTCAGGTTATGTAAGAACTACTGAATTTTTTTTGAGTTTTGTGAGGGTTTTTTTCTGTATTTTGGTGTGCTGTGGTGGTGTTGTTTTGGTTTTTTGTTTGTTTTTTTGTTGTTTTAATGCCTCAAGTCAGAGTTTCTGTGTTGAGTCATGGAAGTGTTGACTGTCATCAGGCTCGGTCTTCTGTCATGGTAGATGCACATATCACGTTTCTTTTGTTTTGGGGGGGAGAAGGGGGGTAGCATTACAGTTCCTAGGACCTCTGTGCATGTGGTAGAGATGCAGTGTTTTGGACACAGTCCTCCCACAAAATAGAACAGCTGTCCTGCAAGGGCTTTTTTTTTTTTTTTTTTTTTTTTTGATATTTTGAAACCTCATTCCTCTTAAAACAGAAACATAGAAACATCCTCTAATTTCTGATCCTATTTACATATAGCAGTTTGTATTCAAATAGTGCTTCATATACAGAGAAGCATTATCATCATCACAGTGTGGAAGTACTTACCCAATACAGTCTAGGATCGCATTTCCTTTCTTCTTCACATCATCAGACAAGCAGGATTCCATAATCAACAACATATGCAGGTTTTTCTGATCATCTTCACCATCCCACGCGTCTTTTTCCAAGCTGATCCTAGAAGTACGTATTAATCCCTAAAAGCCTGAAATTGCACTTTCTACTGTCATCGCCCATTTTCTAGTTCTTAAGTCTTAGTTTTGTTCCTGTGTGATGTTATGGTCCTCCATTGTGCCGATAGCATCTTCCAGTTTAGTAAACTGGCCAGTTCATTTAGTGCACACGTTCTTACCTGAGTAAGAATGATTGGTGAAAACATTGCATAACCCTTGAGAAACAATGTTGTTAATTTCTGTTCAACACAAATTATGGTCATCCTTTTATCAAAGAATAGTCTATATACTTGTTTATCTTTTGAGCATCTTGCAATACTTGTACAGTCCCCATGCCGTCCAACTTAATAATCATGTGGTGCACTGCGTAAAATGCTTTCATAAAAATACTGAAACACCAATAGCTTTATCTGTTACCTATCACCAGTCTAAAATGGACTTGTAATCTAAGAAAAATACACAGTCCTAGATAATATCATGTTCCACCTAATCTTATTTTACATCCCTCTTTTTGAGGAAAAAAATGGTTCAATGCATACAATAGTAAATCAATTCCTAATAGTTTATCTGATAAATCTGTAGTTTTCCAGATCTTTTTTTTTTTTTGTATTCATGAGTATATGTACTATGTTTGCTATTCTGGAATCCCGTTATATCACTTCTGTTTAATGCAGTGATTAAAAATCCTCACTGTTATGACTGCAATGTCATAGGCCCATTTTCTGAGATGGAAATTAACCTCTCCTCGAGTTTGAATGTATTGGATTTGAGTTTGGCTTATTCCTCCAGTAGTGACGATTTCCATTTTAATGGTCATTTTCATAAGTCAGGTTGTCCTGCCTCCTCCCATTCGACTTTTTTTGTTTTGTTTTGTTTTTTTAAGTGAAGATGATACCATATTCAATCAGTATTGTAATTGTTCCTGTATTACTTTCAGTCTTCATCCTGTGCTTACAGTATACCTACTCTTCCTGTTTTCTTGGCTGACTTTTTATTTACATAGCTAAATAATTTTTTGTTATTTGTTTCCGTTTGTTTAGTCCAAATTGGTTATCTTTCATTGTTTCCTGTGCCTTGTATTTTCCAGACCTCGTTTCCAGCAACTGGTATCTTAACTGGATTATTGATTTGCCAGGGTCAAATGAACCTACTTCTGTTTGAGATTAAAAACAAAACAACCTCACGCTTTCCCAGACTGTCCTTTTAACTTCTAATACTTTTTTTTATAGCAGTACTGGATTCTGGATTCTTACTAGTTTGGATCACGAGCAGGTCTTTGTAGGTCATGGCAAGCGTCATGGCTTTGTAGATCGTGGTCAGTGCCATGGCCACTGGTTCAATGGCAGTTGAAATGTGCATGCATATGTAAATACTCAAAGTGAACGGGTGTATGCATCTCTGTAGAGGTCTCTTCGGAGTCAAATGATTTGCTGAACCCTGGGAAATCTCTCATAGCCTTGTAAAATAAAAGAGCTTTGAACTAATCACAAGATCTCCTAGCTGATGAAAGAGCAGGAAACGTCTCACCTCTTGTCTTCAAAATGAGCCTCCTTTCACTCCCATTTTCATAGATTTTGCTCATTAGAAGAATATATCTCTATCAAATGGCTTCTGTGAAGTAGCTCAGGTATTCAGTCTATAAAAAAAACAATGTAGTCTGCAATTTAAATTGCATTTTATTTTTGAGGCCTTGAATTGTATTTAATTTAATAAATAGCAGTTTGTGAAGGGAACTGTTATGTCAAGCTATTAGTCGTTGGTGTTAAAGAATATGAAGTTTTCTCTTTTCTCTATGCTTTAGATTAGTGCAATGTTTTATTGAAACAGCTCAGTGAAACCATAAAAATAGTCTCTAATTGCCAGAAAAGACATTCTAATCAATAGGGTTTTTTCTATTCTGCCATTAAGCCTGTTCTTCATAGTGCTTTGTAGGTTAGTTAGCATAGTTAATTGACAGTTTCTGAGTGTATTCTTCAATACATTGCTGATGACGTTTTCTCAAGAATGTAATACTGATTTTTTTAAAAGATGTTTATATTGTGCGCAGTTTCACTAAATCAGTGGCTGCTGCATGCGCAGCAAGGCAAATCTTTTTTGAATGAGTGTCCTTTAAAACTTATTTTCATATCTTGTATTTTGTAGTATTTGATGTCCTCTCTGCTCACTGTTACTGTGTAATCTAGCTGAAACATCTAGGCAAAAGCTTCTTAATTCTTCTTCGCTAAACTTGCGAACAGAAGGTCTGTTTACATACAGACTTGCACTCAAAAGAATATTTTATATTATCACAAATAAACTGAAGTAGGAAAAAAAAAAAAAAAACTACCGCAATGAACTACAGGTGCTGTATTTCTCACTTCTCCCAGTCAGTAAGTTGAGTAGTCAACACTGTCAGTTTGAGAAAGATCATTTTTGTTATTACTAAAGACTATTTAATAATCTAATTCCTGTTTTTAAAGAACATACTATGGAAATTCAAAGAACAAGAACAAATGGTTCTGACAGAGCTTGAACAAAGGAAAGTCAGCAAATGACAAAAGGGTGTAAGCATCAAAGGTAGACAAGAATTACTTAAGGAGCTTTATCACTTTTTTAAAAAAACAATTTGAGTACAGCAGTATTTAAGCTTTTCTTTTTTTAAGCTCTTAAGCCACTAAACTGATTTTTAGTGGAAACACTTTTAAAGACTTTACCACAGTGTTTCATTAAATTCAGGTTTCCAAATTACGCTGAAATGTGCAGACTTGCCTGATGATAGAATAAAACATTATAGATTGGGATGATGAAAACGAGGGAATTGACTGAATTTTTTACAACTGGGTTTGGAGAATGAAAAGATGAAAGAAAGATCATGCTAAGAAATGTTCTTTGGTGATCTGTGAACGACAGGAGGAAAAGGCTTAAATAACTGTGATACTCTAATTTCTGTTTGCTATTGTCTGTACTTTTTTTTTTTTTTTTTTCTAAAGCAGATGCCAAGAAGCAGAGCCAGACAGCTGTGACAGGATTGAGCTTGTCCACTCAGCCCTTGGCTCGCCCCTTGCAGCCTTTGCAGCCAAACCCTCTCCAGCAGACAGGTGTGCCAACAAGTGGACCTTCCCAGACCACCATACATGTATTACCTACAGGTAACTGCATTCCACATTGTTATGTGAATGCGATGATAGTTTTGGGTTTTGTTTTGTTTTTTTTTTTTTTTGTTTTAAACTCAACTCTTGTGTGTTCATATTATGGTAATCTGTTCAGGTGAATGTTTAGACTATTTGAGTCATTTTTAATTTTTCTAGCCAGTTTCTTTTTTTTTTTTTTTTTTTTTTTTTTTAAATAACTGGGAGAGTGGAAGGGAAAGATGGTAAAGATGGTTTGGTTGGTTTGTAAGGGAATGATTCAGGATCAGATGTATTCCATGGAGAGGAAGAAATCCTACTGGATGATCCAGATTAGGATTTCTGCTGAAACTTCAAAGGAATAAAAAGGAGACTAGTAAATAGGGTAGCTGTGGAAGTTATTAACAAAACTATTGTTTGCAAAAGTGAAGGAGAAGAAATCTATAGCAGTTGCATTGCTTGAATAACAGAAGAAAAAGCATTGGCAACATCAGTCCAAGCTCTGTCCACCTGCACTTGGTAATCAGTCCTTTTGGCCATGGAATGACAAAGCTGACATTGAAGTTCCACCTCTAGTTAAATGTTACTTGGTCTGCAGTCTGATTTCTTTTTCTTTTTTTTTCCCCCTAACATTCAAAAGAGACACAAGGTTTTTTTAGTTTTTTGTTTTGTTGTTGTTGGTTTTGGCTTGTAGATAACTGTTGAAGATTAGTTGGCACCAGAATTGTTTTGTCACTGGTCTGTTCTACAGACTTAAACTTACTACCTTGTGTTTGGTGATGGCTCTTATTTTCTCCATAGCTATTCTGATAATCAGGATGTTTCTTTCTTTATGTGGATAAAATTTAGTAATTGTAGAACATCCGGGGTTTTGGGGGCATTTGCACTTTTTAACAATATAGCTTTTTTCCTCCTCTAACTATTCTTTTGGATATCATGTTTGTCTTTTCTCTTGGAAGTTTGGAATTTTGTATATGCTCAAATTATTGTTTTATACAAAAATTACTATTTGTTTAGGCTGTTTTCTCCTTTCATGCATCATTAAAAGCAGCTGTAATTTCACGGAGACGGTTTTTATTTTGTATGGCTCAGATGAGTCAGTCTCCTAAAGGATGTATGCATTCTGGAATAGGGATATCTGTTTAATGCCTTGGGAGTCAGTCCTAGGTTGTGGTCTGTCTTTTCCAGCTCCGACAACAGTGAATGTAACACATCGTCCAGTGACGCAAGCTACTGCAAGACTTCCTATACCAAGAGCCCCTGCTAACCATCAGGTGGTTTATACTACTCTTCCTGCCCCACCGGCTCAGAATCCAGTAAGAGGAGCTGTCATACCAAACCCAGGTTTAAGGCCAGTCAACCCTCAGAGCGGAGGTAAGGAATTCTTTCTTCCTTGTACTTTTTAGCGCAGCACAGCTTGCCTGATGGATATGTTTCTCTTGCAATACTACTCCAGATTTATAGAGATTAGGCTTTTTTCCAGCTTGCGGACTTGAGAAAATCTCAAGCTATTAAGAAATCATTCCCCCTGCAGATATGTGGATGAGGAAAAATTGGAATGAAGTCATCTCGGGCACTGACTCTACCAGTTATGCATCTCTGGATGACATGCCCAATACATTACAAGGTAGCAGAAGGTAACGTGGTGAGCACCAATGTTTTGTAAAAGGGTAGTAAGAGACAGTTTTGTTGTTAAGCAATGAGTTTAAAACATATACATATGTAGTAAATAATGTTCTTTTTTTTTTTTTGATTCAGTTTGTATCAGACTAATGTAATTCTGTAACAATCTCTGATGTCCTGTGCTTTGAAATAGCAACAAGTTTTCTTATTTTTCCTGGCCTGAAAAGATGAAATTTCTCACCAGATGCATCAGAAATTGATGCATGCTTGAGTCTGCTCTGAACTATAAATGCCAGCAAATTCATCTTGAGTTGGCAAACATACGTGGTATCTTCCCACAGCAGTAAACTCTTTTTTTTTTCTTTTTTTTTTTTAATATGAATAGTGTATGTCAACAATAAAGACCTTAAAATTGTACAGTAGCTTGTATTTTGTTGAGTGATGGATTTAAACTGCCTTTTTAGCTTCCCCCCCAACCCCACCCTTTACGCGCCATGGTTATTTTTACACAGTTAAGCGTATGTTTCCCTGTATGCTCTTGAGTATGAGGCTTCATTTGTGTGACCTCCAGATACTGTATTGTTCAGACATGAGTCTGTATAAGCCCGACTCAGAACACTGGAAGTTTGAACAATGTAAGACTGTACATAATGTAGGTTTGTGCAAAAATAACAGGTACATTTTTCTGAAGCAGCAATTTTTGGAAAACAGAACATCAGTGCATTTTTTTAGCAATTAAATTCTTATATTAAATTCTAGATATCTTCTGTAATAACTGGTTTCAGCTGCATAGCTTTAGGCTGTGAAAATATGAACTGTGCTAGCTAAACAGCTCACTGAGTTGCTCAGCCAGTTCTTGAAATACCTCTGACATGCTGGGGTCTGAAGAAATTGCTGTTCTTTTCAGAGTACTTGCTCACGCTCCTTAAACTTTTGGAACTCATGTGCCATATGCATTTGAGTCCAGGCTCTTTTGACCAGTATCTTTTGAGGGATATGCCCGCATCTGGTGCATCTGCCAGCAAAAGGCAGTAAAAACCATAGTTATCTCAGCCCACACTTGAGTCATTGTCTTTGTTACCATTTAGCGACAAGTCAGACATGTGATCTACCTATTATTTTGCAAACAGTCGTGCATACTTAGCAATCTAGACAGGGTTAGGTTTTTTTTAATAGCATTTTCTTTCTTTTGTACCAAAATATAAACCTGTTTGTTTTCTGTCAGTATCTTCCAGTTCTTAGACCAGTCATTGTAAATAAATACACGTCACCAGTGTTAGAATCTATAGAATACCTTTTTGCATTAGATATGCAAGATATTTGGTGTGTTGTTGAAGAATACATAATAGAAGACATGCTATTTTTTAAGCTTTTTTTTTTTTTAAGGAGAACTCAGGTAGGGAATTTTGCTAGGAGACGCTTCTTTTGGAGAAAGCGAATATATCCTTTTCCAGTCACAGCAATTGCTAGAATAGAAGTACGGAAAGAGCTGCTACTGTCTCTTCTTCAACATGGCAGATGCTCTGTTCTGGGGGATACTTACCATTACCGGAGTAAGGTGCTATTAAGGTTAATAGGAGAGGACTAAAAAGGACTTGCTTTTGCACTCTTCCACAGTCAGCTATCACATAAATCTATCTGAATGTGGAAGACTGTCTTGTTCGTAGGATGTTTCCTCATAAGCATCCACCTTTCTGTAGGCTATCAGCAGACATGTTTCTTTTACTTCATGCAGAGGTGATGGAACTCTGGGGTGTCAGATTAGTTGACGAAATCTGAGTGTGACTTTGGACATCTTCAGAATCACACTATCATTTCAACTGATAAAGTCTCTGAAAGTTTATAAAGCATTTTAATTTTTTGCCATTTAAACCTGACTCTATTGAAAAATAGCTCACTTTTTTTTTTTTTAGGCCTCTAACAGTTTTGGTTGTGTTTTATTTTGTTTTTTTTTTTTTTTACACAGGCAGGCTTCAGGAGGCTTGATTTTTATATGAACTCACTGGAACAAGGTCTATTAATCAAAGTTTGAAGTTAGTGAAGTTTGACAGTTCCCGTCATTGTGAACAATACAATAGGTCTAGTTTTTGGAGGAGGAAAATACATGCTCCTTTTAGGAAAGCTGTATGCCTTTGAAATTCTTTACCCTACACAAGATGATGCAAAAACTGCATATTTACCAGAATATGCTGAAAGATTTTTCCCCTTCCCAAGAAGTGGTTAGCAGACAACACTGTTCTCAGCTGAGATACCCAACAACAGACCTCTGTGCGATTTGCTTCTGATCTGATGGTCCAGTAATACAATGAATGCTTATGCTTCAATTGTCTGATCACAGAAATCCTCAGCAATTGAGACAGGTTTCAACCAAAATTGTGTTAATGCCAGCATGATGTGGGAAATGATTTTTCACTGGAAATATTCAAGACTTAGCTTGAAAGGGCCCTGAATAACCTAATCTAAGACCCTTCTTCCAACAGAAGGTTGGACCAGGTGATCTCTTCAGAGTTCGCTTCAAACCTAGACTTTTCTGTGATTCTGTTAGAGACAGTTGTGGTGTTCTATCTTGAAAAGTATATCTGTCCAGTATTATTAGTAGTACAGTGCTGTTGTCTGACAAGCCCGATAGGTGCAAGAAGCTGACAGTTCCTCCATAGCATTCTGTATCGCCTCTACCTCAGGACAAAGTGGTGGATGGTTACCCAGAGTAGATAAAAGACCAGTTTAGTTGCAATACAGATTATTTCAGGCTTCACTTTTGGGTACCAGACAAAGAGGATGCACTTATTGTTAAGAAAAGTCTGTGTTTGTTGATCCCTTTTAGCAGCCATGCAAGTTCTCACCTTCCAGTCCATTCTACGTTTTCACTATCTTTGTTACACAGCTTTCAGAAGTGCCTTGTGTAGGTAAATAAATTGAATACAGAGCCTCCCCTCCATTGTAGCTCAGCTTTGTATTGAAGGTCTTGGTTGATCTATCCTTTGTGCTGCTGATGACCTGTATTGATTTATATTTTCCTTAGAACAGTCATTGTAGTGTCAGCAACAGATGCTTAAGGAGTAAGAGCTTCATGCTTTCTCTTTGAAAGAGTAACTTTGAGATGTCATCCAAAGTATTTTGCAAATTGTAGTTTTGTACTTCTACCTCAAGCAAGTAGTATGTCTACCTGATATTTGCAAAGATACGTTCAGAGAGAAATAATGCTGAATTTGTACATTACGTGTTCTTAAGGCATTTCTATCTCTCTGTCCTCAAATTATTGTAATTTCCTGAGATAGGATTGTAGTCAAGCTAAAGCAGTATATCTGGTTTGATTTTCATAGATATGAACTAACCAGTTTAGAGAACTCCTTATCCTACAGGAGTTTGCACAGCTTCGGTAGCTTCTTAGATAAATATGTCAATAGGAAAAGAATGTAAAACAGCTAGCTGGAGTTCAGTGCTTTCATTTAACTACTCTTAACTCAAGAATAAAAGCATTAAGATTTGGCACTTCATTTGGCCTCACTGCCTCAGAGTCATAGCTCACATAGACTTCTAACACCCATCACCTGTGATCGTACCTTGATAACTATTTATAGACAGAAGAAATTATTATACAGTAGCTGTATGAAATCTGTCATTCTGTGAGCTACTTTTTTTTTTTTTTTTTTTTTTCATTCTGGAATATGAGAACACTTGGATTTCATGCAAGTGTGAAACTTGGGAGTGGTGGAGGTTACTCCAGTTCTTTTATTTTTGGATAGAAATACAGGGACGTTTTAAGCGACTGATAACGCGTAACCATGAGCAAAAGCATTGACCTCAAGCTCACAGAATGAACGTGACCTAACAGTAAATGGAGAAAATGTTACTTCAGGGACTGCAATATGCTATATAAGAAATGATTGCTTGGTAATTTGTAAGAGTTTTGGATATTATTTTCAAGGCTATGTAGTCATCTAATTTATTTCTGCCAGTCAGGTCAGTTTGGGTTTGAATGAAATAGTAAATCCTGTGAGTTCACATCCATAGTGGTCTCTCTTCTGAGAGGGACAATAAACTTCTTTGACAGTGACTTAATCTTGCATTTTCTGTGCTTTCGACGGTGCAGCCTATTGGCAATTGAATGTTGAGCAGATATAATTCTGCTGCAGTGGCATTTATCTTTTTCTTTCTGAATCTCAAAGCGATCTAACTTTATTTTCATAGTTGAGCTCCTTGAATCTCGTCCAGTCCCTCCACCCATTTCTTTCTTGTGTTGGAAATGATTAAAAAGTCACTCTGTCCCCTTGCAGACAAAAGCACTTGTTTACTTTCACTCTTACAGCTTCGGGGAAGGGGGAGATGGGTTTGTTTTAGTATACTACTTCATCAGTCTGCTTGCAGGCTGTTTGGGGAGGGAGTGTCATTTTAAAATGTGGTATCATCCAGCTGAACCAAGGAGTTGGTCTTCCGGTGTTCTGTCCAGCTGATTGTAAGTATCAACTATTCAGAATATTCGCTGTACTCCTTTATAGGTATGACAGTACGAATGCCTCAAACAACTGCATATGTTGTGAACAATGGACTAACTCTCGGATCTGGAGCACCTCAGCTCACGGTGCATCATCGACCACCACAAGTGCATGCTGTAAGTAAAGTAATTCTGAATTTATTTACTGCAATTTACAGGCTTGACTCTACTAGTGTCTCAGCTTGCTTCTTAGTGTGAACTGCGGAACAGTGAAATGTCTTGTAGACAGATCAGCTCTCCAGATAATTTGCATATACGTCACCACACTGTTACCTACAGCAATTTATGCCGAGAACAGAGAATCATGTGATCGGTTAGCGCACACCAAGAATTTCCCAGATCACTTGTAGCACATCTTGAAAAATGGTGCATGAACTATCTGCAGGTGACTTGTGGAGCCAAGGGTACAGAAGACCTAACACAAAAAGTTTCATCGTGGATTGAAGAATATAGTGTATGAGTTTGGCTATGAATGGGATGACCAGTTTCTCAGCACAGCTCTATGCAAATTTTTAGGTGGGTGCCCAAGATACAGACAGCAACTTCAAGGTTACCAACTTCAAAATTTTGGATTTTTTTTATTACTGTTTGGGGTGACTCCTTCTGCCCCACCTCAAACCCCTTTTAGTAAGTATTCCAGAATTGACTTTGAGTCAGTAAACTGGATCATATTACTGACTTAGGACTGCTGCCCTAAAGCCACTGCTGTTATACTGAAGTATGTCCATTCCACTGGATTTGTTACGGTTTTGTTGTTGAGACTGAACCAAATGTGTTTCTTGTTTACTTGTTGTTGGGCAGTCACATTATTTCTGATCTCCTGAAATGGTACATGTATTGCCAACAAGGTTGCTCACCATTCTTTTGAATCATTCAACTTCGTGCGCTCCCTAGTCATAACTAATGAAAAGAAATCCTGCAAGTTCTACACAGAAAACTCAGAGGCCACAAAAACTACCCCGATTTCCACCCTGAGAGGCCCTTGACATGAAGAACAACAAAATGTCATGCCCATTCTAACCCCGTTCCTAAATTCCTCTCAACTAATGTAAGTGATAGCTAGCAATGTTTGTTGTGATCTAGAAATCTTCAATGGAAAGCCGTTTGTGCCCTTATCTGGAAACTTCTTGGAAACTGAGGCTGAGGTTTTGTGGTCACTTAAGGTGATCAACGTTCTCGTGGTGCCATGACCCGTTCCCCCTCTTATGACTGAAAACCAGCCTATCAAAAGAGATGAGCCCAACTGACAGAATTGGACCGCTGTCTGCGGTGTTTGGGGTAGTGTGGGAACAGCAGTTTGAACATAGATTAGCTCAAACTCATTGTGAACCTGTGTGCTCAGCCTTCATAAAAGGCACAGTGTTCACAGTCCATCACCTCTTGGGTGGGGAAGTAAAGAGGATATAGGAAAAATAACAGTGACAGTGATCTTCTGTACAGCTAGCAATTTAAACGTGAATAATAAGAATTTCTGGCATCCTTGGTCCCACCCCCTCTCACCCTTTGCCACTTACCCTCCACACACAGGACTTTGAGTTGCCGTGGTTGGGTGATTGCAGGCTGATTTGTTTCCATTTGCCTCGGGAGTGATGAAGTAGAGCCTCCTGCCACTGCTATCGACTCTGACCTTTCCCTTATTGCTGTTGCATTGCTTAGGAGCCACCACGCCCTGTACATCCTGCCCCACTCCCGGAGGCACCACAGCCACCGCGCCTGCCCCCTGAAGCTGCCAACACTTCACTGCCTCAAAAGCCACAACTGAAGCTGGCCCGGGTACAGAGCCAGAATGGTATTGTGCTGTCATGGAGTGTCATGGAAGTGGACCGAAGTTGTGCCAGTGTGGACAGTTATCATCTCTACGCCTACCATGAGGACCCGAGTGCTACTATGCCCTCCCAATGGAAGAAGATAGGGGAAGTGAAGGCCCTCCCACTACCTATGGCGTGCACTCTTACTCAGTTTGTGTCTGGCAGCAAATACTACTTTGCGGTCCGGGCTAAGGACATCTATGGACGTTTTGGACCCTTTTGCGACCCCCAGTCCACAGATGTGATCTCTTCCCAGAGCAGTTAGAGATCTTCGGAGCCTTTAAGCGTGTCCCACTACCAAGAATCACCCCAGTTTGCGGGGTTTGATCCGATGCATGAAATTCACTGTTAAATCCACTCTCTGCAGGATTACTTTAAACAGCTGTGTGATATACACTACATGCATTGAGAACCAAAAGAAAAATAAAGTCTCACCTGCAGCAAGAGAACCTGTTTTCCTGCATAGCTCAAGTCATGGGCTGTTTGAAAATTTCATATTCCCTTCCATGACAGCTGTTCCACCTAGATACCTGCCTGCCCTTTATCCTGGACGTCTGGGATTCTGCTTCAGAGTGGGAACAAAATAAATTGCACAGTTTGTCTGAAGCAACACATACACATCTGTCATAGCCACAAAGGCGCTAACATGAGGGCACTAACCGATTTGCCTCTCGCACCCCACTGCTCTGTGAGCAGGCTATGATGTGAAAGGCGCTTCAGGGTCTTACTTCTGTACTGGAAGATTGAGTGGTCTGGTCTCATTTTACAAACTATCAACAGTTCTCTGAGGGGAGAGAAGGGAATTTGAGTCTAGCCAAGGCAGGAATCTCTGTGTAAATTTGGAGGTGGTGAGGAGGAGAAAAAAAAAACAAAAAAAAAAAACAAAAACAAAATCACCCTACTACCTCCTGCCTCTCCCAAATAAGAACTTGCTTCTAATTTCACCATCTTCCCCCACAAGTATTGGGAGTATTCCCAGGTCAGATCTGAAACTGGATTGTAGGGACTACATTCACGTATTTTTAGCTCAGATAATTTCTCTGCCCTTCCCTTTATACATCCAGCCCTATTTTTTAGATTTATTTTGTGCCTTAAAGAGTAATTTCAGAAATAAATGTAGCCAGATATCTTGTGGTGTTCTTTTATTTGTTTGGAGTTATTTTTCTTTTTACCCCTCTTGCCTCTCATAATTGTTTCTCATTTTCCTGGCTCACAGTAATTATGTATTTCCGTAAAGCCCAGGAAGGGTAACATCTGCTGTTGCTGGATTTATCTTCATCTGCAGTATATCTCAACCCTCTCCTCACTGTAATTTTTGAGCAGTTGTTTTTGTCCTGTGAAGAACATTAGAGTATACAAACAGTATTTTCCACCAGAGCCTTTCCCTGTTCTTTTGGGAAAGCTGTATGCTGCAGTTCAGCCAAAGAAGAAACCTCTGTGGTGTGGCACCATGAAAGCTTCTACCTGTTTGCACGCAGTTTGGAGGTTGAGTCAGTACAAAAAGGTACGAAGTTGGCTTCCCCGTCCTCTTTCTATCCCAGTCACCTGTCTGCCTCTGCAGAAGGCTAACACACCCAAAGCAGTTTTGAAACCATCTTAGACGCTGGCCCAAAAGTTGTGAGCAACTGCAAATGTTAATGGAAGCTTTCATGATGTTTCTGAGCTGAGGAAAAAAAAATTAACGCATCTGCCCCACTGTCCTGTTGTCATGTTACGGTTTGGTTTTGCAAAAAGCAAATTGAGCACCCCTGGAACAAGAAAGGATCTGAAAGACGAAGACACTTGTGTCGTTCCTGCCCAACAGAACCAAACAATGGATTTAGAGGGGAAAGCCTTTTTTTTTTTTTTTTTTTTTTGAATCCATTACACCATGTGGCAAAGCTGTAGAATATATATCGGTTTTTTTTTTTTTTTTTTTTCAATTCCAGTGCTCTCTTTCCTAAAACCACGAAATTTTCAAATGTGAAGCAGGGTTGAAAAAGGGTAGGAAAAACTTAACCCCAAAATATGGCTGGTGAAATACACTATGAGATCATGGGTTCTTAGTTGTGTTCCCTTCAAGTGAAAGAAACTGTGTTGTAGACTTTTGTCCATACTATTTCACTGCACTCCTTTGTGTAGCTAGGATTTTCACTTCTGTCAGGTGAGTAACGAATATTCTCTGTATGGAGATTTGCATTTAAACTATAGCAGTTTTAGTGATTTGAGTGAACACAAATTCTGTCCAAAGCCGAGTATCATGAGAAAAGGTTCACACTGAATCTCAAGTTTAAACAATGCATAACCCCTCCTTTGAATAGCAATTGTCCCTGTGTTACTGGTGCCAATAATCAATAATGCCTTGAATTTTTCTATGTTTAACTAAATGTTTTGTCTGCCTCTTTCAAGGAACAAGAATTGCTTAATAATGCATTTAGCCTACTTACGGAAAGTTGGATCCTTATACAGCCAGTTCTGTAGTAGAGGCTTAGAGCAGTTTCTTCCAGCTGATGGCTGTTCAGTCCTCTGTGGGCAATTTTTAATGTGTTTTTGAGGTGGTACCAAAGGGCCTTTGAGAGGCCATATCAGTACAATGAGGTTTTATAGTTTGAAAGCTAAAATAAATATTAGAAAACAACCTAGAATTTATGCTGCTTATTTAATTGTGATTCCAACCCAAACTGCACATGAACTTATCTAAAGTTTGGTGCTTGCTTTTTTAGGTCATGATTGTTTTTAGCTTTGTCTTGCTCGGGGCTGGGGGGGGGGGGGATTACAATTTTTTTTTTCTTTCAGTGGAGGTATTGCTTATTAGGTCTGGTTTGTGTTTGGAGGTTTTGTAGGCTGTCTTTAGAGAAAGAAAACTCATTTTTATTTATTAACGAGGGATGTAGTTTTCAACTGAACTGACTGTATAACCTGACTTCTTGTTTAATAGATCTGTTTCTACTATGTATGGCAGAGTGCAGTTGATTTGTGTGAATAGACTAAATAAGCTAGCTACCATCTGCTGTCTGAAGCCATCAAAACTGTAAGGACGAAAACTGAATTTTCTTCTGTTTCATCCCAGTAGAGCTGTTAATATCCGATTTCAGGACCTTAAGCAAGTTGTGGTGGCAAAGTACATGATAAACTGTAGCTTGACTTTCAGATGCCTGTCTCAGTTTGGAGACCTTCCAGATAGCGGGTCCTCAGATCACTGATGCACAAAGAGAGAACCTCACTGTGCCATTTTAGTAAAAACGTTTTCATGGTGGAACAGATCGCCACAAAGGATATTTTTCTCTTTATGTTAACCAGCTGGAGAATTGCTGAATTCTTTAGCTGGAATGACATTTTTCCCTGTGTTGTGGGGTTGGGGCCTGGGGACTTTGTGTGTGTGTGGTGTTTTTTTTTTTTTTTTTTTTTTTTAAAAAACATCGTTTACCTCCTAGAAAACTACTTAGGAACTAAATTTCTGCTAGTAACAAACATTCAAAGTAACTGTTTTCACTTAATAGATTTTATTTAAGAATATTACCAGAATGTCCTGGAATGCTCAATACAGGACTGTTAACACTGTGTGCTTCTAGCCTGGGCTCTTTGTGAAACTTTGTTGCTGGAGGCTTCCGATAATCCTGTTCTTAAATATGCTAAAAATATTTACATGACTTTTTAAGTGGCAGGGCTGGTTTTAGTCTCAACTCTGCATTTCATGCAAGTATTTTCCATCTTGTTTTCAGTACATTGTATAAAAACTGTTCCTTGCTTAAGACTTTTGCTATTGCCACTTGGTACATGACATTTTAGCAGTACAGAACTGGAGCTAGTTCTCCATGTTTTAGAAGATACAGCACTGATTCTGCAGCTGTATTTTCCATCTTCATTTACCTTCTGATTTGTCTAGGGTTTATTTTGTTTTCTCTTGAGGTGTTGTGGGGATCTGGACGTCCTTAAAAGCAATTTTAGGTAGCTCATTTTCTGGTTGGAGAGGAGCCCTACTGTGGAGTGCTGATGGCAAAATGCTATTCACTTCTTCTGAGTTTGTCCTAGTTACAGCGTCACTGACCTCCCTAATTTCAAAGTATGTCTAAAAAAGCTTTATTGGTTGTTTTATTTAGATAACCCCAGGAGGGGAGGGTAGACAGTAGGTATGGTGTATGTTACTGCATCTGCAGTGGCAGCCTAAAGAAGCGTGAGGGTGCGAACTGTTTCCCCTCAGCTTATATTTATTTTCCTGTTCTGACCAGCTTCCCTGGGAGTAGCAATTGATGTTGGAATTTCTGCTCCATAGTATTTGTGCTACCATTGCTGCGGTAGATCACTGAGCACAAGCGCCGAGGTACTCATCCACCCTGGCCTGAGGTTTTTAGCACAAGGCTGGCAATGCCCATGGTGTCTTCCCTGTGAATATGAAGGCCCTTATCCTGCTTCCTTTGAAAACATTAGCAAAACCCTTGGTGCCTTCAGTGGGAGCAAGATTCGGCGTGATAGTAGATGAGCGCTGTTTTGTACTGTATGGAAAACAGTCACTTACCCCTTCCTTTATGCTGTTTGTCTAAAGTGTCCTGTTACCTAAAATCCATGTTATATGTAGGGACAGGGCAGATCTATTCTTGTTCCCTAAACAGCCATTCCCCAGTATTAGAGTGTTGCAAACACTGTACAAAATCAAGCTGTGATTCTGCCTTCTTATAAACTCATTAGTATTTTCATTTAGTAAAAAAAAAAAAAAAAAAAAAAATCAATCCAGATTTTTTTAAACACAAACTTGATATATTAAATATATATTTTTTTAATTTGTTGTTTTGGGTAGGGGTGGACATGGTATGAAAACACTAGAGGGAGAGGAGTTCAGATGACACTGTTACCTGAGCCAGCCCTGCCACCAAAATCTGTATTCTCTTCTAAACAGCTTTTGAGGGGGGAGTGGAAAAATTAAGGATAGTCAAGAGTATGTGAATGAATTTTTTTTTTCTTTTCATCCCTTCTAAGTACCCTTTAAAATTCATTTTTATTTCTCATTGTCATTGTGCAGGCTGAGCATTTTTTTATTTTTTCTATTTATATATATTACATATATATGTATATATACATGCACACACACGTGTGTGTGTGTGTGTGTGTGTATAAATATATCATTTGAATTGCTGTCTTAATTTAATAGGGTATAGCTGTAAATAAGATAACTGAGTGGTAGTGTTTGGGGATTTCTGTTTGGCTTTAGTAATTTATTGGCCATTAAAAGATTCAAACGTGCAAAATCCTTTATAGGAAACTGACAGTCTTTTTCTTTTTTTTTTTCTTTTCTTTTGCAGCTGGACTTGTAAATACAAATACTATAGGACTGATTTAATGTCCAGTTTAAACTGGGCAGTTGCAAGCTCTCCCCATTTTTGTATGTACTGTAGATTAGTGTGTGTGTGTGTGTGATAACTGTAGTGGGGTTTTGTCTGACAAGCCTGAAATTTATACTTTGAAATAAACTACTGGGTTTTTAACATTTTGACTCATCTGTGCTTAGTTCCAGTCATCTTTTTCAAAAAGAGCAAAGCGTGTGCTCTTTGTCTTCAAAAGTGCTGCTACCTGGAGAATGGGGCAGTGCAGACATTTCAGTTTTGTAGGTTTGTTGCCACCTTGCTCAAATATGCTTGGCTCTAAGTTGTGCCTAGAAAGCCAACTGCGCAGCGTTGCTCTCCGAGCCTGCTCCCAGGAACAAATGAAAGCAATATTGTCACTCTCGGAAAGGCACCTTCCAAACACTTTTAAAAGCAGAGCAGCTAAAAATCCTGGCCAGAGAGAATCTACTAACTTGCACACTGATGCTGCCCTGGGGAGGAGGGGCTAGAAACCAGGTTTCTGATGGTACTCTCCTCCTGAGCAGCTGGTTCTGACCTCTGGGAAAAAAAAAAAAAAAAAAAAAAAAAGCTGAGGCTCATTCTTTGGCAAGAGATTTTGGACAAAGTACAGGAGCTTGCTTTTGTTTCTCACTGCACCATTCAGCATCAGAGCCTTGAACTTGCAACAGTTGCTGCAGCATGGCTTAAGCGCTTACTGTGCTTCTTAAGCCAGTGGTGCAAGCTGTTGGTCACAGAACTAATTGCATCAGTCAGGGCTAATGAAAAGGCTGTTTTAGTGCAGAGACAAAGAAAGTCTTCCCCCCCCCCCCCACCCACATCCCCCCTTCCATTCGCTTGTCAAGTGTAGAAGCCAGGTCTTCCTACTCACTAGTATATGATACACCAATAAACATAGCAGCATGTGGTATGTTGTGTGACTGACTGAGTTGAGAACCAAAAAAATGTCTTAGTGGGAGGGTGTATATGGTAACAGGCTTCTCTTGGAACCAACTCTGCTACTGAATTGCAGTGGGTATTGGGCAAGTCGCCCAGGCAGAAGTCGACACGCATACTTACTTAAAAAAAAAAATAAGAATTATGGACAGGCCTGCTTAAGCACCGCAAGAGTTAGCATTTAGCCAATACTTCAACTGCATATAATTAGTGTATGAAGGTAATGATTACTTTTCTGGCACTTCTTAAAACCTACTTCAAGTCACTGACCAAAAGATGATAGACAAGATGTTTGGCCATCTTGTTCAGTGATAGCCAAACAAAGCCACACTTGAAACTCCAGAGTTTTTCTCAAACTGCCTATTTAGACTTAGAATCTAAATATTTCACATGGTTCAGTCTTACAGTAAAATGTAGCACAGCCACTCTGCTCCAGCGTTAGTTTAACGCCAGTTGGTGCTGGTATAAAGGAAGGTAAGTGCACGTGAGTACCCCACTCTATTTCGTTGCAGCTTAGCTTTGCCATGCACTCCAGAGTGTGTCTGAAATATGTGGTTACAGGCTCAGAGCAGAGCATAATTAAGTAAGTAAGTGCAGCAAACAACTGCAGCACTGTAGAGCAGAGGTGCTACTACTCTGTGATGTGAGGGGAAGCTGTAAAATAACGGCAATGGGATGAGAACCTGATGCAGCAGCATGATGGCACCATGACCAAGAAATAAAATTGGTCACTTCGAGGGAGCTCTGCACAATCCTGCCTAGGCAGCTGCTGGTTAGACTGTGCATAGGTACCTTCTGCTCCATGGGTAGTGCACCGGTGCCAGACTTCATCTATGATGACAAGTAGGGTCTGTGTGCTGAACCAGGATGGGTGGCTAGCAGTGCGTTTGTTGTTGGGTTTTGGAAGAGGGGGATGGTAAAGGGAAAAACATATAAGTGGGGCAGGGAGGGAGGCTTGCTATGAGGAGACATTGCCTCTGTAGATATTTGCTAGTGACTGAAGAGCAGATTTCCTTTTATTAGTGCAATGGTGAGGTTTTCCACAGCTCCTCTCCCACTTTCTTTAAAAAAAAAAAAAAAACACTCTCCCCCCCTCTTCCCCTCTCTCCAACCAAGCCTCAAAACCTTAAATTTAAGAAGCAGAACTTACTTAAGAAATTGCCAGTAGGGTGTGGAAAGGGGGGGGGGGGCACTCCTGCTACACCCTCTTTCTAATTTAAACACCACTGTCTTGTTTTTTTCCCCCTTGGCCAATAAGCTCTGCAGAGGGAGAGATGAAAGAAACCTTTTAACTGTATGTACCTCCCAGAGAAGTCAGCTTTCAGTTCTCTCTTACCTCTGCCTCTAGGTCAGGGCAACCCAGCTCGCAGCCTTCTCTGGGCGTTGAGGCTGCTGCGCTGGCGAGGCCAGGAGCTGGACCCCGCCGCTCCACAGGGATGGGCGGCGGGCAGGCCTGTGCACATGGGACAGCGTGGTAAAAAAGACATTCAGTGACCTTTAACAGCATACGGCACAATCACCAAAGGCAAAACTATAGCTGCAGCAGCATGGATTATAGGCATAAGGCTGATGGAGAACCTTATCAATCAGTGTAAACATTTACTCCTTCAGCCTTAAACCTTTGTTTTCCCACAGCTCTGCTTCAGGAGGGAGGCAGGGTTTGAACACAAAGCGGCTTCTATCATCTGAGGAGCAGAGGCTCACAGTGGGAGAAAGGAGTGGCTCCCCTTTCCTTGTGTATTTACATGTGGGCATGTCCAGGCTGCAGTGTGTATCCACTTGCAGCCACATGTACTCCCAAACACACTTGCCCATGCAGTAATCAATGGCTTTTCTCCTCCTTTTTTCTATTTTAAATAAAAATTGGGGGAAAAAAACCTACAACAAAAATAACCCACCCACAATGGTGCTCTGCTGCCTTGGAGTGACAAAGGTAAGTCATTGCCTTCCTCCAGCTGCTTTGTGCTCCCGGTCTCAACAGGCAGCTGCTACCTGTTTCCTCTTGACAGATCAGATCAGCCAGGGTGAGCCACCCCCCTTAGAGCATTCCTGGCCCTTGAGCACAGGCCAGCAGGAGCTGCAGCGATGCACGCAGGGTAGGCAGCATGTGGAAGGCAGAGCTGCTCCTCACTTAGTGCTGCAAGGGTCCAGCACAACAGCCAGTGCTGCTTGGCCAGCTGACTGCACTGCAGGAAATGACAAATCCTGGGAGTCCCACTGCTCTTTTATTCAGGACAGTGCAAAGAGGCAGGGAGCGGTGTCTGGGAATGCAGAGCTTACACAGGTATAACACATGGTGTCCCTGTTGGGTTCCCAAGCAGAGCTCTGGGTAAGGAGGAGCCACAGCAGTAGGCAAGAGCTCACACAGGGGCCAAGCCTGAGCCAGCAAGGTCCCAGCTGTGGAAGGACAAGATGCCTTTAGCAACAGGAGTAAAGGGGAAGGGAGGTGCTGTGTTTAAAAACTTTATGACTGAGGTATCCCCTGCCCCAACCCGGGAAGAAAGCACCTTTGCAGCAGTGGCAGCTTTGCAGCTGTGAAGTACCACCAAGCAGCCATCTTCCCCCCCCCCCCCACCCAATCCTGCACAAGCACAGCTGCAAGGCACATGCACCAGTGCACACACCCTGTGCAGCTACTTGCAGTGCAGCTGCATGTGCCCAGCTACCCCAGGCTGCTTTACCCAACACAAAGCTGTGGTGCAGGGCACAAAGCAGCTTGGGGAGGGGTGGGGGGGGTACTTTGCCAGGTGCAATCATGTCACACAGCTTGCCTGCTCATGTGGCCCACCCACTCCTGCCCCTGCACGCAGTACAGACACCCTTCCTCTCACACTTACCTCCTCCTGTGCCTGCAAACATGTTGCTTACCTTCGCTCCCCCACACTGAATTTATTCTCAGCAAAAGCTTTGCTGTAACCTCAGCTCTCTTTTCACCTTGGCAGAAATCAGCCCCACTGTGACAGGGCTGGGCCTCAGCTCTTCTGCAGTAAATCACTCCCTTCTCAAGCTCTTGACAGTCAACTTGTGTGATGGAGCAAGACCTCCCCCCCCACCTCTGACAGTTCATTCTTCATCCACATAATACAGGACAGTACTGTGCACTGTTTAGATTGGACCGTCAGGGCCATGAGTAGAGCTGTTTATTTTGTTTTGCTTTCTTAATTACATGTACAACATCTAGCACAAGACAGCCCAGCAACTCCTTGGTGTAAACATAGCTAATAAAACATAACATTTACAGCCCTGCCCTTCATAGCCATCCCATAGGCATGTGCCACTTCCATGACTGAGGAAGCAGGCAGAAGAGTCACTGAACAACTGAGTGGGACAGTTGGTAAGTCAGTCACACAGACAAGCTCCTACACACACTGTTCTGACAGGAATACGTGCACACACACACACACTCTGCTCTTGAGCAGACAAATCACAAATCGCAGAATGGTCTGTGATCCCAGAGGTCCCACCGCAGGTATGATCTCGGCCAATGAAACGCCCAAAGGTCAATTCAAAAACAAACAAACAAACAAACCCCCACCACCAGTGATGTTTCCAAAAGAGTCAGGCTACTTGCAGAAAGCACCAGGCACCCCTCTGTCAGCACGTCCCTTTACTATCTTCCAAAGCCTGACCTTTGTACGCTACTTAAGCTGAGACAACAAAGGAAATTTTGCAAAAGTGACTGAAAGCCGTGCCCGGCAAACAATGAGCTCACTCATCTGCCATAGAGACCAAGGTGCAAAGTGTCATGGCCTACTTGCTTTGCTAATTACATTCCTGGATGATAAGCCATTCACCACAGATCTCACCTGCACTGCTCAAAATGCGAACATCAAGCCAAGTGCAGAGAAAAAGCCACCAGGGCCCAAAACCTGGCCTGGCCCAGTCCAGAACGCAGGTCCTATGTTGCTACTGTAAATCACTCTGTTAAATCACAGCAGTTCACTCATGCTCTGGGAATAACTGTGATGATGGCTCAGACAACCGAAAGGCAGAGTTATGCCTGTGGACTTCTACATGACCTTCCCATCAATCCTGATCAGAGGAACGGCTTCCCAAATATCTCAGAAGATCTGGGTGGTCAGCACATACACTGGGCTGGACAGAGGTGGCCAATCTCCGAACAAGACGCCTAGCAAGCGGGACAGGGAAAGGCAGGTGAGGCACAGGTAGGTAGACATCCTGGTGGATTTATTACACAAGGAAATTAAAATTTCCATGAACAAAAGAACCTCAATTTGGAATATCAATGCCGGTTTTACAGGATCGGCCTCATAGTGACAAAATGAAAGTTGTACGCATCTGGCAGGCCCTGGTGTCGCGTGTGGTTAAACCGTTTCCAGGTGAAGACAGGGAGCCCACCCTGTACCGGGGGGCCGTTGATTGCAGTAGCTGTGAAAGCTGAAGCCAGGCGGAAATCGGACACCTGTAATGAAGGACAAGAGTTCAGGATAAAATGGTTGTGTGGTGTTTGGCATGCACCCATCACAGAGAGCAGCAACAGCTCAGGGAGATTTGATAACAATAAGGCAAAGAAACTGAGCAAGGGGAAAACGCAACAGTCCTTCCCAGCACAGAAGCATCTTTAGCCACAAAACAACCAGCACTAAAGGGCCAGAGGGTAGTAGCAAAGTGTGAGTCTATGCTGCCCCTGGCCCTTGCACTACCCAAGTCAAGAGAGGCCGCACATCTTCCCTCAGGACAATCCTCCTTGTTTTTGGGTCTCCCCATAAGGGCTGGAGCTGCAGCAGGCACCCTGGAGGGTCTGGCCTAAGTGCTGTTGTGTGTTAAGCACTTGAGCAGGGTAATTCACAAAAGGACGAAGGAAGTAAAGTCACCCCTGCTGTCCAGCCCCTGACCTGCTCCTTTACTATCTCCCAAGAGGCCCACAGCCTGCTCCATCTTCACGAAGTCGAAGATGGTCTTTAGTGTTTACAACAGATTTTGCAGCCAGCTTCTGCCTCTTCTTTGGGCTCTGTCCATTTCCCTCACCACCCCCTATTAGTCCCCAGTCCTTCCCCAGCCCAGCCCAGCCTCCTTGCTTAACTATGATGTTGAAGGCATCACAGCCAGAGCGCTCTGGCTTGCAAGTGTCCCTTGCCAAACACCTCTACAGAGCAATTTTCTGAAATCCCCAAGTAATAACCAGCCCTAGGAGATCCTGCTGGCCACCATGGCTATCTGGCAAGGCAGGCAGGCAAGCTGACCTGGGCTTGTGCAAGCCGAGGGGAGACACTCAGCACTGGCAATACCAAAACGGCCTCCACAGGGTCCATCCTAGCAACCAAACAATCCAGAAAGCAGCAGGCTGGTCCCAGTGGGATAAAGCACCATACAATTTACCAGCTCACCCAGTCTGGACAGCAGCTCACTTAAGTATTGCCCCTCACAGTGAAAACATCATACAAGCTGGCTAGAAAGGCACCGTCTCCAAGACGGTGGGTCTAAGGATTTTCCCATAACCCGCAAAAAAAGCGACGTGACCTAGCCAACCTTTGCTCAAAGCAGTTTTACAGAGAGGCGAGGCCTGGAGCAGGGTGACTTACTAGAGAGCCAGGCTTTTGCAAAGGCAAAGCTAAAGAGAGGAGGAAGACATCTTCCTGCAGGCTTCGGGAACGCACACAGTCCCCACGAACAAGAGCTAGGGCTGTGCAGCAGTCACCCTTCCTACAAGGGATGTGAAGACTCATTCCAGTCTCCTCTTGGGCTCCTCCTGCCACAAGGCTTTGGGGCTTAACTCTTAAATGCCAGGAGTTCCCACGGACATCGGGCTTCTGCACTCCTCCCCATGCGCTCCTCTCCCAGCTCCATCCTTCTGCCACCTGTCACTCTGCCAGGCCTGGCGTCGGGGACGGGAGATGAGACTCACTGCAGAGAAGCACCGTCCTGTGAGCTGCCCAAGCACTCGGACAGTCTGAAGAGAGGACACAGGCAGAGCCTCATGGCCCCACCATGCCCACCCTAGTGCATGGAGATGTGTTTCAAGTCTGACAGGAACACAAACAGGCTACAGCAGACATCCAGCATTGCAGCAGACACTGCAAGCAAGGGTAATTTACCTTGGAGTCATAGCAGCCTGCAGGCACTGGAAAAGAAGGATTCAAGTCCTCCCGGCAGCAAATGGTGTTGCAAGGATTGCGTTTGGCATAAGGATCACGCTGGTAGTCTGGGGAGAAATGTGGGGAGGGGAGGAGGGAAGAAAAGAACAAATTAGTCCCTTCACACAAAGCCTCCGCTGATGGAGCAAAGTCCCCAAGCCACTAAAAAGCTGGTTAGTGCCTAGAAACATCAGTCTATCACTCTGCTCTCACACTCCTCCCCAGGTACCACCTGAAGGTCCATGTTTGAGACAGGATACTAAGCAGACAAACTTCTGGTCCAAATCCATACAGCTGGTCTTACATCCCAGTGGTCTTACCGCTGCCAATCCACAACCATCTGCAACTCCACATGACTAAAGTTTGCAGGAACTTTGTAAAGAAAGCAGTGAGAGCCTTTGTTTTCCTGTACTGGACTAAAACAAGTGGCAAAAAACAAAGGCTTCAAACACCCACTGCAGCAGCAGCAGGGGAAGATGGACAAGCCTTAACATCTACAAGCCTGCTGCTACTCACAGCCTGAACAGCAGCACCCACCCTGGAAGAGGCATCCCAAACCCCAAACCCAGCAATCAGTATGCTCCCTCTAATTGGGGAGCAAAACAGAGAATCTGTACTTAGAGATAGGTTTAGCCAGAAGTTTAATTAAGCTGCTTTTAATCCAGCCAAGCAGAACCCTGTCAGGAGAAAGCAGAGCACAGCAGTACCTACCCAAAGGTCATTCTGCCTGAGCAGAGAAAAAAAGAGACCTGTAGTTTTTATACAAAATTTTCTGGTCTGGTCTGGTCTGATCTGACTGATGCTTAGGATTTACAGCTTTGCAAGACTCTGACAGATTGCAGTCCTACTGGGGAACAGCAGTCCTCAGGCCCTTGGAGCGTCAGAAGCTCTCTGGAAAGGTCAGACAGCAGGCCTGAGGGCCCTTGCTCTGGAAGAAGTCCAGTCTTGTTTCTGTGAGAGTAATTTTTAGCTTTGTCTCCTACATTGACAGCAAGCTTGCATTGTCCTTTTGCTCTGTGCGTGCACAGGTAATGTAGCTCTGCTCTACGTGTCAGGCTGCTGCTTACCACTATAATCCAATAAATAAATGTAACACTGCTTTATTAAGATCAGCTCCACAGAACATGTTTCTTACTGTTGTATCTCATGATGTACTTCATGCTTTCCAGGTTGGTCACCTTGCCCTGGTCTCGCCGGAAGATTTTTGCTCTTGGAGCAAGCTCGTAAGAGAAGTCCAGGCCATACTTCTCAACATAGGCTGCATATCCACTGAGATTGTAAATCTTTTCATGGAAAGGAATATTGTATGAAGGCCAGTAGCCTGCAAGAGAGACAACCCAACCTGTTAGTTACTTAGAAAAGCTGAATCCTCTGCTTATATTAACCAAAAAAAAAATCCACACTGCATTGCCTTAACAGGATGTCTATGAATAACACATCAAGCTGGTGTGAACACAAACAAATTTGGCAGTGGTCACTAGAAGGACCACGGTTGACTCCTAGTACAATACCACTGGAGACTGTACCCAGGCTACCCATCCCCAGGCTTTCACCCTGAGGACTCACCCATCAGGCAGCTGAGACCAGACTTACAGGTGAGTCTGAGGTGAACACACAGAACAGCCCTAGTCCTCCTGCAGAAATCATGATCCCCCTGAAGCTGAGCAGGGAAAGATCATTTCCCTCCACCAAACACTCCCGCAAGTACATTGCAAAGGCCTGAACCCCTTCCTCCTTTTCCCTTCCCAGCTCACCAAAGCAGAGTAAGACACGCTGCTGAGATGTCAGGGACAATCAACACACAGTTGATTGGGGCAGTCATGAGGGCAGAGCGGAATTTAAAAAAGTAAAGCACCTAAGTAAATACGCATTTGTGCCATAATGAGGGCCCCAAGACAGCAGTTAGAAAAAGAGACCCCAGAAAAAAAGCAAATGAATTAAATAAACAGGAACCACAGAGCTAATAGAGATGAACAGGGAGCAGGCAAGCAAAGAAAACACACACAAACACACACAGAGGCTGCTGAGCAGTAGTAGTTAGAAAGCTGTGGTTGCACGCTGTGCAATAGGGAGAGAAGGTGGATAGCTGCACACTTGCCGCTATCCTGAAGTTTTGGTACCTCCAAAGGGCAGGGTTACGAGCCCAAACTCGAAGGAGAGTTTTAGATGGATGACACATGACTGTCTAGAACAAGATTAGTTTAGGAAGCAAATATGCTTGCAAAGAGCAGGGAACCACCCAGATCTGGATCTGGGCACAGGAAGTCTTGAGAGAATGAAAATAGATACCTACGCCATAATGTTTAGGTTTTTTTGCAAGGCACGGCATCAAGAAGCGTTCACATAGAGAGTATATGCCATGAGCTGGTCCCAAGAGCAGCACATCTTCAGCTCCTCCCCAAAGCCCTGGTCTTTCTGTTGTCAGCGGGGACTGTCGCCTCTCAAATCACACATGCCAGGATTTGTCAGGAAGATTTGCTATCTAAACACTGATAAATACAGCACTCCTTGTATTGACATCAGCCCAGTATGACATGAGGAGTCTGACTGTAAGAGGCTCAAGTAAGTCAGCTGGGACACACTGGGAGTCAGATATTAAAATACAAACCAGACTTCCTGAGATAGACACACAGAGAGCAACAGCATTATAAACTTGCCTGAGCAGAGGCCTTGCCAGCTTGGGTCCTGCACAGCATGCAGCAGAGACAGGAGTACCCCATCTGCTGGCATTTGCTTACATGACTTAAGAGCCTATCTGAAGGAAAGGGTGTTCACGTGTGTATGCTGTGTTGCAACACAGGAGTCCTGCAGAAACGAGCACACTTGCCACCCCATACTGAAGCAGGCAGGAAGATGTGGATGAATCAGCTTCCAAACCTATAGGGTTTAGTTACGATTCAAAAAAATTTAAATTGCTAAAACAAAGAAAATCATTTTAAGTTCTCCTCAAGCAAGTGTTCTTCCTGTGTCCCAGGCTCTGCAAGACAGCAAATCCCATGGAGACAGTGCAGCATCCAACCTCAGGCAGGTTTTACCCAAGGACTAATACAAGCCAGTGAAAACTGCTGGCTAGGTCTGGCCAGGTGAACAGTGATGAAAACAAGTCAGAGATGGTGTAAGGTTGGGGAAGAACACACAGGCAGCAAAAATTCTCTGAAGGATCTTGTTTGATCCGTCCTACTCTGCCCATCAGAGCAAGAGAGCTGAGTAGTATTGAGAGGTGGAGCAATAAGATGAGGTGTATGATGGAAGAGACAGAGATCCCAGGTTCTGAACTGAAACGATGTTTCTGATGCTGAAACGGATGTGCAATTCACTCATGATCAAGAAACGTCTGGACTGTGGTCCACTCCCATGCCCCACCTCTAAACTGGAGGCAGTACTGCTCTCTCTCACCTCCTCCACAGGATTCCTGAGTTTTCTTTTTCAACACAGACAGCAACTTGACTTCTTTGCCTGGAAGGGGCTAT
The DNA here is from genome assembly GCF_040807025.1 of Struthio camelus. Lineage (NCBI taxonomy): Eukaryota > Metazoa > Chordata > Aves > Struthioniformes > Struthionidae > Struthio > Struthio camelus. The sequence continues at coordinate 55,849,934 of NC_090942.1, forward strand.
ATGGAACGCAAAAAATTCCTGGGTTTTATAATTCACCTGCACTGGCCAAAGAGGCAAGCTGACAGAGGCCAGGAAATCCTTCCAGTTTTAAAGTCACATAAGAAAATGCTTACTTTTACCTCAGATACAGGCCTTACTATAGCAATACCCGCCTCTGTTTACCTGAGGACTCAGTTCTCATTCTCTGCTGTTCCTAGGTTTATGCCTGAAAGAGACTTACAAAGCTAAAGTTGATGCAAATGCAGCCAACTCACTTTGACCAGGCCAAAGTGGCAAAAGCATGCTATTTTTGGATACCAGCTGCCAGGTATGGAAGGTGCCAGGGTCAGCTACTCGACGAGCACTTTAAGCCTGAGCTGCTCTTGAGGGAGGCAACTGCCTTCACCTGGGCTGCCCCGAGCACTGGGGAACATGCCAGCTCCACTGGGGTCCCTGTGCTGGCATACTGTGTGGCACGGAGGAGTCCAAGACTGCTTCTCCCAAGAGTAATGCTGGCCTACAGCAGCCAAGGTCTCTAAGGCAGCAATTCTGCAGTGCTTGACCACTCTGCGTGGCGAGGGCTGTTCTTTAATGCTTAAACTTTAAGAGACCAGGTGATTTCTGCCACTTGATCCAAGTTCCCAAAGCAGGACATCAGGCTGCGAGGGATTGACATGGCCTGACCACAGCTCAGACCAGGGAAGGCGCAGACACATTGTGGCTGCCTAACTGCACAGGCCACGTAACCTTAGGGTAGGCCATGCTCCGCACTCCCCACACCAAACCCTGCTCTCAGGTGGCCCAAATCAGACCTTTCCACCTACCCAAGAAGGGCACAGAATACAAGAGGGCAAGAGGGCTGATCAGGCCACGTCTCGGGCACAGGAGTGTAGCTTTTGTCCAATACTAGACTGAAGGAGGCAGGACAGCACTAGATGACTGTCACAAAAGAGGATTCAGTGGAAGCAGGCAAGCACAAGTGAACAGGCTTGGAGCGGCAGGCAGGAGTTGCCAGGGGCAGAGATCAGCCCACCGCGATCACTGGAGGAGGTGCATGACCCACTGCAGCAGCAGAAATAATGAGGAGGTGCCTGGATGGGGACCAGGACCAGGCTTGCATGGGCTAGAGAGCTATGGGAGATGGGATTGTCCTGAGAACTGTAGAGGCTGCCCCAGGAAGATATGCAAGAGCACATGGAGCTACGTGTCATCTAGGGGTGGCTGGAAAGGTGTCTGTCCTAACTAAGGAGAAACAGCTGTTCCCAGTCCATTGGCCATCAGGTAGTTCTTGATGAGTTCCTGTCCCTCATTAAAGAAGGGGTTGCAGTTGGGCGCAGCATGGCCCCAAGCACAGTTCCTGCCCCTTCTCCTTACCTCCTACTGGCCAGCAAATCAGAGATGAGTTCAGCCACGTCCTTCCAGCAACAACAGCCACAGGAGGGAATCACCATGCGTCCAAGCCCAGGGGTTGGGCTCAGTCCTATGGGGGATCCCACACAGCATTCTCATGTCACTGCTGAGAAGGAGCTCTGGGAAACCTCTAAACCTGGCCTGTGTGTCAGGCTCATTAACACAGGTGCAGCACAGCTAGGACATAGCTGTATCGCTTCAAGGGCCAGAGCTAAAGCTGCCTTCATTAGCTTGGTCATCTGCACCACAATCCACAACACAGCAGAGGTGCTCAAGGCATTTCACCATCCGAACCACACACAAACACTGGAAGATAAGGTGCAACAGCCTGCTTTCATATCTTCAACGGATTAAGAAGCCAGAGAAGCATAAGGGAAAGAAGAGATTTTTTGCAAACTATTCATGAGAAACATCTCACAAAACCATATTCACATTGTGGCAAAGCCCAAAATAAGCCGGATGTTTCCAAGGAACCAGAGACAAGGAAAATTCCAAAGAGAAACAACTCCTGCTGCTAAGGTAAATGCATTTCCAGTGATTTTGAAGAGCATTTATCGGATCACCCCCTCAGTATGTGATTACAGAAGGGGGAGCACAAAGCACCAGGCATAAGTTTGTGGAAAGAGCTCAGACTTTTGGATGAAAATATGAAAAGTCTGGAGAACACCTGTGAATGCAACCTGACTGTGGGAATTTTACTTCACTAGATCTTTCTTTGTTTTCCATCAGCTTGTTGCTGGTCTTGCTGCAGGATTAAGGAATCTTTTGAACAGCAGATATTTACCAGCTGACACAGCTCTAGAAAAGTTCAGCAAAGGGGCTGAATCTAATGGCAAACTTTTTTAAAAGCTTGCAGGGTGACCTACTCGCAAAATGTTTCAAGTAGCCCACAGCATCAGTTATTCGTCACTGCTTCAAAGAGACCTCACCTCCCTCCTCCATGGGTCCCTAAGATAGGGCAAAATAACATCAAAGAAAAGGAAGAAAGGAAAGAGATGGTGAAGTCAATTTTTGCCTTGCATAATTCCAAGAAATACAAATGCTCACCACACTTCTACTACAGCAGGCAGGAGAAATGAATGCGGAGTTACTGACATGGCAACAGAGGTTTGTTCACACAAACCTCTTGACTTGAAATCTTAGCATTAGTCCACAAAAAACCCTTCCCAGGTATGAAGCAAGGTCCTCTATCAGATGGCACAAACAGCTGGCTTTCCCAAGCCATCAGCTACTATAGGAGCTATTACCTTTCCGGAGAACATTTGTTTGATCAGAATATTCCACAAGAGTTGGGATCTGCTCAACAATGTACAATGCACCATCATCAAGGCTCTTCTGTAGCTTGACCTTCTTCAGGTCCAGCACCATGTACTGGTTGTTGTAAGTCCCTGGGGAGGGGTGAAGAGTTACACATCCTGCTTGCACAAGGCAAGGGCACAAAGGGGAGCGGGAACATATCCTTTCTTCTAAGATTCATACAAGAACGTACTTACCAGAGTTGCACTTTGAGAAGGTTTCTGCCCAAGTTTTGCCGCTGTCTGCCATCATGTTCGCAATACGGACCCTCTGCCAAGCAAACAGGGATTCGGGCACCACTTGCTTAAGGAGGGTTTCGTTGAACACACTGTTGGTTGTCTGCAACATTATCAAGCCACTGCCTAGTATGTAAAAGTCATCCAGGGACACCAAAAAGCCTTAAACGACAATATAAAAGTTTCCATTTTCTCTGTGAAGCTTTGATAAGCTCATAAAATGAAACAGACACCCAAGCTACAAACAGGTCAAAGTCAAACAGCACGTGTGAAAGAGAAAGAGAGAGAGATCAAGCTGTACAAATATTAAAGATGAGATGGCAAATTCTGCAAGTGGGTTAAGCCTGCCTGTAAGCACACAGTTTCTCACTTGTCATGCTTTCAATACACAGCGTACTTCTGTCTAGAGCGTTTGCTTCAGGTTTATGTCCCAAGCTTTCCCTCTTGGAAGTTTCCCCTTCACATGTAAAGCATAGTCTTAGTCCTACACTAGGGATTACACAGTCTAAAAGCCTGGTGAGTACTTGTTTACAACACATAGGTTTCTTTAAAAACACAACAAAGAAAACTGAAACAAAAGAACAAATCCCACAGTCAAATAGATTCTTATGAACCAGTTTCAGTTTGGGATTTTTTTCTCTGGGGGAGCATGAGGGGGTGGCAACAGGTATTTCTTTAAATTAACCCCTCCTGGACTAAACTAGCCAAGTAGAAAGTCTTCCTTCTAGTTCATTCTTTTCCAATGTAACTATTCCGTAAAGCACCAAGCCCAAGATACAGGCACCTCTTAATCATAAAAGATCTCCTGTATACGAGAGAGAGAGAGAGAGAGAGAGAGAGAGAGAGAGATAATATTCTACCTCCTCTTCTTTCTGACATGTTGTCAGTGCTTTTTTACTCCTATCACCCCCACAGAATCAACCCAGCCGTGGATGACAGAGCACAATTCCTTTCTATGTTACAGACCAACAGAAACGCTAGGTCCATTTGCAGATCCCATGCCAGGAGGTGGTATACAGAGTTGCAAAAGTCAATTATAATACCATGGATAGCATGGGACTACTGGTGCCTACCTACAAAGCAGAGATACTTTGACTTCTAGATTCCTCAGAGGGCAGAGGGCTGGCAGTTGCCAGGTTGGGGAAGAAAGGTTCATATTAATTGAGCTCCTGATGGGGACGTCACCCAGAACCAGGACTTTTACTAAAGAGCTATCAATGGCATCAAAAAGTGTACAAAATGCTAAAATCTTCATTTCTAAACATCTGGACAGCATTCATTTAAGGATAAAGCTTTAAGCATCTGACTCAGGCAATTACTTAGTGTAATTGTTGTGCTCCTCTATAAAATCTTCTACAACGAGCCTCATTATTGCACTTTGCAAACAAACTTAGGTCAGCAACTTGTGTGAACCAGAAAGAAAACAGAGTTCTGCCTCCTGCTCCTGGGCTTTCATGAAAAGGCTGACCTCCTTCAAGCAGTAGAGGCCTGTAGTGTTTGAGTGCCCCATTACAGCATATTTCTTCCAAGTCAAATCAGATAAAACACTACTTTATGGTCACCTGATCTCTGAAAACACTTCAGCATAGGTCAGGCAGAGCGCCTTGGCAGCCTATGGTCTTGGAGAGACAGAAAAAAAAGTAACAGTAAATAAAGCATATGAAAAGCAGAGTTCTCTTTCAAATAGCTAAAGACAAGAAATGAAATGCCTTAAACCTGGCTGCTACTAGTTTATCTCACACAAAGACATGGGAGATTCCACCAATAAGCTGCTGCCTAACAAGCTCAGTGCTTAAACAGAGACCAGAAGCAAAAATCATTAAAAACTCATTTGAATCGAACGTCAATTCCCATGTGGGTGCCAACACCAAGTGCCCTACTTCAAAATAAGCAAAGTAAGGGTTTTTTTTTTTCTTTTTTAAATCAATTTAAGCTGAGTTAAAACAGAAAAACTCAACCCAAAGTAAGTGTCAACACAAGGAACGATGCTGAACTAACTGAAGTTTGAACTCTAATTCAAATAAATCACAAAGTTCAGCTAAACCAAAAACAAGAGGATTTCTTTCTGGGCCTTAGTACTCACCAACTTTTATCCTACTTTTACAATACAATGTGCTGTCCAGTATACACCATTACCAGCCCAATTACCCAGAGACAATATATGCCATTATGACTTCGGACACAGCCACCCCAAGACAAAGGGAAGTTAAACATATACCACAGGTTCACCCAGAGGAAAAACATTCACAACAATAAAACCCAGGTGAAGCCTAGAGATATCAGAAAGTATGCGATGTCCTCGTGTTTCATTCTTGTCTTTTTAACTATGCATGAGAATTTGCTGTAATTGAAATTGCCTTTTATGTCAACTGTTATCTGCATACAGTTCACCTATTTGCTCTGTAAGCCCATCTCCCATTCTTATCAGCAACTCTCAATCAATTTTTTTTTTCAATGAACCTGATTGTTCCTACGTAGAAACAAACACGAGCACTTCTGATTGCATTTTCTGGGTCTGAGCCATTTAGATTCAGTTTCCAAACACTGCTGGAAAGTTGTGAAGTTTCCAGAGCCTGGAGCTTCATTCATCATGATGCTATTCATCCACCAAGCAAAGCAAAATACTTTTCAAAATCTGAACCACAGCTTTCTCTGGAGAGAGAAAGCACACTGAACAGCATTTTGGGGGGTGGGGGGGGGGCACGCTCCTGGTAGCTATTGTTACCAAAAAGGAAGGCTGCTGCTTTCTGAACCAGACAGCATTTGTTTTTCTCTTATTTTGGAAGGTTGTCGTGCTCATTCAAGTACAGAAAGGGACAGTAGTATAGCCTGCAAGTCAGAGGCATGAGGTCTAGCCATCACTTCGCAGGGATGGGAGAAGCTCTTGGCTGAAACGCTCAGCGCTCTGGGCTACGAACAGCCCTGGATGATGGGAAGGGAGACGTCTTCTCTGGATTAGCTTTCTTAAACCCATCAGCAGTCGTTTCTCATGCCAAGACTGAACTCCTGCCAGTTGCCTTCCCTCTACTTGGTACATCTCTGCTAGGCACTAACTGATAGCACATCCCACACTGGAGATGAGAGGCCAGAGACATAAGGCACATCAGATATTTTTCTGTTTGCCCCCAAATTTTAGACAGATGTTTGAGGGAGCAAGGAAGCAAAAAAGAGTCTGGCAAAAGCCCATGAGCCAGCTGATGGCAGAAGAGAATTTGCCAGTCCCCTGAACTGCCCTGACAGTGAGGCACTGTAAAGCAGTGACTCCACAGCAGGGCCATGTTTTTGCTTTCTCTCTGCTCTTTTTACCAGGTATGCCCTGCAGAACCACAGCACCCACCTGGCCCCTGCCACTGCATTTCCTACCCCTCCAAGCAACCATAGCTTCAGCCAACATCTGTAAGCAACAGCCACATGGCCTGTGCAATTTCTCTGCTGTGTATAGATTCACCAACCATAGCATGAAATACTTATGCTCAACATTTGAATGAGAGACTGAAATCAGGGGTACCCAAGCATTCAGCTCAGATATTCTTCTTTTCCCTAAGTTCACCGAGCTGCTCAGCATGCAGCTCAGCACAGTTGATTTCAGTAGCAGAAAAGGCCAAGATCAACAGCAAGGTTCAAGTGAGGATTAGCGTGGAAACAAGCAGCAAGCGGCTAAAACATTCTGCAAGAGTAGAGATTACTATTCCCATTCATTTCCACTTGCCTGTGCTTCTACAGCGCTACTGTTGCTCTAAAATCAAGAAAGCAGCAGGGAGGCAACACACCGCAGCACTGACTCTGGAGCACGCTGGCAGAAACCTGGGGAACTGCTGCCGCAACACTGACACTGGAGCACACTGGCAGAAACCTGGGCAACTGCTGGGGAAGCAGGAACAGATTCTGCAATTCCTGCCTGTCCTCCCACCTGCCAACTCAGCCTCAGAAGAGGCAAGGAAGCACAAGGCCCTCTAGCTGTACTGCAACGTGCATGCTGACATGCATCGCGGTTAGCAAAGTCTTAGACACTCTAAACAGAGTCATAACAAATATTAATTTTTGTAGCATATTAGCCCATCTTTTGACGTTCAGTAAATGAACAAACAAGCTGGACAATTTGACTCTCTGACTCCAGGAGAAATCAGGGAGTTGGCACATTCCTTCTCCGAAGACAAATGCCTTCTTGAAGCTTTGCAAGCTTTTCTGTGCAACTTTGGACAGCAGAAGAGTTTTACTTCATATCCAGGCTACTGGATATATATAATTATCTATTAATTACTCAGCTGAGTGTCACTGCCAGCCTGGAGGGACACTTGCCTCTTTTAATGCTCTTTGTTGCTGACCCAAAGTCAGTACTTCTATGCACGTTAAGATCATCTAGGTTATTATTTAGGGAAGCTTACTAGCTGGGACTTTCTTTCTAGTTCTTAGCATCTATCAAGACAGAATAAGAATGAGGGCTCACACGCAGGGAGAAGTTACAGTTGTCAAGTTGAGCCATGAAGAGGACTTGTGGGTTCCTTGGTCAGACACCCTGAAAATATAAGGCTTCATCTCAACACAGCACAGAGCAGAAGAATTTGCCAGTTCCCTCCTTCCTGCATAATGTCCCTAGATCACTACCGGACCAGTGCTTTAGAGCTTGCTCATCTTTTGGAAAACTGCAAGTTTGTGAGCTACGCCCACAGCTAATGGCTCATGCTGTGCTAATGGCTCATGCTTGCCTAGTGCTTGTGATATTACCCCATAATTAGGGGGCCAGTGAGTGCACTTTGCATACCACAGGTGTCTCAGATTTCACTGTGGCCATGGGAACTACTACTACATTTTGTAACGCAGTTCTCACTGAACTTTGCTGGTAGAAGGAAAACTTACCACATCATTGTCAGAATCTAGCTGGCACAAGTAAGCTTTAAATAAGCCATCTCTTAAGAGTTCCCTGCAGGTCCCAACAGTCTTAGGAAGCGCACTGGGATTTTGTATGCTAGAGGACAAACCCTGACCATTTCAGCATGTTAGAAGCCAACCTTCTGGCACTCTCCCACGCAATGTCCTCGATCAGCCTGGTCAAAACATAAGACTTGTATTTAATTTTATGTGAAGAGTCCACAAAAGGGGCAAAACAGCTTAAAGACATCAGCATTTACACCCATTAAAAAGCTCTGCACGGGGGATCCTGATCCCTAGTTTGAATCTGCAGCACAATACAAAATATAACATTCGGGAAACATAGCCACATCCTCCTAAAGGATAGTATTATCCTCAATCGTATTTTTTCTAGGCGATATCAGACCCAGAATGCCTTTCTGTCAGCAACAGACAGGGGACAGACAGCTCAGACAGAAGCCTTGGCTTTCTACCAGGTAACACAGGCTTGGCAAAATTCCTTCCAACAAGTGAGTGGAATACCTCTAGGGGAATTAGAGATAACGCGGGCTTGTGAAAGGCTGTACGCTTAATAGGCATTGACCAAAACATCTCTACTCTTTCATCAATGCAAAATCCCAGTTCTCAGGAAAAGCTGCCCTCCTGAGGGTCACTGAGGAGCAGCACCAGAACCCCGCAGAAAAATATTTGGTTTCAACTTGCAATGAACGCAGCTGCTTTTCAAAAGCGCTTCTTAGTCAGAGTCTCAGGAGTCCCTGCCATGAAGGACTCTTGCCTTTGTAGTAAGGAAACCACAGCAGTTAAAGCACATTTTGCAATCAACAACCAATGCAAAACTTCATCAGAATCAGTCTCCTATAGCATATTCTTCCCTTTAAAAAGTTTAAAAATTTGACTGGGCATTTTTGAGTTTGGAATTTCACCTTCAAAACTGCAGTGCTAACTCACTCAAGCATCTTAGATTTTGCTTTAGTTTTTCATGTTCATAATTCACCATGCTACCCTAGTCTTTTTTTTTGGTTTTGTTTTTTTTTTGGTAAGCAATAGTCCATATTTTACCACTAAAAATTAAATGCTGGCAATTTCGAACATTCTTCCAGGAAACTTGAGAATACTATGCGCTGCCAAATCTTCCCAAGGAGGGTTATAAATAGTCTGGCTGCCTATATTACTAACACATGAAATAAGGATAAAAAATGAGTACTCCTCTCTGCTGCACTCTATACAGAAGCTGGGCGAGGGGGTGTGGAATCATCAGAAGGTTTGCTAACCCAAAGAAATCTATACAATTTCAAATGGCTAGTGTTGCATACTTTCTATTAATCCCATTACAGCATGAATCATGCCACACTGGTAAATGGAAGTGTTCAAAACTGAGTTATTATTAAACATGCCAATGCTATAGGCAAGGTGAGGGGAAGTTCAACAGTTGAGATGACTGCAGACTACACAAGCAGAATTCCAAGCAGCACGTTTGTGCCAGAGGTAGTAGAATATTTAACTAGCACGATTCAGAGCACTACAGGCTATTAATCAACAACAACAAAAAAACAACAACAACATATTCAAGGTAGAAAATTGAAGACGACATGTTCTCCTCTCAGTGTCTAAAAGAAAGAATTAAGGTAGTTTGAACTCCGTGCTTCTTGTGGTACTACCGTTTATACAGGCAAGACGTAATTAAGACAGTAAAAAGGCCCATGCCATCTTGGATATCCTCTTTTTTTCTGTTTTTGTTTTTTTGTTTTTTTCACCGTACCTGGGTAACTGCTGAATGAGACACGGCTGGTTTTAGTGTCTGGATCCACAATATTGAAGTTCCAATGTTTATATATTCTCAGTGTGGCTGCATATGTAAACCAGCTGGAATGGGCAAAATATATGTTCTCGTATCCAGGTAGAACCTGGAAAACGGAAGCAGAACAATGAACAATTTTCAGGCCCTACCACGCTCTGCATGCTTCATACTTCAGAGAAACTGGGAAAACAACTTGTTTTAAGTAGCTTGATTAATTGCTTTGTTCAAGAATGAGCAGATTCTTGTGCTTTTAATTGTGTACTTAACAATGAATTTCTGAAACCCCTGGGAATAATTCTTGCCAGTGTGCTGTTCTCAAATAATTAGTTGTTATTTTTCAAAATGAAACAGCTTTGGGGTTTTTTTTTTTTTTTTTTTGGACACCTGCATCATATGATACGTTTTGTTTCCCTGGTTTCCTCTCGAATACTTGAAATGTATTTACACGTTCAAATCAGCTTTCTACAAACATCTCCAACATTAACTTAGAACATGCTGTTTCTGTGAAAAGTACAGCAGCAGAGACAAGCAAATTCATTTTGAAAGGTAAATATATATTAATAGCACATCTTTTCCAAAGTGCTAAGTGCTTCCCTGGTGCTAAAATTTGTGGTTAACTCAGAAGCCTCTTGCTGTAGGGAAATGCTTAAATTTTGTCTAGTTAAAGCAAATATTGTTGCTCTGGGGTACATGGGGTCTTCATATGCTAATTATTGATAATTTCAACTCTGAAAAAAAAAAAAAAATGAGTTGAGGTCCTGACATATCAGATGCTTAAATACTATGTTATTTCTGTCATTATTCCCATTGGAAAGCTATTTCAGAGTACCACTGCTAACAGTTAGAAACCTTCTTCTAATTTCCAGCCTGTATTCATTCTTGAGCCGCTCACACCCATTTATTCTTGTGCCAGCACTGTCCTTTAGTTTAAGCAATCCTCCTCCCTCCCTTCTTATTTCCCTGACTTCTTTGTAGGCATTGATGCTATCACTGAGCCGAGTGAAGGCTGAAAGGGAAACAAGTCACTCTTCTGCTCTGCTCTCCATGATAGTTCTCCATCCCCTAGTAATTCTAGTAGCTTTTCACTGCCAATTTGTTTTTCTTGAACGCAAGAGAGCAAAACTGGAGCCAGTATCCTACAGAGGCACAAATGACATGCATGAAACGGCCCTGATTGACAACAGTCCCTTTTTATGCACATTCAACAACAGTTAAGGCTACAGAAACACAGACTTACGATACTGCAAATCAATGCAGTCATTGGAAATGAAATGATTGGTGCTCACCTTGATGAGAGCAGAGCAGTGACCCATATCCCACTGATACTTCCCATGGCCTCCTGCCTCCACATTGCATTGTCCACTCCGTGCAGAATACTCAAATAATGCAGGAATGAGGTCCAGCAGGTCTCCAACTGCGTTCAGAAAATGGACATCAAAGGTGCTCAGTGGCTGGGGAAAGAGAGAAAAGAGGGACCACAAAAAACACTTTCAGACAGAGAAGCGTCAATACAATCTCAGCTGTTAGAATTTGTTTTTCTTTCACTCTGAAGGTTCTTATATTTCCTCTTTCATATAAATATCTGTTCACAAGGCCCAGATACTAAAACGCGTTGTGGAATTGGGCACTCAGATTATCTTTAAGAGTGTGGCCTTTGTTCTAGTGTAGTAACATTATCAGTACTAACATTTGAGGAAAAAAGGAGACGCTGACAGCAGTTTATAAGACTTTTGTGTGCTTTTGCAAACAGCATACGAATCAGTCTGCTGCTACTGTTACACTAAGTTTGAACAATAGGATTTATATTTATCTAAATGCCTTTGAGGAGCCTTACATTAATGAATACTCAGGCGAGCTCTCAGATTTTTATAGAGACTACGATTAAAGCATCCTCAGGGCTGAGGAGAAGGAACCAAAAGAGGGAAGCGAGACATGTTAACAATCCTAATCAAGTATGGAACTAGCTGAATAGAAGAAGTCAGTCAAAAGGCACTCAGCTAAGAGCTTTCAAAATCCCCTTATGGTTGGAGCTAGCCAGGGTTATCTGACACACAATTCACAGTGCAACTTGCTCTTCAGACCCTTCTCTCACTTCTCCTCTTCAAAAATAAGTGCTACATAGTGGTCTAACCTCACCTGTTAGGAGAATTTTCTAGATCTTCCCTGTTCATGCTTGCACCATGCCCTTAGTTAAGACAAGGCTTCAGGAAAAAAGACAGAACACAGATCACTGTAGGCATATGATTAGTATTTTTAGAACGCGACATAAACATAGAGCAAAGGAATACACTGCTTGCAGTATAAATCACTCTTATTAAATCCTAAAGCTGACCTATCCCAGAAGAGGGGACTCAAGTGATATGGAAGAGATGAAAGGTGACAAATTCAGAGAACATCTACTTTTTATTCAGAAGGCTGAATTCTGCATTATCCATGCGATGTTCTGGCAGAGAGAATAACCAGCACGAAAAACAAAAAATAATTTAAACTCTACTGCATATATCCCAGGGGAAGGAATTAAACCTTCACATAACGTTCACCAACACAAGTGAGAGAAATAAACCATTCTCACAACTAAGATCATACACAGCAGAAGACCTTACCAGCACCTATAGTTTAAAGAAGAAATGCAAAGCAAACTTTGACATATGCTACATTGCTCTAGCTCAATCACATTTTTGCTGCAAGAACCCAGACAGGGAGCAGCACGGGCCATAGCAAACAAAAAAAAAAAAATCAAGAGATGTATCTTTGGATAATTTTAAGCAACTCAGTGGTATGAATCATTCATTAAAACGTCCTGACAACTGCTATCTTGTATGATTTTTTTCCCCATGTATGACCCAGCTGCATTTAAAGGACTGTAAGCCAAACACACAACGAGGAGAAGCTGTTTCCCAACGTCCAATTTACACAAACATAACTGCTAACGGAAAGTCAGGCAGAAAAGTGACCAGCAAACAGTACTACCAGCAGAGGAGCAGGCAGGACTGCATATGAGACTAGTTAGAAGGAACGTGCTAAGCAAGGAAGCTGTCAGAACTCTAAGCCCAGAAAGCTCGCCAGAGGGTGGGAGGAAAGACCCTATTGAACAAAGCAGCAAAGATTATGCATATTCAAAGTCTTCCACTAGTGAGGTTAGCCTGTCAGCTCCCAAAGCTTGCTAAAATATCAGAGAAGTGAAAGAGGAACTAGGTTGTTAAGCACCCTTTAGAATTGTGTTTTCATTCCCCTTTTCGGGAACAAGGAAATTTTGCTCCAACTTATTTCTAACAACTCATTCAAGAACTCACTGCTTTGCTTTGCTAGGGTAAACCTGGTTTTATGTTTCAGGTTTTCTGATGCTAAGTTACATCAAAGTAGTCCAACAAACATAATGCACAGAGCTTCTCTGGAGCCCCAATAAAGCAATGCATTCAAACAGAAGATTTGTGTGCCTGTAACACAGGTCAAATCTGAGATTCTCAGAGCAGTCTGAGGCACCAGGCTGAGAGTGTCAGTTTGAGAATAGCTATTACCGAGTCCCAGGACATGCAGAGAAGCCTTTTCTATGAGGTCTGTCAGGGTCGATAATAGGGCATATTATGATATTTCTAATCACCTTCTCCCATCTCACACAGCAATGCCAGAAAAATTCCTTGTATGCATGGTTTACATCTGAAGAAGAGTGAATGGCATTAGCTAAGCTGTCAAACAGTGAGGCAATGCAGCCTTGACAAGAAGAAAAACTCCTTTTGCTAGAACGTGTGGCACCTTTTCTAGGGTAGCCTCCCCAAAGTAGTAAAGATCAAAGTGAGTCTTCCTTTCCTTGTTGAAAACTTATCATCAGCTGTAAGGACAAATAAAGTTAGAAAAGTTAAAAGATAACAGAACCAACCTTAAAGGCTGGTCTACAGGGGATAATAAGAGTAACAACTTATTCTGTAACAATTGTTTTCTAATAACTTCCCTATGTGTGAGCATTCTCAATACAAAATAAGGAAGTACAAATCGACGGCTGTCCTAGAATCTGTAGTGTTTAAAACTCTTATACCTCCTTTTCAAGAGTAATTTCCCCATGTAGACAAGCCCAAGATTAATCACAGCTCAGGAAGAGCATTAGGCAGATGAAAAGGCTTAATGTTCTTTGAGTGCCCCTCCTTCAGAAATTGTCTTGACAAAAGGGTTGGGTTTGTTTACTGGATATAAAAATGTTGCTAAACCAGATGGAATAATTTCACACTTTAACATGCAAATGTATTCAGATTTTGACATCAATCTTAAGTAAACGTCAAATTCAAAATATAGACATTCATAATATACCTTGTCACCAAGCAGGTCTTCAGTGGAAGCACCTATCTAAAATATCCCTGCAGGACACGAGGCTTTATGTGATTTTAAATTTAAGAATTTACAATAGTCCACTACAAAACATATGCTCCACATATACAGGAATAAAAAAAATATATACTGGTATTACTGTTAAACAGTTTCTCTCTGTAATAAAGCCTGGTTATTTGTGGCAGATATAATGATTTCTATAACATTCACGTAAAGCAGACTAAGTTTAAGGGGAAAGAAAAATAAAAAGTTTGAGTGGCATCTATCTGTATGCGCATGATCCACCTCTCATTTAAGCACTGTTTGGATTTGGCATAGTTATAATCTACCATGCACTGTACAGGACAATGGAAAGTCAGATTTTTCACTCAGTTTTCCTCAGACGAGCACACATCAACTAATCCACCCAAGGTATAACTCTACCTACTTGCAAGTTTAAACAGGCACATGTAGCGCTAAGAAGTCTTGCGCGCTAAATGCATAAAATTAAAAGCAGACTGGCAATTGATACAGTTTTTGCTTCCATTCTCCTGAAAAAGGAACAGTTTTCTTTCACTTTGCCTAGTGCGCTCAGTGTACAAATCCAGACTTTGTAAACAGAGTCTTTTTCCTCCTTCTCCTTTAGGACTTTTCACCAATACTGGTTAACTAACAAACCTATCTCTCAGGGTTCAGGAATGCACTTTGTCCATGCAAGAGCATTCACATTCATTAGGGGCAAAATAAAATCTAGGAACTCTGAAATCCATCTCCTCCTCCCTTTTTCTTCCCCATGTCTCTGACCTTCAGGGAGCTAGAGACGATGTAAGAAGCGTCCAGCCTTTCTTCTGCAGCACTTAGCCTTGTTCTTATGGACATTCAGAGTGATCAGCTGAATTTAGAAGTATTACGTAGCTTTTCTCAATAGCGTTAAGAACATCAGACAACAAAAATCTGCTTGTCAAGTATGTTTTTGAAAAACAAACAAGAAAAAATAAGATATTCTCAATGCTCTTAATGTTTATCACCCTCATGAATCCAAACTACTGCACCACTAGAGATCGATAAACTTGTTCCCTGTGCTAATAACCCATACCAAATAGGCATCTATATAAAGATTTTTTTTTTTTGATCAAAAAAAAAAAGCAGTATCTACCAAGGGAAACAGAGAAGAGGGAGCTCACACAGCACTAAGAAAAATGTGCAATATGAATGAGATTTTCTTTTCAAAACATGCAGGATTTGTTGTTTGTTGCAGGGGCTTTCAGTCACAAGTTATTTCAAACATTTTGAAGGCAAGACATGAGTAACGTAAACAGTAAACATCTGTCACTGTACTTCTTGCACAAAGACAGATCAAAATGACATCAGACAAACTGAACCAACGTACAATTGTCAGACGTATGAGAAAACCATCTATTAGCTAAATTTATTCCCCAAACATTGCACTTTTAAAAAAAAAAAACTAAGGGATTAAACAAAAGAACCTTACTAACATTCTTAAAACACGTACTACAAAAGCAAATTTGAAAACAGCCTCCTTGGAAGGGACAGGTGTTCTTGAGTCAAAAGAAATAAGCAAGACACAGGAAAGTCTGTCGGTCTTTGCTCTGGGTTTCTTTTTAGCGCTGATGATTTACAGAAGCTGGAACGATTCTCATATCAGTGAATGTGTCAGAGCTAGAATGCTAGTCGCTACCATCCTACCGACATGTGTTTTTATTGTCTGTGTAAGGTCAGAGGGACAATCTTCAAGCCCTTTATATCCTGAAGGGGATACAAACAGCAGTAAATATGTACACAAATAGCACTGTTGTGGCCTACTCCTGCAGAAGTATTTGGAAAGTGGCATGGTATCCAGCTAAGGGATCCACAGGTACTTTTACCAAGCTGTCAGGTACCATTTTGAGGTCAAAGAAACCCAAAAGTCCAGGTGCACAGCAGCTGCCCAAACTGTACTCAGGAGACTGACGTTAACTTACTGGCTCCGGCAAACAGCGGAAACTGTACACCATCTTGAGTGACAAACACACGGATAGGGAAGATTTTTTGCTTTGAATAAAACGATATGGACCCAACATAGGCGATACTGTCCAAACCAAAAATTTTCAATGGCATAGCCCACCATCTGCTCCAGATATATTTGAGAATGTAAATATATATCACCACATATAATACAAGAATAGAGGATACAGTTATTTCAGCCTGTACCACATTTCTGAACTTTTATTCAATGTACCATTTTTAGACAAGCATGCTGATGAGATACAACATGCCCTGACTGAAAG
This sequence comes from Struthio camelus, assembly GCF_040807025.1. Classification (NCBI taxonomy): domain Eukaryota; kingdom Metazoa; phylum Chordata; class Aves; order Struthioniformes; family Struthionidae; genus Struthio; species Struthio camelus. The sequence continues at coordinate 55,866,109 of NC_090942.1, forward strand.
GGGGTCAGAATGACTTAGTCACTTCTAAGGTCAATGCTTTTTGACACCAAATACAGTTAGACAAATGATTATCATGCAACAGACACTGCAGATGCAACACGCCTACTCTTAAGGCTATAGCTAGCACATTTTGCCCTGTCTAAATCTAAAGGATTCTGAATTAGCCAAAAAACTGATGCGTTCACAGGGCTCTTCAGATACAGGTGTTATAGAAAGTAATTTATGAGTTCTTTTCTTAGAAAATGTATCATTTCTTAGCATCTTCCCTACAATTCAGGCTCACCAGGAATGACCTCTTCATTACTGTGAACAGACACCATCCTTTTCCTTTTAGTTTGAGCTGGTTCCCATTCCTGAAAGCCTCAGATCAAGTTCTGCACACGAAAGAGGTGCGTATTTCACTAAAACTCAGTTGTTCATAATTCAGCACCCCCAACTTCTCTACATCCTTGATATGGTTAAACCAAGACAAAAAGGTCAACTACACTTACTCGAACCCTCAGTTTCACACTGAGGAACCTATCAGACATATTGCAACAGCATTATAAATTACTGTACCTGCAGTGGAATTAATGAAGATCTGCTATTGCACACAAGTCGATGATCAATTGTAATTACACAGTAATTACAATTTCCAGTACAACTTCTAATATGAACTAAAAAGATTTACTTCATTTGGCCTGCCACAGCACTAACCATACATTTTGTAATGGGAGACTTGGAAACAGAAAATGGGGGGGGGAGGGGGGGGAAGAGGAGAAGACACTGAGCAATGAAAAGCATACTCCAAAATCTAAAGGCTTTTAAGACTGGAAATCTTATGTTGGAAATAAGAACAAACGCTCTAGTTCACAACTTGCTGACTCATGCTGTTGCAGTTACTCTTTATACCCAGAGGGTCATTTGTTCAAAAACAGTTTTAAAGTGACAACAGCACCTTAGGAAGTATCTGTCCTTCCAACGTTTGCACTTGGATACAAAAGCCATCCCTATCTCACCAGCATGAGAGCATCCCAGGTTCCAAGTCCAGTTCAGAGCAGGAATCCTCTCACAACACCACAGACCAGTTACATTATCCACACCAAACAGTCACTGGAATTTTTGAAGAGTGGCATGCAGAAAGAATACTTGCCATTAATTATCTTCCTCCTTTTTTGTTAATATCAGATTCCCTTCTCCCACCTACTTCCTTTGACGTCGCATCCCCAATTACTAAAATAAAAAAAAAAAAAAATGCATCAATCTTACTGTTTGCTTGTGTAGTTTAGCCCACTCGAGGGCTCCCATGTACAGGCCATCCAGCTGTGCAATAATATAGCCAGCATGCCTCCAAAAGGGGTCATCTTTATTATTTCTGATTTGTTGTCTTGTCCATTGATCTTGTTTCCTGCAGAGGAACAAACAGGTTGGGGTTTTCTTGTTTTTGTTTTAGAGTACAGTTGATAATGCAGGGAAGGGACAAAAATGCAGGCCTGTATTGTGACCCAGATGATCCAACCTTCCTAGTGCTTTGAGGGAAATCCTGGTTTGGAGATCCTGCAGACATGAAGGTTGTATCCTCTGGGTGTAAACGTCCAGATCCGTGCATGTAGCTAAAGTAGTACACTTCTACTGGCACACACTCCTTTAACATAAACAAAAGAGATGGACGCCACCTCTGAGGGACTCGCCTATGTCAGATCTAGCCTCCCCTTATAGTCAGTAAAGGGAAACAAGCAATTGATAGGACAGGTGAACTGCTCACTTTAAATGCCTACTTTAGGATAAAACTGGATAAAAAGCGTAAAACCTTTGAAGTGTCTATATCCCTCTCCTGGGTACAAGTGCAAGGAAGGCCTTCTGCTGGTAGTGCTCAAACACTGCCTAAAAGCCTATGCTTTCCTCCTCTGAGGAAAAGGCAGGAGTCTAAAAACAATCATCCCATGGGCCAAATCCAGTCAATAGGCTACTGGCCAAATAACCCAGGTTTACAGCATGAAGCAACACAAGCTGAACAGACCCTAAGGCAAGAGTAGTCACCCTTATGAGAATCTCCAGGAATTCCCTCTTTGGCTTGTGGTCAAAGGACCATAAAAGAACCACAGCTGTTAGAATAAGTCAGGACCAGATTCTGACCTCTGGTTCTGTATCTATCCAGCATTGCATATGGCAGCAAAAGAGTGAATGAATCTGGCAAGGAAGCAAACTCTCCCAGCAGACAGTAGCGTATGGGTGACAAAGCCAGCCAGATTTTGCTTTCTCAAAGTCACAAGAGGTAAAAAGTATTTCAGAAGAAACAGGGATATGGTCACAGCATTCACGGCTAAAGGCTTTCAGTATAAGGCAGCATATAACAAGACTTCTATAAAATAAAGCAGTGCTGCAGGAGTCTGGGATACAGGTAATAGAAAAATGACACCATGAGTCATTCTGGAAAAAAAAAACATATGCCTAGATATGGTGGCTACGTCATTTTTCTCCCAAGGAGGGCAGTAAAGCTGAAGGATAGAAGGGTAGGAAGGTGTTAAGGTGGCTTTTCTTTTTTCTTCTGTTTGAATAGGCTACCAACAATATAAGTGCAGCAACAGCAGAATTAATCAAATATATAACCCTATGTGGGAAGCACAAAATGAGGGAAAGATGGGAAAAAGTAATCTACGGAAATGATGAAAGTTTTACTGGAGTATTTGGAATGGAAGAAAACGTAAGTCTAAGGAGATTTTAAAAAGTTGCCAATCACAGCTGAGTCTCCCAGTACTTGGCATGGTTGTTCTCCTACTTGTAATTTCCCACCAGTATAACTGCATTATTTGAGTAGAATTACTTTTGATTTATACAGCTGAAGAGAAAAGGGAACTGGGACTTTTGTGATTAGCACAGAATTTACTTCAGCGGTAGAATAAGCAAAACGCTAACCTAACAGTGGAAGGAAAGGATACACAGTGCTAAAAAGATTAAGGTGCCAAGAGACCACACTGTTCAGTATAACATTCAAAATACCAGCTTTTCAGAAAAGGTTATTGACAAGAATAAACTTAAGAATTCATTGGCCTTATCCCATTGTAATGATAGTTTTAAACGTTTCCTTGAATGAACAGAATTATGGATTCCGTCCTACTTTATGTATGTTTAGAATTTTTTTTTATACTAATGGCATACAATCAGAGGAAAAATAAGCATATACTTTCTACAGTCCATAAGGAAGAGAATTCAAAAAAAAAAAAAGAAAAAAGAAAAACACCGTCATCCTCTGACCCCAAATTTTGAATCATTTCTTTTCTAATAACTTAATACATACATCATAAAATTCTGAACTCCACTTCGAATGGTAGGATTCTTAATTAATTGCGGATACATATTTGCAGCATGGTCGTACATATGCCTGAAAGAACAAGAGCAGCAAAAATTATCGTTTTGTATCTTTCCTCCCTTTGCCTTACCACCCCATTCGTCAACAAGCATTGATAGATGAGCAGCACAGTCCACAAAGTCAGTTTTTCCTAACCAGAGGAGTGGCTTTACATCTTTAATGCACCACAAACTGCAAAGGTAACAAATGGTGGAAATTAAGCTTAAAATAAAAGGCTTTGCTAATACCTGCTCAAATTGCTGTACATTGGAAAAAGATGCGAGAATGAGATTGAACTACTTTGTAGCAAAACTTCAGGTTTAGGGAATGTTTGTAGGCCAGCAGCATCTTGGAAGTCCTAGCATGCTAGTTTAAAGCACAAAAAAAAATGGTTTACTGGAGCACTATTCCATTTGGAACCAAGAAAGCAGTGAGGTGAAAGAGATATAATTTGCTGATTCGATAGTGAGAGAGAAATCCAGACTGATATCTAACAGTTTTACTTACCATTAACCAAGTGTTCTTTCCTTACTAAGTTAAGTATTTATGTTTTAAAGTATATATTTAGAAATGAAGAGTTGATCCTGCATGTTCCCACAGAATGCAGATTGATGTTAGTCCTAACTCAATTCAGCTTTGTAGAGAACAAAATCATTGTGAATTTCGGTTGAGTTCAGTAGCTGCTTTGCTCTCATTAAGAGGAAGAAAAGATTTTCAAAATGAAACACCAGACGTTTCAAGATGAAATCAATCTTCAAAAAGAACTCAGGAGAAAGTTAAAAACACCCTTCTACTTTAGGTCAAATGAAATTGTCTGGATCAAGCCAAAGTAGAACTTTGGGGTCTTCTCCTGCTAATTTTTCTCCTATCAAATTTCTTAATCTGGCTTAAGTTGAACCAAGGTGTTCTGAGCCACTAAAACTACAAAAAAGGATGGGGAGGAGGGGGCAGGTTGTTTAGTTCTAGGTGGAAGTCAGCAGGCAATTATTTTGCTGAGGTCTGGAGCTGGTAGAACTACATCGGTCATCAGTAAAAATATCTCCTACCAAGCGCTGAGAGAGAAAAAGCAGAACTGAGAAACGGATACTTGTCTCAAGGAAAGCACATGCCAGCAAGACAGAATTCCTTGCATTAACACCCATGAGGGCAGCTTCCTCTAGGAGGGGTATAGACAGGAGCTATTGTTCACAGTTTCTCTTCAGGCATAATTAAAGACTATAGCAGAGATGACTGAGCAGTTTGCTGGGAATTAAAAGATACTGAACTGTTGACCTCCTTCCCTTCTCTTTCAGTCCTTCCCTTGTTCCCGATGATTAGGTACCAGTTGGCTGTGTGGTGCCACTGCTTCATATGTCAGCTCCAGCACCCCTCCGACTACAAAATCTAAACGGCCTGCACAACATTCAGGCGAAACATTAACACAGCAAGAAAGTGAACTATTTTTCTGGCAAGTTTGCAGTTTGAATTGGGTTATCATGTAGCAGATAAGCACCAGAGCCGGTGCATGAAGGCAGCTTTCTGCTAGGTTAGTGAGTTAATCAATGCACAAAAGGGCCGGATCAGTGCCAGGGTAGCTGCAAGTGAGGGGGTAGGACCTGTAGAGAGGGACAGGATCTGTAGAGGGAGAAGCAAAATCTTCAGCAGCTGCACACCATTACACCTGTCATGAAACTGCAGTCATAGTATTAATTTTAGTTTCCGAGTTTCCTATCCTCATCCCATTTAACAAAAGACTACATGCCACGATCATAACACTTCTTGAAGAAGGTAAGAAAGTTGAAGAAGTTGATCAATATCCTGCACAATTGCAGTCACAGGGAATTCGACAAGTAACATTCTCAAGCAATTTTAGAAGTAAGTTATCATGTAACATGCTCCACACTACAAGTCAGAGCTCTGATGGGACTAGAAATGGGGAATAAGTAGCACGAAATGGTCTTTTATGGATGAGAGCCAAACGAGGAGGATAAAAACACTCAGGATATTACTATAATCACCGCCTGGGCCAAGGCAATGATCAGACTTCTAGATTCAATCATCAGCTCTACTCTCTCCCTTTGGTGCACTCAAAGGGTATGCAACACAAGGCAGATGTACCACTAGTGGTACTTTTCAGTGATGACTGATGTAGGGACTGGGTTAATTCACAATCAGGGGACTGAAATCAACTTCTTTAATGCATCACACTGACAGAGGAAAGACAATGCTGACAAATCATTTTTCCTTTTAAATGCCCAAGGTTACTGAGCTTTTTCCCCTAAACGCCCTGTGTTTTTTTTTTTTTTTTCCCTTTAACAAAGCTTCTGTGTGTATTGCTTGCATGTTTCATAAGGGTATTATCCTCTGAAGTAAAGTGGATCATTACAGTAAGGTAAGGCTTTGCAACTCTAAGACCAAACACAAGGCAATTACAAAGCCGGGACAAGAATTTAAAGTACAAAAACAGTAAAGCAGAGCTCTGCTTCTTCAAATTAGAGAGAAGCATGACAGAACTCCGGTCAGCTGAGGTCATTTGGGGGGGGGGGGGCGCTGGGGTGAGTACAGTTAATGATGCTTCAAATTTAAATCCTGCTCTTAGGCACCTGGCATGTCCCAGTTGGAACTGATTAAAATTATGTGCTTAATGTCATAGATCTGTACATGCCCTGCCATTGACCAAATGAAATGAGGCCTCAATGACACTTCTCTGTAGTGGGGGAAGAGAATTCAAATCCAAGAACACCAGGGCTAGCAACTTTGGCTGGATAATAGGACTGGTCCTTCTGGAGAGGTGAGAGACTACAGTCAGAACAAACTGTTGTCTGGATCTCCAGACCTTAGGAATGGGATTTATCCCACCCCTAACTATATATGTTTACAAAACAGATAGTTACTATCTGAATCAGGTGTCTACACTGCAGAGATGAATCACGCTCCAGAAATGCCTGTGTTCCTACCCTGACTCGTAGAAGGGTCTGACTAGCTCAGCTGTTGATTTTTTACACCACAGACCTATAAAGCTAGAGTTGAGATTAATTCTTTCCAGCAATCTGAGATAAAACAGTCCCAGTGTTTTTTGTTTGTTTTTTAAATTCATTTGTCTTGCATTGGGCTAGGTTTCCTACCAAGAACAAATCTTACCTTTTAAGAGAGCTGTTTTGTTACTCTCGTGCTTACATCAAGAGGCCCAGCAGTGTCTAGAAACCTTTCTTCATACCATAAGTGAAATGCAAGGCCTGAGCTAGCTGAACATTCCTGGAAGTCTCTGAATTGCAAGCAACCTTGCCCTGGAGCTCCTGCTAGCCAGGCAGCCTGTACAGAAACCTGCACTTCAACTTCAGTTCAGGCTTCCAAAATATCCCTGTGTCCATGGCATACATGAGATCAGAGCTCTTCCTAGCAGGACTCTAGGATTTCTTCAAGGAAATACCTTTGGTCATTTCTCCTTCATGAAGTCATTGCCACAAATGGAAGCGAGACAGCTGGAGACCCCGGAGTTGTCTGGGCTACAGGTTAACAATTCATTAATGGGGACCTCAGTTACTAGACATACCTAATGTCTTCCTCTCAGGGGCTGTGCCAGAGCCAGCCTTCGTGGTCCTCATACAGTACAGGCACATAACGTCCAGCGTTTGTTTTCACTCCACATCCACCCTTGAAGCCATGCTGCATGGCGGCGCAGCCACAGACATGGGGTCCCACAGTGGAGAACCATATAATCCCATCTCAGTAAGGATATGCAGGCTAGCAGTTGTGACAGTTAACTCAAAGAGCCAAAAGATGACCAAATACACTCATGACAGCGCATTTGTTTTAGTTGCCCAAACAAGGGCATAGACATCTTAACTAAGTTCTTTCACTTTTGAAAGTTTGGAGCAATTCCCCCCCCTCCCCTCTTTAAAAATAGCGTACGAAGCAAGAATTCCTGGTTTGGGCCAAAAGCGGCTCTGTTATCCCCCAAGGAAGAAATGTTACACACCTCTTTTATTCAGATGCACTACAACGTGTATATATATATAGTTTTTTTAAAAAATAACAAAGAGCTCAGATGAGATCATCACTCCAAGTTTGGAAACCCAAAAGAAATCATGGAAACATACTACTTTCTTCCCCCTGCTCCTAGTCTCCCTTCCTTTCTCATCTTCCTCCTATTCCCTTGAGCCTGTGCCACTAAGCTACACGAGCTGTGGATGAGATCCTTTAAAATGAAAGGGGTATGAGCATTTTGTTTTTGTCGTTTGTTTTGTCAAATCAGCAGAGCTTTGAATGTACTGACACGGAATTAGGCAGAAATAAATTAATGCCCTTCCAAAGGGAAGGGAAGTATTAGTTTTATTTTGTCTGTGGAATACTTTGTTTCATGGAAGTTAAAGTAGTTAAAAAAAAAAGCATAGCAGGATACCTCCTTTCCTTAGCCTATGCAATAAAATGTAGCAGAACAGCTCCTGAACTTGCTGCTTTGAAAAGATTTTCATGATGAAAACTAGATAGGATCTACGTGTTCCTTAGTGAAATGGAGCATGCCAGTCAATTTAGACAGTATTCCTGAAGCTCAGTGTTTGATAGGGAGTGGTTGTTGATGCAAGTAAAGCTTTCAGCACGCTAGAACAGATTGTTATACTCTTCCCTGCCGTTACCAGGACGGGATAGCCCTCAAAAAGGGAAGCTGAGCTCTGTGCAGCTACTGTGGGCACTGATGTGTGCAAAAGGAGACTGAAAGCGTTTAAAGACTTCTTCTCATGAGAGAAGTCTCGATGGTGCTAAAGAGCTTCCCTGAAGACAGGCTGAATATGCCAGGCAGTTTGATGGGGATAGAGGCTGCAGCCTGAGAGAGACTGTTTCCAGACTGATATGGAAGATTTGTGCAACTGTCCCAGGAAAAGAACATCTGCCTTGGCATTAATTAGGATTCTGAATCTCTAGGCTAAAGAGAGAAGGAGAAACAGGGTTTTGGGAGGAAACTTTTAAAGTCTGCAAGTTGCAGCAAGTTCTCACTGCTCCTGTGGTTCAGCAAATTGCAAACCCACTGTGACAGAGGATCTGCCTTTTTGCAGTTTATTGAATAAGGAAAGACACACCAAGGTCTTGCAGGTAAATACTGAAGTAAAAGATCCTCCTTCTCAAGCATCAGTGGAACATATCACAAATTCATCTCTGCTCATTAGTGCATTTTAGGTAGGCATTCTTAGCTTCAGAGAAAAGCCCTCTTATCTGAAATAACTTTACAAGACCTGACAATAAAGGCCGATATTCATAACCCTCAGTGAGGAATATGCTCCCGGGGCAAAGATATAGCCCAAAACTAAATTCAAGTGGTATATGATATGGTATACTTGATAGTCATTTTAGTGATGGCAACCATTTTCAACTATTGCCCTGTCAGAGGATTTCTCAGTGGATTTTCTCAAAAAGGCAGGCAAGGCTTCGGCTATTTCTGTTTCTACATCTTAACCCATTTTTACACTTAAACTGCTTTAAAACAGTTGAGGTCCCCAGCTTCCTTAAAAACCTGGTCTCACACCTGCTTTCCTAACCTTTTAATTAATTAATCCAAACCCTCAATTTCATTTTCAGATTTTTCCAGTTCTCTTTTCATTGTTATTTCTGCTATATCCACCTCTCAAAGGGCTGCTCAGTGTTGGAGCTAACAGCACTGCAGTAACTAGGGTTGGAAAACAGCCTTGGTAAGCACCTTGCCTGGAGAAGAGGAAAGCCTTGAGCAGTCACTTGTGAGCACCATCACTTAGGTGAAATTTCAATTAGTGCCTGTGGAAAAACTCCCTCCCCTAAATCTGCAAGTAGACTAGGATATGGGATAAAGTACTTGCAAATACTTCTTCCACATTCAATCCATGTTTAAAGGAATGGTTCAGTACTTAAGTTTTTTTTTTAAAAAAAGACAGCTAGGAAGATGTTTGCTGCAACTAGAACATTATTTGCCATCTGACTGGGCTTATACTACTTAGAGCTCAGTCCATGCTATGACAGAGCTTAAGCTTAACCACTTAGAGATGAACGCATCTAGGTTCGGCCTTAGTGAAACTCTGTGGCACAACACACAATCGTAACAAAATATTCTGATGTAATACTAACATCCACCAGATTCAAACACAGTTTACATAAGCTGATTGAATAGTGCATAATATTGACATCTCATGCCAAAAATCAAATAGCACATATCTCAATCTTATATGCACTTCCTTTCCCTTTCTGTTTGCACAGTACATGCTGTGCACTCAGAACTCTAAGATTCCTCCTTCCTCACCCCGCCACAAAGAAAGTGTTTTGTTATTGACAAATATTACTTTATTGAATTTCCTTCATATTATAGTATTCTTGTCCCGAGACCTAGTTGTGTCTCCAGAAAACTCTACTGAAGTCACTTGAGCACATTATATGATCAAAGAACTAACTGTAAATATTAATTGATCTTAAAATGTCTTACCATTCATTAGGTTAATATTATTTTGTCCAGCAGCCACATTTGACCTAACTGTTGCAGATACAACTACCCTTTGCTGGCCTGTTCAATGCACCCCATGGAAGTGTATTTCAGTGTTCAGGAAGCAAAGATTCATGTCACAGCATTTATCAAAAACATCTTCCAGCTGTTCCCCAGACATGCATCAGAACTTGGGAATTTTTCTTTTGCTGTGACTAAGTTGACAAAAGAAAAGATGGAGCCTCTTCAACTCCAAGCCACATCATGTACTTAGCTGTAGCACCAGCTACTTCCCATTAGTTAGTATCTTTAGTCCCATGCTGCCACCTCACTTTGTCAAGAAAAGAATGGCTAAAAACAACAACAAAAAAAAAACCACACCCCCAACACACTCTACTGTTAACAAGCACAAAAATGCTGTCCGTTTTCCACAGATCAGTCCCTCACCTCTCCAAAGGGCTTTCAGGAGCACATTGAACCTTCTCGACCAAGGCCAGTCTGTCTCCTGGCCTATCAGTACAATTTTTAAATTTGTCCAAGAGAGACTAAACTTCACATCATGTTGTGAGGTTTTAATCTCTGTTCCCTAGCAGTTTCTGGACAGTGTTTGCTGGACAGCAAGCAAACACTTCCTTAGAAAGTCCTGCAGCCTTTGCTAGCCACACCTCTCACCCTGAACCGTTCAAGTGTCTCATCTGTTGCTGGTCAGTCATCTAACTATAGGTCGGGGAAATAACTATTCCTTCTGCTACCCTTTTGTAACTACTTTCAACACAGAGCTTATGCACTTCATTACACATATGCACATTCTATGATTAAATTATTTAGTTGGTAATACAGATATAGTACTCATCTATCTCACCAAGGTGTTAAGGAACTTACAGAACGAGGAGGAGAGTACACAGAGCAGAAACCACATTTTCATCCCGTAATGAAGATGCTATACTTCATACTTGCTAATAATTAGAAGAGGAGCGCACAACTGCTAAATGTATAGTTAGTTTAAGTGGATAGGAATTAAGGAGAAGATAAAAATAGTAGAGAAACCCACTTGAAGTGTTGCAAGTTGAGTTGCTTCCTAGGCTACTTACGGAGCTGTGAGATAGCCTTCCAAAAAGCCAGATGCATACATGATATCTTCATTGCTTAAGGTCTGACTACCATAGCCTGCTCTGATCTCCAGAACTCCCCAACCTGTTGTCTGTATAGTGTTGTTGTAGAAACCATAGGCATCTCCACTTCTGTCCAACGTATTCTTGATCTGAAGTGTTTTCTCAGCTTTATTCCAGTACACCGTTGCGTAGTGCATTTCTAGGGGGAAGAGGGAAGGGGACAAGGGAAATAAACAAACAAAAATGGGAAATTAATCTTGCAATACACCTGACGAAGCAACAAGTATTACAGGAACTTCATTTCACTTAGACAGTGCTGGGCCTCACAGAAGACTGAAGGGATCAGAAAATCAGTTGCAATATGTACAGAAAACTTCAATTTTCAGGTTGGTACCTCAAACTCAGGTTTCCAAGAGTCCCAACCATCATTAAATAGCTGTTATTAAGTAGCTGTATATGTAGATTTATGCAAGAGTTGAATGGGTTGGTCTACCACATTTTTGGAAGTCTCATCTGCAGACCTTCCAAAGACTGAGAAGTAACAAAGTAGTTGCTACAACGCAAGATTAAAAGTAAGGCTTTCTACAGGGAAGCACGAGTAGGTATTTCCCATCCAATACTGAAATGCCAAGATAATATTTTGACAAAGTTTAAAAGATCAATTCAATTGCTTTCTATCATGCTTAGTTCCACCGTTAATAGTAACACTGATGTTAACATACTGGAAAGTGGTATGAGAACTAACTGGAGTTTCACCAGGACAACAGCTAAATATTCTCATGTTACTCTTTAGGAAATTAGTTAGAACTCCTTCAGTATCAGCCTGCTGACACAGCTGAGTCTTGACAAAAAAATTTAGAAAAGTCTTCCCTCACCCAGCCCAAAAGAAAATCTATACACATCTTATTGAAAATAAGATTAAAAGGCAGCATATCTTAGCAATTGAAAGGGATTATAGCTACTGTCAACTTTGCTTTCCAGCTAAAGATTCAAAAGATTACAAACATTTTCTAAATTGTCTTCCTGGGCAACTAATTCTGAAGGTGGCATTATCCAAGAGGACCACTAGAACTTTCTGGATCAGAGGCTGAAAGGCAAAAGCACCACAGAACTGCAATGCTTTACAAGACACAGAACGCATCACCCAAACAGGGACAGAATAGATCACAAGAGTGTTAAATGAATAGGGAAGAAAGGAAGGTGGGCGCAAGACTGCTCCAGAATTCTTCTTGGGCTGCCTTTTAAAACATATACTCTGAATTAGTCAGGTTTTGCTCTTGTTAAGTCCAATAACAAAGAGAATGGGAAGCTGCTTTCAAAAATCTCATGTAACCAGGTCTGACCTTAGGGAAGGCTGAATGACTAGAGACCTCTAATTCACAACTCAAAAGACTACTATGGTGTTGCAAGTGAGACGAGTTCAAAAGTCGTGAGTCAGAGTTCCCAGAATTATGAGCTTATCCCTTAACTTCTCAAAAGAAACATTGTACAACTATTGAGAAACCTGCAATGCTCTATTTCCCTGGCCCTTCTCCACTTTGTGGCAACTGATGCTGCCAGTTTACAGCAAGAAAAATATAATTTGGTTACTATTTGCTACAAAAATTAATCTTGTGCACTATGCGCATATCAGCTGCAAAGCAGATAACAAGATACTTCACGAGTATCCAGAATACTTCATGATCTTAGAATACATGCTATGATAACCGGAACCATAAGAAAAGCAACAAAACGTCAGCATATTATCTATTGCTCTTTTCAAAGCTGTAAGTAGAATGTTTGCCAAGCATCTAGTCTGATTTCAAATTAAGCATACCTACTTGAGTCAGTACTCTAAAATATAATATTAAAGAGACTTATCAGAGTCAAAGTATTTGACTAAAATTGCAGAGTCACAGAATGGCTGAGGTTGGAATGGACCTCTGGAGATCATCTAGTCCAACCCCCCTGCTCGAGCAGGGTCATCTAGAGCACATTGCCCAGGATCATGTCCAGATTGTTTTTGAGTATCTCCAAGGAAGGAGACTCCACAACCTCTCTGGGCAACCTGCGCCAGCGCTCAGTCACCCTCACAGTAAAGGGGTTTTTCCTCATGTTCAGATAGAGCTTCCTGTGTCTCAGTTTGTGCCTATTGCCACTTGTCCTATTGCTGGCCACCCCTGAAAAGAGTCTGATCCCACCCTCTTTACACCTTCCTTCAGATATTTTTAATATATTGTTAAGATCCATCCCTCTCCCCCCCGCCCCCCCAGTCTTCTCTTCTCCAGGCTGAAGAGTCCCAGCTCTCTCAACCTTTTCTCATAATCAGAGGGAAAAAAAGTAAAACTATTTTCTAAGAGCTAAACTCTCTCCACCTAACCACTTTTTGACATAGCAGTTACTCAGTTGCTTTTAGACAGTTTTAATCCATTTCACTAGACCCTTGAATGCTCTGTGTCATTCAACATCCAGATAATTGTTCCTTCCTGACATTCCAGCAAGGATAGCAATAACTGTTTCCTACTATGTCAGTCTTCATAATGTACTAGAGATACTTTTCTTGTGAACAGGTAATGAGAAGTGATAGCTAGGACAATTTTAGTATTGAAGAAAAACTTTATTTTTCCTAGTTCTGTGGATAATAATAGAAGTATTAACATGCATCTATATTTAGAAAGGAAATCATTCTAGGGACTTGGAACACAGTGTTTAAAAACATGTTTCTCATTTGCCAGGTACTGAGGCTATTTAAAGGACTGAGACATGATAGACTTTGGATACCCGTTCAAGAGTCATAACTTTATTTTTCTGTCATGATTCCTTAACGATCTTTAAGTATTGCATTTAATAACTCCGCTACTTTAAGGTAAGGCTTAACATGGGACCTGCTCAGACTAAACATCTATAGAAAGAAGAGCAGGCTGATAAGGGTCCTCACTGAGGACAGTCAAATGCCATCTTACAAAACTAAAGCTCACAACAAACACAAAGAGGACAGGGAATGCTCACTACACGGGAAGTAAGATCCTTTGAAGAAGTGGTGTGAGGGTCCAGCACAGAACACAACCAGCCATGTCCAGCACTAAAAAGGGGAGGTAGATTCTGACCCAGAAGCCCACTGTGGGGGCAGAGGAAAGGCAGGCTGTGTGCTCTGCTTGCAAAGACAGTTGAGGAATGAGTAAAAAGAGTTAGAACATTAAAAAAAAAAAAAAGAGAGAGAGAGAGAAGAGATGCTCCAAGAAAGATGATGCTCTTCCTCTCACTTCCAACCTAACAAAGAGGTGGGAAGTAATCAAGAGGAACTAGGGCAGCAAGTTATTGTTATTAGTACCCACAGATCAAATAAGCATACCAAAGAAACTTTCTTCCACCTTAAGCAAAAGAGCTGTTGCTTCCTTTTTAAATAAGGCTGATCCTAGTGCCAGATAGACTGAATTAAGAAGGACAAGTACCCTGAACATAGGTACTCTAAAATGGCATGCTGTGGGGTTCTCTTTCCTCCCCCCCCCTCCTCCCTCTGCTAAGGCATAAACATACAGAGATGCTCTCATAAGTCAGAACAAACTTTAAAATTACTTATAGTTTGCCCTGCCCTTAACTTCACTATATGGCAGACTAAACTGGGGAAGACCCGGGCTGGAAAAGGATGGGAGACAGGGGGAAGTATGAACGTATGGAATAATTTGCCATGAAGCTAGACAGGCATTTAAAGGAAAAGCAAAGATGTAGATGCCATATATGCAGCTTTATAATGAGGCCTGCACCCAGGAAAGGGTAACAAGTGCCAGATACTGATCCACCAGATTAAAACATTAAATATTATGGTGAACTTGCAAGGAGACACATGACAGACGTGAGAAGCAAGTATGGAGGAGAAAAGGAGAGCTGGGAAATTCACATCTACATTCAAAAATGATAGCTATAGTCGTTTCTAATTCCAGAATCCCCAAGCACACAACAGTCTTGGAGGGTGGTAACAGCCTCCTTTACTGTCCCTTCAACTATCTCCACACATCAAGAGCAACTCTTCCTCTCTCCCCTCAACTTCACTGCTTTACCTTCACTGGCAATATTTAGCTGTGCTTGCGTGCTTCCAAGAACCGTACAAGAAAGGCTTTCTTCTTCACCCTCCAAAAGGTGTTTGTGAGCTACAGCAACATACTCTTTTGCTCTTTCCTTGTTAAATAAAAATATACATGTTCTTCATGATCGTTCTCAACAGAAATCCTTATCAAGTGTATTTCACTGAAGTGAACTCTCAAGAGCAACTACTTTTTCCCTCCCCCAAATATATTCTTCATTATTTGGAAAAAAATCATTTCCCATTACTGAAGTTCCTTGTAACTCAGCCACTCACCACCTGATTTCACCTGGTTCAAAGATTTAGGCCTATAGCCTTCCCAGATCTGACAGAAAGTGTCAAAATATGTAGGTATCATTTCAAGGTATACATATTTATGTTTTTATATATAAAATCATAACAGACTTATTTTTTTTAAAAGATAATTACTATCTTGCTCCAGTTGGAGTTAAAGCCACAAGCTTTACAGCCCATATACACCTAAGCAAGCTTAATACTACAACGTAATTCAAGCATTTCTTGTCATCTAGTTTGTTGGAATTTTAATCCCCGTTCTTCTAAACTAACAGCACGACCTTTAGCAAGAAAATCGTCCACAATCAAAATATATAGTGGAATATAGATATCTAAGAAGCATCCACATATTACTCAAAACCCCACACATGTTCTGCAAGAACAGGAGCCTCTTCCTGGGAAAGTAATGCTGGTATTTTTATACTCATTTTGAGGGTGAGGCAGAGACCCCAGGAACTCTTCTCCCAGTAGTTGCGATGGTAACCTCTTACACATGAATCAAATGCAACATCTCCATGAATCTACAGATCATTCTGGTTATCACTGCTAAATTAAATTTTCCAGGGTGTAGTAGAGCAAACGCTGACAAATATCTTAGCCTATTACCTGCTCTCAGGACTCCAAAGTGCAGCAAAGACAGCAAAAATAAATTGTGGAGTTTCCACACCAATATTGCTTGGAATGACCCAAGTAACAAACAGAAGCAGACACTGGAACTACTTACTGCAAGGAATGACTCAGCCCCCTGGGGACAGGGTAGGTCAGTGGATTCACCCTTCCCCCCCCCCCCCCCCCCCACTGCAACCAGCAAGTCAGGAGACTCTTATAGGACTGGAGACATAGTTCCACCACAGCCACCAAAACACTTAGGGTGGGAGACAAAAAATAGAGTAGAAGTGCAATGATAAACAAGTGTGTAAATAAATACATGCTTCTTCCCCTTCCCAGCTGTTAGCAGGGACTAAGAGGAGCCTTTCTGCAAATTGCCTAATGCTAGTGAAGATACTTCAACGCATCCACCAAATAAAAATCCACGAATAGTGCCACAGTTGGGAGAGTGCTAGAATTCCTTCAACAACTGAGGAGTAGCTGTTTTTTGCCAAGATTATACCCTTAATAACAGAAACATGAAGATATCGCAGCTGTGGCTGGGAGGTAGTGGTGGTCCCTTTGATTTTCAGGCTGAAATGCCAAATCTTTTCTCTGCCATTTTTGTCTGGGTACAGGAGTTGGCAGGGTACGTTAGAAATAGGGCTTGTCTTTTACTTGGTGGCAGAGGGAGAGTAGAAATATACACAAATTTGTTAGGAGCTAGAGAAAATAATTAAAGGAAATACTGAGTGGGACTGAGGAAAGATGAAACAAAGAAAGCAGATGCTGAGGAGGACATCAAAAAAGTAGTAGCAACTTGTAGTGAGAAAATAGAAGAGATGGAAGACAACAGAAAAAAAGAGAAGAAATACAGAGAGAAGGCTCAATAGCATTTAACAAAGGTAACTTTTGATACGTATCACCTATATTTAGTGGATATGTTACAACTGCAAAAGTAATACCTGACATGCCTTAAGATTGGTAAAATTCTTTTGGCAATACATAACAGCTGCTTTTCCAGCCTAAGTTGTTTATTAAAAATAAACAAAAAGCATACATACATCTAGACAGGTTACTGGACTTTCCATTTAGAAATTAACAGAACTCCCTTTTCCTTACAAAGGAAGGGGCTACAAGGTTGGGGGTAGGAACTAATATTTGCACTTTTCCTTAGTATTAGAAATAAAATCAATTGATGAGCAATGTAGCCCTGGGAATATCTTCAATCATTTTATGCATTTCAGGCTTCACAATGACATAACTTAGAGTGACAAGCTAAATTAGAGTGAACAGCATTTAAGAACAGGAATCCAGTGGGATTTCTTACCTTGTAATTTTTAGTTATATTTAAAAAAAAAAAAAACTCTTCACCTTTGAAAAACTATAGATAAATATTTTAAAATATAAGTATTAAGTTGGCAGAGTCTACCTATGCACTTTCTGTTAAAAAAGGAAACTATCCCTTTTCCCTTTCACCAAAAACTAGTTTTGCACAACTTAGAAACCACAAAAAGTTAGCACAAAGTTGCACATCTCTCATATCTAGTATACCCTCTCCCAGAACTAATGTTCAGTAGTTAATTAATATTAGTAGGATGCACCCGTTAAATATTTCAGGTCAGGCACAACAAGCAGCATCTGGCATTTCTGCTCAGTTTTGTAGCTTGATATGGAATGTCCTATTTTTTTTGTAGCTTGATATGGAATGTCCTAAAGAAAATTTTAGCATCATCCCTGTAACCTTTTAGAAAGGTTGTATACCTCTAAAGTACAACTGAGATTTCAAAATACAGCTATGACTGAAATTCATTACAAAATAATTGTTAATTACTTGAGGTTTTCTTTAGAAATTAATTTAAACCACACAAGAACTTAACATGAAACCCAGTAATTTTCAATTAAAGTAGTCAATGCTTTCTTGTTCTGCTTGAATATAAGCTATTTGAGCTTTCTATTCTATTGGCCTTAATTTATCCTATTTCCTCATACATTTAAGGTTTAAGTAATTTTTCAATTCGCCTCTAACAGGCCTGTCATTATTTGAAGTCTAATCCCCTGATTTGTGCTTTCAGGAGAGAGAGAGAGAGAGAGAGAGAGAGAGAGAGAGAGAAGCAATATTCGACTGCATGAACTATGAATTAAGAGTTTGAGTCTTCAAGGCTTTCATGTTCAATTGGATACTTACAAGGATACTTCACATGGAAAGCTTAGCTTGTACAGAAAACTTGTCAAAACAATTTCAGGTCCCTAGGATGAGTCATCAAGAGAAGACAAAAATAACAGCTTCATAGTTTCACTCATCTCCTAGTTCCTAAATTTAAGTGATTTTTACCAGAGAACATTCTCTACAGTTTCCAAACTGTATGATGAAGCATCTTCAAGGCATCTGAAATGCTGTAGAATAGCTAGAGCATAAGAAGCCAACTTAAAAATATATATATTTTGACAATTCACAATTTTGAGGGCTAAATTCACTCCATTAAATAGCCTAACAGCATTTCTATTTGCTACTTAATAGTTTTCTACCAAAACTTCCATTGTGATGTTAAAAAAAAAAAAAAAAGTCAGCCAGACATTAGCTGAAACTACTGCATATCTCAAAATTCCTTTCCCTTTCTATGCTTGCTTCATGGGTGACTCTTCTTTCAGTCCTGCTAACATAGAAATAAAAGCTTCTGCCAACTCAGGTAAGATTCGAAAAGTGAGTCTCCAAGATAAGGTAGTACTGTCCAGAAGATGAGATGCCTGCTGTGTTCTGAAAACATTGAAGTAACAATTGCCTGATTTTTTCCTTTGTCCTGTAGCCATTAATGCATTAACTTTAGAGTTTCCTAGAAGATGAGCAGTGGAACTAGCCCTTAAGATCTTCAGAGTTCATTGAAGGCAGCAAGAGAGGGCGAAGTTTTCCTGGTGAGATTTGCTCCTCAACTGCCTCACCATTTCTGCATAGTCTATTAGACAATGCTGTCAATGCAAACAGTATCTGCTCTGCTTGCCTCCTCTCCATCCCTAGCCTTTACCGATTTTCCACTGAGACAGCTTCACTTGCACATACTCCACAACACTCAGCGTCTCTTAAATGTTCTCCTTTAGTAACTCTTTCCCCCATCCTTCCTATTGCTGCACAGCTCATTTCATACTTCTAAATGAGAAAAAAAATGTAGTGTCTGCACCTTGCTGGCATGCCTTCTAGCACATGGTTAGACTCCACAGTATTTGCCCACATCTGGGAGGTTTCCTCAAACAAATCAGGTGAAACCTGAATACTTTAGCAGGAAGCCAAGATTCTACACTAAGTTGTGAAGCCTACAAAAAATATGCCATTATGGCATTTGCAAAAAAATCTGTTCATATCCAAATGTTGACTCTGAAATCATAGCAGTTACAACAATATAAAGATAGAGCTCAAGAAAAAAAAAAAACCCAAAGAGACAGAAAAACTATAGCAGCCAACAGAGGAAGCTTGCAAGTGTTATGGAAGTTTCAGTTACTGAATTAGCTTAATTGTAGCCTTACAGCTTCAGCTGAAAATATTGCAGTATGCAAATACAAGACAAAAAGCAACTCTGAGCAGAAAATTAGCATGAAGTGGTGTTTGCACCACAGAAAACAACCTCAGTTTTTTTAAATTAGGCAGATATGGGTAAATTAATTACTTTAATGGCAACGTAAGTTTATCTCATCACAAAACACCAGATGGGATTCGTATCCATGCACGGGTATGAGCTCTGAAACAAAAACAATTATTTATATCCACAAGCTACCTTTAAACTTTTTTAAGGATGTAAGTGGCAGCCCGCTGTAGGCCACAGCACCAAAAAGAAGCATTCTGTACAACACGTGTAAAGATAAGCGCCACTGGGAGCCAGAGGCTGTTTCCCCATTTGCTTAATTCGAAGTTTGTTTCTCCTGACCCATTTCGGGAACCCGAGAGGCAGCGTTTGGGAAGCATGTGTTAATACAACACGAGCACCGGCACCTCCTGACACGCCTGCCACAGCCCGCAGGGCGTGAAGGGGTCTGGGGGGCAGCTCTGTCCCTGCTCCCGGGCCCCAGGGTGGAGGTTAACCACTCTCAGGGGCCGAGCCCCCACCGATTACCAAGGGGACCCGATGGGTTTGGGGAGGGCGGGGGGGGGTGCCGCACGCCCAAAGGAGACGGGCAGACGCACACCAGCGAGACGCCGCCGGGGCCGGTGCACGGAGCCCGCAGCGAGCCCAGGCTGGCCGCGCCGCGGAGCCTGGGGAGCGGCAGGCAGCCCGGCGCCGGGCTCCGCTCCCGGCTGCTCCAGAGCCGGCGGCAGCCGCCAGCCTCTCCTCCGCCCGCCCAAGGAGCCCTGGGGCCAGGCCCCGCCGCCGCCCGCCACCGCCTCACCTGCTCGGCCCCCCGCCGCCGCCCACAGCAGGACGAGCGCCCAGCAGCAGCAGCACACGGCAGCGCCGCCGAGCCGGGCCATGCTGCTCCCCCGCGTCTCCTGCGGGCGCCGGGAGGCGGCGGGACTTTAAGAAGTTTCCTTCGCTCGCTCAGGGCAGGTCTCGCCGCTGCCCCCGCCTCCTCTCCACCGCCCGCCCCGGTCCTGGCGCCCAGAGCCTGGGGCGGCCCTGCTGGGGTGAGGGCTGCCCGCACGCCGCCCCCTCCATCCGCTCCGCTCCCCTCCGGCTCTGGGCAGGCAGCGGCCGCCCCGAGCCAGCCCCCCACCTTCCCCCTTCGCCGAGGGGCGCGGCGGCCGTTGGGCGCGGCGGCCGTTGCGGCTGGCCCCGCCCCGCCCCGCCTCGCCTCGCCTCGCCTCAGCGGCGGCGCGGCGCGTGTTCCCGAGGCCGCCGCACGTTGCCTGCCGCGCCGAGGAGAGGGGAAGGCGAAAGGCCAAAGCGGGCGGCGAGCCCCGGCCCCCGCCCTTGTTTTAAGCTTCCCGAGGGTCCGGGGGGAGGTCGGGGCTCCCCGCGGGGTCCAGGCGCGGCCTCGTCTCGGCGTTGCTCGCGTGTCCGGCGGCAGCAGGGAGAGCAAGCCGGCGGCTTCCCTCCCTCCCTCCGTCCTGCCTTGCCGGAGTCGCTGCACACAGCGGGGAAGGGGCTGCCAGGAAAGGTCGCGATAAAGCAACCCAAGAGTTAACAAGAGTTGGGTGGTGTCTTGTCAAGCTGCGGGTCACCAGCAGCTGAAGAGCAGCTTCTGGCCCTCTTGAAAAAAATGACCGCGACCGCTGCACGTGTCTCAGGAAAAAACAAAACTGAGGCGCAACCCTTTTTCTAACATTTACAGATATGGGTTATTTCCTGTTTGCCCTTTCTCTGCCCCTGTGACTTAGATTATCTCAAATGTGGCCCTCCCCTCCTTCCCCCCAGCGTTGGATATTCCTCTGGTGTCCTAAAGCAGCCATTATTAGGGCTTTCTATTTTGCTGATTGTTTAATACTGTTCAAATTTGATACTGGGTTCGTGCAATAGCCTCGTGTAACAAGGTCACACACCCACCAGTTCAGGCGAAACAGCAAGTCTTGGCTTCGTGCCCAGGATAACAGCACTATCACACCATTACCGGCTATAAGAATCATTCTGTTCCCATTGCTTTTTTGCTCTGGGCTACTTTTACTAGATAAGGCTAGGACCAGTGGTGTTACTTTTTTCTTCTTCTTTTTCTTCTTCTTTTTTTGCCTCTCCAGTAAAGAATAAGTCTTAATGTCAGTGTTGTGTTTGCCTGAGGTGTATTTTCCTGATACTTCATTTATGAAAAATGCTTTTCCAAATGAAAAATTCACCTCTGTTAGATGCTACTCTCAATTTGCCCGTACTGGTGAATTAAAATATCAAATAATACTTTCCATAGGATTCCTCCTGTAGGACTACCACAGAAAATGAGTATTTAAAAAAAAAAAATCTCTGTGTACATGTGATGGGCATGGTCGGGAATTAGAGGCACATGCAACTTTGGATAGGAAATGCAAATAAGCAGTGCTAAACCAGGAAGGCTGTGCAGATGCTTGAGAACACAAAGATGGAGAAAAGGAGGGGGAGTATACATGTGACCATGGCTATAAAACTCCTGTGTGTTTGGAACCATTTACTTCCAACTGCTCCCAACCCAGGGATTCACAGATTTATGTGAGGTAAGTTCAAATGAACAGGTGAAGGTGCAGCCAAAATCCTCTCCATTTGGAGGGCAAAACCACATCTCACATTAGATTTTTAATATAATTTATCACTGTTTAGAAAAAAAAAATGGAGAGCTCTGTGACTGGAACTTCAGTGACAGACTTCTAATGGTAGAGAGCCCTTTGATCTAATGGATAATAACAGGAGGCAGTGGTAAGACCTTGAAACTGGACAGATTCAGAGCAGAAAGCAGGTACAAGTTTTTGAAAAGATTAGTCAAAAATGAATTTGTTGTGATGCATGGGTAATCGAAATGCAAAGGGGCAGAATCATGTTGAAAGCCAACATGCCAGAAGATGGATCAATCGACTCATTACTAAGGTAACTATTTACCTCCAAGGAATTAAACAAAAATCATGATCTGAAGAGTGCAGGAAGGAGAAGGACCACTGCAAACCAAAAACAAACTAAATTAATTGTCTCAATCAGTGTCAGCAGATATTTGTTCTAAAATAAATCATATCTCAGAGGTGTCAAGGATGGAGCCCATAAAATTCCTCTTTAAAAATGGACTCAAGTCACTTCAAACAGCAGAGCAGCTCTGCTTAAAGTAATGGGCTTCTTCAGTCTTGAGGAGTCCAACACTTGTCACGGCAGGTAGCACTACAGTGCAGCGCTTGCACCAGAGAATGCAGATATAGAGATGAAGAGTGTTGATAAGTCCCTTGAGGGGCAGGAAATAGCAGACATGCTGACTTTATACTTTCTTACTGTACTTTATACTCCTTTTAAACCAAATCAGTTTTAGAATACCAGTCATTTTTTCTGTCCTCATCCCAATGAACACTTCCATTAGGGTGGTCTGGCACCAACATAAAAAATTATTGTGTGTATTCGTGTGAGACCAAGTTTAAAATTGGTTTCCTATCATCTGGAAACTATGTCTGTTGGTTACATGCTATCTGCTCTTTCTGTCTATATCCTGTTCCGGGGTGTAAGAATTTAGGTTATATGGGCAACATTGTTAAGTCCTGCAGCAGCTCCTGGTTTAGTTTTTCCAGGACTCTTTACACTTCAGGCCTATCTATTTACATCTATATTGTTCCTTCTTTTAAAATTCTAGTTTAGGTTAACAAAGAAGAAATGCAGGAGACAGGCTTGCTATTTTTTGTCATTTTTAGGGCGTTTACTTGGACAAAAATGACAAAAATGCTGTTCAAAACCATAAAGGAATGATTTGGGGATAACTTAAGCACCAAGTTTTAAGTTAGGATTAAGTCTGAATCCTAACCAGTATTTGACAATTGTGAAAGAAGCAGCTCTGAGAACTTCCTAAAAGCTGTGGTCCACTGACAAGATTTGAAAACCACCGACACACAAAAGGCATTTGCAAAAATTTTGCTCACTAGTTCTTAGTTTTTCAGTTGAAAGGTGGTTTTCTTTTATAGGTGCCCCCCTGTGCTTTGGTTGCTTTTTAAAGGTGATTATTAATATAAATGTTGCGATGTCAGTTAATGAGTGAGTCAACTCAGTAAAATCTGAGTTCTGCCTGGTTGTGAAACTTCATTCAAAAGCTGAATTGAAAGTTTCTGAGGTTTAAGAAATTGACATAAGTTGTTTTCTTCATTTCTGTTGCACTTCTGATCTGAAGGCAGAAGCAGAAGTAGAGAAAAGATATGAAAGGGTCTGTTTTTGCAAGATTTCCAGTTTCATTTTGCAGGCCCAAGAGATTCAGATAAGCTTTAGTAATCATACAAGTTTTGGAGTAATCTCTAAAGATAAATAATGGAAGTGCTATCTCTTGAGCAAAGTCAATTTAATTAAGCAAAACACTGCAGACACTGGGCAAAACTACAGAAGAAGCAAAATGCCAAAATATCCCAGACTTATCAATATTTTTAATGTTATTTTCAAATATAGTATAACAAATCTTTTTTTCCAAATAAAAATTACAAATTAAGCACAACATTTAAAAATCATGACAAATTAAGGCTTTACTATGAATATTTTCAGAAGCAGATTATTGAACAGCCTATCACATTTAAAAAAAATAAAACAAAACAAAACAGAAAAGCTATCTTCCAGTCTCAAGTGGTAGGTATTTTCTTTTCCCTCAAATCAGACTGCATGCGTCCTTCTGAAGTCATCAGACGATTTGGACATGACGGTGAAGAGAGGTTTGAATTACTGCTTACAGGTCAGATGTTAGAAAGGATGCCTGAAAGGGTAATTTCCTTCCCCTCTACCTGAGAATATAAAACTACAGCCTTTACCTAAAATACACGGGAGAGTGTGCATAGATTTGCTGCAGCTTTTTAAGCCATACTAACCATACTGGTTTTAAAGATATGTGGCAGAATTATCTGTGCTGGCCAGTTGCAGGTATTCTAGGGTACCTGTTCGGTAGCTGGGTACCCGTGAAAGCTCTTGCTTCTTGAACCCTTCGATTTCCCGTTTCTGAAGAGTCTTAGTTATCATCTCTGCTAAGTCGTCTTGTAACCGCTGCTGATTCTCCCTGAAAGCAACAGGACAGAAACAATTTCAGTGATTCTCACAACATTCATAGTGATCCCCAGGCCCCCACTGTTTTTTCAGTATTTCTATGCTATGTTTATCGTCATGACAGTCACACGCTGCTGAAACAAAGTGTGGGCAGAACCAAATTCAGTTTCTGAATTTGGGAATATAAATCAAGATGTGCAGATTTGCAGTAGTGTCATTAACAATCTTAAAAAAAAAAATTCAGCTTCATTTGTTAGGAAAAGAAAGAACTGAATTAGATTCACTCCCAATTGAAGGAGATTCTAGCTCTCAACGCCATTACCAGAACCAGCATTTCCACTAGTCAACTTCGGGTGGCCTTCAGTAACAGAGCTGCCACATTTCCAGAAATTTCTGCAGCGTGTCTGGTTTTTGCCAGAGCACCACACATGTAACAGTTTAAAGGTGCAATTTTATCTGTCACAGCCTATGTGAGGAAGTGAAAACAAAAACATCACTGATCACAATGATCAGGCTCACGAGGTACTTTCGAAACTTGAATTCCAGATTAATTACCAATACAATAATTCTGATAATCTCAACCAATCATTTTAATTTAAAAAACCGTACTGAGGTTAGAAATGCATCATAGAAGTGAGCCCAACAGTGTTTCCTGTCAGCCCAGAGAAGATGACTTGTACTTTCCATTTTAAAAAATCAAGAGTTATGAGATTCTGTAGAAGATAAAAATTTCAATTGCTTCTGTTTTGCAAATGTCCTGAAAAAAACTTTATCCTTCAAGTTTCTCTTAGCCATCTCTTTTCTCTTAGGTAGATATGAATAAATTGGCAGAAAATTTTACTTGTGCAATGGAAAGTGTGTAATTTTCAAAACTTCTGCGGTAAAAGTAAACCTTTACATTTACTCACGCCTTTCACCATAGTTGATCCTAATGTACTTAACAAACTACGATTTGCAATGTAATTGCTTGAAGTTGTCGTGAAACACTGTCATTTCTAAGTAGATACCAGCAAGTTCTCATTTAGTAAAGAGCAATGTGCACAAGGATTTGGAGGATTTAGTTCCACGTTCTAGTGAGGTCACAGGAATTAATGCTCTACTCATATGCACGCTACACGAGAAACGAACACAACCAGTCGTTGACACTTCAGTTTTACATTGTTTCTCAAAGACAACACTCCCACTATTACTCTTGTTTTGCATTTATATGGAATAAAACATAGTTCAGGTCCAGGACATCAACCTCATATTTTTTTTCCTGGTAACTAACCCCTTATGTGTTAGAAAGTAAGCTTTTGTTCACTTTTTACAGACTATGCCTGTGCAATACTGCAGTAACTTTGCCCACTTCTAGCAGAATATTGTTTAAAATCCTGCCTGTCCCACTCCTTCTGCACGTTCCCCCACAAGACGCACAACCACGCACATTTAATTGGTCCACACACACACCAGTTCTAAAAGGCAGACTCTGAAATTCAGCCATCTCCATCCCCAGGGAAGCAGAGAAATTGCTTTGCAGGCTTCCTGCAAGGCACAGACAACTTGTTGCACAGGCCAGATTTAGATGCTAATGCTGCTTCGCTGCTGCTAAAAATCCACAAAAAGGTATAACTATATAAGGAGAGCTGCACATTCTGTTGCAGTTATCCTTTTGCTGTAGTGTCAGGCACAGGTGGAGTTAGAACTAAAGTTTTTGGGAATATTAACAATTGTCATTTTTCTGCCCATGCTCTGCATATACTAGAGCGGCAACTTGTCTTCTAACTCTTATTTCCCTTCCAAGGAAATGAGCCTCTTAAGCGCTTATACATACAAATAACCTTCAGCACATGCACAGTCCTATAGCTAATGCTGTCATGAATATTTACACATGTTTATATGCACATGCACTGTTAAATCCTTTAACTAATGGAGGCAAGTCAAGCATTACAGGAAAAAAAAAAAAAAAGAGCCTGAGGAGGAACAGTGAAGGCCAAACTGCAAAGACTGGGATTTTCTATTTTCTTTTCGCATGTAAAGACCATCTTACACAGAAGGAGGTGTTGGGAGATTATATTCCTTGTCCTCGGTGCCCGTCAACCAGTAGGTAACCTCAGTTCCTCTGCCCTAAATATGTATGACAAAGAAGAGAAAGCACAATTTAGGGATTAGAGTGTAATTTCCTATAGTTAATTTATTTAAACGATACTGTATTGCACATTGCTGTATTTGCCTTTTCTTGTTTTCAGTAACTGATGATCACAGCAAAGGATTAAGAATCAGATGTAGGAACAAGAATAATAGAGGAGATGCAATTGCTCATTCATTCCCTTGTTCCATGACCTGGAACACACACCACAGAAGAGGTGAGCTGTGCTACCTGTCTTCAGCAGCCAAGTACAGACATCTGCCAAGTTTAATAGACTAAAATAAATAGATAGACAGACAGATAGCAGAACAAGAGCAAATTAGCAATAGATTCAGCTTCCCATCCATCAGACCCATTCAGCATTACTACCGAATTTCCTGTTGCCAATGGTATGTTTATCGTTTATTCTCTACTTCTTTATGTTGGCTTAATTTATGTCTTGGGCACTTCTTCATTGACTGTGTTGTCTTCATGGAAGTATCTTCATCACTTTGAAACTGTGATACCAATTGACCTGTGACTGTTGTTCCCCAGCTGTTAATTAAGTTGTGGGGTTCTGCCAGCTATATACTCCTTTTAAAGTGATCTCTCTTCTCTGTGTATGTGCTTGTGCATGGTGCACGTTACCTTCAAGTATGTCTCTCCTCTCATTTCATATTGGAACCGGCAGCCTGTTCTTTTCAGGATGGCAATAGTGGAACCATTTACATGAATCCTTAAAGCTAAAAATAAACAAAAAAACAGTGAAAGCTCAGCCTGGAAATGTAATACACAATCATATTAAGTATTTGTGAAAACTTGTGCCATGGCAGAAGCTCTTCCAATTGTTGACAGCATAAATTCTGAGAGTCAGATTAAATGAGAATCAGTTATACCGCTGTATCAAAAATCCTACTCCATTATATGGGATTGTATCTATGGAAAGGGCAGAACACTAAATAGGAATAACTGGTACAGCCATTGATCTGAAATACAGGTGACATGGGTATTTCTAGTGTTTAGATACCAAAAGGGAAAAGAATAATTGAGAGGTATCTTATATAGAGAATGCTAATGCAAAGACACCAGGCAGAAGGAAGACAAACTGGCTCCTGGCCTAGTTCCCTGCTGGTGAAGCTGAAAAGATATTTACTTCAGTTTAAAATATACAGTCAGCATACTTACACAGGAAAGCTGTAATACAATTTTAGGTGAAATAAAATATACAATTCATACAATTCAACTAAATCTGAGACAGGTTCCATCTTCCAGAGGAACTCAGCCAGCCAACCAGCTTACTCCCTGTTACCAGCACTGAAGCAGGAACAAGAAACAATTCTTCACTGCCTAACAGGGAGGTGGAACAATGGGTAGTCAAAATGAGCAGGGCTTCTTCATCTTTAAAACTTCTGCGATCTGATAATAAATTGTTCTCAGCTGAAAATAAACACTCTGATCACAAAAACAGATGGTCTTCTGTCCTGCTACACTGACAGATAGAATTAAACTCTTACGTAAGCCTGTGGATTCCATCCGTGAAGCTGTGTTCACTGTATCTCCAAACAAACAGTAACGAGGCATTTTTATTCCAACCACACCAGCTGCACATGGACCTAGAAATGGGATATAGGGAATGAAAAAGGTGGATCAAGAGATTGTATTTGGAAGGTGTCACTTGCTGTTGCAGAGCAATGCCAGTACCTGCTGGGTTTCTGGGTTTCCCACTAATTGGCAATAGTCCCTGCCTCGCTACCTAAAGTATCTGGCAGTCTCCCATTCCACTCCAAACCAGGCCTAGCTCCGTTCATCTTACATAACCCAACAGGAACATAAAGAGGACACAGCTGCACACTACTTGAACACAGTTTCTATGCATTAAAAAATACAGATAGTGACTCAGTTTTGGAAGCGGGAGGAAAAAAGAACAAGCTTCATTATGGAGGGAATTCATAGTGGTGTCTCAAGGGGTCTCCCAGTGCCTCTGTTGCTTTCACTTCTGTGTTCCTCCTCTGATAGTGGGTATTCAGGTGATTTTTGAAACAAGCAAATAGGAAAAGATAAAATTTCCCCAAGTACCTATTGTATTATCTGCAATTCTCCTTTGAGAAAAATTCTTTAATTATTGGATTGGTCAGAACTTTTGCCTCAAAAAGCATAGAACACAGGTCTGCTTTATACGGCTACATAAGCATACCTGACGTAGCTGATCTCCACTTTGGTAAGGGGGCGTGATCTTTTAAGGCTCGGTGGATAAACTGGCTTAATCCAGGAGCCATGGCAGTTGTGCTTCATAGTTACTAACTTAAGCTATGGATATTGGCTAGGCTACTATAAGGGAGCAAGCCAGTGGCTTATTTACTTCTGTTGCCCTTCCCCCAGGAATATTGTTCTCAACCTGATTCTTCATGAGGAGAGCAGTTGTGTGTGATGTGCTACCAGCTTTTCCATGGATGTCTATTCTGTTAAGTTCAAGAACAACACAACTACATTGTCACTGCTCGTCTAGCACCACTGTATACCAGAGTGAATTCCAATGCGAATCCAAACAGGCAGGCCTGGCAGATGTCGCAGTTCAAAGGATCCCATGAAGCTGAGGATGTCCAGAGCCATCATAGAGATGTCTACTGCATGCCGATTGCCGTTCCTCTTTGGTAAACCGCTCACCACCATGTAGGCATCACCAATGGTCTCAACCTGTGGTGGAAACAATTAAAAGTTGCCAACTGCATACACAGCAAAATAAATATTTAGTTAAGAGCAGAAAGGCCTTATCAGATCCTCTTGTCCATGACTAAGCATGCCCTCCCCAACCAGCAAGATCGCTTCATTTAAGATAGCTGACACCTTTTTCGGTATGTGAGTATTCATAACTGTACACAGCATTCCAAGTAATGAACCTGTGACCACCTGGTATAGAAAATTAGCTATAAGCAGGCACACAAGCATTGATATGAGGTAATCTTGGCTTCTTTGTATCTCTCTTATCTTTGCTCGTCTTTGCTAGTGCCGAGACATTCTTCCTAAACCCACCACATTATCCAGTTTTGATTTCTGTGTCCCCTGGTTGTTAACTGAGCAAAAGTGAGGAGCTAATCACCTTGTAAACATCATGATGGTCAAGAATGTGATCAAAGTTCTTGTAGATATCGTTGAGCATATCTACCACCTCCATTGGGGTGCTGTATTTGCAGAGTGTGGTGAAGCCAACAATGTCACTGAAGTAGATCGTGACTTCTTCAAATAGCTCTGGCTCTACCAGGCCAGTTTCTTTCAAAGATTTTACTACTGGCCTGCGGGTACAGAGAAGGCAGAAAGACAGATGAATAATCTGTGTTTTACATTACAGGAATTCTCTCACACAACCCAACCACATCATCGTTTCCAGGGTAGGAAACATCAAATAGTTTGCTGAAAGCAACCAGTTGTAATAGCATTTTAGATGTCCATAATGCCTTTCAGCCAGGGACCTCAAAGCACTTACTAATATTAATTAATGCACAACAGCCTTACAAAATACGAGTGTGTTAAGTAAAAGCCATGAGGAAACTGAGGCACAGGACAACTGAGCTTCTTGGTTAAGGTCAGAAGTGGGGAAACTGTACCAAAGCTAAAATTCAAATTCTGGAACTTCTGACTTGTAGTCCTAGATTCTACTCCCACTTTTGTTCCCAGCAAGTGAGAACAGACACTTTTTTCTGTTTCCCTCATGTAGAAATAATTGCATCCTAATAACTACATCACCTCATCCTGATTTCAGATGAGATATCATAGTCTGATAATTTTAAGGAACAAAAATTCAATATCATGACACTCAGTATCCATGCAGATGGATTTTCATTTTCTTGCATGTCTAAATCCAGGAAAAGATCTGTTTCTCGTGGGGAAATTAGATGAGAATAACTGAAAGAGACGTAGAAAATGTAGGTCTCGTACAATGCTGTGTTTCATGGCAACGAGATAGTAATACGGTCCTGGGAACAAAGGGTGGAAAGGAAACAGATTTCTTGTCCCACAGCCTATATACCCAGAACATTTCAGATTTCCCCTAAAATTGGATTGGACTGAACAAACACTTAAAATTTCTTTTTTTTTTCTTTTTTTTAAATGAGTCATAAAGTCAATACCTCGACTACTTAAATGCCCTTGAAACTAGTGATAACATACCATGATAGTTTTGCTATTCTAAATGTATGCAATACCAAAATTACTAGCATCACCAGTATTGCAATTTCAATAATACTTGTCCTGTGCCTTCCTCTAAAGCATCCGTCTAGTCCAGTGGAGCCCAATATGGCCCAACCCTTCTCAGCCTCTCTGTTTCACTGCAAACCACAGCCTGAAGCTGGTCTGCATTCCTCCTGCTCTCCAGCTGGAGACAGTCCTTCTACCTAGCATAGTGCTAGGGCAGAACAGAGCTCTGTGCATATGGGATCAGTGCAGATCTCTGGTGTCTGCCAGGAAGGCAGTGAAAGAGGTTTTGTGCTGGAAAATGGGATCCTGTATATGAGGGGAGATGGACGAAAATAATGGGTCCCAGTAGCATCTTGGCATGACACTCCGCCGGAGTCTCCTGGTCTCACCAGGGTGGAGACTTCAGGGACAGGTTCTTCCTTCCTCCATAGCAAGGGGGAAAGGAGGCCATACCTATGCCCCTAGAAACATCTCTACCCTTTTGCCCAAAGGACTTCATAGTTCTTGGAATGGGATGGTATTGTAATATTTTGTTTTTGCATCAGTATCAGAAAAGATTCAAGTGAGGTTGCCATTGCTACATGATGGTCTACCTGACTATCACAGCAGCCCTTCAGACTACTGCCTTCTAAATTTGCAGTCTTACTTGATTGTAAACAATCCTTGTTGTTCTCAATTGTAAACAATTGAGAACAAGCCTTAAAGCACTAGGATCCCTTCTGTGTCCTACATATAACTGAGGAAAACTAGAGACAACATTAGGGTTAGGCAGCCAGTCTCCACCACAGACTTGCACTGCCTGAAATTGTGCATATTAATGGTGAGGAGACATATTATCCTCAGCTTCTTTCTAGACTGTTTGGTGAGGGTTTGGCAGCTTTGGATGTTAAACACCACGCCACTTTGTACATGTGTATGTTTGCTTTTAAGAAGAATACAGCTGCTTGGGCTGCTATTTTGGTCAGATTCCACTAGGATTAAGTGTCCTACCTCCCTGACTTGCCCCCTCTGGTCTCAGCTAAGCATGTCACTGTAGTGCTCTTCACTTCCTAATGCTAATGCCTGCTGTTGGAACTACTGTCTGTGCTGTTTCTGAAGGGAGCTATCTGATTCTCATTTATGTAGTTTCTAAAAAACAGCTGGGTTCTTGAGGTTGAGAGAAGCTTGAAGAAATGTAGGCATCAAATTCAGAGTTTTCCTGCTTCTATCACTGGAGCAACTGAAAAACACATGTGGAAGTAGGTAATAAGTATAGTAATATCTCAGTCTGCAAGGTGTTTGAGCCATTTATAAGGATCCTATCTCAGGAAGCTAGTTTTAAAATCAGTCTGTCTATCTGTTAGAACTTACAATGATTATGTAAAATTAAGAGTCTTCATAATTCATGTTACTGCCACGTTGTTGAACGCTCAATACCGATGCTGATAAAATGAGAAGGACTGATCTGGCCAGTCGTGGTCAAAAGAAGATTCTTAAGTGTCAGTAACATTCAGGTAGGTCATGTAATTTTATGGCTTAGGATGGTACACACAAGTGTGAAAATGCTCGTCTGTTGTGATACAAATGTTACTAAGACACATCTGTCATTAGCAACCTTAACTACAGGTAAATGAGGGTGTCCTTACCACAGTCTCAGCCTTTTCCAGGCAAATACACTTTGTGGATGAATGAAGATTCTTTTTGGTGGCTCCCTAACTGACACATTTTCCTTCCTTTGGCTTAAATCATTATACTGTAATTGTAGATCACATCTGGTTCATCTGAGCTCCAGCTTGTTCATAACTAAGGCTTCAGTTCAGTAAATCTTTTTAACTCTAACCATACGTTTAAATGCTGAGTTGAACTGGAGCCTCAGGCAGTGACTGCCTAGATAAGCAGCAGTGGCCTATATGGGAAATCACACCAGAATGCAAAGCCTATGGAAAGTCTATGGTTCCGTCTGGGCAAAGAAGGCCATATTTTCCCTGTCTGCTACCCATTGTCCTCAAATGGTCAGTACAGGGAGGCAGAAGAGGTACAGAGGGAATTGGTGGCACCTCCTAAATTTGCCCCTTTGCCCATAAGGTTGGGAGAATTAAGACAGAGGAAGTAGCTTTTCATTTCCTCATTTGAAGAAATACAAGTTGAATATTAATTCCAACCCCACTCTTCAAGAATCAGATGATACATGTAAATAAAATTCGAGTGAAAATCCTGCTGGACACTACCAACCTTGGAAGTAACATGAAATTAAGCCTGTCTGCTCTGTCTCTCTCTGCTTTGTATAGCTGTGTCCTTTCCTCCACTAAGTGCTCCAGATTCCGGGAATACAGCTGTAGACGCCGGATCAAGGTATCCATGTAGCTTTCATTGGTCTGGCCATGGTAGTTACTGGGAATAACAGAAATACACAGGAGCCAACAGGGAAGGATGATAAAAACACATTGTTGAGAAAGAAGCAAAAATGAGCAACAGAAAACTTTTGCAGTGTTTGACTTCCATATAGTTAGAATGCAAATTATTTAAAGTACATTGTTCTTAGAGGGTTTCTGTTTGTGACTGGAAAACCTGTGGCCCACAATTGTCACTAGGAGCTGCTAATTCTTAAAGCACCTTCAAATCACTGAGCCTTGCTAACTCCCGGTTACCTTGAGTAATCCATGAACATTCATTTGGAAAAAGTAACTGGCAAGCTTGAATCCTGAGAGAAAGCTAAAGAAACTGGGCAGAAAATTGGACTTAGCATTGAGGTGGGGATTAGACCCAGAAGGACTGAGGAAATTTGGGGCTGTCTGTGTGGAAGACGTAACGATTCAACAGAACAATTAGCAGGCCCAGAGTTATTTTCCTCACAAGATCCCGCAGGCTGCAGGCAGTAGACTAACTGCTGGAAGCAGACATACAGAAGCATGAGCCACTCATAACCCCTGTTTGCCTGGCAGCCCAGGCTCACCAAAGCAGTCTGAAAATAGATGGGGCCAGGCTGACTATAAGAG
The DNA here is from genome assembly GCF_040807025.1 of Struthio camelus. Taxonomy (NCBI): domain Eukaryota; kingdom Metazoa; phylum Chordata; class Aves; order Struthioniformes; family Struthionidae; genus Struthio; species Struthio camelus. The sequence goes on from NC_090942.1 coordinate 55,899,776, forward strand.
TCAGACTCATTTTGTACCTGAACGAACTTTAAAAGTGCCCTTACTCTAAACAAATCTTTTTGTCAGGAACATACCATCTTCGAGCCCCTCATGAGAAGAACACCTTGCTACAAGTGGCAAGCGGCAACCTCCATCCTCCTGTAGGAGGGAGACTTAGGAGCTGAACCAAGACTTCTTTCTACCCTGTTGCAGTATGATGTGTTTAGTTACGGATAGTGCAGTTGTCCTTCTACTCATGTAAAGTGTAAAATGATGTGAGTGCTGTTGGGAGTGATTCATGAAGACAGCTTTAAAAACTGGGGAGCAATTTCCCAAGGGAAGTGACTGAAAACTCCCTGTTTGGATATCTGAATAATTAATTCAGGCCAAACATCATAGCAGCAATGCAGCAGTGGCCGGGTGAAAGGCCTGCATAACCTCATAGGGTTTTTTCCAGCTCTGGCCCTTATTATCCCACAACTTTACACCAACAAAACCCTTTAATTAACTCTTCTGATGAGGTACAACCCAGCACTTTTAGTCAGCTTAATTTGGGACCATCCAAACTCATTTATAGTACAACCCAGTCCAGACTTTCTAATCATCCTCTAAGCATTTGCATACATTCATTTCCTGAAATTTTGACATGACTCATTGTCCAACTCTTGACTAGAGACAGGTAGTGAATTACTCGAATGGCTTGAATCTCTAATTACCTAGCTTGCTACTTCACAGTGTACCAATCTGAGGTATGGTGATCATCTTGTCCTCAGCTAATACATGCATAGATGCACATATACACACATACATAAATACATATGTATATATACACATGCATGTGTTCGCCTCCTTTTCTATCAAAGGGTAAGGAAGGATCTAAATGAAGATAGTTTTTCCACTGACTGAATCATATTTACGTCAAGTTATAAACATGAGCTTTCTAACAGCTAGGAGGAGTTAGGAGTATCTTGACAAACAGCCGCTGCTGCTCACCTGAATATTTTAGCCAGAGTGTTCTCAATTTTCTTAAAGTCAGGCCTTTTCTCTGGATCCTCCTCCCAGCAGCTCTTCACTAGTGTATACACCTTCAAACAAAAAAATTAAGGAAAGTCTGCCCAAGCAATTGGCATAGAAGGATAATGGTGCTAAACAGCACTAGTTCGTTATGGAAATTCCGGTTACTCTTGACCAGCAACTTATTAAAATGCATGACTAACTGTTATGAATCTATGGTTAGGACATTCATTGCAAGCATCTTAAACTTAACTCTGTGGTGACTCACGACATGAGCTTAACTTGAATTTGCCATACATAAATGAAAGGTAAGTAAATTGATCCAGGCCTGCAAATGATGCCAGATATGGTTATTGACATGGAGGTCAATGCTGTGCTAATCACATCCCTTAGTATCCTGCATTTGGGATCTTTTAGAAACTAGTGATTCAGTCAGAAAGAAAGGGGTTCATCTGCCCAATATGTAGATGTCTACAACACAGACATCTGCACCTGAGCAAGAAGCCTCAGGAGATATAATCAGTGGAGACACTAGGCACATTTGCAGTGTGATTCATTCTATATTAAAGATATACAAAATAGGTCAGAAGAATGGCACCATGTAAGTGTCCATTTCTTTCCAGTGACTGTGAGGTGATCAGTTCAAATACAAATATGTGCACTGCAGATATCTAAAGTTACCTGAGCTGAGTCCTGCTTGTAATTCAGTCATTTAAAAGCTAGATGCCTATGTCCAGCATAGTCACCTTGGGTTCCCTTAATAATTAATAGAGAGAAAGGCATCTTGGTCTAAGATAGGCCTGGAAGATAGGTCAGAATAGTCCTCTGGATGAGTGTTCTCTCCATCAAATGTAAAGGGGACCTGTGGAGACTAGGTCAGACTGAGATATCCAGCTCATAAATGTCTAAAGATAGGTGGTATGAATCCTCTCTGAAATGTGTTATACTGCCACCTGTTCCTGTGAGATACTATCTCTTGTGATCCTCACACATTATTTAAAGACAAAATATCAGTCTAGCACACTGGATTATTATTCAATTTCAAAAGACATGCCATTGTAATATAAGGACAAGTAAACAGTAGCACTGCTTGAAAGCACTTTCAAAAGATAATGATTGCCCTTCTTGAATTATTGCAACACAATGTACTTGTGAGTATATTATACATTGGATCAAAAGACTGATCTATCCTTTCATATGCAGGTCAGGCTGCTGCTTTCCCACACACAGTTATACAACCCTCACACTTTTATAGTATGTCATATGTTGATGAAACACCTTCTTTATGGTATAGCTGTTCACAGCCCTAAGATGGCTTTAAACTATGTAAGCACATGTTCTTATTTTATTTTAAGGTCTCCTTTGATTCATCCAAATTGAATGTAGTTTTTAGGGAATTCCAAGGGAGGCAGGTGAGAACATTGTCTGATAAGTTTGCTTTTTCCGAGATAACCCAGAGCCTCCCCAGTGAAATGTGCAAATCTACACTGGATCTATTTTCAATGTATATATTAGTTGAGCCATCACTGCGAGAAAACCAAACAAACACTTCACAGGATACACTGAAGAGGGAAGAAATAATTTTCATATGTTGTATTTCATTTCCCTGAACAACTACAGAGCACCTTTTCTGCTCCCGAGTTTAAGGCGTTTGACAGAAAATGCGTGCAGCCTTCATCCTCCCAATATCACCAGCTCTAGTTTGGCCAAGAGTTCTGCCCTTCACCCAGAAAATGTTTTAGTTAATTATTCACTTACTTCCATCTCTCTTTCTCCCACCGATTCTAGTGACAGGTCTGGTCGGAAGGGCTTCTCTCCTTTGCCTCTCTCTACTCTGTAGAGTTTCTCTAATAAAGGAGAAAAGGTACAAACTTTTAACCAAAAAAACGTAAGAAGAATATTTCTGGTGAATGGTGTGCCATGGTGATGTTAAAAGTTACTGCTCAGACAGAAGCCTCAAAGTCAATTCCATCGATCTTTTATGTGGATTTCAACTTTGGAGCTTTTCTAAGCATAAAGCACAAGATCAAAACAGACTGGCTTGAAGGCCTCTGAAAACAAAATTAATAGGAATGTACATGAGTATTTATTGGTCACGGTAGACATGGTTATGGCATCTTCCCAAGTGAACGTTAGGCATTAATAGTGTGCTTTTCAGCATTACGTATAGCTATGGGGAAAACAATGTGAGAAGCCCATTATGATACTGAAATTTGATCAAATGTGTGGACACCTACAACTCTCATCTGATTGGTTCAAATCCTGCAGATGCTCAGCTTCTTTAAAAACAGGTTATTAATATATATGATTTTAAAACATTGCATTTGGTAGCTCATTTGTACTCTTACCATGAAATCCATCCTCTAAGAGTTATCTGGACTCAGAACACATCAGAATGCAGGCTGGGTTTGCAGGACTCAATTTAAGCAAAGTGACTGAGAGCTAAAGCAAAAATTTCTCTCTCCCCCTCCCTCAGACCTCAAGAGTTCCCGAGGGAGGGAGTTCATAGAGAGTAGCCCTTTTTGACATCCGGGGAAGAGAAAGACAGAGAAACTGAAAGAGATCAGTGAACAAGCCTGAAACATATTTATTATTAATGCCTGATTATGTTTGGGAGACAATTTTGCTAATGGGAGCATATGATGAGATGAGGAAGGTTCCTAGTCATGATGGTATGTGCAAGTCTAGAACATCTAGGAATGCCCAGGGTGCATGGTCATTTTTCAGTAGATACTGGTACTTTTGTACCAACATTGTGGTACAGAAGTTACAGACTAGAGAAAGAGCAAGAGACTTTGTTTAACAGTCTCCAAATGCTATGGAGGGGAGAAACTGCTTAGGAGTCTCCTGTGAACTAAGATACATAACAATCTGAGTCTCATATATATGCAAGAGGACTGTGTCAGATTTCCATGCTGCATATACACCTGAGAGCAAAAATAACAGCAACTATTAGCAGCACTGCAATTAGCCAGTGGCAGAAGATATGGCACAAGGAGGCAGTTTGAATTGAGTGTTGGTACATGACAAGATTTCGCAGACGCAAGCTGTGAATTAGGTGTTTCTGCAGGAGAGTGGAGCAACCAGCTGCCCTAACAGCTGTCTCACAGAGAAGTCAGTGAAGAAGACTATAACCTAGTTATTGCTATACATTAGAAATCAAGTTCTGTACCTCTGTATTCTTTGTGGGACTTTTCTCTCTTTAATAACAATATTGTGTGTTAAATCAATCAATACATATTTGTAGATTGAGAACATTAGCTCACTGAGTACCTGAAAGTTGAGTTTAATTTTCCCAAGTTTATGGATGGAGGCTAGATACAGGCTTTTTTCAATAATTCTTCTAAAATTTGAATGCAGTCCTTGCTGCTGCCAATGAAGTCCTGGCCAAATGGTTGAGATATCAATATCATGTCTTCTAACTTACAGAGATTAACTTCTGGTAGCCTAACCATTGAAGGACTTTCTGTGAGAGGCTTAACAAATGAATCTAACATGCAAAAGGGATATCTTTTTGCCCATTACCAATGACTCGACTTTGATGTTCCTTTCCCTCTTTTTATCTGAGATATTTACAAAATAATGGTCACCCCAAGTTTGAGCTACTTTCTTCCAAAGCTATATGATGCCACTAAAAAGCATCTACTTGTCTACTAGACTTCCACTAATGCTTTTAAGAAGAGTTTACCATCTCCTCATTCAATGAAAATATTAAAATTTTAACTGAAGATTGGAAAGCGGGATGGTTTTTTGTTTTGAGGGGTTTTTTTTGACTTATCAAACAGGCTTTAACCCCAATAGGCTCACTGCTGTTTTACTAAACATGCTGATACATATAGCCATCTCCACCAATAGACAGCCTGCGCCTAGAGGTGCCAGAAATCCTTTCAGTTGGATGGATTGACCTAATGCAATTTGAAAGGGACAATTTTTCTAAAAATGACAAAATGCAGTGTTAAGATGTATGTTCAAGTTAAAACAAGGAACCAAATTGTGACTGTGACAGCCATGGTCAAAGAAAGAGCAGTGAGGATATCACCGCATCTCAGAAGACCCCAGAAACACTATGTCTGAGGCTAACTTGATAACGATTAACACAACACAGAGGGCCTGTAACTGATCAGCAAACAGTTAAAAGAATGCAGTTTAATGTGGATTTGCTTTGCCGGGCAAAATGAGGATGGAAGAGAATTGTTCTTTCCCTTCTCCATCTGTTTTTGGGGATATCTGTACAATCCTTGCATTCATGAGGATTGTGTCCGCCTCTCCCAAGGAAAAAAATAGAAGAACGTTTATTTTCTGTACCCTGTCTTATTCACATGCAACTCCAGGGATCATCTGTCATACAGTCCTCTCTCTTAAGCCTGCAGTCCTGAAGAGTTTGCTTAAAGAGGAACAGGCATCTCTAATCTCTCTTAGATCCACATTTATATGAAAGAGTTAGTGATGTGAAATACTGTGTTACCCTGAATGTGAACATAGGCTTGCAATAATGCAAGATGTTGAGCCTACCCCAGAAGTTTTTCTGAAACGTTGCTCAAGAAAAGAGCTATTAGGCAGGCTGGCTGCTCCTCTAGATATTTTAATTAATGCAAGGTGGATCTATCAGAATGACTCAGAGGTGAAGGTAATACCTAAACTTGTTGTTGGTAACTGTTACTAGGAGAATCCCAAGCCCACACACATTTATGGCAGTTCTGATATATAACAATGCATGGGTTCTGGGAACTGGCATCAACAGGGCTGTTAGCCACTCAAAAACAATGTCACAAAAAGGGATTTAACGGATGCAGTACAGGAGGAGATGCATTTTCTGACAGAAGTTAAATGACTTAAGTTAATTTTGACATGCTTGAATAAAGCCGGAATTGCCAGTTTTTGAATGCTAGCTGTTCTTTTGTGTCATGCTGCTGAGTTTTCTTTGTTGTTCTATGTTGACATTGCTGATTTTTGATGCCAAATATGAGTGATTTATTTATTACATGTCGCACACAACTCATAATGAGAAAAACCTTTCTTATGGCCTTTAAATGTCACAATAGGTCTGGGCAGCATTGTGTAATGTTAACTTCTATAATGCTGTGGCAGAGGGGGAAAAGGAGGAGGAAAGGCAAGAAAATAAGTGCAAACTTTACAGAAAGAATAGTGACAATTGCCCCCACAATGAGATCCTTCAAATGGGCTCTTTGTTCATCACACAGTGAAAGAAGCAGCAGTTCAAGCCTCTATCAAAGACAGTGCCTTTCACCAAAAGAAAAAAAAAAAAGTGGAGAATGGGCTAGTTACAGCTACATCACCCTGGGTAGCTGATACGGAAGAGGAATTTGTGGGTTTACCTTTGGTGTCCTGGCAGAGTCCAGTGTAGAAGGTCTCCCTGCGCAGGATGATTTCTTGTGCAATGATCCCATAGCTGTACACATCACCCTTCTGAGATACATTAGCATGACGAAGGTGCTCAGGAGCCGTCCACAGGTCTAAGATCCAGGTGACAAAGGGGAGGAAGTGAAGGAGGAAGAGAGAAGAGTAATTGAAAAGAATTATATTTTTCGAGCATCATTTGCCACAGTGACAGTTCCTTTTCACTCTTTTCATATCAAACTCTAAGCCCATTAGTACTATTTATTTCTTCTGTTAGCAGTTCTGTTGAGAGGCTGATATCAATACAGGTTGGATAACACTCTGATGTGGTAGTTTTCAGTCTTTTAGGGGTTGCTGACCCTACTATTTCCACTGTAGGTGCAGACTCTCACACATCCAGAACAGTTAAGATTATTGACGATGAACTTGCTTTTCTTAGGAACCTTTCATGGGCTTTTTAGAACTAGCCTATGCATCTGTACAAGACCAAGGAATGCCAGTGCTCTAAAAAATGACTGAGCCATAAATTCTTGTGCCGGGTGCAGAGATTGCTTTATGCAAGGTGTCAGATGAGAAGACTGTAGTATTTCCCACTGGCTTTAATATCATGACCCTATTGAAGTAATCCCAAAATGCTCTTGAGCCTGACATAATATTACTTGCTCGTAACCTCTTTCTTTTCATAGGAATTATTAATCTGTATTTCTAGTACACCAAGCACCATCGTATCTGAAAAGCAGAATATTGCCATGGTATGACAGTTTGTTATGACATGCTGATGATATATCATAACAGACAGAAAGTAACACTGAAGACTGTTAAATCAGGCTGCAACATCCAGCCACAATGACTCTTTAGATCTCTTGTGAAACAATAAGTTTTCTTCAAGGAAGGAAGTCTAGTAGCCAGAAATTTTGAGGCTGCTCCTCAATGCATTTATCTATCTTATGTGCAACCACAAAAGAGAAAAACATTAAAATATAAAAATAATATTAATTTAAATATGAAATTTTTAAAATGAGGAATGAACATTTACATTCTGCACTTTTTTTTGTGTTCTCACTGCTACTCTTGGCCACATTTCTGTTTGAATGAAAAAATTTTCTCTCAGTCCAGATGCAACCCCAGGTTCTTCTCAGATCTCGTACTATAGTTACGGCACAATGCAGTTCATTATACTCAAAACAAACTATACAGAGTCAGATGACATAATTGCAGATAGGCTTGTCTTTTCACTCAAGATCAAGTAGGAAGGAGAAGATGAGTAGGAAGGAGTGCTCAATTTTATAGAAATTTTCCATGAATAGTAGATAAAATAGAAGAAGTAAGGAAAAGCCATGAAAACGATTCCAATCTGACTGAACAGAAATGGCTGGACTCCTAGCTAAGGAATGGAAAACATTAAGAATATCATTGCAGATTTTTAAAGATGTTTAAAGTGGCAAGTGTTAATGTTTAAATCATTACAGAGCCCTGTGAGAATATGTGTAGTAACACATGCAAATTGCACTATCTGATCAATGACAGTATCATGCGGTACTTAACTCCTTTTTGTTTCTTCACACAAATTCACCATTATTGCTTACAAGAGCTGTTTGCATGAATCCCTTTGATGCCGAAAACGCTTCTTGCAGCCCAGCCACCTGTGAAATCTCTGTCTTCTCAAACATAAATTGAAATTTCATCTGTCTTTCCCTTCTCAGCTACACTGCCTGCTTTCTTTCTCCGCCTGTTAATACTTCTCACTGATTGTATTTCAGTTAAAAAATTGTTTTAGATGTAATTTGTATAACAGGTGCTACATGAAGCAAAGGGGTAGTGATGTCTTGTCCTTTGTACAAGATATAAATAGGCCCAATTGTATTATGAATATAAGAAAATATCATGGGCTGGAAAGCATGAAGAAGAATCCAACTGAATGCTATTTTTACCTTTCCTTGGTGGTAGAATTGAATGACAGCCAAAATCAGTGATCTTCACCACCATGCGATTGTCCACTACACAGTTCGTGGATTTAAGTCGACCGTGGACCTCAGTTTTGCTTGAGTGCAGATAAGACATTCCCTGTGGTTGATAATAAAAGAGGGAGAAAGCAAGACTGTGCGTGAGACACTCAGCTGTTACCAGAATCAACAAGAATATGAAGTATTAGCATAATATCTATCCAGGTAATTAAATGGCCTTTGTCAGCAAAGCGTTTGCAGAAATCACAATTCCCTCTCACAGAAGGAGAAAAGTATTATTTTACAGAAGAGACTTTCCAAGATCAAAGGGGAAGTCAAATGTTAAGAATTGCGGATGGATCATTAGATGGACTGTATCTTAACCAAAGACCATCAAACTTCTCAGTTAGCAAAGTGTGACATGGTAGCTTGGTTTTTGATAAGATTAAATCACAGTTAGCGAATTAGGGAAGTTTATTTCCTCCTACAGAAGATTTTATTTCATTTCTGGTAAATCTAGTACAGCATTTGTTCCATTTCACACACTTAAAAAATGTTTCCAACTACAAGTCCAAACAACAGTCACACTAGATATGAGAAGAATTGCTCCTTATGTGTGTGTCTTCTTTGAAGATTACCACACACCAGAGACTTGGTTCAGGAACAGATCTTCTACAAAGCAGAGGGCCAGAGAAGGGTCAGTGCAGAGAATGCTGGATGATACACTATGGCTTATATAACGCAGGGGATCAAGTCACATAGTCATGAAGGTCATTGCTTATGACTTTCTCCACACTAGTCAATACCTAATATCGGCTACCCACAAGCTAAACTCAGAAGTGAGCACCATGAGGACCGGCTGATTCAGTTTCAGCTATATTTCCTCAGATTCCGACTCTGACTCACAAAATGCACATTAGTGTACACAGGTGTGTAGTTTGTCCCTTTTTACTTATCACCTCTGAATTTGGCTCATTTCGTCTTCGACAGTCAAATATGGTTTAATACATGACAAGGGGCCAGGAGTGAGGCGTAGCAGGAAAAGAACATTACTAAGTGGGTGTAAACTGAGGAAGGGAGTAGGGTATGCTAATTTGCACTCTGTTGTTATTATTTATCCTGTTTCATCTCTCTCTTCTGCAGTATTTAAACTTACAACTACTTATAGCCTACTCTTGTTTTGATTCCTTTTGTCCTCTTTTCTATAGGTCAGAATATGAAGTGCAATCTATATTCTGCAAAGGCCATAAGTACATTATGTCCATTTAGTTTCTTTGTTGAACTGTCTTCCACTTAAACGCCTACATATATATCTTACCCTCTTGGATGCTAGCTCATAGGCTTTACTGTGGATTATATAGCTCATGTGGTCGTTAGTTAGCCTATGGGATGCTGGGTTTTCTCTCCTTTGGCACTCCCTTTTGGGAATGGATCAGAAAATGCTATAAGAGATCACTGAGACATGAGCAGAATTTTGGGAAGGGTAAATGTGTGCCTGAGGCACAAGCAGCCTGGTAGAGATGCAATCCCTTGAGAATGTGGTTGGACTGGTTATCCTAGACCATCTAGACCTATCTAGACCATGCCAAAATTTACAGAAACTGTACACTCTGAATCCAAGGAACATGTTTTTTGGTTAAGCAGCTTTTAATTACGCAGCCCTGCCGACACTATCCAGGATGTTTTGCCTGCTTCAGGGCCTATTTCCTCCAGCTGCACCTTCTTCCAGCTCTTGCTTACAACAACCAGAAAATATACCCGCTGTTATAGCAGGAAGTCCTTATCAGTTTCAGCACCAACTGGAAGGCAAAAGTAACTTTAATTTACATACGCCAGGGCTTTCCTGTTACCAATTTCTGTAAGCAGAAGTCTCATAATATAGTCTCCTCTTTCTTTCCAACTATCTCAGGCACCTATCTGGAAACACATAACCTTATTAAGAAGCCACAGAGTGATTTTCAAAATTAATATTGGCTTTCAGTGCGGCACTCCTAAATCACTGCTTCATTCTTATCACCTCTACTCTGAAGCTTTAGTTCTGACTGAGACCCTTTTCCTGGCACAGTGCAAAAATATCACAAATGCTTGCACAATCACCTGCGCTAGCTCCTTATTTAATAAACAATCTTGCAATGGCAGTGCATACGCTTGTAACTGCAAAGCTTGATTAGTGCAGTTCCTTCTTAGCAGAACTTTCATCAGAGCTCTTTAGTCACATATAGCTAAATTCATGTAGCTACAGTTGGTGCCCATCAGACCTAGGGACAGCAAAGATTGCAAAAAAAGAAAATGGAGCAGATTTAGGCCTACCCAACTCCCTTCAGTGGACTAGGGCCTGCTCTGGAGTAGTCACTGCTTTGTTAGCTGTGTCAGGGAATAGAAATCACCTAACCTGTTCTGCTGAGAAACACTGACACAGCAGCTCCTGTGAAGAAATGAGGGGTCAGGGAAGTAAGAGGACAATCTGGTCAACAGTAAAAGCAGGGTGTAGGAAAGCAGTGGTATGGGGAGGGGGAGTATATCAAAAGCAAGGCAAAAGAACTGCAGGAACTGGTAATATGGCTTTTAACTGCAGGGAGAGCTGGGACTGGGCTTGAAAAGAGCAGATGCTGGAGTGAGCGCAACTGGAGCTGAATGGCCAGGAAGTGACTTAAGTAAAGCAAGAAACCATTTGAGTAAAAACAGATAGGGCGCCTAGAGGTGAGGGAGCTGCAGTTTGGGGAAAGCAATACAAGTCGTGCACGGTAATGCCTAGATCCAAGAGGTTCCACCACAGTATTAGCTCAAGGAATAGGGAATGTTGGCAGGTCATCCAAACTGACAGTAAATTGCCAACTTTTCCTAAGTACATACGGGTTTTCGGGAAGATTCTGTGACTCTTCTCTACTAACATGGATGATAATGCTCAGGAGCCATTCCACAAAAAGGAGGCTGGGTGCTTTCCATCCTCAGACTCCTTGTCCCCATTACTGATGGCTCAGTGAATGACTGGTTATGAAATCCTGGTCCCAATGAAGTCACTAGCCATTTGGTTACTACATTTGGATTTCTTTCTCTTTCTCATAAACAGAGCCAATACCAATTAATATTTTCTTAGGAAACATCTGCAGGTGAACTGTAAAGTGTTAAAAAATACCCTGCTTTTGTGATATGCAAAAGGAGAAAGGGAAACACCACTGCTATTATTTAAAATGAAACTTAATGCTGAATGCTAACTGAACTTGGAAGTAGTTAATAGGGCCAACAAACTATTGGATTTGGATTGTCCAAACTATTGGACAATTTGGATTAAGGGGATTTTAATAAAGAGTGAGATTTTTCAGTATCTTCTTAAAACAGACATAGCAGAGTCATTCATTGAAGAGATCAAGTCTGAACTGAGGCGTGCAGGGAAATGGGAGGCCTGTCAAACTGCAAACCAGCAATAGTAGGAGGAGAGCAATGGGGTACTAGCAGAAGGCAAAGGTTTGTTCTCTGAAGTGAATCATAGAGGTTCCTTAACTACCAGCTAAACTGGTGCAGGTCTATAATGTTGAACAATACTTGCTCTACTGTGCTTATCGACTCCACCTTCCACAAAGACCTAAAATGCAGAGATCTAATAAAAGCTACTGAAACCTAGTCTTGGTTTCTGTACGAGATGAATTCTTCCCTCTCTAACTGCCTAAAATGGACAACTCTAGTAAGTTTGATCAGGATGCAAAATAAAGAATTTGCTTAGAAAAAGCAAAAGCTGATCCCCATTTCTAGATACAAATTGAAATAATTCTATCATTTTGAAAAAACATATTTTTCCTTTACTTGCCTTATCCAAGGCCAGACAGCATAGTGTATTTTGTAGGCCTTGTGGCTGCACAGCTCCTACTAATCTGAGCCACTAGTAAACAAATTTTAACCCTCCGATCTTTGGGTCACTTTTGTTTGGGGCATATTTTACTTGTTTGCATGTTTTTAAACAGCCTAGAGCTAATTCTTCCTCCCATTTCCTCCTTCAGTTTGAGAGTCACTGGCTCATCTTGCCTCATACAATCCAAGGAGGAAAGAGTGAAAGAGCATACAGCTCTAGAAAGAAGAGGAAGAGGCCTGGGTAGCTGCTCTCTTCCTGAGGGTCGATTTTGCAATACAGGATGGATTGATTAACGTTGCACTGTCAGCAGCCCACTTACCTTGGCAATATCAAACATAACAGAGATTTTAAATTCCCAGTCCATGAAAGTGCCATCAGGGTAGGAGATTTTATCATTTAAAACATGCTGTAAGGGAAAGAAAAAAATTGTTCTAATCTACATTAGGAAAAAAGCAGAAGAAGAGACCTAAGTATCTAAATCACACCATCTTTCAGCCAGGGAATGAAAAAGGTGGCCCTTCATTTTTCTAAGGGAGTACATGCCCTAGAACAGGAGTTGACTCAGAAGACAGGAAAAATGAAATATATTTTAGGTTTACATAGAGCTATAAAGGTGAGGACTCTGGAAAAGGGGGGTTTTTATGTTATTAAAGGTAAATTGTGAATTTGCTGTTAAAGCCAAGTCTTTAATAATTTTGTTTGCAGTCCAGTTCCTATCAATTTACTTATGGCTGTACAAATTCAAAGACGACTGTTCCTGCATGTAAGGAACTATACGGGCCAGTGAGTTACAGTTGCTTCCAGCCATTATGATTTCCACTGCTAAGCATAAATCTTCATGAATATTTTGATTTACAAGAAAAGAACTGGAAACAGAAGAGTGTTATTCTGCTGCCTTGCTGTGAGTTTATTCCAGAGCCCACTGCAGCTGATGAGAGTCTTTGCATGGACTCAGAAGCATGCAGCACAGGATTTCCTAAATTCCAGCCTCAAGCTGTGTCCCCCTTACTAATACGAGATATATTATTTTTTTCTATATTTTCAAACTCTGGGGCAACTGTGGGAGCAGCAAGAGCATCAGCAGAGATGATAGCTAAAGCTTGTATGCTTTCAATGAGTAACACAATATAAATACAAGAAATCCTGAACCCTGGCTGCTGCTATTGTCTGGGCAGAGCTTTGTATTTTACTTGCTTGCAACTCGCAGCATCATCTGGCTGCCTACAACCAGCAATCTGACAGCAGCAGCACCAGCAGCAGCAGCACCAGCAGCAGCAGCAGCTGGGTAAGGGCTGGGAAGAGCCAGGCAAGGGAGAGGGAACCTGGAGTAAGAAACCTGTCACCACCTGTTCATTCCACTGCTGCCACACGGGGCCAGAGGCACAGAGCAGGGGATTATTTTTCTTACTTTGAATTTTGATAGTCTGAGGTGGAAGGGGGTCTGCAAAATCCTTTACCCGCAAGGAACCTCTCTCGCAGTACTCAGTCACCGCAAAGATCATGGTGTCTATCTTCACAGTGCCATAGAACTTGGTCAGGTTGTAATAATCAATCTGTAGGAGCTAGAACAGAAATAGTACATCCATTTTAAAGAGCAGCCATGGCTGGTATAGAAACACAGGTCAAAGATACGTTGTGAAGAGGATTTCAATCTCAGGCCCTGATAAGATGTATGAGTTCCCTTTGACTCTGTGAACTAAGGCATTGTGTGAAGTACCTGAAGGCATTTTTCATTCCAGAGCTTTCCGGTTTCAGGAGATAAGAGTGCCTGCTACTGGGTATTGCAGGTTAATTCCAGAGCTCATTACAGTCTCCATTATTGCCTATCTAGTAGAAAAACCTCACAGTAGACTAGAACAGCCATTATGAGTGACTGAATGTTGTGAATCAGTGTGTAAATGAATAAGTCATAGGAATGTAATGATTCTGCACGATAGTATGGACTCTGCCCATTTATATAGACAACTGTAGTTTAGTTTGCTTTGAATTACTTTTAAAGCTTATTGAATTCACATGGTAGCTACATGTTGCGTGAAAAGGAAAAGTGTATTTTATTCAGAAAGATGCAGTACTGTAGCCAAATTCAGATCTGATGCAGAAGATGTCAGTATGCAGAAGTTAGCAGAGATATTTATATTGAAAGAGCTGCATTTAGCATTTAATAATGAGATTTAATTACAATATTCCACTATTAATGAATTAGTATTACATGAGGAAAGAGAGTGCATTGCCTTTTAGCATCTACTATAAAAATGTGTTTTAGCAAGGCCTTATGACTGTGTATGAATTACTTCACTCATTTGCAGTTTCACTGGCCTACAGTCCAGATTCTGAACTGGTGGTGAGATTGCACACCCAAGGAGAAAGATCATCACGCAAAATATTTTGAGGAGCTCATATACCCATTCTCCTCACAAACAAGTACTAGCGTATGGCTGTTGGAGTTGACAATGGAAAGCAATCACTCATAGTGAACTCTGCCGTGTCTGGTTCCTACATGCAATAGTTACCTTGTTCAGTTCTATTTTTTGCTTCTCTGTGAAATTACCATCGTTGTTCTTGAGATCCTTTAGGATTACCACCTGAAGGAAAGATATCAGTGGAAGAAAAGCATAGTTTTTGTACAACAATTCATCTTTTATTCCCCAGAAATGTCTATACAAAGCAACATTTCAAAAAACACCTGCCTACTACTTCGCTATTGGAGTATCTCTTAATCAACTAACAAGTAGCTATGCTTCTAATTCTAATTCTAATTCAACTAATAAGGAATTATATTTTCCTTAAAAGATTTACCAGATAGATAGGAACTATCTAGAACTGACATTAATGGAGATTTTAACTTAATATGAATATACCTCAGTCAGGCAGTTAGCTCTACTGATTGTATAGGAATTGCCATATAAATAGCCTGTCCTTGTCCATTAATCCATTAATCTGTTCAGTAGCAAACTATTAGCTTATTGGCACATCTCTTCCTGCTTCTGCTCTTCTGGACTAGGCCAGGAGTTCACTGAGTCTAATATTTTGCCTCCTATCAGTCAGCAAAATGCCAAGCACCAGATAGATAGGAAACAAACTGCTTATTCTTTCCATAAACTCAGCCCAAGGTCAGAGGGAGGTGTTTTGTCCTGACCTCTGAAGAGAACCGCCCATCTCTCACACAGAATTTGCATAAGCAAAGGAAGGGAGCGTGGATACTGCAGTCAGTTTTACCTTCTTGTCATATTTGCCTTGGCGCAGTCTTTGGGTGGTGTCGCGCCTCTTATCTTCGTCAATCTGGGAACAAAGAAGGATCATTAACTTGCAATTATCACATATTCCCCACTTGGCAGGTTCCGAGAAATAAGTAATGTCAGTGTGAGCCACACAGAGAAGCACAAGCCTCTCTCTCTCTGAGGAGTGCCACTGAATGCCACAGAAAGTGTGGGATGTCCATGCCACTCCCAGAGTTGCCTGGGCCTCCGCCTGCCGCTCTTATGCTCTTGGCCATTAGAGGCAGAACACAGCATAGGGAAATCATTTGTAACAGTGGTGGTATGGAAGAGATGGGAAATCAGTCCCACAGCCTGTTCCTCCATCACAAAATGAGCTTTACTGTTTGGAAACAGATTTATTCTATTAGGGAGCTATTGACAGGGAATAATCTCTTTTTTCTTCCATATAGCAAGTGAGAGTTAAACAAATAAATGAAATAATTTTAGCAGAACCCAGCCCTACCACCGGGCAGAGCATGCCAATACTCCATCATTTACGGTCTTTAGAGACAGAAGCCAAGACCCAGCCTACGGCACCATAATTCTCTTACCTTCAAACTAACATGATTTGTCTCACTGGTCTCTAGAGGTAAGATTTTCTCAGGTGGTATATGGGACCATTTCTTATTTCGAAGCTTATTATCTCTCCTATACTTCCTGTGAAATAAGCAAACTTGTTCAGAATTTCCCCTCAGCAAACTGAAACCCACAACAGGAGATTAGGGCAGGGAAACTTGGAGTGTCAGGATAAACCTTGAGCGCAAGCCTTGTGTCTCACACAGTTGCCCAGTCTGAGGCTGCTGTTATTCACCTAACTCTGGCAAAGCCTAAACACTGATTCAGTTCCATAGATTTAGCAGAAAAACAACCAGCAGGCCGTTGCCAGAGTCTCAAGGGAGGACATTACAATTTAAAGCACAAAGAGCCATCAGGATTTTGTATGCTTTTCTCATCTGTGTTACTGAACATACTCTAAAAGGAGGTCCCACAAACAAATACGAGCCAAAGGAAGTCCTGGCAGCAATGCTGGACGGTAAGAATTGGAGTGAACACAGTGCCAGGAGAGGAGGTAACAAGTGTTGAGATGAGATTCCTTTCTATTGGTGACCCTTGTATTCTGCCTATCTTGCAAAAATGAGAGAAGAGACCTTGGAACTGGGAGGGGGAAATCTGCTATCTCTCTTGCACAACTTCAGAACTTCTGTCAGAGAAGAGCACAAGAAGACTGGGACTCGTCAGAGTACCCATTCCGCTGTGCAAGTCCTTCCTCTGTGAAAAAACAGGACACCAGACTGACTGGAGAGGCTGCAGGGGAATCCCAGTCCACTGATGGCTACTGGCAAATGGTCCAAACAGGACAATCTATAGTATTGACTAACATAAATATTCCCTTTTCTAACATATTTTAACTTCTTTGTCTATAAGAAGAGGGAGACCAATACTAGCTGTAAGAACTATTTTTCTGAGTTCAGTCTGGAAAGCTGAGTTGTCATTGTATTACCAGGATTCAATGTCAGGAAGTTAGCACTTTCTGCTTTTGGAGAAGCTTGGAGTGCTGTTTCTCTCTTCCTCAGTGCTAACTAACAGTTGTGGAAATTCTTCCATCCTGCACTTAGTCAAAATGCCTCGAGAACTAGCAAGGAATGTACAAATCCCAAAACAGAAGAAAATTCAAACTAGTTGGTGACTAAGCATATCTTGACTAGAACTACTCTACAAGGTCTAATATTTAGTTGTGTGTTTTTCAGGACTTTGTCTTTTTACTTGGCAGTCAGAACTACATGGGGAAGTATGATGATTCAGGAGCACTAGTAACTTGAGAAATAAATGAGAAATAATGAAGCATTTTGTTGATTTTCGTAGCTGAGGGTCTCTTCTTTTCTTGTTAGGGGACGGTCTTCTGTAACAAATATTCTAAAAAATCCTCAGAAATTTCTTCTATATTTGATATTTGGGTACATTACAGTGGTATGTATATGTTATTAATATAATAATCTAGAGTGTTTATATCCTATGCAAACACTCAAAATGGAAATGGAAACACTGCAAATATAGAAGAGTACAGAACCTTTTACAACAAGACAAAACCATTAAAAAAAGATTAACTTTACCTGTTCATTTATATGTTACAGCTTAGACGTGGGAATAATTAGATTTTCTGTTTCCTGAGAACAACTGGATATGCAATAGTTATATACCTTCATCTTTGATTTCTCCCTCTTGGAAAACCATAGTTAGCAATGCAGATTGGTACAGTCAAAACAGCAGTGTCTGGGTAGCATCTGGTTTTAATCAGATTTTCTTAAGACCTGATTTTCTTACTTTGTATGGAGTTCTCTGATATACAGCAAAGACAGATCCTGAGCTACTAGAAACACTCTTGGGTAAGATAAATTCTTTAAATAGGAAAAAAAATACACTTTGGAAATGGAGTGGCATTTCTTCCAGCGAAAGGAGCCATCACTGATTTCTATTTCTGCTTTTTCCATTATTATAAAGCTGAACTGTGTTACAGTCAAGAAAAATCTAGCTGTGAGAAAAGTCTGTATGTGAGGAGATGGACTGAGTTGGAGGAAACTAAGAGACAGGATGGGTCCATGTGACAAAAACATCAAAACCTCCTGGTGTTCTGATTCGTATAGTGACTTAAGACAGATACACCCTTCCAGGCTGAACTTTCATATCACGAGATAGTTAAAGAAATAAAAGGGAACTCCAAGTGGGCTAAAGTCAGGCAGTAAA
This sequence comes from Struthio camelus, assembly GCF_040807025.1. NCBI lineage: Eukaryota > Metazoa > Chordata > Aves > Struthioniformes > Struthionidae > Struthio > Struthio camelus. The sequence goes on from NC_090942.1 coordinate 55,917,916, forward strand.
TGAGAAAAAGTCTATAGACTTATCTGAGACATAAGTTTCTGTATATGTGTAGGAAGCAGAGCTTTTCAGTGAGTGCAATAATTCTGAGCATCTTCTCTCATGATTATTTGCCTGACCTAGCAACACTATGGATGTAAACACTACCTGGCAGATACTGAAAGGTGTACACTGAAGGCAACCACCCAGGTGTGTAGGGAAACATAAGGAAAGGCTCTTCAAGGAGAGATCAAAGGAGTTGCCTAAAGGGAAAAATCGTTTAAGGACAAACAAAGGGACAAACGGGTTGGTACCTTAGAATCAGTAAAGAGATGATCAGAACCAGAATCACAATTCCAGCGAGTGTAAAGACAGCAATAGTCAAAATATGTGGGCCTGCAGAAAGGAAAAATTGGAAAGTAAACAACTTGATCACAGACACTGACAAAGAACATTATATTTAAAAAAAAATTACCCTCACCCACAAATACACAATTCACAGTTGCTGAGTAGGGATATTTTTTTGGTCACACCTGAACTCAGAAGCTTTGGTAAAGTCCAGCCAAAAAGATGACACATGCCCGCCCCATTTCACTGCAGGATGAAGCAGGAACCGGAGCAGTGCAGTCTTGCACAAGTACCTGAGGCATGGGCGTTCAGTAGGGACACTCAGGTAGGAAGTGAATTTAACAGTACCAAACCTCACATCAGCTCAGAAGCAGAGTTTCCAGGTCTTCTCCTCTTTAAAAAGAAACTATGACAGCCCAGGAATAAAGCTGACTGTTTCTCAGTAACCATGTTTTAAAAAATGAAGAGGCCAAATTACTCCTTGTAATAATTTCAGAAGAGTGGATGGTGGTGGCAAACCTTGGGTATAACTCTCTCTGAGATGGGGATGTAGATGAAGTAAGCAGTTGACCATTTGAAATCCAGTAACTGTTATTTAGGTGCAGAGTCACCAGCAGGCAGGAAACATTGTTTGCGCCCAGCATACTCTTGGCTTAATGCAAAACGGGCTCTTCATTGACTGCTTTGGATAAAGCTTTCTCAAAATTGGGGCACAACGATTTAGTCCCTACTGTTTTTTATCATTAAAAGCATTAATCAGTGATGATGGTCAGATTGAGGCTTTCTAATGCTGAAAAAGAGCAATCTTTTGCTTTACAGTCTAGCAGTGCACCAAACCAGTGGGACATATTCCTCTTTCACAGTGAATTTTTCCTCAGCAACTCCTACCTTTCTCACTCAAAGCCTTTACTGACATAATTCACTTCAGGTCTGAAGGATCTGAGGACCACAATTTCTATCCAGAATTTGAGCTGATACGGATTACAGTGGCTTGTAAATTCAAAAGGCGTTTCTCGCAAAGACCTGTTATCCAAGGAAATATCAGGGTGAAAATGATGGTGCTACTTTTAACATATGCAGTCTTGTCGACATTTGGCAGCTGGGTTCTTCCTTTATTGGCCCAGTTGTTTAAAGCTGCTCTAAAGTTGTTGTAGGCAGAGCTTTGGAGACTGGACTCGCTTCTAAACTCTTCTGTAGACACAGTGTGTTGGGATTACAAGTGCTACTGGGTGGACTGTTCTCTCCAATAGGAAATCAATTTCAGAAGGAATTTCCTAAGAATCCTCAGAAACTTAAGTTTGTACACTGTGGCTTGCAGTTTAAAGACCAGCAGGTTCAAGTTCCCAGTGGGAACTCTGGGGAAAACTACAATTTCTTGTTCCTGAGCCTCTGCTACCATCTCCTGGCCATTAGTATTACAACAAACAAAAGGATAGTGCATCACAAATTAACTGTTTTCAGGTCCTCTATAAAGCAGAAATGTTTGCATAATGGAAAGCAGATTTTATTCATGTGTAGAGTGAGAGTTAAAGCTTTCTGAATAATGGAAAAATTTGGATGAAATCCCTAATATCACGGGATGCCAGGAGAGAGGAGGGTAGCAGAATTGGGTCAGCTGCTCTCAATTACAGACTAGGAAGAAGCTGGGCTCTGATTGCTGTGTTTGTTCTCCTCCCTGGAGGAAAAAAAATATTTCTGGTTGTAAAGTTCTGTCTGGCTTTGTCAAATCTTGATGATTACTCAAACTTTGGCTATAAAAAGTAGCCTTTGGAGGGATGTATTTATTTAGAAATCACACTGGAGGAAAGTTTATTTTTTAAAATGTGGGAAAAAAAATAACTAGTTGACTTTGGGAAGCAGTTTGGTTTTGGTTTAGCGTAGTTTGGCAGCAAAGTCAGGCCTTCATTAAGAGCTGAATGTTAAGCAACCAGATTAGGCGGTACTGGCTTTCTGCAATTCTCAAACATGGGGATGGGTGAGACTGGGATTGAAGCGACACTGAGAAGGCTGTGGCCAGGCAGCAAGCAGGAGAGCAGGGAGAGCATGTGGCTGGTGTGGAGCTCATTATTGTCTCCGCACAAGCAGGCCATGCAGTCATGCCAAAGGAGACTCTCTGAGCGGTGACCAGAGCTGACAAGTGAGAGCTCAGCTCAGCTCCCTCTGCTCCTCTCAGAGCTGCCCAGTCGGAGTCAGGTCAGTGCTGGTGCCATCTCCCCTGTTTCTCTACTGTCACTGCTACCTGCTTCTGGCAGTTCCCGTAGGACTCTGGCCATGCACCTCTGCTCCTGAACACACTCTCTAGCTTCTCTTAGGAGGGGCAAGACCTAATTTGAAGTGAGCTGGTTTACTTTACTGAGGAATAAAAAAGTTTGACTCCGCACACCACCTTATTGTGAATGTACTGTTAATTATCAGGAAGTGTTTGTTCCTCAGGTTATCTATGCTTGCATAATAACATGCCCTAATACAGGTAAGTCTAATAGTCCCTAACAGAGGTAATCTAATGGTGGCCTTTAGCTAATAACAATGGAACCTCTTGAAGCGTGCCGATGTGAATGACTCAGCTGAACACTGTCCCATTGTGCACTAACCCCATTCAATCACTGCCAATGCAGATATCTTCAATATCATACCCTGAAGAACGTGTCTTACCATTGCCAATCACCATATGGCCGCAGTCTATACAGGGAAACAACCCCAAAGTGCTCAGCTTAGCAAGGCTCTGCTCTGCTCTGCTGAATAAGAAGACGGGTCAACCGTTCTATCCAAGAGTCACCCAAAGCTCAACAGAGAAGCAGCTAGTGATTTCTAGGATTTCAGATTTAAAGTTTGGATGGAGACAGAATGATAATCTAGTCTCCCATTTTCTATCTCCAAGGAGCCAGCTCTCCTATAGACCACGTGTGCTGAATAACTAATCTCACTAGCTGATGGCAGTCAAAGCTGCACAAAAGCAAATGCTCTGCTAGCAAAGGAACCAATGCATGATCTGCAAGGGATTAATGGATGGACAGCCCTAGATAGCACTATTCAGACCTCTAATTCAAAAGGCTAAGAAAAGCTACCAGGTTTGATATGAATGGAAAATTGGTTCCACTAAGCCAGTTAACAGGAACAAACTTGGACTCTGGACAAGCATGGTGTGAAATATCAAATAGAGCAGAAATTTATGTGGAACTTCAATATATCAAACTTACGGATGCTAATAAGAATGGAAAGCCTAAACGTGATGTCGCCAACTGGTTCTGTCCCCTGTGTTCCACATAGAGAGGTGCTTCATGCTGTAGCCAAGACCTGTCCTGGGGCATTTTTTAGTCTGTGAGAAAGCTTCCTGATGAGGTCTGAAACAGTGCTTGTGCCAGCACAGAAGCAGCTAATCTAAGCAGATCTTTGCTGAGGCGCCCTCCCGCTGGCTAAGTTTGTTTGGACCATACTGCACCATACTTAACCAGGAGCTATTTTAAAACTTTTTTGTAGTGTTTATCATAGACTTTTCCAACATGAAAGTCAATATTTCCAAAATCCAAACACTGAGTCAAGTCAGGAGTTATGCAGTTCAGGCTTCAGAGAACGAGATGGTGGAGCCAAACTGTGAATGCAGAAAGGGCTGTTCCCCACTCTCTGCCCTCCTCCCCCTGCCTCTGGTACTGGGTCACTTGATGGGAACAGGCTTGCAGCAGGGAACTGTGGAAATGAAGAAGCACGAACTCCTTAAATCTGCACCTCTGTCCTCTCCCCAACTCCATCCAGTAGGCTTAAAGGGGCAGACAAAAGCCATTATGCTGCACGAGGGATACAGAAATGCAGACTCAGATAACACATGATAACTTTAACTCTGATGCCTTTCCTGAACGGTCCTTCAAGCAATTCACACCATCACAATCTTATAGTAAAGCTTTATGTTCCAGTGTGACCTCTTCCAACCCATGGCATGTTACTGCCTGCAGTCATTGGTACTGTATGGAGTCTACAAGAGACGTAGCAGTGGCTCAACAGAAATGCAGGTTTAGAATTGGGCTGGATGCAGAGAACATGAGGGTGTGAGCAGCAGAAGAAAAGATACTGTTCCATCTCCAGCTCCTATTGTCACTAGCTGGGAGCAGTGTTAAGGTGGTGTGCTGGTGGGACCTTAGTACTGTCTTCTTAGAAGAGGTGGGTTTAATGGGTATCTCACCAGAGCCTGGAGTATCATTAGGCAGCTTGTGGCTTCTCCAGACAAAATCTGGACTGGCAGTCAGCACATGTGTCTCATTCTTGTGAGTGTCGAAATACAGGAGAGTCCTGAACTACAGGTGTAGGAGTGAAGAAATGCAGTCAGTAGCTGTGCTCTCTCTTTCTTACCCCATGCTTCAAACTACCTTAATAAATGTATTGCTCAAAGTTAAACACAGTAATTCTTGCTCTTTCTGCTACAGAGGTGTGTCCCTCAACTAAGCCATACGTTTGGCTGCCATTCCTCCCCTTCCCCAAAAAGAAATGTAGCAGTCCCACAGATTACCAGCTGCACTTCATTTACTGAGTCACTGCCTGACGTCAGTCCTGTCAGCCTCCAGCACACCTCTCCTGACCCCCTCCCAGCATGCACAAAACGCCTTGGCATGCCACCGCTTCTACGGTAGTTGTTTTCGTCATCCTTACGCCATAGTGCAGGACATTTTGTTTCTCCTCTCTTATCTATGGTTGAACACTTGCACTCTGGACATACGTACATGTGCGGACTGTGACGTGTACAGCAAGGTCAGATTGACATCTATGTCTCCAAATTCATCTAGAGTCACAGGACCCAGTGCGCCTGTGGACACAAGGAATTAGTCAGAGGGCTTGTATTGTCAAAAACACAAATATGTGACAGGAAGAATGAGATAAAAAGGTTTCTGATGCTTGGGATCTTTTCTTCCTTCTCCATGTATGTTCTAGGACACATATCCACACAGTTTGGCTCTGCTTCTCCCTTAATAATAGCACGCTACTTTTCTTTCTACAAAATCTGGATTCAGTTCCAGTAAAAGGTGTTGAACTGACTGCACTCAAAAGGAAAGGTCTCCCTCTAGCCATTGAAAAGATACATTTATTAGGTTTCTTCAGCATACCAAGAATGTCAGAGTAACCTCCCTTGAAGGAACTGTTTTAGAGATGAGAAGAGAAATTGCCTGTTTCCATCCTCAATTTGAGTCTATCAGCAAGAAAGGAAATACAGACACACTTTCATTCCTCTTGCTCTTTTGAGAGTTACCTACTTGGCTCTAATAATATTATTTTAACCAGTTTTTTTTTCTCTTTAACCTCTTGCCCCCTTATGTCAGCAAATGTACACACTGAAAAACTGCCTATGTAGCACATTCCAATGATTTAAGGTGGAATTTTCTAAGCTACTCAGTGTTGGCTTGGCTTTGCTCTCATGAAGTCACTCATAACAAGAAGAGCACAAGCTAAGCCAATTCCCACCACTCCTGAAAATCTCACCTCCATTTTTTCCTTTCTTTTTTCAGGAAAGTCTTTTCAACCAGCTTTAGATAGTTTTTTGCTGCTGTTGCTGATGACTTATTTTATCCTTTCTAAAGGTCAGCATCATTATTTCACTTTGGCAATGATCTCCTCCCTTTTTGCCTCAGAGACTGATGCTGAGTTTTTCATGGTCCATCTTTGGGACAAAGTTTAGAAAGGACGCTGTCACAATTTAACAACTTGTGGTAAGTTGAAAATAAAATCTGAATGCCAGTCTGTCTCTTTGGGAAGCACGAACCCTGAAATCCACCCATATGCTTCACCGTTCCAAGTCCTTTCTCATTCTCCAAACAGTTCCCCTACAGATAGCTCAATTTTCTGTACCAGCAGGAGCAAATCATTATATTAGTCAAAGAAGGACATTGGCTTCAGGGGCTTGTGCCTATCCTCCTACTCCACTGACTTGGAAGCTCTATCTCTCCTCCTTTCTCCATACTTCCTTAGGCACGAATATTCCTTATAGGTTCCTTTATACTTTCAAAGCAGCAGGAAAAGACCACATCTCAGAAAGGGATCTTGTCCTCAGTGTGTTCCTAATTGTAATGTTTCAAATGTCCCTCACTTTGGCTTTCTGCCTCTTCTGTTTTGCACACACTGAGGGGATTCTGCACATGACTACCATATAGTCCTTTTGTTAATACCGATAACATAATTGGAAAAAAGTGATAAAACAGGGGAAAAAAAACAGTGGGAATAGAACTCACTGAGGAGCTTAGACTTATTTGGTGTAGAAGGCACTTATCCCAAGACTGCTTAAAAACAAACTTCTTTCCCCCCATCAATTTAGTGAATTCTGTTCAGGATAGTACTATATTACCTTCAAAAGTGACATTTCGGAATTCGTCGATGAAACTACGAGGCAAAACTGGGATCTGGGAGAAGATGAATTTCTTCAGAATATGTCCAAAAAGTAAGACTGCATTAAAATAGCCAAGAACAAAGTCATTGTCCAGCTAGAACAGAGAAAAAGAAAAATGGCAACTTGAGAGTTCATGCTTCTGCCTAGAATTTCAACATCCTTTATGGTCATTATTTGGCAAAAACTCCAAAATGGAAAGGCAGAAGCTGCTGAATGCTGAGTGAGTATATGGGCGATGCCACTTCAGCATTATTACTTGGAAAAATAGAGGCCTGCAAGATGTTTTTGGTGTCTGAACACAGAGAGGTAGGGAAAACTTTGGACTATAAGAGGCCCATCGGAAGCTCTGGCATGCTGATCCTGGAGCAAAGGATTCAATAAATCCTGTACTGTGGGTCTTGAGCAGGTCCACTCAGAAGGACCCAAAGCTCCTGACTTTGGATTAGATTTTCTGTACAGATAATCTGGTGTGATGCCAGCGAGTCTAGGCTTCCAGATGGCCACAGTTCAGGGGCAGGGAGCTGTGCCAGAATTTCCATCCGGCTGCCATAGAGCGCTCGAAAAGCCTTAGGCCAGGGCTGGGGGATCTGAGAGCCCTGTAAATCCAGCTTGAAGCTTCAGGCTCCCTGCCAGAGAGTTGGATTGCAACGCCACAAATCCTTGGAGGAACTCTACGTGTAGGGTCTGGTTCCTGAGCAGACTGCAAGCATAACCATTTCACACAGCAGACATAAAGTTTAGGTAGCTTCTGCTTTTCAGGAAATTAAAAATAGAAATATTTCCTCCAGAAAAAAAGTTCTATTTTTTGAAACATTTAACTGCAAAGTCACTGGACAGAAACAACAATGGTTGCTGCTGCTTATACATATCTGCATACACGAATCAGCCAACAATTATTAGTTTCTGAACTTTCCAGACTCACATCCCTATTGCACATATAGACCCTCCTTCAATGATGTCTTGCAGCCACATTGAAAACACGATTAAGTTGTCAGCCACCCAAAAGTGGTGTAAGAAGGTCATGTGTTTACAAGTCTCCTGCAAGCCCCATGAACACGACACTTGCAGACCAGACAAGAAGATTGAATTGAACATCACAAAGCAGGAATATGAGATCCTGCATGTTTGTCTTACGATATTTTATTTTTACATCATTATAGCAGAACTAAATGTTCTCCTGCGCTAATGTAAGAAAATATCAACATAACAGCATATCAGCGGATTGATTGCAGTTGCATTTTTAGTTTGCATCTCCTAGTGTGTGAACATGAATCAACTGAACTGATATCAACTGATTGATAGTGATCTGATATAAAGTAGTGTGATTACCTGGAGGGCTCCCTCAGTCTCTGTGGTATTCAAGCTGTAATTAGCTGGTGGCAGGGTCAGGACAAGTACATTCTGCATGTAACTGGCTGAGCTGTTGTCCTTGAAGTACGTGTTACTGCAGAGCAAAGCACAAGAGCCCCCCAGACAATCAACAACAGGGACAGCAGAAACCACAACAGAGTCATTCTCCTCTCCCCAGTGGAACTGTTAATTAACAGATTAACGCAGCGGTTCTAAAAATAAAAATTCATCACGGACACAACCCTTAATATTGTTCATTCCCTGGTTGCAGCTTCTATGCTTAACTACATAAAAAGACAACATCAGGGAGATCTCTCAATCTGAAATTCAATAGTTGTAATGAGGATTATTGTTATTATTATAATTGTTTTGTTTCTGGGCTGTTTTTTCCTCTTCTTTCAAGCAGGAGTTTACATTTATTAAAACTGAGTATCTTCTTGGTATCTATAGTGCTGGAAGCTATAGTTTCTTCATGTTATAGTTTCTGACTTTGCATTCTTCTGCATGTTCCTCTAATTTTGATATTTCATGCTAGAATTGATCACAGCAGGATTTGCACTGAAAACATTTACCAGGAAGGTGTGAAAGAATTAGACAGGTGCAGAAAGCAGCTTTTTGATTTGATCCTTTAATTCAGTGAGCTAGGAAAAATCAGAGAAAACCATGCAAACTTGCAAACTATGCTGAAACAAGCAGGAAGGATTGTAGCTTTCAGGTGTCTTTAGTTTCATCATCCTGACAGGCCATCTGGAAGTGCTTCCCCGATTAGTCTGGCAACCACTAGATTAATGTATTATAGAGGAATTTATTAATACATATTAGTGTCAAGTAGCAGTACTTATCATTGCTACAGCTAGACTGATTAAAACTCTTTTTGTATGAGCTTTCTCTCATTATTCATGTTTGATCATCCTTTTATTTTTTCATTTAGCACCATAGTAAGAGTTTTTGGAGGCCACAGGCTCTGCTCCACAAGCATGAGATGGGATCCTGACTCCAGAACCCTGTCCCAGACATTCATTGAGCTGTCCGACTTTGACATTGCACTCTTCACCCTAGAGAATTTCAAAGCGACTTTCAGTCCGGCTTGGACTGAACTATCCAGATGAACTATCCAGGTGAAAAGGAAACTTCATTAGACTCCACTAGACTGGATAATCCTACAGCATCCCCCCTCCCCTGGCAATAGCTGACTTAAATACTGAGTGTTTGTGTCCTGGCTGCCAGAGGATTCAGGGCTGAAGAAAATTTAAATCCATTGCTTTACCTGAGGAACTTCACTGCCGGAGAAGCATGGGATTTTGCCTACTGTCTTCTGCTACTGCTTGAGTTTGGATCTAACATGTGGCTGTATTTTGTTTGTGTTCTATGAATAACATGAGATATTTAGCAAAATCAGAGGGGTATGTAGCAAATTTAAGTAAGGCAACCCATAAGATGGGCTGAGGCAGTTGTCTGTTTCAGAAGATCATATATCACAGCAGAGGAGCCCCTAATCTTCCTCTCCTATTGTAAAGGGGAGAACTGAGGCAATTATACATGCAGCATCAGTAAGTCCCTGCTGTGCATTTAAAAAGAAAGAGGAACTGTTGCCTTAGGAAAAGCATCTGGGAGTTCTTAATGCCTGGATAAAGTTGTGAAAATACTAAGGCTGTTCGCAGCACTTCTGAAAAATGTACGCATATACGATGAACTTTGAAAGGGGATAGAACAGAGCAGATCCCGCTGAAACTTGAACTGCAGGCTCCAATAAATGCTTGGACCTAAAAGTTAAATGCCTGAAGTCATTATTCCAAAGTGCCTCAGTCCTGCCCTATCAAGAGCAGCTTTTGAAGTGAGGGCTGGGATGTCCCATAGGCCCTGAAATTTCATGGATTCTTCGGTTACATCAACAGTGAAATAAATAAGGCCAAGGCATGGGTATACACACTTGTGATCATTCATACCACTAAGCTGCCAGCACAGTCCTTGGCATGGTTTTGGCCCAGGCCAACTAGCTTTCTCCCAGACTGTGACTTGCCAAGATGATGGGAGCCATTAAGGCAATTTGGACATCTAAGACAGTTTAGCTGTATGGATGCAAGCTATGCTGTGTCAGTCAGGCTTAGGGCCGGAGATCAGCCCTTGGTCCTCTTATTTGTTAATGCACACTACCACTGATATGGCAGTTCATATCAATCCTCATCTATAATTATTTTCCCATTATAAAGATGAAATTGAACAATGGAGTACTTAGGCTGAATACTAAGAAACACCTCTGAAAATTTAGATTTATGTAGTTATAAAGAGGTTGGTCAGTGAACGAAAGGGTTGTCTCACCCTTTAAGTCATTTAAAAACAGAATAAACAAAGCCTAGAAAAATATCCTGCAAGGTTACTTATGTAATTGTCTGGTTGGATAGATAGTATGAAAAATATACAATCTCATGACCATTCTGACATCAGCTTCTACGGTTCTCTAATGGATTCCGCAGTGAGGTCAGGATTGCACGGTATGAAGTCAACTCTACCTACTCTGGTCGCTGCCTTAGAAAAGTCTTATGTGAACCAATTCAGATGCTGTAGAGGATGTTCCACAATTTAAGCACTAAACAGCTTAGATAAATGGCAAGACATAGGGAAGGACAGCAATGAAAAACATTTTGTGAGAGAGTATTTCTTCAATGCAACAGTTCCACTCATACTATTTCCATTATCTCTGTCCTGCAACAAACTGCAGAGAAATGAGGAAAAGCAGAGATGATACTTTACTTGAAGAGATCTATCAGGACGATAACTATGTCGTCATCCACTTCCTCCGTCCCTAGGTCAGAGCTGACGTCAGCTGGAGAACCACACATGATGATCACTACAGATTGGGCAAAAATGGAGACATACAGGTAAGGAGAGGACATTTGCTTACTCCCAGTGCTTGAGCAGCAGGCAGTAGGCTGAAGCATCCTGTGCAAGCTTCTTGGGCTGAAGCATCCTGTGCTGTATTGAGACCCAGGCAGAGAGCTACAGACAATCTGCAATGAGACTGGGATATCTGAGGAAAAGCAGAGTGGTAAAAGGTCCCTCAACGCCTGCCCCATGTTATGTTTGACTGCACCAAGGCATTACCGTTACTTCACCCAGGTAAGTATTAGCAATTCTGATGCAATATAGGCTACTGAATATGAACGTTTCTAAGACAAATGGCATTCAAGTAACAGACAGTTCCACTATCTTTATCACTCTCACTCACTTTGCCTGTTGATGCCAGGTGCATAGTCTTATTAGAAGATGAAGTGTTACTTATCAGTGTCTCTAGTTTAGATGGACCAGTTCCTGAAGAAGTGCCCCTTTACTGCACAGACAATGCCTGTATGTGTACCAGAGCTGCTGCAAACAGAGGAATGGTAGAGAACTAAGCATTCTTGTAATATTCAAGGCCCTGCTCAAAGCTGTGATTTCTGAATCTTTCACAAAAGAGGGTTCATAAGAAGACAATGTCATACCTCAGTGGCATAACTAACCCCCAAAGGCCTCTGGAACCACAGTAGTCCCCCATATTCTCTAGGAAGGGAAAAAGGAATCTGAGAACTTTGTGCCAGCTTATGTTTGCACCAATGTGAAACAGCGCGTGTGCCTTCCACCATTTCTGTGGAAAGACTGTCCTTAAAATGTAACTAAGGGGTCGGATTGATTTTCAGGGAATAGCAACTTACCTGCAAGGGAGAGTGCTCCCTCAGCCCCCCTTACCATTGCTTTTCCGGTGCGGATCTTTCACAACTTTTTTAAGCTGCTCCGGAGTCCTTAAAATCTCCTTGAGCTTCAGGTTTTCAGAGAATTGTGTGACTCCAGCATCCAGCGCATTCATGTACCTGATACAAGGCAGGGAGCACAGATATTGTCAGAAAATTGCTCACCCCTCACATTCACATAGAGCCTTCTCTCCAAAATAAGCCAAAATGCTAGATAGACTGTTCAGTGTTTGTAACAGGGTAAGGAGCAGTTTTTCTGCACCAATGAAAGAAAGTCAATGCAGAGCATGAAAGAATTAAAAGTGTCTGGAGCGTCACCCAAAGGTATTTAAGCCTGGTAATACAAAGGATGGGTTTAGAGAATACAACGATGTGATAAGACATTAACACTTAAGAAAAGAAATCGCAATATGGGAAAATTCTAGTGAGAGACAGTGCTAGGATTCTCTGCTGTAAAAAGACATGGGGGCTAATCTTAGAAGACACATCGGAAGATCCAAAGGAGTAAATGGGAGCTACAGAAAGAACCAAGATCACAAAACACACACACACCCGGATGGTAAAAGAAAAGGAGGAAGGAGGAATGTAGCAACAAAAAATATATATATTGAGTCAGTCAAAAATTGAAGGGAAGAAATGAGGAGAGCAAAAAAAGCCAAGCGAGTAAAAGCTAGCTAGAAGATTAAGCAAACACAGCCAACTCCTAAATCCTATTCTTGCCGCAATGTGTTGCATCTAAAAAGAGTTATTCTATCTGAAATAAAGTTAGTGCAGAGGGAAAAAGAAATTTTTCTGTTTTCAGACTGTTTAACTTTCTGATCTAACAACATTGAGATCCTAGTTCTGTAGAATACTAAGCATCTTTTTCTCTCCATTATTATCAGAAACAGAAGAGTTAATCATTAATTTACAGGAATATAAAAACAGTTGGGACATACCTGATTTTGCATAAACTCAGCTATCAATTCAAACATTCATGCACTTTTATATATATATGGCAGTTAGCCCATGCGGCATACTTTGTGCTTTAGCAAAAAAAAGTATTTTTTAAAATTAGACAAGTAAGAAACCTTCAAGCTGACAGTTTCCATTAAAGCAGAGCAAGATACACATTTTTTCCCAACTATATTAGGATGGAAAATGACACTAAAATGGGCAGAGATACAAAATTGATTTTAAAATATTTTGTTAATTCAACAACAAAGAAAACGAGCTTGAAAAATTCTGAAGTTACAAAGAACAGAAGTATTAATAAAGACAAGGTATGAAACTTTGCATATAACAACTTATATAAATTAACTTCTCTGAACAGTATGAAACTTGCAGGATTAAAGGGATATAGCTAAAATATGTGTAGTACATTGGCAGTTATGTCTGGAAATACGGAGAAATAGGGATTGTAGTAGCAGATTAGAGAAGTGCACTCACATTTCAAAGCAAGAAAGAGAGGTAATCCTAGCAATTACATCATGTGGTCAAGTTGTTGTTTGTAGTTAAAGAAAAGGAGAAAACAATAGACGTCCCTAACTATTACAAGAATAGTGAAAAGGAGATCAGTTTTTAGGTCCCTCAATTCTGCAAATAATTTTAATTGTAAAATCACATATACAAAATATTCTCTAAGTACATTCTTATATCACTTTGAAGCCAACAGCATTTTAGATTTTCCTTACAATTCTGCAGGTTCCTCAGGTTCTGAACTGGAAATATAAACAATAATAATTTCCATGAATACTTAGCTGCCCTTGGGGTACATTTGTAAAAATAGTAGGGGATGATGTAATTGAATTAATCAATATTTCATGTCCTAAAATTGACCAAAAAAAATTCAAAAGAGCATAGAAACATTCACGTGAACTGAAAACTGAACGACAGTCAATAAATAAGGAGTAATGATAAATACCAGTATATTAATGCATCTACATGCCTAAAACAGTATTTGAGATTATGCAAGGAGAAGATTCAATATTCTCAAGAATCAAGCACAGGCTGACGTATCATGTCACAAAGTAAAAACTGTCTCCTTTGCTCCAAACTGGTGAGAGCACAGCTTAAATTTTGCAATCATTTTGGGTCATTTTGTTCAACTGTTCCACATTTGGAAAGATTTCAAAGTAACAATAGTGGCCACAAAGAAATTTTAAAAGAGCTTAATAAGACCCCCAACCTAAAACACATCTATAGGGAGTCCGATGAGGGGGCCCCTCATATGCCACGCTATTTACATGAAGTATTTCCAGCAGGGACAACTTTTGGATTATGCTGTCCATTGGAATTTCCAAGGCTTGAGAATACTTAAAAGTAGACTGGGGATATGTGGTACACCCAAAGGATATAATTCATCTTTTCCTGCTCTCATTCCTCGTTAGCGGTACGGCACCTCCAAAAGAGTAGGAATTGAAGGACAGCCTGTAAGAGCTGTGCCTCAAGACGGAGATGGAGTTTATCAGAACAACAGCTGGGACAGATGTGGAGCTGCACCTTACCAGAGGCAATCCTCCGAGTTTTCATTCCTCTTGTAAATGTAGGTAGATTCCCAGGCTGTAGTTTTGAATGGCAGCTTAACATTAGTCCAGAAATAATAGAAGAAGTCATTCAGTTTCCTGGCTGGGGTCAGAACGCGGGTTAGGCTTTCCTTATAGTCACAGGACAGTCCAAAACTCCCTACAGAGATCAGAGGCAGGCTCAGCATTGTGTCAGCTCTGAGGGGAGAGACAAGAGGACAAGTCTGAATGGATTGCTGTCGCAGCAAGGCAGCTACCAGGTGATTTCCACCCCTAGCACCCGCTCATCTTGCGTCCTGCATTAGTTTAACAGCAACTTCAACATGAAACAGAAGGCTCCTAATGAACACGAGCAAATTTCAAATCAGTATCAGCCTGCTGAAATGGGCATGCCAGGCAGCTTCTCCAAGCGTCCCGATTCCCTGCACCTTCCCTCTCCAGCCCCTTGCAGTACCGTGCCTCGTCTAAGTCCAAGGGCTACAACAGCAGTTTAAGGGCTCTAGGACGCATCCGATTCTGCTCCCAGATTGCCATCGAGGACTAGGTGCTGTTTGCTGCCTGTCAGGAGCTGGCTTGTAAGTGATATGTTTATTTTCAGCAATTCACCCAAAAGCTAGGAGATGATGGTCACTTTATGACATATTCTAGGGGCCAGGCTAGAAAAACAGATCACAAGAAGGGGGCATAGGAGATATTCCCAGGAAAACTCCCCCACCCAATTGAAATGACAAGCTACACGCTCTTAGCAGTTTCTCAAGTAATCTTTTGGTCAAACTATATGGAACAAAAGAACCTTTGGTGCCTGTAAACATTTGTAAACTGACAGGAAAACGTCTTTACAAATCTGAGCTATGTGCTCAGGGAATTTGAAAGGAGCTCATCTTGGTAATGCTGTTAAGTTAGTTTTGTATGAGTAAGGAGGATTTTATCACCTCTCTGATTTGTGAGCATTGCCAGAGGACTCCCTGCCCTCCAATGTAATTTTTAGCATGGGATGGATTTGGTCTCTTTATTAGGCAGTGCTGGAGGGGGAGGGTTTTATTGCCATCAAAAAGCTTTACTCCTACAAGTCAAAGGAAAAGTCTTTTAGTTTCACTACGGCATGTTTTGGGAGATGGACAACAGCAACAGTCAGGGAGATGAAATAAGGCAACCCTCTGCTGGAAGTGATTTGATGAAACAACAATATTTTTCTCCATAGAGAGAATGAGTTGGATGAGATGAAAGTATTTTTCTAGATGTTGCAGTGTTATCAGGTTAGATGCAAAATATTTCAGTTCTTATAATAGGGGATGAGTTCTTTTATGCCAGAGAAATTTGCCTGCAAAAAACACGTCCATCAGAGCTGTTGGCGTTATTACGACATAACTTTGTTTTTCAGGTAAAGGCCATTGTCATTATCAAAAAACAGAGTTTACATTTGGTGTAACAGAAAGAGGCCCAGAAGGTGTAATGAATCAGGAGGACTATCTCACTAATGAAATGGACATTTTTCTAGCTGGTTTAGTATGCTATAAGTTAAGGCACCTATTTTGATTTACGAATCTATTGCACCATGGGCAAACCCAGCTTGCTGCCTGATGGTTAGTGCTCTTCATTGCTCTGCACAAACTTCTGCTACCCGTACTTTTTACTGGATACCAGTTTAACTGTGTCAATTTCGGAGGAAAACACTTGGGCATTATTCTGGACAGCTCCATATCCAGTAGATTAGAAAATCAAACATACAGTTAGGAGACACAATAAATAAAATGGGGTATATTGCATAATATTTTATTGTGGTCTTATACATAAGGAAGATTTTATTCTTTTATTATTCTATAAATCTATCACATGCTTTCACTGGGAACATTGTGTTCACTTCTGGTCATCCCACCTGAAAAATATGGAGCTGGAAGCAGACAAAGATTGGGGTAAAAACATTCCTACCTTTTCAGCACCTCTCAGTGAAGCCAAGACACTAGGAAAATTTAAAAAGGGGACCGTGATTTACTTGGGTAAAAATGTGGATTTGTTTGTCATGACTGACCACTTTTTTTAACTGAATTATGCTCAGGCTGCAGGTTCAGCTCACACCTTACCTGATATCTGGCAATGAACATATAATGTATAATATAATACAGAATTATACGGATTCATAGAGAGATTCTCTCATTCTTCAGGAATGCTTTCTCAGGTAGAAGGGTTAGGATGAAACTGGGTGCTCACTATATGAACACTGTTTACTATATGTGGTTGGGATTTTTGGCTTTTCTCTTGAAGCATGTGACTCAGGACCCTTTCAGTGACTGAATATGCACCCAGAAGGACCTCGGTTGCTGCAGTACTGCAATAACTGCATCTAATCTCTCTCTTTCCTGCTGTGTTTGTTGGAGAGTTAAGTGTTTTGACCCCTTATAAACATTTTTCTGGTAGTAATGGGGGTTCACTGCAATCACTGATGGGCTCTGGAAGAGGATTTATTTCTCTCCATCAAACACAGTGGCTGTGAATAAGAGTCTTACTGCCTTCTCTGCAGAGCCCAAGGTGTCTGCTGAATCCCCAGCCCCAATGTCTCTGCTGGCCTGTTGCGCACAAAACAACTTTGTGCAAGAGTTCATATCTTTAACATCATAATATTGGCAGGGAGAGGTGTTTTAATACTTACGAGACCATTTGGTAGGTGGCATAAGTGCAAGCCGGTCCTATGACAGCACAGCCAAGTGTGCCACTATTCTGCAAGAGATCAGAAAGGGTCAGCAGTGAGGACAGTGCAGAGGGCTGTCAGAGAGAACAGGGTGGGAGAACGAAGAAAACTACAGAGTTTAAGAGGGAGTCACAGAACTTACTCAATACAGGCAGGAGTAGAGAAAGAAAGGAGCTACAGAAAGGTTAAAAGAACAAATCTGGAGCAAAGGAAGGAACAGTCACAGAGCGCTATCTAAGAAAATAAAGAGGACAGAATAGCACGTGTGAGAGTATGACCTTCACTGAGAGATATGAGAAAACTTTGTGGGAACTAAATTCTTGATCTGCAGAGTGGAAGCAGTAAGGGAGGAGCAGAGCACATGTTAGGATTAAAATGCATAATAAATGCACCAGTATGTTGCAATCGCAGATAAGGAATTACATACCAGAACGGCGCTTGCACTCAGAGCAGACAAAAAGTTTGGAATTTCAAGATACTGTGTATCAGAAATGAGATTATTTATGTGCCTATGAAGCTTTCATGAAAAAAGTCCTTTCACGACCATCAAAATTAATGAGGCCTGATTTCCAGTTGGTTTATGTGTCATGATTGACTTTTGATTAACTAAGAGTGTAGCATGTGCTCATACATTGTTAAGTATGAGAGAATTCACACTGGATTGACAAAGCTTCACTCAGAGGCTAAAGTTATTAGACATCAGCAAATCCACTGAAACACGCTTTCTTGAATGTGTTGAAAGGCACCAATTGTATTTCCCAGCATTAGGGTATTCACATCTTTTCTCCATGTGACTTCTCTGATTTCTAGTAAGAAGTGAGCACACATTTCATCATTGCCCTCTGGACATAGTTCCATGAGTGTTTCTTTGGTAACAGTGCCAGTCTAACAGTCCCTCTACCTCAAGCTGCACATTCTCATCCTCGCACAGCTCTCCCCTTTGTGCTGGCACAAGTACTTGAGTAATCTCACAGTGAACCAGATGGGGGAAAAGATCCAGCTGGAAATAGCCTTTTTTTTTTCTGCTTGGGCTGTTTGGGTGTTTATTTTTAGCTGGATTACTTTGGCTGTGTTGCCACACACAGAGCTGTGCAGATATAACAGAGGGAGTAAGCAATTGGAAGCAGGAGGCTGCTTTAGCTGACACTGCCATCAAACGTCTAATAACAGCCTCTGGGGTCTCCCTCTAGTATTTGACCGCTTGTCTTCACAAAGCCTAAAGGAACATCTTGTCTTTGAAAACTCCACCTCCCTGTCAAATTTATTTGGAACTGAACTACAGATTCAAAAATCAGCGAAAGACAGACAGACATAATAACACAGACACATACATATACATACACCACACACAAGGAAGAAGTCTTTTCTTCTTAAGAAATTAGCCTAAAAGAAGCCTGATACTCACATAAATTTCCTTGAGGAGCTCCATACCTTCACAGGTGCTGGTACGACAGCCTTGTGAGACATACAGTGGTGAGTTAAAGCTGTGGAAGGTGGCATTGACTTCCACTTGTATTCCTGCAACACAGAGGTAGAAGAAAACGGCATCATGAGATGTAGATAACTGCTAATATACTCTGTCCCTCTTTTTTCGACACAGGTAGTCTCATGCTATGGTGTTTCCAATCCCAAAAAAACTACCGGAAAGTCCACCTACCTAACTCCCACTACTTAGTATGGGATTGCAGAATTTGCTCCAGTGTTGACTTCCTCTACTGAGTATTAACTATTGGTCATTATCAGATAAAGATTTTTAGAGTTCTGTAGGAACTAGCTGAGACACCATTTTCCAAAAAAATTGAAAAAAAAAACCACTTCAATTAGCAGGCAGGAGGAAAACGGAATCATTTTTCAAGGACCTTTTTGTCCCTAGATATTCTAGGGAGTGACGATAGATTGGTGATATTGAAAGAAGTAAGATATTAAAGTGAATAAAAGCATCATCTACAGTGAGTCTGAATGAGGACAAAAAACATATGGGCTGCAGACTCTTCACACTTCAAGTCATAATCTGATCAAGAGTTGGGGGTCAAGATGAAAAGTCTTCTCCAACAGTACAGGCTACACCAACCAGGAGAGGAGAAGGTCTCACTTTTCATATGGTATATCTCTCATAGTCTAGCAATTATGAGATAGGTTGAATTAGTGCTAGGTTCTGCTGCAAGGACAGCTCAGTAACCGGACTGGATGGATCACTGGTCTTGTGTAATCCCGTGTTCCCAATCCCAACTGAACATCTCCAGAAAAGAATGCAGGAAGAGTCTGCCCAGCTTCCATGAAAGCCAGTGTAGTTCTGCCTATAGCATTTCTCTTTTCACAGAGGGAGAGCCATTACTTCTGTAGGAGCTACATAGGGAGGGCGGACAGCCAAGGAGCCTGTCTGAGAAGCAGTTTGCAGAAGGTCAGATCAGTAGAGAGCTGTAGCATTAAGTCTGACAAGAAAACACAGTGGGAAAGGGAGAGTCAACACCCATTGCCTTACCTGCCATCTGGAATTGCCCTCGTATCATTTCCAAGGCTTTCTCCACGGCTGACCTCAAATCAGGACCAGTTGCTGGGAAATCCATGCTATCCATGAGCATCACATTGATCACATAACTGTCGTCACTACACTTGTTCGAACCAACTTGTTGCAGCAGTGGGAGCAAGAGAAATAAAGGCCAAATGGCCAGCTGCAACATCCGTTGCTTCATCATTGTTCAGTTTAGACCCATTGTGTGTGTTCGCTCTTTTCTCTTTCTCTCGGAGATACTCAGGTATCTCTCTGAGATCTCCCTCTCAGATACTCTACATTGATTTTTTTTCTGAATAGGATGGAACAGATTTCCACGCTGCAGAGTCAAACATAGGCTATACAAGCCTCCTCTCAGGTGCTTTCCTATCCCCTTTTCTGTCTTCACCTCTGCCTGTCCTTCTGGTGTTGTAGGTGGCACTTCTGTTTGTTAACAACAGCAGAACTCAGGTAAGGCCAAAGGTTGCTGTGAATGTTTGCTCATGGAAAGGCCGAGGCTATAAAACTGAAGCATTACCCGAAACCTTGCCTGATAAGGACACTAACTTCTCATCACACTGATGGGCTGAGAGAAGGAAGGAGGAGGGGGCAAATGGACCGTAAAACAGGCTCTTTAAAATAGAAATAAAATAAAAGGTCTGCTAAAGCCTAGAGGAAAACAGATGGTTGCTTCATGTTTGCATTGCCCTATAATACCATGTCTGTTGGCCGTGCTCATAAACCAAGGGTATATTTTCTTCTGGTAAATTATCAATTTCATTCCTTTAGCTTTTACCATCAAAGTACTTTTGATATCGACAAGAATGCCTGACTTGCAGTCCTCATTGAAGCCTTTGTTTCTGTTGACAGAGAAGGCTCAGCACAAAGCCTGTCTGCTAGTAGTCACCCAGTATTGCACCCCAGAGTGCCCCAGGTCTGCCCTAGAGACATTGCTACCAGGCAGCACAGGCAGCATTGCCCATTCCCACTTTGTCAAATGCCTTCTGAAATGGAGGACAACATCTTCGTATTTTATGTGGTGTGACCTCTTGCACCATGTAGGGATTAGCAATGCTGAAGGGCACGTCCTGGGCCTACGGGACCAAAGCTAGATTGTAAATGGCATCACTAAAAGGTACACACTAAAAGACACCATGGTATTGTTCCTGATTAGGGCTCTAAGGCTTTCTTGAGTACTTTTCCTAAGAATGGTCTCATCATTCTCATTTTCCTGAGAATGGTCTCGGGGAGGGTGGGTATAATGAATGTGAAACAAAAAAAACCAAAACCCACAAGCATTACTGATGAGGGAGAAGTGCAAGGCAGGCGTAAGGTCTAGTTGGAGGCCTGTAGCTAGCAGTGTCCCCCAGGGGTCAACACTGGATCCAGTCTTGTTCAACTTACTCATCAGTGACCTGGAGGAAGGGACAGAGTGCACCCTCAGCAAGTTTGCTGATGATACAAAGCTGATAGGAGTGGCTGATACACCAAAGGGCTGTGCTGCCATTCAGAGGGACCTCAACAGGCTGGGGAGATGGGCAGAGAGGAACCTCATGACATTCAACAAAGGCAAGTGCAGAGTCCTGCCCCTGGGGAGAAATAACCACTACAGGCTGGGGGCTGACCTGCTGGATA
Organism: Struthio camelus; assembly: GCF_040807025.1. Lineage (NCBI taxonomy): Eukaryota > Metazoa > Chordata > Aves > Struthioniformes > Struthionidae > Struthio > Struthio camelus. The sequence goes on from NC_090942.1 coordinate 55,938,995, forward strand.
GCAGCTCTGTGGAGAAGGACCTGGGAGTCCTGGTGGACAACAAGTTGACCATGAGCCAGCAAGTCCAGCAAAGGGGTATTAAGATGATTAAGGGACTGCAGCATCTCTCAAATGCAGAAAGGCTGAGAGAGCTGGGACTCTTCAGCCTGGAGAAAAGACGACTGAGGGGGACCTTACCAATGGGTATAAATACCTGATGGGAGGGTGTAAAGAAGATAGGGGCAGATCCTTCTCAGTGGTGCCCAGTGACAGGACAACAGGCAACAGGCACAAGCTGAAACACGGGAAGATCCCTCTGAACATAAGGAAAACCTTCTTTACTGTGAGGGTGCTTGAATACTGGAACAGGTTGCCCAGAGAGACTGTGCAGTCTCCATCCTTGGATATACTCAAAAACTATCTAGACAGGGTGCTGGGCAACGTGTTCTAGGTGACCTGCTTGAGCAGGGGGGTTGGACTAGATGATCTCCACAGGTCCCTTCCAACCTCAGCCATTTTGTGATTCTGTAATAAAAGGAACCGACAGCTTTCCAAAAAGGAAAATTTTAAATAAAGTGCTGAACGTGACTAGTCTGAATTTGCAAGGTTCTTGAACACCTATAGAAGCTTCTATTTCTCTACTGAAATCTGGACTGAGGCTGTCAGATAATAAATCATTTCACTTTTATTACTGTCCTGAGATAATTTTAAGACAAACAAAACAAGGAAATTAATAATCAACAGTGTAAATAACAGTGCTTTTGGCACAAAACAGAAGAACTGAAATTCCATAGTCTCTTTCATTTGAAAAGCCTGTATTTAAAAGGTGATGCATATACTTCAAATGTATTTGCACAGTAATATTACATGACCCTGTTTTTAATGCCAAACAACAATCGCTTGAATGCTTCTTATACCCAAAAACAGTGAAGACCATGAGCCAGCATTTAAGAGCAGGCCTTGAACACCTCAGCACATCTCATCTAGCATTTGCACTTAGGAATATAGTAATTCTAAATTAACAATCTGGCATGTAAAGATCTAGACTAGTATAGATGGCTGGAGTGACAGACTGAGAACAGAATATAGCCTTTCATGTTGAGATTATCTGATCATTTCTGGCCCATTTTATAGGTATTTGGAAACAAAGTGGTTGAAACTTTTCCCATGTAAGTCAATAGGAGTTTTGTCATTAACTTCAGCATAACAGGATCTGCATTTTTATACTCTTCTTAGCCTGAGAGAAACAATAAGCCTGGATAATGCAAATAGGAGTGTGTATTTTACATTACTGATCATATAGGGAGTATGTAAGGGCTCTGAAGTCCCTCTGTTTTTGTATTTATTCATGTGGTTATTTAGTTTTCATAGCAGCTTTAAAAAGTCCTTTAAAAACAAAAGGAAAGACCAACTATGGCCTTAACACAGCAGTTCTTTTCACCTTCTCCCTTCCCTCCTGCCCCCAGGCTGCCAAAGGGAGTCCCCAGTCAGAACAAGTTATAAATGAGTTGGTGACCTCTCAACTTTTTAATTGTCCAATGTGTGTAGTCCCTCCGCGTCAAATCTCATGACAGGAGCATGCCTTGAGCATCAGGTGATGTGAAGGGGGAGGGACTGCTGCAGGAGATTGCTGCTGGGGTGAAGCGGGTGCTCCTAGGTGCATACTGGCTGACCATGACACTTTCCCTTCCACCTCAGGGCTTTACGCATCAGACACAGTTGCTTGGTGGTCTGATTGGTGACACCTAGTTCACTAGGTCAGCAAGACAAAGAAAAGCTGTGGGGCTGCGCTGTGAGTTATTGATACTGTAGAAGATTGAGAGGGTGGAGAGAAGGAAAGTCGACAAGTGAATCTTATACGTAAGGCACAAGATTTGTTGGGCTGCCATGCACAAGCAAAAACTTTGTATATTTGTGTTTGGTGCTGGGTTTCCACGAAGGGAAAATGCCATATGTTCAGTTCTCACGTAAGGAGAGAGGAGGGAGGCTAAGGGAGTCTAAGGCCCTGCCTGTGCCTGAGGGACCTTCAGTCCCAGGGAATAAAACAGATGAGACACCCATGAGAATCCATCACGCACAAGCTGCTGAATGAAGCTAAGCCCCCAAGGATCCCAGCCAATTTGATGTAAGGGAAAAACTTTTCCTAATGTCCAGTCTAGTAATCTATATGATCAAGAGCTTACCAGTGAGACAAGAGCCAGATGCCCCAAAAGATCTCCCATAACTCTTCATGGCACTGCCTCCACTCTCTCAATAACTGAGGGACATAGCTTAGAAAACTAGAAGTAAAATTATGCATCAGAGGGGAAAAAAGTCCCTTTTGACCACTGCAGGTGATTGAAGCCTAGAGCGCAAGCTTTAATTAGAATTAATGTCTTGCAGCAGAACTACAAGTGACAGGAGCATACCGAAGGCAATAGAGTCCCCCACAATGAAAGAATGAGATATCATGGGGAAGCAGATCAAGAAATTCAAAAACTAGGAAAGTCCTGCTAAAGATACCCTCTCCTGACACCCCAAGGATAGGCCACAACTTTCTCCCAAAAGCTTCCTCAAAACACTTCTTCTAGAACTACTTATTCTCTCTTACAAGATTCCATGTTTAATCACCTTTTAAGGAATAAGATGCTGAAAAAACTGTCTTGCTTCCCTGTTAGATTTTTCTTACTTTAACTTCTAGGCCTCGGTTACTGTTATGCTCCTGTCAGGAAGGTCAAAAAGATGCCAGCACTAAATATTCACTATGTGCAAAATGCTTTAAGTCGGTTCTTCAGTGTTCATCAGTTTGAGTACATCTTTGCAGTCCTGGCTTTATTAACAGTTGATGGAGGTCTTCCCTTAGCTAATACATATATGGATCGTTGAGTACAAAACCTGAAGCTTATAACATATTCTGCCCTCAGAAGCACAGGGACAGTTAACATTCAGATAGGGAGGTTCCTGTATTTACTTATCTGAAAGGAAAATGTAATCCCCTGCCAATAACCATAACACTTGAGCATGTATTGAGTAGTTACAGAACAGCTTAGCAGATCTGTGTAGGTGTTCTTCTCATCTATGTCAGATGAGAAATATTGATGAAAAAATGTAACACTGGTTTTAGTGAAAAGTGATTTTTGGCCCCTGATTCTGGGGAAAACTGTTTGTTTGTTCTGCCCTCTGTTTTATTGGATAATAAACAACCAGATTTTATAGGGTTTAGTTGAAACAGATAATCAGCATTGACTTCCTGATCTAAAACTACTCTGAGTGATTTTCTCGGTCTTCTGGAACATTCAAAGGCATGCGGACAGAGTAACAGAAACCAGAACAGCAAAAAAACCCACTAAGGTGCTTCTTTAGCTCCCTCTGCCTGCGTAAGATTACTCTCCACAGAATATCTTCCAGTACAGTTTTTCAGTGGTTCAAGTGACAGGGCTTTCCTCACTTCAAAGACTTTACTTTTTCGTAACGAGTACAAGAGTCCTGAAAAATGGGGAAAACAGGCCAATCTGGTATCAGTGTAGCAAGCTCATTCTGTAAAAGCGTGACTGTATTCAGAATGAGGCACCACATACCTCCAACACTTTTGGATTCATTTTTAGGATCTTTTCACTGGCATCTAGCCTAATTTCATTTTTACTTAATTACAAACCATTACTTCCACATGACCCACTCATAAAAAATTATCTCCTTCCTTAGAAGGGGGAGAGAGGGGAAAACAGAGAGAAGATATGGAATGAGAATTTCCGATAGCCCATAAGAGCCAAAGAGCTATATGAAAATACCAGCTGCCACCAGAGGAAGATGGCACCACTAGTCCTAGCAAGTCAAAAAACAATGTGGACACATTGTCAGCTTGTCTTTCATTTTATTTGCTACCAAAGAAAACCAATGTAGTATTTTTCTAGCAACTCTTTTGTCAAGAATCAGGCATTGTGATACAATTATCTTCTTTTGCAGAATAAAATATTTCGGCAGTGTCCTTTAAAATGGAACTTTTTTTCTATGCACTTGCTGCTATTATTTATTTTCTCAGTGTCATGTAATTATGATTGTTATGATCAACTTCTGAGTCTCATAATTTTATTTTTATTTTCTCTAGAGCTGGGAACTTGGATAATGCACAAGAATCTGAGGTTTCATTAAAAAAAGAGGGTGCCTGCAAATCTCTAGGGTTGCAAAGTTGGAAAATGTGAAGCAAGGACACAAAAAAATCTGAAAAAAAATTATGTAAATAAAAGGAACAACAGAAGCATTTTTATATTTAATTTTCACTTATTTCAAAGCAAATTTCCTTGGTTTCAGTGGCCATGCTTATGTTTTTGATTAACTGAGGTTGTCAATATTGTTTCCTTAAAATATGGATTTTTAATACAAAATTTGCATAAGATATTGCACCTTATAAGAGTAGTCATATTTAGCCAGTCGAGTAAAATGTAGAAATACCTCAAGCAACACTTGAATTTTCAAGTTCTATCCACTATTAAAATTATTTTGATTGTTTGGAGCCTTAGCAACCTTTTCCTTCTCTTTAAAAAGATTTTTAAAATCACATTGAAGAAAAGAAAATAATAACATTTCTGTTTCATTTGTTTGTTTTCAGTTCTGTTAAAGGTTGGAATAAAAAAATGCGTCTACAGGTAGAAAAGCAAATGTTACAATACTGTAATGTCTGTGCTTTTAAAGAGAGCACGTCACAGGTCTACCCTGCCCAGTATAAAGATGCCTTCTCTAACCTTCAATATTACAGAAACGAGCTAGGACATTAAAGTCATTTTTTCTGTCTTTTAAATGATTTCTGATAATAATATTTCTACTATCTAGATTTGGAAGAAAGTAATGTAAATGATGACAAACATAGCTATATAGAAACTGTATTTGCTTTTCAGAACTTCCTTGGAATTCATAGCTGCTGCCACAGATTAGTGTAGAATTACACTACAGCTGCGAAGAATTGACTGTTCTCATCAGAAGTTACCAATCCAGTAAGAGGAAATCAACAGACATGGACAAGAAAAGCTACAATTGGAATTGCATCATATTACCAGCAGCTTGGGTGGTGGCCCCATTTTCCCATAAGTCTGTGTTGCCACATACTGGAAGACGAAGCTAAATATGTGATATATCATAAATATCTAGCCCAATTAAGAAAGGCTTCTTCCTCTTACCCCTTTCCCAATGCAGGCACACTTTGAAGTCAACATTATTCAGCCATCTCACTTGTACATCACTGAAATAGTAAGAGGTCTTCCCTCTTAACTTCTGATATTGTACTCTTTCTCTATAGGACTGAACATCTCCTCCCTGTGAGGATCAGGCCAAACTGAATCACTGCTGTGTAGTTGCAAATCTGGATTATTCCAGTCAACAGGCTGGGAGAAGAGAAGTGAGATCTTGTGCCTTGTTTTAGCTGCAGTCGGTAGGAACTCAACCAAATCGTCACTGTTTTGATACTCAGTTATGTTCTCAGGCATTCCTGCAAGGCAAAAATGTTCTGCTGCATAGGTTGGATGATATTAGCAAATATAAAACAACAAACATATTGAAAGCATGACCACCTTTAGGAGTAGAAAAACAAGGAGCTCTGCCAGATCTTGTCAGATACAGATGGTGCAAAGGAAATTCCTGCTACCCTTGAAAGAATTAATAGGTGCTCCTTATGACAGTGAACCTGAACCGGTGATAAAAAGAATCCATTTCCCAAAACTTGTCTTTGGCAAAATCTTTGTAGAATAAACAAAAACTCTTCTCTCTGAAGTGATATGCCATGTTTCTGTATCGTACCAACAGAGACAAGACTGCCCCTATATGTCAAAGGCCACAAGGGCTTCAGTTCTTCTCAAGCACTTGTTTATTTCACGACAACCCCAACAAGATTAGGCCAGAGTGAACTATCAGTTCCTGTTTCAAAAAAGTTTAATGGAGAGAGCAGATTTGGCAACACTCTGTATCACCATACGTGTGGATGGGCAAAGAGCAGATAGTCTTTGTCCTCCAGGATTCTTAATATTGAGACAGGCTACAAAGAGGCTATGTTAGTGACTAAAGGGCTTTCAGGAGACATCATCACTGGCCAAATACCAATTCCACTTGCATCATATTCTCCCTCTACCTATGATAACTTTTTCAAGCCAGTAGTAATAGTGCATTATGGTTCACTTGTGCTCACCAGAAAGTTACCAGCACATGATATTCACAGATTCCTGGACTAAACAGAGAAAGGCCATCTAAGGAAAATGGAGAAGTGATGGATGTGTGGTTTGCTGGCATAAGAAGCTCTCAGGTGTAGTGAGATTATAACCTAAGGTTTCCATAAACTACAGTGCTGCTTGGTAGGTATAAATGGCACAATCAGGTAATAGGGGATACAGGGCATTTTGATCGAAACCCTCTGTATGGAAGCTTCTTTCTGCCTAGTCTCAGTTTGAGTCTGGACACCTGGACTGCTGATTCAGTATTTGCTACAGTTGGAATGGTAGAAAACTTTGGTAGGCAATAGACAGGAACAAGTTAGTAAGGTAAATGGTTGTTCCATGTGAAGTTAGAAAACCCTGTTAACTCTAAAAACTATTTCAGAGGGTTTTCAGGCTCCTAACCTATCTTCAGAGATTAAAGCGCTATAGATGCTGGCTAGGGATTACATTATGTCCTTATACAAGTTTGATTTAGGATGTAAGGTCTCAACAGCTAACCCTAGCACAGTGAGAGGTGATGGATGATGAGGAGATGGCAGCTTGATGAGGAAGGCCAATACATGAGCAGCAGCGTAGCTAACGGCAGCTCTCAGCAGCAGGCCTTCTGCCTGGGGCCGCTTTACCAAGCCACCTGAAGTCTCAAAAATGCACTGAACAGATGAAAGACATTTAAAATTAAATCCAGAGTTCAATAGGGTCAGTCAAACAATATTCAAACATTCTAATATTCAAAATAGCAAAGTCAGGTGGAACAACAGAGCTATTTCCAGAGTAACAGAATGTATATTTTTCTTTTCAGTAGAAGACTGCTCTAGACTCACCAGGACATAGCTCCGTCAAGTGAAAGAACATAAGTTATCTGTAACATGCAAACATCTCTTCTGTTTCACCCTTAAGAATGCTAAATGGCTCAAGTATGTAATAATTCATGTATTGGAGCAGTATAGCTACTTGAGCGACACCTGAACATAAATGTCAGTCTTCTTAAACTCTCTTTTTATAAAACATTAGGTAAGTCTACATTATGTGTAGAATGGCATGGTGAGATTTTCAAGCCAGTTCCTGCCTGACCCTGTAAATCCATGTAGCAGTGGAATACAGTGAACAAGTCCTGGACCGGTACAGCTTCGTTCTTTGAGATATAGCACTTGAAATGGTCTTTCTGACCCGGGTAAGTTGATACAGATCCAGCTAATCATGCAATGCATTGCATTTTCAGTTCAGGGAGTGTCTTGTGCTGGGGCAGTTTGGATCTGCACAATTTGCTGGTTGCGTCTCCCCCGATTCCCCAGTTCTGCATATATAAAATTCCATACACTTACCTAAATATGATGTTGAAATCCAACACAAGAGTGGCTTTTAAGTTACACTTACTAGCTTGATTAAAGCTTGATGACAGGTTAGGTGCTGGAATTATTAGGAAAGTTCTGAAGGTGCAGTTCCCATAAATCCATACCATTACAGTCATTGACATCAATGAAAAATGAAGACATGCATTCTCTTACCACAATAAAGGAAAAAAAAAATCAGAATTTGATCTTTACCGTGTGGGGTCTTTAAAAACCAATGACTGTTGTTCTTTGCTATCTTGAGTTGGGCGGGCAATAGAGACCTGATAAGAGCATTAAACGCACACGTGATCTTCACCTCCCTGTAAGCTAGTCTTTGCTGTCAACTTAACATATTTCACCTTTTCTCATCATGGGCTTAATCTTGTCTATTCGGGGCATATTAGGACTCCGATGTTGCTGATACCAGATGAGAAGAAGCAAATCTTACTCTTCAAGCTCCTTGCTTTCATAGGAATCATTTCCCTTTTACTCATCCCAAGGGATTGCCTTTGCGGCTCTGGCAGGGGGACATTTCATTACTCTTGCTTTTGCAAATCATTTATCTTGAGAAGCTGTCAGATGCTCTTTCAAAGATAAAAGAGAGAGAACGTGGTGAAGGATCATTACTACAAATAACGTGATCTTAACCAGAAATTACAGCAACTGAAGCACGTGATCATTGCTGGTGCAAAGGTCACTTTTCCTATCCTCTTGCTTTGGCTATGTCATGATTCTCTCCACATCTTGCCTTTCCCTTTTCTCCCTTTTTTTTATGTCTGTTTCCCTATTTTCTCACCTTTTCTCAGTCCTCCCTTTCTATGCTCTGATTTTTCGTGTAAATACTCATTATGCTTTCTCATGCTTATCTTCGTATTTAGTCCCGGTGAATGACTTCCCTTCTGCTGCTATCAGCATAAGTCAACACCCTCTCTCCCAGTAGTTCTGTGTGGGAATAAACAAGATCATTAATCATTTTACAGCTCACAGCCTCCAAGATAATGCCACTGACTAATAGACTGGTGCTAGTAGGAACTGCGGCAGTTTTCCAATGTTATTGATAGAGAAGGTAAACTTCTCAACTTGGCTTTAAATTACAAAGTGTCATCTTGGCATTTCATATAAGGAACAAGATTATAACATCTCTACCTCCTTTGGTTTGCACGTTAACAGCAATTGCATCAAACTTGCTAAAAATATTTGAATGATGCTAGTGAGAATACAGGATTGAATGACTTCAGCTCTCTTACACAATTGACTGGAGCGCTGGATTTGAATGGAAAGACTCCTACTGCTCTGAATGGGTTTTAGACCATTCCTGCATGCAGAAAGCCCTTACCAATTACCATAATGCAGAATTCTAGCCTTTTGTCCCCTACTTATGTCCCTCATGCATGACATACCTGCAGAAGTCAAGAGAAAACTAAATTTTTATGATCTATTCAATCTATAGCCTATCTGTTGAGATGTGCAATTAATAATTTGCAGCCCTTCTGATGGCAGTCTGTGATTTTGACTGGCAGCTAGCTGTAATTAGACTGGGAAATCACCAGCTTAGGCTATCACTTTTCTGTATAAGCCCCAAAGTATAAACAAGTGAGGCTGGACATGAAATCACAACCAAAGTCACCACCTGGTCCTTTAATACTGCTGTAGACCTCACATATAATGGAACGATCTGACAGGCAGAGTTACAGCTTTGCCTGCTGAGAACATGCCAGAACAACTCAATTTCAATCACGCTGAAGTCGCTAAGAAGGAACCTCGCTATTAAATGTAACCAGTTGAGTGACCTTGTGACCCAGTTGAGAGTTTTCCTCCATTGAAGTCAATATTTTAATTGTATTTAGTATGTTGATTCTTAGAACAGTAGGATCTTGGGAAAGAATCTACATAAAAAGGATGGAAGAATGCAATGTAGAAAAATTGTATTTTCAGTTACATTACTTTTTAAAAATAATTCTGTTTAATCATTCTGTCTGCTTGCTTGCTTGCGACTCAGTCAAAAATGTAACACCTCCACCAGTGAAACCTTTTGCTCCTTCTATTTCTCCTCCTTTATCCAGTTTATTACAACATTTGTATGCTGAAAGAAATTCAGACCAAAGTCTTCATTGCTCTTGGCTTACTGTACAAAGCCAGAGTATTCCATGGCAGTACTGAAAATTATAGTTCAGGAATTATTGCAAGGTATTTACAACAATTATTATTTTCTTTCAGTTTGAAATAAAATACTTCTGAGACATTGTTTAAGATCTGGAAGGAAAAGGTCATCTTAAAATATCCCTGTCAATCGAGATGTTTTTCTTGATTTCACAGGGCTCGATAAGGACACTCTTAGACCTGATAATGTTTCTGGCCTGCAGAACATTTTTTTCTGTTAGATAATAGAAAATCCTAGACAACTGATAAGAAGGTAAATATCTGTATTATATGAATTAGTTTACATATGCAATCTTGACAGTGTAAAAAAAAAAAAGACTAAAAATCAAATATTTATCTGAAAAGGTAACACATTCAGAATGTGTTATGGAAAATGAATTTTCTCCTGACAGAAGGAATGCATTACTTAACAGAGAGGTAAGAGCTATTAAAGGAGGCACAATCACTGGCACATGTTCTTTATCACTTTAACTGAATAACTCAAAATTCATTTCTTGCAGAGAAATCCTCTACTGGAGAACGGGTAACAAGCCTTCCTTTTTTATGGCCTGTGGTATGAAAGCACATTCATAGGCAAGGGCCATCATCACAGTTCTACTGTGTTCCCATGGTTGTGGGTTGCAGGGCAACCTCTCAGGGCCAGTTGTTCCAGGGTCAGGTTGGCTTGAAGTGACTAGGAGAATGTGAACGTGAAACCCGCTCTCCAGAAAGAAAACACACAGTTCTTCATTGCTGAACTACATTACGATTGACTGCAGCGTGATGGGGATATATTTATTCTTACAGAAATCTCTCTAAGCAAAAGCTTGCTTGCTTCTGGATAGAGTGCAAAATATTTTTCTTCTCATGGAGGGCACAATTCTAGAAATGATGTTACCTGACAAGTCCTGTCAATGGGTAGGTATTTTTTGGTTAGCTGAGATGTCAGCAGTAGTGTAATGTATTGCTCCTCTTCACTGGAATTGCTAATGGTGCAATTCAGGCAGTACAAAAATGGAAGTTCAAGAATTTCCACCATCTGGTGTTTCTCTATAACTAAAAGTGATTTATCTCATTTGCAGCAAACTGCAGTGTCAGAGATGCTGCAGGAAACAAGGTCACAGCTGTGCTTGAAAATTCTCCAGGATTTGCCAGAGAGATCAGGTATTGTATACAGTTAAAATATACACAGCCTGTATACCTAACATTTCATATTATGCTCTCTATGCTCCATAATTATAGAAATATAGATGGAGTGGCTATGTTTATTTCAGTGAAGTATAAACATCTGTGCATTATCATTATCTGTCAGCTATGTAGCATCCTAACAAGTGAACATTAACATCACAAATCCAGCAAATCTGTGGTTCTTTATTGGAGCACAAAACAGTCCTGCTGGGTCAGGCTAAAGATAAGTATGCTCTGGTGTCCTATTTCCTACATAAGGTCCCAACATGAGACCTCCTGGTCAAAGTCCTCCTAACTCTGGTGAAGACGGCCAGATGGGGGGATTCTGGCAATGATGGAGCCTATTTCCATTCCTTCAGCCGTTCCTATCTACAAGTACCACGGAGCAGCGAACACCGGGTACAAGGTTATGTGATTAAAGGCTCATCTCCATAAACATAAAGGAGCACAGAGGAACAATGGCAGGGAGAGAAACCCAAATAACCTAAGCACCCGGACCTGGCTCCTCATAGGACTGTCACAGGACAGCGATGAGCCCACTCTCCTCGTGTGAAACCCACCAAGATGAGTCAATGAGATGGTCTCTGGATCACCTTTCAGAGTGAGAGAGGGTTACCGACTACAGGGGTATAGGACTGATTATGGGATGTGGGGGAAGAGTATTTTGGCATTGCACAAAATGTATTATGGGATGTTTAGGGGAAGGACCAAAGGTGGAGAAAGAGAGAGATCAAGGTGACTGGGGGAGAAACCAGTGTGGGAAAATGGAGGGATGAGGGATAAAAGGGCTGATCACATGTAAACATGTTGCTGGCCAGTACGCTTGTCTGGCCATGCCCTGCCCCTGATCACCACAATCTGTCCTAATTAAATTCAATTTCTAACTATTTTCCTGGGTGAGAGGACTCTCTACTCTGTGTGCATGTGTGTTTATGGAGGTCTAAGGACCAGCAACTGAAACTGGTCACAGGTCATAGGGGCCTGTGTATCTGGAGTGTCAGCAACTGGAGAGGCTGGAATGTGTGCATCCTGTGTAGGTGTGTATGTCCAGGGGTAATCACTAGCAAACATCAAGCTGGACTAGCTGGCAAGCACAATAAGAGGCCTGGGAGACAAATATTGGAGCAGCCATAAGCCTTGCCAGATACTGGAGAGATCAGAGTGGTCCAAGAGTTAGCTACTAGAGGGTCCAGGAGGTCCAGCCCAGCTACTGCAGATTGTGAGGTCTGGGGGTCAACTGAGAGACTCTTTTGCATGTGTGTGTGCCTCTGTGCACAAGGCAATTGGAGACCAGAGGATCCACAGGCCAGCAACAGGGTAGGCTGAGTGTTTAAGGCCAGTTACTGGAGGGATCCATAATATGTGTGTGTTTGTGCATGCATTTGTGTGTGCAAGGGGGTCTGCATACCAGGAAATGGAGAGAAGCTTTGGGTCTTGGGGGCTTGCATACCCAAATGTTAGCAACAGGGGAGACCAGGTGCCACTTACTGGATAGAATGAATGTCTGAGGCCAATTACTGAGGGAATCCGTAGTGGGTGTAGGGAGGGACGATGTCTGAGCACCAGCAATCAGAGTGGGGCTTCAGACCTCAGGAGCTCAGGTCCAGGTGCCAGCACCTGGGAGGAGCCGGGGTCCAGAGGCCAGCTACTGGAAACACCAAGTGTCTAAGGCCAGCTACTGGTAGGATCCGTATTGTATACAGGTATACATATTTTCCACCAATGGACTTTCACTCTGATCAGCCAGAGAGGAGGACAAGATGAGGCCATTGCTGCTGTGCTTCCGTGAGGGCTGTGTCAATCTGCACGGCTGGACGTGTATACATGTATGTATTGTGCGTACATATGCACGTGTGACCACTGGGAATAAATGCTCCACCTCACTACTCACTGAACCTGGGAAAATGCAGCTGTGGCAGCCTCGCCTCTATCAGGCTACTGCATTTGGCAGCTCCTAACAGTGGACGTTGCTCTGCTTGATGTCCATTTCCGGCTATCTACCCGTGCTCTCTTTTTTCATTTTTCATCCTTGCAATTATTTGGTTTTCTCAGGACTTTTTTTCTGCTCTTCCTTTGATGACTGAGGAAAATCAACAGGACAAGTGGCCATACAGGGCCACAGCATGGCTGAGGTTGGAAGGGACCTCTGGAGATCATCTAGTCCAGCCCCCCTGCTCAAGCAGGGTCCTCTAGAGTGCGTTACCCAGGATGGTGTCTAGACAGCTCTGGAATATATCCAGGGAAGGAGACTCCACTCCCTGCCTGCACGGTGATCAGGCATCACGTTGGGGCCACACAGCTGGGCACCCCTCAGCCCCAGGCCTCCCTATCCCACCACGGCCCACAGGGAGGGCGACGGTGACCTCAGCACCCCGAGCCCTGGTGGGAGCACCGTAACATCCCCACAGCGTTGCTCCGGTGCCGGGGTTATAGAGACTGCCCGCCAGCATTGCTCCCCACCCCCCATCCCCTTCAACACCACCTCACTCCCCACCCCTCCTCCTCTGCCCTGGCGCCATCTTGGGCACCGACGCCCCCGCTCGACCACGCCCCCGCCCGCTGCCGCGGTCGCTTTTGGGGCCGCCGCAGCGGAGGCGGAACCGTGGGGGGGCGGCGCCTGGCGCCAGCCGGCGCCTCTTCACCGCCGCGCCTCCGCCATCCGCCGTTACCACGGCAACGGAGAGGTCGGCGGAGCGGGGAGCCCGGGCCCGGCGGCAGGATGGTGAGAGGCGGCGGGGAAGGCAAGCGGTGGGGGCGCGGCGCGGCCCCCCGGCCCAGGGTGGGGGCGTCCCGGCGGAGCCCCGCTCTGACCCGGCGGGGCCCCGCTCTGCTCTCTGCCTAGATGCTCTCCCGGGCTAAGCCGGCCGTGGGAGGCGCCCCGCCGCCCGCAGACCGGCGGAGGAAGAAAGGGAAGAAGGTGCCGCAGCTGGAGGAGCTCCTGGCCCTGCGGGACTTCACCGGCGCCATCGCCTTGCTGGAGGTAACGGCCGCGGCGGGTGTCCCGGCGGCGGGAGGGTGGCAGCGCCGTCACCGGGGCTGAGCCTCCCCCGGCGGCAGAGGGCGGCTCGCCGGGGCACCCCTGCCCTGCGCGGTGTTTCCCGCCGCCTCCCTCCGAGCCGTTAGGCCCGTTGTGCCCGTTTTGGCCGCGGCACCCTCGCGGGTCTCTCCGGCCGCGCCAGAGCTGCCTGCCGCTTCCCTTGGGGTGGCGCTCCACCCCGGTTATCAAGTTATCCGTGAAATAAGTTGGCCTAGCGTTACCTCTGATTAACGGGCGCGCTGTGGGTGAGCCTCTCCGGTGGTACAAAACGCTCGTTAACGGGCAGAATTCTTAGGCGCTGTCTTCCCTCCGCAGTTCAAGCGGCAAGTGGGTGAGCAGGAGGAGGATGCCGACCTGTGGATTGGATACTCTGCCTTTCACCTGGGGGACTACAAGAGAGCACTGGAGGTGAGGTGAGGTGAGGCAGTCCTGCTCCCTGCTGCAGGGAATCAGGATGCGGTCCTAAAGCGATGACAGCAGGTGGGAGATATTCTGTGGTAGGGAAGAACTCTGTCAGGCTGTTAAAGTATAAACCTACAGTAATAAGGCCAGCAGTGTAGAAAGCTGTTTGGATTGAGAAAGAGGTATTTGCTCATGAAATTAGACCCTTTTTTTTTTTTTTTAAATCTTGCCTGCTGTGGTTTAATACTTACTCAGTAGCCTAATTTGCTGTTTTTAATGTCATAGCATGTGTCCTAAAGTTTCCGCTTCCTTTTTGCAGATAACTTTCCTCAGTTTTGTTTTTAGATTTTAGTTTTATCTTCAGCTTCATCTTGTAGCTAATCTGTAATATACATGCTTCTTGTTTTCCATTCTTTCTTCCCAGGCTGATATTTCTGGACCTTTAATGTACTTTATTGTTCTTCTATGTATTTTCTTATATTAGATGAAATGAAATAAAATATTCTTATTCTCAAAGAGTTGATTTCTCAAATATGTGTAAATCATCAATACTTACAGCAGCACTACATGGTGCATCTCTTTCATGCAGGAGTCCCTTTGCCATTCTTTGTCTCTTATGTTTGTTTATGTCTCCACTGAAACTGAATTTGTTGCCAATCAATTTGTTGTCAATGAATTTTTTTTTTTTTTGCCAGAGTTACTGAGGTTGTTTTCTTTTTCGTTGCACGTTTCTCCGTAGAAGTCTAACGGATTTGTGTTGCCTAGCTTGCTGTATACCTCTGAGAGTACATGTGCGCTGAGTATGAAGAATCTAGGTGTGCACACCAGTGCAAGGGAGTGTTGTGGAGTGTGGTGTGGAGATACTACAGGGGCTGCACATAAGCTAGAGAAGATCTGGAACAGTGGTCTGCTTGAGTAGTGTTTCTCTCGTTGCTGTATTTCTACAGATCTAAACTGGTGGGTCCACGCAATGCTGTATTGTACCAGTTAGGCTTACTAGTTTCAGCCTATGACATCTAGAGGAGGACTTCATCACAATCCCCTGTGAAGTATAGGTGTGCTCCATGCATTTCACAGCCTTTTAACTCACCTTCACTGGGAGAATTATTTAGAACAGGTGATAATTTGAAGTATTAATGAAAAAAATTAACCATTGAGAAATAGATTATGGAGTAATGATAATATTTTCCCTTTTAGATGAAATTAGATGTTCAACTACAGTAATGCATGGTCACATGCACAAGGCTCAAATGTGAGGCTGAAATTGAATTTATTTTTTCTAAAACTTCCAAGTAGGATCACAGAGATGTTCCACTTTCCCTTTGCTGTAGGAAATTGAAGAGGAAACATCTGTTTGCATTGAATAATTCTACTGCCAACAAATTGACAGTAGCTGCAAAGTAGTATATAATATAGAGGTAACAATATTCACATTTAGTTGTGTAGTTTGAAGAGTATGAATGTAATGCTCAATGGCTTTGCTTAGTTATAGCTAGATGTTAGGTGCTAATAGGGAATAAAAACTTAAAGAAAAATATTTGTATACATATAAAACTAGCTTGGAATCTCCTTTTAAATAAATGCTGCTGTTTTGAATACCTAGTAGGTGCTTATATAGCCAGAATAGTTTTTAGATGTTCCCTTCAATGAAAGAATAATTGCATTATTTTTGCAGAGATCAGATTTTACTTGTCTGTGGTGTTTGCTTCACCACTAGGTGATGCTCTTAATTCAGACTTTATAAACTGCAATACACTCAGTCTTTCAGTCTTTCTGCACTAATAGGGACATTAAAAGGTTTTTGTGTTTCAGGGAATTAGCAAGGTTAGGAGTTGTTGTTTGTTTTTTTTTGTTTTGTTTTGGTAGTGAGAGATCATAGGGCCTATCGTGACTCATCACTGTGCCAAAATTAATACTAAAGCTGAAAAGATACCTCTGTCACTTTGACATGTGAGAAACGAGCCTGTGCCTCTTGACTTAGTTCCTTTTGGGATGCAACATATGCACTTGTACTTTCCTACTTTCTAGCAATCGAGGGATAGTGCATGAGTTCAGTCTGGAGACTGAATTCCCTTATTTATTTATGTATAACTTCAACTTTGAAGCTGATAACTGGAATGCTGCATCTTCACTGCAGGCCTTCTTGGTGCAGTCAAGGACAAATTCCTTGATTATTTATACCCTAGACTTTGTAGCACTCTTTGGGATGTGCTGAGAACTTTGTAAATCAAAAACTATGAGCAGAAATTTGTGCAGGATTCTCTAGAGTAGTATTACACGCAGTCTAAATGATTCACAGTCATGAGTGCCTGCAAGTGAAAAGGCATAGTCTGCCATACATTCCCAGTCCATGACTTATCCCTCATACCTGGTGGGATTCCACAGAAATTCTGCTGCTCAGTAATCCTTTAATCTATTATGGTACCATCATGGTGAGCCAGGCATGCTGGTTGCATGGCAGCTTTTGGGTAGCCTTAGGAGTTGGGGTGAGGTGGACATCACCATCTACTGTGAAAAGTAGAAAAAACTGGAAGACACACAGAGCTCTACCTCCAGGAATATGTCCAGAGAGAATGACCACAAAATATCTGGCACATCCGCATGGAGGTCTTCTCTTGTAATAGGCATGTCAACAGTGAGATAATCTCTAGGTAGAGCTCTACCCTCAGCTTAGCGAGGATCACGCTTCACCCTTCTTAGTAGGCAGATGCCTTTCTCAAAGGATGTAATCACTGACGATGACCTGGTAGGATTATCATTGGCACTGTGCACCAGTTCACCAGGGACTGTCAAGCTTCCTACACTCATAAGCAGGTTTTTACTAACAAGGCGGGGTGGGCCACTGTCTTCCTAGGATAGCAGGATCTAATCAGTTTTCTGGAGCCTTCCACCTCTGCTATCCCTAATGAGAGGAAAAAAAAGCCTGCCTTTCTACCACAATCTATTCATATCACTGATCTTAAACCTTTCCAGAAAAAAAAATTGTAATGTTACTGAAGGACCAAAGGATCAGAATCAGAACATCAGTCTGATGAGTCTCTTTTTGGGCTGCCTTATCTTATAAGATGAGACAACTAGGAGCTAAGAACGTGAAGGTTATAAGACGTATTTGAGATATTAATGATTTAATTGGTGAGGATAAGCATGTTACTAGGAACAGGTTTCACATAGATGTCCCACACACATACATTTGGCTTAGGCATGTGGGATGCTAGCATGATACATCTTCCAAATATGGTAATGCTTAGAAGTTCTCCTGCATAGGCAAGCCACCTTGGCCCATCAGCTGCACATTATGAGAGCAGAGCGTGATCTCCTAGCCAGAGCCTTTAACGCGTTACTTCTGTTGAATTCTCATAAACCACAGTCAGGGATTCAGATAGCCTTTGTGATCTGCTGTCTCCATCCTAGCAAAGATTTGTGAGCCATTCCACTTCTTGACTGGGCAAGACCTCCTGCCTACCCCAGTTTGACTCAGGATGACTTTGGTTAAAGAGTGAAGCTTGAAAGGAACAGGGGTATACTGGGGTAATGGCTCATCCATGAGGAATATCTGGCCTTGCTCCAGTGCTTCTAGTAGAAGTATGAGAAATCAGGAACACTCAAGTTACTGATAGCTGAAGCAGAAAGTAAAAGATGGATCTAGCTCAAGAATGTAAAAGATAGGGTACAATGAATATCTCCCACCTCCTTTGAGTACTTGTAAGGCAGTCCCTCAGGTTGCCCTGTTTCTTGGCTCGTTAGGGGTTATATTTACGTTCTTGGAGAATCTAGACAAGTACTGAGGCCAGCAGGGTTCTGCTTGGTGCCCTCAACATTGCTCCTAGGTAGTCAACCTGGCAGCGTGGGTCTGAGGAAAGCTGTATGTGCCTGTGTATTAGGGTGAGAGGCAGAGAAAGGTGAAGTAGCAAGAAGCTGCTATGCTTCTGGTTGGCAAAAGTATGCCACAGGTTGACTGTTGGAAGGCCGTTGGTGTCCTTACAGAGAGGAGGGAGGAAAACTCTCCTGGGGAGGAGTATTTGAGCGACGGTAATGTTGAATACCCTTTAATGAGTAAATGGGCAACAGCATAATCTGGGTTCATGGCCCAGAACTGCAAGGTAGGGAGGACTAATGATCGTCATTTTTATTTACTGTGTTTCCACGGATTCACATTGGTACTGCTAGAGTAGTGTCTATTTATTACTTGCTTTGAATGGCCAAGCCAGAGCATGACTTGTGTTTATGCACTTTGTCTTTTCTAATTAATCTGCTTGAAGCCATAGCCCGAAGAGACCTCTGGGTGCATTTAATCTGAATGGATTTTGAAATATTCCAGATGGTCCTGATAAACAACAATGGCCTGTCTCTCAGGGCTCTGTGACAGGCCTATGTTAAGACTGGACTGGCCTCAGTTGGAAGAGTTAGTCTATGTGTACAAGTTTTCTTTGAGGGTTTTGATTTTTTTTTAAAGTCTTCTCGAAGGACAGCTAGCCCCTGACGTACTAATAAGACTGGGCCAGCTTTCAAGGACACACCTTACCAATAGCTTCTCTGTTTGGGAGCACTGTTTACTTTCACTTGGCAACAGAAAAAAAAAATTTAGGCTTGCAAACTAAACTTTGTTGTCGTCAGCATGTCTGTTCTGGGGATTCACTGCCCTTTGGGCATGGCCTTAGCTTATCTAGCACTGTGTATCTGTGCCTTTACCCCAAAGGGAAGAAGACTCCCGCCAGTAGTGTCACTATCTGATAAACTCTCACAGGGGAAAGGAAAATCCCCACTCTCATGTTTGGAAGTGGCAATTGGAGTTGGCAATGGGGTCTGTGTTGTTGTTTGGGGTGAGAAGTTTATGATGGCTGGGAAGTGACAACCTGGCGTGACCCAGCCTGTTTGCCTTATGCTGCCTGTTGAGCATGGCTGGATGGGGAGCAGGAACACCAGCAGGAGGCACTTTCACAAAGATGATCCTTCATAATAATTTAACAGACACTTGACAGAGGGAAAAATGAAATCAAGGGATCTCCCTACCTCTATTTTTAGTACTCTGTTCTTATGCAGAGCAAAGATGTATCAGGAGTATCACTGGTCAGTATCTGCAAAGTGTTTTTCTTTTCATTAAAAAATAGATTGAAAGATTGATTTGCTCAGGCTTTGACTTTTTCAAAAATAACAGGAAGTGAGACAGTTTACATGACAGTGTTAAAGGAGATGTAATGAATGTGGATGTGTAAGAAACTTCAGAATATGGTAGCCAGTGGTTTTCTATAGCTGTTTGCTATACATCTTAAAAAGGGAAGTGATGATGTTAAGCACTGTGTAATAATATTTGCTATAATTAAATTTTTATCTGTAAGTATGTTTTTAGCTATTAGGAAATCTTGAATCTGCCCAATACTGACTTCTAGGCTTGCGTTTTAATCTATGTTAAGTCCCTATCTACGAATTTTTTAACAGTTTAGCAAGGGATTTCCCTAGTGTTTATGGCTCCCAGGCTTTGACTGGAGCAGGAATGAGGAAAGCATCAGAAAAGACTGAGGAAAAGTTGGTTGTGCTAGTTTTAAAATTGTTACAATGTTAGGCAGAATGCATGCAGCTGTGGTAAAGGTTCATAGTGCTGTTTGTCTCTGTCTGTTCTATTGCTATAATCAGAAAAGAGCCACTAGAGTGTATTTTATGCCAAAATGAAATAATTTAGTTGTAAAAACTACAAGGATTATCTTGAGAATAAGTTGGGTGATCTGAATAATTTAATAATAGGTTATAAAATGATGAAAGAAAGAGTGGTACTTAATACATGTCTGTGCTATTACAGGTTTAAAAAAAAAAAATCCAAACCCTCTTCTGTTACAGGAATATGAGGCTTTGACCAAAAAACCAGCTTGCAATCCTGATGTTTGGGTGAACCTTGCCTGTACCTACTTTTTCCTGGGGATGTATACACAAGCTGAACAAGCAGCTTTGAAAGGTGAGATGCATGTCTTGGATTGATGTAAAGGATAATTTGTTGATTTGAACACTTAAGGGATTTCCAGAGAAAGGACTTGATGCTTTGGAGAAGAATGAAGTATACTTTTGATCAAAGGATTGTTTTCATTTAACAGGAGAGCTGTGATGTTGTTTGCCTTCTGAAAAAAAATTGTGGGCAGGTGGAGCAGTTGGAACTGAAAGAAACATCTGGAAAATAATTTTTCTTACTAATTTCTAAATATAAAACCCAGCATATGCTGACCAGCAGCAAAAAGTCACTGTTCTTTTGACTGATTCCCTGTCTCTGAGCCAGTGCAGATGATGGTGATTAGGATAGGGAAATTATCAGAAAATAAGCATAATGAAGGAGTTCAGCATTCTCTCTGATGTGGATAGGAACTCTATTTACGTAGTCTGGGTGACTTAGTAGGTGGTCTTGTTGCCTTGCAAGTCGGATATTAGGCATCTGATTCTTCAAGGCATGGAGTTCACTGCAGTCACATCATTCTTACAGTTCCACTTTAATGTGAACATGCATGGGAACATTTAAAAGAAGAGGAATGGCAATTAGATTCCAAGGCAGTTTTTATTGCCTAAAAGTGTTTCTGCTGTTTAATTTTGTTACCCATCACTTTTGTTTATCTTAGTGATTTATACTGTTTCCCATCACCATAATATCTTGGTGCTTTCTAAGTTAAATTAATAATAGCGAAGTTCTCAGTCAACTTCTGACTCTTGCCTTTTTAGGATAAAACTCTTCTTGAAGTGTGGATTTCCTCTTTTTTTTTCCCTGTTTCTTTAGTTTTGTACTTGTCTTGGGCTGAACACAGGGTAGGGAGTAAAGAATTGTGTACTTTTCTGCTACTGTGGAGGAGCTTCTTCAAAGAGGATGGTTTTGTAGTATTTTTCAGACATCATTAGAGCTTGACATCCCTTTAAAATCCTCTGAAAGTTCGTTCTGCGCTTGATTCCCCCAACTGAAAATGTTTTGTTTCCAACTGTCAAAAGTGGAGCTTTGTGGTCCAACTTGTTCAAGAGGTGTGTCAATTTCTAATATTCACAGATGTTAATTTAATCTTTAGAACCGCACAAGTTTGAGCTTGGAGATTGCTATCTAGGACTTGAACTGGAATCTAAAAATAATTGGCAATAGAACCTGAGGTGTCACCGTGACCTAAGCCATGGAGGAAGCGAGCAGCTGCATCCTGTAGCAATTGGAGCCTGCTTATTGGCATCAGCTTCAGATAGTGTGAATTACAGTAATCCGTTCTAGAGATGGCAGATACACAGTTGAATATGCATCTTTATAAACTGCGAACTGAGAGAAGGTTAATTTTCTCTGCCCTCTCAGATCAGTTCATAGTAGCATGGCAAGTCACGGGGTAGGGGTGAGATTAGTGGTACTCGGGCACCGGGGAAAAGGGAAGGAATATTAGAAAAACAGTGCAGGACATGGGGAGTGTAGCCAGGGAAGGGAGCAGAGAGTAGTTGAGCACTCAAACTGGTGGTGTCCTGATTTTTCTTAAGTGTTTAAGTAGGACAGCATGCCAGTCTTTACAGTGAGGTGTTAAACCTTTTGACAATACTCTTGTGAGTGCTGTAAATACTGATAATTCCTGGTTACTTAATGGTGACAAGGCAGGCACAACTGAGGCTTTGCAACACTTTGAAGCCTTCAGTGGAGAACTGGAGAACGGACAAGTGTTACATATTCCCCCTTCCCCTCACATCACTTCAGTCTTGTCTAAAGTGAGGTTGAACCATATTATTTTTAGTCAAGAGATACCCTCTTGCAGGTTTTTTAACATCTTAGGATTGCATCAGTGATGACTATTCTTAATGTATTATTAACAGCTGAGGCCATGGCATCTTATAATCTCTTTTATGGCATTGCAAAGACACTGATGAGGTAAAATATTTCTTTGGATAGTAGACCCAATAGGTGAACTCTCCAGAAGAACACCATTTATCAAGTACTACCTTAAAAACTGCTGAAAAAAGTGATAGATGTTGTTAGTGTTGGGCTGCTTGTGATTGCTATTTTAGAGTTATTTTGCCTGAACTCTTACATACTCTTTGTTGTTTATTGATTATTGTTGCAGCTGTCAGATTAAGTCCCTGAAAGTAGCATAGTGCTAACACAAATGAGGGAGAAGTAATTTGTTTTCACCTATAATTCTAAATTTGTCATGTGCGGGAGTCTCTGTATGAAAAGGAACATAAATGTCAGCTAACTTTCTGGAATAGCTTTTCCATACAAAAATTTAAATATCCATAAATCAAATAAAAGTTCTTTCTTGCCATATACTATTGCTGTTGTTTAAGAACTTTTTTTTTTTTTACTTTTTGAGGAAAAATATGCAGGATGTTTAAAAATTAGGAAATAAGAGTTAAAAGCCATGAGGTAACTACTACATTTCATGCAAGATCTGTATTTTGCTTTCTCTTCTGGAACAAGGTTTTATCTTTATTTTATAATAGATGTGAAGTGTTCTCCTAGCTTGTCATTACTTAATTAAAACTTAACAGTCTATCCTCTCAGGAAAGAATAAATCGGTAGACCAGAAGTTATATAAACCAGAATTATTGCAAATATAACCAAAGTAGTCGAACGAAAAGGTGATAAAGGCAAATCTTTCTTTGGAGGTTGGTCATTACACTTGTGCTTTATTTCCCCTAGGCTTTCTTCCAAATCCTTTCAGGCTTTTCTGACTTCTCTTTTTTCCCTGCTGTCCCCTTATATTGTAGTTACTAATGTTCCTGGATCTGAGGTGAAGGTAGAGTTACTTTCAAGTCAGCCACTGTTGTTTCATAGTCTTCCCGCAGCAAAGCTGCCAAATGATATTTTATTCTGTTTGCATCTGTGCTCTAATACATGAACTGAACATACAGCCCATCTAGCCTTGGGAAAATGAGACTGAGAGTCTTAATTGTATTTTAATAAAGAATAAATTAAATCTTAAAAAAATATATAAAAACAAATAGTCTTATGTTGCATTCCCAGTTTCTGTGCCTTAAAGAAGCAAAGGGCAAGGACCAGAAACTCCATCTGGCACGTTTGTATGGAGATCCTGGCAACTAATCCTAGTGTTTAAAACCTAGTGTTCTCAGAAGCCATTGGCTAACACTGCATGAAGAGGAAAACAAGAACTGACAGTGTCTTTTAAACCACGAAGTATATGCCAGGATATGTGATTTGCACGTAAGTGGGGCTGCAGTTAAATCTGTTTTGAAAAACATTTTTTCGGGATAAATGTGGAATTTTACAATTAAACTTAAGATTCATGCACCGACAGGACTGTGCTGAACCAGTCAAGAAAGATTTTTTTTTTTTATAATTACTCTTCTTTTTCACAACACAGTGTGTGTCAGCTCAGAATGTGGTTTAACTGAAGAGAGAGATTTCTCATTTAACAGTCTACGCTGGAAGGAGTGATATTGCACAAAAGCAGAACATAGAAGGATTAGTAAGAACAATGGCATTTTCCTAACCAGTTTCGCTTATGCATACACTAATGTTTGCCAGGTGTCAAATATTTGTCAGCAGTGAAAGTTATGAAAGGGCATGGAAGAGTTGCTGTTTTTTTTTTTCTTTAAACTGCATGTTCACCTATATGCAAAAGTATCTGCTTGCTACTTGCATTGTAATTCTTGAGAGCACTAGTTCATTCTCCTGCACTTTAGCTGCTTTTGAAACAGCAGTGTTTGATATATGGAACTTTAAAAGTACACAAGTGAAAATATCAATTTATACATATTTAAACTTCAAAACCTACTAGCCTTATTTCTTGTTTTGCTTTTTGAGGCCTAGTGGAAGCTACAAAACAGGAATAATTGACAGTTTTTGTTTCACTCATCAAGTTACTCTGCTTAGGCATGACTGAAATGAAATGTGTATATATTCCAAGTAACTGAAAATAGTTGAACTGACTTCTAATTTTGAGAGAAAACAAAAATATTTTAAGAGAGGGAAAATTTCAGTTAATTTCCTAAGTAAATTTCATATGAGAAAATTTTGAACACTCTGCAAGTGTGAACCTCACTGTTGGACCATGATTTTTCTTCCGACATTTTTACCATGCCCTGCATTTTCCCTCCCCCAGTGAGGCTGTGGTTCTGGTATTTGGGTGAGCAGGACGTTGTGGCTTGGGGGCAGGGGAATAGGGTTTCCTCTGCTAGTACTTGCTGTGGTATCTGGCAGGAGCCGTCTTAGCACCGTGTCCCTCCCACCAGCTCCTACCTAGCATGTGAAGCGCTGCTGTAGAGTGTCCATATGCCTTATGTTTGCTAGATGGGATTTGTTAGTGCTGAACACATGACCTGCGTTGCCTTATACGCTTATGAGAGGACATAAAAGCCAGAGTGTCTGGGACCCTAATTTCATCATCTTCTTACCGCCTGCGGCAGCAATATGGAACCCCCCCAAGCGTATGAGCTGTCGTTTCTTTAACTTAAATTTTTTGTTTAAAAGCTAGTGCAAATAACTCTCTTCATTTTTTTTATTGTAGCTCTTTATTATATTTTAACAAATACTTTTTTGAGTAGCTATCCGTTTAGAGTCAGCACATAGAAATACACAGGAAACACTTTTAAGATTACTGTCAACTGTAATCACTTTAGTGTCTGGAACATCAGCACTGGTCATGACAACAGGAATGTTAGTGTGTTTCCTAGCCAGAGATATATATACCCTGTCCAGCTGCCTCAGAGGTGTGTTCAGCGCAAGGCCAATACTAATCACTGGAGCAGGGCCCAACTTACTGCAGTGCCACATTGTCCTTATGTTTGTTATGATCCCTAGATTGCTTAATGTTGATCTTAAAAAGGGGAAAAAAAAAAAAAAAGAAGATTGTGCTTCCTTGTGGCATCAGTAGTTAGATCAGTGATAATGAAATTTGTTAGCAGCAGAGTGATAAAAGAACAATCCTGGTGTCCTTCAAAAAAATCATTCTCTGATGATGAGGCAATTGTATGACTTCCTTCTCCAGTGAGTGACGGCAGTTTTATCCAATATTCACAACCAAATTTGTCTTGGAAGTTAATCTGATTTAGTTCACATATTTCCTTGTCTTCCTCCAAAAAAATGTATTTGGTACTGGAAGAAAAGAAACTGATGATACTGAATGTTGCCAGGCTTCTCCTTTATTGTATCCACAGGACTACATTTTTTGGTTATTGCCCCCTCCTTCCCTGGCTGGCATTAAGTAAAAGTGTCTCTTTTTTAAAGAATATCAACACGGGTTGTATAATGTAATCTGTTATGAAGCAGGAGGTTTTTTCCTTCTCCATATATCCAATGCTTACTCCATCAGAACTCACATTTCATCTTTTGCCTATTTTTAAGTATAAGATAACATAGACTCTCTGGCTTTTGCCAAGAAGTAAAGTAATAATTTAGATGTTGGATCAGATGCCAGGTTTGAGAGGGCAGTGCTGCAGTTATTGGTTGACCAGTGAAACAATAAATTGTCATTTTAGATTCTTAAGGGAGCATTCCTTGCACATCACTTACAGTGAAATTCATGCTAAAGCCTACTCATGCTAAAACCTACATGGGTGTATTTGCTCCTCGCTCTGCGGTTCTACATATGTTATTTGTAGGGTAAATCCTACAAGCTGTTCTGTTTGTATTTTTGGAGTCTTTGATGACCAATTGTTTTGAACTGTGAAGGGTGCTTGTGCTTGTGCTCAGTTTGTTTTGCGCAAAAGCACATGTGGGGTCTATGTGCAACCCTTTTAAAATTTAATAGTAAAACCTATCAGTTAATGCTGAGGCACACGTGGAATTACCATGGTATCGTTGCTGACACCATTTTTAAGAACTTGCATTTAAATTAATGTACTCTGTAACTTTTAAACTCAATGGATGAAATCATTTATGGACTGTATTATCTTGTTTATTGTAATACTACTGGTCCTTATCGAACAGAGATTCTAGATCAGAAAACATTTCCATTATTTAATAATTAGGCTAATGAGAATTCCCAGAAACATTCTGCATTGGAGACTGTTCAGCTTGATCCTCGGTGAGTAATATTTCGCAAGGTGTTTTGGTTCTGTGAGAACTCTCTCCTACTGCCTTTTTCTTCTGGGGCTCCCCTGTTCCTGGCAGTTCTTTACAGATGTGATTCACTGTGCCCTTGTTCTGGAGAAGTTGGTGAGGAGGGACATGTTTAAATAACACAGCTTAGGAAGGGGGAGAGGAAGAAGCAATTGCTGTGTCTAGCAGAAGTAGATAGATAGCTTTACACTGCCAACCTGACAAGAGCGGCCTGCTTTTTGGCATTGTTCACTGAGTTCCAAAGTTCCCTCGTTAGATGGAGAAAGAGTAAGAAGTCTGGAAATCTCTCCCAAAATTGCTTTTCCAAAAATGTAAATTATTACTAGAAAATTCCATCTTTGGCTGGAGGGGAAGAGGTTTTGGTGGCTTCAGCCCTCTTTCATGGTTTAGGATGTCAGAATTACAGCCTTGTGCTACATGCCGTTTCTTTGCTAACTCTGCACTTTTGTGGCCTCACAAACACAGTAACTAATTCTGCTTTTTGCAGCGATTCCATATAAATCCTTTCCGTGGTACATAGGTTGCCAGCTGGTTGGTCTGAGCAAGAATGAGAGTGCTCATTATCTGAGCAGGCTAAAGAAAACACAGGAAACAAGGGGAGGCTTTTTGGAAGACTGCTCGCAAAAGAAATTAATAGCTCTGTCAGGGATCTTTGTCAGTCTCGGTGAAGCCTCTTTGGTGACTTAAAAGCCCCACAGTTAACAGTTTGTGTCCTAAGGAGCGTGTTAAATGGACTTCCTCGTCTTGCTACAGCAAGATATTTAGTGAACTTTAGTGGCTCTGGTGAGAAGATATGTCCCTTAAACCTCCCTCTGTTTGTTAGTTTGAACCTTACCTGCTCTGAGCGCAGGACTCTTCTACGTGTCTTTCGTTCCTAAGGACAGAAGAAATATTAGAATTAAGTATGTTATACCGTGCGTGAGTAACAAAACAGTAGCAGCAATGGATTTTGCAGTACACGGAAAGTTGACACGATTCCTAGAATTATGAATCATGTAATTTACTTCAAATATTACAAATCATAGAAGGAGCCTTCATTATGGGTTTGTTGCTGCTTTTTATTTTTTAAGAGATGCTCTGCTGTGTGTGATTTGTGCAAAGCCATGGAATTATCCAGAAGGCTCTGCAGAGAAATAATAGTACAGTTCACTGAAGTTTTAAAGCTCATAGAAGGATCATGGAAGGAAAGGACGATGATAAATTATGTGCTACAGAAGTTTCAAAAGGAATAACAGAGAATGAAGATGGGAAGCAGGAAGGCTTTTCAACCGCTATAAAATTGGCAGAACCTGCCCCAGGGCATGACCTGCATAGGCTGTTGCAGTGAAGAAGTGTACTTGGGCTAGTTAATGAGAGAACACGTGTATGTATGTGTGTCTGTCAGGGAAGGGAGCTGAAACTGAATTGTTCTTTGTATCGATATTTGCTGAATTTTTCTTTCAGCGCCTAAGAGTCGTCTCCAGAACCGTTTACTCTTTCACCTGGCACATAAGGTATGATGTTTCTTCATTGCTCACGCTTTTGTTTTATTTTCTTTTCAATTTAGTAACGTGTAATTTATGCTGGCAACCTGGCAAAACAATTAAAATGTCTGTAGTGGCAGGAGAACAAACGTTTTCTACAACCGCCCTGCTATATTAAAATGTGGAGGAGAAAGTGTGGAAACAGGATCTCAGAATAGATGCCCTCAGCATGTATCTAAAGCAAGTCCTACCAACTCATTTTACATAAGTCATATAGCAGGAGCCTGACAGTATTTTTAATCACAAGGAACCTGGGACCTGAATAGAATCAGAAATGTAAACACCGCTATTTTCACTTTTCTTCGAAGTGTACCAAGTTTTTCCTATCTCAAAGCTGTCTTATACTTGGCAGTTTGAGCCAAAAAAAAAAAAAAGTTATTACTGACCTAAGTCTTTCAGTATCTAAAATATAATATTGTTTATAGCATGAAATTTACTTTAATTTCAACGGCAATTAAAAGACCGTTTCAATATTGCACATAGCTGTCTTCTCTTTAATTTGGTTTTGTACCATCCTGAAGTATACCTGACAAGTATTGTGCTCCTGAAGAGACTGTGTGTTGGGTGAAAGGAAGTATAAATCCCAAATGTTTGCTTTGATGTCGGGTTCTGTTTGCTTAAATTGCTGTAAGCTTAAGAGAACAATGTTAGAACATTTTTGTAGTGGCACTATCACTTAGAGGTGTCTGTGATACAGAGAAGTTGAATGGTCCCTAGTTCATGTAGTTAGTCTTTGGAAATAAAAGATTTTATGAAAATACAAAGCTCCTTGCATTGAGTTCTGTTTAGCAACTTCTCTTACCTTTGTATTGGAGTATCGTTGTGCGACTAGCTCAAAGAAGGAGGAAAAGAATTTGAAGAAAAATTTTGCAGGTAGGTAATTTAGATAAAGAACAAGCGTGTAAGAGAGAATTTGTATGTAAGAGAAATTAATGATTACTGTTGCTGACATCAGCAGAAAGAGCAAAGAGAAGCACAGGAATAAGTGATTTGAGTAAACTGATTAGGTGAATAGCCTCAACTTTACTGCTGTAACACAAATGTAAAATGATTGTTTAACTCTGTTGCCTGCTTTTATCCTTGTTTGTTATGCACTATGCTGTGCTTTTAAAAATAAACCTCTTAATTAAAGAAACTAGGATTTTAAAGGGCTGATGAAAGAGCATTTGTTGGTGCTCTAAAGAAGTTTGATGAGAATGAGTTTGTTGTCTTGGCAAGACTTGCGTTTTTCTGCTATCCCTGAGAAATAAGATTTGGATCTACAAACAGCAACATTTCTGTTGGCCCCAATAATAACATTCAAATCTTGTCTTGCAAGATTCTGTATGTGGAATATTTAATTCAGCTCTTCCTCTCTTATCCATCAAGGCATGTGACATGTAATTATGTCTAGATCCAACCTTAAAGAAAAGTGTAGACTTAGCTTTAGCCTCAGATTTATCCAGTTTCAACTGGTCTACTTCCTTTATTCTTGGCTTTCTCCATTGGTCAGATTAACTTTAAAGTAACAAGAGTTTTTCCAGATGTTCAATATGAATCACCTGCTGCTTGCCAGCGAGGACAAAACTAACCCAGCTAATTAACTTGAAATGTTTTTCTCACTGAACTCTCCTGCAAATATATTGTCCTTTCTTTTTTAGTTCAGTGATGAGAAGAAACTGATGAGCTTTCACCAGAATCTGCAAGACATTACAGAAGATCAGCTTAGCTTGGCATCTATTCACTACATGCGATCCCACTACCAAGAAGCTATTGACATCTACAAACGCATTCTTCTTGATAATCGGTGGGCCTCTCTACTCTAAATCTTAGTGCAATCTCTGATATTGCTGGTATTTGGATTCCATTTACTGCTTGATTTTTGAAAATATGGATTTTTTCCAAATACTGTGTCCCTTTCCCACCATGAAACGCAGACAAGTTGCATCCCCTCAATTTTGTTCGTTGCAAATCATTATTGAAAAATACATATTAAGAAAGTCTCTATCCTTTGCTTTCTTGTAGTGATACTTTCTTGTAATCCATTCTGAGCTCCTTCTTTCCTTGTTACTTACTCCTGAAATTATATACCATTGTATATCTGTTTTTTCCTTTTTTTTTCTTTTTCTCCCCTCCCCTGCTGGCCTGGTGAGCCTTGTTTGTGTATTTGCTTTCCTTCATCTCTTAGCCTTGCTAAGAAGGATTCAGTTTTAGTTTTTATGTAGAGAGTTGTATGTGTTCCTTTAAGTCTAAGATTCTTTCCGTTTCTATTTATTCTGCTGTAACAGTTCCTGAGGGGTTTTTAAAATCATATTCTGCAACTTTTTAGTTCAGAGTTTAACAAGGAAGAAAACTAACTCTTAAGTGGCCGGAAGTATCCATTGTAAGCGATAAAAGATGTCATGGTGTCCATTCCATCCCCTCTCCTTCCACTTCTACATCCTTGCACAATTTTACTTTTTAGCATGCTGCCTCTACCTCCTTACCGGCCTGTGAGCAGGAGTCAAAGAAGAGTTTGGCAAAATAGAAACTGCCACTTCAGAATACGTGGTTGTATTTGACAGTTTCTCTTCCTGAATGTTTCAGAGAAAGCTGAAGCTCCCTCATAATGTATATTAGTATGTCATTTAATGCTCAGGGAAGCATTAAATGCTTCCAAAGCGTTAAATGCCTCCAAACCCTATAGGAGCAATCACTCAATGCTAAATTAGTAACCTGCATAACAGTTATCCTTTAACTTACTGTCACCACAAATGTCTGTCTTATTTCTGTGTCTAATTCTTCTGGCTTCATAGCTTGTAATGGCAAGTTTTTACAGTAACTATACCTGACATAAGAGTTAATAATAGCCATTAAAAATATTTGTGAAGTTTTATGTGCATGTTAAATGTAGTTTTGCGCACATTGCGTAGAAAAGCCTATTCTGTCAGGCTAAATACAGAGTTCTTCTGTGCATTTCCTTAGTGTGAAGTTGCCACCATTTTCTAGATTTGCAAACCACAGTTCTGCAGGTAATGCTTTAAAATTGCAGTAGCTGCTTTTGACAAGCTCTTACTTACACACATCTGTAACCGAATCTGTGCAATTTATCTAACAGAAACTAGAGCTATAAAGTTACCTAATAAGCATTTCCTCAGAACCCCCAATTTTGATGTACTTGTGAAAGATGCATAGACATGTGAGGGCTTTGTTACTGATTTTAAAATTTTGTGGTAAATCTGGTGAGATTTGAATGCTCCCTTTAACCCTCTTTCCTCTGTCTTGCAGGGAGTACCTGGCTCTGAATGTTTATGTGGCCCTATGCTATTACAAGCTGGATTACTATGATGTGTCACAAGAAGTGCTTGCTGTTTACCTTCATCAAGTTCCTGACAGCACCATTGCTCTTAACCTTAAGGCTTGTAACCATTTCCGACTTTACAATGGGAAGGCTGCTGAGGTATCTATTGGAAAGAGCTTTGGTTCTCCTTTGTTTTAGTTCACGATTCCATACAGGTTTTCTTGTTATCTTAAGCTCTGATGTTGATAATGGCTTTTTATCATGTCATTGTGTCCTCCTTTTAGGAATGTCACCTATTTCATAGTCTCCCTGGTACTAAGCGCTGAGGTGTGTGTGTCCCTGTCCATCCACATTCGCACGCATTGATCTTATTGTTTTCGTGGTGCACTTTTGACCTTGTATCCGCATGTATTATCCAACTGCAAAAAATCATATTGAAGTGGAAAGGCACAGTTCTTCCTGTGACCCAGCTTATCACTGCTGGAGATGTCTTTCTGTCAGCTTAAGGAGTAATATGAACCTGCACTTATCTTGTGTGCTTTTCTGTTTTCTTGCTAAGCTTTTTGAATGTATATAATTCCAGGCAGAGCTCAAGAGCTTGACGGATAGTGCCTCATCTTCTTTTGAGTTTGCCAAGGAGCTCATTAAGCACAACCTGGTGAGTAATGTATTTTTTCAAATTTAATATAGACTGCAGCCATTTGTAGAGCATTTTTTGATGACTCATGAAGTGAAATATTTTGGGAACTGGAGACCTCTGAATCTCTGCTGCCATGTGAGTCCCATTCCAGAAATCTGAAGTGTATAATCAATGTGCTATCAAGTGTATCTTTTTTTTTTCCCCTGGCATTTTTCCCTGTCAATTTGAGACTGTTATGAAAATGATAGCGTTGGTTTTAGCCTCAAGGGCATACAAAGAAGAATTTAATGCCCTGTGACAATACCTTTGCAAGATACTTTGCACAGCCCAGTCCATGCCAAGACTGTAGAGCAAGTTAGAATGCATGACCATGAACTGTGTTGTTTAGTAAGACTAAGATGTCAGTGGAATTAAGATAACTCAAGAAAATGGTTTCTGTCCAAATATACTTGACAAGGAGTTCGTAGGGAAAAGATGCTGATACAAGCCACAATGTTTGTGTTTTGAAGTAAAAGGCTCAACTCACTGATAACTCCTAATGCTCCCTACAATGGTATTACTATTATTTTGCTGAGTGACTGATAATAGTACATTGTTGTTCTTTAATGAGGGGCAGTTGGTTGCTTTGTCATTATTCAAGAACAGTCACAACAAGTTAGCACGTTTTTTCCAAGAGTTAAAATTGATATCAGACTGGACTTTCATAATTTAACGTTCTTTGTTTTGGTTGTTGGCCTTTTTGCCAGTGGTTTCTTGAATCAGTATATTAGATGTTGTTGGAGGAACTGTCATGTGAACTGAAATATAAAGTATTGATTACTCCTGATCGTTTTAGGATTCTAAACAAATCCAGAGTTCTTAGCCTCCCAAATTTTCCCATAAATGCATCATAAGTAAATTGTAATTTTTTGTCTGTGTTCCAGTTTTCTTTCGTGCCAAATTTTTCTTAAACTTATTTGATATATAATGTATTACTGCTTTGAGTTGCGAAAAGCTGATTCGTTAATCTTTACTGGTTGATTAAATATTTGATGTACTTCAGGATAAAAATTTGTCACGTGTTGCAATTTTATAATTATATTAAATCAGGAATGACACAAATGCCAATTCCAATGACCTTATCTTACTGTTAGTGTAGGAATTTAAGGATAAAATTCCTTGAGTTAAGAGATCATAGACAAAATTTTGATATACAGTTATCATAAGCTGCTTTTCTCTGCAGGTGGTGTTCCGAGGAGGAGAAGGGGCTTTGCAGGTCCTGCCTCCTCTGGTTGATGTTATTCCTGAGGCTAGACTAAATCTTGTGATTTACTATCTCCGGCAAGGTAAATGCATCTTCTTCAGGGTCTTTCATAGCTTCAGGGATAACATCTATTCATCTGATCCCTGTTGATCACTGATTTTTTTTCCTTTGTAGTAATCTGTGGTTCAATTTCTGTAGAAAACAGTGATTTATGAGTTCCCTTGGCTTGCAGAGAAGGCCTTTAATTGTATGCAGTCGAATAAATTACTTCAGCAGACAACTGGAGGTTCTTGGGTTTGGAGGGGAGGGGGTTGTTTTGTTGCGAGAGGACCTCTCCTCTGCTTGGGTCTATGAGAATGATAGGTGTGTGTCCTACCAAGGCAATGACAGCTATTTCTATAAATGTGGTGCAAACAGAATATGAGCCAAAGTGACTAGAAACAGGGTTAAGTTTGTGAACGAGCCATGTCATTTCAAATCCGTTTTACAGCTTTTAAGAAAGGCAGGTAGGTGGTCAGAATCTGTAGGAAAAAAAGATTGTCTTTATTTTCTACTTGTTTCTCTCTAATTTTCAGGCTCCTCTGATTTTTATTTGAATTTATTTTCAGAGGTTTCCTCTTCTCCCACTGTGTGCCTTTATTCAACAGTGGGTTGATTAGTCAAGTGATGAGTAGGTGTTAAGTGCAGTCATCTAGTATAAGGTGATGTGATAATAGCTTTTCCATCCACTGCTTTCTTATAAACCTTGTATTTTGTCACCATTAGGCGACTAGAGCACCTGAAAGCAAGTAAATGTCTTTTCTTTCCTCTTAAATAAGTAAAACCCATGACTATGATTTTTTTCCGCAAATCTGAAAAATTGCCAGCAAAAGGGATTTATTTTATAGGCAAAAGTAAGCAACACCTACTTTATATACTATGCATCCCAATAAATTCATCAGAGAATTTAGGTATACATAAACATAGTACATTGGAGCTCTGTCCCTTCAGAGTACGTGTGGTTTGTACTAGCAAAGAAAACCAAAAAACCTTCTTTTATATGGTTTATTTTGATGGGGACCTGGCATAATACTGTATTAACAAAATTTTGTCAGTCCAAAGGGCATCTGCACTAGGTTGGCTTAGTTTACTAATCAGACCGTACTGACAAAATCTTTTTGGAATCAGGTAACGTTTAAGATCTTTTCAGTTATTTCTTCTTTGGGGGAAGGAAATTGTGTATTGAATTCAACCTTAAATTAGGTGCTGTACTCATAGTGCTTTTTGCTTGATAGAATTAGGATGAGAGCTGCTGGACAGATGTTGCAATGTTGATAAAGGAAACGATGAAGTCTCCTTTCAGAATCATCTTCCCTTATCCACCTTGAGGGATAAATAAATGTGAGAAGAGAAAAGAGGAAGATGAAGGTTTTATTATCTTGACCTTGTACTGCTGAGAAGGCAGCCACGGGATTATGAATAAGGGGCCAAGTCATCACTACTAGAAAATTGTAGTAATAAAGAAGCTATTACTCACTCCATGTTTGTTATTTGAGTTCTAGAAAACCATCACCATTGTGATATAAATTCACAATGATTTATAGTTCCCTTTTTCCTCCTGTCTGAATGCTTTATTTCTCTGTGACTATCAAGGGACGTCACAGAGGGTGAGTGATTTGTTCTAATACAATCTGCTATAGTTTGTCATGCATTCTAACGTCTGATATTTCAGATGATGTGCAGGAGGCTTATAACCTGATTAAGGACTTGGAACCTACAACTCCACAGGTAACTGGAAACTTACGTCATAGTACATAAAGAGAGAGGTTATAAATTGGTATGAAATCAGCCACATGCAACACTGGCACCCTGAGGACAGCTTGCTGCATTTCCATCCTTAAGCCTCTGGTGTTTTCCATCATTTTTCAATAAGACTTAATGTGCTTGCATAAAACATAATATGTGCATATATGAATACTTAGTATGTTTATTGCTGTCCAAAATGGGATCAACTAAGTGTACAGCTCTGTTGTGTGCAGACTTGGTTCTAAGGAGCTGACCATTAGTGCGTAGATACAAGCCTTCTTCCAACTACAGCTGCTTCTCACATCTGCCCTGGTAGCAGTTACCCACCTTCAGGTCAGCTAGCACAGATGCTCACATGGTTTCTCCTGAAGCCACTTAAAAATGAGCTAGGTTGGATTAAATAGTTTCAGTAATAGCTCTTTGCTAACCCTATCTCACTTTGGCTGAAATGAGTGAAAACTATATTGACTCCTACTGTAGTTTTCTTTTGTGACTGTTCTGACATGATTTGTTCCTCTTTGCAGTTTATTTTCCAAAGGTCACATAGCTGGGCATGAAAGGGACCTTTCATGAGTCTGTGTGAGGATTAGATGGAGGGAAGGAAAAGGAAAACCTCGAGAACACAGATGTGGTGATTCTGTGCTGAAGGAGTGTCTTCTGCTGCTTTGCCTTTTACTTCTCCTTGCACTTTTCAATGTGGCAATACTTATTTGAAGTTTTATGCAGCTTATTGCTCCTTTAGCCTCTTGGGTTTTTTTTTTCCTTGCATTTTCTTTCCTAAATTCCCCACCTATGTATATTGCATAAATACTATCATGATATCATTCGTCATCACCCACTTGATAAATTTTGAAATGGGAATCTTTCTGCTTTTTTTCATCTTCTGCCTCACACTTTGAAGGAACTCTGCATTAAGACTTGCAAAACTACTTGTGTGTTTTGTTTCTCAAGATACAAGTTCTTCTCAAATTTCTTCTTTGTCGCGATGTCTATAAAATTAAATAATTAATTCAACATCTGTTAGGAGAGTTGATGTTCTAAGAGGATTACTTAGCGTGCTGGCTAATATTGACAGATTGTTTCCTTACGCTCTTTTTTTGGTCCGTGTACATCTGTTTTTTATTTTTTCCTGTGTTTACATCTGTGACAGGGCAATTCTGGTTTATCAGGAGTACCTAGTGTAACAGATTTATAGCTAGAACTCTGAATTACAAGATTTGAACAAGACAAATGTCTACTACATGCTGAGAAAATCTTGCTCAGAGAAGAGTTAAACTGTAGTTGTAGTTCATAGGAGTGGAGTATCCTGTAATCTCTGCTATTCCTAATTACAGTAGAACAGCATGAACGCAGACCTCTTGATATTTTGGTCCCAATAAGAAATGGTATGCATTTTGTAGCACAGGTGGTAGTAGTTAACCAATGTGCATACTTGAGATGGTATCTGTGCATTAATGTAACAAGATTGCACTTGATTATTGGTCACATCACATGATGGTGAAAATGGCATGGTAATATGTTGTGGTGTTCCTTCTGGTGAATCATCTTTGAGCAAAAGATCTTATCAGAAAACACACTACCTCTTTACAGACCAAACCTTTTGCAGAAGTGACTAGCTAACACTTAGAATGCGTTTTTGAGGGTCATTTTGTACTACACACAGCACTGAAGCACTTGCTATCATGGTAACCAGCTACCTATTAAAGTGAGTTGGGATAGAGTTGACATTAGAAAGAAAATCATGTGCAGGTAGGCTCTTCTGTGTCTCCTGAAATCATCACCTTGTCTTCTCTGAGCCCCCTTATTTTTTTTTTTTTTTTTTTTTTTTTAGGAGTACATCCTCAAAGGAGTGGTAAATGCGGCACTTGGACAAGAAATAGGCTCGGTGAGTGAGACCTGTGAGGTTCTCCAGTTTCCAACAGTAGGATGTGAGTGGATCTGCAGGGATTGGAATGGAGTTGATGGTGAAAGAGACAGTCATTTCGCATTTAGATCGCAGGATCTCTGAGCCGCCTCTCTTCCCCCTGGTAGTACTGAGTCCAGAATGACTAAACTACAGATCTCTGTAACTAGTCCTGAGCATCAATCAAACTGAATTCAGCTTCTCCATCCTGCTTACAAAAAATCTTACTTGCTTTCTACCGTATTTCTGTGTATTTAGGGCCGTACAGTGGCATGTTTACCTTTTTTTTTTTTTTTTTTCTTCATCCCCAGTTTGCATGTTGTGCTGTGCTTCTCCTATCTGTTTCCCAGAGCATATTTTTACTGTATACTGTAGAATCAACTCTGGAAATCATGTCATCTTTTTTTTTTTTTCTTCTAGAGAGATCATCTGAAAATTGCTCAGCAGTTCTTCCAGTTGGTGGGTGGATCAGCCAGTGAATGTGGTATGTTTGAAATGTTCTTTCTCCTCCAGTAATCCTTCTTGTGATATTCAAATATATACCATCATGTCTTTGTCTAACTGCTGACTCTTAGTATTGCTAGTGCTAGGCATTTTGTTGCTATAGTAGGAGTAACAGAAGGTGTAATTTATTCACCTTCTATAAATTCACAGGTTTAAAATAGAAGACCCGATTGATTCCAGACCTTACTATAAGAATTTGCCCTGAAAGAGGCTCTGCTGCAAAATGCTAGTCTTTGGTGATAGCTACTGTGGCAGCTTGTCTTTGCCTAATCATCCCATTGTAGACTCAGATTTAGGTGACACATGTGGCTGCAGCCTACTTATAGGTACAAATCTGGGACTGCAGATAAAAGCCTATTGAATATATAGAGTCCTAGCATGAAGTGTGCCCTGAAACTGAGGGTAATAACAATGTAAAGAGGAATTTGACAACAGAGAGAGAAGGAGGTTCCTGGACTAATTCCTTGGTTGAATCCTAAAAACATCAGAAAACTCAATAGTGAATCAACAGATTAAAAAGAGTAAGCAAACTAGTAGACCAAAATAAGACCTTGTCTTCCCTCACCAAAGTA
Organism: Struthio camelus; assembly: GCF_040807025.1. Taxonomy (NCBI): domain Eukaryota; kingdom Metazoa; phylum Chordata; class Aves; order Struthioniformes; family Struthionidae; genus Struthio; species Struthio camelus. Next base: position 55,976,686 of record NC_090942.1, read on the forward strand.
AAACTAAAAATCCCAAACCAAAAGAGCTCAGAATACAGAAGTTCAGCAGAATTGAGGCTCCTCAGTTTCCTTTGTGGGCGTTGTCAGTAGGTTTATTTCTGTTGGCAGATAGCTTGTACGTGCATATGATGCAGACAGCTCGTGGTCCTCACAGACAGAATGCTGCCTCCTGGGTCCAGGGTGCCTGAAGAGAAAGAGGTCAAGAGACGGAGGGGCAGCACTGATGAAACTTCCAGAAATACCTTAAAGTCATTCTGTTCCCAGGCTTGCAGCCTCTGTGCTGCTGAGGTGGGCATCACACTGGAAAGCTGAAAGCGATCCTATAGAGGAGCCTTCCCTACCATGTTCCTTTTGCATTGAGGATATCCCTTTGGAGTTGGGATCCCACCTATCAGAAAGAACCAAGGAAAACTGTAGTGGTGGAGGACTCGGTTAGTGGGCATATACCGAACTGGGTTTGTAATGCCAGTAAAGTCACAGGGTGACTGATGCAGTGATGATAGACCTCTTGAAGCCCATAAATAGTCTTACCGATGTGATGAGTGATCATAGCACACATGGATAACAGTAATACAGAGACAGAAGAGAGATGCTGAAAAGATGCACAGAGAAAAGATATCTTCAAAATTTAAGTTGGTAGGAAACTAAAAGCCTTACTTTTACTCTGAAACATTTTAAAAAGCATATATAGAACAAGACAGAGAGCCTGAGACTGAGAAATTGTTGAGAAAACAAATAAACAGAAATTTAGCCTTGTTAGAAATAATTTTTTTTTTTTAACATTTGAGCCTATGGGAATGATTGGTTGCATCTAAATCTAAATTGAAACATTAGTACTGGAAACATTTTACTGGAAACATTGGTACTGCAGTGCTCCCTTGTCATCTTTCTGAAGACTTGCAGAGGAAAGCTAACAGGTGCAGAAGAGAACACAGTTTAAGGTAACTCCTCCTCTAAAGATGAAATTGTATGATTTTTGTATCATCAAATGAAGGACAGGTGGAAGTCAACAAACTTCAGGTAAGAAATAGAAAAGACAGTCCCACTTACGTAGGACATGTAACAAAAAGCAAACATGAAAACCAAATATATAAATGCTTTTATACATATAGTAGATGTTTTATAAGGAGGTAAATAAATGGAACACCTGGCTTTAAAAGAGGCTGTAAATGTAAAATCATTTAAAAAACATGATAGAAGGGAGGTAACATACAAGATATTTTTTCCATTTAATTGGCAACTGGGCTTTACTAAGTAGATGATGCTGGTGCAGAAATGGTTCTAAGCATTATAGAAACCTCAGCTCAAAATAAAGTAAATAGGTTTTCATTATCAGTAAGTAACACAGAATTATTTAAAACTGCATGCTCAAATAGGAGACAGATAGTAGCTAAATAATTCACCAGCCAGCCTGAATGGTAACAGTGACTGGCATATTAAAGAATTTAGAGGCTCTATGGAGACAGATAATAAGATAATAGTCAGAGACTTCTATTCTGCCCATGTTGACTGGGTAAATGCAATGACATGGCATGATACAGAGAATGCATTTTTAAATACTAATTTTTTGCCTTTCTTAGCAAGACTAGAAAAAAAACGTACAAGTGAACAGGTGCTTCATGACCAGTACAGATGTTACATAGAAACTGACTTGAAATATTCTGATCAAAAACCAACTCTGTTACAGAGAGCTGAGTATAGTCAAATTCAAAATCCGTGTATGAGAAAAACCTCAAAAATTTTTTTTCTTTAAGAAAGGCCTTATATTCATAAATAATGAGATGTATGAGACAAATAATGATGTGACTAAGTTTGCCAATGATGCAAAATTACTCATAGTGGTAAAATGAAAGCTCCCACAACTATGAAAGCTGCGGAAGAATATAAGAGGTTGGGGTCATAAGATGCAAATTAAATTGAGTTTTGATAAGCATGAAGTAGTACATGGGGAAAAAAACTAAACTATAATTACAAAATTATCAGAAGCAGTAGAAAAGTTGAATAGAATATTAGGAATTATGAAGAAAGAGACAAAGAACAAAAGAGAAATCATCACTGTGCTAGCGTATACAGCTGTGACTCTCCTTTTTCTTGAATACTGTTTACAGTTCTTGTTCTTAAATTTCAAAAGAACATGGTAAAACAAGAAAGGATACAAAAAGAATAAATAGCAAGGAGGATCAGAGGAAGGGGATACCATCTTGAACAAAGAGAAATTAAATAAAGTAGGTTACGTGCCTGGAAAGGTGATGACTGATTTTGGTTATGTTAGCGATACAGAACATCGTAAATGACAGGGAGAAGATGAATAGAAAAGAATTAGTCACTGTATCTTACAAGAACTAAAGAGCACTGAAATACAACATCAGGCAAGATGCTTAAAACAAACAGCAGGAAGTATTTTTTTACATAACACACAACAATCGAATGTTGCAGAAACCAAAAGATATAAAGAAGTTCATAGGAGAAAGGTTTAGCACACAATTTTCAGTGCTGGTTAGGAAGTCTCTCTGTGCAGATTGCTGGAAGCAGTGAGGAGCTTCAAAGGGGTGACATTATATATAATATATTATATGTTTTTATGTGTGAAATCAGAATATACTCTTTTTTTCAGCCATATGTTCTTATTAAGCAGCCCTCTGAACCAGATAGATTTTGAGGCCAATCCAATAAGACCATTTTTATGTTCTTATGTAACTTAACATATTAACCATTACCTCGAATAGTTGTGGTCATTTTTGATCTGTTGCCTTTTATTTGCTGAATTTAGAATGGAGAACCAGATTCTCGTTGTTTGTGTACTTGAGCTTTTAGCTATCTGTACTCTTCAAGCATGGAAGTCATGCTTCACCATTTGCGCTGTGCCGGTTCTTGCAAGGAGCTAGCACAATTAGATTGCTTGTTCAAGGTCCTTTATCAAGTTAGCTAGCTGCTTCACGGATCTATAATGGAAAAATAGATTGTGTTCATTAAAGTGAGGAAATCCCATGCTGTTTCTTTTCTGGCAATTGGGCCCACAAACTTCCTGATCTTAGTGTGGGTTATCAAAAATGAACAGATTAAAATGAAAGCGTGGAAGATTTTCTCAAACCTAGTTCCTGTCTTTCTGACTTCCTCTTGCTAACTGTAGAAATCCTGTGACTGGATTAAGGGAAAAGCAGCAAGAACAGTTAGTTTATGAAGGAAACTGTGTCCTGTATTTGGTAAGGTCATTTGGGGTCATCAGTAAAATCTGCTGTTTTTAACTAGATCCCTCACTGAGAGGATCAAGGAACATAGAGTGAACAGAGTTCACATGAAAGTACTTCCCAACATGAGTTGAAATGCTGAGCTGCTTTGGAAGTGAATTATGCAGTTTAAGAGACATCCAAAAACAAAAAAGGAACCACTTACAGTGTAGCAGTAAATGCTCACCCTCTAGCAGCAGTAAATACCGACCTGAACAACAGCTCTGTATTGCTTTTTTTTTTTTTAAACTTAATAAGAATTCTCACTCCTAAATGACTCATGAAATGGTATTACAAAGGAGGATATAACTAAAATTTTACAGTTAATTCTCATGCTGTAAGTGATCTTTTCCCAGTGTCTCAACTTGGTAGAAAATGAAACAAAGATCAGATTTTTGAGGTAAGTTAAGGAGGAAATGGGGGTAAAAGGAACATTAGTAAATGTAACATCAGTGAAAATAAATAAACGTTAATGTTTCCATGAAATACAGTGTTTGTGATGCTGAACATAAGTCTTACAAACTACCCTATACACTGCCAACATAATGGAGAACAGCACCCCACTCATTTTCAGTAGTCTTCTTTTTAAGACAAGTCAGGCATGCCCAGTGTTGCGGGGAGGGAATGACACATCTCTTCTGAACTTTGGGCCGTCTTCTCTTAAAGGTATTTTTAGGTTAGCCAAAGTAATTTTTAAAAAGAAGAACTTTTTCCTCTTCCTGTATGAGTCACATGGGATGGATTAGAACTATAAAACTCCAGCTTTCCTGTCGTTAGCATTATTAGCAACGGAGTTTTAGGAGATTTACAGATGTTTTATTTGTTTGGGTTTTTAGTTAAATGTTTCGTTAAAAGTACACGGAGGATGATATCCTGGGATAACACAGTTTCCTGCCAAAGTGTGGATGTGATGGTAGATACTGAAACTTAGAAATTCTTCAATCATTTATGGGAAAAGAGTTTTCTAATATTTCATTATTGTGATTCATTTCCAGTGAAAATTTATTTTCGAATTTTAAGTCTTCTTTAAATACTTGTTTTCTTGTTCTTGGATTTTGTTTAAAATAGATTGCTGTGAACTTTTAAAAATTGCATGTGAGAGGAAAGGGACGTTTTTGAGATATCAGCATTCTCAATACCACAAGAGTAGAGGAACACTGAAAAAAGTTGTTTCTCTTACCATCCCGCCAAGGCATATAAATGTAATGCTAGGTAGTCCTGCATGTAAGTAAGGACAGATAAATAAACAGGCCAGGTTCTGCTCCCAGGTGAATACTGTAGAAATAATTAAATAATTCTCTAAGACAGGGAACTGACTAATGTGTTCAGCTATGGATAAGGATGTAGTGTCTCTAGAAGGAAATGACAGGACGTCAAGCCCAGTATCTTCTGGTGCTGCAGGATAAAAAATGAGAGTTTTCTGCCTTTCTTTGAAAAATATTTTGAGATCTTATATGATGGTTTCCAGCAATAATTACTTCCTGACCTTGGAAAGAAGAATTTACAGCTTTCCACTGAAATGCTGAGTTTTGTGCAATGGTGCAGAGTCAAAGATAGGGGCCTTGAAATGTACGAAATTTCTGTATACAGAAAAAATATTTTGATTTTCCTTTGTGGGTGAATTGATGGTAACTAACCTGCAGGATCAAATTACTTCAGGACCGTTAAGGCCCTAGGACCTTACTGCCTCCTGTCACCCCACTGTTCTGCACCAAGCAGCATGCTCTCTAACAGTCATTTGGCAGAGTACACGCTTGGGAATACAACAACATAGTAGAAAAGTTTACTGACGCTCATTGGAACTGATCTGCCAAACTTATTTATGACTACCACTCGTGAGCAGTATGGCAACCCCAAATGCATGAAAACAAAATGAGTTTAGAATAACAAACTCAGGATTTCTAACAAGTTTCATTTCCTAAGAAAGATTAATGGTAAAATTGTGCTACATAGATGATGTTCTGTAGAAAATGTCCTGTTACTTAAACAATTTGTCACTGTTGAATGTGCTGTTGAATGCAATCTTGCAATAGTTATTGTATGCAGTGGAGAAAGTTGACAAGATGATGTAATAGTTTTTCTAACCTCAATCCTTTGCCTGAAAAGGCAAGTTATATTATTTTTAGGACTTTGCTCACAACCTGGAAAGTGACTATCTGTGGCATTAATTTCCATTACCATTTTTAAATTCTATAAATTTGCATTTCTCTTTTGAATTTTAGATACCATTCCAGGGAGACAGTGCATGGCCTCCTGCTTCTTTCTACTTAGACAGTTTGGTGATGTCCTGATCTACCTCAATTCAGTCAAGGTTAGTATTATAATTTAGTATAGGTAGTACTGTAATGGATGGAATCACTGCCTGTGTAATGAACACTGTGCTGTGTGAGGCAGTATGTAAACAGAAAAAGATACAGAAACACAACTCTAAAATGGGGCATGGCTTGTAAACACAGCAAATGCATCAAAATGCGTAGAAACAATAAGATAGCATTGTTCGCCATGGTGGATTATGGTATCGTCATGCTTGCAATGTAACCATTATCAGGCCTTTTGGTGGCGCATCACAGAAAGAGAGGAAGATAATTAAAGGAAGATAATGAGATGGTTTCTGGATGGTTATGGGTTTGGGCAGCATGGAAGAAAAAAACAAGCGTTCATTTAAAAACTTACCAAATGAATGATGGAGACTTTTGTCAGTGGTTGATAACTGGGGGCAGAAATTTGATAAACAAGAGTGTGTAAGAAAGATAGGGCATGAAGGACCCTGAAAGTAATAAAGCTTATATTTTTTAGAGAAAGCATCCACTGAAGGGCTAAGGTAGGGCAATATTACCAACGTAGTGAGCTAGGAATATTACTTTTGCAGAAGTAATCAGAATGGTTCTCTGCAGGCAAAGTCACGTTTCTTCAAGTAAGAGAAGAAGCCTGCAGTTAACCCTAGTGCAACATTATCAGATCACCTGTACTTGATGGATCATAATGGTTATAACTTAAAGATACTCAGCTATAAATCAGATGTAAGGACCCAGAGAGAGGCTGGATTCTGACTATGGGATTAAGTGATTGTGGTCTTGTTCCAGCAGTTTGAAACTAGTGAGAGTAGTGAGAACTCTGCATTTGATGGGAAGGGGAATGAGACTTTTTTAAAAGAATGATTAGAGAGATATGCTAGATGAGGACAATTATGATACTCTAAGGAAGGTGGTGAGACCTGAAGAAAAAGAGCATGGTTGCAATGGAGCCAAAAGCAGCTGATGAGTCAAGGAAGACGAAGCTGGAAAATGTTTTTAAACTTTGACTAGGAAGAGGCCACTGAAAAAATCACAAGTGGCAGTGTAATGAAGAGACGAAAAAACAGTTTGGAGAGTGTGTGTAATTGGAGAAAATGAGTGCTAGAAACTAACAATGAGATTCATTTTGCATAACTTGAGCTGTCTAAAAGTCAGGCTTCTAGTTATAAGTAATGATCTGGTCTTCTTCCATAGGCAGCAGAGACAGATGGTAATTTCCAAAGGAGAATTCATCCTGTCTATATCTGAAACTTATCTTAGAATGGAATGAGTCACCTCATAGAAATGACCATCTCTTTCCATTTACTTTAAAAAGTTCTTAAACAACTAGTTCTGACCTGAAAAGGTTAAAGTTAAATGAGATTAATCACTGCCTCCAAGGTATATAGGAAAGCTTAGAAATGAGACAGAGAAGGGTAGCATCTGCAGAGGCAAATGGAGTCAGGATTAGTGTTGGAAAGTAAGGCATGGCTAGTGTTTGTAAAGGAAACAGATAGAAGCAAACAAGATGCTAAACAGAAATTAAGAGGATGAAAGTGGGCAGAAGGGAGATCAGAGGATAGGTCAGAGGCATAAGGTAAGAGCAGTGTTAAAGGGAAAGGATTAGATGATACATCTGTGCAGGGATAAAGGAAAGTCTTGTAGGGAGGGCTGGAAAGAAAATCTAAAGGGAAAAGGAAGAGCCCAGATTTTGTCAATGTTAGTTCATAAAATGTTAACAAGATCCCATGCAGAAGAAAACATAGGTGAGGGATAGATCTAATGTTTAGAAACAGTGTCAAGAGAGAGGCAGAAATAGTGACAGATACAGGTATGCATACCTTCAATCCTGCTATATTTATCAACTAAAGGAAGGAGTGTTCTTGCCTCATCAGATTTGAGAGAAAAGATTTTGATGTGTGCACGGGGAAGGGGAAGACTTATTTGACTGTTTGTCTTTTTTTTTTTTAAAACTTATTTGGCTGAAAGAGGAGAAAAAAGTGAGAGTGTTACTGTTGCCTATTATAACATACCTATGTGGATCTCTGCTTGCAAACTGGGCTTCTCCACTTGGTGAACTGTAATAGCTTGCCAAAATCAATCAGAAGAAAAAAAGCTAACGTGCAACAGAAAGTTAGTTATAGTCCACATACAGCACAGTAGTGTTGTATGGGCCTATCCGTTCCATACTCAGAGATGTATTTCTATTAGGTGAGTTGTCAAAGAGGCTGAGATATGCTGTTAAGAGTCTTTTCCATTTACCACCTGTTAGAAAGCTATGAGCACACAGGTGTGCAGAATCCACTTTCTCCATATCTTTGGTCTGTCACACAGATTAATTTGTTTTAGTGTTACAGTCTTTCCAGGATAGTATAACAGAGCGCGAAGTAGTTACAGAAGGAAGTAGTAGTTAAAGAGGAAACAAAACACAAAACTTAAATGCAGCTAAGATGGTTAAAATTATGGCCCGTAGGTATGTACATGTGTACATATACATAAAACAATCATTGTTAGATTTAGGAGTGTCAGAGTGGTAATATATTGCAGAAACCTTGTTTCAGAAACTTGTTTGACTGTTCATTGCTTACCAAGGTCCATTGCTTACACTTCGTACTTCAGCTGGGTATCAAAGCATCTCATTGAGACAGACATCACTCAGAGCACAGTTAGTTCTATGAAAAGATTGAAGACGAGTAAAAGACCCCAAAGAGTGGAGTGCAGTGCAGATACTGTGTCCATTCTGAAGATAAATACATAATCTAGCTGACATGAACACATTGCACTATTGGCAGCCCAGGTTTGTTTCTACCAGTTTTGTTTTTGCAGCGTTTCTGATCTCTAGCACTAACAGAGCCTGGATGGAATGACACAGGTTTTGAGTTTTGTTGCTGATAGAGTTTTTCCCATGATAGTTCAAAAATACAGTGGGGGTTATTTGACCAGAAGGAAGCAGTCATGCAGTAAAACGAGCATCTTGCTCACCACCTTTGCTGAACCTGGGCTTGTGCTAATTCACCCAAAACCATCACTGAGGAGGAATACAGTGAAGTGTTGCAATTCTCATACTGTGAAACCAGTTAGTTCACCCTAAAGGTACAGAAATGTTTCACAAACGGAGCTTGAGATTCACCCAACTGGTTTATCCTTGTGCTTTCCTGTAGCATGCTATATTTGCTAGCTCTTTCCAGACCCTAACCTAGACTATTTGGGTGAAACCTAGACATCTGGCAAATGGTGGCAACCTCCACCTCCCCTCATGTGTGTCTGGCTTGATGTATGTGGGAGGACTTGGTCAGTACCTTTTCTGACTGCGAGGGACAGGGAAGGGAGGAGGTTCTCAAGTGTCTCTCCGCAGCAGAAGAAGATAGAGAGCCCTGGGAAAGAGTCTTATCCCTTGCATCCTGTATCCCTTATATAGTCCCAACTGCACTTTTGTTTTGTTCCCTTGCTAGGGGTGAGGAGGAGGTAAAAAGTTAGCTAAAAACTGAACTGCCTAACGCAACCTCTATTTCTCTCATAGGTGTTATATAAGGGAAAGCATTTCTGTCTCCACATATCTTGCTGTTATGTACCCAGGAAAACTTTTATTGCAGTGGTTTTGGGCAGTGGATAAACCACCCTGCTCTTTTCCTATGCTTTTCATGAACACCATGATCCTCTGCTTGGCAGGGATCCTCACTGCTTCTTCCCATTCATGCTTGTAGCTAAGGTATCATGTCCCAGCTTACCTACCCCAGGCCTACCTGTGCAGCATTGTGGTGATAGTACTGAATGTGGCGCATGTGCTCAACTGACTTTTGGTAATCTGAGTTACACTTTAATCTGGACATTTGACCAACACTGAATCTAAGCCGTTTGGGTCAAACCCAAACATGTGGCTCATCTATAGCTAGAATCATATTTCCTGCACTGACCCACGCAGCTTGTCAGAAAAGATACAGCTATATAAACATGATCTACCACTAATCAGATTATGTCCAGTCTAATATTGTGGTAGGAAAAAAACCGTAGTGTTGCACTTCAGATAAGGAGACGGGTGCCTCTAAGCAACATTTGGGCTTAAGGAAGCCGTGTTACAAGGTATGTTCCCTGGCTACAGTCCAGTCCTGCAGCTCCACCTGCATCACATGACACAGTATGTCAAACTGGCATCTGTCACAAAACCAGATCCGCAGGATCTTCTGTTGAGCAGTTTGTTTTTCCAGGACTTCTCAAGGTTCATTTCCTCAAGCCATTAGGGAGCCAACTGCCTATTCACCGCCCAAGATTTGTAAGTGTTTGGGAAGGTAAGGAGACCATGGCATCACAGCATGTCTTCACATGCCCGAATTGAAAATTAAACCCATAAAAGCTGCCACTGCAACTTTGAGATGGAGCATTCTTCAGATCTCTCATGGTTAATACTGTGGAATGTTTCAGCTATGTTTGTAGTCACGAATATAGGATGGAAAGCCAGTCCATAATTTTCTACCCACTGTTTATAAATGCTGTATGTTCATAATGTGGGTTTTTCTTTTTCCTTCCCATTGTCTTGATATAGTCTGACTCAGATTTGAGAGTTTATTTTTAATGTTACTATACCATTGAATTTTTTTTTTTGTCTCTGTGGTTTATTTTCCAGAGTTACTTCTACAATGATGACACTTTCAACTTTAACTATGCCCAAGCCAAAGCTGCTATGGGCAATTCTAGTGAGGCTGAAGAGGTATGTGTTTTACTTTACAGAAAACAACAACAACAATGGAAGCGTTTCCCACATACTTCCTTCTTTCTTTCCTTTCCTCCCTCCAAATCTTAATGCTGGCTGAAAATAAACAAGTTGTGTGGAACTTCATCTTTCCCTTCTTAGAGGAACTGAAACTCTCAAGTGAACGCTATTCAGAAAAGATTGTCTTGCTAATCTTACCAGATTAGCATGATGTGAGGTACATGGGAAGTCACGCTGCTTGTGGTGCATCACAAGAGTGCTTGCAGCTATCTCTAATTGATCAAAGAATGCCTTCTTAATCAGATTTCCTACGCTTTGTCTGGGATCCCAGATAGTCGTCTTATTCAGAGTGACCAGAGCATGCTAAGCAAAAGGCACTGAATAGTTAAGAGCTGCTAGGTGTCCCCTAGAAATTTGTTTAAAAAAAAAAAAGAGAAACATTTTCTTCCTCTGGGAGATGTGGGAGGAAAAGAGGAAGTGCTCACTATCTTATTCAGCAGCATCCAGATGCAGCTGGAGGAGATTAACTTCTACACACAGCATTTTTTGTGTCTATGTGCACCAGAAACTTAATTACAACTAAAATATGCAGAAGCAAATAGCTGTTATGAAGATGGAAGCAACGTTTTCCAGAAGGCTATCAGAAGACAGACCAAGAAATCCATGTAGTTTTGTTTTAAGCAAATCATATAATTTTTGTATCTTTCTGTTTTTCTCTTTTTCTGATTTTTTTTTAACCCTTCAGGTTACTTGAACAACAAAGTCTTCCTCCTGCTTAACTTTTTATTTTCTCCAACCCCTCGCTTAATTTCTGTGATTCAATCTCTCCTTAAGAAAAACATCTCAGTGTCAGGCAAAATGGAAGCGTATTGCAATTCTCTTAGCTTAATTTAGTTAGCTTAATGAAAATACAGGTAAATATCTTTTGAAGTTATGCTAGCAAGCTGTGCTGATACCTGAGAGTTCATAAACAATGAAAATGATAACGCTGTAAGTAAGCTCTAGCTGCAGCCAGGCAGCAAAAGAAACACAAGGGTGTAAGCTGTTGTTAATCCACATTTTTCCTGCTTATATTCTTACCAGTGATTCTGTACAAACTTGTGCTATGTAGCTGATGCTTTTAAATCATAGAATTATGTAAATGAATTGATTAGTCTGTCCTGGTGTCTCATCTTTGACCATGATGGCACTTTCAGATAAAGATTACCTTTCCCCAGCATCTCATAAACTCGAAAGATATCTCTGCCTATACTGCTGTATATAACTTCTTGAAAAGATTGCCTTCCTGGGCATAATGTAGTAAACCCTATGATAAAGTGCTGCTCATAGTAATAATGCTTAAAAAAAAAAAATAGAGGGTTAGAAATGTTTTTTGCCAGTAGCATCCTAATAAAACAACAAATATACCTACTGAAAGGCGTGAGCAGCCTTTTTTTCTGCAAGTAAAGCCAGAGCAGATTTTTAAATGTAGCACAAAGACTAACGTTTTGCCTCAGAACCTTGCTAAAATTTACCAAACCAGTTAAGAGAGAGTTTATTGCTGACCCAAACTGATCTCTGTTATGTACGGGGAAGAAAGGATCATTTATGTATAGTGAAACTTCTGGCATTTCAGGAAGATGCTAATTTAATTGCTTGCATTGCTTTCTAAGCAAACACATTCCAAATAGCTTCTCTCGCAGCCCCCGTCTTTCTTTGTGCTGTTCTTCGTGTTGTGTGGCCGCCCACTGGCACTTGTTCAGAGCAGGCCGCACCCTCGGCACAGCTTGGCGTTTTGAAACTGCAGAAGTCCCTTGATAAGCATTGCAGTGTTTGAATCCTCCACCTGCCCGACGCAGAGATATCCCCCTGCACTGAAATTCCATACCTTAACTCTTCTCATGAAGCAGTTGTTCATATGGCTTAAGCCTTAGCTGCATGTTGAAACGAGGCAGGGCTGCCTTCTGCTTGCTTAAAAGTATGTGCAAATATAATCTCTTATTTTACCTTTTCCTGCAGGTGTTCCTTTTGATCCAGAGTGAGAAGATAAAGAATGATTTTGTTTACCTTAGCTGGCTAGCACGCTGCTGTGAGTCACTTTACTCTCAACGTTGCAAAATACAGATCCTCCTCTATTGCATCAGTCTTGGCAATCCACTTTCCTAATTGATTTTAATGTTGTAGGTGGATTTAGGAGTATGAAAGTGGAAAAGCTGATTGCACTAGTTATAGCGTGGGTGGTTATTGCACCATTCATACATCTGGCTTTTGTAAGCAATTGCTGCTTCAGTGCAGTGCTGTTATGGTTCTGTCAGTGCAGCTTTGTTCTAACCCATGAACTTTTTTCTTCTCAATTATCTATCTACTCAATTGTTTGAATGAAGATCTTCTGTCTTAAAAGATTGGTTACAACTCTGCAATGGTTAAATATAAGATAGAAACAGCCGTACTGGGTCAGGCCTAGGGAGTCTGTCTAGCTCAATGCCCTCTTATCTAAGAGTGGCCAATCTTGGATGTCTAAGGAAGAGTAAAAGAACCAGGCAAAGAGGTGTGATATTTTCCTTCCTGCCACCCTATACTTCCCACTATTCAAACACCTGTGGCTCAGGGATTTCCTTTATAATTGCCAGCATGTTTTTTCTTCTGTAGATTTGTCCATTATTCCCTTGAACTGAGTAAGCTCTTGATAGCCTTAATATCCTATAGCAAACTTTTTCAATGTTTCCAAACTTGTTCTGAAAACATTGCAGAGTACACACCTCAATACAGACATAGCTACAATGCAACATGTAAAATGGTATAGAGGTGGGCTTTTCTAATGACTCAAGTCTGAGACTTCCTGGCCTAATTTGTTTTCCTTACAGTGCCTCAATACAAAAATGTTCTTGTATCATAATCAAATTTGAGTAGTAGTACATGGAATCTAAATAGATATATTTCAGGGGGTTGTGCCATAGTGCAAATGTGGTTGACATCGCTAATGTGATCTTCCCAGACAGGCACATCACAGCTATGGATGGCTATCTTTGACTCTATTTTAGGACATGCCAGTTTCTTTTTTCATCAATCCACAGTACCTGGTTATTTGTGAATGTTTTATATACATTTGTTTTCTGATGGGAGAACTCCCATCGCAAAGGGAAATCGTGGTAGTTCAGTAGTAGTGTGCATCCCTTTGATTCTCTGCTAAAGCAGTTCTTTGACATAGAGCTGGGGATGTGGAACTTTTTGAAGGTGCTACCTTTTATACAAGAGGTAAAACTAACACCATGTTATCAATAACAAATTTGTAGCACTTCTGTAAGAGTTGCTACTTATTCTTGAGTGGGCCTTTCTCCGTTCTAAATTCCTGGTGGAGTTTCAGTAGAGCTGGTGTATTCTTCTGTATCTGTCTTAAAATTTTGACATTCACTCCCAAATAGCTGCTAGAATTCTTTGCAGACGCAACTGTTCTATGATGAGTTTTTGTGTTAAGTATGTAAATTACTATTACGTCCTTCTGGGTGAAAGCTGCTATGGAAATTTCAAAGCATCATAATACGTTCATGTCAGAGTATGGTTAAGTATCAAGTCATAGACAATTCAATCCTGAAATATTTGCAATGGGCGAAAAGTAGTGGAGATGCATCTTTTTTGGATGCTAGACAGTTTGTTTTTTTTGTTTAATGTTGTATGATTTATATTGAACTCCTCCTGCAGAGAAGGTAAAAAGCCACTAAATTAGCACAGTACTATATTTCTCTGAATGGATAGTTTGGTAATTGGTGAGTATCAGAAATGCTTTTTTTTTCTCTCTCCTTTTTTTCCCCTCCTTGTTAAGAAGGTAGGGTTCACTAGCTCAACAAATCACATATAGAATTAGAACCCGTTTTTTTGCCACTGTGTACGTTATCTGCAGCTAATGAAACAAAAAATCTGGTTTGATGTCTTCATACCTTCTACATCAGAAGTGTCTATAAATCCTCTGATTTGATGTTATGTGTTCATTGTTGATTGCCACCCATTTTACATACAAAGTATCTATTGGCCCTAGGGGCACAGATTTAAAGGGTAAGCAATCCCTCTTTTGAAAGAGCACAAGACTTGCCCATGCATTAACAGTCAGTGTGCTCTATGAGTAGCTTGTAAGATTTGAAAAGGAAAGAAATACTTCAGCTCTTTTCCTTTTTTTCCCCAGGACTTGAAGGTACCAGGAATAAATAGAATGGGTTCTTATCTTCAGAAAATCAATTTTTAGAATTCTCTATATTCAAACATCCTAGTAGAATTTCCACTAGCTGAGATGGAAGATTCAGATTGTTTCATTTGTAGTTGTATTATAACAGTGATATTTGAAGTTAAAGGCCAATGAAAATTTCCAGTCATATATGCAAATTTAAAATGACCACAAAATGTCAGGAATTTTGAAGCATTTTTTCTAGTAGGTGTATAATGACGAATTTTGTTATGCTTGTAGGGGTTTTTTTGCACTTCTGTTTGCTAAGAACCATGGGAATTGAATGTTTAGAATGAGGTGGGCACCAAGCATTAAAGACCTCAGTTTAGTGCCAATTAAAATTTTTCCATGTGTAAGAACGCACAGTCCTAAGTCTCACCGTCTAAATGGATTGCCACAGCTCTTGTCCTGGGTAAAATGCCTTTTCTAACACCTTCCGTTCTGTTCTTTAATGACATCTGAAATCATAGGAATTGTGGTTATCGTTGTATCTGTGAAATGTAAATTTTGAGATGTAAACTTCATAATTCTTCTCCGTGATGTTGGTGTTCTCTAATGAGTTACTGTTATCCTGACCTTTTGCCTTATTGGTGATAAGTTTCCCTTCCCAACCTCATGCTCATAGGGAAAGGCATGCTGTTACCCTGAGCAAAGAGGTTTAGGAATATTTATTCCACCTCCTATTGAGTATTGTGCATGGTGTATTTTTTTCACAATTCCAACTTTTTGTTGTTATTGCAGATATTATGAATAAGAAGCCACAGCTGGCCTGGAAGCTCTATTTGAAGATGGAGACCTCAGGGGAATCCTTTAGTCTTTTGCAGCTCATTGCAAACGATTGCTACAAAGTGAGTCTTCTCTTGGGAGCTTGGTATATGGCATGTCAATTCAGTGGTCTTACTAATCACCTTTTTTTTTTTTTTTTATAATTTCCGTTTTTATCACCACTAGTGAATTTTCACTTATAACAGTGATATGACTATTAATGTGCATAAGTTGGCAAGGACTAGTCAGCTTTTTAACCAACAGGTCTTCTGGATAGACAATCCACTGATTAAAACGTTGGTAGTTACTGCATGCTTGAGCTATTAATAGAATGTAACAACAGTTTCTTTTACTACTAGGGATTCATTGTTGGTAGAAATGACAAGAGACTTTTAAGAAAAGAAAATCTAGTATAGATTCAGCAAGGAGCCTTGTACTGGAGTTTTTTCTGGGACGGCATTATTTTTCCTTCAAGTTTGCAATGGCAATGGGAGATTCTCCTTTGTTAATAATAAGGAAATGGAAAGAGATTTCCCAGCTCCGCCATTCTGCCCTGCCTGAATGGGGCAAAGAACAGAGGGTGTTTGTGTAGTCATTATGAATAAAACTACTGATAAAAAATTGTGAACTTAACTGCTTGGGATCCATGCTAACACATAACAGTTCTTCTCTTGAACCTTTTCTAGAGTAGATTTTTAAAGAGATGAGCTTAAACTGAGCTGACGGATATGCTTTTAAAAATCAAGCTAGACCAGACAGCGTCCATTTTAGCAGAGACTGAACGGATGGTTTGGGCATTTTAGAGCAAGTTAAAATATGTGCTACTTTATATGTACTAAGCTTCTAGAGAATGTTTAGTAGTTCAAATAGCAAGTACTAATATACTGCTGGCACACCTCCAAAATCACTACTAATGTAGCTTTGTATAAATGAGAAGAGGTCTTGGGGATCTGATCAGAATTCTGCCTCAGTTCCTAATCTCCAGTTCTTTAGATGGTGCCTATACACAGGGAGGCTTAGCTCAGATTTGTTCTTAATGGACAAATGAAAACTTTCTATGAGATTTACCTACAGTGAGGTACTCCATATTAGTAGCACCTCTTTTTTTTTTTTTTTTTTTTTCAGTCCAGCCCAATAAAGTGTTGCATAGCAAACTAGAAGTTTGAGCAAACATTTGCGAACAAGAGGCTATTTGCAATTGCTTTATCAAGGTCTTTGCTCTTCTGCAAAACATGTGAAAGAAAACATGAGAGCTTCATCCACAGGGTATATAGCGACCAACTGTTTTGAGAGGATTGTATATGGTGTTATAGGTGAAAGAAAAATTGGTTGTCCTAAGTAAAAAGTAGTGCTGTGCAAGATGTGAGTAGACAACAATGGCATGCTAGATCCAAGTGTCCTCTCTACTGTCTACAAGGATGATTGCACTGTGTTGGCACCTAGAGAAGAGGAATAGTGGTTCTGTGATGGGAGAAGGGGATGTTCTTTGGAAAAGTATTATCATGAGACACAGGCCATCAAATTTTCAGAATGTATTGGCACAGGCTGATTATATTAGAAGGGGGACTGAAGTTATTTGGGGAGCAGCCATTTTAGGTGTAATTGAAATTAAATGTAGAGTATAAAGACATATAATTTGGTGATCATGAAAGTATAATAGTATACTGTTTTAAGAAGGCAGATGTGAGAACAGCAGAACAAAGATAATAGACTTAAAGCTCATGGAACTGGTTCAATAGAGACTCCTAAGATAAATGAATACACAAGAGCTAGCAGCTACTAGCATAGATTTATTAGAGATACAGTGGCCAAGCTTCCCAACATGGAGGAAAGATAGTAAGAGTCCTCTTGAAAACCTCCCAATGATTCTCAGTACAGCCAAGCTCTCCAAAGAGCAAAATATCTGCATACCATCCATAACATTCTTTCTTACTGTCTGTTTTCATTCATCTGACAGTACCATGCTTCTCAAAATCCTAAAGAACACTTAACTATAAGTCAGACAATCTACCTTCTGATCTCAAAAGCACTCTTCCAAAACTGATGGAGTTTTGTCTTAAGCATCTCGTAAGTATTCTATTCACCATCTCACCCTAAAACGGTCTTTTTGGTCAAGCACATGGCTAAGCCTTAGGTATTTCTGGTGACTGCAAGCTTTGAAAGTGAGTTGATCTCTAGGTCATTTTGAGTTTCACTTAAATCAGTTGATTACTGCCTCAATTCCTCTCAAAACCATATAGTACACTAGAGGAAAAGCAGTTCCACCTTTTGATTTATCCAAAAGTCTTAAAAATTGCGCTTACAGGACTATATGTTTCAGACTATTTACATTGTCTATGCATGGCCACTGATGACTGCTCCAAAGACCAAGAAATTTCATTGTGAAGACTATCAAAAAAACATTATAACTGTAACATTATAACTTACCTTCCTACACTGCTCACTGTTTGTACCTCTCCCACTAAATGATAAGGCCCACATTGTTTGAGCCTGTGTAACATTCTCCAATTGCTTCTGAAATATTATATTATATTGGAGGTCTGCAGACAATGCCATAACCGTACCTGAGGAAGGCAGTCACACTTGGCTTCATTCAACAGAATGCCAAATGAACATGGATGGTGCAAGGCCAACAGCTACCTGAGACCCGGTGTAGCTGGATGCCTCATAGCAGTTTATTCTGACCTGTAGGAGTTGTTTCGTGAGAAAGCTGTCATACTGGGGTGCAGGACATCTGGCTAATCTCTTGCTACTACTGCATCTTATCCTTATAGGGAACAGCATTTGATATGAGGTGAAACCTTTTCTGCTTTTCTGGGAGATAGGAGGACATTCAGTTCACTCTCATTTGTCAAATGATATGAAACTCATTTAGATGCCACTTTGGAGAGATCAGTATTTTTTTTTTTCCTTAGCTGAGATATCTGATATGGTTTATGCTTACTCCTTATTTCCATCTGATAAGTGCTTGCCAGTCCCTGTGGTAAAATCACCACGTATTCGAGGAAAAGGGAATAATTACTCATTCTGCAGTACCTGTACTGACTAAAGGTCAGTAGGTACCTGCAGTACCTTCTCTGACTAAAGTATCCCAATATAACTCACACAGCCTGCCCTTTTTTCTCAGCAGATGCAGGCTTCTAACCACCAACGAATGGGAGGTTATGTGCAATCTGCCTTCCATCTTCTCTCATGGGAAGATGCATAGCCACAAACAGCATTGCTACTCAGGCTTGGCCAAGTGAAGAAAATTGGCAGTCATAAATAAGGTCCACATCAATTATACTAACTTCAAAAGCCACAGTTACTGTAGTCACACCTTTCTCACTGACTGTATCAACCAACTTGCTTCCTGTTCCCATTTACAAGTAGAGAAACTGATGGAGAAAAATAGGGTACACAGTGAATTTTCCTATGCTCAGGAAAATTTTAGAATAAAGGGCCACTGAATCTTATTTTGTACTGTACCATAACAGTGAAGAGTAAAACTTAGCTCTAAATGAAGCCCAAAAGACATCCAAATCTGCCTTTGTGACCATCTCTAGATGAGGAAAATTGGTTCTATTTTAAAACATTTGACAAAGTTTGAAGCTGATATTAAGAGGACTTTGTACCTACTATAGATAGGGCAACTCATACCTTAAAGTTAGTTAATGCTGGTTGTAAAAAGCAAAGGCACGAAAGATGTTCTATTAGCTAATGTTAGCTATATATGATCAAAACAAGAACAGAGCTGA
This sequence comes from Struthio camelus, assembly GCF_040807025.1. Taxonomy (NCBI): domain Eukaryota; kingdom Metazoa; phylum Chordata; class Aves; order Struthioniformes; family Struthionidae; genus Struthio; species Struthio camelus. The sequence goes on from NC_090942.1 coordinate 55,995,591, forward strand.
TCATAGCCAACTAATAAAATTTACAGTGCGTTTCTCTATAATATATTCAAAGACCTACAATAATAATGTTATAATATTGCGTGTTTTCCTACAAGGAACTGAAATGTGCCTGTTTGTGTCACTCACAGCCAGGAGAAAACCAGCCAGACTTACTGCTGATTTCAGAAAACCGAGATCAAAACGTTTAATCCCCTTCTGAAAGACGGTCACATACTCAGAAATATGTACTGTTTCTCTTTTTATACAGATGGGTCAGTTTTACTATTCAGCCAAAGCGTTTGATGTTCTGGAGAGACTGGACAGTAATCCTGAATACTGGGAAGGCAAAAGAGGTGCTTGTGTGGGTGTCTTTCAAATGATCTTAGCTGGCCGAGAAGCAAAGTAAGTATTGTTTGTTATATTTGAATTTATTTGCTCTTCTCCTATTTCCAGTTAGCTGTAAGTTAGAATCATGATCATAGCTTCAGGAATGCATGTCCTCTTCCAAATTTTTTTTGACCTTTTGGAAAATACAAACTCTGACCAGTGGTTCCATATGTAGTGTTTTTGAAGATCGTCTTCCAAACCATCAGTTACCGAATATATTGCAGAGAGTATCTTATCAGTGAATGCTATGAACTGTAGGGCACCAAAATATACTGCTGGTCATCATTGTTCTAGCAAAAACTAAGTTATAAATCTACTATGCTTCTATCCTAAGGGAAAGGAACTCATTTCATGTCAATGGCCCGAGAATGGAAAAACTATCCTATGACATTTTAAGGTTCATAGAACAAAAATAGGGAAACATTTATTCAACAGTCCAGGAAGGACACTGTTTCTCTAAACAATGAGTAGATGAGACTAGGCTTTCACTAAAATTTGCTTTCTGAAGACTTTGTCCCTGTCAGACAAAGATACTTATTTGATTAAAGCTCAAAGGAAGTGATCTGTAAGTGTTGCTGATCGTTTTACTTTTGGCCCATTTCACTCAATGGAAGAATGAAAGGGAGTTGTGAACTCCCTTTCCCAGTTTAAGAACTGTTCCCTCATGAATATTCAGCTGTGATGCCAGATCGCCATTTCACCCTGGCCAAAATTGCTGTTTGTACATGACTGGAAGGTGTGTATCTTGGCTTCTACATCTTTCTTGTATCCCCTTCTCTGCTGGCATAATGTAATTAACTGCTGCACCCTTCAGGAGTCCTTTTGGCAAGTGCTGCACTAGATGCAGTAAAATACATATAGCTTACCTGTTCTGCATTATGCATGCAAGTTCTTACCGTAAAGCGGCTGGCAAACTGCAGGTTTGTGCTGGTTTACTCTATTGGAAATACTAATTTCCATGCTATTTGTGTTCATTTGTAAGGCGTATGGTGCACTGACAACATTAAGTTGGATGCTGCCATTTTGAAGACTAGCAAACAGCATAAAAACAAACAGAAAACTCCCTAATAATTTGCTCTGTTCTGGGGAATTATTTTGCAAGAGTAAGGATTTGTGTGTGTGTGTAAATATATACATATATGCATGTGTGTGTATACGCACACTTATGTATTTATATATATTATAAATATGATAAATTATATACATTTAAATATATACATATAAACACACGTGTATGTGTATGTATACACACACATTTTTATGTATAATAAACATTATATAAATTGTGTGTGTGTGTGTGTATATATATATGTATACAGGCTAAATTCCAAACCAGTTAATTATGTTTTGCTGATTTTTTACTTTTAATTTCTCTCTTGTTGAAATTGCATGCAAGACTTTTTTGATGTATTTATTGTCTTAGGATCTAAACTATTGCACATTTTTACCTATCTCTGCTCTGCAGATGGAAGCATCTCTCTGTCTAGGAACAATGTTTTGCAAGATATGTGACAGGAGGGGGTTGTTTATAGAAACCAAATGGTATCAGTTGGTTCTCACTGTCCTTTAAATCTTTGCCTTTCACCTTTGCAGAGAGACTTTACGGGAAGTGCTGCATCTTCTGAGGAGCACTGGTAATCCTCAAGTAGAATACATTATCCGCATCATGAAAAAGTGGGCCAAGGAGAACAGAGTCCCTGTCTAGGTCAGCGTCACCAAAAGAACTGGGTCAGTTACTATTTTGTGTGTGGCTGCTAAGATGTGGATCGTGGCTCCTCCTGTGCATTCTGGGTATTTCCTTCTTTGGAGGTACGTCTTTAGGACGTTGAGCAGGTTGACCCAGTCTACAGCTGAGCAAAGAGTGTACTGCCGTGAGATTGCATAACATTCAGCAAGTAATTTTTTCATTAAAGCTTTATTTTAGAAGGAAAGGTATCGAATTCCTTTCTCCCTTCAGTAGAATCCTACTGGTATTTTTACTGTTCAACCAATCTCTACTCCTCATTCAAGGTTTCTCAATTTTTTCATAATGTAATTCCAAACATCCATAAATCAAAGCGTTCCTCAAACGTTCCCCAGACTTTCTGCACCAGTTACTGGAGTCTGCTGTGTTTTTCAGCAAGTCTTTTGGCCTCCAGAAAAGAATCATTTGTTAAATGACTGAGACAAATCTACTTCAGCAGATGATGGATTGTGGCAAGTGGAAAAGAGCAGAATTGTGACAATGGAAAGCCAGTGCTAGGCTATCAAATAACATGAATAGGTTTTATATATTCCCTGCCTGGGGTAAAGCGGAAATTGTAGTCTGTGCACCATCCTTTTCTGCATAAATCTCACTAACTAATAACTTCATCTCTCTTATTTTTGTCTAGAAGGATCTTTTCTCTCTTACAATGCATTCTGAGGGTGAGGGTTAATCAGCCCCAAATGTCAAGCTCCAAAGTGGCTTATTTGCTTTCTAGGTTGGTAACAAAGCATGATGGTACCTTTTTTTTTTTTTTTTTTTTTTTCAGAGCGTGGAGAGCTGACTGTCTGGATTGTTCAATCTTGCTTGAAATTTGACCCTCAAAACATTTATCCTTGTTAATATGATTCATGTGAGTAATCCCTTTAGTGTATCAATCTGATGGATAAAAGAACTGTATGTTTTGAATCATTTTCTTCAACAGTTTCCACCATAGTTAGCAATACATTCATTATACTGTGGGTGATAAGTACTCTCTTGTTTCCTAAGGAGAACGGTTCAGGGAACACGCAATCCTAAAAGAAGGCAACAGTTGTAACATAGAAATGTATTATATGGTTTGCGATGAGCAACATTTGTATATTATTTGTAAAATGAAAATTTGCCTTTCTTATGAAGTATTTTCATATCTTTAGGGGGGAACTTTTCAGAATACTGTATTTTTTACTCTCTGTGCTTTCATTAAAGCTCTTACGTGGATCTACAATTGAACGTCTTACTTGGTCTGTGTTATCTCATGTTGAAGGTATTGAAACGGTATGTTCATTTTGCTGTGGAAGAGGACAGATTTGTGACTAGTCATTAAGTGCTTGTTCAGTAGTCATTCAAGACAAGCTAATGGCCTCGGTCCTGAGCTTTATGACGGGTTTTACTGTTTGATACTTAAAATAAGGAGGTATACAGAATATAAACATCTTTCTGCCACAAAACATGCCAGTGTCTTTAAGCAAAAACTGTGGGTATCATCATTCAAATATCTGGAAGTGCACTGCTGGGTTGTCGCTATTTGCATTTACATGAAATTTAGAAAAGCGATCCATCAGGTAGCAACAATAATAGAGCGCCTTTCAGCAGGAGCAGGGCCAACATTACAGTGATCCAAAAGAGAAGATGTGAAAGTAGCAGTAAGTGTTTTCACTGAAGCAGTTACAAAACTTGCTTCACTTGTAAAAAGCATTTTTGTTTTCTCTCACAGTTGAATTAACGTGGAAACAGCTTGGGAATGCTACTATGAGTCTTTGTACAAACCTTCAAAAAAATCATGTCGGTGGTTTTGTAGCAGATGTTAAATGTATCTAATTACTCCCTTTACTGAAGCTTAACCTGCAGGAGATCTGAAGAGCATCCAAACTCATTGTAGACTGTTTTACATGTGTTAGGTGAATCTTCTGAAATAAGTGTGGTAGCATTGCAGCATATGGGCTTGGGGACTACTTTCAAACCCTTTGTCCGAGACCCGTGAAGAAGTTTTTGAAAATGTCACAATTATTCACATTAGTCACGAAGTCGTATTTAATATGTTAAATAACGTAGGTTTTAACACAGTGTTCTTTTTTGTTTTACAGATAATAAAGCTTTTGCATTTAAGGTATAAATAAGTGAGGACTGCAGGAATTTCTTTGTACAGTGATGAAATAAAAGATATGTTACATGTTGTCCTAGCATTTACAGTCTTGATAATGGAACAGATATGTTGGTATTGCTAAAATGCAGAACAAGAAAAGTGCTGAAATATTGGCTTCTCTTTTACCTTGAAAATACATTTTAAGGATGTCTTCCATGGTTTAATCTGAATTCATATTCAAGAAACAGAGGTGTGAGTAGAAATTCCCTTCGTTGATACAGAAAGAGAAGTTAATAGAGAATTTCTACAACTGTTTCTCAAGTAGAGTTAACAAATCTTATCCCTGCACATGTCCATATCTTCCTGACATGTGGGAATGCAAGGAGTTAGGGTACTTTACATAGGAAAGGTGGGCCTGAAGAGAGATGTGGAGAGAAACAGAAGTGACCCCTACAGAGCAAACAGGCAGTGCAGAATGGCTGAAGAACTTTTTTATCTGAGTATGTATCTGATTCTGGAGAACAGAATATAGAGAGAGCACCAAAGGTACTATGTTAGCAGTCATATCATTAATAGTGACAGGTAGAGAAAGCCAAAACCCCAAGCACTGTGTAACTCATTTTAATTGGGCTGCCACGCATTCCTTATAGATAAGGAAGATGACCTTTAGTTAAGCACAGTAATAACTGAGCAACACTTACTCCCTCCAATAACATCTGCCGGAATTACACTACTGGGGAGGACGTTTGTCCTTTCAATTGCTGCAGATGAGCTCCAGGATAACATTCACTTTGGCCAGCATCTGAAGTGATCCAATACAGCAGCAACCCTCCTGGATTAATTCTGGAATCTAGCATAAACTCCTAAGAACAGTGACAGCTGGAGCCTAGCATAAACTCCTAAGAACAGTAACAGCTGGAGCTAAGTAATGTACTAAACTGGAGATGGCAAGTTCATCGTAAAGGAAAAGTCATGTCATATTCCAGCTTGGACTTTGGACTGTAGCAGGCATTTAGGAATATGCAGTGCTCTCAACTTGAAGATCTGTCATTGATCTTCATAAGAAGGATGTCTAAAGTTGATTATAGAACTTGGCCATTAGGTAGTAAGGCACAAAATAAGCAATTACGTGTGGAGTTATTGTTACATGTAGCTTCACTATATGGGAGATGTACCTACTTTGAGGAACACATCTGGTTTTTGCCCCTTGTTTTACTCACTAACCAAATTTTCCCTGTATTATATCCATCAGGAATTTCCAATCCCTCCTTTTTGAGTTTCATTTTCAGGATTCCCTCCCCCTATTTGATCTATTCAAATGATCATCAATGAAGTAGATAATTGCACAAAAGTGTCACGAGGAACCATTCTTCCAATGTCTACCTCTGCTATGTTAAATAGCCATTGGAGCCTGGCATTCTTTGTTTTGGTTTGTTTGTGGGTTTTTTCCTCTTTAGGGATACATAAACTGCGAGCATGTAATCTCTATCTTCTTTTGGTTGTATTAAAGAGACCATCTCTGTTATAAGGACTTTTCCAGACTGGAAAACTGGTACCTTCTCCAGTTTGCCAACAGATTTTTCTTAAAAAAAAAAAAAAATGTCCATGTTGCACTGGGCATAATTTATCACTGTATGTGACATTGGAATACGCTCCTCCATACTGCTACTCACTATTCTCCTATGTCTGTATCAAAGACTGCATTCCCGCTTCTTGCCATATTATCGCAGGGGGAGCTCACGTTAAATTGCTTCTCCAGTCTCATGTGACACCTAGGGTTTTTCCAGAAACTGTATTTTCCATAATACAGTCTTACCTTTCCAAAGGGACAGCCTACCCATAGCTCTATGAAAAATGTTTTTTGATTGAATGGGCTCACTTTTCCATCTTACACAGATCACTCTTTGTGATCGATCTTATCCACATAAATTACTAGTCTGTTTTTCTGCAAACTTTTATTAGCACCCATTTTACATCTATATCTGGATCATCAGTTAATATGTTGGATTATCAGTCCTTCCAGGACCCTACTAAAGAAAATACCCAAAACATTCTACTAATGATGACTGATGGCTACTTTTCACAATCTGTCATTCTCATGTAACATGTGCTTTACTGATACTGTATTGTGCTACTTTTTAAAATAGGAGTTATGTGATGATAAAAATACATTTCTATAACTCCTGTTTAGCTAAAGTGGTAATCAATTAAAGCTCTATGTCACTGACTGGAGTTATATGAATATTCTTACGTATTTCCATTCATTCTTTATCAGATGAACCCTATAGCATCCCAGAAAGATTGATGGAAGTGGAGTCCAGCTGTTTAAGACTGCTTGCAGAATTTGAAAGATAATACTACTTTTCTTTGTACTTTGATCACATTTTGAAGCCGTGCACCAAAAGCTTAGTTTTGGTTGTTGTAGGTTCTAAATTTTCATTTTCAATTGGAACAAAACATTCAAGCACATCAAATAAAGCAGGTATTTGACATCTCTGGCCATGGGACAGTCTCTAAATTCCTTACAGGACTGACTTAAATGAAGAATTATACTAGTATCTATTTATACATGTTTTTAGAAAAATTTATATTTAGTAAGAGATGTGACTTCTGAGAAGATCCAGTGTATTCTTTAAATAAAGAGAACTGCTGTAATTCATACTTACGTATTGCATTGTGCTTAAGTGCTCCATATTATGTTACTTTTTGTAATCCTCTGTGACAGTTCATTTCAAATAATAAATCTGTAAAATAAGTAATGCTCTTTAAAATATTTTTTCAAGTAGACCTATTAGAACCTAGGACTTAAGTTATTTTGATAAGGAAATACACTATGGGATACTTTGTAACAGTTCTCAGATACAACTAAATCTAACTGAAAAATGGGATAGTATCTATGCTATTGTCTCTGAACTGCACTTTCATGAATTTAAGGATCGTATTGTTTATGGTATTGTTTAGCTGGAGTCCTCAAACCACACTTAAAGCTGGCCTTTAACTAGGGAAGAATGATGAGCCTCAGACTCTGCCATCTGGTCTTTGATTACTGTAAGCAATTTTCATGTGGTCAATTCTGTGAAAAACCACACACAATAATGCAGAAGTGTCATGTTACATAATATGCAATAATATGTTTTAATAATACATATAACATGTAGATGTTTTATGCCATGCTTCAATTCTCAAAGTTATATTGCCCTTCATAACACAATGGCTATAATATTCCTCACTGATTTGTCCTTCTAAAGGATGATGAGATCATTATGCATGTCTGCTCTAAAGCTACTGGTAAGCGTTTTCTTGCCTGTCATCAGTGGGTGTGCTTACAGGGTAAGGCCATTATATGTGATGAAACACGGTGTCTTACCTTGCAGAGCGAGTGAATTAGTTCATATTATATGAAGTACACGTGTCTCTTTAAAAGTCAGTCCACGTGTGATTGCTACGTCCGAGGAAACATTAGAAAAATTACATTACAAAAACTGGCAAACCAGACCTTAAGCTATCTGTTATATTCCTACCACTGTTGGTTGTCATAATATTTGTATTGCATAAGTTCACTCTTACTTTTGTCTGACTTGTTCATAGCATCACAAGTGCTGAATTTAGTCATCAGTGTACAAACTGGGAAGAAATGGGCTGTTTTTCCCTACCATTTAAAGGCAGAAGAGCTGTTTTCAGGTCACAGCAGAATAATTTCAATGGCAAGATGTACAAGACTTCCCACTCAGTTTAGCTACTTATTCTCAAACAGGTCCTACTGCAGTGTGAGCTTTTCATTTCTGCATGTTCTCCTTCCCTAGCAAGTGCTTTCCCTGCTCATCTATCCACTAACATATGAAAGTCCTTACAGGACTATCATAAAGTACTGCCGAAGTGCCACTATTTCCACTTACCTCTTCTTCCCCTTGCCCCCTCTCTGAAGCATGATTTGACTTGCCCTACTTCACAGAAACATTACAGTGAAGGTTTGTTCAGATTTGTAAAAATATGCTGACATTTGCCTGTGGAAGACTACAGATGAGTATGACATGACATTAAGAAATAAATAACCTAAATCTCTTAAAACTGTGAAGAAGTATTCAGATGAGTACTCAAAATAAGTTAAATCTGACTCTGTAATTACTTATTAATGTAAGGGAGAATTATTTTAAGGCCAGAAAAATGACATTTGAAATAGACTGCCATACATAAAATGTAGCTTGTTTCACAAGCATTTCTGGCAGCCACTCTACCCTTAAAATTGTCATTGCTATTGCTGCTATTCTACACTTAATATTCTTAAACTGCATATGTCTTCCCCAAATACAACTTCTTGGGGGTGATAGGAAAACAGTTTAATAAAATGCCACTTGTATATTTAAATTATTCATGTATGGAAAATCATTTTTCTCAAGTAATTTTTCAGATGCTATTTTTAATGCCATGGTAACTCAAAAGCAGCTTTGTATTGGATCTGCAAGCTTGGTACGTAGTTAATTCTCGCTGATGAATATGTGCTTTGCTTTTCGTAGGCAATTTGGTTTGGAAATAAAATCATGGAAGTATGAAAATGCTGAACTGCACATGCAAAGTACACTTCTGACTATTCTGATCGTAAGCCTTTATGAATGTTAAAAATGTGGTAACTTGTTTATGCAGTCACTCTCAGTTGTCTGCAATAATGTGCACTTATTTAGATGTGGAACATTGTATAAGTCAAAGCAGTTTCCAGAGCGCTGAGAGACAGGCGCTGAAAGAAATGGTTAGGAAATTGGAGCATTCCAGTTTTTGTGAAATCGGTCTGGAAGCCAAAGGAGAAAAAAAAAAAAAAAATTAAATTTTTCCAGAGTCACAGTTAAATAGTACTTGGTATGTCTTAGCACCTCCTAGACCATTGGTTTGCAAGCTATGTATATTAAATGAAATTCTCCTTTTTTGGGAAGGTGAGCGTTACTTGACAGTTGTTTCCTGAGCAGTGACTCTACTTAGTTTTCTATCTATTAGAATATTTTATAAGTGAAATAATTTTCTGATAATTATTAACATATATTTCACTAACAACAGAGAACAGCACACTGGTGTGTGACCAAGCCTGTTCTGGCCTACAGTCTAACTGCTTCCATTTTCATGAGTTCTGAGAGAGCATTTGTCTTGTCCTAGGTCAGCACTTACAAGAGAAACCCTCAGCAAGAGAACATCAACCGCACGTTAGCTTTAGTAAAGCTCGGGATTACTTCCAGACTGCTCCTTTTAGCTCCCGACTACTGCTTTTGGTTCACAGTTCAAGTTGAGAATTGCATACGAAGCCAATCTTTCTCGTTCATGTTACTGATGGGTGGGGCAGCTACTTAAAATTGTGACTCATACACACTTGTGGTTTTTTTCTAATTACTATTGGAATTAAAACACAGCAGACAACAATACGGAGATAAGACAACAACCTGACTCCAAACTTTCAGACAGACTGGTAATCTTAGGCTGCCTCCAGGGGTGCTGGCCTGATGGAACAGGCTTTTCATTGGAGATTAGTTTCCCATTCGGGCACGTATTTTTAAAGAAACACTGCAAATAATTAAGAAAGAAAAGAAAGTATCAGACAAGTACCCAGAGCACATAGTCTCTCTCAGTCTCTGACAAATAACTATGTGTTTTTACACTGTGAAATGAGCATGTATGAATTATGGAAATCTATTTTTTCTACAGGCAGCTCAGCTTAAGTTTTTAGCGTCACTGTTAGTCACAGTGAACATGTTACAGGCGGGTGCCCCTCAGTTTAGTTTCTTCACCAGTCAGTTCACTGAACTCTGCTCTCTTTCTATATATTTGTATTTTTAATGAAAGCACTTTTTTTTTAATGCTACTGGGAACACCTGTACAAAATCTTTTCTGTGTTTCTCTCTGATATATTTCTTCTTGTTATTCATTTTCTCTACACAAAAATCCTAGGATCTTAACTAAAAGGTTATTTTCTCTCTAGTAATCTACCTGTGTTTTTAATCTTGTGACTGCTTAGATGGTACCTTTTTACACTCCTATTTCTTCCTCCTGCTTAGAAAAGTAAAGGGCACACTTTTAAGAGAGAATTTCCTAGTGTTTTTAGATCTCAAACTAATCCTCACTACTTAGCTGAAAAAACATTCCAGATACTGAGATTCCCAAATTAAGTCATAGACCACACCACTTCAGCTAGAATCACAGCTATTGGAGAAGTTAAAATAGCTTGTTTGTCAGCCTCAACTGAGGTCACCCTTAACATTAGCAAAGCTTGAAGACAGAAGTCGCATGCTTGTTGTAGCACGAAATCTTGACAGCAGAAGCAGAAACAAGTTACTAACCATTAAGTGAAAGAAAAAAGTAACCAGAAAAGTGCTCTTATCTTGATATTTAGAATTGACTTGGCTACTGTTATCTGAGGGAACCAATTACCAGCATTCTGCTTCCTAAATGCACCCTCTTAGAGTTGATGTTTAATGTGAGCTTGAGGACTTAAAACCTCATCTCCTCTCCAGGACGGAAGGCTGTTCCCAGCAGCAGCTTCTTTCAGTGTCTTGCTCTTCCTTGTCCAAGGTACAGTTCTTCTTTCCATTCTCTCTCACCTGTTTTTTCTCCTAACCTGGCTCATGTACTATTTCATGTAAACACAGTATTTGAAGCTACACCTTTTTTCTGCAGTTCCTCTGATTTTATGATCTTACTCTGGCTTTTTGATTAGCTTAGTTTAATTTTAAAGAATGTTACAATATTATGTGGATCATAAAAAACACTATTTATACAAATTTGTGTCAGTTTTAGTTTCTAAGTTCTCACTGAAAAATTTTGTGTTAACAGTACAGATGATAGATTTAGGGTTTCAAATGTTTTATCCAAATCCATCCCCATACCTTTGACTGGTTGTAGAACTCACACTATCATGACACATGCGCCTGTAAATTCCTTAACTTTTCTAAAACATGAAGACTTGTCCTGGTTTCTAGCTTATCTTATATGGGAGATAAAGGCCAATATTCTATTTTTGCCTATACCTACTAGTGGGGGTAGCCAGGCACACAACATGATATTGCAACACCATTCCTGGTTCCAGGAAGCAAACGAAAGATGCAGCCATATCCACTTCCAAGCTAAAATGCGTTTTCAGTGTGGCCTCCTACTACAGTAGTGGTAACAACCATTTGCGTTAAAACTGTTGTTACTTTAAAAACTTCCCATGGTCATTGAAAGCTTGAACTTTTGACTAGGTTTGTTCGAAGCTTCTCTTAAAATTCTTGAAATGAGTCCAATGGCTCACAGGTTCAGATTTCATTTTCTAAGAAGTAGAGTTTGACAAGTCCATGGTGTGCAATAAATCAAATGGGATAAAGTTTACAGTCACTGTTCTTCTTTAAAATGGTGATAAATTAGAATTATTTCTGCTCTTGTAAAGTATGTCCTAATTACCTGAAGCTAGTGCACTCTTTCTAGTCCTCCTTAATATCTGGTATTTCTTTACCTACCCTACAATCCTTCTAAGCCACTAGCCTTTACTTCTCTGACTAGAGTACTTTAAGCTTTCCAAAGATGTGGCAGATCAGCTAGCGATAACTCCAAGCACACGTGCCCGATTCCTGCATAGCAGAATTAAATAAAATTTCTCTCCTGAAGGAGAGAAAGCTACAGGTATGATCTTCAGGAGATGGTATTTTTAACTAAAAAAAAAAAAAAAAAAAAAGACGACTAGTGGGAAGAATCCTCTAGATAAAAGAGATTATCCAGATGGTTTGCAGGCCGTTGATGTCTGGTTTGGAAAAAAAATGAGAGAGAGAGAAAGAGAGGTTTTGTTATTCCTTGAGCAGTATTGTGTCTACTTCTTTGGGTTTAATCAAAGTCTCTTGACCAGACTTTATTTCAGAGTGGTTGTGTTTTCCAGGTCTGGCAGGAGGCAACTGAGTAAATATGTAGGAATGGAGGCTGTGTTCAAAAAAAGGATACTTGAATTCCGAGAACCTCATCAAAAGGAAAAACAGCAATGCCGGACATGTTGGTGCAGTGGATTCTGGTGATGCAGCAGCGGTTCTGGTAAAAGCTACACAAATTCCGTTCCTGTCTGCAGCTGCAGCAGCTCCTGACACAGCAACGGCAGTTGCAGCTACTGTTGCAGCAGTTTCAGTGAAAGGATCATGAGGATCAACAAGATGCCTGGTTGCACCATTAGAAACCAAGATAAAAGGAGGATGTAGTGATGAAGCAGCTCATGGAAAATGAAGAAATTCTCACAAAAACAATGACCAAAGTTGGTAAGAGTGTCTCCTGAAGACTTTTGGGTGGTTATCTGAGATCTGATGGGCACAGGCCTGAATTGGCTACTAGTGTAGCTCCTACCTCACTGGACAATCCCAAGACTAGTTTTTGTTAGGCAAAGTAGAGGACAAACTCTTAAAGCTGCTATCCTGTGCCACTTAAGCTTGAGTGGGGAAACTTACTACTGATTCATGCACGACATGTTTTCCCCCATGTTCCCATGCCACGGCAACAGCCTCACAGCTCAGGGATTAAAGTAAAAAAAGCATTTGAAACTGAAAGCAAGCTCCACTGAGATACAGGGAGACAACTGATCACAGGGATAGTTCTACATGTTGATGCGACCTGAGTCTGCTGCTGCGGCGTGTCCCAGCTAAAGGAAGCCATATAGACAAAACAGTAGTGGCTAATTCCATTAAGGTCCAGCAGAACAACCTCGGTCTGTATTAACACTGGGTGCCATGTCTGCCTCCAACCCAACGAACACAAACGGCCCCAAGGAAGAGAGCGTGCGGGCAGTCTGTTTCCCAGACAGAGGAGCCATCCCAAGGCAAAGGAGAAGGATCTCTGAGAACACTAATAGAAACTTCTGCCCAGCTTGCACCTAGGTAGAGGTCTCCGGTGGCTTATTGGGCTTTCTCCATCCTTTTCTGTATTTGAGATAAAGTTAGGTCAAGAAACTTCCACTAATGTGGCTGTGGCACCTGTAGTTCTGAGCTGCCAGGGCCTATGATCAGCTTATATTGGCTTTCCCCAAAGAAACAAAAGGCAGCTTCATGTTCACCTCAAAACTATCCTCTTTTTGTAGCTGTTAAATTCTTCTTTAAATACTTAACATTGCCTCTCAAGAGAAATTTTCATTATTAAGTGTCCTTCAGATAACATACAAAAGGAAGGAATCTGTATTCTATGATGGAGTATTTCCCTATAGATATATCCTGAGGGAAAGCAAAATAAATGGTAAAACGCATGCACTTACTGCACTTTTTTAGCATTTTGTGCTTCACTCATGAATGTATATGATACAATGTACAAACAATACTTAGTCTGAGACAGGGCTTAACTACAAAGAACAAAACAGGTGGCACAACAGAAAAATAATAATGAAAAAAAGAAAACCTAACTCCTCTTGAAACTGCCTGGTACAGCAAAAGACAAGGAACTCTGCTGGTCTATTCAAAACTAAATTCTTAAAGAACTTACAATCTAGTGGGATTGAGTTAGTTTCTTCAGTCTTTCCTTAGTTTCCAGTATCTTGGACAAAATGTATGATAACATATTCCAGTGAGTGTTATGCTTGACTCTGCTGCTAAGTGTATTTCTGGTTTAGCCCTGACACTAAGATGCAGAGCACACTGTCTTTGGTAACTTCACTTTAAATTCAGAGATCCAGAACTACTATTTATCTAGAGGCATGAACATATATTGAGCCTCATAAAGAAAGATGTATGCTCTAAGATGCTCAGAGCTTTGATACATATATCTATGAGGCATTATTTGTTTAATTAAGTCCCCAGAAGAGAGGAGGAAGAAAGGGGATATAAACAAGACAGTAAAGATCTATCAAAACCTTACATGTGGAAGGCTGCTACTTCTATCAAAGTCTGCAGTGGCATAACTTAGAAAAAATGGCTGCCTGAAAGTATAACATAACATCTTCTGTTTTTCTCTGTAATCCTAGTAAGGTCAAATCAGTTATTCCTATCTATGTATCTTATTTTTCTCCTATTTAAAAAGTGTATTAAAGATCTGACCAGGATATGATTCCAAGTATATCTATCTATACAATGATCAAGATAATTGAAGGTATGGATACTTGTGAAACTCATTTTCTGATGGAGTACTTGACCTACAGTCGTTACTTGTGAATACATATCCCAGCAGCTTGAAAGATGTAACTGAGTTTTAGGTTGGATACTTACACAGCTTATCTGTACTCCTTTCCAAAGATGTCTCTAAGTATTAACTGGGGACATAAATTGTTGTATGACTGTTATGATGTTGTTCTTATTTCGAACTCTAGTCTCCCAACTGGTAACGGAAATCAAGCTTTCAGCAAAACTGCCAAAAAGTTCCATAAATTCCACATAAGACTTCTGTTTGCTGAGCACTACCTTGCTCCTTTGCTAAGGAGAGCCCTCTCTCTACCCTCACAAGGCTTAACAACAGAGACTACTTAGAAACTTTGATGAGGACCAGAATCTGTCTAGCAGGCGCTGCAGGTTTGGAGCTTAGTGATACTCGGTTTGAATCCAGAAGAAAAAATTGCCTGCTATATGCCCCATCTGATAGCTGTATAAAATTCTCAACAGGAGAACAGGAGAGATTTTCAAATAATTTTATTATGGCACTGAAAGTCAAAGCATATGTCAGGAATCCTTTTACCAAGCTTGCTAGTTATGCTAGAACCTGCAAATTGTTAAGATAAAGCAAGTCATTTGACTACAACACTCAACAAGGTCTTTTCAGGCTTCAAAAGAACAGCTTCTTAGATCAGGTCAGTCGTTCCACTGACTTCCTGCTACAAGCAAGATTCTGGAATCCATTCCCTGTTGGTGAAATCATAATTTTCAATAGCACTGTTCTAGTGTCATAAATTTTCTCTAGAGTCTAGATGAAAGTAATAAGCCAAGTCAAAAGACTTTATGTACGACAAGAGGAAAACATCAAGCACCGTGATGAACGCAGAACAGCCTACTATAATTATTCAAAATAATATGCTTGCCTTGTATAACATGAGTATATTTTCAACATGAGAACAAAACCCTTCCTAGCTAAAAAGGGTTTCTGAGGCTAAAAAGGGGCAAAAAATGAAAGCGTCTGTTCCAACACAGCTGGAGAATACAAAACACGTGAAGATATTCATAGCTTCTTGAAGCTTAGCAATGTTTTGGTAGCACACCTCCATCCGGAAATACCAGCAATCAGTCTGTCAAGCTAGGTGGTGACAGACCGAAACGCTTGCAGTAGTTACAAGCTTGCAGGCAATTCTTGCTCATGGAGAAGGAAGCCTCACTATTATTACTCTTCCTCTGGACCTTCCTTACATTGCCCCATGTCTAGAGGACAGTTCTTTCCCAGCAATCCACAATTGCTTCCTGCATCCAGAGTTGGTACTTTACAAACCAGACATGGCCTCAGAACAAGCTACCTTTGTTCAGAGGAAAACCTCATTGTTAAGAGTGGTTAACTCCTGCTCTGCAACAAAGGCTGGGCAGAAGTCTTTAAGAAACAATTTTGACAAAACTGGTCTTGACAGCTGGTCCAGCAGCGCTTTAAACTGGGCGTGTTAATGGAATTGAGACAAGATGCATTCATACTGTGGCCCTTGCAGGCTGGAAACGATAGGGCTACCCCGGGATTAAAACTCTTGATCATGTTTAGGATTTTTTTGGGGGGGGGGGACTGACCTAGAGCTGTTGAATTCAAGAGAACTCGGCACATACTGCTCTAAGCATGACCCCCAGCAGGTTGCCCCGAAAAGACGAGCGTTGCACAGCCCCAGGCCCTGTCTTGGGGGCACCGCGGACTCCTCGCTGCCCCCTTAGCACGGGCGAGCCGCTCCCCGGCCCAGGCCGCAGCTGCGCCTCCCTCACTGCCCCCTCGTCCTTAGGGGCAGCCAGACGGACGCGGGTCCGGGTGGCCGGGACCGGCGGCTCCCGCCCTCCAACACCCTCCGCGGCGCCGCCATGAGCTGCCTCCTTCCTTTCTTCCTTCCTCCCTTCCCTTCCCTTCCCGCCTCGCCGCGGGGGGGGGGGGGCTCCCTGCGCGCTCCCCTGGCGCCAACGGCCGCCCCGGGGCGCGAGCGGGGGGGGGGGGGGGGCAGGCGGCGCGCGCCGGGCCGGGCCACCAGGCCGCCAAGGTGGCCGCGGTCAGGGGCGGGCGGGGGCGCGCTGCGCGGCGGAGACAGGCGGGCGGCGGGGCGCCGCTGGGGGCCGGGCGGCCGCTGGCCCTTTAAGGCGGCGACCGCAGGCAGCGTGCATATTTCCAAGGCAACTGGGGGGCGGGCGCGGGCGGCCGCGGCGTGTAGGCGCCGGCGGCCGCGGTGACGTCGAGGGGAAGCTGAGCAATAACAACAGCGACGTGGGGCGGCGCGTCGGCGCCGTGCGCCGCGCTGCGCCTGCGCGGCCTGGTGGCCTGCTTCTATTTATGTGGGGGGGCTCCAAGATGGCGGGGGTGGTAGCAGCGAGGAGAACGTAGGGGGCCGCTCCGACCGGCGCGGCGGCGGCGGCGGCAGGGGGAGGGGAGAAGGAGGAGCCGGTGGGAGGAGGGAGAGCGGTGTCACCGTACGAGCGAGGCGGGCGCCGGCGAGCGGCGGGCGGGCCGGCGGGCGGGGGGGAGGGGGGTGGCGGAGGATGGCGGAGCCGCGCCGGGTGCCGTTCATTAGTCTGTCACCCGTGAGGCGTCGCGAGGGCGAGAGCCCGGCGCTGGAGCGGGAGCCGGAGCCGCCGCTGGCGGGGCGCGAGGCGCCGTTGTTGGCGCCGCTGGAGCCGCCGCACGAGCCCTCCCGGCCGGAGCCGCCGACGCCGCCGCTGCCGACGCCGCCCCGCGAGAGCGCTGCTGCCCGCCTGGAGCCGCCCCGCGACACCGGCCGGCCCGAGCAGCAGCCGCCGCAGCGCGAACCCCCCCGGCCGGAGCCGCCGCCGCCGCCGCAGCCGCAACTACCGCCGCCGCCGCCGCGCCAGAGCAGCCGGCAGGAGCCGCCGCCGCCGCAGGAGGCGCTCCCGCTGCGCCAGACGGTGCGCCTGGAGGTGGTGCTGAAGGACCCCACGGAGGAGGGCTGCGTGGAGTTCAGCTACCCGGAGCTGCTGCTGTGCCGGGACTCGCGGGTACGGCACCTCCCCTTGCCCCTTCCCCGCTTCGGGGGTCGGGCCGGGCGGCGCGGGGGGGAGCTGCCCGCCGTCCCGGCCCTGCAGATAACGTTATCGCTCGCCCCGTGCGGCTCGGCGTTGGGCCCGGCCCCGGCGGGGCGGGGCGGGCAGCGCCGCGCCGCGCCGCGGAGGGAAGGTCCGGCGGCCGCGGCGCCGCTCCGGCTCCTCCTGGCGCTGAAGGCTGGGCCCGTAGGGGAAGGGGAGGCTCCGCGCTTGTCCTCCCCGGGGCGGCCGAGGGCTCTGGCGCGGCTTTCCCGGGAGCTCCCGGCCGCGGCTGCGAGGAGGGGCGGGGGAGAGCCAGCGTTTTGTGCCCCTCGTCTTAACCCACCTCGCTCTGCCTGCCTGGGAGCTGCTGCTGCTTCTTCCTGGGAGCCGTTTCCGGCAGCTGAATGGAAGTGTTACTATGCCGGTCTCTTTTTCCAAATTCTCTGTAGGTAAATGAAGAGTTAGTACACTGCTCCACAAGGCTTGTAGCCGAGCCAGGCAAGTGAGTGGTACCAGTGCTGGAGATGAATTTCTACAGTCTTTAGGGGGAAGGAAGAGGATGAGAGTTCATGTTATTGAAACCATGATCGCTCCTGTAACTGTTAGAAACTTCACTGGGGGGGGGGGGGGGACGGGGGACGGGACTTTTCCTATTCCCCCAAACAGAAAATATTTGGCTCTCAGAAGTGTTCTGTTTTTTAAGGAAAAAAAAAAACCTTGTGCAATCAACAGGGAGTAAAAGTAGGAAGGAGAAATGCCTGTCCTTAAGCCTCTCACCATAGTGAGTTGAGCATACTGGTGAAGTTTGCAGTTGACTTCAGCAGTTGTGGCTCCTCTTAATTTTGGTACACAGAAAATTTTAGAGACCTCCTCTTGGAAAGGGCAGGGGTAAGGAAATAAGTGCTACTGAGAAAGTCATGATAGTTCTGGTGAAAATTAAAAGCAAGCTTCAAGTGCCAGTATTGATATCAGCATTTAATCTGTAAATCCAGCACAAACTGAAAAATGGTGGAAACCTCCATGTTATGGTCCAAAGTGTTTCTAGATGATGGTGACGCCATACCTTTACTTACTACCCTGTTCCCTTTTTGGAGGGAGGGGTGTAAAACCAGACTGCCTTCAAATGTAAAAGAAAAATCAATGACTGATGTTAATCTCTCTGAGATCTTGCCATGCAAGTTAACAGGTTTCTTTTGTTCACCGCATCCTACAGTCATTGCAGGCAAACAATTGCAGTTATGACTACTCTGAATTATTGTAGCGCTAGTGTGAAGTACCATCTTTCTGAGCAGTTCTTGTGGGAGGATGGGAATTGTGTTAGTGTTTAAGTGGCTCGGTATGTGGAGATTGACTTTTCCCAGTTCCGTAACTAGCTTTTCTGAAGGCTGGCAATATGTTAATTAGCCACATAATCACAGTGTATCAGGGAAAATCATATTTTTGATGAAGTTCTGAGGGTACTTTCACATCTCGGGAGGGGGGTGCCACAGACATCAATTTAGTGGATTTTGGTACAACTGGGATCAGAGAACGTGCTTTTAAGGTAGAAATAGTGAAGCTAAAAGAACTGGGCATGACTTATAAGGAATCCCTCCTGTTGTCCAGCTCTCTGTAGTGTCCAACTTGAAAATGAATGGATCATAATGAAGTATCTCTTGCTGGACTGTGAAACAATCAACTGATTATGTAAAAGTGTCATAAATTGCCATCCTTTAAGTGATTTTGAATTTTTATTACTCTTTCAAAACTAGTCCATTTAGCCTGTCATTTTAACTTCTTGTTTGCTGTACAGTAGAAGCTGAAAATGCTACTCTGATGTGGTTGCTAAAACTTAGTTTTATATCAGTCTATGTGAAAAGAGAGGGGAGAATCTGCCTTGCACAATACAGGTCATTCTCAGGTCAACAAAATATGTAACCTCTGCAGCTAAGTCCTAAAGATATTAGGAGAAGTGGTGAAAGGAATACTGATCCTACTTGTGGAGTAGAAGAGCTACAGTGATGCATTTCCAGTTAATGCAGCAGAGAAAACTACCTTGTTAAAGTGAAGATTGACCATGGAACTTGCGTCCTCTACCACTTTTCCACAGAATGTGTGCGATTTACTCTTTCCAAGCAGACAGTAACTAGTTGGCAGGTAATGCTGTGGCTTTAAGTGGAGTTTTAGATTTCAGAATTTGCTGTTATTTTAGCAATGAGTTGGTTTAAAATGAACAGTTTATATGAACTTAGTTATGCAAACTGTTATTGTAGGGTGAAGATTGACTGGGTTTTCTGAAGGCTTTTGTTTGCTCCTTATCACTTATAAGAAGTTGCTCAACTTCCTTGTAACTATTCCCATTGAAAGTCTGATATTACATAATTGGGAACATGTCCTTCTATCTTGTAGTGGTGTTTGGAGCTGGAGCAACCAAGCAAAGTTCTCCAGAGGCAGGCTCTTCCAGGAGAGAAAGAACTTTTAATGGTATTTTATATAATTCTGACTGGTGCATAGGAATAATTTCAAATATTGTTTTAATAGGTCCCCTAGTCAAACTCCAGAGAACCTCAAAACTTATTTGACAGGATGAATGTGCTGCTTTTCTTATTCTAGAATTAAGTCTCCAGCCTGAATCAGAAGCTGGTGGAAATGTTGATGATAGAACCTTGTGTTGTCCTTATTCTGCTGTTTTGCCTGGATAAAGAGACCGTCCCATGATAGGGTTATTGGTAGAGTTCATCTTTTGATGTGAATTCTTTTCTTAAAGCTTCACTTCACAATTCAAAAAACACTTCCCCTAGCAGAAGATGGAGAATAGGTTTTCCCAGCTACAAGCAGGAAAAGGGCGTTGCATAAATTGAGCAATATTTTATATTTAGCTATGCCTGCAGGAAACCTGTGTATAATTTGTTAGATGTTTTGGGATTAGCAATAACCTTTTCTACTTCTTTAGTCTAAGTAATCAGTTTAGAAAATGAAAGATAACGATGCGATCTCTGCAGCTCAGCTTCACTGCCTCATTGCACTGGTCTTAATACTGTTGAGCTACTTTGTCATCATTTGGTCACTATCTAGTCAATATATTGGCTTTTCATACTGTAGAGGGAGCCTTTCTGTGAGCTTAGAATGTTGCCTTTTGTTCTTAGTCTAACACAAGTCTTGATTTATTTATTGGTGCGTGGTCTATGTGCAGTGAAGTTAGTTGACATTGATAAAAGGCTTACTCCGTTCCACCTCAATTCAACATAGTACATCATTTTTACTCTATCAGTTACTGTACTCTATATGTAAAGCTCTAATTTGAGGAATGAAGTTCTGCTTTTCTGCAATACCTTATTTCCATACAGACACAATTTGTACTCTTGATTACTGTTCATTGACTTCTTGTCAGTGAAATCCCTTTAAAAAAAAAAAAAAGGCAGTACTTCCTGCTTATTGGTACAACTGGAATATTAAATCTTCATTATTCTTGTGGCTTCTGTTGCGGCAGACTTGTAGAATTTATGCTGTGATTACTAACGTCATTATCAAGGAAAAGTAACAACAAGAGCTCAAGGGGTTATGTTGCTAGTTATGGTCATGTCTTACTGAGCTTTTCAGTCTTCTAGTTGCTTCCTTGTTGATTAGCGTGCCAAATACATCTTGTGTATTGTGTCTTAAAGGATCACAGCAAATAGGCACCAATGGAAGTAGTGGTGAAAGTCATATTTGGAGGTGGTTCTTCCTTTTTGAACCTCAATCAGTTGCAGTTTTGTCTCATGCCTACACTTTCAGTTGAGGTTGTGGCAGAATGGCTGGGTGAATATGAATCTGAGTCTGTTTTTCCTCAGCTCTTCGTTTGTCTCTTCATCAGTAGAAAATAAGTAATTGGATGACAATTTGAATAAGTTAAACTCATTTTTAGGTAGCAAAGTAAGTATATGGATGTCTTAGTACCTAAGTTCTGACTACTTAAGACAGTCATCAGAGCGTAATTTGTTGACATGTAACAGCTTTTCATTAGATGTTGTTCATTTCTGTCTGTTTCTTGTGAAATGGAATGAACGTTTAACTTTTGCCTCTTTCAGAAGAAATCAGTTCACTCAGAAGATCCATTTAATGATGAACAACGTGAACGGCATGAAGTAGAAATGCTAGCCAAGAAGTTCGAGGCGAAATACGTGAGTTACTGTACCTGTGTTAAAACATACAAATCTTTAGTGGTAATTTCTGACATTAACATCTATGCGGCATCATTTTTTTTCCTGAATAGAGTTGCTAATAAATGCCAAACAACTTCTGTACGTATCAGCTGACTTTCATTATATTTCATCTAAGCAGTTTGAAGCTGCTACAGGCTTATTAGATGAGTCTGTTGTTAAATAGATTTTTCTGTAGGATGTTATAGCTTGTGAGGCTATTCTTGGAAAAGCTTCCTATATAAATACAACTGAGTAATAGATGCAGGTCAATGTTCATGATAAATACTGCGCTGGAGGAAAGAATTCTTATGTAATGCTGTTGTGCACTGTTAAATGGCTCTTCTGTTTTGTGCTAAATACAAATGAATCTTGATGCATTTGTGCCTAGTTTGGAATGCTTCCTTAGGAAGTTATTGCCAAGTGAAGAAGTCCTCACTTGAGTTTCCTGTAGCTGCCTAAAGGTACTCTGCTTAGTCCTGAAAGCATAACATGAATGACTTGAACAGCACCAGGTAGCGACATAAAGAGGCTTCTACTAGTAAATGGAGGTAGAAATCAGAAAATGTTGACTAAAACCACACCCAAAACAGGTCTTTAAGAATTCAGACAGGTAGGGTTGGGTGATTAATTCTGAGCTGGCAATGAAAACTAATCATCATGCTTAGACATGTTGATATTCTGGCTTAGTAATACAGCACCTCAATAGTAAAAAGAAGGAACAGCAGTTATTTGTATCTTTTTGTTATTAATATATGAATTTTAAATGTTATTTGTCTAATTTCTTTGGATTATCTTTGGCAAAGGCAGATTTGCCTAATGAGCGTTGGTCTATATTTTGCGGAAGTAATTGCTATTAGCTGTGATACGTAAGAGAAGAAATTCTTAAATTGAAAAGAACCATTGTCATCTTTTGGAGGGATTGACATAAACTCAATATATAAGAGTACAGAGAAGACAATTTCATAATACTGTTTAGTCTTCATTTGAATACAGTTTTTTTGAACTTAGAAAAATCTTTCAACTGTACTTTTCTGTAGAACTTATTTCCATAACATATGTTATGAGTTTTACAATGTCCTGAAACAAGCTGCATAACTATAGCAAATGAAAGTCATTGTAGAAAATGTAAAGCGATGTATGTGGGGAGTAGTAGTGGGGAAAGAAATTCTAACATTACGTACACCTTTGCACGTACATCTGAAATAATGATTGCCATTTATGGACGAGATATGGTGCTACTAGATTCATAAAAACTTCAGTTCAATGCTCCGTAGTCGAGAAAAAAGGAAAATAGAATATTCCTAACTATTAGGAAAGCAACAGATAATGAAATAGGAACTATCATTAAACCACCGTCTAAATCCATAGTGTACTCATATTTTGAATAGTGTTTTCACTTTTGATTTCTTGCCTTTCTGTCGTTCCCTTCCACACCTTAAACTCCCTCTCTCCCCCCCCCCCCAAAAAAAAAAGGAAAAAAATCTTATAAAGGAAATGGCTTCTGTACAAAGAAGAATTTAACAGATTAGGACCACTAAGCATAGAGGGTGGCTAGTGATTGATAGTTCTTTTGTTAGATACTCCCTGTTCTTTCTCTCTTCCAGTACAAGAACAATCAGTCTCTACTTACCCTCCATGCTCAGTGGGATTACATCTTTGTACACTGATCCAGTACAGTTGCTCATGTTCTGACAACATCCAGCCTTCTCGTAAATCTTGCGGAGAGACGTTTGCTCCATAGCTTAAACTAGAACAAGGATCCCATGAAGTAAATACCAGTTCTCCTCTTTCCTCTAACAGTACTTTTTATATGAAAAATGATCGTTGATTGTATGAGAATGAAGTAGCGTTTTTCTTCAAATTTGCAGGAAAGTGTTTGTTTCTTCTTAAATTAATTAGGTATTATTTGTCTAAATCCATTTAAAGTGTAGCCAAATTATCTTTTTAATCATAGTGTATGTGGCAGCTGTCAACTTTGCACTGATGCTGCATTCATTTAGAAAAATGTAATGCACATCAAAATTAATCTTACTTAGGCTTTTTATTTATTTTCAAGTAAATTCCTTTATTCATAATCAGTACAGTATTGGATATATATCTTGCTGATTCTGCAAAAGAGGTATGAGTAAGTAAATTTTCGTAAAACAAGATGTGTAAAGTTAGTGTAGCAGCATTTGCTTGCTTGATTATTAAGAACTTTTTTGAATGGATGAATTACTTCAAATTTTAGAACATCAGCGAGGAAGTCTGTTCTGAATGGTTCTCCTTTATAGTTCTCTTGTTATTTCTCAAGACAAAATCAAACAAATGGCTGCTTGTTGGGCCTACCAGCCTGGCATGTTGAGTGTGTTGTAAAAATGTGATACTGAATCTCAGATGATATTTTACATAATGTAAGAATTTTTACTGGATCAGAACAAAGGTTCATTTAATGCGTGGTAGTATAGTCCTCTGACACTAGTGGAATCTCATACTTGAAAGTTTAGCACTGTGTAAGTGTACATTGATGTCTTTTTCAGTGTGTCTTTCTAGTGATCTGGTTTAATTTCTTCCCGAGTCAAAGGCTCTGTGTTTAACTGCCCTTCATATAGTTTTCTCCTATGAACTTGCTTAATCATTTTCTGAGTTCATTGATATGTCTGAGATTGTGTCCCATGGCAATGAGTACCATGTTGATTACATCATATGAAAACACTTTGTTTTAAACCCATTGGCTAATGTGTTCAGAGAACTCCATAGTTCTTGTACTGTGAGAAACAATGAAGAATTGTTTCCTGTTCACCTTCTCCACGTTGCATGTGATTCTGGTACTATCATCTGAACTCAGCCCTTTCTTTCCTCAGCTGAAGTGTCTTAACGTTCCATTCTTGTACAGAAGTTGAATTTTTTTAACCTTCAAACATTCCTGTTAGTTTGCTTGCTTCTATTTTTTTGTTCTAATTTATTCTTTTAAATGAAAGGATATCAGTGGTAGGATGCGCTGATTTATCAGTGATACAATGATGATTTCTGTTTTTGTTCTGTGCTTTGCTTCATAAATCTTAACACTGTTCTCTTTTTGACCACTCTTTTTTTTTTTTGACTGGTGTCAGAGTACTGTGTGTAACAATTCCAGTGCTTCCTGAGCAGCATAACAAATTGAGAGCACGTCTTTTTTTTGTTGTTGCTGCTGTTGTTGAGGTTTGCTTTCTTTGTGTGCATTACCTGACTTTTATTGATACTGAATCCAACTGATTGTCATGCTAAATACTAAGCAACTGTGAGGTCTTCCAGTGGTTCTTCAGTTGCATTTTGTTTACTATCCTGACTAATTATGTCCTCTCAAATTTTGTGTGGTTCCCCCTCCCAACCCTGCTTCATGCCCACTGTTAGCCCTCTCTCTCTCTCTGAAGGTGAAAAGCGCAGATCCCTTGGTGATACCACTGATGATGATGATCTTTGCCAAAGTGAGCTATTTATTGTTACCCTTTGTTTCCTAGCCTTAAGCCAGTCAATAATTTGAGTAGGCCTTTCCTCTTATCTCATGATACCTTGTTTTCTTTAAACATCTTTGATGGACCTTATTTAAAGCTTTTGAAGTAGGACACTTCTACCTACTTTGGTTCTTTTCTGCCCTGGAATGTATATTCTCTTGATAGACATTCTAATTCTGATGATCCTGTTCTTTATAACTTCTATTAACTTGCCCAATAATAAAGGTCAGGTTTACTGGCTTATAGATTCCTTTTGGGCCATTGGAAGACTTGTTAAAATTGGTATTGTATTTGTTGCATTCTAGTCCATTGTACAAAGGTGGCTTAACTTTGGCTTGTAACTTAAGTTTTAATCTGTTGAGTTTGTATTTGAATTTCCTGAACACACAGTCTTGGGAGTTAAAACATCTTAACTTGCTGTAGTATTATGCCTGCTTATGTTTTGAGACAAAGGTTGAAGGAACTGTTTTGGGAGAGGTGGAAGTTAAGGGCTTCAGTGAGAAAACGTCCCTGAACCGCTCTGTAGTTAATAGCGGTGCAGATAATTCCTTCAGTTTTTGTGCTGTAGTACTGCATCCTTACCGTCTTGATTCTACGGACTTTTCGGCGCACTCCCTTAAACGTAACTGGGTACAGTCAGGCCTGAAGGAAATTCTTTAACTATACATACGGTGGTTCAGATATCCTCGTATATCTGAATACAGCTTATTGCTTTGATCCTAGTTTTAGTCATTCTGCTCTTATTAGGCTTCTGTTTCATTTGTTAGCTTTGTCCCATAACTGCATCGTGATTTTTATGAATACCAGGCAGTAAGAAGGTATTGAACATTTTTTTCTTTTTATGCCCGTACTCGGAAATAGCTATTCCTGCAAAACGATTTGGGCATGCAATCAATGATGTAGGCCTTCTGAGTGTTTCACCCATGGTTATTTGGATTTAGGAAGAGATCTGGTACAGAGATGGATTGCACTGTAATCATTAAAGAGATAAGTAGAGGTAAAGTATAGTTTAAGTAGTGTTCTTGAGACACCCAGCAGGTGCCTCCATCAATCATGACAGCTAAATAAGCTTTGCATGATATGTAGTGAAAATTCAACAGTGAGAATTCTTACATGCTACCTCTATTTTTTTTTTTTAAGATTTTTTTTCTCCTCTTGTAAACTCTTAATGTACTGCATGTTTTGTGGATATGCAATCATTCAGATGTTTGACCAGCTGAGTGAGTGTGTGTGTGGTTGGGGGTGGGGTCGGAATAGGACTGATAAGGTTAGGAATAGTGTTATAAAGCTTGAAAATCTGAATTAAAAATGAAACTCACTGTTATGGAAGCAGTTCAGCCCTAGGTCTCCAAGGAGCAGAGTCTTATGCAGGTATAGCAGCAAAATTATTTATTGATTGATTGGGTACAGCAAAGCAACAGCTTGAGCTGGGTGCCTCCAAGGAGGGACCCCAAACAAAGAAATTCTGGGCTAATTATACCCTTTACAGGCTTATTTTCCCCACCTGCCAGTGAAGGTCTCTTCTAATCTTCTTTGCTGAGTTGGTTGTCTCTCTCTTTCTGATTGTTCCTGGCCTCCATCCCAGGCTGGTTGCTATGTCCTTGTCTTCGAGTCCCTTATCTTACTTGAAGGTCAACCATAACCCAGGTGCATCCCATCTTGTCTCCTGCATCCTGTTTTGTATCCTCATTAGCTGGTTTTAATTGGTTTTGTGGTTGCATCATCAGCAATGTTTCTTGAGTTCACTGACAGTTTGGTTTTGAGGCCTGCAGGCTTCATCTACTTTAGACTCTAGTGCTAAGCAAGAGTGTGACTTATGCTAAGCTGAAGCTAAATCAGCTACAGTTTCCTTCTCTAACACTCACTTTTGAGTTTTTTCTGCAACTATCTAATTTATCTATTTAATTATACTTGAGAGATTCCTGTTTGCTTGCAAGAACCTACATAGGAACTCAAACTTGGTTACAAAGTAGTATTAAAATACAAGTGTTCAGATGCTTACATTTTTATTAGAGCAAGGCAGACACTGTTCAAAGGAAGTTACAGCCTGCTCACAGTAATGAGTGGGCTGTGATATTTGTATCTTACAAATGAAAGGACTTGTACTTGTTCTAAACATGCTTAGAACTGCAGAATGCAGGGTGAGAAGCTTCAGGGGCAAGTCATCTTGAATCTATGCAAAAAAAAAACAAAACACATTACTGTTTTAGTGAAGGAGATGCCTTTTGGAGGATGCTGTCTTTAAGAATTTTATATTGACACATTTGGATAGCTGTAGGTTTAGATTTCCTGAATTCTGTCTGTTTGAGCTGCGTATGACTTCTTACTATTTCACTTGCACATTAGAAAAGAATTCAACAGAATTATCTGAAGTTTATTGTCTCCTGGAAGTAAGTGAACCTACAGTTTAAGTTGCAACTTCTGGCTTTATGTTACTAAAGTAATCATTTCATGTTTGGTCCTACCAATTGTGGTGATAGCTGTTGCATTTCAAAGGATTTTACTTCAGTGATGTTTTTCTTCAGTTATGTTAAATGAATGCTAAAACTTCTTCAAACTTCATATGCATATGAAAGGTCAACGTTTTCCTCTTATGCCTTAGTCTTCACCTTTCTGGACAGAAGCAATCTATCTTGTGTGGGAGAATGTTAGTGAATGCTAGGTCATTTGTGTTTTCCTTTGTAATGACTGTAACATACAGGAAAAACTTAAACTTTCTAAATTATACCAGTCCTTTTACCGCCAATGAAAATTTTAAAAACTTAGGTTAATTAAATGTCTCTAAATAGGAAATATTATGAAGGTCTCAGTCACTTGGAAAGCAAGTGGCTAGTGAATGCCTTACAGGGATGATTCTGGTGAGACTATTGTCTGAATTTCAGCACGTTTGCAGGAACTCATCATGTTTTGTATGAGAAAAGTCTCTGGAGAGTTATGCCTTCTAGTTTTTAGTCATCTAGACTATCTTTGAGGAGACGTGCAAGAAAGCAAAACTCTCCTAATTCCCTGAATGACCATCCCTTTAATGCTATCTGTTTCATGGATTTTAATACTTAGTGCATTGCTTCCCCCTCCCTAATGATCTAACATTTATTTTGTTTTCAGGGTGGAAAGCCCCACAAACATCGGAAGGATCGCCTGCAGGATCTGATTGATATAGGTTATGGTTATGATGAAACAGACCCTTTCATAGATAATTCTGAAGCGGTAAGTAAGCCTTATTAAAGCAGCCACAAGAAATAAAACAGTATTTTACTCTTTTTCTTTTTTTCCTGAAGAAAGAGGAAAGATAAGGGGAAATACTTTGTGCCCATGTGTAACTGGTGTGTGGATCCAAAGGATGCACTACTTCAGGCATCCAAGGAACTATTGTATTTATTGTAATCTCATTCAAGCATTGTGATGCATTGGAAGATTTAGGAAAGCTATTACTATATCACATATTTAGTTTTCTTCAAATGTATTTAAGATTTCCAGTTTTAGAAATAAAACTGTCTTTATTCATACACTTCATTTATCTGTGAAATTACACTGACTCTGTTTGCTTTATTGTACCAGCTGTCTGGATTACTAGTAGATTACTAATGTTGGGTTTCCTGCATTAGGTAGGGATGCTATTCTGCTCTCAAAATAATCACTACATTCTTACAGGTTTTTAAACATTCACTGAGCATATCTGAAAAATTTGAGAGCGCCACTTGGTTAAACAGCAAGATTTTTCAGCTTATTTTATTTGAGTACTTTTCAAAAACAATGCTATCTCAAATGAGGTAAAAGAAAAGGGATTTAGTTAAGTGCCGGTAATGTCAGGGATTCTGGGAAGCTTATAAGAGGACACGTAAAGAAATCCTAGAGGTGATCTAGGAAATCATGACAACAGGGAAGAAGCAGCTCAGAAGAATGGATGATACTGGGAACCTCCTGTGACTCACCTTTACACAATACCAGGAAGAATTAGGTGCACTGTTTAGTGAAGCCAGCCAGCCTTCGGTCTCCCCCACTGTCTTTATCTGTTGAGTGACACTGGAGAAAACAGCTGCAACAAGGGGGCTGAAAGTTGAGTGGGAGAGAAAAGATGATGAAAAGGAGTTGTGAGAAAAGAGTAGAAAAAGCACCAAAGTACTTAGCATATATATTATGCTGCTCCTCAATTTGAATGTGATATTAAATCCAGGAAACTATAAATCCTTTCTAAGGACTTCTGTGAACACTGAGCTGTGAGGTCTCTAGCACAGAGCTGTTGGACTGCATATTGCTATTCACAGTGTAGGGTGCATAGGAGTCACGCTGTAGAACCGATACCTTCTTGCACAAAAGGACCTCAGCTATTCACTGCAGTGGATAACAGGCTTGTCTTTTTGGCTTGTCTTTTTGTATTTAGTTTTGGTAACTAAACAACTGAACAAGTTGTGCAAAAAATAAGTTGCTGTAGATGCTTATCTTGGCTTGTATTTGTTGTTCTTGGTTTAGACTAAAATTTTAGTTGAACTTACCTGTATTAAACTATCCTGTCATCTCCTTCAGCTTTTGGTTGTGCCACTGTGACCATATCAAGGTCCATACTAAGACTTAGTGTGTCCTGTCCAATTTCAGATTGTCATCTTCGGCTCAGTAACCATAGAAGATGATGTGCTGCTTTCCTTTGAGAAACCAGTAGTCTATAGGCTTACCTTTTTCTCAGTGTTGCTCAAGATAACTATCCTCAGTTTCAAAATCTTCTGATACAGGACCTGAGTTGTATCTTGGTTTTCTGAATTTATCATGGCCTATCATGGGTTTGATATTTGAATTCAGATAGCATTCAGTGAGCTGTCTACTATTCATAGTACAGGACTCTCTCGATGCTGTACTTGAATCTAGCAGGCTGTTTCTAATACTGTGCCTGTTTCGAGGGCTGCTGTTGTCAGCAGCAGATCCATTAGATCTGCAGTAGCGTTTACTTCTGATATCTCTTGCCAGACTCCTTGCAAGAACATACAAAAGGCAGTTGTCAGAGGACCAAATGGTTGTGTCATGTGGTAGCTGTGGAAGCTACTGGGGAGAATGGTGTATTCTCTAAAGATTGCTCTCCTGAACATATCATTTTGCCTTATGTCTGCGTTGCAAATAGACTATTGAGAGGTCATCTCTCAGTTCTGCTTTTATCCGTTTCTATATAGAAAAGCAGAAAAATGCACTGTATACAGCTGTCAGTCTAGATTCCTGTTGCAGAGTTTAAGGATCCTGTAACGTAGGAGTTAAGTTCAACAAAACCTCTCATTCCATCTCTGTCAGATGCAAATGGAAAAATGTTTGGAAGGAAAGCCTTCGTGTCTGGTTTGCTCATCTTTTATGTGGCCAGCTATTAAATCATAGTGCACCTTGAGAGATGTCACAGGCAGGCCCAGCCTAGACTTATCTTCCAGAAGGAAGCACGCTTTCTGATACACAAAAAAAGCGACGTCTTGGACACAAACACTTGAAAAATGAGTACAAGAGTGCCTCTTGAATTAATCCAGGATCAGAGTCCTGTTGTCTCCCTCTGTATTCCCTGCAAAATTGGAAGCAGCTTTCAATTTTAGTTGTTTTTGTTGCATCTCAGGTGTGAGAAAAATACTGAGCTCCTTGACGCTGAAACAGACTTGCTCCTTATAGAGAGAGTTCTAGAAACCAGATTTTTAGGTAATGACACGAAATATTGTTGAAGAAATCAAAGCAATCAAAATCTAAGCCTATTTTTTTAACAAGCGGTGTAGTAAAGGAAGCAGAGTTCACTTGCTCTTTATATTTCTTTATGTAGATGACCTATATATATGTATACACACACACACATTATATATATAGGTCATATACTTGTATCCTCTAAGGATACAGGAAAGTAACTGCTCTTTTTTTGGTGGCTTTTTTAAAATCAGAGTTAAGTGCTGGGAATCTGCCAGTGACATGGCCCCAGGTGATGGACTTTAATAGGGCTGAAGTATAGACTGCTACAGGACATGCATTTCTGGAGGAAGCTTCTTGGAAGGTGCTGATGGAAGGGAACTTCTCATAAGCAGAAGAGGTTTTTCCTCTCAGACTCCTGAAAGGGCATTGGTACCTGCACTGAAGGAGAATGGAGTAGGGTTTAGGCTGTTCAGTAAGCTAAATAGCCAGTGTCTCCTCTCTGTGAGAGAGAATCTTGAATGCGATTCTTCTTACTGGTCTTGCAGTTCGGCTTTCATTGCTTACTCTGGAAAAAATGAACACTTTCCTACAGTATAGTTGAGACTTCTGCAGTATGGCTGTATTCCTACTGTCCAAGTCCTTTGGGCTACTGAACATGGAAAGGCAGGGGCTCCCAAAGGGAGATTCAGAGGACTCAGACATGAAGCCAGCCAAAGGAAAATATTGGCGAAAGGATCTTGGGTGCATATTACCCTAGGCAATACCTTCAATTCCTGCCTCCCCTCTTCCTTCAGACTTGTTTCCTCTTATAGCAGAAAGTATGTGGTTGCATGTTGCTGTTTTCTTTGGACATACCTGGTTTATATGCTGTTCAATTTTTTACTTTGCCATCTGCCTTCTTGGATAATCTTATTAGCTGGTCCCATTTGGAAGAAATGGATTTTCCTCTCTGAATAGAATTGTAGACAGGTAGGAAATCCATGCTTCGGTCTATACAGAGGATCTCTTTAGGTTGATTATTTTGACTCTTCAGTGGATGCTGAACTTCTTATTCCAGATAATTTAACTCAAGACCATCTTGATACTATTTGTAACTGCTCTGTAGCAGTTAATCTGATGAAGAGTTCTAATCTTTGTTTACCTTAAGACCTCTGAAATAGTAACACACAAAATGTACATAACCTGGAAAGAAAACTGTCCATCCTCAGTGTTCCCACTGCTTCAGTGTTGAAAATGGGCTCTGCTATAGTGTGACTTGCCAGGTGGTGCAGTCATTGTGGAACGGTGTTCCTGTAGACTTCTGCTCCCCACCCCCCATTGTACCTGCATGTACACATCTACTTACGCATGCCTGAGTCTAATTTGGCTGGGCTACTTGCTATGGCAGTGACTTCCAAATATTTGACTTGCTGAATACCTACCTGGCAACGTAAGCTTTATATAGATGTTACAGATCCCAGGGAAATATGGTGATCTCCCAGAGCTTTCCATCCTTTCTCCTGTGTAGTATAGAACAGGGATATGAGATAATACATGGTCAGTGTTTACTAAAAAGTATGCAGTTACTCTTACACAGAGATAAGACTTGCACATTCAGAAACAAAGGCCAGTCAGCACCATCCTCTCTTGTAGGGTAGATAAATTCAGGGAGAGAACTGCCTGCCTTGAAACCTATAAGCAGCGCAAGTTCCAGTTGCTCTTTGCCACAGGATAAAAAAAGGTTAAGCTAAAAACTTAAGCTTACATATACATTGTGTGAAAAAGGACCTTCTTTAGCATAGGAAAGTTTTGGGGAGTTTGGGTTTTTTTCTACTTGTTTTTTGATTAGAAAGGCAATTTATTGTTCCCTGTTGACCTTGTTCAGGATAATAACGTGTATTCTACTATGCTGTTTTTCTAAAAGATAATTTTGGCCTTTGTGTGAAAACTTACCCTTAAAAGATGGCAGATTAGAAGAGTGCCTTTCAGTTGTTACATCTTTAGAGGCATAGTTAAGAGATGAATCAACACTGTTTGAAGTATCTTAAATATGTAGTTAACAATGTGGATCTCCAGTTCATTGGGCTACAGCAGCCATAATCAGCATGACTTCAATAGCTTGACTTTATTCAGTGGGCTAGTGATGATCAAAAATAAACGGAAAAACACAGTTGGTTAGAGTCATCTCAGAAATACCCTGAACAAGGAACAAAAATAGTCTCTGGTTGCCTTTTATCTAAATACCATTTTCACAGCAGATAATGCATAATCTGCATTTTAAAAAATACTTGTACATATATGCAGCAAAACTCACTTTGAGGATCCCTACCGTATGCTCTTCTGTGGTGAAGAGGTGAAGGAGGAGAATCATGGTTAGAATATCTGAACACAAAAGCAGACAATATTAATACAGGATAAAATAATACTGTTATGTGTAAGCAGGTCTTGGTTTTTGGAACTAAATTGGTATAAGCCATAGAATTTTATTGTATTATTCATTTTTGGTATATTGGTTGGTTTATCTTCAAAAAAGCCTTTAGATTCCTTTTCACACTTAAACGTTTAAGTGTTGAAGGCACTACTCAACGACAGTAGTTGAAAATGAATTGCATATACTGATCTGCTTTTAGGCAGTCAGACAATATATCAGTCTTATTTTGCAGAATGAGTCCATGATCGAAAGGGGGACAAAACTGGTGTTCGCAGGAGTCAATCATATATGAAGTCTTGTCCGTTTGTAGCTCTGAGAGAAGAATTTTTATTCTCGATCTTGGAATGAATAAGGAAGGTTGAACACTGTAAAAGAGTTAAATTATTTTCCTTTAATAATAGGATCAGAAGAGAGCCACTTCTGATCTTCTGTGAGGGGAAGAAAAGCTAATGCAAAGAGAAAGACCTGAGACTTAATTCGTAAGATTTCCAAGTTGCAAGACTCATATGCCCTTTAACTGAGAGTCTTGAACAAACGTCAGCATGAAGTTTAGTTTAACTATTGCAAATACGCTCTTATTCAAATTTTCTGTTTAATTAGGGCACTAGAAAACAGTAAGCTCAAATTGAAGGAGGAGAGGCACTGGGTACGCTAATGTGGTCTGCAGGCACCAGAGGTATTTTTGTTTTCGGTAGGTAAGTTGAAAAGAAAATGAAATATAGGGTTATAAATTTGCCTCAATAGACTGAGGACGAATCAAATTTTGATAAGGAAAAGTAAACTCGGACAAGTAAATGTAGTTGATTAAGGAGAACTGTATGTCAAAGAGGTTTTTGGAAGTATGACTAAATTCGTAGTCCTCAGCAGAACGTGTTGAAACTTCAGCTGGTAAGTTAGGTATCCGCGTTTTGCTGACCTTGCTTCTCATTGCTTGCTTGTTGACTGCTGTGGAATAGTTTGCACTCTGATTTGTATACTCAATGAAGTCTGCCTTTCTGGGTGACTTGCTCCTACAGATCTGTGCCGTGTAGCATGCTGATCATACTCATCTTCTGCAGTAATTCATGGCTTCCTCACTTGTGTACTGTCTTTAATTTTTGGTATCTCTTTTATGTTTTCCAGGGCTTCCTCTACTATCTAGCAGCTAAGACTTTACTGTGTTTCCCTTTACTTATTCTTAATTTCTTATGGTAATAGTCCCGGCTTTGGCTATATGCTTTCTCCTCCAAGCTTGGCAACAACTATATTCTTCTGTTTTGATCGCATGTTGCCCCAACCTTACCAGTTCAGTTCACTCCCCATCAGCTCACAAGGAAAATGCCTATTCTGTTCATTAAATACTGGGGATAATCGTTTATTTTCTCTCATTTCATCTCCCTTGTACTTCATGGTTGTACCTAATGAACTTGGTGTTGAGAGCCTGTAAAAAAAAAAAAAAAAAAAAATCAGCTTTCTCTGTTCTTGCTCAGCCTCCTCTTCAGTTTTCCTTTGCATCTCCTTCTTTCTTATCTCTTAAGATGAGAAATCCACAACCAAGTCCCCTTGTTTTTACTTTGTCTAATAATAGTCTCCTGCTTTCCTGCACTAGTCTTCTGCATGATCTCAGGGTATTTCACAGAACCTCTCACTACTTCTCCCTTTCTGTCTTTCTCTAATGCTTGTTCAGCCTTCCATTCCAGGACTGTAAACGTGATATGACTGTTGCTGAAATTCCTATTTACTCTGATCAAATTAAATGTCTCCAGTTCAGGCTCTTCCACCCAGGTCACTTGTTCAAAGTACTTAACTATTTTCTCTTTGTGCATTACTCTGCTGTCTTCATGCTCTTGCTAGCCTGACCTTTTGGTTCTTAACCTGTATCTTTGGTTGTATCTTCAGTATGTTTTGCATCCTGTGCATCAAGAATTAACTAACTTGGTAACTGACAGTCTACCTGGCACTGTGTATTCCCTGCTATAAGTGATCTCATGTCTTCAGTTAACCTTGTGGGAGTTAAAATTTTGTGTGCTTGCCTACTAATTTATTCAGCCTGTTGAAATCCAGCACATAGTCTGTCTTAATACACTTGCAGTGGAAGGCCTGCTGGTTGAAGCTTCAAAGTAACAAGTGTTTTTGTTCTCATGTATCCTACTTAACTCTTAATCATTTGGCCATGCTACCATACTTGCTCCATTGCTTGCAGCTGTAACTTGGAATTGCCTTTTTCTTCTGCTTGAGTGCACGCCTTTAAAGTGTGAAAGAAAGAGTAGGGTTTTAACAAAAGAAGGGCAGAAATTGATTCTTGGTTATTACAATGACCAGACACATGCAATAACAATGCAATGTTTTCTGGGTCCTGTAAACGCTTCCTCCTTTACCTTTTGTTGGCACGCGTGTTGCACAGACATCCTGTTTTATGCCTCCAGATAGGCTATAGCTTCCAGAATTGTATTGGTCGCTGAAGTTCACCATCTTGCTATTTTCAGTATTTGAAAGCCAAAACCAGAAGAGTTTGAAGTAGATCAGGGCAACGTTGTTCTTCTACATAGTGGTAATGGCATTGTCAAGCGACCCTCCCTTGTTTCGCTTGTAAATACTTTCATGATATGCTTTGTTGGTATTTATGCATAAAGGCTCTATGAGTCGTCTTAACCTTTTTGAAACTTTACCAATAACAAGATATTTACTAGAGATTACCTGGGTTATGATAATGCTTGGGGGAGAATATCAGATTCTTAAGAAGCTGCTGTTCATAAAATAGTAGTATTCTTCTGTCTTCCACTATACTTAACATTGACCTCTTTTCCTATATATCTTTGGACTGTAATATTTTTGAGATACGGCTTTGTAATTTAACTTGAGAAGTCCTCCATGTGTATTGAGTACTATGCAAAATAAAGCACTGTGTGCAAGAGACTGCAACCTTTCATGGCTTCAAAACAGCGTAAACAGAGTGAAAATATCTGACTTTCAGTAGAACAAGTCCTGTCACAGTAGTATTTGTATAGTAGACCATGTCATATTCAACACCAAAAATCATAAATAAGGTAACAGATACTGTGATTAATTAAAGTTTGTCATATCTGAGGTTATTTTAACAGAAGAAAATTGCCAAGAACTTTAAAAGAGGGGATAGATATGTGAGCAGGTAGCCTTGTTAGAGGTATTGCATGTGAAGCGTGTTGGGACAATATGAACCTGTGACATGCACTGCAGAGCTATGTATTAATAAAAACTAACTGGGGAAAAATATTTGAGCGTTACTGTGGCTGTCTCAATGAAAAAAAGCATATAATCTGAGAGGGGTTTTATGCTTATCTTGCAAAAGTAAACATCTCTGATATTTTCAGTTCTGTTTCCTGTATATAATAATATCCAATTCTGTAAAATTCTGATATATATTGGACTTCTTCCATTGTTACTTTTTTAAGATACAAGGAAGAGATTCTGGAAATAAGTGTTTATAGCTGTCTTTCACTTAGAGATAACTAAAAGGCCTGTGATAGCAATACCTTCCGTTACTCATACACTAAGATAAACTGCACGGTTTTTCTTGTAAAATTGAAGGACATTTAATAGAAGTTTGAAACTTGCCATTTAAAGTGTATAGAGGTAATGTTTCTACAAAATTTTTTTGTAAACCAGTGATGTCTCTAGCATGCCTTTAAAGCTGTAGTAGACTAAAATAGTTTGCTGTGTGCCTGCCTACTGCCCAGCCAAAACTAGCCAATAAACAGTGAAGTTAAGCTGCTCGTAGGCAGCTGATATTCAGTTATTCAAATGGCTTATGCCTGTTGAGATTAACCTTCTAGCATAAGGTACTGTCAGAGATGGAGTACCAGGGAAAACTAGTTAAAAGATTGTCTCCTCAGAGGAAAAAATGCCTATGTGCCCATCCTCACTCCCTTCAGAGAGCAGTTTTTTTGGTTTTGTTTAGTGCTTTCTCTTCTTCCAAATATAACACTTGGCTTTGAAAGTAGGAAGGCTATTCTGTAACGTTAATGTTCTATGTCCTGGCCGATAAGTTTTCAACAGCATTAGTTTCCTGTTTCTGGTCTTATGAAGCTGTACTGTGTACTTGTATTTAATTCTTCATCTGTAGGGACTTGTAAATGAATGTCCTATTCATTTTATTAAGAAATACTAATAAACCCATTACCTTCTGTTTGCTGCCCAGTATGATGAATTGGTTCCTGCATCACTGACAACCAAATATGGAGGGTTTTATATCAACACTGGTACACTGCAGTTCCGCCAGGCATCTGACTCGGAGGATGAAGACTTTGCAGAAGACAAAAAGCACAGGCCACCTAAAGTGAGAACTATTAATTGTACTTTGCGTAGAGAACTTATGGCTAGGTGGAGACTGGGAAAGATTTGACATACTTAGAATGTCTCAGATGAGGAGGCTGAAAGCAGAGTGATGCACAGTATTCTTCTACAGCAACTTCTGTTTTGTGGCTAATGTACAAGCATTGGGGAAATAACTCATGATGTCTACAGGTAGGCAGGCAAATGAGTTGAGCCCATCCATTTTAAGAAGTGATAGATAGTTCCTTAATTTTACATGAGTGTTTTTATGTAAGATGAAAAAGTGAAAATGCCCCAACACTACACTTACCATCTTGCTAAAATTTGCATGATTTGTAATGGTGCCTAATATTCAGAATAACACTTAACACAATACCTGTTAAAATGCAGTTCAGCTTATAAAACTAGCTATTTTAAAATAAGCTTATATGCTCTCGCACAGTGTATTGTTCTATGTACTTTCAGAAGTTCTGATCAATGCCAGCATAACTATTTGCACATGCCATTCACAAGTTCCATTCATAGCATTCCTAGAATTTTCTATTTTCTCTGTCCTTTCCTGCATTTTAGCTTTTCTTTTTAACTTATTAGATAATTTTAGGAGCTGGAAAATAGTTTTATTATTGAAAACTCTGAATTAAATAGCTATTTAGAAAGATTAACAATGGCAATTTGTCAGTAACTGCAGTTGTTACTTAGGAATCTAGTTCTACTGTTTGGCCTTTCACATATTGAGGTACTTTTCCATGACTGGAAAAATGTAAATTAAATAGCTACTTATGATAAATTTGTAAATAGAAACAGAAAGAAAGTGCAAGGAAGGTATTGGGTTATTTTCAGATGAAAAGGTGACTGTTATTTACCTGTCTGTCCTTTTCCTTCCTTCTTCTCTCTGCTCTACTATAGTAATGTCAGCTTTGATTCGGAAAATGTAGGGAAAATCAAATGCTTCTTGCTGTAAAAGCCTTGTAGGTTGGAAAAAACATTGTCCTTTATTTGGTCTGCTTTGTAGATAGCAAAGTTAAAAGAAAGCGAAGACCGTGGAATG
Source organism: Struthio camelus (assembly GCF_040807025.1). Lineage (NCBI taxonomy): Eukaryota > Metazoa > Chordata > Aves > Struthioniformes > Struthionidae > Struthio > Struthio camelus. The sequence continues at coordinate 56,033,902 of NC_090942.1, forward strand.
AAGAAGCGCAAGCGGAAAGACGAAGAGACAGAAAAGGAGAAGAAGCCTCGGAAAATGAAAGTTCCTAAGCAGTTGGGGTAGGTTTCTTTCTTTAGACGGACTTTTCAGAAGTTTGCGTACCATAGTGAGATTTTCATAGCTTTTTAGAATAAAGGGGTTGTGGGGTTTTTTTTTTTTTCAGCCATAATTAAGAGGTAACAGGTTTTGTTTGGAAACTCATGTTTTTTATAAATTAGTTCTACAAGCTTATTTAAAAAAAAAAAATTAATTCAACTCCCACAAAATTTGTAATGATGAACAGTAAAGCATGGAAAGATAAATTATGGAAAAGAAATTCTGAGTCTATGAATAGAATTATCCATTACTGTTCTATCCCAGGCCTTGTAGTAGTAAAAAAATCATATCTTTCCTCTCCATCTTCCAGTGAAAAATGTTTTTTTCCCCCTATCCCTAGACTCCTGTTCTGGAAAAATGTAAACACAGTTTAAATATTCTCCATGTCTCTTACTAAACTTACCTTTTGTTTTATTTATCTTTCTTACTAAATTTATCTTGTGTGAGCTTTCCTGTCTTCTGAGGCTTGTATGGAATGATTAAGGTGATGGGTTTACTTAACTGGTTCAGAAAAACTCCCCTTGAATGAAAGCTGTACTATTCTTATAAATATTTGAGTTGGTATTGAAAATTTGTTATTGATACTGTTTCTGTCCTGGTGGTGATTTAGGGAAAAGTGCTCAATTTGATTAGCACATAAATGTTGAGCCTGTATGACAAAAATTGTTAGCAGTCAAGAGAATTTGTTTAACCCATGTAGCACACCTGCGCTTAAAGCAAGCTACCACCATTCAAGAGTCAGGCAAATTTTAAAATGTTTTAGAGGCATAGATTAGCCGTAACTTTAGCAGTGGTGCCAGTCTCTCCATGCTTAAATTGAGAAGTTAAGAGTAAATAAGCTTTGCCTTAATGCGTGCAAAACTTGGAAAAAAAATTGGAGAGCATGGAATCACATGAGTGACAAGGGTTTTGTGCTTCCATCTTCAGATTATTCTGTCACCCATCACAAGATGCTCACTTCCCCCTGCTAATTTCTTTTAATTGTACTGAACATTTTTGCTGAAGATGGCTAAGGCTTTGGAAGTCACATGCACTCTAATGAAAGATTTCTTTTTCTCTACAGAGTAATGGCCTTAAATTCACACAAGTCTGAAAAGAAGAAAAAGAAATTATATAAAGACTCACTTTCTCTGGCTGCCATGATCCGTAAATTTCAAAAGGAGAAGGAAGCCATGAGGAAGAAGGAATCTGGTCCAAAACCTCCAGTGACTATTGCAACCTCTACCCCTAGTAAAATTCCTTCTTCCTCTCTCAGTGCAGGAAATGATATCTCTGACTTGAACCTGAGGATCAGTGATCCTGTCCTCTCCATTTTTGGTAGCACAAATGAACGTGAGCTCCTGCAAGAAGCTGAAAGTGCCCTGGAGATTCTGGGAGACATTGACTTTGACAAGTTGCTTGATGGCACTTCTGATGGCAGCCCAGTATCTGAGCTGTCAGGAGAAAATGGAAATGTCACTCAGGCAACCTACACCTCTCAGGTCATGACACCCAAGCAGGTGCCGGCCCTCCCAGAAGGTCTGCCTATGCTTCTTGAAAAGCGCATTGGAGACCTTCGAACAGTAAGTATGAATTCACTGGTAAGGGATTGCATTCAAGGATCTGAGAGAACAAGGAAGAATAACTAGGGCCTGAGCTGTCATCCTCAGAAAAACTGGCTGAAACATTAAAAAATGTAGCATTGATCTTACTGTTGATCTTAATGGCTGTAATTAGACTGAGGCAAATATGACCACAGAGATGATACAGGTTAATTGTTGAGGAGATATTTCCCGGTGGAAATAAGGTTTTCTGCTTAATCTTCTATATACAGTAACTTGTAATATTTTTCCATAATGGGAGTGTCAGTAAAATGTTCCCATTCTTTAACTTTGAATTAATAGTTGGTAAAATGAATGGTTGCTCTCATTTGTATTGGAGAAGAAACCTGAAACACTGCAGCTTACAATCCAATATTGGCCTTGAATTCTAGCCCTGTAATTTGAATGTTCTTAATTTGTCAGTTTAAAAATATATATCTGAATATTTTCCTTTTGGAAGGCTGGAATGGAGTCCAAATATTTTTCAAAAATACTAATTGAAAATATTAGATCCCCTGATTCCAAGCATCCTAAGAGCTTATTTAAAAGGAACAGATGTATTAAGGTATTTTATTATGCTCTTTGTTTCAGTTGTGTTTGTTATCTTAAGAATAAATTTTTTGTTTGATAGTTCAGGTTCTGATTCTACATGCAAATATTTCCTTACTCAGAATAAAGTGTAGCTTTTCCTTACTCAGAATAAAGTGTAGCTTTTCCTTACTCAGAATAAAGTGTAGCTTTTCCTTACTCAGAATAAAGTGTAGCTTTTCCTTACTCAGAATAAAGTGTAGCTCTTAAGCACTGAAAAAGTAGTTCACCATACCACCTTTTTGGAAAGCAATAATGTAAACAGTAGCAAAGGTTGCTTTGCTGTTTGTTAGATGTGGTTATCGTTACTCTGATACCTGTATGTAAACTTCTTACAGTGTTCTTAGTTGTTTTGAAATGTACTGAGTTACCTGTAGCCAAGGGATTAATATTTATTAAAGCAAGTCAGAAGATTTTGTCTACTTTTGAGTTTTCAGATTAACTTTGCCATGAGTCAGCAATAAGTTTTTAGTAGAACAGAAGAAGAGCTGGATTAGGCCAAAAATTAGTAAGTATTAGTGGCTTACCCCAAATTCGCTCTGCTGCATGATATAGCAAGCCAGCCTATTTGCAGAAAGTGTTAATTCAGTTGCTTTCAGGAAACCTACAGTCTTCTGCTTTTAATCACTGTGTTGTCTTGTGGAAGTGTCGAGCTGGCTGAGCAGAGCAAGTCTATTCATGGGAGTAGGAAGTAGCCATATGTTTTCTCATATTTGGGAGAGAACTACACTGCACGTTGACCTAAAAATGCAACTTCCTTACCCCCTACAATTTGTCATCAGCTGAAACATTATCATTGAGGTAGAATATTTTTCTGAAAAAGCAGGAAAAAAGTGATTCCTATAAACTTTTAAAAAAAGGTTTGAGGCTTGCAGCTTTAGTGCTCTTTAGTACAAAGAAAGCTAAAAAGCTTACAAAGCTGTAGACAAAAGCCTGTGTTCCATGAAGTTATGATATACTTGGATAAAATAGGTTCTTTTTAAAAAACTTATTAGAAAGCCATTGGCTGGATACAATTAAAAACTTCCAACCTCCTTTCATATCTTCTAGTTTCCTAAGTGGGCAGTTCTGAACTACTTTGGCAGAAGATAATACAGTACACCAGCAGGAAAGTAATAAGGTGGCTTTTTTTGTATTGTCAAGATAGCTGTCCACATAACTTATCCTTGGACCAAAAAGTTCAGTGATAGCAATGTGTTTTTGAATCTCCCAGTGTAACTCTCCTCAAAGACCAGCGCACTGTGCTGTATGACTATAATGTTGAAATCAGCTTTAAAGTCTCCCTAGGACCCAAGCATCAAAGCATATCTTTCCTCCCACTTTTATATAAACCTTAAGATGTTAATTGTTGTATTAGTTATTCTTAAAGATACTGGATTTAAGACTTCCAAACTTGTTTTCTTTTTGATATCTTATCACTTAAAAACATCCGTAACTATTTTTTTAAGAACAAAGGCTTCAGTATTCTTTAAACAGATAGTACTCTACCCTCAGCAACTGACTTTACAGTAAAAAGTAGCAAGTAAAGTATAGTCCTTACAGGAAATGAAAAAAAAACTCCCTAGATGTTCATAACAGAAATGACAAAGCATACAAGACAATGGGCTAATGCATGAATTCTGATGAAGTATCAGACTCCTGTTTTTCTGTGTGATATAGAGTCCCTAATCATAGAAAATACTTTTCTTTCTAATTTAGATGGGTCAGTTACAAAGAGCAAGAACATGAGTATTTCATAGTAATAAAGGAATTTTATCAAGTTAACACTTTTATTTACTTGCAGTTTTTAGCAATGTTGTCACAGCCAACTAGCTACTTTTTTAAAGGCAGAATTATCGAGCCTTTTAAATTTACTTGAATAGTCAGTCTTGTAGCATGCTGACTGCCTCTAATGTTTGGCATTCAGTATGGTATCACACTTGCATGCTGTTCTGTATGCTCACCCTTTTCCAGACCCGTTGGGTATTGGCTTTCTGGTCCCAGGGCCAGAATATAGTAAGAAAATAAGGACATTTAAAAGTGTTTTCTCTCTTGACTCCCATAAATTTGAGGAGTAGAAGAACACTAGAGGGAAGATCTTACTGACTTTGTAGAATGCTGCAGGGAATTGACGTGATTTTCTCCTAGAAGCTGTTGTGGTTTGTGGAAAATAGGAATCTAGAAGCAAAACTAAAGGGATTCTGCATGGGCCTTCCTGAGAGACCAGGAAAAACTCTTAATAAAAAGTAGTATATATAGGAGTAAGCTTGCCTTTTTTCCATCCCAAACAGAGTCAGGAAGAGACCAGACAAAAATACAAAAGTATTAGAGTGGGGCACAGTTCCAATCTTCACTCCCCAAGTCTAAAGATGGAGAGAATGCTGGACAGCACCAGAAAAGAGGGATGAGGTATTCCTCTAGCATACATAATTCCCTTGTAGAAATTGCATTGAGAGGTTGAGATGATCTGTCTCAGAACACTGCGAAGTTATGACTGGGCCAGGCACAATAATAAAGGAAGAAAAGAAGCCTTATATGGATCGAGAGCAGAGTGATTTGTCAAGCAATGATCTTCTTTTTAAGCAAACAGTGATACCGGAATGTTACTGTTGGTGATATTATTTTAGGTGAGATATTAAAACAAAGCTCTTTTTTTTTTTTTTTCTTCAGTGTTTTTAACGAGAATAGCATGTTAACCTCAGTGATCTAGGCAGATTTCAAGTAGAATGATTACTTGCCTTAGAACAAGGAGGAGTTTTTATTTGGATATGAATGTGATCTTCACCTCCTTTTCCAGATAGCTGAGAACAGTTTGTTTTTCATGTAATGCCGTTCTCTGGAAAATAATAATGTGATAAAGCTGTAAAGCTGAGGATGTTAAGTTTGTTGGGATAATATGTGCTATGAACATTTGGGTACTTTTTATTGCTGTCTTTTCAGGCCGCAAAGATGTTTGATGAAGAAGGCAGGAAAAAATTTTTCACACAAGACATGAATAATATTCTGCTGGAGTAAGTGCTTATCTGTACAACTCCCCCTTTTGAAAAAGGGGGTGAAAGGAAAAGTATGGGAGAGGAGGTATTACTGAGAATGTTCCTAAAAAGATCTTAACAGTCAATGAAGACAGATCAGTCTAAGCTAGTTACTAGTGAAAGAGATTTGTATATGAATACAATTCCTGTCCTAAGTATCTGTCTGTCTTTATCCACTGTAAAGTGTTTTGTAGTGCCCTGTGTCCTTGACTTTGTGTGCAAAATTCAACAGAACTCTACCATTATTTTCTTCCTGTCCCACATTTTCATAAACTTAAATGCCTTCAGCTTTTATGAAGGAAAATGCAGACTTTTCTGACTCTGTAATCCTTCAACCAAGCATCTGATATAGCAAGTTCTTTGTTCTTACTCTATGAAACAAAAAGTAATCTCTGGAAACAGTAATAGCCAAAATTGAATCAAGCTTGATGTGAAATCGCGGGAGGAAATTAAATTTGAATGTCAGTGTTCAACATTGCTGGGAAAGTATGTCCCTGAAAGTCTTTTGAATGGTCTCTCACCATTGATTAAGACTTCTTCCTTTTTAAAAGGTTAATAACTTAATGCATCTGAAAATATATCCCAAGCTGCTATTTTTAGTATGCATAGCCAGAATGTGTTGTGCATACGAAACTTCCTTAGGTTTTTGTTCAGTCGTCATCTTCATCTTGGAGTGCCTCACTAGTTGGCTGTCTCTTGTTTGTTTGTCAGTATTGAGCTACAGTTACAGGAGATAAATCCTGCCATCCGCAATGGAGTGTACTCTCACCTTGAGGCTTTTGTGCCATGCAATAAGGACACACTGATAAAGCGTCTGAAGAAGTTACACCTCAATGTCCAGGTAACGGCGGGGAAGAGTAGCTCCAGCATAAGTCAGTTGTGTAGTAGTGAGGACAGAGTGCAGAAGGATAGAACAGCAGCTACGCGGTCTCCAGTGAAGCAAAATTTTTTTTTAATCAGTCGCTAGATTGTTTTAAATGCTGTTTTTCTGTGTTCCTATTATTGTGGCTATTCTGAGAACTAGTATTTGCTAAATATTTTAGACCTTTCTGTGTATAAGAATGAAATGTTTTCATTTTGAAAGCTGGATACGGAGTACATATCGAAGTAGCAGAACTAGAGACCCACAGTGATCATAGTTAGGACTATTATTAGTCCATAGTTAGGACTAAAATTACCGCTGTGTTCATTTTTGTTCCAAGAAAAAAAAGGATAGGTTGATGTTAGATGACCTAGCTTATATTGTTTGTACCGATGTACTGCCTTTGTGCTTCAATCTTGCAAGTACTTTGTTTCATTTACAGTTGCTTTTTTTTTTTTAAAGAATATATATGCTCTCCTCTTGAATAGAAATGATATTTGTGACCTAAAGTATCCTGACCTGGTTCTTTAGATGAGATCAGAAGTAAGACTTGCAGAGGATCTGAGGATCGTGAATGCAGAGAACTAAGAACATACTAGGAGGGAAAAGTTTCACGTGCTGTTTCTGCATTCAGCAGTAGGACATAATAACACATAGTATTATAGTTCTTCTCAGGAAATGGTTATGACTCATAATGCAAAGTCAGATGATGTAGGAAGAGAATTTAAAAATATAGGTAAGTGTATAGTATGGTACCACTTTAATGTTTGGAAATAATATTATATACATAGTCCTGATTTTGCTCATTACCCAGAAGACTTTTATACCAGAGTGTTTTTTTTTTTTTTGGAGACTTGATTCATTACTTATTTGCAAGTGTTGGGATACTCTTTGGTCCAGTCGTCTTGCTTTATCCACTCAGTTTTTCTTGCCTCTTTTGATTGAAAAGGATTGTTTAAAGAGATCATGCCATAATATTCCTTAAGTGGTTCCTTGTATGTGGCAACCTTTCATGATTTCTGGGCTTAAGACTACATTAATTGTATGAGAAGTTACAAGCATATGCACGTTCATATTGTTGGCAGACCTTACAGAATTAATGAAGTGTCATGTAGGAAACGACTGTTGCAGTCAATAGTTAGTACTGGAAGTATTGCCACTTGGGAGTGAGAAAAACATAATTTCTCGAATGATCTGAAATGCACTTTACTTTGTGTCTAATAGGATCGCTTTGGTGTTTGTGTTTTCCCAGGATGACCGTTTGAGAGAACCACTGCAAAAGCTGAAACTGGCTGTCAGTAATGTCATGCCTGAACAGTTATGCAAATATCAAGAGGATTGTCAGGCCCGTAATCAAGCCAAGAATGCCAAGTAGGTACTTCTGGAATCTGTACGTGACCATTCTAGAGGCCAGCTGGAAGCCTGTCACCAGGTTGTTCATTCCCTGAGCTCAAAGTAGTATGCTCCAGTTTCTTTGTGCATGCCTGTAAGTTTTGAGTTGTACAAAGTACCTAAAGTTTCATCTAAATGAGGTGATCACCTTACTCTAGAAAGAAATCCTGTTAAATGAATGGTATCGATCATGAGAGAAAGAAATTGTACTCTGTGAGGGGGATACCGGAGACCTCAGCATGCTAGATTAATAGAGAGACAATAGAAGGAAGATGCGTTCATGTTTTGACTGTCTTTTGTGCTTTTGTTCTTGTTCCTTGTAGTTGTTTCCCTCCTAGCTAACTGATTTTAGACTTGCTGATCAACGAATTCATGCTTCTGCCTCTTTCTGTCTCCACGTAGAGGCACTATTTGAAGTTTATCATCAGCATCCTGATGACGTCCATCCAGTGTGCCCCTTTTCCTCATGATAGTGAGGACCACAAAGCAATAGGGAAGAGGAAGATGAACTGTTTACCCTTCCTAGAAGGGTATAATGAGAATCTGAAGACAGGCCCCTTTTTTCTGGCACCTAACACAGGACGTTAATTCCTTATTTAAGGAAGCAGTTTGTATCTGTGTCATGTACCTATAAAGAAAACAATTGTTCTAAACTTAGGTTGCAAGCAGAAGATGAACGAGAAAAAAATGGATCAGAGGAAGATGATGATGAAAAGCCTGGAAAGAGGGTTGTGGGGCCCAGAAAAAAGTTTCACTGGGATGATACAGTGAGGTGAGCTGAAACTACCTTTTTCCACCAAGATTTTTCGCCGCCTTCATAATAGGATCACCAGGGTGATGATTTTGCACAATACATTATTAATAAATAATCCTCTCAGAAGCACAGTTCATTGAACCTTTGGAGAGCATTGGGGCAAAATAGGCAAGCTAGAAAGCTGCACACGCTTTTCTTTAACTTGAAAGGCAAGATCATGCCCAACTCTTTTTTTTTCACTGCTTATTGATGTGATTTGTCCAAAGGCAGGAAAATTTTTCTGGTGCTAACACCATGGGCTGCTTTAAGCAAAGAACAGAAGTGTAAGCAGAGTTACAGCTGCTTCACGCCACTCTAGGAACGCTGTCACAAAACACTGTCATCCAAAGAGCAGTTAAGATTTGTCACGATAACAGAGACCACCAAAATTGGCTGTGCTGTGTTGGCAGGCTTCCCAGTTCTCAGGCAAGCCAGAATTCAGAATATGTGATGGCTACATCTCCTTTGGACAAAAAAAATCTGTTGTCTCTGGAGAGCAGCAGCACAGATTCTTGTCCGAAATGCTGCAGTCTCATTGCTCTATTTCCTAGAGTAGATTTTATTGATAAACAGGATTATTTAGATTATTTAAGAGAGAGATATGCTTTTTAGCAAGCAGATCCCACTAAACTAGTCATTTCCCATGGAAGATGTAAGCTGATTATAGAACAAGCAAGAGTATTATTTAGAACATGCCATTGGATTTCTCAAAATAAATCTTTATTCATCCATATTATGGTAGGACAACAGGGACGCGAGCTTTTTGGAATATGTATAACCAGCATAGCTTGGGTTGGCTTGGAAGAGCCATATTTAGAGACGAGATATTTAAGTCTTTTGTTTTTTCAGTTCAGCCTTTTCATGAGGCTCAGAAGGGTGAACGGTGTCTAAATCTGTGCAATTTTAATTTTTTTTTTAAGGACACTAAAAAAAAAAAACAGCATCCCTGTCAGAAAAGCTGTTCTGTTGAAATAGTAAGTGTAGAATGGGATTCATCACTTGCTTTTGGCAAAGTGAGAGAAGACATCTCAGGTGTGAGGAGACCACAAAGGTGATGTGGGAATAAATACAAAAAGTTACTAAAGATAAAAAGAAATGAGCTATAAGGCCTGATGGAAACTGAGGAGAATAGTGGCAGGGCACAAATGTACCAGTTATGGTAGCAAACATGTTAGAGGTAAGTGTTAAACCAAAAAATGGTTAGAGATGAGCTCTTTCTATAACTGCCAGTGGATAGCAGTTATACAGCGTTAGTTCTTCCATTTCTCAGGGCTTTTCTGCTGAGCTTTAGAAAGGACTATTTCTTTCAATACGTTTGCTCTGTGTTTGTTTTTTCTTTAGGTCTTTGTTGTGTAATCTTGTCAAGATCAAGCTGGGATGTTATGAGCTAGAGCCAAATAGAAGTCAATCTGCTGAAGATTACCTCAAAACCTTTATGGAAACAGAGGTGAAACCACTTTGGCCTAAAGGCTGGATGCAGGCAAGGTAAGATACACACTTGATATATCTATTTATTGTGTTGTGACTATTTCCTGAACCTTATTTGTTGTGATACAGTTCATTCATCCATGTACTACTGACGTTAAGGATTGTTTAAAAGTTCAAAATATGCCAGTGCAACTGGAATATTATAGAAGAGTGGATGTGTTTTTTCAAAAGTAAAGTTTCCATCTTGTGTGGAAGCTTGAGAGTTGAAAGAACACTGCTTTTCTTGGAGAATTATTCCCTTTAGTCATCTGCCAGAGACTGAATTTACTAACGTTCATAACATTGTCCATGATGCTCCTTTTTGGGAGGGAGAAAAGGGTGACTGCTTGGAAAGCTTTTCCTGTGATGGAGGATGATACAGAAAGCAGTGTTATCTGTCATACTGCATCTCAGACTGCTTACAAAATACATAGACTTTAAATTTATAAACCGGAATTTCAACACCAGAGTTTTTTTTAAAAAACAAAAAAAAACACGTTTTATAGCAAGTTTTGTACTCTTATTTCCTATGTACAATCAGGATGCTCTGTGGTGCCGCTGTTCAAAATACACCAGTGTTCTTAGTGAAAACTTGTGCTTGATTCCTACTGATGTATTAAGAAGGGAACAACCACGCAGAGCAAGAATAAAATGAGATAACCAGTCATTCTGAAATACAAATTTGGCAAAATTCTCAAGCATTTTGAAGTGGGAGGAGAAAAGAAGCAAATACATATGACAAGTTTGAATCCTTTCCTTCTGTAGCACCCATCACAAGACAGTTTTCTATCAAATCTTTACGTAAGTGTGAAAGCTAGGTGATATAACAGTACTAATAGATTTGCTGAAGGATATGTTGAGTATAAATTAGTCAAATCTGTATCAAGTTGTAAAAATAACTACACTGAGTAGTCAGTGTAAAAAATGAGGGTGTAATAACTTGCTTGTGAAATAGTAATGAAATGAACAAATGAAATACTACATTTCTTGGCATACTAGAGGCTTATTTTTTATTCAAGGATCTAACTTTATATAGTAAATATGTCGATGAATACGTCAGTAAAATGTTAACCTATTTGGAAGGCTTTGCTGAAGTAGACAAGACATGAAATTGCAGTTTTGCTTAAGAGAAGATGCAGAGAGATCACTGATGATAGCAGTGAAGTAGTCAGGTGAAGGTGTGTGGTCATTCTAGAATGTGTAAGTGAAGCATGTCAAAACATTGTATTTGAAAACATTATAGCATATAAGGTACCCTTTCCATAGGGTAAGTATGCTTTAAAAGTTCTATCAGGTATTTAAACTTTCTCTAAAAGTGGTTTCAAGGAATAAAGCAATGATAAGAGCTGTTTGAACATAACTTTCTGTTGACCAGCATGGTTTGTTCACAAACTGGGCAGTTTTGATACCACAAACTGGGCAGTTTTGATACCACAAACTGGGCAGTTTTGATACCACAAACTGGGCAGTTTTGATACCACAGTGATATGTATTCACGTATAGATCATCCTGTACTTGCATCTAGAAACTATTTTGAACACTGTGGAAGACTTCCATCAAGCATGTTTTTTATTGAGTTGTACTTTATCAATCATTACTGTTTTTATATCTAAATGTATAATTTGCATCCTATCCTGCATACTTCTGGGAGGTGTCTGAAGGAGAGACTACTTGTTCTCAGTCCTAAATTTTAGGAATATTTCATATTTTGTCTGTAAAGATTCTAGGCTAAACTCTGGAAAACCACTTTCCACTGTCTGAAATGTTTATCTCGCTGTTGTGAGATATCAAGGCTTGTACACCAGTTATGTTGATTTCAAAGCACAAATCAACTATGTTGTTATAACCCTTAAGCTCTAACATATTATAACTGCAATGGATGAATTTGTTGCTTTCAGTGTTTCTGTCAGAAAACTGGATGTTCTTATGTGCCCAGTGAAAGCAAGTCAACAGTTTACTATTTTTGGGGACCTGACAAGAGAAGAAATAGTTTTGTACTGTAACAAGACCATCTGCACTGGAACCACTGTTTGTATTTTGGGCTTTTCAGAAGCAAATGGACATCTGTCCTTTATAGGATAGCTCTTTCCTTTCCATAAAACTCAGGCTGCTTTCTGTCTAAAAATCTGCTTCAAACAGGAGTAAGTAACTGTGTGAAACAGGTGATGACCAAACTGTAATGACTGGGCCAAAAGGTAGATAAATGTTTTGTCAAAGGTTATATTGTAAGAAAGAGAATATGGATGTCGACTCCTGCATGATAAAACTGCCAGTCGGTAGAAAAGGAATGGTAAGCGTTTTGTTCCCTTTCTGGAAGTCACTGATCAGAACAACTAGCTTTAACTTCATCATGCTTGTTGAATGTGTGTTTATTCCATAGCGGTTGTATACTATTGCATTTTGATGCATTCAGCTTTGACGTGCGTTTCTGTTAATTGAATGGTCCAACTTACAGCCCTCTTTCAAACAGGTAAAGAGGGATGTATAGAAATAGAGTTTTAGATAAAATAAGATTTGTACTGTGCTTTGTGAATCTGTCAATGTTTTGGCTATAACGTATACTAAGCAAATTCTTTTCAATTAACTGGCTACATAGGAGATAAACCAGTAAATGCTTTTTCTGCAAGGCAGTAGTAAAAGCATCTTTCCTGGCGCGTGACAGGCTATATCAATAATCAGGGACATGATATTACAGCATTGTAGTGTAAATGATTTCCTACAGAAATGATTCTAGATCCAGGGGAGCACTTCTCTACTCTCCATTTAAGAAATGATCTATTGTAACTTGTAGGCAAACAGTTATGCGTGGAAAGAGGAAAAGCAAATATTTCCTAGGATCTGACAATGGTAACCCCTAATACAATAATTACTCATCTCCTGGGTGCTATAAGTTCCTCATCTTGTTGGGGCGTTATGGTAGGGATGATCATGCTGAAGGCTTACGTTTTGTAGCTCTATGTGCGGCCTTGAGCAAGAAGGAGCTACAGAAACTGGAGAAAATTCAGACATTTTGTATTAAAAATGGCCTACTGACAGGTAAACATGTATTTCATAAGAAATGCTTACTAATTCAAGTAGGTCCACAGTACCCAAACTTTGTAGGTTCAACTCAGTAAAGTGCTTTTTGTTTATTTTTCTTCTTCTCTTAAAGACATTGTTCCCTGTAGCTTAGTGCAGAAGCATGAGGTAAGGGTACCTCAGTGGTAACTTCAGCTGTAAGATGTACTGTTTTCATTGGCCCAAGTGTATCACAAGTACAATGTCCATTGTTGTGTGCGTGTGTTTTTTTAATATGCATACCTTCCATACTCTGCCCCAGGAAATTTTATTGTGATATACATGGATTTAGAGAAACACCTTTCATCCTAAAGGATTCCAAATCCTTTTTATATAAACAGGTTGCATGTTAATTCCATATCTAGCTAAAAAAACTGTGCAATCTATGTATATGTTTAAAATAGGCTTCCTGTCCCTTTTACTTCTATTTCCATTAATTCCAAGAGTTTTGTCATCTTTGAAGATGATCTCGCAAGTAGACTTGTGGCGCATTTTTTTGGTAGTTCTGGTGGGAGCTCCTGTGCGATTCAGGCAGCGCGCTTGACCTGAAATCGTAATCAGAGAAACAGTCTCATACTGAAGCATCTCATGACCTTTAGCATTAAAAAATATGTATGCCATAGAGTGATTATTTTCCAAGCATGTTTTTTGCTTTAGAATGTGTGTGTGTTACTCTGTCCTTTTGTGCATCGTACCTTTTGATTTCTGTCCTTGTAGTAATTACACTTCTTGTCTTGAACTTTGAAGCGTGGCATTACAAATTACCAGTGTTTGGGATGCCAGAAATGAAAAAGACTAAGGAAAAGACAAAGCACCAAGGAGAAAGTGTGGGGGAGGGGGAAAATTGTTTGGAGAAGATGGATAGTTCCAAAAGTGGCAAATTGAACTTGTAATGAGGAAAGTCTGTATCGATTCCTGCTGTTTTTCATAGGCATTCAGTAGTCTCTGGAGAGTAATGTAATACCGGTTTGGAGACTGGTGGGCTGAAGAAAATAGATGCAAGCATGGAGCTGAAAGTTTTAACGGTGGAATGGCAAACATTGGAACCATAGCTAGGATGTTAATGTTTTCGTATTAGTTTGCATGAGACTTGTGGATACATGGATTTTTTCATAACTGTTGCAGCTCTACAGGATGTGTTATCGGTGGTGAAAGCTGTTTAGACAGCTGCTTGAGATGTGGTCCGTGTTTACATAATGACATTGGTGTAGGAAAACCTTGGCTGTTTCTGTGCAATACCACTCTAGGCTTGCCTACTTGGGAGTAGGGAAGGGGAGTGAGTTTTCATTAGTTATCTGGTTATAGCTGCATTTGGATAGCAAGCTGTAGTATAGGTACAGGTCATGAATTGTTCTAACTTTCCAGAGCAGGAGTTGATAACATGGGAGTAAAAGCATGTGAACTTTCTTGGGATTATTATATTGAGTCTTGCCATTTATGGAGCTGCACGACTGGCTCTATAGTAAAATGCAAATGTAGATGCAGTGTAATTGATATCACGGAAACGGTACACAATAGCTTATACAGAATATTAAAAAAACTTAAAACAAGAGTGTCTCTTCTATTGTGATTTCCCACCCCTGTCCCCTTACTTGAAAAAAAAAAAAAAAAAGAAAAAAAAAGAAAAACAGCAAACTCAAACCTGTGATCAGTGTGTGGGTAGTTAGTGTGACGAGTTTAAAGTAATCCTTAATTTGATATTTGAACTATTGTTAACTGCCCTGAGAAGGGGGGAGAATTCAAAATGTTTCTTCTGTCCTGCTGAAGGAGGTAATGGTGTTATGTTGACTTTGCTTGGCCATTGACTTTTAAGTATTTTAAATGTAAAATGTAAAATACTTTAAGAATTTTAAATGTAAATCCCTTTTTAATTAACATTTTTCTCTTTATGCCTGCCTGTAACTGCCACTGTAATAGCAATGCAGATAATATACTTACCATCTAATTTGAGGACAGATAATCAAAGTGTTGTGAAAATTTAAGGGTAGCTGAGTACCTGGGGATCATATGCTGATTGTCCCTGTAGAATCACCTTGTGTTTCTTTTCTCACCCCTCTTCCAGGATGCTTTTTAAAGAAAGTCGAAGTGTTCACAATCACCTCACTTCTGCTCCGTGAGTATAACATTGACAATTGCTAGTATCTTCAGGTAGTTCATAGCATTGTGTGGCTTGCTTCTTACTCTTTTCCTGTTTTCTCTTCCCCTCTGTTCAGAAAGAGGTAGCATGAAGGGAGATATTTAGGGGTTTCTTGGAAGATATTTATGAAGTTCCTAAAGTTTTAATGCCTTAACATGTGCCTGTAGTGTTCTTGGGGCACTGTAGTTTAACTCAAGCATGAGTTGATTAAATATCTCAAGTGGGTATTCATTCTTGGATTAATGCCTTTTCATCAAAGTATTTCAAAATGCTGTACACTGCCTAAATTTTGCTATGTAGCATAACAAATTGAACCCACAGACGGCAGTATTTCCTGGTCGTCTTCTCCTCAGAAATACCTCCTACCAACAGCAGACTATTGTATGTTGATGGAATTTTACCTTCCTGATTCTCGAACAACACTGTATCCCCCTGGGGACCCGTTATCATTAAGTCAGTGTTCAAATAACTAGATGGCATTCAAAGTCATAACTAAATTACAACTTTTGTGATAGATACAGTTAACAGGCTATTTTTCTACACAATACTAAAACTGATCAGTGATCCACCTTCAGGAAGATAAATACTTTTTAAAACCAGACATGTTCCAAATCGCTTTGGAAAGGCGCATGAGAGAACTATAAGGTGTTAATCTGTTGATCCTTTTGAGGACATAGAAGTGAGATAAGAACGTAAGAAGGGCTTAGTTTCTAATTTGAAACTGAGGAGTATTAATGCTACCCTTGTTTGCATAACTGCAGTTGACACAGTCACGTTCATTTAAATAGCAGAAAAGACTAGAAGCATATTAAACTGCAACAAACAAATTAGATATGTTTTATATTTGACAAGCAACAAATCACTTTGCTGGCATGGGGGGCGGGGCGCATACCACAACTGTTTTTGTAGTTTGATGTAATACAAAAGGGGTGAGATAAAAGATGGCAATATAAAGTGAAATTATATAGGTGTTACAGGTAATTTTAGTCTGGATAAAGCTCTGCCAAGTAGGCAAAATCTTAAGATTGTAAGAGGCTGAAATGACTTGATATTTTGAGTTTTTTCTAAACTGAAAAAGTAAAAAAAACAAGTGTCTTGCATTGACATACACTAGATTATATCAACAATTCCGTGAGTGTTTATATCTAATATATCTACAGAGACACCTGACAAGTGAAAATAGACTAAAAGTATGCTCATTCTCTTTTCCAACCCCTCTCCGCCCCCCCCAACCCTCCTGACACTTGAACCCAATTTCTGTCTCAAGGATAGTATATTATAAAGGATGACTACTGGACGCCAGCTTTATAGTTTATTTGGATATAATCAGGGTAACAGTTAATATTAAAATGACTTGCCTGTCTTTTGTCTTCTGATTTGCTTATCTGTCTCTTCTGTTTTAGGGCAAAAAAGAAGGTGATTCTGGCACCTAAACCCAAAGTGAAGGTAAATGCAGCCTGTTTTAAATTAAGACTTTGATGTGACTCTGACTTGAACAGTTTTCTGCCTGTGATCTAAAAAAATTCTGGCAGAAAGTTTCCATTAGAAAATCCTAATTTAAGGAAATGCTGTAAGAGCTTATTCATTTGGTAACGTAGGCTTTAAACCGAGTAATACAAAAGACTTATCTGTATAGCTCTTAAGTTTAAACTATATAAGTTTTGAAAATAGACTGTGAAGAGGTACTAGTTGCATTGAAGTTTCAAAATGTTTGTGTGCTTTGTTTTTGTTTTCACCTCGTTATATTTGGCAACATTGGAAAAATCTGTATTTGGGGGGGAATAACAGAAGTTGATACAGGTTCTCAGTAAACGTGACTGGGTGTTGTCTGAAATCAGTAGTCATTTTGCCTAAAGATCAGATTAGCTATCCTGTTCTTTGCAGCATAGATTATTCTTAACTGTGTGGGGTAGTCATCTTTGTGGAGCGACAGCACTGGGTTTTTTAATATAAATATTGGATTAGTACACCTGACTCTGATACCTAGGTATCATAGGTACCTTTATATAGAAAATTCAACAGTAAATCTTCATCTGAATTTACAGAATGATAGTAACATACTAAAGAAAACTTTGGTTCAGCTTTAGGAAGGCTGCTAAGCGTTTTTTCCTTCTCTTTCTTCTCAGGACTCCAGTCCAAAGAAAGAACAGAAAACCTGTACATCTTCAGTCAATTCAGGTTGTGCTACTACGCTGAGTTCCAGCGCACCTATCTGCACCCCAGCCGGCTCTAGCTGCACACCAGCTCCGGAGACTATCTGCTTGGATGACTCACTGGATGAAGACCTCTCTTTCCATCCACCCTCACTGGATTCTATCTCTGATGCTCTGGCAGTTATCAATAACGGTGCCAAGGGATCACCTCTTGGGTCTACTGTAGAAACACCAACATCAAGACCTCGCCCTGGGCTGAGGGAAGAGAAACTGGCAAGCATCATGAGTAAGTTGCCTCTGGCAACTTCAAAGAAAGTAGAGCCCACTCAGACACCCCATTCATCAAGTCTTATTGCTGGTCACACAGGGCCAGTACCAAAGAAACCCCAGGACTTAGTTCACACTGGTATCTCTTCAGGCCTTATTGCTGGATCTTCAATTCAAAATCCTAAGGTTTCCTTAGAGCCTTTGCCAGCCAAACTACTTCAGCAAGGACTGCAGAGGTCAAGCCAGATCCAAGCTGCTTCCTCCTCTTCACAGACCCATGTTTCTTCCTCTAAGACCCAAGCAGCTATTTCCACCTCCTCTCAAAGACCCAAGGAGGCTAATATCTTGGTATCATCTTCTGAGGCCCAAAGTGGTTCTTCCTCAACATCGCAAGTGACAAAGGTGCACCAGCATTCAGCTGTACAACAGAAATATGTATCTCCTCTGCAAGCAACCATTAGTAAATCACAGACCAATCCAGTGGTGAAATTGAGTAGTAATCCTAAACTATCTTGTTCATCACCAGTCATCAAGGCTCAAGATAAGTCTGTAGTGTATCGCCTGCCTTTGTCTAATGCCTCATCTGGAAGCGGCTCTCAAGTATCTCACCCACTGGTTTCTCGGACAACATCCAGCACCTCTACCTCTAGTAACTATTTAGCCAAGGCTATGGTGTCACAGGTTTCTTCCCAGGGTTTCAAGCCTCCCTTCTCCATGGCTGCCTCTCCCAAACCTGCTGCCTCTCCCAAGTCCACTGCCTCTAAGCCCTCTGTGACGCCCAAGCCCAATGCATCACCTAAATTTTCATCGAAGTCCACCTCATCCCCCAGGCCTGCAACAACACCCAGTTCTTCCAGTTCAAGTGCACTAGTTTCCCAGAGTAGTCACTCCAGCAGCAACTCCCTTCATAAACAGACCAGTGGTGTAAATATCAGCAGGCAGTCTCCCACAATGAATTTGCTGCCCTCTAATCGCACCTCAGGCCTTCAGCCTGCAAAGAACCCTCAGGCTTCTTCAAAATTGCCCAACTCTTCTCCTTCTGGAACTGTTGGCAAAAATAATTTGGGTGGAGTTGGAATGAATGTACCTGCCAGCAGAGGCAGTAATCTTAACTCAAGTGGAGCTAGTAGGACTAGTCTATCTGGGGGAGCAGGAAGTGGAACACAGGGTGCTACTAAGCAATTGTCAACTCCACACAGACCATCTTCTGCCTCAGGGTCTCCAGTTGTAGCAGCCAGTGTGCAGGTATGCATCTAATGGGTTTACAATTAAATCTTACGTTGATAACTTATTACACGTACTTCATAAACATCCTTTATTAAAATATCTTGATTTGAAAATGATTTAATATCTATACTGAACCTCTACTAAATATAGAGGCTAATACTGAAACCTTTTTACACTAATGAAACGAGCACTTCCAACTGATTGTGAAATCCAAGGATCGGGCGAGGGAAGGAATCCTCACTTAAATTATTGGCTGGTCAATATGGCGGTGCAGCAGAATTCAGTGTTTTCAATTTTTTGTTTTGGGTTTTTTAAACACTGGAAAAGGTAAGCTTTTGTGGCCACGATTTCAGGGGATGCAGTATTGTCCTGCATTATTGGATAGGCGTTTTCTTGTATATTTGCTTTCTTGTGATGATGGTGCTCATGTGAAAAGCTATCTTGGTACGCTTCTTGCCACACTTCATGCTTAATTTGCAAAACTGGAGTTCAGTTGTTTGTCAGTATAGAGTTTGTGGTATTAGAGTATAACACCAGACATCTATTAAAATAACACTTGCAAGCCTTTTCTAATATTTGATTATATCCTACAGAGTAAAATATATATTTTTTTTCTCAAACTGAATGAAAGAGCTCACCAATACATAAGTTTCCTAGAAATGGTTTGAGAGAGCTCATGCAGAGCTTTCTCCATAAAGATAAGACAAGCCATACAAAACAAATATTTGGAAAGTATTGTTCTAAAAGCCATGCACACCTGTTTACCCAGAAGACAATCTGCTTTCCAAAATTGTATGTTCTTCTTACTGGGAATGATTTAATTACTGAGATAATTTGAGGTATTTGTCTCTCTTTATTGCTCTCTTCGCTTCTTCAGTAAAGTTAAAGGCTAAGTCATTGTAAGTCAGAATCTTAGTCTATATTAGAATTAAATTAGAAAAGCCGTGTGTTTTCCTGAACAGTGTGTATAGCTATTGCATGGATACTCATTTTTTTTGTATAAAGCTTTATACAATTCTTTTAGCATGCTATCAATTGTTTTGATGCAGATGTGTAAGAGGATGATTTTCATGAGGCAGTTTTGTGGTGTTTCACTCTGCTGTACCTTAAGTAGGTCTGTTGTGTTAAACAACAGATATGCCTGGCAGGCTCTGACACGACTTTGCCATCATTTTGGGTGCTTTGAATGGAAAAAAAGCACAGCAAATACACTGTGCAAGGGCCACGTAGGTACCAAATAGGGCCTAGAGAAGAACTGAACCAGGTATATTGCAGCTTGGATGCTTCAGAAAGTGCCTTCCCTGACATGCAAGCATGTAGTTAAATGGGTTGGGAACTGAGGGTTTTGGGAGCTGAGGGTTTTCTCTCATGCAGTGCACGCAAGCTGGTGGATGAAATTGCAGTGATGTGGAAAAAAACCTGAAGTGGCTGTGGTAGTACTTAAAGATGACAGACCAGAGCAATAACTAGTAACCTTCTGTGGATGGTGTGAGGAATGCAGTGATGTTGAAGAGGAGGACTGGAGCAGGGCTGGTGGATAATCAAGTAACGTGATAACATACTGTAATGCAGCAAAATACATACAATGTTTTGGCATGTAAAAAGGGGAAATCAGCTAGAGGAACTGGGCAGGTTATGGTGTTACTAAGTTCATTACTGTGACTTTACATGTGTTTTTCCGGCTGACACTTCAGAAGGCACCTCGGTAAACTGGAGATGGTTCAAAAGAGTGATGCAAGGTTGATACAGGATCTGTAAGGCAGTTGCTGCTGTGCAGACTGAGGCTCAGTCAGTGTGGTGCATGCAAGAGATTAGAGTTGAATTACCACACAATCCAAGTACCCTGAAGGAGCAGAAAGATTCATGACAGCAGAAGGCCTTTTTTTTTTAGCCTGAATGATCTAATGGCTGGCTACTGAACTTAATTCCAGCCTAGCTATAAGGTACAACGTACCAAGGAGGGGGAACTAACTCCTAATACATCACATAGGGCTGAAGTGAATCTTCTTTCCACTAAGTGTTTAGGTATGTAATACCTCTCTAAATGAGATTATGCTAATCAGTCAGAAGGTAAGAATGATGCATGAGTTGCTTATTAGACTGTCCTGGTCTGCATACATAGGTCAGACTAGATCATTTCATCTGATACTAGGATTTTCCTATCGTGGAAGAGTTTCCAAAAGGTGTACTTCCCTCCTTTTCCCCTTTGAGAGTTAATTACTTGAATGTAAACTTGCCCTTACTATAGCTTCACCAAAATTTTACTATAAGCTACTCTTATCTGGTTGCATCTTAAGAATACAAAGCCAAAGTAATCTAAAACTCAGCAGCCATCTTACAGTTTCTTAATAAAAACACGTGCTGTTTGTATTCTTGAGCAGAATCTTTCTTAGACTTTTAGCTCTTAATGACTCAGATTTTATATGACCAGGGTGAACCCTCTTATGAAGTGCTAGTGTAGTTGAGATAAATGGAAACATTTGGAATGTACTTCTCTTTCTAGGGCATTTTCTGTCCTTTCCATCACTGAACTTCTCTCCTTTTTCAGAAAGTAAACAAAGTCTTGGCAGAATATGTTAACAAAGCTGCTTTCTCTTTTCAGGCATTTTACAAAGGAACAATTGCAAGAGATTGCAGTATGGCTTTTATGTCATTGCACACTAAAGATTACATAGTGAATGGCTGTCATTTTTCTTTAGGGGCTTATCGTGAAATTAATACTTTTAAATGCAAAAGAGAATAAGGATGTGTATGTGTGTATGAAGATTTTCATCCATGTACTTTTCCAGGTGTGGGACAGAGTATGTCTTATGTATGTAGACAGAAGCTGTCACTGCTAAGATTACTAATGCAAACAGTTTCTACAGATGTGAGATCTGTAGCTGTTTAGACTTAAAGGATAGTAACATTTTAATATTTTGTTTTCTTATGAGTTGCTAAACATTCTTTAGTTGCTTTCAGCATATTAAGAACAAAATTGGTAATAGAAACTTTATTCTTCCTGTGGCGTTTTCATCGCTTTGCTTTTTATGTAAGTTGTTACAATACAATTCAAGGAAATGTCCTTTTCACTTTGGTATCAGGTATTCATTAAAACCTATTTAAGTTTTGTTTTTAGTTAAGGCTTACTTGTCCAAATGCACAGGTCTGGGAGTCCTGCTCACACTTGAGTCTTTTTAGCTAAAATACCTACAAAATATCTGAGTCTTCTAAATGTTTTCTGTACTGGCTATGTTGTAGTAGATCATTTGAGAACTGAACAGTAGCGTATAAAGTCACGATATGTTTAGTGAGGGAAAGATAGTTAAACAAGAATGAGCTGGGCAGCTTCTAACGTTTGAGGAATTAATGCAATTTGGGAACTATTGCAGCTGAAATGTTCTGGCTGATCTTGATTTTTCATTTTAAATTACAATGCATTTAATTTAATTGTGACATATGCAGGGTAGAGAGATTATTTTTTCAAGTGGGAAGTCTTTCTTGTCTTTTGCTCTGAAATATTCTGTATGCATTTATGTATAGGCATGTGTATATGTATATGCATATGTATATCTGCATCTTGGCAGCCTGACTTCTCTCTTGAAGTATGGTGGCTGTTAAATGTGGATTTTTGACTCTCAAATTATTACTTTTAAGCAACTTCTTTAGAAATAGTATGGGGGGGGGTGATTTTGTGCTTCTAAAAGAACTTTAGACCTGCATCTGATGATTTTGTTATTAATTTAATGGAAACGCTGCATTTCTGACTACTGATTCTGTGCATAATTAGTAAGATAAAGGAAATTATCTGCGAGGCTGACAAGAAAAGCATAAGAGTTGGAACTATGTTGCCGTTCCTGCATCTGAGATGTAGTTGTGCTTGTCTAGCAAACTAACAATGGGAAGACCTCCTAGGTGGATAAGTGGATACTTGTTAACAATTTAAGGGCCATACTTAACAGAAAATAATTGACTCCTATCTCCTTAGAAGATGCTGCTGAAAATGAAGCTTTAAAATCTTGAAGTACTCCTTCTTTTTGTACAGTCAACAGCAGGAGCATCATTACTGGCTAATGCCTCACCTCTGACTCTCATGGCCTCACCCCTGTCTGTAACCAGTCAGAATGTGACGTCTGCGCCATTAACTCCTTTTGGGATGCTGGGTGGCCTTGTTCCTGTGACCGTGCCCTTCCAATTTCCCTTGGAGCTGCTTGGCTTTGGGACGGACACAGCTGGAGTGACAACCACCTCGGGATCTACCTCAGCAGCTTTCCACCACAGCCTAACTCAGAGTAAGTGTTACTAGTTGTCAGGCTGCTGTAAGGAAAGTTGCGCACTGAAAACTGAAATTGAGAAAGGAAGCAGTGGTAACTGAGTGACTTAAATTCAGTTCAGGAAAACCCATAGAGGGGAGATTAAATGTGACTTATCTGGTTTTAAAAAAAAAAAAAAGTCATATTCATGTTATTCAAATGTTATGGATCACCTTTGATAGATTTAACTTCATCATTGTCATGTTCATAGTGGATGGCTGGATTTGAATGTGCTTTTTCAGGTTAACTTATTGCCATATCTTTAGAAGGGAATATATCTTTAAAAGTCTCCAAATTTTACAATACAAATAAGCGTAATATTGTGATTGCTCAAAAAATCCTTAGTTAAATAATGACTTGGACCCTCTGATACTAAAATCATTTTCTTAGCATTCTGATGGCTAATACTTTCTCCTATCAGCTATTTATTTGTTGTTGCTGTTGTTGTTGAGGTGTCTCCAGAAATAGCTATTACTGTAAAATAAGATGATTTTATTTTCATAAAGGTTGGAGTTGCTTACTTTCTCTCTCATTCTGTCTCTCTCTTCCTCCCCATTTCTTCCCCCCTCCTTTTTTTTTTCCTCCCTCCCTTCTCTAGACTTACTGAAGGGTTTACAGCCAGGTGCTCAGCATGCAGCAACGCTGTCTCACTCACCTCTGCCTGCTCACTTGCAGCAAGCTTACACAGGTAAAGATAATGTTCCTCTTCCACCTTCCTTTTAACTTAAGAATAAATAAATAAAAATAAATGCCCTAGATTGAAACAAAATGTATGCCAGATTTGAAATTAGTTTAGAGAAGACAGACAACGTAGGAACAAGCTTTGGTAGTGGCAGGTGGTGCAAATTCTGCTATAGTGGTATTTTTTGAACCTGAATGACTTTAGACCTGTCTTCAATACCAGGGACAAAAAAAAAAAAAGGTCAATCTCATGGGTAATACTTTATTGTAGTGGTTCGAGAAACCCAAGCCTCCAATTTCAACCAGCAGAAAAAAGAATACTACTCCCTAGACACTTAAGTCGATTTTTTTTTTTTTTTAAACAGGCTGTATAAAGGCTGTATTGAGGGGCTTGCTTTTTTTTTTTTTCCCCCCACTCCATTTTAATTTCTCCTTTGGAGAAGAAACTGAACTTCCAGCTAGAAGCTTCTTGACTTTTCTTCTAAGTTTGTGCACATGCGTGAACAGTGTGGTGGCTTCCTAATGGAAGATATGTCTTCCCTGAAAACTTTATCCTTGACAAAATTACGTATTTTGATTGAGAGTAGTTGAAGGAGTAGAACTTCTGCTTTTCCTGTTTGTGAGCCTTAAAGCTGAAAAATTGTCATGTAGTTTCAGAAGGTGATGTAATTTAGAGTGTACTCTTCTTGACCACTCTGTAGGGTTTTTTAGCCAGATAGGGGAAGAGGAAAGGTAGCAGTGACTTGGCAGGTACTTCATCCTATTCTTGCGAAGTGTTGTTCTAAGAGGCTGTGAATGCAAACCAATCACCTCTATTTGGTATCATCTTTAATAATTTTTTGTGACAGTGAGTGCCATGGGTTGACTCTTCCAAAAATGCTTTATTACAAAGAAAAGGTTGTTAAAGGCTTGTTTTTTATAGTGTCCCAAACTGCAACTTAATTTTTAGAGAGATTATATCTTATGGTACGTATCTTGATATCTCAAGTTTAAACAGTGCTATTTCAAAAGAAACTACTGCTGAGGAGATGCATAGTTCTTCATCCCATAAAAGCAATGTGCTTTCTGATAATGCTGAAGTTGACCATGCTAAGCCCTCCCTTTTTTAGGTTGTAAGTTAAAAAATAAAAATTCACTTATGCCTTTATTCTTCCCCTTCTTTTTCTGTCTCTAAACTACAGATGGAGGCCAAAGTAAAGGGGACACTAAGTTACAGCGGAAAAACCAGTGACTTCTGGACAAGCAAGGGAGCTGAAGCAGTTCTGGTTGGCTGACAGAATGTGCCCGGTTGGGAAAGTGCTTATTGTCACAGGGCTGCTGTTTCTGTCAATGTTTACATATTCTGATCCCAAGCACTGTGGTGAGAGGAAGAAGAAAAAGAAAACAATACTTGATCAAAGAGAGAAGGAAAAGGAGGACTGGTCCTCCTGGTCATACAGACTGGTCATAGTTTGATCTTGCCTAAAGAAACAAAGCTTTTTTTTTTTTTTTAATCCACTCTGATTGGCTTTTAAAAAAAAAAAAAAAAATTGGTTGTCAAACCCACAGCAGCACAAACATATTTTCTGGGTGATGTCCAGTGAAAAGTTGAAAGCGTGAGAGGAGCTACAACAGGTTTCTTCATCCATTGTGTGAGGTGGAGTTGTCCACTTAGTTCCTGACGTGCCCCACGTAAAGTTATATGTAGGTCCTGAACGTACCATACAGTTGCGGACCAAAAGGATATGTAGAGTAGAGGTGATGTTGGGATACTTTTGGGTTATACTTAAAACCTTACACAGATGCAGAGTTTCTGATATGGGCATTTTTCCAGCTTTGTAAGGGTTTTTGGCTTTAGGGAGCCTACAGATATATGCAGTCTCATTAGTCCCAGAGAGCTGTCTTCAAAACAGATCTCTGGTACATGAGACATCAGAGACAGACTACTGGGAAACCCCTTGCTCCTTGCTTTTGGGGGTTTTGTTTTTTTGTTTTTTGTTTAACACAGATATTTAAGGGAGGAAGGATGTGAAAATCGTTCATCTTACATTAAAAGGAAATTTACATTTTATTGGTCAGACTAGCATTTCTTCCCTGCCCCCAACCCTGTTTTTAAGGCACACTTGTATTTCATTTCTTTAGTTTGCTCAATTCTTTCTCGTTTGCCTTGTGCCTGTCTGCTACTAAAACGAAGTAATGTCCTATCACATCCTTTATAAAAACAACCAGTTCTTCACCCGTTCTAGAGCTTCCTCATCTTTCATCTAACTCCTCCCAAAAGCCATGCATTATACTGACCTGCTAGTCAAGGAAAGCTGAATGTGACTTATTCCAGAGCCAGGTTAATACTGCTTCAGGCATTAGCCAAAGAGGAGTCGTTCAAGAGCGACCAGAGGTGCCTTCTCTTCCGGGGGCTGAATGGGTTGTCTCCAGCATTTCCAGCCCCTGCTGGCCTGGGGAGTTCCTGACCTGAACTCTTCCTTACGTGGTAGCACAAGACTGCAAAGCTAGCTTGCTTGCCTTTTTTTTTTTTTTTTTTCCCTTAATTGGATAGCAATACATTGACTTGTTCATTTGTAAGGTTAGGAAATATCCAGCACACGTTGCACTTTTGACACTAGGGCAGAACTTCACTGAGTCCCTTGCATTGTCAAATAAAAGATGAGAATGGCAAACTGAAATAAGTCATAGAGGAAAGCAGCAGCTAAAATCATATGATGCTCTTCTCCTTCAACCCTGAAACATTCCTTTGATCAGAGCAGCTGAAATTCCTAGTAGCTAGCTAGTCTTTCCAGTAGTTTGATCTGAGATTGAACCAGTGACAACTGGTCATCTCACACCTTCAAGAGACAAACTTTGACTCATGGTTATTGAATTTTCAGTGTTTTTTGCCAGATTAACTTATAGCTTTCCGTTCTTTTATGTGTGATTTATTTTTCTTAGACAAGGCAACAATTTTCTTTTCTATTTAGAGCTCATTTTAATTTTATATAAATATATATATACATGAATTTAAAATAATATATATTGTATATCTAGTATAAAAATGTTGGGTTGAGCTCAGCAATAAATGTTTTTGCACAACACTTCTGTGAAAGACAGGTTGAGTTAAAATAAGATGCATTAGTTCATGAATTTCTCTCCGTAGCATCAGCCAAATTACATGCTTTTTAGCTACTGTTTTGTATGTGGCGTGTTGATTAGATAAGCTTGCATCGCAGTCTTCAAGGTTTTGAGTTGAAACGTACAGCTACACAGACCCTGGCATTCCTAATCTGATGCGAATTCAGTGGCACAGAATGCAAGTTTTACCTGAGTTTTTTTTTCTTCAGGAAGGGTTGAAGGAACTAAAATTTGAGGCCAAACAATTCTGGAGGGGTGTTAATTCTCTGAACTGTGTCAAATCTGATACTACTAAAATAATGCATGTAGCTAGGGGAGTTGCAGCAGTGAGCCACCAAGCAGCAATATATTTAAAAAGAACCTGTCCTAAGAGTTCTACCTCTTCTACGTTTTCTTCATCAAGGCATCTCATTCAAGTTCCCATATTTTTGTCTTCATATTTGCTTAATGAAATTTGAGATCTGGAGGCTTGAAGCTTACAGAATAAATTTTCCTTTCAGCATCTCTCTCTTCCTGGAAGTATGCCTCACCTCCTGTTGAGGGGTATCCTCTCTAGATCTTAAGGAGATGAGGGAGTAGATCAGTCTGTATGGCCTCTTGAGCTTCTCAGTCTTGGGAAACAGGTAAACTAATACTTATTGTGGAGTTAGGCTGTAGGATGATGAGCATAAATAAGATGATACATTCTTCATGAAGCCAGGTCAAACAAGCCACCAAAGGGTAACTGTTTTCAGTCAGTTATCCAGAGCTGTTTTGGAATTGGCAACATGGTGATGAAAGGGCCTGTATTCCTTTTTCCCTATTCTCCCTTGAGAGTTAAACCTAGCAAGGCAAAATCAAAGGAAATAATAGATTGGCTCCCAGGTACCTCTGCAGGTAGCATAAACAGGATGAAAAGTGAAAGATTTCTGCAACATCCCAATGCAAAATTAGGTTAATATTTTACTACTTCCTGCACAGCAACTCTTCTAAAGATATTTTTCCCAAGTTTTTACTACTTTTTTAAGGGCCTTTGGTAATAAATAAACTGTAGTTGTACATACTAAATAACCCTCAGTATTCACAAGCAATAAGAAAGCCAAGTAGAGCTGTCTTTCCAGGCAGCAGGGCTGAACTTGGTTTGGGGACTGTATATGAGCAAACGCGTCAAGCTCACTGTGAGCCCCATCCAAATGCAAGCAATAATTTCAAACACAGGTTTTAGATGTTAAAACCCTCTGAGTGATACTTTCTGCTACATGATCCAAATCCCCAAAAGTCATGGTAGCTATTTTAAATCCTTTTGAGACATTCGCAAAGTAAGTAAAAAGGAGGCAGGCAAGATGAAAAAACAGGCTGCAAAATTGTTGATGCCTTGGACTATAACTGCAGTGTTCTCTCCCTCCAAGAACGATGCTAATGGCCGAAATCACTTTGTCCAGCCTTCTCTGTTAATTCAAGATACATGACTAATACTGAGTAACTCAGTCACAAGTGTGGATGCTGTGGGTTTTACATCTGTTTTCTGCTAATCAGAAGTAACTTTTAATTGTCTGGGTTCTACTTCTTGACCGAATCCAATCCAAGTTGTCTGATGCACACACATGGAGGTGGAACAGGTGACAAGAACCTGTTTCCTTCCTCCAGTCCCATCACCTGACCCTTCCTCCACACTCCTTCTCCACTTGGTGCAAGAGCCTTGAGGACATGAAAAAAGAAATCCTGCAACTCTCCCAAGCTGCCATCAGTTGTGTGAACCATTAACCCTCTAGGAGTCATCTTGGACTCCAACTAACTTTATCACATTTGCTGCTACATTCGTAAAATGAACTTTTGGCTGTATTTATTAGCAAATTTTAATCTAGTTTACAGTTTGAGGTTGTTTTTTTTTTTGAGTAGTTTTTGCCCACAGATGGATTAGAAGTGTTGGTGTTTGGGGTTTTCTTTGTTTTGAGTGAATTGCTAAAGGCACAGTGGTCCCACTTCTGTTCTTGTTTTGGATTTTTTTGAAGATGGTATTGCAGGAAAACCTGCAGTCAAGGTAAGCTCTCGAAGGCTTCCTCCCACACCTCTAACTTTCATCTTTTGCTGAATTGGGGGGAATCATTAAAGGGACACTTGCTTATTGTTTGTTTGTTTTTTCATAAAATGAACCAGAAAGCAGTAGGTAAATGACTGATTAATTAACACTTTATGCAATTTTAATTTTATAGAAATTAAAAAAAGTTGGTAGACTTTTGATTGGTCCTAGCTCTGGTGAAATGCCTGTTACCCTTCATGACTGACTTGATTCAGGCCTTTGTCCTTTGTTTAAGTGCCTTTTTTATTTTATCCCCCCCACCCTCTTTAAACCGTTCTCAGAGATCCTGAAGTGCTGGAAGGCATTTTGGAGGAAAAATCTTAAGCTTGCCAAGATGACTTTATGCTGTTATACTATTTTTCCCTTTTGTAAAAAAAAAAAAAAAAAAAAAAAAAAAATGTAATGTGTGTGTAACTTCAAAGCTGCTGTACCATGGCATTGGTTCTGTATGCTTGTGCTTGTTTTCTCATACTCACTCTCTCACACACACGTGCACACACGCACACACACACACAAACCAGTATTCCTGAGAATCCTGTTTATCCTTCTGCACTCTGGCTCTGTTAAACATTTTACTTATAAAAGGTGGACATTTGAGGAAAGAAGGCAACATAATAAAAGGGATGTGTGTGTGTGTGTGATTGTAAATGCGTATAGGAGAAAGGAAGTGGCTAATGGAAAAGAAATTTCTTGCATTTTCCTCTTGAAGGTTTTAAATTTGGATCGTAATTAGGTCACAAGTAAAACACAGGCCCTGTCTGGATACCTTATTAAATACTGGACCGCTTCACACAATTACTGAGTTTGCAAAGGCATGCAGCTGACATAAATGTGAGCAGGAAAAAGGTTAAAATAGCAGCTTCCAGCAAGTCTGAGTTGAGATGAATTGCAAGGAATCTCGTTTGGCTGGTCACGTAGCCCAACACTAGTTATTGCAAGGATTCTCACATTTACCAAAGTTGTCACTTCTTGTCATACAACATATGTAAGAAGAAGCTCTATATAACGTGTTAGAATAGAGCTGCTAATTGAAATTAAACCTGGCTAAACTTCACAAGCTGCCTGAATCATACACCATCAAAAGTACTTTTCTATTTGTACCTTCTCTATTAATGAGATTTCAGTAATGGTTTGTTCTTCTCAAATAATGAACAGTAAGTTAATGTATTGTTAGCTGCAAGTGAACTGTCAGAATATCACTTATGCTTGTTTCCTTGTTCTCTGACAAAATTAGCTATCAGCAAAAGGTATTCTAGGGATTTAACAATTCTGTGCTGAGGATATGTCTAGGTTACAATTATTACAAACATACGTACCTGAAATTAGCAATTCATGTGTTGATCTGTGCTACACTTATGACAGCAAATAGCATCACTAGGCTATGCTTGTTCCGTGATGTGCTTCCGTTAGGCAAGATCTAATTTTGAGTTGCCTTGTGAAAAGGAGGTGTTTATCTTTCCTTTTCAGAAACCAGAATAGGAATGGCATGCAAAGTTCTTCCTAATTAGGTGGAAAGCCCGTCTAGAGAGCAATAAATAAGATATTGATACGACGTGTGTTCGTTTGGCAAAAAATAGTCTAACTGCTATTTCAGTTCTTGGCTCATCTGAACACATGTAAATGAACCTGTTATGTAAACTAGGCTATAGGCAGATATTCTTTCCCAATCTAATGGTGCCAGTCAGAGAGAGTACGATTGCTGGTAGCTTGGCTGTGGAAGTGATTACGTGAGTGCTTCCTGATCTGCCTTAGGCAAGTCGGTGAAGTTACTTCAGTGGAGACAGCCACGTTCACTGTTGGCAGTAAACTGAGCTAACTTGGCTGTTCTAGTGCTGTTTAACTCATTTGAGGCACCCCTGCTCCTTATCTTTGGCCTAACTGGGAGATCAGAAATCTATGACTGGTGATGAGTGCTGACTGTGGCAATGTTTGCAGGTGCAGCTGTTCTCAGAGTCGATGTCCATCTACTGCTTAAGTAATCACTGCCAATGCAAAGCAGCCAGAAGTAAACTTCCTGGGCTACTGGAAAAGTAACAGTTGTGTAGGGGAATGCTCTGGTTGCAGAAACTGCTAGTGTAGCTTCATCATCCTTTTCCTATGACCCAGCGATCCCTTGCTACTGTAATAGCCTTTGGGGGGCCATGGAAAGCCCTACTGCTGCTATGAGTTATGCTGAGAGATCAGCATGGCCTGGAACTGACCCAAAACTGGGGAAATGCAGTGATTCCCTACAGCCAGTTTTGCACACTTTTCATAAATGATGCTGTGCTAATCTTGTCAGTAGTCAAGGACAGAGGTCTGTATTTCGTAGCCAGTTTTTGACGGCTATAATTCTACAGAGCAACTCTGGAAAAGAAATGGGTTTTCATGTTTTATAATATTAGTGAATTTCAGTCTTATCTTCTTTGCCAGCTTTGGCTTATGCAGTAACCATTCATAAGTTTCTCTTTATAGTGAAGTAATCCGAAACAAGTAGTTCACACTGTCTTTGACTTTTGTCATGCTCAACACCAAGGGTTTTTTGGCCCAGCAGCACGTGCAGATATGTGTTGCCAGAAAATTCAGTAATGTTTGTAACTGTCCAGCACCGAGAGAAAGCAGGTGAGAGAACCAACCAAAACCAGTCAGGAGATACCACCAGTTGTAAGCCAAAGCAAGTAGCTATTGAGGCAGCCAGAGCTTCTTTGAGACTGATCAGATTTCACCAGTGGGGAGGGGGGTGGGGGAAGAGACATTTTTGTGTTCTCAGCTTTTTCCAGATAAGGCCTTAGTTTGATTAGTAGTCACTAATATCAACTATGCAGATGAGTATTCTTTACATGTTTCAGTGTTACATGCGCTCCTTCCCCCAGCCACCCCTGTTAACACATCAAAGTTTTACCCAAAGAAAATGGAATATTTTTTGAATGTCTGTACTACAGAACTTTTTTGCTAACATGAAGAAAGAAATTTGTATTTTAAAAAGAAACCCTTTCACTGGTGCAGCACCTAGTGTCAAAAGTGTCATGGAATTGCTGTAAGAGCTAAGCTAAAATCGCCTCTTGTTTTAGTCAGACAAGTTTTAGTCTGAGAGCTTTTCGAACGTTCAGCTCTCAAAATTGGTTTAAGAAGCCACGGCAATTTTTTTAAATGTACAGTTTGGATTTGGGGAGAAGCTAGTGAGAGAGACATCCTGTATTTCCTTCCAGTATCAGAAGTGTATTCAATCAATTCCTTACTTAAATGAAGTTTCTTCTAAACAAGGGGAGGTATTAGCTACACAGTAGGTGACTCTCTAAATAAAATTAAATTGAGATTTCCCCATGTATTTGTCACTGACCTTTTAGCCTTGTATGTAATTACAAAAGAACAATTTAGCTCGGAGGTGAGAACTGTAGTGTGTGTGTGTGTTATTGCCAGTAATTCCATCTTGTAGCAATTAGTACCATGTTCTTGCATAGTTCTCAAGATCCACACTGGAAATAGATGGAGAAAAATTATTTTTGGACTACTGTTTAAAAAAAAATTACAAAATTCATTACTACTTTTTCCCCCAAAGTCTACTGAATAGTGTTATATTTTAGCAGTTAAAGTAGTACTCTTGTTATGTGATTTGTAGTCTTGTAGTCTTTTCCTGAGGGAGAGTTAGGAGCATTTCATAAGTAATCCTTAAAGTGTTTGCATTTTCTAGCTTACAAGTCAGTTGCTTATAATGAAAGGGCATCAGTGTGATTATAACTTCTAAAGATACAAAAGCACTGTGTTCAAAATATTTCATTGAAAAAACAGTGTGGGTGTGAGGCCCTTTAATTCTGCCTGATGGAGAGGCTCATGCAAGACTAGAGCTTCCAGATACCCGCCTGCCCTGCTGATAGTAGGGAGAATCATCCCAGTGACGGAGTTTTGGCCTCAGTGTCCTTTGTTTGTTGTCACAATTAGTGTATATGTTTTAAAAAGAATTTGAAAATAGCCAGCTTAATTCTTCTTGACTGGCTGATCATGAGAATGAATGAGGCTATGTAAAGTGAGGGGCTGAGAAATGTAGATACCTGGAGTTTTTTCTGCCTTTTCCTGTGTAGCTTAGGACAAATAATAAAAATAATATAAATAATAAAAGCTACAATTCTTTGTAGTCCACAGTGTCAAACAAAGGAACGCACAGTTACTATGAGACGGCAAACCTGTTTTGAGTTGGTGATTCCTATAGTGCTTCTTTTAGTCCATCACGAATTTGTATGAGGTCACCTTGCTTCTTTTAATACTTGCCTATTTCAGAGCATAGGGCTTAGCGATGGAGAGGATCCTAACAGCTGTGTGCTTACTTGACCTCTCCAGAGTACTACTCCCATGTGAAATGCTCCCCTCTTGCAACAACATGGCTGAACAACCAAATGCAGCTACGTTTGGGTGATTAGCACCACTTTCGTTTGGATTTTTAGGGAGATGTGTTCCACTAACTTCAAAGGATACTGTATTTTAAATGTGTGGTTTAATTTCTTTCCTCTCTTCTTATAAAACTGGACCTGAACACAAGTTTTGAGTTTTTTTGTAATAATCTCAGGACCTGAAAGATTGTAGCATTTAGTGTGTCTTAAAAATGATGTACTGTACCAGCCATGGATTTTTGTAAATACACCTGTTTCCCTCTTTTGTATTTTAATTTTTTAAAAGTGCGTAAGGCTCTCTGACAGAGGAACTGGTGCCTGCTTAATTTTCATCTTGAACTGAAGCAGGAAAATGGGGAAGCTACCGCCACCGAAGCCTGCACCAGTTCCAAACTGGGTGTTGTTGTTCTGATCAGTTTAATACCTGCTAGTATTTTTTTTGATTGGGAAGCCACTGTACATTCCCAGTTGTGGCCAGCAGAGCCCTATCAGGGAGACTTGTAATTTTAAATCTCTTCTGTTTGACTACTTGCTCTTTTCACTCCTTCCAGGTATTCAGGTTTACGATCCCTGACGATGCTTTGGTCCCAGAAGATAACGGTGTATGTACCCCGTGATACCTAACAGCATAATTCTCGCAGGTGCTGACTGCTTCACCTGTTCCAGGGGCAACTTTCCCTTGTGTTTTCCACTGTTCTGAAAGGAGTGCAAAGTTTTTTTTTTCCTTTTCTTTTCTTTTTTTTTTTCCCCCCTCCCCTTGTTCGTTTTAGCAGCAGTCTTTGCCCCGGGACCCAAGCGGGCAGCCAGCAGACCCCTGTTCCACAGTAAGAGCCTTACGCAGTACGGTGTAGCTGTTCCCTGTCCTTAACTGTGACAGGCTTTTTTCATGAGTGTACTTTTATTTTGTATGTGTCATGTGTCTGTGCTGTATTAAATAAAGAGGAATGTACATACTAGCTGCGTGTCTCTGTGATTTCTCACGAAGATAAAGATGTAAATGGTCCCCTTGACGGGTTGATTGGGGGGGGCTTTTGGTGTTTTTTTTTTCTTTTTTGGGGGGGGGGAGGGGAGGGAAATACTGGGAACGAGGAGGAGTGCTTAAAAATTATGTAGAGATTATCTCTCCTTCCAGACAAAACCTCCCGTCGTTCATTTCAAAGTGTAGGAAACGAGTGTTTCCCCGCTGGCCGCGGCCGGGGCGGCGCCCGTTTCTCGCGGGAACTACTCCTCCCAGCAGGCCGTGCGCGACACGGCTTCCCCCCTCCCCCCGCCCCCGCAGAAACGATAGGTCCCAGGAGGCTTCGCGCCACCGTGTTCCGGTCTGCCAGCCTCAGGCAGAGCGCCACTGACCAATCAGCAGGCTTGAAGAGAGGCCCATGAAAGCCATAAAAGGAAAAGGGGCGGTGATAAGAAAGAAGTGAGCACCTACGAAGTCTTCTCCCGCGGCAGCCCCAGTGGCCTAATGGATAAGGCATTGGCCTCCTAAGCCAGGGATTGTGGGTTCGAGTCCCATCTGGGGTGGGCTCTCTTTTTGCCTCGTGCCGGCCTCCATTTTACCCCCGACTTACCAAAACGAGACGGGCCTTTCTCAACGGTCGTTATGAAGGTGGTATTTCAACGCGACGTGGAGGCTGACGGGAGTGGGCTGAGCGTGACCCTCTAAGAGTCCAAAATGCAGCGCTTGAGCCCGCCATTAACGACACGGTTTTGTGCTTTCCTTCCCTTGAGCAGGGAAAAGTACTTGCCTGTCTTTCTGAAGCTGAATGATCTTAAACCCCGCGTATTCAGCCCGAAAATCAGGAATTTGATTTCAAACGCGCGGACTTTGAAACTCAAACGGCTGAGGATGTTTCCTGCGCTTTCCAGCTTTTTCCGACAGAGTCTTAACAAGGAGGCGGTAGAACATTCCACAGCCTCTCAAGCACACCCTCCGCCACCCATGGCCGCGTTAACGAAGCCGCGGTCCGGCATCCGGCGTGTGCTGCTCACAGGAAAAAAAAGGGGCACGGCCCAGCTTCCCGCGGCGGGGCGGGCAAGCACCGGGGCTGGCCGAGCGAAGCCCCCGCTTCCCTCCCAGTAATTTAGGCCCGCCCTTCCCCCCCCGGCCCGGTGAGTGCGCGGCTCACTCCGCTCCGGCGGGCCGCGGACGGAGCGGCGCGAGGGACACGCGGGGGCGCGGCCACCTCAGCCTGGCCGGGCGGGCGCGCGCGCGCGCAGCTGCAGAGTCGCTCCCCCTCCCCGCCCGCGTGCCGCGCGCTGGCAGGGCTGGGGCGGAGTGCGTGCAGCCGCGCGCTCCCTCCGCTCGACGCTCGTCCTTCTGCACTTGACCCGCGCTGAGTGTGGGGGTAGGGTGCGGGGGAGGAGGGGGGGGGGAAGCGATCGTGCGACTCAGCGCTCGATAGCTTGGACTGGCGGCGCTGCGCCTTGCGGACCGTTGGCCGACGCGTGCCGCGCCTGCCTGCCCGCTTCCCAACTGCCCCTCCCGCGAGACGCCGCCGAATGCGCGAGGGTTGAAGCCTGCGCCCTCCGCCCGCTTCCTTATTGGCTGCTGCGGCCAGGCGGCGGCGCCCGATTGGCGGAGGGCAAGGAGTTGGGGGAGGGTGGAGGGGAAGAACCACAAGATGGCGGCGCTGGGCTCACCGCTGCGGACGTTGCGAGGGCTCCTGCGCGAGCTCCGCCACGCGAGCGCCCGGGCGGGCCGCCCCTACCGGGACACGCCCGCCTATCAACACATCCTCTCGGCCTTCCGCGCCCACCGGGTACGGCACGGGCTCCCCCGCCTCCGGGCTGGCGAGGCTCCCGCTGGCCGAGGCCCAGGACTCGAGGGCTCCACTCACTTCTCCCCCACACCCCCCCCCGCCGCCTCCCTCTCATATTTCCTCGCGGAGGAGGCAGGGGCGCCTCTGCCCGAGGCCGCGCGGTTGCCTGTAGCCTTCGGGGGGAGCTGAAGCCTCTGGCGCTTGTTCCCTCCTTTCTGCAGGTCACCAGTGAGAAGCTCTGCCGGGCCCAGCAGGAGCTGCACTTCCAGGCAGCCACGTACCTCTGCTTGCTCCGCAGTGTCCGGGAGCACTTGGCCCTTCACCAGGAGTACCACGGCAAAGGGGAGCGCTCGCCTGAGGAGGTTGCTGGCTTGGTGGGCTTCAGGCTGCCGCAGCAGCCGGGAGGAAAGGGTTGGGATTCGTAGGAATGCAAATGCTTGCCAAGACCGCTTTACAAGGACTTGAGAATGGTTGTGTTGTATGTACTATTTATCTCTGAATAAATATCCTTGATTATAGAAACTGTCTAGGTTTTCTAGCTTATATTTTCTCTCAGTTTTAGGTGGTAGGTGTGATTCAAAAGATCCGTAACTGGAAATCCCTCTATGTTTATCAAGCATGCTCAACTCGCCCATTAGTTCTGAATATCTGGTGTGACAGGCAACCTGTAGGATATGAGAGGTTATTTGTAGGGGGAAAGCATGACCACGCTGCCTTTGCTAAACTGTTCTGTCTAAACAGTTGTAAGGTTTTCTAAATATGAAGGTAAGAGGATTTTTCTGTCACATTCTGTGTGTAGCAGATTTTTCATTTTCCCAAGAGCAAAGACGCTTTCCCTGAAGATGTTAACAGAGACCTCTTTAACCTTGAAGATTTTTGGCCGCAGTAGTGAGCGATAATAGTTCAGAGGAGAATACTGCTTCATGAGTTACAAGTTTCTGAGGGCTTGGGAATGGTTCACCCTAAGACAGTAGGATTCCTATACTGGTTCTAATACATTGTGTGTCTTGGAAACACTTCATTAAGCAGTGAACTGACTACTTGTGAATGCAAATTTAAAAGTTTTATGGTTCTGCAGACTGAAAATCCTTTTGATGTTTTTGCAGAGTCCCACCAGGTGAACAGCAGTGGTGTTACTTTGGAAAACTGGTGATGTCACAAGTGGGGAAAATAACAACCTATTTGTAGCTCAGTGGATCAAAGTTACTGGGAGCCAGCATACCCGGAGAATTTATGTAATATCTTTGCTGTTGTGAGATGCTTTATTTAAAGCAGCTGCTATGTTCTGCCTTTCATTTTCCAGATGGCCCATCTAAAGTATGTTGTATATTGCTCTGTATATGTTGTATATTGCTCTAGACGAAAAATGGATGGCTCACTGAAACCTTATGGATGAAAAGCTGAAATTTGGCTACAGATAGCTGAAATGGGGCTATCTCTGCTCCTTAAAGAGTACCTAGAGCTAAAGGTTTTATGGTTTGGGTACAAATGAGGACTAAGCTTTCTCCATTTCCCCTGAACATACTAAGGTATTAATGGAAATAAATTTAACCAGTATCTTTTTGGATCACTTCCCCTACAATCCAAAACAATATAATGACTAGCAAACCTTATTTATATGTTAAAGGGAAAAAAAAATAGGGCATGTTCTGAATGGTTGAGGAGCACTGAGGAGGGTGTTCTGTTAATTAACACAAACGTCCCTGGTTGTGGACAATCGAACCTGATTCTTACTTGTGCCGGTCATTGACTGCTTTTGGGCACTAGATGGCAACACGATGGTTAAGACGGCTGCAAAATGCATGAGTTAAGATGAGCAGAAGTTGTGGAATTATTTTGTTTCATAGTGGGTCTGGGTGCTCTGGAAAAGTAATTGGATCTGATACATAACAGTTGCTTCTGTTTTAAGGGAGGTTCTCTAAAAACTTGCTGTTATAGTAGCATTTCTCACTTATGAAACCATAATTGCACTTGACAGCTTGTGAGAAGAACAGAACCTTTAAAATGGTGCTGAATGTCAATCTAATGAGAGAAATAATCTTAAAAAAGCATCTTCTGTCTATGGTTGCTCGGACATACATATGCATTCACACCTACTCCTACCTAGCCAAGGTGTGTGTACGCACCCGTGCATTTAGTAACTTGCTAACATCCCAGCAGCCATTACAGAAAATGTTTCTTTGCTGGAGGTGACTAAGCAGGGACAGGACATTTGGTATAGAGGTAGCTTATTACACAGTCCAGGTTTTCTTCCTGTTTTGCACTTTCAATTAGGTCAAGTTTCTTCGCCTCTCACATGAAAGAAGGGCTAAAAGTTTTCATTTCTGGTAGTGAAGATCCCTTGACAAAAGGGTCCTATGTAAACTAATGACTACATCTGTCGTGCTCTGTTTCTCGTTTCCTTCATCACAGGCTGCTATGGTTACCCTCTCTTTGTTGTCACCCTTTAGATGTCATTCCTCTTAGTGGCAGTTTGTACAATTGAGAAATATTTCTCCCTGCCCCTTCTACCTTTGGAGACCAGGAAAGCAGCTAAAAAAATATTTATTTCAGCTATGCCACGTGCTTTTTAAAAGCACGTTGGCGTTAACTCTAATGAAACTGTTCCGGTTCGGCTCTTCTCTCGGAGGGGCAAAAACCGGACGACAAGAGAGCGAGCAGGATCCCTCGCCGGGACGGGCGGGCCGTGTCTGCGGGGCCCCTTGGTGCTCCGCGGCGGAAGGGGCGCCGGGGCCCGCCGGGCTGGGCCCGCTCTCCGCTCTCGAGGAGCGGGCCCGGAGCCGCGGGAGGGGTCGCTCCTCCCGTGCTGCCTCCCGCGGCGCCGGGAGCACCACGCAGCCGCCGCGCATCGCCCTCCGCGGGCGCGGCGCCGCCCCGCCGTCAGGGCCGCGCAACCGCCGCGCCCACCGCCCTGGAAACCGGCACGTCACGGCGGTAACGCGCGGCCGCCCGGCCAATCGGCGCGCTCCCGGGGCGCAGCCCGGCGAAAGGCCGGCCCGCCCAATCAGGGAACCCGCCGCGCCGCGCGTCACCCGCCGAAAACCGTCCGCCGTGGCCAATCGGCGGGCGCCAAAGCTCGTCCGCGCTGACGTCGCGGAGCGGACGAGAGGGCTAGGGCGCGTGCGCGCGGGTTTCCGTTACCGCTGGCGCGCGCGCGTGGCAGGCGTGAGAGGAAGAGCGAGGAGGGGGGAGGGGGAGGCGGCGAGCCGAGCCCGGCGCGAGGCAGAGGCAGGTTTCCCGCTCCGCCTGTCACCGGGAGCGCGAGGCAGAGGCAGCGCCCGCTTCTCCCCCCCGCGGCGCCGGGGGAGCGGCTCCGCCCGGGCCCGCCAGTGACGCGAGGGGGAGGGCTGAGAGCCGCGCCGGGCCTCGGGCCTTGTAGGCCGCTGTCGGCGTGACTCGGCCGGGCCGGCCCCCCGCGCGCTCAAGATGTCGGCGCAGGCCCAGATGCGCGCCATGCTGGACCAGCTCATGGGCACGTCCCGGGACGGTAAGTGCCCCCCGGCCGGGGTGGGGGAGGGGAGGCGAGGCGAGGCGAAGGGGCGGAGCTACCGAAGCCCCTGCGGTCACGGTGGTGCCGGGTGGGGAGGCCGGCCGGCCGTTGATGGTGACTGCGAGGCCCAGGGCCCGCTCTTCCTTCCTCCCCCCCCCGCGGGGGCGGGGCCTGCCGAGGTCATCGGTCAGTAGCGGGGGGGGGGTCGGGTCTTGGGCGCTGCGCGCCGGCTCCCGCCTCTGCCGCCCTCTTGGGCCTGGGGGAGCCGCACGCCGCTGCCCCCGCGGGGCTGCCAGTGCCAGGCGCTGTCTGGGCGGCGGGAGCCCCGCGGAACTGCTCCAGCTGCTCGAGGCATAGCGCTGCGGTTTCAGATCCCCTTCTGCTCCAGGGTCACAGAACCGCGCGCCCTCCCCGCGGTTCCCCAGGCAGCAGCGGAACTGCGCCGCTAAAGGCGCGCCCGCGTCGCTTACCTTTGAGGGAAACGGTAGTTTGCTTGGTTCAAACCAGGAAAAAGAAAAAAACCCCACCCAAAACCCGAACAACACCCGCTTCAGTACAGCAGCGGTGCTTTCGTGTTATTATAATTTTGTCTAAAGTCTGACCCAAACCATCATTTCAGTCAGCACGTGGCTGAAAGCACGCCGTTGCTTTCTGATAGAGAGAATTTAGTTAACCCAGGTGGATGAACTCTTTATTTAAAAAAAAAAAAAAAAAAGCTAAATTAAAGTTTAATATTTCAGCGGCAGTAATCCCAAGAGAGATGTACTAGATGTACAGTCAGACTTCAGATCACTTTATGGTGTCATTGTGAGCTGAAGAATTATCACTTTGTAAAGTTTTTGGAAATTTTTGAAATGGTGCATAGTGGTCAGCATGCAAGCTTGAATTGACAGTAATCCCTGAATTCAGAAAGTTTGTGGACTGCAGGAAAGGAGCTGTTTCTGTTACGCTGTCCCAAGTATTTTATTTATAAACAAGGGAATGCTGCACGAGAGGGGAGACTAATTAGAGATGATTTGAACATTCTACATGTTGTACTAAGTCTTGCAGGTACGTGGTAGCATGCATGTTTGTTGAACTTCGTGCTGAATTAATGATTATCTATTTTCCCATGCTCTGCTAGGTTATGTGAGGCTGGTATTTACCTTTTATTTACCAGTCGCCTGTTGGTACTGAGGCCAATGCAGGTTTATTTGTTAGGGTGTATGGCGGGGGGGGGGGTTGTTTGTCTTTTAGAATCTAGGATTCTGAGTAAGTGTGGCTAATTTGCATGCATCTGGTATGTCCTGAGGGCTTTGTGCTAAATACTAATAGCTGTTTTAACAAGAGGCATGACAATCTCATTGAAAAAGTACTGTTCTGCAGAGATTGTCTCCCTAAGCAGGGCTGGTTAGCGAGTAGTCGGCATGCTGGCTCTGACTTATGGTGTTTGTGTCTGGGCCAGACGGTTTTGAATACTTCCTGTTGTGCCTGCGCATGTCTAAGTGCTTAATCTGGCAAGGAAACACTGTCCTCATGGATCTTGAGTGTTTCCAGTGTGGGCACTCAAGAGAGCTAGTTAGGACTACACAGAATGTTTTAAAAAGGCGGGGGGGTATTTCAGCTTATGAACATGTTATCCCTTGGGAGTGTGAGTTACCTGTCACAGCCGTTTAAAAATGCTACGTTTAAGATCTAAACCATGAGAAAAATCCCTGTTCTAGATTTCCTTTAGCATTGTGATGAAAGCAGTCATCGTATAGATAATTACACCCCTGCAAATCATAAGTCTTCATCCATCCCTCCCCCCAAAAAATATGCTGAACTGTTTAGAAATTAACTTTCTAGGAAGGAAACATATAAATGAAATTAGCAGGGATAAGGAGGGATAAGTAGGAAAGAATGTTGGCAGAACTGGCTTTCACTATTGGATTAAGGGGGGAATTGAGAGTCTCTGTAACGCTAATATAGTTTTAAGAAAAATAAATCCAGTGGAGCATTATTTAAACCAAAGTCTTCCCAGATATTCAAAATCATACTGTTCTGCAAAGCTAAATTCAAGGCCAGGCTCAAGGTCACTGAAATACTGCTGACCTTGAGAGTAGTGTTTTTTAGTTTGTTTGTTTTTTCTGTTGTCTTTAACAAATATAATATTTCTAATAATATGCAAATCATAGCTTTTCCTTAGAATGTGGCAGTTTTTTCATTTCTGGGTAGACTGTGGTTCTCATTTCCCGACTTATCCCTGTCCCCTTTCATTTTGTTCTGCCTGGCAACAGAGTAGATTTTAAAATGCTTCTAAAAATCATACGTAGGTAGTTTTTCTGTGTACTATATTGTTCAAAATTACCAAAATACTCTTTAATTTCCTGATTAGCAGAATGTTATTCTTGGATTTGTTTTTAGTCTAGAATGTGCAAGTTTAAAATTCTCACCTATATTAGAAAAGACAGATCAAACGCTTGATCTCTGCAATGAGAATAGCACAAACTCGGAGGTAAAGGCAAAGCAAATAGCATTGGCTGAATATATAGTCTGTATTAATCTTTCAGAGATTGTAGTAGTAGTATCCTCTGTGGAGATTAGGAACATGCTGCCAAAATGGTTTTGAAAATCCTACATGGTTTTAGGAGCCGAACTGTAGGCTGTAATTTGTGAAGGTTTATGCATGCTCTTATGAAGTGATGTCTCTGGGGCCAGGGTGAGGAAGCTTGCAAGATGTAGTTTTTAAATGTTGTCATGTATTTGCTGTTGAGTTCAGTATTGAGTACAGTTTCATATCTGTCAAATTAATTTTGAAAATACTCGGTGAACGTTCAGGTTGCTTTAGGAATATTTATAAAGAACAAACTGTGTTAGTGAGGACCCTTTTCATTTCAACAGAAATGCCCGGTCTCTGGCTTTCCAGAATTATATATACAGCTCCTGGCCTGCCCCTTGCTGTATCCTTTCCCAAAGGACTCTTATGTTTGTGGGCAGAGAAAATCGAGGGCTTTGTGACTCGTTTTGACAACCTGCTTCTTCCCTTGTCTGGATTTTGGCAATGGGATAGATGCACTTGTAGTCACAACTGTCAACCTGTGATGCATTCAGGAGTGTTACAGTGACAGGATGTGATTTTCAGGAAGCTGCTTGTCAGCTGACTGCTCCAGTCCCCTGCTGTTAGGAGCTTGCCTTTGCTTAGGTGGCAGACACCTGTCAGACTTGGCAGATGGTCTTCAGGTGTTTCCACTGAGTTGCAGTTTTTAGATTTCATTTGGGGTATCTAAAAATACTTGTGCTGTTAATGTCACTACAATAAAATCATTCTGTAAATGGCAGCTATGGTTCTGTTGCACACTAGGAAAAGCACATTATTTCAAAAGTAAGTGTTTGTAAGTACCTTAAATATAGCTGAGTTGCACTTTTTGTTAGAGAAGTTTGCAAGAAAGGTGGAGAACTGGATTGGAAGTGGACTGTGCTGAATTTAAAAAAAAAAAAAAAGTTTGGATTTTGATGGTAGCTGGACTAACTTCAACATAAGTCATGACTACAGGTTGAAAAAATATTCTTCTAAATAGGGGAAACATGTCAACCGGAGTACCGATAAGCTGACATGCTTAAATAGAGAGGCTTTAATGTAAATACTGATTACTGCAAATACTGGATTTCTCAGATATTGGGAGATGAATGCTGAAGATCAGATAACCACATACGGTTAGCACCTTAATATTTTGTCCATATCATTTTTGCACTATTAGCAGTTAAACTGAAG
This sequence comes from Struthio camelus, assembly GCF_040807025.1. Classification (NCBI taxonomy): domain Eukaryota; kingdom Metazoa; phylum Chordata; class Aves; order Struthioniformes; family Struthionidae; genus Struthio; species Struthio camelus. The sequence goes on from NC_090942.1 coordinate 56,077,030, forward strand.
GACTTTATATTAAATCTGGCAATAGTTAAAAGGTTAGTTTAAGTTGAATTTCTTGACAACATCCAGAGCCATATGGACGTGTCACTCAGAAGTATTAAGAATCAATTGATAGACTTAAAAGTATGACTTTTTTAAATTAACACTTCTCAACTATAAAATGAGTAGTCTTGATTAAACTTTTAAAAGAATATGTTTACGTGAAGCCTTTTTTGGCCACTTCCATTCTCTAGAATACAGGAAGGATCCTTACAAATAGTATCACAACTGTTTTAAAAAATATTTACCAGGAGTCATTTACAAGTTAGCTGAGTAAACTGTAGCATAGCGCTTGGTAATTTTTATCCATTTCAGCTAAGCGCTAAAAAAGAACTCCTGAGGTAATAATGGTAATAATGCTAACTACTGTTTAAAACACCTGATTGTAAAGATACAGTTTTATTTTAAACCAGTATATCTTGTTCAATTGGTGGGTTTTTTTTTTTTTTTTTTTTGGCCAGGTCAGTTACCTGATCTGCCTTGCCACATGAATTTTGGAGACAATGTGAGGAATGGAGGAATGGTTTAGAAGCAGAGGGTGGAGTAAGATCATTTCTTTTGGCAGTATTGCAGACCCAGATCAGATCAGAACGGCTTTGTAACAGTCAAGTCTTGGCAGTTTCAAGACGCTACAAAGAAATGGGGGGTAGTTCTTATAATTGCCAGTGCATCAAAATCTGTTTATACTCTAAAAATATGACAAACGAGCAAAGTTAATTAGGTTCTTTTTTACAGACAAAAAGGTAAAATTGTGCGTGCATCTGTGATTTACATGTGGTCATGAAAACATTCTCCAGGCATACTCTTAGGATGCTTATGTGACTAGCAGAAACTTAATATTTGGGGACTTCGGGTGTATGGAGCCCATATATGTGAAGAAGCACCAGTCAGCACCTCTTCTGCTTCCTCTGCTATCATTCTGATCTGCACTGCTGTATTTGGAATCTTTAACTCTGTTCTTTACCTGTTACTAGCAAAGCATTTTTCTTGTTCTAGATCTTGTTCCTTTTGCACTAAAACTTAGAATATCCTTTTGCATCTTTTCACCTCTTAACAATTTTTTTTCTATTTTACACTAGCCTCTTCAGTTGTGCTTAACAGTGATTACTGATGTGTGACTTTTCTGTGATCTTCCTTGTTTGGGAGGAGTTGAAATGACACCTCCTTGCTTACCTCACTTGAAGTCTTCATGTATGACGCCCTTTTTGTGGTAACAGAAGTGTAATCTAGAACTCGTAGACCATCTCTGAAGTAGTGTTCAAGTTTGTCTGTAGTGCTTCCTTTCAGCAGAGTATCTCCTTGTATTCCATTTCCATTTTGGGGACTGGGGAGGGAAATGTTAAGGGCTGGGATAGGGGAAAACTCTTCAACAACTTCAGACTGTATTGCTGAAACGGGAATGCAGATGACAGATGAACACGCTGTAAAACAAGGAGTGCAGCAAATGTTTTTGCAGAACTCACCTTGGGTTTTAAGTAAATGCAAATAACTTGTTCTCTCCTTGAGTTTATCTCATGTAAGCTTTGCATGAAACTTACAAGAAGAACTTAAAAGAGTAAATTCTCAAGAAACCTAAATTGGCCACTAACCTGGAGTCTTCAGCCTCTTTGTAAAAGAGGCACTTAGTGCAAGTGTAACTTTTCCATGGGCGGGGGGGGGGAAACAGTGGCTTGGTGCAAATGCCTTAATCTCAGTCTGTTAAGAATGCTTTTAGCCTCAGCATGTCAAACTTCTGATACTGAGTTCCATTTAACTCTGAGGGGGTCTCTACAGTGGAAGCAGCAGCCCTGTGACATGGCTGTCAGAATCACAGGTGCTGGACAGCTTTTTTTCAGAAGTCTAACATTCTATCTCTGCTTATGTTCTTAAGGGGAAGATGTTGACTTACTGCTTCGGGTACACTCATAAACCTGGTCAGATCACTTAAGTTCCTGTTTGAAGTTACTCCTGTGACAGTTTGTGACACCTTCAAAGCATTTCTTTGTTTCCATACAGGAATAATCAAGAGCTGTCTGTGTACCTAAGGATGGGTAGTGGGTTGATGCTGGTATTCTCAGGGTGCATAGATGTATTTTTTTCAACCTTGTAAGGTTTGCACTGTGAGGTGAAAGATAGTTTATGCTTTTGAAGTGAGTTTCAGTACTTTGTTGTCTGTGACTGGAGTACACGGCTAGCCATTTGGATAGCTTTAGGCTGAGAGGCAGATTAGGAAGGCAAGAACCTCCCCCTGAGGACCCTCGTTTCAAATATGGAGCAGCGGCAAAATGAAGGCAGAAAATATCTTGTCCCTATAAATGTGTTCAAAAGGTAACAAAATGTTGAGTTGATATCAGCTCGGAAATCTAAAAGTAGTAGTAGTAAAACAAACTTCATGACAGATTCTTTATTTGATAATCACGACTGATGAGAAGGCTCTAAGAGCAATGATATTTTTAATGAATTGTGTGCGTTTGGTGACTCGGTGTAAATTTCTGGTACTTCAGCCCTTAAAAATAAGGGGAAAAGTAAAGGACTTGAGGAATCTTTTCCACTCTCGATTTGGGACCATGGTTTGGAAAGACATTTATGAAGACGCAAATAGGCATATTTTGGCCTCATAGAATATCATTCCTGCATTTGTTCACTTGTAAGTCCTTAATTGGGAAACCATTTTCTTTTTAATTTATATTCTGTATTTACCAGTGTTAATTCAGTCATATTGTAAATCGGAAGAAATATTGGCTAGAGATGTGTTATTCTGAATGTATTATGGTAAAAATGTGTCCAGCATTAATGTCAAAAATATCAGAATTAGCTGCCTATTCAGTCTGTAGCAGGAACAGGATCTTCTTTGACTGCATAAGCCTCATTTAAGCAGGAATTAAGTAATGATGCTGAAGTATTGTTATACAAGGCTCTTCCTTTGCAGATGAAACTTGATACTCAGTCTTTAACCAGTATTCCATCCAGTTAATAGCTCTTTATGAAGAAATTTTTGAGATCCCTTGCCAAAATACTGGAACTCATGCTTCAAAAATTTGAGCGCAAACCCAGCCGGTTTTGGTTGATGTAACTTAACACAGGGAGTTAACAGCGTGAAAATGAAAATGCACATTGCTGTCTTTGCGTGGATTTCACCATGTGTTTGTAATTGGAGGTTACAGTTTGATTTCAAAGGGTAATTCTCCTCCATGCACCAGGATTGTTGTTAGTAGTGTGTTAGGCTACATCAGAATAGGCAGAGATGATGAATCAAATAATTGTTATAAGCAGTTAGCACTAAGCATTGTTGATACCGGCATGTTTGTTCCACTGATTTGCAATCAAAATATATTGAAGGGAAACGAAGTTGTGGAGGCTTGTTGAAAGCTTAAATTTGGAAATTTGAAATAAATTCTGTAGTTACAATTGCACATTATGATATTGTGCTTTGGATGTTCTTTAATCAGTAGTATGTATTGGTCTTAAATATTGACGTTACTTTTGTAGTTAGCATGTTTAACAAACTTGGGAAAACTTCCTTTAAAAGTTTTCCATTACTGCTGCCATCTGTTAAGATAGTATCCTAATATTTGTGTCTCTAGTGTAGAGGTCTGCAGTTTCCTTACGTTCATAAAGGATATGATATGTGCAAGCATAGAAATTTCCTTGATATTTGGCTTTTTTTCTTTCAAATGGTTTAAATTCTATTTCAAGTTTCTCTCTTCATCCTGAAAGTAACACATTATAGAAATGTGGTTTGGGCCAGATACTTTGAGTGAAACTAAAGCTGCTGCTTCTTTAGGTAAAAATTTTTGTTTGTTTCTATATAAATTCTTTGCTTTTTATGGCAAAATCTAATTGGAAACACTAGAATGACTTGTAGTAATGGATGTTGACTCCTGTGATGCACTGGCAAATTACTTTCTGATTTCTTTAATGAGTTTAAGTCCTAAAGATCAAGCAGTTGAATACTGTGCTACCCTACGGAGACAGGATTAAATAAGGTGCTGTTCTGAGCTAATTTAATGAGTTACCTATTAAAATAGAACTTGTAATAGGGTCTGAAATATCAGTGAATAGTCTCCTGTTCGTTCATGAATGGGAAAGGATACCTTAAGTTTAAATGACTGCAGCTACTTGGTACCTAGATGTATTTTTTTCTTATTTTAAAAAAAAAAAAAACGCACAAAGCTTTTTTTAATTCTGTAATGCTCAAATGCCACTTAATGTTTGCTTGATTGCTTGGCCATACAAAGAGCGCATCGACTTAAATTCAGTTAGACAAAGAGAAGTAGTATCTTGGTTATCAGAAGCGCCACCGAAATCCTTGGCTTAAGAACACTTTTATTCACGTCTATATTATTTGAATCTTTAGAAAGCATCTGCAAGAGTCTTTTGCGTTAGGCTAAGCATCAGGTGTATAGCGGTTCTGTAGATTCTCCCTAGCAAACTATATAGACCACAGAGGTGGTCACCTTCTCAAGATGGCTCATCTGTAGGTCAGCAGCAGAATGCACCTTCTGTCTTTGCCAACACTTCTGCACTTCTGTTTTGGGATATTGGCGCTCACAAAATGCGTGAAGGAAATAAAAGCAATGTCTTCTGAGGCTATCAGGCTCTAGAATGAGGTGCTAGAGGGATACAGAATTCGGTCATTGTTAGGGCATAGTACATGACACTGAAATAGCATAGATTAAGGCGGGAGGGGAAGACAAATGTATGATGAGACTGCCTTCCATGAGAAGGAGAAGGTGGATATCTGAATTTTCTGTGTAAGAGAACTGATCTGGAAGACCGTTAGATACTGGTCCAAAGACACAGTGCGGGGAAAAAATAAGTGCCAATTAAAATGTGAATATGGAACACATTCTTAAGGCTGCCATTTCTTCCATTTCTGCTACCAGTTTTTTCTGTATTGTTTTATCCTGCTTTAGTGGTAATTGTGACTGTCACAGTAGCCACTTAAATGGAAAAAATGAGAGAGGTGGTATTGCAGCTGGGGGGTCAGTTGTTACTTGTGGTAGAGGTATGAAAAAAAAAAAAAAATCTCTAGCTGTTGAGGTAACATCTCTGAAAATGTTTCGTTCTCCCTTTACCTAAGGAACCCTGAGTCTTTCAGAGATTTTTCTAATCTCAGTATCCCTCCTGATAGATTAGTACTCATAGGCCATTAGTTGTCTTTTTAAAAAATTACTTTACTTGATTTTTGTTCATTTGTTTTTACCTAGAAGGAGCTTTACAGTCAACATGTATTTCTAGATGCTGTGTTAAAATTGCTGGCGGAGTCTATTATTCTATACAAACTGAACAATCTGGCCCCTTGTTTTATTTATAAAGGTTCAATGTATCTTTGCCTGCCTACATCAATCTGCAAGGGAGTGTCAGAAAGGCCCCGCATTCGCCGAGCCGTGAGTTATCGCTAACTTTTCAGATGTGTTAATGAATGTGGAACAAACGCAGTTATGTGTTTAAAAAACAAAATGGATCCACCCCCCAAAAAGGAAAACGAAAACAAAACTCAAATTCTTACTGCAGTAGCAGGCATGATTATAAAGGGATTGCTCTAAATTTTTATTATTGTAAGTAACACTAGACTTGCCCTCCAGAAAACCTATTGTTGAACTGCTTTGAAGCTGTTCTAGCTTGGGGGTACTGGTTTTAATGGGGTTGTATCCTGCAGGCAAATTAAGTGTGTGGTGTTTTGCAAACTTTTGGTTGCTTGAGATTTTGAAACTTTGCCCATCTGAAAATGTTATATGTTAGCATCTTATGCGTAGAAGTGGTATTTAAAAATCTGATTATATAATAGTGAGAAAGGCTTGACTAGTAAGAGCATGTTTATTTTTCCCCTTTGTTATAGTTATCTAAGTAATGGGTTGGCTTCTAAAATCATTGAATAGATTCAAAATTCTCAGCATTTGAGGTTAAATGCTAATGAAGCTGTAATTACTTAAACTGCAAAAAATAGCCACACTTGAAATATTTCATGAGAAGCAGAAGGTTGCAATCTGAACTCATTCTACATATTTTTTCCTTCAGCAGCCCTCCTTGCTTCAGTAATTCACCAGTAGGTTTTCAAAGATTAGAGTTTTTTTTTTTTAGAGGTTGTTACTTTTTTTTAGTAAGTAAGTAGATACATCCTGAGAGATCAAGGTGCTTTACAATGGCTGTATCTTAACAGCAAGAGAGCCATGATAGTGATCTCGCTTCCAAATCTTGAACAGTGACAATTACATTATGACATGAAGGAAAACCTATTCCCTTCCCCACTCCGAAAATATCAGCTAGTTATTTTGGTCTGAAGACTTCAGGTCTTGCTTCCAGATGGGATTACTTAAATTTGCATTTGGACCTCAGTGTGTGGGCAGGTTGATGCTTCTGCTGATGCAGGAACTACAACCTGCCATGATGAAGATATAATTAAGATGTTCCCAGCCTAGCAGCATGTAGAAAAAAATACGGCTTATGAGATGGGGATATTCAGACTTATGTAAAATGTTGCATGTAGGCCTTGTCCATATGTTTGACTGATTTTTTTTCCAGGTTTGTAAGCATTTAAATACATTCTTCTGCCAACTCTTTATGCAACTCCCATCAGAAGTAAGAGGGTGCTTTGCATCCAAGAACAAAATAATAGAATGAGTATCAGGTGGGATTCAGAGAAGACTCTCAATGTGTATCATTATGTGTTTGAGGCTGCTTTATATGCTACCTGTTACATACAAATACATCACAATTTCATGCAGAATCTGAATAGAGCGTTATATAGCTCCTTTCACAACTGCTGTCATAGCGAAGTGTATTTAAGCTAATACTGTCCTTCTGGTTTTAAGCACTTCTCATGCTGTGTTTTTGAAGGGGAAGTTGAAAGCGTTTTTAAATAGCATTTTGTAGCATTTAAATGTGTATTTTGTTTTTGTTTTGTTTTGTTTGTTTGTTTTTTGGCCAAGAACCATATAGCATTTTAAGTTCTAGTTTCCATAGGTTTTCACTATGTAACAGGGGAATGTTAATGCTTTGCATGTAACTTGCAGAACATGTCTGGCTTCTCCAGGTATCTCACCTGGAATGTGTTGATTTCTATATTGCAGGTGACACGACCCGCCAGCGAATCAAATTTAGTGATGACAGAGTGTGCAAGAGTCACCTTCTCAACTGCTGCCCTCATGATGTGCTCTCTGGAACTGTATGTAGCTAAATCTTATGTTTTATTTAGATAAAAAATTGTGAAATTAAAGTTAGGTTTGTTCTCTGTAGTATCTCTTCTAACTTCATGGTTTTCAGCAAATAGCTATCTTGACCCTAGTGGTAGTATTCCTATGAACTTCTACAAACAACTGATTTATGGGTTATGAAGTTTGTGTGTGTGTGTGGTTTTTTTTATTATTTGTTGATTTATAGAAAGCATACAATATGTAAGACGAATGCTTTCCTACATAAATTATGGCATAGTAAAGTGTTTTTATAATACTCTTAGAAACTTGTACACCCACGCATGGATTTGAAGTTTCTTTGTAAAAGTTTTCTGTTGTAGTTACAGACTACCCCATACAAATACTTGTATACAGATGAGGTGATTTTCCTTTCTTTAGAAGTAGTTAAATGATAATGATTGAAACTTCAAATAATTATATTTCTAGAAGCTGAGATGCATTGAACATGGTAAATAAATGTTCTTCTAGTGTAGAACTTGGAGTTACCTTTTTCTTCTAGTGTAGAACTTGGAGTGCTGTTTTCACAAATTTAAAGGCAATTTCATTTTACTTTTCAAGAAGGCATTTATTTTAAAGTATGATGTCCTCATCTTCAATTCTGACATTATTAATAAACTTTGCTTGTTTGACTTAGATTTTTATCTGTACTCTGAGTCAGAAATTCCTCTGCCTGAGTATAGCAAACAGAGCTTTGACACGTGCCAGCAGTTGTGCCAATGTGTCGTGCTTTACCATGCGGTGCTTGAAAGGTAATTCAAAGTAGCTTACTCTTGGTGAAAAACAGGTAAGCTGCTTTGCACTGATTATGGAATAAGCATATATGCGTAGGCAGTTTACCCAAACAATTGATGCATAGTAACTTGTTGTCCAGCAGCGTTGTTCTCCTCTGTCAAAGTCTGAGGGATATGCGTTTGAGGTTTTTTGTTTTGTTTTGTTCTTTCTAATGCTTAGCAAAGTTCCTTTCCCTACCACAACTGTCACTAAGTGTTGAAGATCTCCTTTAACCTAACGTTCCCTGGTGCTAGAAAGCTAACAGTAGAGAGATTCGGTATGATGATACGCTGAGTCTAATGTGTCTGCCGTTCTTATTGCTGCACTTTGGTAGCTTTTCTTATTCTGTAGCATGGGGGAAACGAATACTTGAAAACACGTTTTAGGGATTATTTGAAGCATTATTCCTTCCAGAGGGCCAGCCTGACTGGAGCCTTTAAACGATACACAGAATGATGAATTTCACTTGGAAAATGAAAACCTGGAATAAGTAGACTTAGTAATGTCTACTTATCTGTCACCTGTCCGCTAATATACTTCCCATGTAGCTGTGATTTTAAATTACCTTAAAATCTTGGTTGATCAAAGAACTTCAAACGTGCACACGCGCATGCACATATTTTGTTTCTTTTACTAATTTTGACACTTGACAGACCAACAGTTACAGTCCATCTGTCCCCTAGAGAGTCCCTACAGAAGTAGGTGTAACTGTAATAGGTAAGCACAGGCATAAGAGGCAAAAAAAGAAAAAAAAAATAGTAGAAGGGAACTAGAGAATTTAGCGTTTATTGTAATAACAGAGGTAACAGAAAAGTCTTACTTGTTGAACTCTTCTTTCCTTTTAGTCCTTTGGCTTCCTAAATAGCTTTTCCTGCTTCTTAAAGACGTTTTTTCCTACCTTTTTCCTTCACATAGCAAAGACTTTCTCTCTCATCCTAAAAGTCAGGCTTTTTGAGGTTCATATGGTACTTTTGGCATACACAGTTATTGAAGATAATTCACACTGAAGATAATACATCTTAAAAATTTCCTTAGATAACTGTGCCTTGTGTATCATTGCACGTATAATTTTATTTTTGAACAATTTTGTTTCACTATCCAAACAAAACGTTGAAAGGGGAAGAAGAAAGTGTTCCTCCTACCCCATCTGTTATGTTATCCAGTATCTTGCTTGTGTGATGAGGCTCTCTGCTTATCATTCCTGCCTCTAGCTTGGAGGGAGATATGGATACTTTAGTAGCATACAAAGGCATTGATCAGAACTCTCGAGGAGATATTGTTAAAAGATTGATTTGACAGTTTTTCTTTGTGGTCTAATTTCCATACGCAAAGATTTCTAGAATGGCTGTCTTTAGCAAGTAAGATAAATTTATCTTCAGTTATAAAGTTCACAAGTACCATGCAATAGTGCCTCTTACAGTGCAGACCAAATGTGTAGGTAGGACCTGTTTACTGAATTTGTTAGTTCTTACTGAAAGTTCTCTTCTGTCTTGTACCGCGTTCTTCTGTTAACGATTACTGGAGTACTAAACTAAACTGTTTCCCTCCTGAGTATCAGTCTCTTACTTTCTTCCTAATGATGCAAATAGTCATTGAGCGTAAAATGTGTTCCACAATAAAATTCTGGGCCCAGAAAAAAAGTGATTGTTTGTTTGTTTGTTTGTTTTCCCTCCCTGTGGGAGTAGTGGAGAGTGAATCATAAGAGACAGGCTTTTTGTCTGACCCATCCAATGTTCTGCTGTTTACCTAGCCGTGGGTCAGAAGAAGTGGTCCTCCTATCTTAATAGTACAATTTCAAAAGGGCAAAAAGCATATAATGTGATCGAATGGTTTATCGTTTACTTGCAAAATGGTTGCAGAGTTTTCTCTGCAGTATTGATATAGGAAAATTATGACACAGCATCTCAAGACCTCTAGGTGACAGGGATTGGTTGACTTTTTTATGAATAAAAATCCAGAATCTTATACTTCTGAAAGAGTAAATTCTCTTGGACTCTTTCATAAGGTTAAATCATTTTTACTGGATAATCAGTAATGTACTAGACATGAATTGTGGATTCTTTAAGCTTAACAAGGTAATCTGCCTCCTTGTGAAATGTATGTTACTGTTCCCATCAGCAAAATACAGACTTTTATGCTACTCCAGTCCACCCACACTTTTGAAAGCACTCAGGAAAAACATTCATAGATACATGAGACAAATGAAATGACTCATGAGTAGGCTCTGTTAATTTAGTGATGTTCTTTTCCTTAATGGCCACACACCCAGAAGCTGAGCCAAGGAGAAGCATACTGATTTCCCTTGATACTAAAATCATGGTCCCTAGACTGCGGCATGTATTGGCAAAAGTAATGCCCGTAACCTTTTCTTAAAATAGAAGATTGGAAAGTTTCTCTCTGTAGTCCAAATTTCTGCATATTTTATCTGCTCTCTTTTTAGATAAAATGCTTATTTTTAAGAATACTGTATGGAGTCTTTTGGTATTTCTCAACTTCTCAGAAACACTTGAAGCAATTATTTTCCTCATGCTTCTTCAGTTGGATTTATCTTTTGGTTAACGTCAGGAAAAAAAATCGGGGAAAAAACATCCATACAAATAAGTAAACATCTCAGTTTTTAGTTTTACTCAAACTTCCATGTTTGGATCAGGAACAGTACACAGCTTCCTCCTTTTTCCAGCTTTCTTTTGCCTTCCTCTGGGTCTTTCTTCATCAGAGTAGTTTGTTAGCATAAAGTTGTCTTTAAGAGAACCCTAAATATCTGACGTGCCTCAGGCTGTAAAGCTGTAAGTGGTAACTGTATTTTGAAATAAAATCTTTTCTTATCTACTGGCTGCTGTTGCCACCAATACAGTTAGTTCTGTATCACTGTTATCACCTTCTTCTAGTTTCTAAGTAAACTCATCTAGTTGTCTGTTGAAGAGTTGTTACCTATTCAAATCAGGAGATTTTGTTTGCTTTTTTTCTTAGTATTCCATTTGATTCAGGTACATGTTTTTATGCAACTAGTTTTCTGTTGTTGTAGATCAGCAGTCAGAGCTGTCTCAATGCCTGGAGGAGAGGTGCTTTTGAGTCATTTGTCGGAAAGAGACAGTGAGAGTATGGTTTTCTTTCTTTGTAATCTGCTTTTGAGAGCAATGGAAATGACAGGCTCTTTGGAAGACATAGCTAGACTAGTGTGTCCTAAATGCAGAAATTTGAAACAAATTTAAAACAAAGATAAGAAAATTATAATATCCTTTTGGGGATCATTAAATTACAATTTTCAAAGGAATTGTGCTTTGTGAATATCTTTGTACTTGAAATGTGTTCTGAAGTTTGTGAAGCATGTAGTGAAGTAATGGGTAAAATCACAGAAATGACTGTATTTAAAGTTGTAAAACTGTCTCTTCAGAGCCTACTTTTGACAATACCTCTCTCAAAGCTTGCTTTTTTTTTTTTTTTTAATTGACTGCTTTTTCACGTTTCAGTGCTTTGCTTTTCAAGCTTTTACTTTTTCAAGCTGTTCCCTTGGGGCACTAATTCCCATGGGGAAATTCTCCAGAACTTGGTGATTTAAGAGTGTGATCATTCATTTCAGGTTGAGACTTTTATAATGACAGAGATATAAGATTTTGTGAGTCTTAGCTATCGTTTGTCTTTTAAAGTACACAATGAATCATTTGCCATTTTAAACGTTTTTTATTTCTGTTTTTATTTCAAATATTTTGTCTTAAAGGTCTCACGCTCTCCTCTTACCATTTTATCCTTAGTAATACCTGATATTCAGGCATGTCTGTCTTTCAGTCCATAGTTCTTGAGTTACTTTTCATCAGCATTACAAAAGTATTTATTTATATCTGTATATATGACTGGAGCTACCTCTATAGTAGTCAGATGGCTCCTTTGTGAAAGCGTGAACCTAGTAAGTCGCGTTCTTTGGAGGTACGCAAGATTTATAAGAATGTGTTTTTATCTTCTCGTGTATGTTTCTAAATGAATAGCAGAGTATTAATGAAAAGGTGGTAAAACTTAAAGCAAGTACTTTAATAAGGTTGTAAGTAATAATACCCTGAATATTTACAATAAGCTGCTAGCTGTCCTTGAAGAGCCCCCAAATTCAACACCTTTGCAGTAATCTAGTTTTCTTATTAGTCTTGATTGTGCTTCCCTGTAGAAAAGAAAATTACACAAATACTGCATGTTGTCTTGCAAACCATGATTGAGAAACTCCTTTCTCTCAGTGGATGAACGTTATGTGTATTTGTGGGTGGAGGAGCATCACGTTTTGCATTTTATTCATACAGATCTCAAAATATGCTCTACCAGTTCAGTCTTGCAATTATGTATATCATTAGTTGCTCTTGAATTTATTGCACTTCTCGTCAAGACTCTTGCTAACCAGAAGCATACTGATTGAGACCTTGGGTTAGCACCATACTTTAATACATGATTATCTTTAAGCTTGTTAGGGGTGGAATTCAGCTCCAGATTAAGACTCCTAAATTTAGATTTCAGCTGGTGCACTAGTTGTCTAACCTTGCACTGGAGTCAATGGAGATATAGACAGGGAAGCCCAGAGAGAGGTTCAGTTTACCTGCCGCTAAGTGTCCCTCTCAAGGTGAGCTGAATCCATCTAGACTGACTGTACTGCCCAGATCTCCTTTAACTGTAAGAGGAATGTGGATAGTTCGCATGTTTGTAGATACCTGCATTTAACCCTGTAACATTTGGGTGTCTTAGTCTGGAGCTGAGTTCTTCAGCAGTAGTCCCAGTGGCGCGATGGGAACTATTTCCATGCTTAAAACTTAGGTGCTTATGTGATTTATTTCCTGCAGTGTTACAGAATGCAAGCATTCTGCTAGAGGGTATCAGCTTTTTGATTTAGGACTGATTTGATCATGGGAGCTGCTTCAACCCTTTGCAAATCAAAGTAAGATTAGGCTTGCGTAAACCACCTCAATTTGTAGCCTTCAGCCCAGTGGCAGTGAATGGTTAAGTGCTCTCTTGTGGCAGCAGATGATCACGTGAACCTCTTCAGACATATTCTCAATTTTCTTGACCGACACCCGGAAAGTGAATTGATTGTACCCTATTCTATTTTAATGGGCTCCACTTACCTAGTTAAAGGCCTTTTTAGTATTCTTCAGTATGGTAATCTAACTTCAATGTTAGTATACTATGTAGTCAGGCTGTATGATCTGAATACTATGGAAACGCTGAAATATCTCTGTATATTTATCAATGGGAAAGACTGGTTGCTAGCTTTGTTTTTCAGTGAAACCTGTTCTGAGGATTTAAAGTCCTCAAGAATAAGAGTAGGGTTGAGAGTAAGGGGAGAAATGTCTTTAAAGGAATACGATACTTCCGAAGGTGGATGGAATTTTCACTGATTGGTAAGGACTTTACAATATCTAAAGCCTTAAACTTTAAGCTCAGCATTTTTTTTCCTGCTAGTGAAGTCGTACAAAAGTTAACCAAGTTATTGGAGTCAGAGGACTTACATCGTTAAAGGTTATGTCATCTTGGGCTTTCCCTTCTGAGCCTGGGGTGCCTAGGAGAAAAGATGGTTTTATGGCATGCCTAGAAATCTGTCAGAATCGTTAGTGCAGATGAAAAGTGAGTTCCATAACAAAACAGATCTTGGCAAAGTGCCCATCAGCAACTTTCTTTGCACCTACAGCAAGAGTGTTCTCTCTCAGCCACTAATAGCTGCCTTGGCAATTTGAAAAAGGGAGAGATTCGGTTCCTGTGGTACTGAATCTGCAATATAAATCTCCCAATCATGTAAAACATATTTAAAAATAATAAATAAAAAGCCTTAACTTCTCTTGCTGAATGCGAACTGCTTTGGTACTTGGCATCGTTTTAGCTGGAAACACTGCCCAGAGTGTCTTCTTTCGAAACCTAGCAAAGATGCATGCTATTTTTAGAAGCATTGATAGCGTGTGCTACTGTGTCACACTTGGCTCAACATCAGCCTTCTGCATGTTAAGTAGCTTTGGCTTTTCTATGCTCTTTTTGCAGTCCATATACTCTAGCACACTCTCTAGTATCAAAGGAACGTGTAGTAGTTGTAAAATCAGCAAAGCAGGAATTTTGCTCTACCTAGATCCAGATCTCAAAAAAGGGCCGCCTTAGTTTCGTGTTCCAGAAACAGCACCACATCTGATCTAGTTTAATCTCTGATTCAAAGTTGTTAATGCTGGCTACTCTGAGTGCACGTTTATTTTTCAGATAAACTCTTCAGTTTCTGTATAGGTTAAGTCCTTGGCCTGCTCTTCCTTGTCTATTCTGACTTCCTCGTCTGTTCTGACTTCATTAAGGTGCTATTCTTTTTTTGCACCTGATTTGACTGAAGCAGAGCCGAACATCGTCAGTAAACTAAATTTAGGTAGTCCATATTTCTATATTAATGCCAAATCCATTCTGTTCGTTTTTGTGGATGTAATGACAAAAATAGCAACGAAATAATTTCAGTAAGAGTTTGCTTGGGACAGAAGGCTAGTAACCTAAACCTCAGCTCTGGGAAATCAAGTAACTTCAATTGTTCATTTAACGCTTGGAGTTTGTTTTTGTTTGTTTGTTTGTTTGTTTTTAAGTTACAGAAAATGGTAACGGTATTTGGCAAATTGTTAGTAGCAGGAACTAGTTCTGTAAGCAGAGTTCTGCAACAGCAAAAGGACTACTAATATCTTGCTTTGCATGTGCTTGCATTTGCTGTGTTCTAGACTAAACTTCTGCACTGGCTTTTGCTTGTAAGTAGGATTCCCCAAATATATGGATGTCCTTTGTTTTACTCTTCAGTAAAAGTGTAATAGCTGCAAAAAGCCCCCAAGCATGGCTTCAGACGTTCAATAACTTTTTGTTATGCAAAGCCTGAGGACTCTGATCTCACCTTTTTTTGTTTACTTTACCCATCAGGAGCCCTCTGTAAATCACCTTAAGTATCATGAATCTGTTTAAAAGTCACTGCATCAACAGTGAAAGACAAAGTTTACATGCATTCTTTCTGAGCCTTCAGTAGTAGCTTAATGGCTAAACATTAGTCTCCCTCATAGCCATCTCCTGTTTCAAATATGATTGGTCCTAAAGGGCTGACTGCTAATATTTGTTCTTTGCCTCTGGAGAAGAGCAGATATTGGCTGCAAATCACAATTTGGCATTACGGAAAGTGGGAATAATGTCTCTCATTGTATCTTCTGTCCAGTTCCATATACTAGCTCTACTTTGTAGCTAGCTATGTGAACCAAGCTGTAATATGACCTGGTCTGTGTTTTTTCAAAGTACTCAGCAGTCCTGGTCCAGCATGGACCTTTGACAGTAATATCTCCAAGATGAATTCTTTTTGCCAAATGTTGCATAACTTATACCAGCAGAAGTACTTTTCAGCCTGATTTTGCATGTGACATGCAAACTTTGGCATAAGAGTTTTAAATATGACTTTTTTTTTTTTTGTATGTGTCTCTAAATTTGGCTTTGCTAATAGAATTTTAAAGTAGGGTGTTCAGTAGTAGTACCGCCCTTAAGGTATTTGCAAAGGATCAGCCAAGACAAGACTAGTACAGGCTCTGTTAAGGTGCAGTTCCAATGATAAGATTTCTTTAGCAGCAAAACTAATGAAAATTAATCATTTTCTCTTACTCATATCTACTTATTCTTGCTCCTTCTCAGTTCATACCATGTGAGTATTTATAAGGCCATGCTCTAAGTCGGACAACTGAAATGATCTAGATGTTAAAAGAAGAGGAGAGGAGAGGATCCAAAATTTCCTTTATCCTGATGAGCTATTATCTAACAAAAATCTACCCTTCCCCCAACCTTCCACAAATTGCAGCTATTATCATTACTGAAGTTATTTAAGGGATATTGAAATGGCATCCTGAGACTGTAAGACATCCTACCTGCTCAGTTCCACTCTGGCACTGTCCCTTACATATTACATTGTCAGCATGCCTGTTTGTGGGTCGGCTAGCAAGTTGGACAAAGGTACTGATAGTGCTGAAAAACCGCCTCCTTTTTTTGTTTGCTAAGTTGTGTTTTACCCAGTAAATTCCCTGATCTTGTTCAACTGCACGGGCAGATGTGCCAGAATAGGGGAGGCACAGCATAGTGATAAAGGGAGAGCAGAACTTCTTTCAGTAGTAATGCTGGCTCAAAGTAATTACAATTCTTTCAGGGTATGGGTTTAGAAGTTGCAGTAAGAAACAGGAAAAGAAGAAACTAGAAGATATACTGTCCCCACGAGAGCAAATCCAGTCTGAATAGATGAGAAAGGAACATAAAAAATCATGTGAAGTGAACAGTGTGTCATCATAGTAATGTCATGTGAATTCTACAGGGTTTTTTAGGGTGTGAAGAAGTTTTTCATATACTGTTCAAAGTGTATTTCGATTACCTACTCAAAGGTCTCAGAAAATACAAGTATTTGACTTGTTAGTTTATTTTGATACCATGGTGGATGTGTTTCAGGGCTTTTTTGTCATTATATTCAGATCTCTTGAAATGTGTCACTAGCCTTACCTATGCAATTAGAACTGGAGGGCTACACTTAAAGGATTAGCCTTGAATTTTGCAATTCAACCTTAAATAACTTGCATCAGTGCAAGTGATGAATCAACATAAAGACAAGCTTTTTCCAAATTTTGGAGAATGCTTAAGCACCTAATTTTTAAATAACTTTAAAATGTTCTTTCATATTGTTTTGCTTGTACTGAAATAGTCGCCTGAAAGAATGTTGTGGTTTCAGTGACGTTGGCGTCTGCTGACGTGGAAAGTGGACGTAGGTGGTTTGTTGCTCAGCTTCCAGGTCTTCATGGATTTACCTCACTTAACAAAATCGCCAAGGTTCTCTGTAGTAACTTAAGGAATCTTTTCTTTAGACTTAAAGCAGATGTTCTCCTGGAAACAGGACGTTACAGTGGCATTAATAAGCTGAAGAGTATTTAAATAACTATAGTTCATCAAAAGCTTTGGTTGATTTAGTTCAAGATTCTGCACTTTTAACAGTGGGTTGTCCATTTTTAATACTTAAAATAAGCCACTAACTTCTGTAAAAACTCACTTAAACGGATTTGTTCGAACATCTGACTGATTTAAGCAGTTGAAAGCAACTAGTATTTGCTATCGCACTACACTTGTGAAGCTTGAATAGCTACTTAAATGCAAGTTTCTGGGGCTTTTTGTTTGTTTTAATTTTAGCGCTCTAGGCTCAGATACCAGATGACTTCTGCAGTTTCTGACTTAACACTCGTCTTTTATTTTAAAAAATCACAACAAAGCAGCTAATTATTTATTTTTGGTTCTAAAACTGCTATTAAACTACAAGAGAAATTGATTTTCTATCAGAGTTCCAACTTTTCCTTATATGCTTTTGGTATCAAGAAACAATTTTTCCTTAATGAAGTGATCAGTGCCAACAGCAGTGAATGACATTAAGCTGTATTCTGTTTTTTAGCAATACTGATAAATAATTTCACTTTCAATGAAATATCAGTGTTAAACATCAGCATCTGATTTTCGCAGAGAAGGTGCCTTGTTTTTGTTTAATTTGGTTTTCATTATGATTTTTTTTGTTGTTGTGTTTTACATTATTCTGTCTTGATCACCAGACTAACCTCCAGGGAGCATATTTCATTATAATTCCTTATGCTTTATAGTATGCAAATTTCAATTTAAAAACAGTAGTTATTACCTAGGAGGACTCTGGATGCTCAGTGGCATTCTACAGAAGATTAAAGAATAGTGATGCAGTCTTTGTTGATTGACGCTCACGCTTCCTTCCTGCCCTTTCTAGAATGGTTTTAGATTAAAAGTCAAGTACTTAGGCTCTGTCTTTCCTCATTCAGGACTTTAACACTCAACTTGTTTCTGCTCCTTACCAAAATGTTCTGAAGGGACTTAGTTTTGGCGACCTTGTTTTAAGTGCTCTAAGAATGTTTTTTTTTAAACAGCACTTGTAATGAGCTGTGGTTGCAGCTATTTCAGATGGTGATTGTGGCCAGGACATTTATAACATAGAATGTATAGAGAGTTCAGATCAAGCATTTAACCTTTACTTGCCAGTTATCTGCAGGGAACTTGTTTCTCCTCAGTTGTTTTAACTCAATACAGGATTAGTTCCACTTCAGTCACTTTTTGAACTTCTAGTAAAATATGCTTTTGCAGGACTTTAATGATACTCCGTAACATAAGCAGGTTGCAGCCGTAATGATTGGATAAATGGTTCCCTCTGTCTACTTCATTTTTTTTCCTGATTCATGCATGCTCATTAAAGATCTGGTTTTGTCTCACAGGTTTGTTTAAATGCCCTTTCAGTCCCATAAGGGAAATTATTTACTTTAGAATACTTCACAGCTAAAGAAAATTATGCTAACTCGATTCTTAGTAATACTTCAATAAAGCTATGCTGCTTTCCATCTGTCTCTTTCCAGAGGATGGACCTTGGAGAATGTCTGAAAGTGCATGACCTGGCGTTAAGGGCAGACTATGAAATAGCATCGAAAGATCAAGATTTCTTCTTTGAACTTGATGTATGTATTTTGTCCTAATGATGGAGAGAAACCATAAATTCTGTATCTTTGTAGATAAACTGAGCAAAAAAGTTAGTTTCGGTACATAACTTTCAAAAACATTTACATTGTTTATTTTGTAGGTAGAAATAGAGAAAGCCTTACATAGTTATTCAAATACTTACATGGCTCATCATGATTGTATATATTAAATTTGCATTGGTAGTCATCTCTAGGTAGATCTGTTAAGTCTCCACAGAAAAATATCCTAAACCTGGATGTTGTCATAGTGTTATCAAACTGCAAGCAAATGCTAATGCCATGTACGTCTTGAAGAGAGACGTTAAGACTCTTTACGTATTTGCTGAAGAAAACTGTGTTGCTGGGTTTTTTTTATTGGGGATGACAAATCTTATGTTTCAGTACATGATAGTTTGAATAATAAAGTTGTGAACTCCCAGCTAGGAAGTTAGTCTTCACTAGGGGAAAAGTGTGTGTGTTTTGTGTTGTTTTGGGAGGGAGGCTGTTGATATGATTAACAGCTTAAAATACTAGCAGAAAGAAGTTACAGTATTGCATGTATCGGCTGGGGGAGTTGAACCTGAGTATCCTTTGCAGAATTTTAATGCATGTTATGAATGCTCCCTTCTTCCTAGGGAAGAAGATTTGGAGGGAGATTCAATACAAATTTCTGCAAATACTTGTAAACTGTGACTTTAAAAACGTTAGCATGAATATATGTGGTTACTGGACTGTCTAATGGCGTTACCTGTCATGCACTGTTAGAATATTGTTTTCCAAAGGTTTAGATTAAAAAAACTTCTAAAAGTTCCTCCCAATAAACCAAAAAAATGTTTTAAGGCTAATGAAATACTCATGTTCTTTACAGCACTGATAAATATTTTTGTTGGTGTGGTAGGCAATGGACCACCTGCAATCATTTATTGCAGACTGCGACAGAAGAACAGAAGTGGCTAAGAAAAGACTAGCAGAAACCCAAGAAGAGATCAGTGCTGAAGTTGCAGCTAAGGTAAGCGTGTATAACTAGTTACGGAAGCTTTTTTGAGCGACTGCATGTTGCTGAATGGGAATGTTTGCAGCAGAAGTGCTTTTTTTTTTTTTTTTTTTTTTTTTTTAAATAACAAGCGACTGGAACTGAACTCTGTACAAGACTGAATGTTTTGGCTAAAATGCGGTGTTTTTCTAAGGAGCCAACTTCAGAATTTGGCATGCTATCCCATCTGAGAATTCATGCATATGAGGGGAAAGTAATCTTTCTCCTACCCAAACCTGCCTCTAAAGCAGGGAGGAGAGAACACAGAGAAGAGACCTTGTCTATGTTTTCCAGCTCAGGAAACTTGCTTCTCTGTGATGCCCTGCTACAAAAATGTTGGTAATCCTTACACTTTTTAATGAAAACCTCATCTGTGAAGTAAAAAGTGGTTGATGTGCTTTTCTCTAGTTCTTAATTGAAAAAAAAGTTTTATCACTTTTGTATACATATACGCACATGCCAGGAAAAATAGTGTGAGCACAAATTTTGCAGGTGTGTACGTGGTATAGATAACAGCATGAATAGCTACAAGTTTCTGAACAGAATCCTGCTCTGGCATTGGTACATAGATTTGGCAGCTTAGCCTTTCTTTGTGTGTTTTGACATGAATTAACTTCTGTCTCGCTTTTACCTGGAGGTCTTATCTCTGCATGTTTCCACTGATTCTAGCCTATGGATTTTGCATATAGTAATGGCTCCTGAATAGGGATTGAAGGTTTTTGACTTTGTTTCCCAAAATTAACTCTCAAGCTTTTCTTGTGTTGATCCTTTCCTTATCTTTCAAGGCTGAAAGAGTTCATGAATTGAATGAAGAAATTGGGAAACTACTGGCCAAAGTAGAGCAGCTGGGAGCTGATGGGAATGTGGAAGAATCTCAGAAAGTAATGGATGAAGTGGAGAAGGCCCGAGTAAAGAAGAGAGAAGCAGAAGTAAGTTGATAACGTAAGGCTTGGGGGCAGGGAGGGCAGGGTCCAGTATTAAATTAGTCAGCATCTGTGTGATATGAGCTGTCTTAGCTGCTGGCGCTTTCTTAGCTAATTACTTTACTTAAAACTGAGGAGTTTGCTTTGTGGCGTCGTATACAGGAGAAGTTTCGGTGCGTTTATACTGTTTGGTCTGGAGGACAGCTCTGGAAATAATCCATGTATTTTTTTAATTCAGTATGCCTTTAAATATATTCCTGTACTGTTAAAATGATACTCACTTCCAGTGGTGATGCTTCGCTTAGCTGTATTGGCTAATTGTGTGTGTTTGACACTACAGTCGGGTCCGTATTTGTTGGACGGATTTATCTTATTCAGTCCCATGGCTCTTGCTGGCAACCCCCTCATGCCTTGTGGTGTGCTAGTGTGGCTGGTAACAGAAATGCTTCAATGAAAGGTACCATTCCAGCCACCGCTATGCGTGTTCGTTGCAAGATACTGCTTCGATGGCTTGTGTATCAGGCAGGTCGACGTAATTTGAAGTAATTTACTTTGCTGTAATGTTGAGGTGGCAAATCTCATCAAGAGCTTTTCCATATCAGATTTCACCTTAATACTTAAATTTGTAGGGACAAACATCTGCAGCTATTGTAATGGTACCAGAGATGTTGCTGTGTCTCTCACGTGTATGTCATCTGTAGGTAAATTTTGCTCAGTTAAGTTATTAAACTAGTGACTAAAATGAAACTAGATTTATCAAAAAGCTACTGTTTTAACTGGGTTCAGTATTAAAACTGGTTCAATGTTTTCATAATCTGTTAACATATAGTAATTGTAATGTTAGCGTATATTCATTGTGTTGAGTGTGAGAAAGAAGACTGCATTACTTCCAAAAAATGTCAATCTGACGATAATCACTTTCTTTTGGTTTGATTTGCAAAACCGATTGCTAATGTCTTATTTTTCATATGTCAAATCTTCAAAACCGTGAACCTACTCTATATTTTAATCAGGCAGTTGAATTAAGAATAGTATGACTAAAATCATGCTGATATTGAATTCAGTTATCAAAACTAATACACTTCTGTTAAATATATATAATCGTTGTATTTTTGTGCATTGAGGAGTAAGAGTTTTCAAAATGTCTTTTTTCCAGGAAGTATACAGGAATTCTATGCCTGCCTCCAGCTTTCAACAGCAGAAGCTACGGGTTTGTGAAGTATGTTCTGCTTATCTCGGTCTTCATGACAACGACCGACGACTTGCTGACCACTTTGGAGGAAAACTACATTTAGGGTTTATCGAAATAAGAGAGAAGCTTGAGGAACTCAGGGTAAATCATTGCTATATTTTTTTTTTATGCTTCTACTTAACTGTTTACCTGGCATTCTTAAAGGAATACTTCTCTTCCTGCGTGGATTTTTTCTTATTAATTTAAAATTTGAGGTATTTCATCAATCTGTAAAACATTGAACGTGCTCATTTAATATCAGAGTTATCTAGATAACTTATAAGATGGCCTCTTTTGCACTGAGATAGATTAAAGCACGTTGTTCAAAGTAACGTGTTTTGGCAACAAAGAGTGTAGGTCCACTTGGGAACTATTCTGAATTATAGTGATATTGAAACAAATTCAGTCATAGGAGATAGCCAAATGAACCTTACCTTTAGCCAGTTTATTGGCTGAAAGTAATAAGGAGATTCTTGGAAATACAGGAACTTATAGTGGGCCTAAGGAAGTCATATTTTATTTTACTTTATTTAGGGCAAAATATGAATAAGGCTGTTGTTGAAATGTTGTGTTCAGTTTTGGTACCAGCACATGAAGAGAATGTTAACACATAACAAAAGATATACAGAAATGTTTGGAGATGAAGTAGCCTACTGTATGGTGAAAGACTAAAGGAACTCAGTATGCTTATTTCCTCCAAAGTTTAGGAGGTGACTTTCATTCTAGAGGTACCAACAATGAAATAAGATTGTTAGTAGTTCAGGGCTTTTCGGCTTAACTGGCAATAGGTGAAGTAAGTTCCAACAATGGAAGGCTGAAGCTATGCAAAGTCAGAATGCAAAAAGGTGTATATGTTGAAGTGAGACTAACCAGTTAAAATAATTGTTACGGGGAAGTTGCATGTTCTCCCTAGCTTGAAGTTTTTGAAATTGAGATGGAATATTTTCTCAAACAGCACTATTTATCTTGACTAGAGATCATGTGCTTGAGGAAGGAATTATTGGAATTAAGCTCTATACTTTGGGTATTCAAGAGAATGGACTTGGACACTTAGCCTTTTATAGTCTTAATATGCAAGTTCTGGGGTTCAAGCTCAATTAGGCATTTTACTGTAGAAATCACTACTAAAGACCATGTCTAAATGGGTTGGAGCCCTAAAAGCAGAAAATGCTGCTACTGAGTTTGAATAAATCAGCTTGGCTTATTTCATAATATTCCAGCTGTCTTACATGGTCACTGTGACTGATCCTTAACTCTTTCCGTTGACTGTACTGGCAGTTTAGGCTCCTAAATATGGCTGCTGCAGTTCAAATCTTAGAACGTCTTAGATGTATGTTATGTGTTTCCTCTCATCGCTCTGTGAAATTGTGCAAACACTCACTTGAACAGGAAACCTTGCGTACAGTTAAATTTCTGATACTATATGAGGAAGTATAGATATAATTTGACACAAAGGGTTTAAATAATTGATTATTTACATAATTTGAAAAAATTATGCATGGATGATTCTTACACATTCCCAAAGCATCAATAAAATAATCTTTTGAATTACTTCGCTAACAAAAAAAGAAAACAATAATTATCCCCTCCTTCCTCAGAGCTCTCCTCAGAGATCTAATCAAGATGCTGCTGGGGCAATTCCACATCTCAGAAGAAGGTCTTTACAAAGAGTTGAATTTCTTGCATCATGTCCAGAAGGTGGCAAGACTTGGGTTTGGCCAGATCTCCAGTTGTGAGTTCCACATTTGAGGGCCCTCTACTGAGCGTGCCTTGTCCCCAGTAGTAGTGAGTTCAACCTGGGGGCTGTCAGCTAAAGCATCCTTTCTAATTATACATCTCGTGCTCACAATAGAGGAAAAGTAGCCTCAAAACTAGGTACCCGCCCAACCAAGTCCTTTTAGAGTGGTGGGTTTTTTTTTTTTTTTTTTTTAAATGTGACAGTATAGCTGAAGGAGTTAATGAAATTCTTAACTCTCCCAGTTCTGATTCCCTTCTCTCCTTCACCAGTGGCCAAAATATGATAGGATTGTTATGGAAGCTCTCACTTTAAAGACATGACTTTAGTACTCTGAATTCCCCTTCATGAGAAACTTTTAATTAATATAAATTTACATCTTTCAGGTCTTGGTGTACCTCTGTTTGCTGCAGCTCTTCTGCAATAACTTGTATGTCTTGGAAAAAATTAAGTCAAATATGCTGAGGAAGAGAGAGGGAGTAATGTACACGAGTATACATCAGGGAAAGGACTGAACATTAATGGTCTAGGTTATTTTTATAGCACCTTCATTTGAGAAATTTTGGAGTGTAACTTATTGAATGTATTCCTTTGTTTTTAGAGGATTGTGGCTGATAAACAAGAGAAACGAAATCAGGAACGTCTGAAACGTAGAGAAGAGAGGGAAAGAGAAGAAAGGGAGAAACTGAGGAGGTAGATGTCTACTTTAATTGCATATGCATAATGACCAATTGTTTCACGTAAAAACTGTGATGTGGTCTATATACACTTTTTTAAAACTGCAGAATCACAATAAGTTTTATTTCCTGAAAACTTAAATGGATTGAAAGTGAAGTTAATGTTTTACTCTTAAAACCTGGATTGTTTCTCTAGAAAGCTGCTTCTTTAAAATTATGAGCAATTACAAGTATTTCTACATATCTGGAAAAAACGGCCTTTAAATGAGATGTATTATTTCAAATGTGTATCTTATTTTGAGAGCTGACAGATGATATTAGAGATTTTGACGTGGGTTTCAGAGGTTAATGATGTAAACTTTGACATCTTTGTTGCAGTCTTGATGCTTTGTGTCTCACAAGAAATAAGGGAGTACAGTCTATTTTAACTGTAAGCTTTTTTGTGGGAGGGTTGCGAGTAAAATAGCAGGTTAGCTCTTTAGTGTGGTGTGCTCAAAAATAAAAAGCAGCAGCAGTCCGAGGGGCATGTTTCCTAGTAAATAGGTTACAAAGATGTTAACATAAAATGAAAGGCCTTGAACTTTTTTGTTAAGAAATACAATAACAGGACAAGTAGTTCAACAACCTGTTATCAACTAGTTCAACTTGTTATTAGTAAATTGTACTCCATATTTAAAAATAAGATTCTGTAACAAAAGTTGATGGACCATTTTCCATTTGTTTCAGGTCCAGATCCCATAGCAAGCATACCAAAAGGTATATAAATCTGCAGACAAGGAATACCATCAGTGAAGCCAAACTTTCGCAAGCTGGGAACGTGATGAGTTTATCGAGCTTTATTAGTTTACAATGCCCTTGTTTACTGACCAAAGCATCCTATATGATCCTCTTTCTGGGTGTTTATACAGCGTTTATCACCTGTTAAACATTATTTCAGCGTTACTGAAATCGTTTATGCATGTATGTCTAATCTGTGGCTACTGCGATGCAGCTTTTTGTCCTCTGGTAATGGCTGGAACATAGAGGATTACTTCTGGTTCCAAATAGACGCTTGTGGTTAATGTCTCTTTGTGAAAACCCACGTATTTAAATCCCAAGCTCCAAGTTAAGTCTTGGCAGATGACCCATCTCCATAGTATCGATTTTCTTCCTAACCTACAGTTGAAAGTCACCAATGAGGTATTATTGCAAGGTGATTAAAAAATTTTTAAAAAATCATGAACCTCTATGATGTTTAGAACCTTCCAGACTAGTCTTACTGTAGTAGCTCTGGAAAAAAAATATAGTCCTGTGATCTCAGGACGTCATAATGCACAACTTCTGCCAGAAGATCATTGTCACTGCATTGACAAGTTCTAAAACTTTGTCTGATAAATAGAAGACTTCAAACAAAAAGCAGAATTTTTCCATTTTGTAATTCTTTTCCAAAACCTGAATTGGCTGTGCTCTAATCATACATATGGTCATGAATCAGCTGTAAAATTGTCTGCATTGGTTACAGAGGAGTCTGTAGGCTTTCTAATGTTGCTTTCCCCTCTCTTTGTGTTTGCCTGTGATAGGACAATGCCATAGCGCTAAACACTGTAGACAGTTCTCTCTGTAAACCTGCTTATGCGTAGAGCGCCTAATGCTCAAAATGCGTTGATAGAGTAGCTAGGTGAATACAGTGTCCTTTCTAAGTCCTTTCTGTTCCTAGATCTAGATCCCGAGAGCGTCGCAGGCATCGGTCTCGTTCAGCCTCCCGGGAACGAAAGAGAAGAACTCGTTCCAAATCCCGTGAGAAACGCCATCGTCACAGGTCTCGCTCTAACAGCCGGAGCCGCAGCCGCAGCCACCATAGAAGCAGGCATAGTTCCAGGGAGAGAAGCCGAGAACGCAGCTCCAAAAAAAGGTAAACTCTGGTCTAGAAAGAAATGACTTTTCTTCCTAGATAGACATTGAGAATTCTTGAACTAGATTAAGTTTACTTGCAGCACTTAAAAATTTAAATTTGGGGGCTGTCTGAGATTTTGGTTACTCCTTTAGCATGTTTGTGATTTAACACAGAGTAGTGATTGTATTTTTCAATAAAAATAATAGGGTTATATATTATTTCTGTTTTCAAGGAGTGATACAGGGTATTGGTGTCAAGTTGATAACACTGTCAGCTTCCTGCAATATAAAAGGTGAAATAATTGATCTCTATTTGAGCCCAGGGATGTAAGCAGTCTTTTTACTGTCACCCATTTGTTTTTTCCCTTTGGGCTCTTATTCCAGAGGTGGAGCCTGTTAGCTGTGTACTGTGCCAGATAAAGTCAAGTTTAGATGTGCTTAAAAAAGAAAAAAGCTTGTTGCATTGAATATGAAGATGTTGCTTTGCAAGGAAAGTGACTTGACTCCTCTCTGAAGGATTACTACAGAGAGCGATCTGGGGCTGCTGCTTTCAAATGACTCGGTTGCTGTCTGCTTCTGAGGAATGATAGCTTATTTTAGATGAGTGAGGTAAGCATAATTTGGAAGAGTGCTAGAATTGCACAGCTGGGCATCTGGCAGGGAAGTCTGCTTGTAAGCAGGATTCCATTCTTGTAAAGGTCAGCAACTGCGACATAGAGGCAGTGCAATACAGCAGACAGGGTGTCCAGCCTTAAAACCCTGATGCGCTGTGGACTCGCAAGAAGAGAAGAGATCAGGTTTGATGTGGCCGCACATCCAGGATTTGTGGTTCAATTAATTCTAGGAGCTAAATCACCAAGGTTGGAGAAATACTTGTTGAATGTTTTCAAGTATCTCATCTGCTCTTTGCCCTTGAGGCAAGCTTTTTTTCTTCCTGGAGTAGCTGACTCTGTAGTCCCATTATGCTCTGTATGAGAGCAAAAAAGACAGGGTTGCTACAAGTCTTTTGCTTCCTTCCTTGTATGGCAGCTGGATACAACTTCAGAGTCCAGTGCACCAAGTGATACAGTCAGTAGCGTTTGGTATTTTAAATTCTTCAGGATGTCTTTTAGTATCCTGAAGTCAACGCTATGGACTCGGCAATTTCCATCTTGATTGTAGCCTGTCCTCCCAGTTATCCTGTAGAGGCTTAGTTTGCAAGACATTCACAACGGCAGATTAGCAAAACTTCAAACTTGTAGTTTCTCAGTCTTAATATAGACATTTTCCCTTGATGAATGAATACATTTGTTCACTTGGATTAAACCATTATGTAGCATGTGCTCAAATTGTCTTTGATTCTTCAACTTTGAAGAAGACCGAACTTCTCCACTTCTGCAAAGAACATTGTGTTGATTCTTTGTTCCTTTGGGAAGTAAGAGGTATGAGCTGATAATGATGGCAGAGCAATTTTTTTCTCCTGTTAATGGTAGTCCAAAACTCTTGTATGTACCAAGGATTGTTCCAACAAAGGTCCTTCTAACTCCTTTAGGGCAAGAACTAACCTCAGTGGAAGTATTTTCAGTGTTGAGTGCCATGAAGTTGAAATGTTGTGCCCTGAATTCTATTACTTTTCACTCATTCGCAGCAAGCAAAGAAAATTATTCTGATTTCGTTTTTCCAGGATTCTTATCAAATAGAAGTTCAGATCTGAGGAACATAATGTTTTTGTCATCCTCTGCTCTTCTGGGAGAGTTTGACTTTAGAAGCAGCAGAAAGACCTCTGCAGGCTGCAGCGGTGGCAGCACGTCTTGCCTTTTCTAGGGCCATTGAGAGAAGTGTGGAGTTGTGGTTGCTCAGTGAGAAGAGCATCATCTTACATTAACTTAAAGCCTTCAGTGTGACTTCTAGGATGGTCAGAATACCATAAAATACCCAGTAGTCTTAGCTAAAGTCTTGTAGCCCGCCCGAATCCTGTTCTAAAAGCTATATAGATGGTGTTTTTTTAGTTTTGCTCATACCCAGTACGGTTTCAACATGTAATCATACTTGGCAATTAGACTTCCAGTGGAGAGACTCTTAATAGTGTGCTTCTCCTGGAATCCCTTTTCCCAGAGGTGATTGAACATTTTCACAGGAAACAGATGCTAGGTACCATCGTTTGCAACAAACATATCCAGTTCCTTTGCCTTTCCTGTTCACCCTCTTCAGAAAGCATTTTCTGAAGAGCCTTTCACATAAAATGAAAAGCTGCCACCTCTCAGGCATTTCTTCATTCTGAAAGTAAAGAGATGTTTGTGTGTTATTATTTGAGTGAATTCTACAAATACGTAAATTTGTCTCATGTTCAGACAAATGTCGTTTTTTCACTCCATATCATTATTCACCCTGCAAATAGGTGGATAAACTTAAGTCTCTTACCTTTGAAGTGAGATCCCAGCCTTTAACAATATAAAGAGCTGACCTCCAAATTGCCTCAACACCACTGAACATGTGCAAAGCATCTGGCAGTAGTAGCAACGTGTCTAAGATAATGGGAACCCTAGGTCTTTCCAGGCTTGGATTACTGGTTTATCAAGAGCAGGTCTAAATAAACTCTTCCTTTTACTCACTGCAAACTAGAAGTTCCAAAGAACTAAAATGAATCATCTTTCGTCATTTAGATCTCCTTATTGAGAGAAGTTAGTGTGTCTGTGCTTGAGCCGACTTGCAAGAGTTTGTGTGACAAGGGATAATGTATTCCCATGCAGGCATCATATGATCAAATAGAGTACCCAAAGACCTAACGTGGGACTTCATTTCACCTAGCTTTAGATGACGAGTTCAAATGTAAATCTCATGAGTCCCATTACAGGCTCATCTAACCTATTTTTGTGTCTATTTTAAGATGAGACAAATCATGCCCTAAAAGCGTCCGTTTCTTCTGTTGACTGTTAAGGAAATCTGATCAATCAGCTTAGATGTCTGTAGACATCTACAGCTGGATGATGAGATAGACTTCTCTTAGAATTTAGACAGAAATATTTCTTCAGTATGTTTCAAGTCCATATTGACAACAGAATATTCTAGCCCTATGCTTATTCTCTGCTTTAGCAGAGAAATGCAAAGATTTAGGTTTCTTTATTATTAATAAAAAAGCAGACTAGGATTTTGGTTGAATATCTTCCTCTTGGTAGGTTTGAAGTCATATCTACATCTTTTTCTACTTTTCCAGATCTAAGACCTGATCTGCCAAGGCTACTTATGGTTTTTCTCTTAAGAGAAATTCAAGCATCCACTGACTTGGAACCAGTATCGCATATTATAAACAGATTCACAGTTAGTACATCTGGCAGGGTAGCTATTGCCTCCATATCAGGTGGGGGCAGGGAGGTGTTTCTACTGGAAGTATCTATTTGGCTAGCTGCGAAATAATCCTTTCCAAGCCTTCTAAATAAGGTAAACCTAGCGAGCCTCTAATTTTAAAGGCTATACCTTGTCCTTGAAGGAGGCAGGAATGGTATTTTAGTTCTCTTGAAAGCGTTATTGTGGTAATATTACTTGCTGGTGCAATTGTGTAAACTTCCATGCCACTATGCTGTTGCATGAAGGTCAGTCTTTGTTCTTGTCAGCTGATTAGAGACTTACCTACACATCTACGCGTTCTGCTACACGTTCTTCTCAAGCTAAAGACTATAAACGGGCAGAGGTTGAAAATTAAGAGACTTAATGAAGCAAGTTAACTTTAATCTGGGCTCAGTAATGTACACTTAAAAATTTTGCTTCTATCAGTATTTGTATATTGAAATTGGAAGTGGGGAAGGGAGAAAAGTAGATCGGCTTCTGATGTCTTCTCAGACATTCATGTTAATATAAGTCTAAATTTGGATCAGAATAAGAAGAAGAAATACACAATTGAAATGCTGTTGTGACAGCTACAAGTTCATGACTAATTTGAATTCTCAAATATACTGCACTTTTCAGATCCTCAAAAGAAAGATCTTCCAGAGACAAAGAACGTTCAAGAGATCGTGATAGAACATCACGTGATAAGGATAGAAGCTCAAGAGAAAGATCACCCCGAGATTTCAAAGACAAGAAACGTTCTTATGAAAGTGCTAATGGCCGATCAGAAGACCCGAGGAGCTCAGAAGAGCGTGAAGCAGGGGAAATATAACTGGCTGTATATTCACCTGATCTCTAGCTTCCTATGGAGTTGCATACTAAGGTTTAGTTTACAGTTGTTCAAAGGGACACCAGTGAGCAGTTCCAGACACTGATCCAACTAGGGTAGATGTACAGTATATAAAAGTGGTTATAACCAAGTCAGAATTAAATCCCATTGGTTAATGATGCCTAAAGCTGGGTCCTGGACTTTCAAGTTGTAAAACTTTTCTGAAAGATTTCTCTTTATTCAGGACAACAGTTTTATGTACCAAGATGCAGATCTCAATGTTTTTAATCTCCTTTCCAATACACGTTAGTGAACAAATTATATTGTACTACTTGCCTTGGGTGCTTTTGAACCTTTATAAATTCTCCAATTCTGCTCCAGTCAAAACAGCAGCATTGAAAGGTTGTATTTTGGGGGATTTTTTTGGTTTGCTTTTTTTGTAAGAGGGTGGGTGGATGGATATTGACTTTTACTCTAAGGTTACGTTCCCAGGGATTTTTTGTTTGGGAACCCAGGAGTTGATTACAGTGGGAGCATTTAGACAGGAATGTGTGCTGGAGAAAGCTGAAATGTCTTTTTACAGTGCCTATTTAGACTTGGAAATTGAACAGCTGTTGCATTACATCTTTTTTTTTTTTTTATTTCTACTTAAATTTTGAAATCAAAGCCAGTCCCATATCTGTACCATTTGATTGGTATGTGTTCAATATATTTGTTTTTTTTCCATAAGGACTCTTTCTGCTTTTTCTTGTGGGGTGTAAACAGCACATCCTTAATTGTAAAAATAACAAAGTAAAACAACAACAACAAACAAAAACTGAGAACAAAAATAAAAAATAAAAAAGGAAACTGCATTGTCCAATAACTTAACAGGAGTATACTGGTCTCATAAGGTAGTTACTGTATATTCCGTAGCCATTCCGTCATTTGAAGATTGACTTTTGGTTACTAGTTTTGTTTGTTTGTTTGTTTTTAACATGCAGGCATGCTCCAGGAAAAACAGTCTTTCTGATTACAGTCCCAACTATCCTCAGATCTTTAGAGGTTAAAACTTATAGAACCATAAAGATCATATCTTAACTATTTAAGGACTTAAATTTCAAAAAGCAATCTTTCATTTAGATGGAAGTTATCCTCACAGAAAGGGATTGCTGTAGATTTTGTAGGATTGAAAGTGCTTTGGGGCACATGAATTCTTTAGATTTGTCCTACCTTCACACAGAAGAATTTAGGCGTCGGGTAAGTTTTCCTTCTTGAGGTAGCACCACTGAATTACATAACAGCAATACTTAAGAGCAATGTTTGTAAGGATTTATTGGCATTTCCGGCAGGTTCTGCAGTCTCCTCTATAGCTCTAGACAGAGGGCCTGTGTAGGCCAGATAATCATGGACATATAGTATGTCTTTGCTGCTTTGTATCTATCACTACGTGCATTTCTTCTTTAATATCTTTTCTGTAGCATTTGCTTTTCTCAATGGTCTGAACGCATAGTTCATAATTCTAGCACAGTGGATAATTCCAGCAGTATTTCGGTTGGCATTGAAAGCTAGAACAAGACTGTTCCATTTCAGCAAGGACCTATAACATGTATCCAACATGACACGTTCCCTCTTCTTTAAATTCATGGCCTTCTGAGCTCCTGTAGAAAGACTGTAATAATGAAGGCTGACTACTTTTTTTTAATCTATTTTGTGATTTCCTGCATGGCCCAACTGCATGATGAATGTAAGTCACCAATGTTTGTCCCTCTGGTATGTGCACACTGCAAGTGCTTGCTAAAGTCTGTTGTCACACCTTTGTTAATGGAGTTCTAGTTCCCAGTGTGACAAAAGATGAACGGTCATTTCTAGTTGCATCTTGTGTAGCAGAATTGCAGATGAGTGTATTGCTGCCTAACTTCTAGAATATAAATATTGCACAAGTACTGAAGGCTTTTTTCCCCCTGTACCCAGCAACTAAAGATACTGTGGTTCTGTTTTAAAAAAAAAAAAAAAAAAAAAAAAAAGCACTGCTTAGACTGCTTAGTAGCAAATCATGGAAAATAGGCCATTGATTTTACAAATGGTACTTAATTTTTGGAAATTTTTTTAATTATGAAAGGATCACAGAATGGTTGAGGTTGGAAGGAACCTCTGGATTATTGGATTTGGGCCTTTCCTTATTTATAGGTTTTCCTAGGGTGATGAGCTCCATAATATCCAAGTACCCCACAAATATTAAGCAAAGAGAAGGTAAGTGTTACTGCTAGTTTCCTGATTTAAAAAAAAAAAAAAAAGTGGAAATTAATATTTGCCTTATGTCTGAAAGGGGGACTGGAGTACAGTTAGGAAGAGAACCTAATTAAGGATACTGATGATACCTTCCTCCTGCTGCAAGAGAACTGGATCATCTAACAGTAAGGGAAACTGCTTTATTAACTGTGCCCATGTAAGTAATGATCTGCCACCCTTCTCTCCAAACCAAGCTACCTTAATTAGTAATTTCTAGGAGGGTAAAGCTCTGAGGTGTTCATCACCTGACTGTTTCATGCTGGACAGCTAAAGAGTGATACTGATGAAATCATTTTGGATGCTCCAAATGATGAAAGGGATTTGAGGGAAGTAAATCTCTGTCACTCTTTGCTGCATCAAGACAAGAGAAAGAGTTATGACACAGTATCAGAGTGCTTCAAACAAATCAAAGAATTTAGGCTTTATTACTTATGGTCAGAATTTGTGCTAGGTCCCCCTTCCCCCCCCCCCCCCCCATATGTAGACAGTGTGCATCTCGAGTCCATTTTTGTTCACTGAGAGCCACAGACAGGAATGCTAGACCCCCAGGAAATGAGGGAAGCTGCTGTGTGGTATCTGTCACTGGCAGTGTATGCCATGGTCTGTCCGCACTGTACTGCTGCTGGTGCTTTGCCAAGGGATCTCAGGAGGTCTGCAGGTCCTTGAGAGGCCCTTAGAGAGAACTGAGAATGCTAAAGGGCGTTCCTGTTTGAGGAAAAATCTTAAGGAGGCTTTCTGCAGCCTAGGAAGGGAATGTGGATGTAGCTCCTGAGTGACCCGAGGATGCTGTAGCAGAGCATCTTGTCCTTGAAATTTTGTTTGTTTGCACTGTGGTAGCTCTATGTCATTTTTTTATCTGACTACAGGTTATATAAATAGAGCAGAAATAGTAGTTTGTTTCACTTATTTAAAGTGTTTGAAATAAAGTTAGGGTGGGTCTAAAAGCATTATTTCTGTATCTCAAATAACTCTTGCTCTGGATCAATCAAGGGAATGTAAAATATAACAACATTAAGATGGGAAACAGCTAGAGAATGTGTTACAAGACATTGGGTCCTTTACTGAACCTATGTGGGTTGCTTTTCCTGCTGAAGCAGGAAGAAGAATGGCAATATTTCCATGCAAAAGGGGCTTGACATGGTGCAGCTGTATTTATTATCCAGCATGAGACTTGCCTATGAAGCTAGCAGAGGAGGCTATTCCTATCTGTTCTCACCTTTCATCAGGCAGTGAATCAGGAAATTTTCCTCATACTGCTACAGGGTGAACCTTAATCCTGGAGCCCGTCTTGTCAGTTTGTCCACTCTTGTCTTGCACCATTTAGTGCCTTCAAGGCACCTTCCGTCCCGCCCTTTGGGTAGCGGGACAAAATATATGAACCAGCCCCCTAAGCCCATGTAAATGTAAGGTTATGATAACCTTAAATCTCTTTGAGGAAGGGTTTATCTCTTTAGCTGAAGAGAGAGTGATGGTGGCTTACCTTGTTCAAGACATGAGGGGCCAAAGCAAAACAGCCAAGAGTGCGGGGTGCCTACTCCATCTGAAAGAATAGTTTCATCTATGGTGACTGAAGTATGGCAACAAAGGAGGAGCTTCTGTGGTGCTGAAAACAACTAAGTGAAATAAGCGTGTACTCTCTGCTCCATAACTGTTAGGGATTAAAGCAGAATACAGTTGCAGTCAGTGTTAAACATGTGCAGCAGCATAAATGCGGAATGAGCTGTGTGCTGGAGGTGAGAGCGAGCAATTTGGTAGAGTATGTTGTAAGGATCTGCAGGACCCGGACCTGATGCTCCCTCAGTTCTGCCATCCCCCATCACACGTTTCTCATGCCACCTTCATCAGAATAGTTGTTCGGCAAATGGTAGAGGTGAGTTTTGCTTGATGTGGTGGTTTATAGAAAAGTGTTAATGTGATCTTCACCCGGTCTTGTATGGTTCTTGCTCTTTGTTTCGTGCTTTGATCACTTTTTTTCTACTTGATTCTTAATAAATTCGTGCGCCTTTACTGCTGATGCAATTCTTTCATTCTTTTTTTTTTTTTTTTTTTTTTTTTTTTTCAGTAAGTCCTGGAAATCTAGCTTTCACTGCAGCCTGCAAAACTGGGAAGCAGTGGACTGCTGGGCAGGGGTTGTATCAGCAGCTGGAAATGCAGGGGGAGGAGAGGACAAAATGTTTGTTTCTACCTCAGGCTTCCCTTTTTATCCCTGATTTTCCTTCTATAGGCACATAGCGGAAAGGTAGCGGGCAATTATAAAACTTCCTCATGACTTGTCTCCCCTGGCTCTCACTCTTCACCTTATGTTGCTGGGGTAACCATAGTCCCAAGCTGCTTCCCCTTGCTCTCTGTAGTGCTGCGAAGAACAGAGCAGGCAAACAGTATCCTAGGAAATGCACCAGCAGGGAGGCAGGATTAACCAGCAACAGAGCAGAAGTGGCAACTGGCAATGTCAAAAAGGGCCTAGTGGAAACTGCTGTGATTGTACAGCCCTTTCCTAGGCTGAAAAGGGCCAGTTAATGCTGACTGCAGTAAAATAATGATGGTGATCTACAGTTAGGAGTATAAAGGTAAAAATTGTTTCTGCTGCTGGCTAAGAGTAGCTGCAAATAGCGTTAACTTTTGTAGCACTAGCAGTCGGGCAACCCCAGCGTAAAAGGCTTCCTGCAGCCTTTGTGCATCCATCGCAAGAAGGTGATAAATGGGTTGGGAACTTTGCGTGTGACTGCTGTCACTTCAAATTGCTGCTGTCTTCTCAAGCTCAAACTGGTTTGTAACAGAGCAATAAGAGTAAGGAATTGCCAATTTCCCACAGGCTAGGGCCTTCTTGATGAATAGTGGGACTCTCATCTTGGTCATCCAGGCGTAGGCTCTGATGTTTCATGACCAGCATCTTCCTCATACTAAAATTCTACATCTGCTTGTCATGCAGGACAAAGTTCTGCCCGTGTGCCTGACTCCACATGGAGCGGGTTTGCTGGTGGGCCTGTGCTAACGGGAAGTGCCAGCTCAGTGATGGGAGGATCAGCATGCTCTTGCTTTGTCGGTGGTCAGCTGCTGCCAGGTGTCCTTGGTGAACAGCCTGAGGAGGCTGGATAGAGATCTGCTGCTGGCAGCACCAGCAGCACTAGCAAAGGGTCCCTGATGCGCCTACTGCTGTGGTAGCACGGGGGCGAGGTGAAGCACCATGTTGTTGCCACCAAGACACGCTGTGACTGTGCTCCCTCTTGGGGAAACCGCTTCCAGGGGCATTGGGAGGAGAAGCGTGGGCTCTCCAGGGGTGCTGTGCAGAATATTCTTGAAGTGCAACAGGGCTGCCGCCCCCACTGTCTGCTGAGTAGGCAAGTGACTCAATCTGGGATGTTGCTCAGTACGCAGATGGCTTTACACCAGCGGGAGGAAATCACTGCTATGTGATTTAGGCTACCTTGGTACTGGCAGTGTACATCTGTCACCAAGTGACTGATGTAACTACACCATGACCTGGCTCATATGTACTTCACCAGATAAACCAGAAATGCTCTGGTATGGCATGTGCGGTTCACTGAACTTCACATGTTCTATTCTAACTTTCAAATGTTCATTATCTGAATATTGGCTTTAAAAAAGGCAAAGGGAAGAAGAGCTATCTTCTTACATCCCCTTCTCCTAAGGCAGGATGTTGTAATGAAAGAAAAATTAAA
The DNA here is from genome assembly GCF_040807025.1 of Struthio camelus. Lineage (NCBI taxonomy): Eukaryota > Metazoa > Chordata > Aves > Struthioniformes > Struthionidae > Struthio > Struthio camelus. The sequence goes on from NC_090942.1 coordinate 56,113,077, forward strand.
TCAGATACTTTGAGATGTCGAGAGTCATTCAGAAGGTTAGAATAAGTTTGGGGCTTTTTTGGTTTGGTTTGCAGCATGATTCGTATATGTGATTTTATGAGGTTCCTGAACATAATAAAATGCCATGCCCGATGAGCTGGCACTGAAGTTTAGTGGCAGTTCTAACGGTCTTCCAGGCACCACTGAATACTAATGCTGATTCAGATAGTTCAGTGGTCATAGCTAAATATGATTTTCTGTAGGCAGCAGTCCTTTCTGATTGCATGTTGTGTCATTGCAAGCCTGTGGTACCTTCCCTTTAAGCAGGAAGGCTACTTAAAGGTTTGTCAGGGCTCCCCTGGTCTACTCTCTTTGATCAGAAGCTACCTCTGTAGCACTTAGCATGGGTTGCTGCTCTCTGTTTGTTCCCTTCTGGGCCATACCCTCATATCCCTCTGCTGGTAGCTAAGTGTTTTTAACAGCTGCATACGAAGCCACTACTCTCTTGGTGTGAAGCGACACCACTGAGGGCCATAGCTGCACTCACAGGTCTACAGCAAAGGAACTGAAGTTTTAATCACCGATAACATGATCGGCCTTACAGCAGGAAGAGTGGATGCAAGAGGGGGTTTTATTTTTCTGGGCCCTGCTGGAAGGATTTTTTTAAAAGCTTCCTCAAAGCCTCTTGCAAGGTCATTGGTCTCCTCTCTGGGCAGCCCCAGATACCTTGGATTACCTTTTCTGCCTTCTTCACATCACTAAGCTTCTCTGAGCCCCTCTATTACATGAGTAACAGAGGAGCGTTCCAGGCAGGGGCAGGAAGACTGCTTGGATCAGACTCTTTAGGAAGAAAATTACAAAGCTTAAATGCCTCGATGGCTGGGTTAGCTAATTCTGTAAAATGTTCTCTGTCATTTCAAATGGCCTTGGTATGTTCTTAGCTCTTGTTTCAAAGTGATTTTGTGATCTTGTCGCACACCACTGGACTCTTGGATTTTATCCCAACATTCGTTTGTTGGGTGGCAGAAAGGCAGGAGAATATGTGAATCTTATATAGTGTGAAAAAATGAATGAAAGATAAAATTAATACTGGTAACTTTCCTTACTACAGCTAAGCAATAGGAATGTCTTGCACTAAATTGCATGTAATTTTTTTTGTGTGCTGTGTGACCTGGCAGCCAGGTGGAAAAGGGAAGCACCATGGGCCTGGACTGCTCTGGTAGCTCTTGCCATGCCCCGGTGCTGCTGGCAACGTATCTGGTGATACAGTGCTGCTGCGGTGTCTGAGCCGCTCACAGAGATGCCTTGCAAGTATATTTCCCTCCGGGTAAGTTTCTGCTCTATCACTACAGAGGCTGAATTTTTTTCCAGTTAAATTTCTCTCATCTATTTGCCTTTGTTTCTTTATTTAGTATTCCTTGTTACTTACCGCAGCTGTGCCAGCAAGCCCAACAGGAAAGCATTAGAAGGTCTCAGTTCATTAAACAGAGTTAATGAACTGATTTTGAGAATATATGTGTTTTTACATTGTTTAGCTGATATTTTGAATCTTGGGAAGTGTTTGCTTGTCTCTGCAATGTCAAGTTCTGCTTGTGGGAATGCTTTCTTTCTCCAGCAACGTGTCACTCGCAAGACATTTTGATTTTGTTAGCAGAGGGGATAAACTTCCTCTTTTATCTCCCTCTCTCCTTTTCTCCTCAGTATTTTTCATGTCTTTGCATTATTCTGGCTTTAGGCTTTAGAGAAGTTAATCACATACAAACAAAATTCCATGGCACTTAGCCGATTTAACTTGTCACAGGCATTTGTCATAGTAGACAAGCTATGTCACAACTTAGTCTCACCCAGACCTTCTTCCAGGCCTATGATGGAATGACTGGCTGGGTAGATGAGGGCAGAGCAGTGGCTGTTGTCTCCCTGGACTTCAGCAAGGCTTTTGACGCTGTCTCCCATCACATCCTCGTAGGTAAACTCAGGAAGCGTGGGCTGGATGAGTGGCCGGTGAGGTGGATTGAGAACTGGCTGGATGGCCGAGCGCAGAGGGTTGTGGTGAATGGCGCAGAGTCAAGTTGGAGGCCTGTAGCTAGTGGTGTCCCCCAGGGGTCAGTCCTGGGTCCAGTCTTGTTCAATATATTTATCAATGACCTGGTGGAAGGGACAGAGTGCACCCTCAGCAGGTTTGCTGATGATACTAAACTGGGGGGAGTGGCTGATACACCAGAAGACTGTGCTGCCATTCAGAGGGACCTGGACAGGCTGGAGAGGTGGGCGGAGAGGAACCTCCTGAAGTTCAACAAAGGCAAGTGCAAGGTCCTGCCCCTAGGGAGAAATAATCCCATGCACCAGTACAGGCTGGGGGTTGACCTGCTGGAAAGCAGCTCTGCGGAGAAGGACCTGGGAGTGCTGGTGGACAACAAGTTAAGCATGAACCAGCAGTGTGCCCTGGTGGCCAAGAAGGCCAATGGTATCCTGGGGTGCCTTTGGAAGAGTGTTGCCAGCAGGTCGAGGGAGGTGATCCTGCCCCTCTTCTCAGCCCTGGGGAGGCCTCACTTGGAGTACTGTGTCGCAATTCTGGGCTCCCCAATGCAAGAGAGACGTGGCACTCCTGGAGAGAGTCCAGCGGAGGGCTACCAAGATGATTAGAGGACTGGAGCACCTCTCCTATGAAGAAAGACTGCGAGAGCTGGGCCTGTTGAGCCTGGAGAAGAGAAGACTGAGAGGTGATCTGATCAATGTGTACAAGTATCTGAAGGGGGAGTGTCGAGAGGATGAGGCCAGTCTCTTCTCCGTGGTGCCCAGCAACAGGACAAGAGGCAACGGGCAGAAACTGAACCACAGGAAGTTCCACCTGAACCTGAGAAAAACTTCTTGACTGTGAGGGTGAGAGAGCACTGGAACAGGTTGCCCAGAGAGGTGGTGGAATCTCCTTCCCTGGAGTTATTCAAAACCCGTCTGGATGTGATCCTGGGCAGTGTGCTCTAGAGGACCCTGCTTGAGCAGGGAGGTTGGACTAGATGATCTCTAGAGGTCCCTTCCAACCTAAACGATTCTGTGATTCTGTGATTCTTGATGTCCCACAGATTGTATGATTGTATGTGAAGGCTTTGGACCCACTCACTGGTATTGTTCCGTAGAAAATCTCTTCCTGCCATCCTTAGGTATGTTGTTTTCCTTAGGTTTCTCTTCACAGGATCAACGTTATTTCTAAGATGCATATGTTACATTATAAAATCATGTATTTACTAGTTCACCCAAGTAAAGAGTGTGTTTGATTTGCCTTCTAAGTGTGTGAACCACAGGAAGTCTGAACCACAGGAAGTTCCATCTGAACCTGAGAAAAAACTTCTTGACTGTGAGGGTGACAGAGCATTGGAACAGGTTGCCCAGAGAGGTGGTGGAGTCTCCTTCGCTGGAGATATTCAAAACCCGCCTGGATGTGATCCTGGGCAATATGCTCTAGGTGACCCTGCTTGAACAGGGAGGTTGGACTAGATGATCTCCAGAGGTCCCTTCCAACCTAAACGATTCTGTGATTCTGTGAATGTTCCCATGACACAAAGATAGATTATTTTCCACGTTTTGCAGAGGGACATTGAGGTCAAAGAAAGGCAAGTCAGCCAGAGCTGTGTAATGAAGCTGGTGGAAAATGAGAATTAAACCCAGATATCCTCAAACTCAAGGTACCATCTCATTTTCTTTTGTGAACACTTCCTGCCATCCTATGAAATCTGAGTTATAGTATTAAAGAAAAAAGCTCATGAATTCCTAAAACATTCATATCATACAACTCTTTAAAAATTTGTGTAGCTTCCTTGTAAATGGAATTAAAAAATAATTCCCCCTTTAGTTCTCTTCCTGAGTTTGAGTTGTTTTACACACTTTGCTTTTGCTACACCTCTCCTTCTCCATCACAGCAGCAGATAACACAAGAGCCTTAAACCATCAGCCGGTGTTTCCAAGTCCCTGTCAGCTTGGGATGTTTATGCCTGCTGGCCTATGACAAGCATAGTATTCTGTATATCCATTGTCATGGCAAATAGCACTCTTAACATGCACCAGAGCAAATAAAAATGGAAATTAGTTCTAAGCATTTCAAAGTGTTAGCTTTGCATGTGCAGTCTCTGATGAATGTGAGACTATAAATAATTTTTACAAGTCTTTCCTTGTAAAATTTGAAAATGTAGAGCAATATGCTTCCCAGTAACACTCCCCACCCACCTACGCAGACAATGTTTTAGATGTGATCATGTCTTCTGGAGAGCTAGATTAAAAATTGATTTTTACCTTTTACCCTTTCAAGTGCATATTCTGTTCCCAGTGAAGAAACTACTGAATCCTCCCAACCTACCTACCAACTTACCCCCTTTTAAAATACAGCTTAAACACTTAGTTCGTTTCCCTTTTCCTGGACTGCTTTCAGATTCTACTCATTTTGTGCTTTGATTTGCAACATGAGAAGCGGTGCATTTGGGAAAGACCTTGGAAACGATAAGATCCTGAGCTCTGAGAAACCCTCTTCATTCATCACTTTCCTCTATTGCCATTGTGCCATAATTTTATTCCAGGCATGTGAAAGCCCAACTCTGCCTGGCTCCTTTAGCAGGACAGAATATTGACTTACATTGACTTACTACCTCACCCTCCTTCTCCAGCAAGAGTTCATATTCTGGACTTTGGGATTTCAGTGTCCTTGGCAAACAACCTGGTTTGGTGAGGAAAAGTCTACATCAAATGAAGGAGAATTCTAATTCTGCCTTTTGGGTTTTTTTAAACTGTTTACAATATTTTTCTTCCATGGAGAAGTGAAAATCTTCCCTTCTCATCATCTTAGGAGTCTGATTAGTGCAAGTTTGATGGGTGCCTGGATGGCAGCTTGAGCTGATTTAGGTGAACCCCACACTACCACTAGCAACCCTGCATTATTGCCAGCTACCATTTCTGCAAGGCAAACGCGTTTTGAGTGCCTGTTCTGTGTTACAAATGAGAAGATGCATCTGCTTTCTTTGTGTTTATTGTGTTACACTTCAGCAAAATGGCATGTGGTTATTTGCAGTTATTAGCTGATGATTTCACCACCTCTAAGGAATACGAGAAAAAGCAATTAAATAGTTTTGGACTCAGTTACTCCTAAAATGAGATTCAGGCCTCATGAAAGGATAGGAAGAGGGAAGCACTGTAGAAATCTTGCAGAGAGCTGAACCTGCCACACCGCACTTGGGAGGAGGGGAAGAGAAACCTCCCTCGTTTGGATGAATTTTAAGTAGTGTGGGAGCCAATGAGCATGGTACTATTGCCCTCTCCTGGGTAGGTTATTGGAGCAATTTTCTGTGACAGGCACCGTGAAACCTAGGTGCTGAGAGTGTTCATCCCATGCCAATGGGAGGGTTGGAGAAGGAGTGGTGACCGCAGGCCCCAGGCCACCTCCCATAAAGCATTGCCATCCCCTGAGCTCTCTGAGACACCCTCGTCCCAGGTTGCGGGGGGGCTCTGCCGGCTTGCTCGAGATAGGACTTTCCCTGTGACGTTCTCAGAAGTTATTCTTTCCTATACTCAGAGAACCTCCCCCTGCCCCCATTTTTAACTTCAAACAAGAAATGGCTCTTATGTCTCTCAGAACATGACCTCTTCAAAGTCCCTGACACAAGAGATGCTTCAAAACGGTCTCCTGCTTGTCATTCACAAGTGCGGAAAGGTGATAGCTGAGATAAAAGAGCTGCTGGTTCCTCTCTGGGCTGGTGTAAGGAGAAAGTCTTTCACTCAGGATTAGCAAGTTTAAAATCAGCTATGTGGTCTTCGAGGACTGTTGCCAGAAGAACCCACCTGGAACACTGCAGCTGCAAAGCATGTCAGGATTAGTTGGTTGGTTTTCATGTATGTGTATGTGGTTTTCATTTAATTGTAGAAACTCAGTTTGCTAAGGCAATTATTGACATTAATATCTGTATTATATAAGTCTCTCTCTTTCTCTCAACTCTTTTTTTTTTTTTTTTTTGACTTTTTCTTTCTTCCAACTGTGGCTGGAGGACCAAAAGCAGCAAATCAGGGCTGGTGAGAAGTTTGAGAAGCCTAGGTGTTGCATCCTCACCAACCAGCTTCTTTGTAGGCATTGTTCAGGTGAGCGCAGATTTCATTGGTCACCTTCTCAAAGGAAGCTTTGCAGTCTCCACCAAATTTCTCCTCCATCAGTTGCAAGATAATGTCACAGATAATCTAAATAGGGAGAAGAGAAGAAACAAACAGTGTGAACTTTCTTCCATGTTAGATGCATAAGAAAGATGTGTGATGTGGTGGGGTTTTTTTTTTGGGGGGGGGGGGTGGGGGGTGGGGAGGGGGTTCCTGATTTCTGAAAAAAGACAGGATACAAAAACAAGTTAGCCATATATGGTATACAGAACTGGAAATGAGCACCCTTCTCGTGCTTTTGCGAAGTTGTTTTTGTTTTTTTTTTGTTTGTGTGTGGGGATCTTTGGTTTGTGGGGGGTTTTTTTTGCATTTTGTGTTCTGTAAGGCAGATAAAACAGATGCAAATGCTCTCTGCTAGTGACTTTAGATGGGCTTGGGCAAGTGATCTGATGCTCTATTTGTTTTCTGCGTTTGTTTAATGATGGCAATGCTGTTTGTCGGTGGCTGTTTCGGTTGTCCTGCAAAAGCTCAATTCTCCTTACTACGGAAAATTTGATATCACAGATTGAAGCCTGGTGTAAGCTTTTTATTTGTGTCTTATTATTAGATGACAAGCAAACGTGAATCCTGTTGCACTTAAAGCAAGAAAGCCACTACTGCACACAGGCAGCCTGCAGCTCCTATCTGAGCAGACCTGCCCGCGTTGCATCTGCTGAAAAGCCGCTTTCCTAACAGCCCTTGGCTGTCTCCCTCAACAGCTTGATCATACCAGTCAGGAAGCCAGACAAATAGCAACAGATTCAGCTTCTGAAAATCAATGTATACAGCAGTAACGTATATACATCTATATATATATATATATATATATGTTTATGTACAGTACATAGTACTGTGCTGTATATGCTGTTATATGACAGATCTTAGCTCTCATGAGAAGCCAGAAAAGGGTTTTGTGATAACAAACTCATTGCATACGTCAGATCTCTCATTTCTACCATCTTCCACCATCTACTGTCTTACTTTCCACCCTCTTCACTCTCTGAAGTATCAAAAAACCTGTTTTCCCCAGTTCTTCCCCTCCAAGGGAAGACATCATCCCTTCACAATGACGCCTCAGGGGAAAATGGCTGCTGGCTCACCTTAAAGTTTTTGGGGTCAATCTTGAGCTGGGTGGCATGTTTCTTGCCCAGGGGGTTCACTATCCCAAGAAAAGCTTCGGTGTTGTCCAAATGTTGCACTATGTCATTGATGGCAGTAAAAACCTTTTTGCCGTGCCCCCTGACCTGATCTGACTGTTTCATCTCTTCGGCACTGTCCATGCCTTTGAAGTGTGTGAAGTAGGACTTGGTGTCTGGGTGCTCTGTAAACATCCTGTAGTGAGGGGGGAGAGAAACCGGGGCAAGAAATGAGAGAGAGCCTAATTTGCAGACTGAGGCATTAGCACTGATACGTCTTCATGTTCTAGGCCTTGTCTTATGCATTTATTGACCTTTTTCCTTCTCTTTATAAGAGCAAACTCCTTCTCATGTGTATGTTTGTTCTTCTTTGTCCTTCCTATCCCCCATCTGTGCATGGCCCCAGTGTCCATAGCAGTCTGTCCCTCCCCTTGCCTCTCCCCAGGGCTCTTTGCTTTGCTCACTGCATCTGAAAACCTGCTGGCACTGCTGCTAATCTGTGATTCACCGCTCTGCTGGGAGGCTCATTCACAGCAATGTGACGAACTTTCTTCATTTTTCCTCCCAGATGAGTTTCACTTCATAAGAACTTCTAACTAGGACTCCACAGCATGAGGTCTGGGAACATCTGAAACTGTTATCTGCCTGAGAAAGGCTGAATCTGGTTTCCCCCCACACTCACACTGTTCCTAAAGTAAACATTTTCTCAGGCTTGACTCAGTGCTAGGTGGAGACAAAATCCACAGGGAAATAGCTCATTCCTAGCAGGACAAGTGTGACAGTGCAATAGTCACAATGATGATCTAGGCAGCAGATGTTTCTGTTTTGGTCCCAATGGACATTTTCATGGAGGAAACCCTGCTACTGGCTTTGTTCGTTAACCCCTTTCTAGAGTCCATCCCAGACCCGCCTTATTGCCTGTAATGGATTACTGTTTATTGATGGATTATTGAGATACTGCTCATCTCATTTTTTGAAAAGGTGACATAATTTTATGCCACTTGTTTTTTATAATCCATCAATTAGAGTCATCTCGGTCAAGTTCTTAAGAAAGCAGAGTTTACTTCACTGGATAAAGCAATTTCCACCAGAAACAGCAGTAGCGAATTCCAGATTGCATTTCTAGAATAGGAGGGCTTAAGATCCAAAGGGCCACACATTATTACAGTTTACAACAGAAATGTAGCAGGCAGTGACTGTTGCAGTTGAAATGCTGAGAGCGGCCAAGAGTTGAGATTTTTGTCGGCATTCACTGCAATAATTGCTCTGGGAAAGACTTTGTCTTTTGTGTCACTTTTGACTTTCATATCGCTTCATAAGGAAAGGTAATTTTCCAGAAATTTATAGCTTTACCAATGTAGGTCAGGATCTTAGTCTAAGGTGAAAGTTTTAGGGATCTGGGTTGCTCTTATCACAGATAAAATGTCTCTGCAGTGACGTGCTAGTGACTGGCAATTATATGTAGCCCTCGATAAGGAGAAGAACCTGGATCATTCCGTAAAGGCAGGGCTGGTCTGTAGGACGTTAGCACAAAATCCTTTGCAGTAAACTGCCCCAGGGAGCCAAACCATTGGATGACACTGCCATTTTGTAGCTGCATTTCTGACCCTAACTGTCCTCAGGTTGTGTAGACTGGAGAGGGAAAGAATGGCGCATAACATTTGTGGAGGCTGATCCAGGCAAAATATGTGATATACAGGGAGGCCGAAGTGAATGGTAAAGGCATGATAAACAAATAATATTTGGCCTGGTCAGTGCACATGGACATGATGTAAATCCCAGCTAAGAGAGGAATATGTCAAAAGTGAGTGGAAGAAACTTGTGTCTTATGGAAAAAGAGAGAAAATAATGTAAAAACTAAACGAGGAAAGACAATAGAAATGACACAGCACAGTGAAAAAGATGAGCTGTAGACTGGAAAAGCTGAAGAAGAACCATAAGAAATATCAAGGACATAAAGTTTAAAAAAAAAAAAAAACAACATTAAAGGAGTTCAGAGGCAAAGGAAAAGAAGGATATAGGGCCCTTGTTTTGTTCCTGTTCTCTTTTATACTGTACTTCCTTGTCTTTACCTTGACTATATCACTTTTTTTTTTTTTTAGGGCATGGTGCGGAAATTGTTCTTCTAGTCTTTTCTTCCTTTTCCAAACCCTTTCTCCCATTCCTCTTACTGCTTTTATATGTATGATTCTCTTGTCTTTGCTGTTTACTTCCTGAGGTGGGATAAATCACAGCAAATCATAATGTTCCCAGCAAGGGCTATGTGATATGCATCAAGACGCGCTTCTAGGCATTAACTCCAGCTCCTCCTCCTTGTCCTTTCTTGTTGAAACCTCTGGGGTAGCAGTGGGATGGGCTCTTTCCTTACCTGACCAGCACAGCTGTCCCGTTGTCTTCCGCATCAACATATATCTTCTCCCAGGCGCCGCGAGCGCTTTGCACTTCTGCTTCAGAGAATGACATCGTGCAGGAGACGTTGGCAACAAAGAGCACAAAAGGAGGAAGAACAGGGAGTTATTGATGGAGTGGTTCTGCTCCAGGTCTCTGCTTCAGGGCTCTCTAAATACTGCCGTGGGGATTTAAGAGATCTTGAATGGACTCTTTGTTTCTGTTCCAGTCAGTTGCATTGGTGTAGGTTTTAGAGCTGCTTAATCACTTTTAATCAGGAAAGGAAATAACCACATGAGGAAGGAGGAATAGCTCTCTCACTGCGGAGTCAGGTGCCAAAGCAAAGATCTTGCTGTCCAAGGAGAGAAGGGGGAAAAAAAGAAGGTTTTGTGTGGGGAAGAAAACAACTCTCTTGCTCTCTTACCTTTTCCCTCGACCCACTCTTTGGCTGTTTTTCCAGACTGCAGTCTTTGCCTGAGCACTGATTTTCCTGGTTTGTTCCTGAGAGCATTGCTGTGCTCTAGGTGCCATGGTGCACTGCCATCCTGCCTTTCCAGTGCTTCTTGATCCTTCAGTCTAAGGATCCCTTTTCCAGCTCTGGCAATTCAGTTTATTCTTGCTTTTGTGCACCAGTTACTACTTTCTTTACAGCTCTCTGGTTTGCCTGGGGACTCGCATTGCTGCTGCTGCTGCAGGCCTTGGTACCAGGTGGGTGGGAAACATCACCAGTGCAGAATGATACTGTACTGCGGACGGTGACTACAGTGTGGGCAAAGCATCCATGGACAGCCAGGCTGACTCATTTCACTAGGGCAGGAGTTCTTGGCAGTGAAACAGCCACAGTGCCCTGAAGAACTGTGTCACTTCAACGCAACAGAAAAACTGGTACAGAATATGCAGACCGGGAGCACATATGTTTCTTCCCTTTTGTTACCCTAATTTTCCTGGTTTGCAGCTGTGATCTTTTTCCTATTGCTAAAGAGTCTGCTTGGTGGAGAGAAGAGATAAAGGACAGGAAAACAGCTAGCTTGGAGCTGCAGCCAGAGAGAGTATGGGCTCATTATTCTCACAGTCACTTAGAATGGGAAGTAAAAAAAAAAAAAAGCTTAGATTATCCACGCAGTGCCATAGCTTAAAATCTGGCAGGAATGTTCTGATTAAGTCCAGGCTGCGCACACAAAATAATAGCTAAGGAGGCTTGAGGAATTGTTACCGCCGGATGCCAGGCAGAGACAAAACCTCCTATTGTTAGGGGTGGTTATAGGGGGGAAAGGAGCAGGCGCAAGGTAGAAAAGTCTGGTGCAACAGAGTGAGCAAAACTAGTCTGATACTGCACACAGAAGGAAAGGGGTGGTTGTATCCGCATGAAGATTGATCAGTCTTAGCAGAGTTGTGTCCAGGCACTGCTGTGATGGAATCATTTAAAATGCTGAGAGAGAAAGTAATGATATTTAACATAGTGACAAACTGACGTGCAACCCCAAGGCCTTTGTAGTATACCTCTAGACTCGTTCACGTCGTACCTCGTGCTTTCCTAGGGCCTGTCTCTCCTGATAGAGGTGAGAGCCATCTCGCTGTGGTCCTTACAAATTCATAGCAACTCTGTCACGGTGCAGAAGGGAGTTTGCTCCAGCTCCACCTCATAACATGCTGGTCCTCCACACTGTGAAGCAAAGGCATCTTGCTGCTCTGTGCCTCCCTCTTGGGGTATTGTGTATATTCTGTGTGAAATTAGGGATGCTGTGTTTGGGGAGGGTGCAGTTTTGGGGAGCACACGTGGCCATAATCTGTGTTTCTGCAGTGGGAAGAGTTGAGCAGCCTTATATGTGGGGTTGAGACTTTAGTGTGTATGGCAAGGAGGGGAAGGAAGTGTGTTAGAGGAGCCAGGGGCTACCTCGGACAGTGCTGGGAAGAGCTGCGAGACCGCACGTTACCTTAAATGACTTCATGGAAACTACGCATCCCCCTTCTCTTCCTCTCCCTTTTCCCCAAAGCAAACAAGGAGTAGTCTGATACAAAGCTGCACAAACTTCTGCTTTCTCATACAAAAATCCTCAGAAAAATGTCCCAGATTTCAGGAAAGCCCTGAGAGGGCAGGACGGGGAAGCTGTGCTGTTGGGACTGCTGCGTTGTTGAATGCCAACACAAAATAGGGAAATTCTGATCAGCTGAGCCCAGCAGCCACCAACAGACACTCAGAGGAAGGAGCAAAATCACATGAGGTGGTGGTTTCCAGGCCTTGGGATCCATAACTCCCTGGTAGGAGTTGGATGGGTAAACCACAAAGTTTTTGGATGAGAGCAGAGCACGTGGTGTGGGTACTTATCACGGGCAATCTGAAAGAGAGGGAACTCCTGCAGAAAGAGTGGCACTGACTAACATAAGCAGAAGGAGTCAGGCACGTCCAGAGCACAGAGACAGAGTGGATGTTCCTTTGGAATATAAAGCTACATGATTACTCACTTGCAACTTTTCTTCCTCTCTGCAGGTGTCATGTTCTCTTAAATCAAGATACATCCTGACTTGCTGTGGGCACTCCTCATAGGAGGAACTAGAGAGTGATGGTGAGCCCTGCTGTTTTGATGAGGGAGGAATAACAGTTGGGAACTCTGGAAAAGCTCACGGTCATGGATACACCTGGAAGGAACTGCAGTAGCAATGCACGTTGCTCGAGAGAGCATCTTCCCCCTTAACTTTCTTTTTCCTCTTCATCTCCCTTGTTCTCTCTTTCTTTCCCTCCACTTTTGTGTGCAGTGGTTCACAAACAAGCCTCAGCTTCACTAGGGGACTTCTCGGCTCCTCTCCCCTATCTCTAGCTCAGGTCATTTCATTACAAAGGTGTGTGTTCACTCCTTATTTTGTCAGATATCCCCACAGAGAAAACAAATGATAATTTCGTCAAGCATGTCATTGTGTTCTCTGTGTCATGCTTTAATATTCTTTCCTTGTACCTCTCAGTATTGTTTTTACCATTTTGGAAAATTATTTTTTATTTTCCCCATGCGCAATTTGCCAAGTCCTTGTAAGATGAACACAATAATACCTCATAAAGTTTTGACATCTCTAATAGGGTTATACATGTCTATATCACATCTCAGGGATCTCTAGTGATTAAAAAAACAAAAACAAAAACTCTAAAGGGCTGGGTTTTAGACCTTAAAATGGAATAGCTCTGAACATTTTTCTGTTTAATCATAAAGTCTTTGTGTTTTTGCTGACCCTCACTCGATCATCTTAGGGGAGAAGGATGCAGGCTTTTTTATTTCTTTTTCCTCTCTGGTATTCTGTTCTGTTTAATAATCAACTTATCGAAAGAATTGAGTTAAATGTAGTTTCTGCTGAATATGGAGAAATATTTTTCTGAAGAAGGGTGCCAGGTAGAATTACAGATATAGCCTCAAACATGAGTGGGAACTTCATTACTGGTGGATGGACAAATCTGGGGTTGGACAGACCATTGGGAAATAACGGGTAAAGAGCAAAGCCATATTAGCTTGGACTGAGCAGAATGACTGTGCTTTTTCTACCTCTGACTATTGCCAGTAAAGCATGTGACAGACTTCTTAATACAGTATGGGAGAATAATCACAATTCTAAAAAGTGTTTGTTCCCTTTCCGTTTCTGAGGAAATCGTCTGGTTTAGACAAGTCAATATGACGAGCTCCGGGGCTTAGCACCTATATATAGGAGCTGAAAACACTTCATCTTTTTACACATTAGTCAGATGATGACTCTACCTGAAGATTTAGCTGATTTCCAGGTTACTGGGCGCTGTGAAGCTGTCCGTGTTGGATTCTCTTTTAAAGTTTATGAATTGCTATTTAAGTTTAATATTTAATATAAATAGAATCACCCTATTTAACAGTGCCTAATCCTGAGCTCAGCAGGCACACCTGTTGTAGATGATAGTTGGAAAAGCGCTCACCAGCTAGGAGGGAGAGGGAAAGGTTAGTTTTGGCTACTTCAATAGGACCCAGACCCATCAGATGAGCTGTGAGCAGTTCTGTAGTAAGGACAGGACTGGAACACCTGGAGGAGACTTTTGAGGGGCCTGTTACCAAGAAAGGAGTGGGGCTTTTGCCAGAGGAACATACTGTGGGAGTAAATATTCTTTTTTTTTTTCCCCCCTATTAAAAGTACTTTTTAATAGGTCATCTGAGGGAAGATGAGTTATCAGTGTCTCCTTTGATCTTTTGAACTAAGATTCAGATCGACCTTTTCAAGAAAAATCCTTCAAGAGAGGTACTCCATAAATTAGGTGAGAAAGAAGTTTCATTCTTCGTAGTGTGGACCAGGATTTCAGAAGAAGATGAGGCTTGGGATTTTTTCTCTCTCTTCCACTGTCACTTCCCATGGAGACACTCTTTATCAGAGGAAACCAAAGCAGTTGAATATCTTGAATTTTCATACTAAAAGTCAAGTGAAGGCATTAACATATATACGTTCCCCGGCTGAGAGCGCAGAAGCAATCCCTTGCGTAGCTTGAAATAGGATAAAGGGGGAACAGTCAGACCCAGATGTGAAGCAAGATTAGACCCATGCTTGTGTTCGAGACTAAGCCAGGACTAGGACTGGAACTGGCTGGGATTTGAGTTCCCATCAGACTTCAGGTGTATGTAAACTGCAGCTGGAAAACAGCTGTTTGCCTGCTTTCAGCCTAACAGTAGGTTGGTTTGACTGTATGATAAAGACGCAAAGCCTTTATAAAGGCTAGTAGAAATAATTCCTTCTTTAAAAAATGGGAACACTGAGGCCCAGCAAGACTACACTGAGAGTGTAGGGGCACAAGGGTGTCAGTGGCTGAACTGAAACCATAACCCAGCCAGATCCTTGGGGCTGTGCTGCCCCTTTCCTCAGCTCAGCATCCACAGTCCTTATTCTGGCTGTCTGTAACTGCCCTGTGTTAGGTATCATGGAGGGACCAATGCTTTCCTCTCAAACCAGAAGCAGAGTGCAGCTTACCAGCCCTGACTAGGACATGGGGGGAAATCTTCCTGCGGGACTGTTGGTTGACTGTTGGTCAAGGGCATGGGGTGGGTTGTAATGAAGCAGTAAACCTGTAACTGTTGAATTTGGTTTTCTCTCAAGGCATTGGGTTCCTCCTAATGTCCAAGTTCATCTTAATGCAAAAGCCATAGTTACAATAAACACAGTCTTAAAACAAACAAACAAACAAACCCAAAATAAGCTGTTTAAAAAAAAAAAAAAAAAAAAGCACTACAGTAGGAAGCATCTTTTAGTCTTCTCCGTGTTATTCTCACTGATATTTCAGATGTGTCTGGCATACATGTCTAAAGCACAAGGGAGGTGCAGATGCTGTGTGGCAAACCTGTGTCTCCAGCAGGCCCCTGCAATGGTCACTGCTGCTGGAGGCACCCGGCCTCTTGGGTGGGCTCTGCCTGCAGAGACAGGAGCAGGGTGAAGACAAGTGGCTGCCAAAGGAAGCAGAGGATCTTCCCTTTTCCAGCAGTCAGCAGCATAGCCCCAGCATCAGGAAGGAAAGGGCAGGACTAAAGCATGGTTCTGTTGCTGCTGCTCCTTTGCACCACTAATTCACTGGGCTGTGAGATCTAATTCTAGGGTAGTTGTGCAACTGCGAGAAGTTGCACTGAGTGAATAGATTTTTGAATGTGGAGCTTATTCATTTTAGGAAGAACTTTTGTGCAAGAGCAGGTACTTACTGGCTTTAGTTAGACCTATAAATTCATTGGGAAAAGCATTTGCTCAGGTTATTCACACCTATGTTCCTAGATGAAATGAGGCAGTGCAAAATAAATACCTTAAAATATAACCATTCTGTCTAGAACCATAATATGAGACTGGAGATAATGGTTTTGGAGGCAGTTTTAGCCCTTGCTTAATTCACTGTGATGAGCTTGACAACAATGCTTGGCTTATGTAATGTTCTTCCTCTCATTTTCTGCCCAGTAACTCTTACTTTGCTGATGCCCCCATGTCCTTTCAGACTGAGGTTAAAGCCTCCCATAAAAGGTGTTGCCAAGTTTCTTGGCTGCTTAGCCTGAGATGCTAGCACTCAGTGCTCCTTTTACAGAGATGACAAGTACCTGTGTCTGCTCCATGCTCAGTATTTGAGAATATCAAGCATTATTAGTCATTCAAAACAAGAAAAATTAGGAACTGCCATCAGGCTCCTGGTCTCAATGTCTGAATGCCAAGAATCACACAGAACATGAGTGAGAAAGAGCTGGGGCTAGAAGCAAGCAGCTTTCCCAGCTGTAATCACACCACACTTCTCTCTTCCTTTGAAAGAGCAACAGTGGACTCAGTTGGAGCCATGTTACACTTTGCATGGTGAAAGTACAAATTCCAAAGATTAAGACAAAGCAGGAATATTCAGCTTTTGAATTCACTTTTTATCTTTTTAGCAGCACAGATGGACTTGAAACTGGTGTAGTATGGGGGACAGAGGATAGCTAGTTTGAGAGCAAAAGGAGCAAAAATAGCTGGGTGGAGGGTGTAACAGCCTTAGCATGCAAGCAGAGATAATCACGTTAAGGCCTGACTAGGTGGTGGATCTGTTCTGATGTGGACTCATAATTGGGCTTATACAAAACCCCTTTGAAGGCAGCAGGGCTCATAGGTATAGGAATTTTGCTCGACTAAATCAGACTGCAGGATCACAGCTTTTCCTTGGATAACTCTGGACTCATGCCAGCCGGACTGCTGGACCTGTTTGCAGGAGCGCTAGGCAGAAGGCAAAGGAGCTTTTGTGGACATAGAAATTATCAAGCCCAAGTCAGGTGTAGGAAGTACCCACAACTGGACAGAGGGATTCAGACAGGTGCGTAAGCATTATTCAGATCTTTAATGTTACAATCTGACATTGATATCTGCTCAGTTAATAAAGCCAAATCACCCAGTGGTTTAATGCAAACACAGCACTGACAGTTTTGGATGCAAGTCACCAGACTATATTGAGTGACTGCTTCACGTAGTACCTTTGTCTGAGATAAGTGCCTTTTAATTATACATGATCTGTACATAATTAATTATACATGATCTATACATGAAGCCATGTTCTGAAGAAAACTCAAATCCGTTGAATGTCACTATTGGCAGAGTTAAATCTGGACTCCAGATAAAGAGATATGAGATAGAGGAAGAGAGGTTGTGGCTGAAAGAAGACACTGGGCTGAAAGAAATAGGTACGGGTTGGTATATGAGGAAGCTAGATACCAGCCCGGAAGCTTTGTATCAAATACAGGCAGGGTACAGGTGGTATGGACATACTGGTGGTATGGACTACTGTGTTCAGCGATGCAACAGGGCTAAGCTAAAAGGAAGAGATACAAGGAAAGAGATAAAACAGCCAATAAACCTGATCTCACGTATGGCAGATAATAAGATGCTGGACTGAAAGGGTAGTTGGGGAGGGCGGAATGGAAGGAACCAGGGGATCACACTAGTAAACTGTTTACTTGTGTGAGCAGAAGGTTGGATGATGGACTTTACGGTCCATTTGCTTTTTCAATTGTGGTAGCTGGTACCTCACATTTGAGCCAGTCCGTCCCTTGAGTTATTATCCCTGCTGCTCTATGAACTGAATATTTGCACGGCTAAAAAAAATCTATCATAACTGCCCGACTTTGTTTGGATATCGGTACCTGGGGTTTTAAATTCAGTGAGCCCAAATTTAATCTCCAGCTTGAGTTGACGCTTCTTCCCCAGCTTTGTATCTGGCATTGGAACCCTACAGGAGCCAAGCAGGTCCAGCCCTTCCTCATCCACATACTGAGCATCCTGCTTTTCTGTGTAATAGAAAGAAAAGCATGCACTTCTCTGGTCTGATTCCACTGAATGTAAAGTATAGTGGGCAACTTCATTTATATTCACTGACTCCTCAATTCCCCACCACTTTCTTGAAGAGATCATCACAGTGAACATAGTCACTACATTTGGAGACTCTCTATTTACATAAATTATGGATATGGGATCAAATTTCTGAGTTACTGCTATGCCATATGTCTGAGCACTGATTCTTGAGGCAACAATCTGTGGACTGACTCCAAATAAAACAGCCCCTTTTGCAATGGCTGCTTGGGTCTCTATTGGACAAAGGATATGATACTTCTGCTCTTTATAGCAGAAATGACTTTGTCCCTTTGTTTGTGAAAGTGAGAAAATGCCTGACACTTGCAGTAGTTTCCTGTGCTCCTGTGAACCTGAGTCGTCTTCTCCCTTCTGCTGCCGCTTGTCTGGGCAAACATTTTCTGCAGCTATAGACACATGGATAAAACTGAGCTTTCTTCTGACAGCAAAGCTTGGATGTATGAAGCATCATGTACGGGCCCTGACGCTGAAGAGGTGACTTCAGAAGGAGATGACAGGTGTGTTGCATGCGGAGGGCTTCTCTGGCTAACTGGAGGAAGTTTCACCTTAGAGCCCACCTTGCGGAGACATCGGTCTGAAAATCCCTACAGCGTTCCTTGGTGGTTGCAACGAGAGACTGAAACATTTCCTGACTGTGACCTATTTCAGCAAAAGCTGCGTTTCCTGCTTCCTACCCGGTGGAGCTCTGTGCTGGAGGCACAGGGCCGGTCAGCGTCCTGTGATCAAACGCAGCTCCAAAGGGCGATGCACCTCTTAAATGGCTGTGAGGGGAGGAGAGATTGGAAAGAAGAGTTTAAGCAGTGTAACAGATCCTAGGCAGCGGGACTCTGGGGGAAAGATCTCTGAGCACCTTCGCTTTGAGGGGAAAGCTTGACGTAATCGAGGTTTTATACTGAATTGTTGAGCTCAGCAAGTAAACTGTGTCCTCAGCAAAAGACTGGAGATGAAGTGATGTGGCTGAAAACTAGTAAACTAGTTAAAACTGGTCAATCCTTGTAAACACCACCATCACCTATGCCAGTGGGAGTGCAAGGGAGAAGCGCTGGGAGAGAGGGGCAGGACGGCCTCTTGCAGCAGCCATGCAGACTTGACTCCCCATGAACTGACTGTGAAGCCTCGTGCTTAGGCTTTCTCTAAAGAAATGAAAATTACCTTCTGGACACACAGCTTTATTCTTCTCTGTGAAAAGAGAACATACCTTACGGAGGTGATTTCAGCAAAACAGCCCCCTGCATTTATCGTTTCCCGATCCCGTTTCACGCTCTACAGTTCTGGGCTGAGTTTGTTTTCTAGGAGTTCTGCCTGTATCCCGCCCCCTTCATCCAGCCCGAACAACTGCTCAAATCTTCTGCCTTTTTCCAGCCAGCCCTCACCTGCACTGTCTTCTGAGCTGTGCCAGGCATCACCTGGGAGAGTGCTAGTTTGCAGGTGCCAAAACTGTGCCCGGGAGCGTGCTTGGCCACTGTGTGCCCTGCAGCCTCTGTTCTGGTTTGCTTTATTCACTAGCATAGAGGCAGCTTTGGAGCCTCTGCTCACAGGGCTGTCTTGTAGAAAGCAGCTATGAGGGTTTCTTCCTTCACTGTACAAATTCCCTTTTCTTTTTTCCTGCGGAAGAACAGCTGGCAGCCAGTGGCAACAAGCAGTCTGTGGAGGCAAGAGCAAGGTTTCATACCTGAAGACCCCATGTGCTGACCAGGCAGAAGGGCCTAAGGAGGTGGAAAAAGAAATGGGGTGAGCCTGGTCTGGTCACCAGAAATTACACTGCCTGGGATTTTCCTGTGGGCCAAAACGTTTTTCATTTTTTGGAGTGTTTCAACAGATAATGTGATCTTTAATAGGGAGAATGTGTACAAAAGAGGGAAAAACTGTAAATGTTTCTGGGACTGACACTGAATCGTATTCAAACCATTGTGAGAACTGCCCTCTCATGAGCTAGGCAAGCATCGAGAGAAGATATAGTGGCAGGGACTCTTGTGAGAGGGAGGGAAGGAGTTAATCAGGAGGAAGGGAAAATAAATGATAGATAGCCTAAGGGATGGCATCTAGGGGATAAAATGCAAAATTAAGTCATCCTCAGTGACTAAAGACAGGGATGAATAAACTTCCAATGTTACAGTTAGATTTCCAAACCTTACCTGAACTCTGCAGAGCTCTGTGGAGAAGAGACTTTCCTGCTGGGATTTCAGTGAAGACAGGCTGTTTCTGTGGTATTGTAAGGCTTCTGGTCATCCCTGGCATGTGTGTAAGGGCCTGAAGGGTGTGTGGGTTTTCTGGTGCTCACTCATGGCCTTTTTCAAACCTTTGGAGCTTTATTCAGGAGTGGTTCAAGTTTGAGACTTGGGTTGATGTAAGACAAAGGTTCCCCAACATTAGACCTCAACAGGGATAATAAGCAAGTTAGTCACCTTTGTCCCTGAGTTTCCTTGCCTCATTACAGAAGGCTGGTATAAAGCCAATCTAGATCCAGATTATACCTCCCAAATTCAGGTCCCGGTTCTCGGCCTGCCAGGTCTGCCTGCTTGACACAGATCATTTTCTCTCATCTCTTGCCAGAGTACAGCACCTGGTCATTGCGAGTGGAAGGAGACCAGTGACCCTGAGGCTCTGCACTGCCAGAGACAGCAGAACTGCTAGGAGTGAGCGTTGTGTTTTTCTGAATTGGCTCTTCTCAGAAGTGTCCTTTCACCCACAGCCAGTCATCTTCCTCCAACACGCATAATACATCTACCACTTCCACGTTTAGACAGACTCTGCACACCGTATTTCCATGTGCAGGAATGAAGGTAGTCTAACCGACAAAGCAGAGATTTAAGGGGAAAACTCACAAGATCAGAATGTATATGTAAGATGGTCTAGCTTGCTCTGCAAGGAGGGGAAGAAAACATGGGAGAAGAGGCCTCCTTTATGTTAGGATTGCATGTACTCGCTCTGAGATCTGCAATACCGAAGAAAACACAACCTCTAAAGCCCCCCGGTGAATGATAAAAAGCAACAAATCCCAGTGCTCACATGGCGTGAGTATGCACCGGACAGACCACTAAGGTCATCATGTAGAAAGGGCTCTTTTTTTTTAAGCTCTAGCAGCATCACCTGAAGAGCAGGCACTGGAGACAGGAGAATTTCAGCCACTGGGAGAACAGGAACCCAAAATTACCCAGGCATCTATGGAGAAAGGACTCCAAGAGGATAGAAACTCCCTGGTTTTGGGATGTTTGGTGGTAATGTTTTGACGTTAAAGATGGAGGGAACAACTAGAGAAAAGACTAGGTCAGAGTCTAACCAGTGGAAAATCACTAGCAGGGAAGGTGCTTTTGAATCTTCTTCTTGTCCTAGAATCCAAGCGCTCCTGTCTAAAGCCCTGAGCATGCACAAGCGCTCTGAGAACATGAATGACTGTTGGCGTTTGTCTGCAGCGCTGCAGAGGTGCGACATGCTCAGGCTACAGGAGTGGGAAAAATTCAGGAGCTCCACAGTCCCCCGTTTGACATATAACAATTGGCAAGAGGATGATTAAGGTTTGTTCATGTCTATTTTCTAGAGCTGAGTTTTATCAAATCAGTGCGCCGTAGCCAGCAGAGCAGGCTTTGAGTGTTTAGTACTTCTCTATCAGACAGGGCTGGGTACTAAATGATGATGTGTTATTTCCCGGTCCAGCAGGGCCTGTGTAATGCTGTAAAGACCAAACTGACAAGTGACCTGCTTCCTTCTGCCTTTCAGAAAAGCACATTAAAATCCCAGTCCCATATCTTACCCATACTAGGTACTAGCTGGTAGAGTGGGGAAACAGCTCAGTTTCCTTACGGTTAATGCTTTAAGTACTAGGTGGGAGAGCCTCTTCTGATATCTGACTCACTGGGTCTGATGTTGGAGGCAGATCTAAAGGGAAATATCAAAGTGGTACGCTTTAAATCAAAATTTTAAGGACAAGATTGCGGAAGAGGCTATTATTAGTATTGATTACAATGACAAGGCCCCACAGATGCTAAAGAGTGTTTGAGGTTCATCACGCAGACAGCTCATTGAAACACTTTCTTTCCCAGGTATTCAAGATGTATTTCAGTCAATTATGGGACCTACAAAGTACTCTAATGCATATGTGGTTTCAGTGTGTGCTTTCCACACCATGTTTCTAGTATCACTGTGATTGCTGCTGTGATCGGCTGTTGTCTTTGCATCGCAGGAGCTGTTTGATGCCTGTGAGATGGATTTACAGGGGAGAATGAATAAAGTATTTGAAGTCCTTGAGATTCCAGCTTCGAATGACACTAGGATGAAGAGCAAACAAGTACTTAATGTCTCGTTGCAGTTGGGCCCAGGCCAACTGGGATAACTGGGCCGTCTGTGTCTGTTATCCTTTTAGAGCTTTGTTTCTGCTAGGGACATTGCCCAGAGCATACTGGCAAATACAGGGGGATAACTTACAAACTGAGAGAAAAAGGGGAGTGGAAAGGTGAGCTTCAGCATGGTTTTCTGTGAGGTTAGGCGAAAGCTGGTGCAGTCCAGGACAGAGCTAGGGTCTGTGATCAGTAGTAGTTTAACCCAGGCAGCAGGCAACATTTTCCGTCCTGTGATGCACAGACATATTGCTGCATGTCTGAGTCATCTGGCTGGCTGGGGCACACATACAAATGCAAAAAGCACTTCCCAGGCCTGTGTTCCTATTATGGGACCTTCCTCCAAAACTTGAAACTAGAAGCTTTCCATAGCTCACTGGTGCATTCAGGGAAACAAAATTTCCCAGTGCTCAGGGACTGTACTGCTGGCCATGTCACACGCTAACGGTCTGTTTTGTGCTGTGCTTAGTTTGTAGGGGCTGACACAACAGATGAGGGACAGCTTAAAATAAACCTATTCCCAAAACAACCTAAAGTTTTACAGCGCAGAAGAAGGGCTGACATGTCTGCAGCTTGGTATAAAACAGGAGAGGCCTCTCTTCTGCTTAGGATTGTTTTCCACTTGTAGAGAGGATTTTCCAGCTCATATACTCTCACAGGCACGCACAGAGGTACGTGTATCCTTGTATCTCCCCAGAGCTGCACCTGGGCAGATCCCCCTCCAGCTGAGAAGCTCACCCAGCTCTTCCCATGGCTCCATGTCACAGCGTTCCCCCCATCCGCTGGAGGACAGTGTGTGACCAGGAGAGCTGGCTTGGAGGTGAGCTGCATGGGGAGACACCAGAGCAGCTGTCTGATTTAGACAAGAGCCCTAGCAAGCATCTGGCAGCTTGCTGTCAGGGAACAGTGAGCATGAGGCTGCTCCTCAAGGACATGGGACCTGGGGACAGCAGGACAAGCAGGGCAGCGCTCTCACCAGCAAGAGCACACCCCCACAGCACCTGAGCAAGGTGAGCCGAGCAGGCCAGGTGATGGTCATCTGCGTCAGCCACAGCCCGATGATCGCCAGGCAAGCCCACAGCGATGAGGCAGGTCGAGGTCAAGCCGGGAAGTTAATCCATTGGTTGGGGTCAGCAAGGTACAGGTCTGGGCGCCGGCATCCCGACAGCATAGCTCAGGCAAGCACCCAGGCAATCCTGAGCTTAAACCAGCTCCTGAGTCGAGAGGCAGAGGGTGCGTGGACGGAGGCACCAGACGCAGCTTCTAGCACCTCCTTCTCACAGCACTCTTCTGCCAGCTTAGCTGTTTTTGCAGTGATCTGATGCAAGGTTACATGGCTATGGCATATCAGAGCTGACTTTGAGCACAGGTAGCCAAATGTCTGGGGTGGGGGGAAGGTTGCAGAGACTGTTGGTGCGTTCAGGACCATGATACTTGCTGTCCAAGTGGGCTATAATCTAGTTTTTTTTCCACTCATATCCTGGTAAAGCTTCCAAAGAGCAGCTTCATACACTTGCAGCTTCCTGGGCCTTTCCAAAAGCTCAGGCTTGTCAAGCTCTTTGCAGGCCTCTGTTGGATATGAGGAGATACAGACAGCTGCTGGGCACTGGAATGGTCCAGAAGGCAAGACTCAGTAAATAAAAGAGCTTTTAAAGTGACTCTGGGACCCCTGTCTGTCCCACTCAAACAGCATCAGCAGCTTTGACAGATGAAATTAATGCTTAGTTCATGTGGAGGAGCTGCACAGAATCAGAGTAGTTCATCAAAGCAACATTGCAAAGCCTGTAAAACTGTTTTTACGTGATTTTTTTTTTTCAGCTCACTGACATTGATCAAAAAAAATGACACTCAAAGACACTTTATAATGGGGTGCTGCAAAGTTTATTGTTTGCTGCGTCTTCAGGACTCACCCATTAAAGCTGAGTGGTACTTAGAGGAACGTTCAGAAAAACATTTAGAGCAGGTGGACAAGAAAGGCTTGGAGCACTGCGGGAAAAAAGTAGCGCTTCTGTGGCCTGTTCTGAAAAGTGGGGCACAAGTCATTAGGAAAGGTGTCATCTATGATAAAAAGCAACATGACTTTGGAGTCAAGTTACTTATATGACCATTGGGAGATGAGTCAGCTGCTGTGCAATATGCTGCTTTTCTTTCTCCCATGAACTGCCTGTTTTCCAGACCTAGTAAGTTAGACACTGCTGGCTGGGGACACCTTGGACACATTGTTATTTACAAAGAAAGTATTAAAAATTGAAGATGTTTGCCTAGGCAGCAGGCAAGTTACATGTTATGTAACTTTTGTTCCTCACTGTCTCTAAGCAGCATTTGTATGGAAAAAGAGTCTGTGCTTCTAGCCTGCCTTAGGCGTTCTTCACAGATACTTGTGACGTTGCGGGCTAATTTTAGACAGACAGCATTGGGGATCTCGCCCATCCTGTGGAGCACCTACCTCCCTACTAGCAGCATGTGGGCTCCTACTCTGAGGAGCTCTGAATTGCGCCTTAGCAGGACCCCTACCAGTGGTGGCACCACTACTCTCCGCTGTGTCTGCAGCAGGGGCACAAACTGCAGGCTCATATTCTGCTAATGAGCGAGCAGTGAGCACGAAGATGGCCTGTTCACAGAAATCCTGTTCACTTCTGTTAAGAAGCAAGACTCCTGCTTGGATAAAAATGCACTGAGTTGAGAAAGGGGACAAGGAATTAAAAGACAAGGAAACCTGAGCTCACAAAGGCTACAGACTCTCGTAGGACACCGTGTAGGTGTACGTACGCAGAGACAGACACTGAAGCCCGCTCTTACACACCAAAAGGCCACTCACTGGTGCCTGCTAGTCTGCCTACTAGTACTCCCATGTCTGTACAATTTACTGCACCGTAGTCCTACACCCACCGCAGCTCTTGATCAAAGCACTCTAGAAACTCTATTTTGCAGCGGAGCAGGGGATGCAGAGCGGCAAATGCATGCTTACGTGCTTGCGTGACAAAACTCCTTTTAGTGAGAAACTTGAAATTCACCAAATAAAAACAGTTGGAAAGCCTGCTGCTTGCCCACTGAGGCTTTTGCTTGCTAGTCCAGCAAGTTCCAGTGGCTTCCTGGGTTGCACAAAGTCTCTGTCATTTACTCTAGGGCTCCAGAAAGAAAACTTTCTTCCTGTGCAGCTCTCTGTAGCAGGCAAATTCCTTGGTACCTCTCAGAGATCCTCCGTTTTGTGAGCATGGTGCAGGTTGTTGACCTCCGCAACACGATCTGGGAACCAGGGGTGTTCAAGAAACCTGGCTTTCAGAAAACCAGAGTACTCTGAAGAACCGATTGTAAAAGACCTTAACTGGAAATATTTATTACAGAATAGAGCAGGTGAATGAAAATTACATATGCATTATATTTCCTATAAGCTTACCAAGAAGAAAGAACCACAATAGTAAGGTTTTCATACTTTTTAAGGTGTTGCAGACTAAGGTGGACAGCCCATAAACACTTTCCTCTTGTCCAAGCTTTAGAAGATAAATCACAGGGAAGCTGTCCTGTACCAGAAAGTGAGACCTTCAGCATGACCCTGAGCCTAATGCCACATGATTATAAAGGTGCAGCAGTACAGATATGTCAAGCTGCTATGCTCCATTTGTTACCTGCTTGGCAATTTAGTTAGCCTGCTTTTTAAGACCCTGTGTCTCCCTGGGTCAGTCTGGCCCTGTTCTGCGGGTTAACATTACCGCTGAAGTTCATTGCTGCTTCAGTTTCTCACCTATGGTCCTTTCCTTTGATTATTCTTTTCTTGACATCTTTTTTTTTTTTTTGGGGGGGGAGGGGAGGCTTTAGGCTAAAGCACTCAAGTTACAAAGCTTTATACTTCAAAGGCCAATTCAAAAGGGCTGCTAGCACTGCTGCACTCCTCCTAGCATGCTTTGCACACGCTTCCTAGTCTCCCTTAGCAGCAGGAGCAGTCTTTATGCTCTGCTTGTACAGCACCTAGCAGAACCTAGCAGACTTGGGCTCTGAGGCACTGCTGAAATATCTTCTCCCCGTTCCACGTGGCACAGCTGGTCTTGAAGGCACAGGGATTTCCCCCTCTCTGCAAAACATTTCATTTGGCCCAGAAGTGCAGTAGGCAGGACCCAATGAAAGAGCTGCTTCCTTCCTGCCCAGCTACCTGACTTTTAGCCATTCGCAAAACGCCAGGTATTTCATTAGCTAGGAGCAAAGGTCTTCTGATTGCCACGACATGTCTCTGTGCATGACATTTCCCTATTTCCAGTCCCTCATATCTCCTGGTGCAAAGGACAACATCTAGCCTGTGATTCAAAATGAGCTCTTTCCCTGATTCTTGACATTTGAGAGTGAAATTTCAACTGGGCTGAGCATCCAGTGTACCAACCAGTGTGGTGAGTTAGGCTACACATTTGGTGTGGCTTGCATTCCTTAAATTAGTCCTACCAGCAAAGCAAGGTGCTGAATTTGGGTTTCAAATACATTCCGGCTAAGTCTAAGCGCTTTGGAACAATCAACAAAACTCTGTTGTCCTAGAAAGGTCACTGGGGGAAAGGCAATGCAAGTTGTCGCTGTTGCTGCTCCGTCCTGAGTTAGTGTACAGCCTCTGAACAAGAATGTCAGCATACTCCCTGAAGAGGAACAAGGTGAGCCACACAAATATCCCCCCCCCCTTCTCCCATTTTGTAGTGGGATGCAGTTACGAAATATCCCACTGTGGTCTTCCCTTCCTTCTCTGGCTCTACGCCATTGTTAAGAGGCTTGCAGAAAAATGCCACTGCAACCTGGAGGGAAACATAGTCCTCCCCCTAGCTTCTTCCACCTCTTAGGCACAAGCAGCTTTTTTGATGGCCTGATTGAGAAGTCTGTTCTATTCCCCAGCATCTCCTCCCCTCCCTTTTGCCTTTTGTGTGTCAACACAACCATGTGAGAGCCTCCCTCTCCCTTGGTCTCATTTGCTAGCTAGACCAAGCTAAGACAGTTTTGATCTAGACTTTTTCCAATTTTCAGTGGAGGCCCTGGGACCCTTTCCCTGCTCATAGGCTCTGCATCTAGGCTGGTGGGAAGCCAGTCAACCCATATCTGTCCGCCTTACATCTCACAGATGGATGGCAAAGGGTAAGAGTTAGAGTTTGCTCATCTCCTGCCAGAGGCATTGTCTTCTGCAGCACAAGAGCTCTGGATAGATGAATTCACACAGCCAGGTGGGTTAGCTCCTCAGCCTGGCATGAGGAAAGATTTCCTCTGCGCTATGCTATTATCCTACCAGCAATGCAGTGTTATCACCTGGGGCTGAGGCACAATGGCATGTTCTTCAGCACCATAGGATGCAGCTGGTTGCTATCTCAAGCTATCAGCCTTTGGTGGAAGATCTGTCTGTCTGCTCCCACCAAAAGACCCAGCCTAGGTGTTCTCTTCCTTTCTGCTCTCCCCACTGTCCTGAGAGGGAGAAAGAGCCTGTTCCCAGGGGAGTTTTAAAATACCACTCACATCCTGGTAGAGGCGTTACCAGAAACATAAGCAGCCACTCAGTGCTCCACTTGTCTAAGAAAACAGTTTGCTAGTATCCTAATTGAAGTGAACTAGCATTAACCAAAAGGGTAAAGGGTAGACCGTACCACTGAAAGTTGAATAATAATATACATAACGCAGCAGACTGAGGCTTCCCCCAACCTTTTTGGGGTACTCGTGAGGGCTCTCTCTTCAGGCTACTGTACGGACCTGGTCATGCACGTTACATGTTAGCAAAGCGCAAGGCCAACTGGACCGGGTAAATTGAAACCATCCTGTGTTTGGCCTCTCTTGCCTCTCCTGCACAAGTCTGTAACTGCTCTGACTCAGAGAATCGCTGAGCCTGCTCTTTACCTCCCACACTCTGCAGCAGCAACGTAACTCCCTGTGACCTTCCATAACTCCAGCGACCCTCAGTGCTCCTGGTGAACTGATCTTGCTTTGCACAGGCTAAGAAATTTGGAAGGCACACAGCCCACGTCTGACGTCTCATAATCTTGTGCAGAGCTGCCATCTATTGCTCCATAACACAAAGAGCCCTAGTTTCTGGAGGACGGAATATTTTCCATCAGAGGAAAAGTATGCCAGTAGTTATACTCCACAGATGTCTGCTTAGCTGTTCACTGGGGTTTGACCTTTCCTATCTCTGCGCAGCTCTCATTTATTTCACGCATGTGGGAAGCTCTGGTGACAGAACAGACCGGTCAGTGAGCCACAGCATCTATTCAGATGCATTGGAGATGCTTGCAGAGCCTTGTCAGGCTGAACACATTCAAACCAAAATCAAGTGGCGATCAGCTTGACGTTCTGGAGCACAAGGGGCAGGGTCACAATAAACTCTGCAGAAGAGAGCCGAGGTCAGATAAGTTGCCTCACGTGGGCTTTTCCATAAGTCCAGACACCTGGGTATCTCCTCCATTATTCGCAGTACTGAAGGACTGACTTCTGATGGCCTGACAGCCCTGCAGGTGTGTGTGTGCGAGGTGGCGTAAAGCTGCCCTCGGATGTCACTCACAGTTTCTCTCTCATGTTCTGGACCTTGACGCAACTCACTGGTTAAACCAGAAATGCCTCGAGTACTCGATATGATACCAGTGAGGGCAGGCTGAAGGAAGCGCGCACTGCGAGAGCAGCGAACCCTTGGATCCGTCTCTTGTCACTCAGCCTCTTCCTCCCTGACAGCTGCAAAGGACCAGAGTTCATGGGCTCAGGCATCTGGAGAGAGGAAGCAAAAGGAGGTGCTTGTGGCTCTGAGCGAGCCCTCCTGCCCTGGTTTTCCTGGCAGCAGGCAAAAACAGTCCCCGCCCAAAGAAGGAAGGTTCATGGGTTGTAGTACGAAATGGCATTTCCTCCTCTGACAGAGCCTGTCTGTGATTTCTTACTGCTGCACCTTGTTCTGCCCAAAGCCTGCTGAAACTGGCTCTTTCGCTTTCCTTTAGCTGAACTTTCTGAAGAAGGGACAGCCAAGGATGAAACATCAATATTTTCTCATCGGAGACTTTCCACAGCTGAGGATATTTGCATTTGGGGTCAGATTAAGTTTCATTAATTAGCCCATGTAAAGTCCCTGAGCCACAAAGACAGGTGCTGCTTCCTGTGGCTCCTCACTGATAGCTGCAGAGAGAGCAGGGTGGGGGGACAGAGGACCCGCTCAGTGGCGGCAGCAAGCCCAGAAGACAAGAAAGCAGTGGGGCTGGCACCCAGGAGGCTCAGCTCTCGGAAGAAGGAGCAAGCCAGCGTTCATCCAGTGGACTCCGTTTAGTAGAGCATTAGAAATCCCTGGTCAGTGCTGCTAGTAGTGCTCTTAGGGTCTTGGGCTTTTTGGTGTAAAAAGTTATTTTAGTGATAATGAAACCTAGGGGTCCTGTAAGACAAACTTCCTCTGGTGGTGATGGCGGGGTCCCAGAGCAAATACTTTGTCAGATGCAGCAGAAACTGCAGCCCCCACCACTGTGCCTCCCTTCAGAGGGTGCGAGCCTGGCCCCAGCACCAGCCACCAGCACCAGCCTCCCTGCAGACACCGGGAAGGTCCCGCGACACAGCGCGGTTGTGTGGCTTTCCCTACCGACGTGTCCCCGGGGGGCACAGCACAGGGCATGGGGGGCACCTGCCTGCCTCTGCCAGCTGCTGGGGAGGGATGCCAGGGAAGGTGCTGGTGGCATGGAAAAACAAAGCTCTGTGCTCACCGTTATATCAAAAAATACCTTACAATTAATTAGATCTCTGAAGTGTAATGCCTTATCCCAGGCTGGAGTCTCTTTTCTAACATTTGAGCGACGCATCGGCAGTGGCACTGCCAGGGTTTGATCACAGGACAAACACATTAACCCCACGAGCTGTTTGATGCCTGGGAGGTCTCCGGAAAGCTAACATTTAGCAAGAAGCGTGCACCTACCTCCTCTAGTGGTGCAGGACACGAAAACTCCCATGTAGAGAACCCAGGATCCACACCCAGGATCCGACAGTCTGCCTTTAAAACGGCAACTCCCATTTCTAATCTAAAGAGAAAGCAACAGCAACAAAGCAGATCCTGTTCTATTCTGTAATATGTCCAATACAAATAACAGAAGTATTCCAGTGAAGAAATTAGAAGGAGCAAAAATGACTTCTACAATTTTTTTTTTTTAAATTCCAAATCAACCCCAGATTTGGTCACTTTTTTTTCCTGTTTTTTTTTTTTTAGTAAAAATTGTTCCCACTAGGAAATATGCATCTTTCTTAATGAATACAACATCAAAAATCTCAGTTTATAGATGTGAACAAGCAATAAAACTCAAACAAAACCTACATTAATGCACGTTTTAATATAACATTCCAAAAAGCTGATGCCTCGATGGCTTACATCTGAAAAAAAACAAAGTAAAAAGAATATGTAAGAGGTCAGGGAATTGTTATTGTAATTACTAGGATCCTACTTCAGTGTGCAAAACCTGACACAGAAAAATTACCCCAACAGCAGCTAATTCCCTCTTGAGTTTAATTACAAGATCGTTTAATCAATTTCATACAAAGTGTTTCTGTGTCAAGGTAATAATTCTGATGATAGTATTACTGCCATCAAGGGGGAACTTACTGCCTTCATAGTAAATTGTTAATAGTTTTGTTATAATTAATAGAGAAGAATTAAGGTTTCTAACAGCCTAGATAGTTAGACGCTCTCCTAATTGCTGTTGGCTAGAAAGGTTGTTTGACTTCTGCCGCACCAGGCATCCGGGAGTTTGTCTGCTGAAAAGCGAGGAAGCACATCTAACACTACGGTCACTGTGACGAATGCGCTTCAGCTGGACTAAGAAATTATTTGCTCTTGCTCCCTGGCAATTTATCAGCCGCGTCACTGTGCCTTTAGCTGCTTCATATGCTGCTGTAAGATTCAGTGCAGGTAACATAACCGAGATGCTGTGCCACGCACTACCCCCAAGGTATTGTGACGCCCTTCGTATAATTTCCTAACAAATATTTAGAAAAAGGAGCTTAGAGATGAGACAGGGAGATGGTCTCATCTGCTCTGACTTCTGCACCCTGGCTCTCAGCCGCCTGCTGCTCAGGTAGACGCCTTCAAGGAGTCTGCTTTTTCAAAGGCTCCAGGGCAGGCCTGAAAATTACCCAGCACATTTTTACAACGGTCCTCTGGTAGAAGCAGCATGAGCTCTCCCAGGGCACAGGGACGTCTCTCAGGTGCTGCTTGCACCTTCCTCCCCCTCAGTCGCGAGAAGGGAAGCAGCACCCTGGGCCCTTCCCTCAGCAAACACCTAAGCAAGCAACCGGGAGAGACCTGTGAAAGCTGAGCCGCAGCTTCCCTTGTCTGACAGCCAGAGTAACACAATCATAAACCCAGGGAATGGGAGAGCCTGAGGTTTAAACTCTCATGAAACAGCAAAACTAATTCCCACTAACCAGCATCCCACAGAGACTCTAACACAGGAAACGCAGGTGCCTGTAGAGGGAAGGGAGGCGGGGGAATGCCCGTGGTGCTGAGCCAACGTGTCCAAACTGTCCCTCAGACAACTCCTGCGCACCAGCTCTGAACACCCAGGTGGTCGCAAGTCTCAGGCTGGACAGGACCATTTCAGAAAGCTGGGCCCTGACCCAGCATTTGAACACATAGGGTGATATTTTTTTTCCTTCCGTTTTTGTGAGGCTAAAGGATTTTCCTTCCTCAGCTGAGATCCTGGGGACTAACCCATTCCCAGCACCCTGGAGGCAGGAGAAACCAGGCAGCCCTGTCCCAGGTTCAGCCTCAAGTCCTGCATGGGATTAGTGTGAACCAGTATTGGGAACAGCCCTTCCTCCCTCCCACTCCCTCCACGGGTTTGGAGGAGGAGGAGGAGGAAGGAGCCAGCATCCTGCAGATGTAGGAGCCCTGCAGGGGCTTGAATACACCTGTACCTCTCTGTTCTGGGGACCTGTCTGGTGCCTGTGTGACAAAACTGGTGAGAAAATAAGAATCACCTGCAATGCTGTCACACTGCTTATCAGTTTAAGGCATAGCCTCATGATTGCAGAAAAGGGGACACTGATGTGTTTGTGAGTACCAGAGAAGTAATAAGGACAGTACAGCCAGCAGACCCTAGATGAGTTATTAGACCTGGAATTGGGATGATAATTCCAAACGTTGCGCAAGCTGCAACGTTCCCATTTTAATATGCTCTGTAGCCAAAAGCTAAGACGTGCAACCAGCTTAAAAGAGCTCCAGTGGGAAATGGCTGAATTTTTAACAGCAATGTGTAACTTCCCACTTAAAACATCCTTGGTATCTAAATGTGATGCCAGTCTTCCAATAAAGGCTCCAGGGGAGACCTGGCGACCTCCAGGGCTGCAAGCCCAGAGGCTGCACTGACCAGATGAGTAGGCTCTGAAAAGAAAGGAGAGAATCAGTGGGCTCCGTAGAAATATGGCCTACTTGGGAAGAGTCATGAAGGGTCAACAAGCAGGTGAGTACTACTCAGATAATCTAAACTCTCTGAATGGCTGAAAAGTTTTGAAAAAAGCCCTTCACCAAAGTCCTTCAAGGAAACTGTGCAGCTGCAGGATAAGAGAGGTCTATCATGAATGAATGATTGGCTAAAAAATAGGAAACAGACGGTGAGGGTAAATGGAGGGAGGTCAGTGACGGAGCTTGGCTGGGATCTGTGCTGTTTAACATGGCTGTAAGTGACCTTGGAAAGAGAGCAAGGAGGTTATAAAGTTGGCTGATGATGTGAAATTATTTACCGTAGTGAGGAGGTTGAAAAGCTGTGAAGAGTTGCAGAAAGACCTTACACACTGAGTGACTGAGTGGCAACAAAAAAAAAAAAAGTCAGAGGAAATTCAGTGTATTTATACATAAAGTGATGCTGAGAGGGGAAAACACTCCTCACTATACATACAAAAGGACAGGCGGTCACCTGATCGCTATCACTCAGCAGCAAGACCCTGGGGATTTGATAGAGAATTCTGTGAAATTATCAGCAGTAGTCAAAAAATAAAATCCAGGATTAGGAATCATTGTGAAAGGAGTAGGAAACGAAACACAGAACATCCAAACATGCCATTATATACCTGCGTGATCTGCCTACATCTGAAACTGGAACGGCGTCAGTGAAGGCCAACAGTAATAATCAGTGGTCTGAAAGGGCTTTGATAGGAGGAACGGGTGAGTAGGCCTGGCCTACAATTCATGAGCAGACGAGAAGGTGGGCAGAGGCCACACGTGCGCTCCCTGCCTTAATTCCAGCAACTAGGCTGGTGGGAGCCGGATGCAAAACAAGGGGAGGTGGCTCTTCCCACAGCAGGGAGCAGACCTGTCGCACTCCTTGCCAAGGCATACTGTGGATGCAAAAATATTGCTGGGGGTCAAGACGAGTCTGGACAGGCATCTGGAAGAGTCCTGCGTTGGGGGTTACCGAAACACAGGAAATCATCAGAATACCATGAGTAGCTGGTAGCACACTCAGGGGAAGTACCATATGGGCTTGTCCTCTTCTTCCTCTTCCCTGGGCATCCTCTTATGGCCACTGTTTTGGTTAGTTTGGATTTGTACCCCCCCCCCCTTCTCCCACAAACGATGCAGCTGTTTCTCACATTTGGGGAAATTGCAAGGGGCAGCACACCAGAGTGGGCCTCAGGCTGGGGAACCCACCTTCCTGATGCTGCTGCCTCCCCACAGCCTGGAAATAGGATACTGGGCAGACAGACCCTGGGTCCCTACTGTTCTTATGTTCAGTCAAATTTGCTCAAAAAAGGTGACTATTAGTTTTGCAACAGCAGGCTTTATGGCTGGTCACACATCATCCGCCACATTAGTTTGATCAAGTATCTGCTGCAGAAAAGCCCGCACAAAAGCAGGAGAAGGGCGTAAACTCATGCTCGTGTAGCTAGTTTGATAGCAACGCAGTCACGTGCCAGCCTTGATCCGGGTCAGGTGCGTACCAGGGCCGCCGCAGCTCGGGGCGGCGCTGCGGGGAGACCGCAGGAGGCACACGACGAAGGTGTGGGGGGGACGAGGTCGCCCTCGTGCCGGGGAGCTGCCGCGTGGAGACCTCTGCGTCTCCGAGGTCTCCTGTCTTCTAAGGGAGGGCGGAAACCCCTCGCTGTGGGCTCACAGCACCGCGTTGTGCCCGAGCAGGTCACTGGGAGGGAGGCCCAGCAGCACCAGGGCCCCACAGGGAAAGCCGCAGCCGTCTCCCTGCGGGCCACCGCCACGGAGGCTGGCGAGCCACGGGGCACAGCAGGGGACAACTCTGCGGCCACTTAGCAGCAGGAAGTCCACGTCGCCCGAGTCCGTACAAGGCTCTTCCTTTCCACGGATTCCTTTTCTGGGCAGTCTGCTTTTAAACCGAGCGACTTCTCCCACAAAAGCATTAAAATAAAATCTTTTCCTAGAGAAACGGGAGGCGTCAGAGCAATTTTGGCAACGTACTTCTAACTGTTGTGAAATCCTTGAGGCCAGCTCGGAAAGACCGCATTACAAATCAAGCAGACGGGGCTGTTTTCTTGGGTTGGTTTTTAAGAAGTTTCATCGAGTTATCCTTTATGACGTTTGACGGGTGAAGTTCACCAACGGCTCTCGCCGGCTCAAGGAGGAAACCGCGGGTCGCGGGAAGCCCAGCTCGCCTCGCCCCCCGCCCGAGACGGGCAAGGTGCCGCCGCCGCCCCGGCAGAGACCGTTGGTGGCGGCCCGGGGGCGGGGCGGGGCTATGACGGCCGCTGAGGCCCCACTGGCTCCTCTCTCTTTGGGACGGGCAGCTCGGGAGGGTCGGGCAGATCATGGCACCCGGGCATCCCGCGAAGTAAGCGGGTCACCCGGGGACGACCTGTACCCGCGCAAAAATTCCTCTCACATTAGCAGTGAGGACCCGGGCGTCACCCCGGGTCGTTATTTTCCTTACTCATAAGTTTAAGGCATAACGCTCCCCTCCCCGCCCCGCCGTGGCAGCCCTGCGCGCCAGCTCCACAGGTCACGGCGACCAGACCGCTGCGCCGTCCCGCAGAGGGATAGCGGTGTCTCCGCCGCCCCGATCTTTCTGCCCGGTGCGGGCCCCTCTCCGCGCCGTTTAAACGCGGCAGCGGACCGGACCGGTACGGGACGTGCGGGCGGCCGTATGTAAATGAGGGACCGGGGCGCCGCTGGGGGTTCTGGGTCCGCCGGGCTCGCGCGCGCCCTTCTCTCCCCCGCCCCTGTCGCGCACTCAGGCGGAGCCCGGAGGGGGCGGGGAGGGGGCACGCGCTTACTTCTGGTGGGCGGGGCGAGGAACGGAAGCCGCTTGATGTCACGTCCGGGTCTCGCTCGCTGCGTCTTATCTCTGGGCCCGGCGACAAGATGGCGGACCTCTCCCTGGACGAGCTCATACGGAAACGCGGCGTGACCGTGAAAGGGAGGTAGGTGGCCGGCAGGGCAGCGCCCGAGGCCGAGCTTCCCCCGGCGGCTCCTTCGTCCTCCCCCCTAGTCTTTCCGCTTTGGGGGGGCGGGGGCCGCGGGCCGCAGCCTGCCTCAGCGCGGCCCGGCCCCTTTCCGTGCACTCGCCTCTCCATTGGCTTAGGCGGCGGCCCGTGGGGCGTCGTTTTGGGCACTGATTGGTGGGGCGGGCCGTCGCTCACCGACGGGACGGGGCGGGGGGGGGTCGCCGCTCCCCCGGCGCTGCCCCCGGCGCGGGGTCTCCTTCCCGTACCGAGCCCTTTCCCTCGCTGCCGAGGCTCCTGGCGCAGCCGGCCCTTCCTCCGGTGCCTCCGACCTCCTCTCCGCCCGTGAACCCGCTTGCGCTCCCCAAGGCGGGGGTCGCGCCGCCTCGGGCCTGCAGCGGCCGCTGGGCTGCGGGGCCCGGGGGGGAAGGAGGCGCCGGGGCCGGCGGACGGGGGCCGCTGAGGAGCGCCGCGGCGCATTGCGGGACGGCCGCGGGAGGGGTCGGAGCGCCACGGGGCGCCCTGAGGGTAGCTGCGGTGGGCGGCCGGGGCACAGCGCAGGCACAGCTTCGTCGGCGTTGATGCCGGCCCCTTGGAAACTGCCGCCTCTGTGGCACGGCTGGCCGTGCCCTGGCGGACCGTGTGGAGCGGGATACATGGGAGCAACGAGATTAGGCTCGGGCTTTGTATGGCGGGCGTCTCCGTACGTATGGCCGTTCGCTCCTTAGTGTAGCTGTTGGCAGGTTCTCGTTCGGCGTCCCCTGTGATAGCTTTTCATCCTCCCCTTTGCTTTAGTCTCTTGATGCTTTTCGCGATGCTGTCCACGGATTTCTCTGCTCTGCGTTAGCCAAGTTTGCCTCTGTTTTGGTGCTCTCTGGCCACTGAGGAATCTTGGGCTTGAACTGTGAATATGAGCGCTTCCGTGTCTAGAACAGTATTTTGAAAGTTCTCTGCTAACAGGTAGTAACTGAAAGATTCAAACACACCTCTGAATCGTAGCCTAGACAAGGCCTTGGCTTTGTGCTTTCATTCATGTTATGCTGCGTGTTTGGAACAGTCTTGCACTGCTTAATATGCCAAGCACCACCTCCTCCTCTTTTTCAAATCCCTCCTTAACTCTCATTTCTTCCAGGAATCCTTCCAGCTTTTATCTGCTGAGCAATAATCTCTCAGCAGCACTATTAGAATGTTTCTGCCTTGTGTTTCTCTTGTTTGGCATCTTTAGCTCATATTATAAGATTTCTGAGGTAGCTAACGTGCCTTTCTGAATGCCGGACAAGCCAAATAGACTTTTATCTTTGCATACATGCTCTTTAGTAGTCCAAGGGAAATGGTAACAGGAAAGTATTCAGCTATAAAATGTGCTAACACACAAGCTCTTATAATGTGCCATGGATAAGTCAGTTAGAACTTGCAGTAACGGAAAGTGAATTTTATGGAATTATGATGTTTGAGATTCCCTTGTGTTTCAGGTATCGTGGCACAAAATGGGCACATAATGCCTAAAGCAGTTTGTGTTGTTTGTTTTAAGATAAGCAAAAAAAAAAATTCTTTATGAAGATAAACTCTTCTTCAGAGGCGGTGTAATCTTCTGTACAGTTTCCTAACTGATTTCATTGATAGGCATCCTAACTGTTCTAATTAAGTCTGGCTTAAATGCTAGTATGTATATTCCTGGTTTACTTTGACTTCTCTTTTATGCTTATTAAAAGGAATCACTCATCAATCTTTCTACAGCACTCTAACCAAATGCTTGCAGCATTTTAAGATAACAGGCCTTAAAATTACAAGGGAAGCTTTTGTTTTGTGGCTATTGCTTTGCAAGTACTGTTCCTCTTTCATATACTTTTGGATATATTTTAACAAATGGACTTAATATTTTTGTCTCTTAATTGGCATGCTCTGTCTGAATGAGATCAGCCATAGGATTTTTAGCTAGCTGACAAAATGGGACTCCAGGCCTACTTTTCCATTTGTCTTTCATTCTTGCTGCATCCAGACACAGAGGATGATGCAAAGTCTTTTCCATCTCTTTTCCACTATTTTTCCACAGACCTCTTCACTGTAAATACATGACTGTAAGTAGAATGCTAAAACTGTAGTGTTAGATAAATCAGGAAGTACTGATACAAAGCTATATGGAGAAGTTGACTTGTGGTGGTGTTTGAATTTGTGATGTTAGTCTTTTAAGTGTTACAACAAATTCTAAAATTCAATAAAATATCTAGGTTTTATAATACTGTGCAGTACTTTTAACAAAGCATATAAACACTGTAGTGCTCTAGCTTTTTTTTTTTTGAATAAAAAAGCCAATGGTGAGAATGTTTTTCAGGACCTTAACTTTAAAATTTCTCCTGCAACTTTGTCATCTTCTTCCAAAAAGAAAACCCAATGAAAAAATCCAAAACTTAAAAATACTAGGAAGAGAAGGTGTATTAAAAATGCAGACAATTCAGCTTATTCCTTTTAGGGGAAGCTTTGAAAAAAGTAAATCAAATCTGTAATGAGAAGCTAGCTTCAGCTTTCACTACAGAATAGGCTACTTCTTAATAACATCTCCATCTGAATGTAAGAAAAACTCTTTACCGTGAGGGTGATTGAACACTGGAACAGGTTGCCTAGAGAGGTTGTGGAGTCTCCATCCTTGGAGGTATTCAAATCCCAGCAGAGCACAGTCCTGGACAACCTGCTCTAGGTGACCCTGCTTGAGTAGGGTGGTTAGACCAGATTCTCACCGGAGCTCCCTGCCAACCCCGGCTACTCTGTGATCTGTGTACAAGTACAAACGCCATTCTCGGTCTGAGACTGACGTTCTCTGACTGTTATCCTTCTGTACTGAGTATTGCAATGGTGATGTGCTTTAAAAGGTAAGCCAGCGAGTGCAGCAGTGGTAGTTGTGGATTAGGTGAGAAGCAGTGATGTTAGCAAGTGATTTGACTAGCATGTAACTGTGCTGGCAGTTAATCGGTTTTGGAGTTGGTGGCCTTCAGCTGAGATTTGTACTGGTGCTTGTGCAGCCTAAAATCAAAGCCTCCCGCACTTCTGAAAATCTGAACTTGTTGTCCAGAATTCTTCGAAATCACATGTAGTTTCATGTTTTCTTTGTACCAGGACATATTGTGTTACAAAAGATGTTTTAGAGGACCTGGTCAATCCTAAACCTGGATCATCTGTTTCTGTTTCTCTTTGTGTTCAGAGGGCTCCCTGAAGTACCTAAGTTCTTGATAAATTTCATTTGGGTGTGGGATGGATTTAGCACAGCTCAAGTCAAGCCTTGGGCTCATAAATATGACCTTAAGGACCAATTTTAGAAATCAGTTCTTTATATTTTACTTTGTAAGTAAATAGCTAATGTAAAACAGCTTAGGTTCTCTACTGTTTTTTGGACGTCTAACCTGGATAGGGTTGTGTGTAGTAATAGTGACTTCAGATACTTTTACTGATATTAAATCTTTTCTTACAACGTCTGAAACTCTCTTTCTAGGCTTAACACAAGGCCAGTGTTTGGAGGTGTAAGATCTCGCATTGGGATCCAGCAAAATCTTCTCAGTAGATCCTCACCAGCTGTCAGCTTCCAGCGGACATTTGATGCCCGGCAGAAGATTGGCCTCACTGATGCCCGACACAAACTGGGAGTTAAGGATGCCCGTGAAAAACTGGTTCAGAAGGACGCTCGTTTCAAAATCAAAGGGAAAGTGCAGGATGCTCGAGAGATGCTGAATTCCCGTAAGCAGCAAAGTATTGCTGCTGAAAAGGTGACCAAAGTGGTGGATGCCAGAGAGAAGATAAGCTTAAAAAGGAGCACTCCTGCTGCTGCTGCTGCTATCAGCCCAGCTATGGGGACAGTAAATCCAGCCATGAAAATCACCAAAACTATCCAAGTAGGTCAAGCAAGCCACCTCTAAGCCCCTTAGTTATTCTACTGCAGTCCAGTGGAAGTGATAATACTTACAATGAATGTGTCACAAGATTGCAATAGAAGCCATGGAGATGCGGTTGAACCTAGTCTGTAGGGCAAGGTTTAGAGTCCTCGATTTTCAGCGTCCTTCAGCTCTTTGAGGCTTTTTTGTAGAAGCCAAGCTTTCGTTTAAAGAAAAGAACTTTGGGCCCGATAAATGACTAAAGCAGCATAATGTTCTCAGTGCTAAAGTAATTATCTGAAAGTGTTAAACGTAAAATCTTTCTTTCTCCCAGCTAAAACCTAAGGAAATGCTTTTGTTGTTTTGGGGGGATTTTTGTCATTCTAATACCATTGCATGAGTGTGTTTTGGATTGTCCTGTCTAGATAACTGGTTTATTTCCAGTTTAGAATATGCAACTATTGGTATCTTGTAGCAGATCTAAAGCTTTTCTTTTTAATACAACTTCTGTGTTTATACCCTCCCCCTTTTCAGGGAATTGCCTGATTATTTGACCCGTTCCTCCTGAGGCTCAAGCTTTATTCTGGTTTCAATATCATCAGTTGATTATCCTGACCTGCTGATTTTCTTCATCAGTTTTCAAATTTCATGCTGTTGTGTGCACAGTGACTTGACTCTTAGCTGACTTCTCGAGTAACAACTGCTACTGAGTGTGTGTGCGCGTTAGGTACAGAGAGTAGAGCTAGAAGAGAAGTTTTCAGATTGTCGGGATTGTTTTTTGAGGAGTGGCTTTGTTCCTCACCTCTTCGAGTATGTGACAAGCATGTAACTAGTTCCTAACCTACTGCTTTCACTTCTTCTTCCCAAAGATTTAACAATATGTTTGTACATACCCAGAAAAATATCTAGTCCCCGTCAGTTTGAAAGTCTACATCAG
Organism: Struthio camelus; assembly: GCF_040807025.1. Lineage (NCBI taxonomy): Eukaryota > Metazoa > Chordata > Aves > Struthioniformes > Struthionidae > Struthio > Struthio camelus. The sequence continues at coordinate 56,153,098 of NC_090942.1, forward strand.
TCTTTCTGCTCAGCTCTGGGTTTTGCTTAAGAGCATGTTTCTTCCTTAAATTAGCCTAGAAAGTAACCTGTTACCTCTTCAGGTTTCCTGCCAGGTAGGAAGTGAAAGAATGGCCTAAGAAAGGGAATCTGAGTCTCTTGTGACCGTTAGGAGGGCAAATCGCAGAGCAAAGGAGCGGTCTGTGCAGTAGTTTCTAACTAGTAGGGTAATTAGTACTCATACTATCCTTTACAGCCAAATCAAAGTGACATCAGCCATTAGGAGCTGAACATTTGCTACACAATTACTAGGAGTTAATATAGTTTCTAGAGACTTGATCCAGCAGCAGTTCACTCTGACTTTTTTTTTTTTTTTTACTATGACTTAATTTGACCTACAGTACTTTCTGATTGTTAGGCAACATATTGCAATAAAAAAATACAGAATGATTATATTATTATATCACTATAGGGGGACTCAAACTGTGGACACAATTGTGATTTTTTTTTTCCCTCCAAGATTTTTATTGAAATTCCAAACTTCTCATGGCCCTCTTCCAGTTTTTCTTCTTCTCTGCCCCCAAATATAGGAGCAGAATCAAACTGAAGTATCTTGATCTAAGATACAGCATAGAGCTCTAATGTCCTGGACTGTGGTCTTGTGCTCTTACAAAGGAAGGAAAAATATCTCTGAGACCAAATAAATTCTATAGCTCTGCTGGTGTTTCAGTAGGAGAGGCATCATTGTTCCTGAATTAATTAGCAATTTGAAGCATGAGGGTGCTATGGTGTAAGTAATGGTCCTCTAGAGAAAACACAGACATGAAGTTCTGACTGTTTGTATGAAGCATTTTTGTAAGAAAGCGTACAGTCTTTTTGGTGATGGACAGACAACTAGCTTTTTCAAAAACTGAAAGGGCCTTTTTGAAGGAGTTGCTGAATGGTTAATTTTGGTTGCTCATTAGTGAAACTGAATTCCTTGACTTCTGTTGTTGTTTCCTTGTTTCACAGGGTAATAGACCAGACAGGAGGGCCAGCTGCACTACCCAATGCACCATTTTATCCCAGTACGGTTTATCCCAGGTCTAGGGTAAAGGAACAGTATATGTTTCTCACTTAAAATAGAACCGTACAACTAAATTGCATTGTGTCCCACTTGTTGAGTTTGATGGAAATGGGTATCCTCTCTGGTTCCCTGTGGCATGAAAGATGAGAAGCTTGCTTACTGATTTATACCATTGACAGTTTCATATTTGTAGAAATGTAAATCTAATCAGTGCTGGCAGGGCTAGAGTTAAGTCCGCTTTCAACTAATCTTGGACTAAGACTCAAGTAGTTTGAATCTGAATTTCTCTGCTTAGCCTTAGATTTTAATTTCTTTGATTAAGTGCAAGCATCTCATCCTGAACATATTACAAGAGACATAGATGTTAGCATACTGTATTATATGGTTTGAAGAGCAGGAGAGTGAATTTCATTTAAGTGATCTCTGAGTAGGAAATAAGAGCTCCTGTTTTCTGAAATGGGGAGAGCTGGTGGACTGTAGTGTTTAATGCTTTGGTTCTTTCCCTCTAACTGCAGCAGAAAGCTCCAGTTCCTGGACACTCTCATCCAGCAGGAATGAGGATCAATGTGGTGAACAACCATACTCACAAACAGGTGCGTGCCATTAACAACAGGACCAGTTACCCAGTCTGTGCCCTTTTTGGGGGTAGAGGGAGTATGGCATGGGGACGTGTGGTGTCCACAAATATTGGCAGGTACAAAAGGAAGTTAAAGGAGGAAAGAAGAAAATTTGGAAGTTACCTAACAACTTGGCACTTTATTCATGTGTGGAAGATATTTTCATGGTTGATAAGGTTTTTCTTTAGCCTAACTGAACTTGACTCCTCATGTGTTACACGAATGCAAAGTAGGTATTTCCAGTTCTTGTCTGCAGGAGTTAACTGTTCTTTCTAGCAACTGCAACCTTTTGCCCTAAGCTCTTTCCATAAATTCTTTGGTGATGCTACATCAGGTAGAGTTGTTGGTCTTTTTGATTCAACCTCTTGCCTGCCTCTTCAGAGCCTGGATACGATTCTGCGTTGTCAAATGTGCTATGGTGAGGTGGGAGAAGGTATTACCTTCCTGTGAAACCCAGCTTTTGTGTCCCTACTGGAAACATCATGTTGACTGATCTTAACTGGTGTTTTGATGTTGCATCAAAATTGCCACATCCTTTATCAAGCAGATTATCTGTGAAGGGATGAGGACAACCCTTGAGTTTTTGCTGTCTCTTCAGGATCAACTTTAAAAGCTGTTGTCCCAGCCAAGCATTCGGCTCTCTTACCATGTTGGGTTCTTTCGGAGAAGAAATATACAACATATAAAATATGTGGGTTTTTTATGCATACGTATGTTTGTGTGTGTATATATGCATATAAAATATAATATGAAATATTGGAAAACTGACCTCCATAATAATCATATTTTGTTTATCTTTTGCCTTGATTACAGTAACTTTAGCTTCTTGGGTGTTCTACATTCACCTGTCACCCTCATTTATCCATGATGCTGTCACTTAAGGCAGCGTTATTGTTCCGACCTCATCGTTATAAGACTTGGATCCATTTCACTTTGTCTCAGACTTAAGTCCCTGGTTTTGATGGTTGGCATTTTTCATAATTCTTTTTTCTACAGGGTTCTGCTCTGTGCCTATCATCCCTGATACTTTTTTAATTGATAACATCTTCATGCTTGGAATAACCTTTCTGTTTGTGAACCAGAATCTTCCTGACCATGAAAGCCTTCTTATTTTGCAAGCTGTTGTTGCTAATTCCTCCATTTTCTGAATCTTTCTTCATCTTGCTGCTGAATTAATGGGAAACGCTTTGAGTTGTGACTTCTTATGTTCTGGGCAGTGCCATATGTGTATATGCTTTTTCTAAGAAACATTATCACTTAGTCTGTGAAAAAATGTTAGTGTAGGAGTTAACCTCAGTATTTTGAGGCAAGGCTATGAGCATTTAAGTGGAACTGGGAAATGAATTATTCAGCAAACCTCCTAGTGCAATGTTTTCTAGTGCCAGACGGACATGTGCTGTGCTGAAGAAAGCAGGCTATTCAAAAGGAACATTGGGTTCAGATGTATTTGGCAGCCATCTGCTTACTTTAAGCCTATGCATTTGATTTTTTTTTTTAAACTTTAAAGCTAGCAGGGTGCTAAAAAGGAAGGCATTGAGGCTTTATTGCGTTAATGTGGTCTCATGAGTCCTGATGTGATCTAGGGTTTAAAGAGAAACCTGTATGTGGTTTCCCTACACCTAGGGAATAGCTTTGCTGTGATATTCTTGGAAAAGAAGTTTGAGGGGTCTTAGGCTGACATTTTGAAATGGACTTGCCTGCATTCAGCTGTCTGTCACCAAGCTGTGAGGACAGAAGTCCAAAGTAGTAATGTTCGTTAGGTAATGTGACTGAAAGTGTTTTGGAGAAGGCTAAAGGCAGGAGAGAATGGCTTATTTTGGGAATGATGCCTGTATTAAATCCACCTACTTGTAAACCATTGCCTTGCTTTTCTTTAGGGGCTATATGATGTGGAAGATGATGATGAAAGTGTCTCTCCCCTTCCTAGCAAACAGATGAAAATCACCACCGCAAACAGTTTCCTGCACAACGCGGTAAGGGATTATCTGAACGGTCCCCACCACGCCATGCTCACATTGGGTGGACACACAGGCTGCAGCTTTAAAGGGCTTATGTTCTTTTAAAGTATGTAAACGATAATTTCCCCTGGAATGTTTGCTCTCTACCTCACCCTTCCCTTTGTGCCAATGCTTCTAGCGTTATTTTGGGGATAGAGTCCCTTGTAGGCTAACTGTGGCTTTGTAGGCCTTTTGCAGCCAGAACGTGTGCTTTCTCCTTTGCTGGCAGGTTACTGCATGTTAGCTGTTGACTTCCTTCTCCTTTTTGGGAAAGTTCTTTGAATCTATCTCATTATTGTTTGAGCAGGCAAAGCAAGGGAAGCTTTCTGCTGCTCCTAGAGACTGGACATCAAAGCAGGAAATCTCTTGCCATGCAAAATCTTAGTTGGCAGCTTGTTGGGGAGTACTGATGCTCTCGAAGATGGAAGTTCAACACAGACAAATGCGAGGTCCTGCACTTGGAATGGGATAAACCTCTGCAACATAAGCTGAGGATTGACTGGCTAGAAAGCAATCTTGCAGCAAAGGACCTGCTGGATGATATACTAAGAATGAATCAGCATTGCATCCTTGCAGCAAGGAAGGCTAACTGCGTATTGGGCTATATTAGTAAGAACATAGCCACCAAGTCAAGGGGGATAATTATCGCTCTTTATCTGGCATTTGTGAGACTTGACTTGGAGTGCTGTGCCCGCTTTGGGGCTCCACAGTACAAGACAGACACTGACAAACTACAGCGAGTCTAGCAAAGGGCTGCTAGTGTGGTTAGGGGTCTGCAGCATATGAGTACAAGAGGAGACTGAAAGCAGGGTTTGCTCAGGCCAGAGGAGAGAAGGGTATAGTGAGATCTGGCTCCTGTCTTTTGCTGCCTAAAAGGTGGTTACAGACAAGAAAGAAAAAAAAAAAACCCTTTTCAGAGGTGAACAGGGAAAGAACAAGAGCCAACTCGCATCTTGCAACGAAAGAAATTGTAGTTAGATGTAAGGGGCGGGAAGATTCTTATGGGTATTGGTCAGACTCTGGCACAGGGGCCCAGAGAGGTTGTGGAGTCTCTGTTCTCGAATATTCAGAGTTGGACTGAACGAGGCCCAGTCAGCCTGATGCGTCTTTCAAGCTAACCCTGCTTCAGGCAGGGGGTTGGACATGGGTTCCTCCTAAATTATTCTGTGATTCTTAGAAAGTAATTTAATGTGGCTTTTTCATCCCACCGGCAGTCTAGTGCAATGAGTATCCCGTGTTTTTTCTCGTGTGGGTATTCAGGCAAATAGAGCTCCTGGCTGTTTGTTATCCTTAAAAATGGCCTTATTTTTTTTTTGTAGGAGTAAATGTTTGTCTCCAGTGTTCACAGCAGATATCCAGCACAACTTTTATTCTTTTGGCTTTAAATTCCCCAGGTAGCTTCAACTAGAAAAGTTACTCTTTGTATGCTAGCTTAGTGTGAACAGGCATTCTTCAGAAATTCTAAGACAGCTCAGTGTTGTTATAAATGAGTGATCTTTGTGTATACTTTGTATAGTACTTGAATTTTCAGATGGAAGGTGCTTTTTCAAATTCAAATTGCACTGGTAGAGTTTAAGAAGAGTATGAAAATTAAGTGTTTGTAAAAAGCACTTTTGGTGTCTTAGGGTAAACATATGCTCAGAAGCTTCAGCTGGTTGTGGTGTGTGTGTGTGTTTTTGTTTGTTTTTTTTGTTGTTGTTGTTTTTGTTTTTCTCAAAGCTGAAAGTCTCCAGCACTGCAGTGGTTTTGACACTGGGAAGGACGTGAAAGTTCTTAATGCATGCCAGTAATGCTCTCCTGCTGTTGGTGCTTAGAAAAGAGGGCCTACTTTTGTAGGCTGCATCTCTCAGGGACGCTTTATTCTCTCTTCCTGTAGACTGGGCTGAGTGGCAATAAATTCTCTCTGTCTAAGACTGTTCCCCTGACTAAGGTGGTCCAGAATGATGCTTACACAGCTCCTCCTGCACCTCCCTCCCCAATGCGGACAAAGGCCCTGACAAACATGTCCCGGACCTTGGTGACAAAGGAGGAGCCTCCAAAAGAGCCAGCACCTGTCGAGGTGAGTCTAGGGAAATGGGACATGCTCCTTAGAGAAATCTCTGTAGAAACAGGTGAAATTGCTGTTGATTAGTGATGCGAGTAAGTCATTTCTGTCTGCCTTCCACCACTATCTCTGGGACTCTGTCAAGCTGCTTCTGGTAACTGCAGCCCATGTCCCAAAAGCTGGAAACCTATATAAGCATCCTCTTCTTCAGGGTTTATTTAGAGGCTGGGAATTCTTAGGCTCTCCATTTTGCCTTTCTGTTTTTTCTTTCCAAAACTGGAGCACGTGGTCCTGGAGGAATCCATGTTACTTGGGGGGGGGGGGGGGGCAGCAATTACTTGGACAGCCCTTTGTGGCATGCATGTTGCCAAGAGTAGTGCTTAAAACACTACTGCTAGTTCTGTTGTTTTCTGTCCCCTGCTGTTAGCAAGAAGAAAAACAGGATGCTCGCAAATTTGGCTACCTGGTGTCCACACAGGACCTCTTTGGCTATTTATGAACAGCCTGACTGGAACTGCTTTGCCAAACTGCCCAGTGCTGGGTACAGTGTGCCACCAGGTGTTCCCAAGCATACTGAGCTCGCTAGCTCTAGAGGGGCTGGAGGCACAGGGTTTGCTGGCTGGTCCTGAACGCAGCCTAGACGCTCTTGAAAGGCGGTGTAGGCATGGCTAAGTGAGTGTTGTATATGTATGCAAATTAAGTTAGTGTTGTATTTGGGAAAGGGAGAGAGGAGTTGCTTCAGAGAGAAATTAGCATGGAAAAGGGGCTCCTTTTCACCTCAGGTGAGCTGGGCTTTTGTGAACATTGATACTCGCCATTACTAGCCTTATTTTCTCTTCATATGTGTGTACAGACTTTCCCAGGTGTCCCTTCAGTCATTTTTGTCATGCTTTCTCTGCTGCGCTGTCTTGCCTGCTGTGTTTCTGACCTTCTGCACGTAATACATTGGTTTGTGTTGGCAGCTGGTGTTCAGTCCTTTGGAAGGCACAAAGATGACCGTAAACAATCTGCATCCTCGAGTCACAGAGGAAGACATTGTTGTGAGTGATGCTTACTGCTGAACTCTGGGTGACTGAAGCTTCCATCTCTCATCCTACTTTTGATAATTCACTTTTCTATGGTGGATGTACTGAAGAGGGATATGGTGTGGATTTGCTTTCCTTGGGAGGACTTTGAAAACTTTCCTAGATTTTTGGTTTTAGTCGCGTTTGTTTTTAAAAACGTGTGCTCAAAACAGTGGACAAAATCCCCTTTCGAGGCTGTATTGAGATACCTGATATCATTTAGAACAGTTCATGCCAAATGATGCTTGGTGTTCTCTGACTTATGCTCCATCCAAGTTATCTAGGCAGACTGAGAACGAAGCTGGTTTTCATGCATAGCCGTACAGAGCACTAACCTTGAACTCCTCTGCTTGAGTTGTTGACAGTATGGAGTTTTATTCCACCTGTATTACTAATACCAAGTACTTGTTTGTACCATAGTAAACATATTAAGATAAATGGCTACTGCCAGAATCTGGCACGCATTTTCTAAGCAGACTAGGTGATGTAATTAGGAAACGAAGCCTTTTCCACTCTGTCTGTCTGGTTCAAGTGATAACTCTGATATGACCACTGTCATGACTTGTTATCTGCCCTCAGGAATTATTCTGTGTGTGTGGCGCTCTGAAGCGAGCCCGGCTGGTGCACCCAGGAGTGGCTGAGGTAGTCTTTGTGAAGAAAGAAGATGCTATCACAGCGTATAAGAAATACAACAACAGATGCTTAGATGGTAAGTTGGAGGTCAAGGTTACACTTAGGATAGAGGAATCAACAGTTTTTCACCTCAGCAGAGAGCTTAAAAGCATCTCAGGGTGTTTATATATTACCAAGAGAATTACTACCAGAGGCTTTGCAGGCTTTTGTGTAACTTGTTGGATTATATGCATAGTTCATTTAAGTGGTATTCATAAATATGTTTTCCCGGGAAGAGAGCTCAGAGCTAGAAGCAGATTTCCACCGATTCCTCTGATCTGACTTCCAGATGAATTTTGTATTGTCTCTAACCTAGAAGCCAAAGCAGGATAGTCCTTAGGAAGGCACTGAATGCTTACAGAGTAACTGCACAGCACAAGTAAAACTAGTATTTATAGAGGTCTTGGGGGCCTGGCAAAGACATTCTGAATCAGACCTGTAAAACAGTATCAGCTTCTCTACAGACTTTGAACAATGCAGTTTTTGATCAGGATCTATCTGCATGTTGTCACAGGCTGAAATTAGCTGCTAACTTCTAGCTTATCTTTTACCCTTGTGAGAGGCCTGATGCAACTTTAACAAGTGTAAGTTTTCTAGCTGAAAATAGATGTTTCTTTCCCTGGATGAGTATCACCACTAATATCAGATGAGGAGCAAACAGCTCAGAATGGGAGAATCTCTGCCTGTGCTAAGGGTTGTCTACCTATATGTAACTTCAAATTTCATATTTCTCCTGAGTGTTTCAGTTACACTTCAGTTGCTTAGAAGTGCTATGATCTTGCAACAGAAGATGCATCAGCTGCTCTTTCTCCTGGTTTCCCCAGAATGTGGAGCTCTACTATTGCTTGCACTGTTGTGTGATGTTTTAGGAGCCTTGCCTGACTGTGATTCTGAGATACAGATTTTTTTTTGTTGTTGTATTTTGTTTAGGTCAACCGATGAAATGCAATCTTCATATGAATGGGAATGTCATCACCTCAGACCAGCCTATATTGCTGTAAGTGCCCACTGAGGGAAAGAACCAAAAGAGTTTGCAGGTTCTGTTTTGAGGAGAACCTATGAGGAAGGAGGAAAATATGTTGGTAAACTGTTTTCCCATTAATATCCTCTTTCTCTTCCTTTCTGGAAGCTCTCTGTGTTGAGCTGACTGCAAAATAGCTTGCTTCCATAGTGTTGGCCAGCCCTGGGGATTCAAAGCAAGTCTGCGATCAGGAAGTGTTCTTGTCTGAAAGCACATTTTAAACTGCTATGTCCAATGCTGAGAAGAGAGGATATTGAGCAGTGCAGATATTGGGTAAAATGTATTTGATAATGTGAGGTTTAATACTATTTGTGGGTTCTTTGTTTAATTCTCCAGCCGACTGAGTGATACCCCTTCAGTGAAGAAGGAAGGAGAACCACGCCGGTCAAGTGCAAGCGCCTCCTCAAATCCCCCTGCTGAGGTGGACCCTGACACCATCTTGAAGGCACTCTTCAAATCCTCAGGGGTCTCTGCCTCTGTGCAGCCCACAGAATTTAAAATCAAACTCTGAGAAGGGGGAGCAAGTGGTGGACTGGAAAACTCACTCAAGTCAGAGAATGAGAAAAGTGCAGGAGTGCAGATGTTATTTGCATTTGCCTGTCTGGAAGTTTTTTTGTTTTCTATGATCGCTACCTTACTGTACAATAGTGTTTCCTCTTGTGTGTGTATTTTCTGTTTTCATAGTTGGAGTTTTCTTCCATGATTTTTTTTCCCCAAGAGAATAACCTCCCCCTTCTGCCAGTAATATATTACCACACATATACGATGTAACTCTCCTTTACTCGAAAGCCCCTAGTGGCCATTAAAAGTGCACATAGACTCTGAGGGAAGGAGTGGCAATCTCCTTTTCTCTCCTGACCTACCTTTAAACTAAAAGGTGTATCCCTTTGATTATCAGCAGGCAAGACAACACACGGTTTCTAAAATTGCTACCTTGAGTATAAAGGTGCGGCTCCATACAGAAAGCACCGTCTTGCATCTCTGACTCATGCATTCAGTAGCATACCACTTGGGCCTGGCTGTTGGATAACTTTCTGCTCAGCAGCTGTGACACTGAGAAGATGCAAGAAAAACAGAGCTCCCCTGTGGGTATGCCAGCCAAGGGAGGCATCGGGGAGAAAGGACGTGTGTAAAGAGCAGCACCCATCGTGCAATGGGAGGGATGTTTCTAACTCTGGTAAGGGACAGAGGTGGAGAAAGACTCTGGTGCTTCTGCAGTGAATACACTTGCCCTGTATAGTCAGGCTGAGTTGCTCTCTCCCTACTTCTGAACTTAAAAAACAAGAACCAGGATTGTGTTCAGAACTAGATAAAATCCAAGTGCTTCACTCCTATTAGACAGTATTGCATCCTCCTGGTTTCTGGATAGGGACATGAAGTGCTTTCTTAGCTTCTAACTTACCCAGTCTCCCTTTATGAAAAGGAAGGAGCTGGGGCCTCTTTCAGACATGTAGGAAGCAGTCTTCTGCCCCTGAAAAATCACTTGAGGTTTAATTTAGGCAATGTTTGGCTGCTGTGCAGGCCTGCTCCCATATATGGGTGTGGAGGGTGATCACTGCACTCCGTGGCTGCAAGGAGAGGTTTGGGGGAGGTGTGTGTGGAGGGAGCAGTTAACGCTCTAGGGAATGCATCGAAGAGTTTAGATACCGGCAAGTTCCATGCAGAGCAGCAAGAACGAGTCACCTTCAGAGCGAGCATCTGCGACCAGCCACCGGCCACTAGGTGGCACTTCGACTACTTCCTTTGTTAGTGCACCATTATTGCCATGGATATTTGAAGTCCCAGTAGCTGCCTTTGTTTGTATTAGTTGAAATTGTATTATAAGAGGAAAGGTAAGAGCCACTTCCAGAATCTGGTTGGGGTTTGAACTTAATCCTTCTAGCTAGGAGAGTAACCCGATCCGTTCTGTTCGGCACTGCTGAACTTTAGTGAAGTAAACCATTGTAGGCCTGGACTCCCATTTCTTGGTCAACCTTACGTTTCTTTTGCTTTCTTGTTCTGTACAAACTCTTTGCTCTATCTAGCAGGTGCAAAGCATTCCTCTATTTCGCTATATCCCTTTTAGCCATGGAAATAACTGAGGACTTGGCAGGACTTGTTTTTTCACAGAGTACTCTCTGGTTTGGAAACTAACCATGCTGTTATTGGTAGAGTGCTTCTTGTGAACTGCAGATGTTTGTAGGGGAGGGGACTTAAGACAGCTATTGTTCCCCTTTTTTAGACTGCCCATCAAACACCTGTGTTTTAATAAGAGTCGGGGGGAGGGGGAGGAAATGTTAGGGGCTGGAGAAAATAATGTATTACCTGTTTCTGAATAAACGTTTGTTATACAGAGAGTGTTGCTGTTAAAGTGGGAGCAATTTGCGTCCACAGTTAGTTCCAATTCCATTGATGTCACAAAAAAGGGAAACAGTGGTCCTTGTTACAGACAGCCTAGTGGGTTTAAAAGATAACTCCAGAAAAAAAGAGTGGAGCTGTGAAATTAAGATATCTGTTCTTGGGGAAGCAGGATACTTTATCAACTAGATCAAAGAGTATGAAAATATGAAGACATGTATTGTGGCTGCGTATTTTTTTTTCTTCTGAAAGAATGATTTGGTCATACGCTTTCATTAGTACATTCACATCCATTCCAAAAAACAAATAGAATTGTAATTTGCTGTTAAGTTGGACATAGCGCTTAGATTATCTGTGATAAACTATGATGACATTAACATACTTCCTTGAAGAACTACTGCTCTGTTCTCTAGCTCTGTGATCTGTGTAGTAAATCCTTCTATTTTTTTTTTATCATTGAAGTCAATGATTGTCTAAATACCACCCTAGACAGTCTTGCAGTCTAAAGTTGGTTTGGTCTCTTAGATTAAGTTTTCTTAGCTAATTCTTCCTAGTGTGATTTCCTGTTTCAGTAGGCACTGAAAGAAGAATAACATTCTAGTAATTCCCAGGCTTTTTCAAGCGCTTTGCCTTGCAGCTCTGGTTTCATCTCACTGGCCTGAAATACTCATGCTAAGTCTTGTTAGCCTCCTGCTGAGCTCACCTACCACCTTCTGACCTAACACCTGTGCACATTTGCCTTAACTCAGCATAGTTATATTTGTGTTGGTTGGTTGGTTTTTAAATGTTTAGGGGTTATCTGAGATCATAAATTTGCATACAAAACACACTGCCAGCACTAATTCAAAAGGGTTGTCCAGAACAGGTGGTAAGTCATTTGTAACAGTGTTTCTCTTTTTCCTTGGCTTTTTCAAAAACTTGCTGATTCCTAATATGATGCTACAATTTGCAGGTTTGCCTGGTATATGTTTACAGGTTCTGCGTTTGCCATTCCTCCCGATCACGTTCCTTAACTTGGATATCTATTCTGTGTCAAGTCACCATATCATTTCTTACTCGCTTTCACTAGCTTTTGTTCACCTTGTACATATGTCTTGCTTCAATATCTTCTTTTATTTTTGGAGTGGTCCTTCTTGTTCTATGCAGTCATAAATATAACTTTCTCTGTAGGGGTCTCTGCTGCTTCCCCTGATTAACAAGAGCCTTTGAGAGTAGTTACTCCTATAGTTGTCTTTGAATGTTTTTACACATCTGAAGCATTTCTTCTTTTATTTGCCTCTCTAGAATTAAGCAAACTTGCTGCTTTTTACGTTGTGTTCTCACTGTTAAGGTCTTCATTTTCAGAATTCTAGTTTAACTAAATGACTGGGTGTAATAAGCTTCCTTACAGAACATACTGTGCTGCAGAGGCCTTATCCAGGTGCAACTCACCTTAACAGATATTTCCATGTTCCTTAGCCAAGAATTTCCAGAGGCGCTTGTGAATGCAGAAATCTGTCTGTATCACCAGGTCATTGGGCAACATAACCTACCTGAACATCCACCTTGCTTGCTCTGGCTAAAGCCACCTTCTACCTGTCTCAGTTATTTCCCATGGGTGTAATGATGTCTTCCCTAGCAAATCAGATTTTGACTTATCTTAAAAGAGCCTTCCCTTTAAAAGACTCGTCTTCAAGGTGCCGAGGAATTGCTTGTGCTTTGGCTTACAGTGTCCTGAGAGGTTGTTGGGCCCGTAGCACGTGCTTTAGGGAGAGGTTTAAGTGATCTATCTGCTTGTCGCTCGGCCTCGTGCACTTAACTTGGCAGATTTTCTGTCGGGGGGGGTGTCCTCCTATATCTTTCTCCTGTAAGCCACCACCTCTTCCATCTGCCCTCAGCCGTATTTTGTCATTTAAAAGCGCCTCTTAGTGAGTTGGTCGTGCGCGGCGAGAGCAGAAGTTGCATCCACCGGCTGTATAGTTGCAGCGGGAGATGGGGCTCTTCTGCCACGCTCGCTTCAAGTGGAAGCAGCTTGATCGAAACCATATTTTAGAGCCAGAAGCCGGACAGCAGGAGTGGGCCAGAGCCTGGATGGCTGCTACAGGCCCCGGCTACGCTTGTAAAACAAACTGCCCGGACTCGCAGATGCACCGAGGAGGCGCGCTCGCCCTTGAGGCGCGGGCTTCACAAACGCCTGTAAGAAGGACGCGTGGGCAGGCCGGTATCCGAGCTTGCCTCCGCGGTGCTTTAACCTTCCCCCCCCCCCCCAACACACACACACACACACACACACACACAGAGACACCTCCCGCTGCCCCTCCTCTCCGCCAGCGCGGCGGCGGGAGGCGAGCTAACGGTCGGGCGCCACCCGCCGCCATTAGCGACACGGCGAGGGCGCGCGGGGGAGGGTTGGGGGGACTACAGCTCCCGGCGGCCCTCGCGGCCCGGCACTTCCCGCGGAGCTAAGATGGCGGCCGCCGCGGAGCGTGTGCCTGGAGAGGCGCCGGCGGGGTACACGGGTGAGGGCGGCGCGGGGCCTCGCGGGGCAGGGGGCGGCGGGCCGGGCCGAGCCGAAGATAGGGGAGGGGGGTCTCTAACCGCTGTGTTGCCCGCAGCGCTGGCGGTGAAGTTCGGGCCGCGGCAGCGCTCGCCTCACTGCCTCTTGGTGAAGGAGCACCGGGTGCGCGAAGGGACCGGGACCGGCGCCGCGCACCCGCCCCGCCGCACCCTCTTCGTGCTCAACGTCCCCCCGTATTGCAGCCGGGTGAGTGGGACCGCCGGGGGACCAGGGCTGCCCCGGCTCGGGGGGGGGGGTGGGGGTGGGCCGCTGCAGGGTTTGGGCCGCTGGTTGGGACAGTGGGACAGCACGGGTATCGTCTCGGGGCTGCGGTGCTTCCCCCCCCCCCCCGAGGCTCTCCCCTTGGAGATCTCTGTCCCCCCCCTCTCCCTTGGGCCTCTCTCCCCCTCGGGGTTTGTGCCCCCCGGGGCTGCGTCCCCTCAGGTTTCCAGCCAGGGCAGTTGGAGTGCTCCCAGCGCTTTTGCTGCCAGTGCTCGCCGAAAGTTTCCCCTGGGTGAGCTAGCGGGCCAAAACCCAGCGGTCGCGTGCCACGCCGTGGGCAGGTCCTCCTCCGGGACGAGCGTGGCGGCACGGGCTGAACGAGCCGAATGGGCCGCAGAGATGTGACTGCCTAGTTGGTAGGCAGTGCACTGCCAGCTGGGAGAAGTGGGCAGAGGGGTCTGTGGTTTTGTCAGAGAGTCGTCTAATGCTTTCTGCGGGTGTGAAGGCATGGAAAGAAGTCACTCTTGTTTTTCTGTGTTATTTTTTTCTCCCTTAACGCCTGTATCAAGGAATCTCTGTCTAGGCTGTTCTTCAGTTGTGGACCTGTTCAGTCTGTGGATATCTGTGACAAGCCAGAAATAGGAGAGAAAACAGAAACACTCAAGTCCAAATTCTTCAACCTCAAAACCACAAAGGTAAGGGGAAAGAGACTGATGCTTTAGTGGTGCGAATGGGAAGAGATCTCGAGTGTTGGAATGGTGCTGTTCGGAGCACAAGATGTGGGAAAATCATTTTGGGGGATTTGCCAGTGTGTTATCTTTTTTGCTATTCTACTGCAATCTGTGGTTTGATTTAATTTTATGTATTGATTTAGTGTACTGTAGTTCCTTACTGTGTTACCAACTCCGTAGGTGTACCTGACTGGCCTGAGGGCACCTTTCTTTCAGGGTTTCCGAGTAGCATACGTGGTGTTCAGGAGCCCAGCTGGTGTCCAGGCAGCCAAGGCCCTGTCGCAGGGAGGTCCTCTGCTGATATCAACAGAGAGTCATCCTGTGAAAACGGGCATCAGCAGTAAGTCAGTCCTAGCTATCTCCCTGTTAACCGGAGCAGGGCAAAGCTACACCTGTTCCTTAGTGAATCCTGTACTACGTATCCCGAATTAATTCCCACCACTTTGTACTGAGACTGAGCTGGGAGGCGTCCAGTGTTTTGTTGTCCTTTTTTTACTCTTTAAGATAGCCATCTTATTCTACTGAAAGTTGTGGAATCTGGTCCTGTTCCCCTGTGGGAGGAAGTGCTTACTTGATATGATGGAAGGGCAGTTTCTCCCCCTATCTCTTCAGTATTGTATAGAAAAACTGGCTGTGGCTTGCCCCCGGAATGGGAGCCAGGCTCATTAACAGGCACAAGGTGTTTATCAAGACGACAGGACTTTGGACGTGACCCCTCTGCAGGAACGCAGCCCTGAATTTTGCACTTGAGGATACCCCAGTCTTGCTTGGGGACGGTTGCAAGCACGGTTGCCCTTCTCATTGTTTAACCCTTTACTGGCCATGGCCTGGTCCACAGGTCAGTTGTTTGTGAACCAATGTGGTGGGGAGGCTGAGGATGGATGGAAAATGGGAACGGCCCCAATAAGCCGTTTTCTCTAGAGCTGCTCAAAGACATCACACTAGGGCTTGCTTCTAACAGAAGCTACTGCTGACTTCTGCCTTCTCTGTTTCAGAGTGGATTGCCAGCTACGCAGCTTCAGTGGTGGATCGGGAAGAACTGAAAGCTGAGGTGGATGCCTTCATGCAAGACTATGACAAACAGATAGCAGAGGTAAGGCCAGGCTGGGGAAGGGACCCAGCAAAGCAGTCTAGGGGGTGAAAGGAAGACGGAGGGTCTCACCGCCCAGGCCCTACTGGAAATTGCACGAGGGGGGGGCACACTGGCTGGCAGGGTTGTTTATTCCTAGTTGCTGGTGGATGGTGTCTGGAGACCAGGTCCTAGTTTGCTTTGTGACAGCTGACCCTTCCACCCAGGGCTTACAGCAGGTACCCACAAATACATTGGGTCCTGTCTGGCATGCAGTGTTGCGACTGAGACTTGAATGCCTAGTCTTATGCTCGGTGCCCGGTCCTCTGTCTTGTGCTCTCCTTCAAATCTTGTGCAGAAGCAGGAGCTGCAGCTGTGCATGCGTGTAAGGGGAGCCGTGAGGGAGCTAAGCATCTGTCTGGCTGACAGCAGATTTGCACTGAGCCTCTCTGTCCTGTATTTATAGGAAGAAGCTAAAGCAGCTGAGGAGGAGGGCGTTCCGGATGAGGAGGGCTGGGTGAAGGTAACGCGGAAGGGCCGGAAGCCTGGCCTGCCCCGGACAGAGGCTGCCAACCTGCGTCTGCTGGAGAGGGAGAGGCGGAAAAGGGCCCGCAAAGAGCTGCTCAACTTCTATGCCTGGCAGCATCGTGAGACCAAGAGAGAGCGTGAGTGCCTCAGTCTCCTCCCCCTTCCCATGGCTCTTGTCCTTCATATGTGGCCCTAAGAGCACCAGTTTTCCTTCAATGGTCGCTGTAGGCGACCAGTTGCTGTGCTGTTGTGTGAACAGCCTCTCCAGTTCTTGTGGGCCCCATGCCGCTCCCTGGCCTAGCAGGGGCTGTTTGAAAGTTTTGTGGCAGAGTTGGAAGAATGCGGCTTTCTAATAGGGGTTTCTTCAGTCAGCACAGATGCAGCAATTGAAAGGGAGGACTCACCTGTTCCCCTCCTCAAGAGGGAGCTGCAGCACTGCAGGAGACAAGTGGCCAGAGCCACAGCCCTGCACCGAGCCCTGGCCCAAAAGGATCCACTCTGGGAAGTGTATCTCTGCATGTCAGGACTGAACCACCTCCCAGTGTGTATAGGGCTGTTGAGAGCAGCGGAGATGAAGCTCCCTAGGGAGATGGAAGTCTGCCGCTCCCCCTGTGTGACCTGCTCTCTCCCTCCTCCTTTCGGTTTCAGACATCGCCCAGCTGAGGAAGAAGTTTGAGGAGGACAAGCAGAGAATCGCACTGATGCGAGCCCAGCGCAAGTTTCGGCCGTACTAAGCTATGCTGGACTGTTTCCTCAGATGTTTGTGCTGGAGAGGGAGGAACAGGCATGCGTGGACTTCATGTGCCAAAGGGTTTCAAGGAACTGAGGCAGTTTCAGGTTGTCCCTGCCTTTGGGTCTGAGGTGGGAGATCCAAGCACCTGCAACTGGAGGGGGAGTTGGCTTCACTCACACCGGCATCTCCTGTTCTCCTGGCCATGCCTGCGCTGCCATTGTCCAGCCCTGAGGCACCACTTTCAGGATGCACAGGCCAGAGGAGCTGGAGCAACAAACTGTTATCTTCCTGCCAGCCAAGGTCTTCCTAAACCTTGGTGAGAGTCGGGATTCATGCAGCACAGCCTCTGCAGGGACAGGGAATAACTGAAGAACTGTAAATAAACTGCTGTGTTTCCAGAACACAGGAATGCCTCTCTCCCCCTGGCTCTGCTCTGGGACACAGCTCCTTGTGTGGTGTGCTGGTAATAACACCCATAGCTTGTATGCTGGTTCTCCTTTGCACAGGTCAGGCTGACGTTATCTGGGAACGGGTAAGAAGAGGAGGAACGTGAGCTTGGGAAAAGCCAAGCTGGGACGTTCCCAAGATCAGCTGTCCCAAGCGGAGTTCAGTGGTTTGGTGCAGAGCATTGCCCTTTCCCTCAGCATTTTCCTCCCAGGCAGCTCCTTCTTAGATAGATCTTGAAGTGCCCAGCCCTACAGCTGCGTCTGTACCTTTACAGCTAGGTCTGGCCTGGGCTATGGGAGCTTCTGCTGCTCAGCACGCTCACGTGAACGAGGTGAGATAGCAGCCTGGCTTTGGAGGGAGAAAGCAAACTCCTTCCAAGGCCTCATTCCATTTAACCTGGCATCATTTTACTGCCTACGTTAACGTAGGCAGCCTTGGGCCTTAACGATTGACCCTATCATGCTCCATGACTGCATCTGCTGTGATCAGAAAGGAAGGAGTGGTAACTCCCCTACCCCCAGGCTTATACACACACCTACCTCGCTGCCTGCAGCCTCGATAAAGGGGTGAGTATCGGTGCAAGAAGGAAACATTGATAAAGTTCACAGAGATATGTTAAAATGGATTGACCCTCCTGCAGAAAACAGACTGTAAATGCAGCTTCTATGGCATGGGGAGTCCACCAGGTACGCTTGCTCCAATTGGCTTTGCATCAGTTTAGAAAGCAGATGGAAACTCAGCGTGCAAGAATCATGCCTCCCCTTTAGATTGCCATTTTAGCTGCTTGGGTAAGCATCCCAAAAGACAGGAGGTTTGCTCTCCTACGTAGTCAAGACGACAGTATTAGCATTTGGAGATTATCTTTATTTAGAGGAACAGAAATCATCTCTACCAACCTTTCCATTGCTAAGAGTTCTCCTAGGAGCTCTGGCTGGAGGATTAATGACTCATACCCTAGGAGTTCTTCAACATGGCCTTCCATGCACAGGTGAGCTCACATTTAAGCTGGTTTTAAAAGGCAGCAGCCCTGGCAGTAGAACAGAGATGCTGAAACCCTCTCAGCTCAGGTACCCGTGGAGAAAAGCAGAGCCCTTTCCTAATTTTTCCAGTAGATCTGAACCTGGGAGGAGCCTGGCTGCACTATCCTCAGAGAGGAGGTGAGAATGAGCTGTGTATCTCCTGTAATACTACAACCATTGGCACTGCTGCTTCCACCGAGAATGCCTATGCCTGCGTTCCTGCTCCATTTCAGGATGCAGAAGTTGGGGGAAGTGGAAGGCCATTTTCCTCCGGGTGAGAGTTCCTGTGTGTTATCTCTGCACTCCCAGAGCTGGAAGAGAAGAAGGATTCCTTCTCCCTTTGAGAACTGAGACACTTCTACTCAGCTCTCCTCCAGAGAACCCCAGCAGACCTGCTTCCACCACTGCAGCAAGCTAAGCCTAGGACAGAATATCATGAAACTGATGTCGAATGAGGCAGGAGTGGTGCAGGTTGCTCCAGAGCCTTTAGCTCCCTGTTCTCCTGGACTGCTGTTGCAGGGACCCCAGCTAGAGCCTGGCTCTGGCGTCCTGCGCTGTCAGAAAGTTGCTGATGATCCCAGACACCACCTCGGGCTCGTTCAGGTGTACAAAATGGCTCCCCGGTACCTCTACTAGCTGGATGTGCTGGAAAAAAGAGGAAATGCATAAGAGGTAGCCTGGGAAAGCATTCCCTCAGGCAAAGCTATGCTTATTGTGTGGCACTCCCTGGCGCATGAAGCCAGAGGAGACAATACAAAGATGGGCTCTCAAAGAAGGTCTGGGCTTTATGTTGTCCTATTTAGCTGCAGAAGCGCCAGGCACACACAAACCCATCACATAAAATGAGATTCAAGTCCAGCGGAGTGAGGGAGGCAGAACAGGGATGAGGGATCGGAGAAAAGGTGGGCCCAGAGAGTAGTGCTGAGTGGGACTTTGGCAGCAGGGGTAAAGCTGGCTTTCTCCTCCCTGCATGAGAGCTGGGCTGCTTAGGACAAATTCCCTAGTTGGGGGGGGGAGGGGGGGGGCCACCAGGGTGAGCTGCTTTTAGCAGCTGCTCCCAGTGTCCCATGGAGTGCAGATGCAAGAATGGAGTTTGCTCTCACCTCTTTCAGCACAGACTCAAATGCCTCCCGTAGGCGTTTCACAAAGAGATTTCTGCTGTCTAGCTTGTGCGGAATCAGGAGTCCATCTTGTGCTCTGAAAAATCAAGGCATGAGGATCAGCACAGCACACGATGTGCCTGTCTTTGCTGGTGTCCTGGCTAGAAGCAGTGTTTCCAAGACAGAGTGGGACACTAGACTTAACTCCATTCTTCCAGACTCATGAAGCTGTAAACAAGGGCTAGGCTGGGGCTGCTTTTAAACACCTGGGTTACAGGTTCATACATGGCAGTCAAAGGTGCAAGACAGCTCAGCTAAGCAGCTATTAGCTAATCAGACTATCTTTTTAAAATCCTGGGTATCTGCCTAGTAGTATCAGAGAGGAGACTGGTTAAATATTAGCCCCCCCACCCCCAACCCAGGCTGCTCCTTAACTTGTCAGAGCACATTGCTCTCTGCCTCTACTCTGTCTTCTGCTCCTGACCTTTTTCCTTCTAGTCAGCTTCTACATTTCACCCCTGTCTCTTCCCCACGCTGCCACTTTAAACATGAATCCCAAGTTGTGCCCTGTGTGGAAGGGAAGGAGGTACCAGAGCAGTTGTGTTGGATAACCCAGCATTAGACCTCCTGCAGAGTTAAGATCATGACATCACCTACTGTGCTACATGTGATGAAATGAGGTGAAGTCCCAGGCTCAAAGGGACATACTCTGGATGGTCTAGAGGACCTGTCCTCATGGTGCTGTTGCTTCTCTCCGTTCTGGACACGCAGAACAATCCTTAAGTACACAGGAGAAGCCTCCTGTGAGTTAAGTGGATTAGAGAAGCCAAAACTGCACCTCATTTCTCAACTTCCAGCATGTCTTCTCATTTCCCCTGCAGTCTCCAACAGGGCCACGTGGGCTAAAGGAAACGGAGCCCTGCACATCCTGCCCTCCAAGCAGGAGGGGAAAACACACAGGAGGATGGAGACAGATAGCTACTCACACACATAGCAGGCTGCTGTCTAAGTCACTGGCCCCCTGCCCCCGCAGCTCCTCCCTGCCCAGGGCGCTGAAGGAGAGCGCTTGCACGAGCTGGCTCAGGACGGGGGCTCCGGACTCAGCAGGAGGAGGTGGAGGCGGTGATCATTTTACCCATTTGTGCAGGCAAAGGGGTTTCAAAGCCCGGAGCAGCGGGCCGGCTGGCTTGCCGCAACTACGGGAAGGGAGGCCACGAGGAAAGTAGGTACGAGCAGAGCTGCAAAGGGCCACGCGTTTGTCAGGCTCTTCCTTTGCTGTCGGCCCAAGGGACGGGACGCTGCGGGAAGGGAGCGGGAAGCAGCGGCTGCGGGGCAGACAGGCGCAAGGCAGGCGGGCGTTTCCTCGGTCGGCCTTGCCCCGCGGAGGCCCAGCCTGGGAGCGCGGCGCCGGGCCGCGAGGAGGCCGTGGTGGCTCAGCTGTGCCTGCTCCAGGAGCCTGCCCAGCCCCGCGCGGTCGGGGAAACGCTGCTCCGGGCGGAGGCGATGCCATCACGCCAACCTGGCCCAGGAGCCGGGTGGCTGCTGCAGAGGAGGGGGTGGCGGAGGACTCCCCGCTAACCCTCGTCCCCTCCACCCAGGGGGACAGCCATGGCGGGGGGCTTTGCTTGTGCCACACTCACACGATGATGAGAACGCGGTCCTGGATCTTCTGTAGGAGCTCCACACACTGCTCCACCGTGAGGGACTCTCGGCTCTGCTGCAGGTGCAAAAGCAGGGAGAACAGCAAAGGTCAGGGAAATCGACTGGGGCAGAGGGGCATCCCTGACCCCTACCATGTTGGCGGCTCTGAGGGCAGAAGGGGCTGATGCCCCAAGGCTGCTGTGCTGGGACAGGACGGGCCACTCGAGTGGCTGGCGCTGCAACAGCTCCTTCTCTCCAGCTGCATTTCAGTGCTGCCAACGCTGCCTGCTGGGCTGCAGCCCAAATGGGAATAACCTCACAGCGGAGAAAGCCTTTAAAAATCTTGTTGCTAATAAAGAGACAAGTACAATGGTCTGGCTTTCGTGTTCTGGCAGTAGCACAGGTAGAGGAGGCCCCACTTGTTGAAAAGTGGCACAAAATTATCAAATTATCAACCATGAGGACTTTGCTCTGTTCCCCCCCCCCCCCTTCTTACAGGGGTGATCTGTTTGAGAAGCTGACCTGGAGCCTCCATCCATCTGCTGCTTGGAGAGTTATAACAGCAGGAAAACGTGGCCAGGAGGCCCTGGCACAGAGGAACTGCTAAAAAGTTCAGTAATATTTTCCAGTGACTCTGTAAGCTGAGTCAGTTAATGATCAAGTGCTCTTTCAACAGCAACATTTAAAAGATGTGTGGGAATTAGGAAAGCAGTAAGTAAAAGGTTGGGTGGAGGCAGGGCCTGAGCTCAGTGAGTGGGCCTCAACTTTCTCCGTTTTCTGCAAGCTCAGGGCTCAGAGGCAGCAGGGGGCAAGTCAGAACAGTAACACTCACCGTACGGACTCTCATGTCTCTGTTATACACCAGCCCTGGAATGAAACAAGAGAAGGCTTTCATGTCTCATAGGAGCAGGAGCTCCTCTGCCTCTCCTCACCTGTGGGGTCAGCCCAAAACTTTCTTAGACAAGAGGGAGGGGATGAATTCAGGTTTCTCCTTTTTTGGTTTCTTTTCTTTAGCCATTCTAGGACTCGAGCACCAACACCAGTTGCTGGGACTGGGGAGCTCTGCCTCCAGATGTAATTGCTCCCATCCAGGCTGTACAAACTCACAGCCAGGGCACCCTGTACCCTTTGAAAAACAACGGCTGTTGGCACTGCTCCCTTCCTGCACCTAGCCTTGGGCCACCACTGTGATTAGCCCAGTCTCCAAGCAGCACAGGCCCCTTACCAGCGGGCGTCACAGTCGCTCCTCGCTGCAGTAGGATTGCCCCACCCTCTGCTGTCAGATGTCTATTTGCTTCTAAGAGCCTGGGGGAGACATGGCAAAGAAGTTGTGTTGCTGGAAACGGGAGGAAGCGAAGCAAAAGCGGCATGACAAGATGACGTTGAGCTCACAGGCTGCTTCAGAAAACAGTAGGAAGCCGGCAAGGGAAGCAAAAGGTCTTGCTTGGGTTCCAGGGGAGGGCTGGAAGTGGGCAGTACAGGGACACAGAATTTCCCCTTCTGGTTCACGCAGCCATAACTCTGTCCAAGGTGAGGGCAGGCAGCGAATGAAGAGGACAGATGGGGACCCACCTCTGCAATGCTGCTTCAGGGCTATGCGCTTTGGGAGGTTGCTGCTTCGCCTCTAGGCTCAGTAATCTGTCAATCACCATCCGCTTTGATTTCAGCCACTCCTCGGTTTCCTGAAACAAAGAGATGCAGGACACAGGAGTGACCCCTCATTTCTAGGTCATTTTACCCCTTATCGGGGTAGAAGAGGGTAGTTCCCCCTCCAGCGTCTCTCAGATGCAAAGGAACAGCCATATGAACAGGCAAGGCAGGAGCAGAAAACTAAACATTGCTGATATAGGAAGTTATCAACCTTATCCTTGCAGTCTTTTCCCACCCCCTCCTACCTCACTTTTGATTTGAGGACAACTGTTCAAAACAACAAGGGAAGTTTGGCATCTTTGGTGTCTCTGACCCTAGGCATCTGTCCCGCTCCTGCCAACCAGTGTCTCAGCATCTGGTAGTGACAATGGCAGTTTGGGAATGTAACTTTATGTCCTGCCAGGAACAAAAAGAGGAATCTACCAGTCTCATATCCAGGTCACCTAACAAGCTGTTGGCGAAAAGACAACCTTGGCAGGGGGTTGCTCTGACAGAGGTTCCAGTTCCCTTTGTATAAGGGTCTGGCATAGATGAGCAAATTTTGGTGCTACGTGACTGAAGGATGCTGAGGACTACTAAGTGTCCGCCAAGGGCCGCTCCTTAAGCGGGGACCTACAAAGCAGCAGATCTGTGCCTGCCAAAAAGGAAGAGTGCTGAGAATTGTGCACTGTGCCAGGGACTGGTCACATCCATTTTTTCTTTTTTGAACAAATTGGAGGGAAAAGCCCATCCTATCTCTTTTTTCTTTATTTAAAAAAAAGGGAGAGGAGGAAGCATGAAATCTAACCTCTGGAGCTAGCAGAAAGCCAAGATTTTCCAGTAGGATCAGCCTGTCCACCATCTCAGGATAAAGGACGCAAAACTGAGGAGAGAAGAAACACTATGAATGGAAGAGAAAAGCTGAGTACTGAGCACTGTCTTCACCCTGCTGCACTGGAGAGTGAGTATATGAAGGGCCTCCTCTTCCCTGAGATCCAAGTCCCACACAGTCTGTCCCTTTATTCCTCTCGCTTTTGTTGTTTCGGCTGCAGAAATCACAAATTCCATGAAGAGAGGATGCTTTACTCACCATTCCTGCCACAGATCCACCTGCAAAGGAAAGAAGGGTGCCCAGTTATGCACAGTGGTGGTAGCAGCTCCCCTTCCCCACAGCCGGAGCTGCCTTAGAAGCACGAATGCGTCTTGTACCAAGGGACAAAGCCCCAGCTACAGAACAGAGCTCTCCCAGTAGGAAGGACGGAGGGCTATCGGCCAGCCAGACTCCCTGGGCTGCCCCAGCCCCATCTCCCTCACAGACAGCACAGGCCAGGGAGGAGTTATTAGTTAAAACACTATGATGTGCAGGTACTGCAAGCTGTGAACCGAGCAGCCCTGGGGAGCAAAACCCAAATCATGACAAAACCCAATCACGTCCCAAGGATGAAAGGACAGAGCCTGGAGTCCCGGCTCCCCTCAGCAAGCTCTGTGCCCCCACCAAGAAGGGCCCAACCTGTCCCCCACATGGCAGCTAAGCCTGGGGCAGCACAAAGGCCTGTTGCAAATACTCCTGCCTTAGACCATCCCTCTTCGCCCAGCACTGTTTCCTCCTGGGGGTAGAGGCACACAGGGACAGTTCCCGCTACTGGTACTACAGGGCCTTGACAGGCACTTTAAACAAGGGTGCAGATTTTTGAACGTCTCAGTCAGGAGCCCGGTACTTTACATGATATAATAAATATTCCAACCCAGTTCCTAGAAGCATGTCTTGTAAGTTGGTAACTAACTCGTGTTTCCATGAATCTCACAGCTTACAAGGACAAGAGCTACTTACCCATACTGTGACCCATCAGGGTGAACCGTCTCCACTGCAAAGCTAAGTGGCAACAGACAAAAACAGACAGCACTGCATTAGAAACCAGAGCAGCGGCATCACGCTGCTTCTCCACCAGCAGAGGCCCCTTCCCCCACAAGGGCTTCTTTGCTGCTGCTTCATTTGATTCCTAATCCAGAAATGAGGTGGCTAAGTGGGCCAGCTTTAAAGAAAAAGAACATCCACCTCATTTTCTTGGAAGTGAAGTCACGCAGCTCTCAAGCTCTCTCCTTATGGCAAATGTACTACAGCCAGTTCCCCCTCATTGCCAGACACAAGACAAGAAGCAGAGGAGCCTGACCGGGCAGCGTGTGCTGGGAGACAGACACCTTGATAAAGCATCCTGCTGCAAGATGTTCAGCGAGAGCCATACGGACGAAGATCCAGGTCCGCTGCCTTGGGGAAAGTGTGATTATTCCAAGTGAAAGGTCTTTGCACCGTTCAGCACACGAGGCTCTTCAGTCCATTTTTAGGGCAACCCCAGAGGCTTATTGGGAAAATAGTGCTAAATCAATGTTGCTACGTGAAATATGCCTCATTGAAAGAGGTGTTTTACCTGCTGGCACGTCAATAAGAAGTTGTAGGGGCTCTTCAGGCTCATTCAGGTCTACTGAATGAGGGATACAAAACTGCTTATGCTGTAGCCTCCCCCAAGATCAGCACGCAGATAGGCAGTCAGACCAGGAGTTATTAGGAGACCAAGATATCTTGGTTTCCAGATGTCTTTGTATCATACTAAAGCAAGTGCCAAGCTGCTGTCCATGGAAAACCAGGCACTAGAAGAGTTTCCAACTTGTACCTAACACTGGTCAGAAGTTTCTGGCTGCTTACAAAACGTCAGTCTGGCAGAGCTCTTTAGTTGCATCCACCGCTCAACCACCACTGTTTTTGGGGACAGAAACTTTTCCTTCCCTGGGTTTACTGTTTCTTCCTCTCACAAAATAGTGAGAAAGAGGGATGTTTATTCAGCCCGCGGTCGTAACACACAGGCTGGGGGGGAAGCAGAGGGGAACTGAGCCCTCTCCCAGCAGCGATTGCCACCTGCCATTCCAAGGAGCAGAAGTGACGTGGCAGCCCCTTGTGCAAACATCCCCTTGGCGGCCCTTTCAACGGCTCACCTGCCGCCACCCGGCGCACCTCGCTCACGTAATCCAGGAAGTGGTAGAACGAGCCCGCAGGTCGGTGGGACGACAGGCCGTGGCCCGAAAAATCCATCGCCACGTAACGGCAATCTGCAAGGCAGAGGCCATCAGGCAGGCGGCCCTGCGGCACAGCGCCCGGCGACCTCCCCGACCCGAGCCAGACCCACCGGCGGGCAGCAGCGGGATGAGCCTGTCGAAGGTGTTGGCGTTGTCGAGCCAGCCGTGCAAGCACAGCACGGGGCGCCCCTGCGGGGGACCCCAGGCCTTGGCTGCCAGGTGGCCCCAGGGCACGGGGAACGTCACCTCCGAGGACATGCCTGGAAGCAGGGCGCCAGCAGAGAAGCCGCGCGCTCCGAGCGGGTCCCAGGGAAGCCCGCGAACGGCCCAGACCTCTGGAAAGAGTAATACAGCCTCTTTAAGTCACTCGCCAGCCTCCCGTGGCTTCGGCTAGCAGCTTGCCGATTTGTATTTCCCAGCTCGACACCCCACGCTCGCAGCCCCCCCGAAGGGGCCGCCAAGCAGATCCCCCCGCGGCCAAACAGGTCCCCGCCCCGCGGAGACAGGGCGCCCGCGCCCCCGGCCCCCCTCCTACCGCTCTGTATTTTCGGGGGACGGCGGAGAAAGGCAGCGGGGACCCAGGGGCCGGCGGGGGGGGGGGGAAAGAAAGAGGAGAAAGAGGAGGAGGAGGAGGAGGAGGAGGAGGAGGAGGAGGAGGAGGAAGACCCGGCACGGAGGCAGCCTGGCGACAGACAGCGACGGAAGTCCTCGGCGGGGCGGGCCCGGCCGCTGCGCGCCGCCCTTAAAGGGCCCCGCGGGCAGCGCCGGGGTCGGGCGGCTCCGCTGCCGCCGCCATCAGGGCTCGCGGAGGGGGCGCCGGGCCGGGCCGGGCCGGGCCTCGCCTCGCGCCGCCATTTTGGGCTCGGCGCGGCCGCGCGAAGGCCCGGCCGGTGCGGGGCGGTGTGTGGGGCCGGCCCGGGTGCGAGGTTGGCCGGGGCCTCTGCCCTGCGCCTCGCCTTGCCACCCCAGGGGCTTCTCCGCCTGCGCCGCCCGCCGCTGGTGCGGCCCCTCACACCGTCCCGACCGCGCCGGTTGGCGCGTCGCACCGGCGGCCGCGGGCTGAGGCCGCGTGGGCAGCGCTGAAAGGCGGCCGGGCAGCTGCCCCCGCCATGGCTGTCCCCCTGGGTGGAGGGGACGAGGGTTAGCGGGGAGTCCTCCGCCACCCCCTCCTCTGCAGCAGCCACCCGGCTCCTGGGCCAGGTTGGCGTGATGGCATCGCCTCCGCCCGGAGCAGCGTTTCCCCGACCGCGTGGGGCTGGGCAGGCTCCTGGAGCAGGCACAGCTGAGCCACCACGGCCTCCTCGCGGCCCGGCGCCGCGCTCCCAGGCTGGGCCTCCGCGGGGCAAGGCCGACCGAGGAAACGCCTGCCTGCCTTGCCCTGTCTGCCCCGCAGCCGCTGCTTCCCGCTCCCTTCCCGCAGCGTCCCGTCCCTTGGGCCGACAGCAAAGGAAGAGCCTGACAAACGCGTGGCCCTTTGCAGCTCTGCTCGTACCTACTTTCCTCGTGGCCTCCCTTCCCGTAGTTGCGGCAAGCCAGCCGGCCCGCTGCTCCGGGCTTTGAAACCCCTTTGCCTGCACAAATGGGTAAAATGATCACCGCCTCCACCTCCTCCTGCTGAGTCCGGAGCCCCCGTCCTGAGCCAGCTCGTGCAAGCGCTCTCCTTCAGCGCCCTGGGCAGGGAGGAGCTGCGGGGGCAGGGGGCCAGTGACTTAGACAGCAGCCTGCTATGTGTGTGAGTAGCTATCTGTCTCCATCCTCCTGTGTGTTTTCCCCTCCTGCTTGGAGGGCAGGATGTGCAGGGCTCTGTTTCCTTTAGCCCACGTGGCCCTGTTGGAGACTGCAGAGGAAATGAGAAGACATGCTGGAAGTTGAGAAATGAGGTGCAGTTTTGGCTTCCTCAGCCTGCTTAAAGCAGAGGTGGGGACCCCTGGTTCTGTGTGCTAGAAGATCTCTCTCTCTACATGCGGTGTAAGCCGTCAGGTTCATAGGCTGTGTTCTGATCTGGTATGGAGGAATTAACGATGTCCATAGGGTCTGAAGTGGCAATCAACCTTCCAGGTATATAGGGATCTATGAGTAGTGCCCATCGTGGAGGTACTGTTGATCCTTGACTACCTCTGGCAGACGCGTTACTGGTAATGGAAACTGCTTGTACTGTAACATCGCAGCGTGAGCTGTTCTAAATGTGGCCCAGGAGCATCATAGTGACATCAGACAAGCTCAGTGCTTGACCCCAGTGCTGAACTTCTGCCACTTTCTGATGAAGAAACTATTCTGAACTTTAGCATTTGCTGGAATCACGTTGCTCCAGAGGCAAGAGTCACTTACCCGTACTGTGACCCATCACAGTGAACTGACTCTACTGCAGGGCTAAGTGGTGCAGCAGATAAACAGCCGACAGCACTGCAGTAGCAGCTTCACTCCTCCTCTGCAAAAACAGACCCTCTTTCAGCCAGAGAGATTTCTATGTAGTTTTACTCATTAGTTGTCCAGGAACGGGGTGCCTCCGTAGGCCAGGCTTGAAGAAAAAGAAATCATAAGGCAGTCGATGGACCCGAGTATCCTTGTGAACAGTGCTTGCTGGTGCCTAGCCATTCCCCGCAGCGCTCAGAGCCTATCAGGCCCAACGCAGACCACAGCCATTCCCCTTCAGTCAAGGACTCAGGCAGTCGAACGATGCAATCTGGAGAGGCCGTGCATGGTGGAGACTCCTTGCTGGAACAATTAGAAAGAGCAGAAGGAATCCCAGTTCTTAGGGAATTGTTTTTATCTTGGTAGTTGAAGTCTCTCGTGCTCAGTTCAGTACATCAGGCTCCTAAATTACACAATGTGTTTTCAGAGCAGCCTGTGAAGCTTGAAAGAAACCAGTTCTACCAAGTTACAGCCATGTCTCTCCTGCCTATCTCAAACTCATCTAAGCAAAGCAGGGTCTGCACCACAGCAGTTCAGAGGGAAATTTGGGGACCCATCACACAAGAAATAGAGGAAGCAATGCTGTGCGCAGCTTGCCCTCCAGGTGAGCCATTAGAAGAAAAATCGGAACATGAATTCCTGCAGGTTTGCAAAGCCCAGTGCTTTGCCTTTGCTTAGGCCTTCCCCATAGAGAAGGAGCAGAAAAGCAGGCGACAAGCAGCAGGAAAACACCCAGGAGGAGAGGGTCCAAGTACAGTCTACAGCTTTTTTTCCCCACAGCAGTCAGAGGTGGGTGTCTCATTGCAGAAGGTGAAAAGCAAGAGACAGCCCGGCAGAACAGATTCATAAGATGCACCTGATAATCAATCACTGCGGCTGTTCAGAAGGGCAGGGCAGGGCCTTCCTGTGAATTGCTGGGATTTGATGGTAGGAAGCCATCAGAAAGCAGTGTAATTGCTGAGGCGGTGGCTGCAGGGGGCTGCTCACGGGCAGCAGCTGCTAGGCTGGCAGTTCTTCTGTGCCTGTGACGTGGGTCCTGAGGAAGGGGATCCCGTGTCAGGAGCAGGAGTGACGTGGCACAAACCTCCTCTGAGGCTGATGGGAAAATGGGCCGTGGCGCAGAAAATTCATTACCACTGAGCTGCGATCTGAAAGGGAGAGAGCATCTGGCATGCAGACTAGCAGCATGACACATGGCCCATCCTTGTGAGCTAGACCCATCTTTGGGGAGCAGAGAAATGAGCCCATCAAAGGTGTTGGCGTTGTTGAGCCAGCCGTGCAAGCACAGCATGTGGCGCCCCTTTGGAGGTCCCCAGGCCGTCGTTGCCGTGTGACCCCAAGGCACGGGGAACTTCACCTCTGAAAACATGCCTGAAACAGAGCACCCGCAAGCGACATCCCCGGAGAGCCACATGCTCAGAGCAGGTCTCAGGGAGCTTGTTAACAGCCCAGAGCTCTGGACAGAGCTTGTAGGTATGTGGTAGTTAGCAAATATGCCTGGTATCTACCTTGTAGCCCTTACCTACACTTAATTAATACCAGTTTTCAGGCTCAAAGTTGGTTTGGGGTAACCCTGGTATCCTGCTGTAAGTGCTTACCCCAGTGCTATGTACCACTCAAAGGTCTGGGACCCTTGCCCCTGCCCCACTCACAAACGGCCTGATGGACCTGGGCTCTTTTGGCTTTGAGTCCCAGAAACCACCTCCAGGGCTTGGGTGAGAAGGAAGCTTTCTCTAGTGAATTCTGACTCCTCTGTCTTGTACCCCTTGTCACTTCTGGTCGGAGGCTTCATGGGCAGAAACCTCATAAAAGAGGGAAAAATCCTCACAGAAATAATCAGCAATAGGTGATGTGACATAGAGAGAAAGCAGGACATCCCTTAGGGAATGAGTGGCATGCTCCTGGTACTGGGCAAATGGTCCCACTTCAAAATCCCATACTGCAAGTCTTACCTCCCCCTTCCCAGGTACACTCCTAATTTGTCAGGGAGAGATGTCAGGCTCTGCTGCCTCCACAGCAGCCTCCAGGCTAGCAGGTAGGCACGTGGCACGCCACAGTCGAATCTGTGATTCAGCAACAGACTTGTGCTTGGAAGCAGCACAGAGACAACACCTTTCTCCAACAAAGACAGCCCTTACAGAGAGGACCGCTTTTTTTCTCTCTGTCTCTCAAAGCCCAAGGTCAAAGTGGAGAAGGTTTTACAACACACTGGGATGCAGCCCTTGATCCTCCCTCAGCAGCAGGACTGTTGTCCTATAGGACCAAAGCCAGACTGTTGAGATCTTCTTCAGGTCTCTCATGTCCTCCCTCCTCTCTAGTAATGCTTCTTTAGCCCCTCCGAAAGAGCAGCCCAGCGTCCCACAAGGCTGCAGGTCTCCCCCCACCCCCACCCCACCTGGCAAACTCTCTCCACTAGCAGAGCCTTCTTTAGGATGCATGGCAAGATTTGGGTGGCTCACAGAATTCATTTGGCTGCGTCTACTTCTAAGAAGTGCTGCTCAGAGAGGACAAAATTAGTCTCCACCTGGCAAGGTGCTGGGTGTTGCCTGGGCTGCGCTGGACTGGTCGTAAGGGAGGCTAGTCTTGCATAAAGAACTGGAGTTAGTCTGAGATGTCCCATGTACTTAACAAAGGATAATTTAACCACTGTGTCCTTGCAAAGGGGGAGGAGACTTGCAAGAATGAACATGGGGACATGCAAAGCTGTTATGCTCTGCTGACTTGGAACAGCATTGATCAGTGTGTCCTAGCTGCAGATCTGGTCAGGAAACCTTAAGTACACCGGACTGATTGCTACCAAGGGACAAATTCCCCATAGCTAGTTGGATTCAAGCTCTAAAGTGCTGACATATTGATCTATTTATGGTGATTTATTAGTAATAGCTCTGTACCCCAAATGGTCTCGTGCAGTTATACAAGTGAAAAAGCATGCTATTCCTTTGCTATGCTAAACCATTCCTTTCAGAAAATAGCACAACCTCTATATAAAGCCCTACATTAGCAGTATGAAATGTATCCCGTAACCAGCCCCAGCATCCCAGCTCCCTGGCTCTGGGTCTGCAGGCAGCAGAGGAGCAGCGGCCCAAGGTGCTCTCAGGGCCTGCGCAGTGGTTTTGCTCCTGCCCTGGGCTGGGGACCAGCTTGTCCTCTACTCCAGCAGCCCTGAGCGGGGCAAGGGTGCCTGCAAGGAGAGGGGGGAAAGCTGGTGGGCGCCGAGCTGCTGATGTCAGGTTCGGGCACCGCCTGCGCCACTCACAGTGGGGCTGGGGCAAGCAGAGAGGCACTGAATAACGCATGCTTTTCGGGTGTACCCTCACCCCAGGAAAGGTCCCCTCTCCTCCCTGCCTCCTGCACAAGGCTGCGGAGGGACGTACCTCAGCCCCTCATTTGACTTGTTCTGGAAGCAGAGCAGGACTGATGGGGAGGGGAGGCCCCAGCGACGGGCTGCTCTGCAGATCTGCACCTTGCAGATGTTTCCCAGTGGGTGCTTCCTCCCTCAGGCCCCATCCTCAGCCCTTGCCTGCCTGGGAGAAGGTCCCTGGGAGTCACAAGGGTCTAAATGTGCTGCCTACATAGGAAGAGTTGAGGTGGGATGTGAATGTCCTGCAGGCCAAGGGGATCTGCCATCTCCAGGCTCTGCTGGGCAACTGCAGACCCCCCATCCAGGTAATTGGGACTCTGACCTGGTGCAGAGAGCTTCTCCTTTTGTTTTCCCTAATTTCCTATTGAATGTCACTGATATGAAGGAGTTTCTGATGCCTGGGATATCCCCTGATACGTTAAGGTCAATAAATGCTCTGCTGGTTTAAGATGTTTTTTCTCTCCTCGCTCCTGGCACGCGCCTGTTGCACTCCTTGCAACTCCTTGTCCCGGAGCTCTCCACCCCTGTAGAAAGGTGGGAGAGACAAATACCTGCTGGCACCTCACCCAGCACAGTCAGGGGCCAGAGGGACAGTTTAACTGTAAATCTTTGGCAGTTTAAGTTAATAAGCCAAGCTATGAACGGATGAAAAAGTGGCACAGACCCACTCTGGGGATTAACCTGCAGCAGAATTGGGATAGTTGGGGACGCTGGCATGTTAAATCATCCCCACGTGAATCACCGCTGGTCAGCTGGAAGCAGCCTCAGGCACACACCATGCATCAGCTGCAAGTGGTGCACATTTGTATTACTTTATTTGCAACTAATGAAATAGCTAGAAACATTTATTGCATATAAATTATAGATGAGTACCCATCATACAAATAAAGTCTTTCACAGAATCACAGAATCACAGAATCGTTTAGGTTGGAAGGGACCTCTGGAGATCATCTAGTCCAACCTCCCTGCTCGAGCAGGGTCACCTAGAGCATATTGCCCAGGATCACATCCAGGCGGGTTTTGAATATCTCCAGCGAAGGAGACTCCACCACCTCTCTGGGCAACCTGTTCCAATGCTCTGTCACCCTCACAGTCAAGAAGTTTTTTCTCAGGTTCAGATGGAACTTCCTGTGGTTCAGTTTCTGCCCGTTGCCTCTTGTCCTGTTGCTGGGCACCATGGAGAAGAGGCTGGCCTCATCCTCTTGACACTCCCCCTGCAGATACTTGTACACGTTGATGAGATCGCCTCTCAATCTTCTCTTCTCCAGGCTGAACAGGCCCAGCTCTTGCAGTCTTTCTTCCTAGGAGAGGTGCTCCAGCCCTCTAATCATCTTTGTAGCCCTCCGCTGGACTCTCTCCAGGAGTGCCATGTCTCTCTTGTACTGGGGAGCCCACAACTGGACACAGTACTCCAGGTGAGGCCTCCCCAGGGCTGAGTAGAGGGGCAGGATTTCCTATCTCAGCTCTCCATTTCCTCCTTCATCAGAAAATCTTTTACCTTTGGGGTCCAGGTTCAGGAGTCTCTGCTGGTTCCCGTCCCCTGGGCCTGTTTTGGTTAACTGGAGAGCCGAGATACCATCCAGGCCTTTAAAAAACCTATACACAATGTTAGATTAAGCACCCATTTTAATGTATTTAATTGAGGAGCAGCAGGGGGAAGGAGAGGCGTCTCTACCCAGCTCTTGTCTAGACTTAACCTTCCTTCACTTCGAAGATCTGGCAGATTCCCCATAGGCGGAGACAAAATGATAGCAAAAACCAGGAGTAATTTGACACTTGTAATTACAGGCCTACCAGCTCCTTATTGACCTCAGACAAAATAAGGACATGGCACATACAAGAAACATTAAAAAGAAGGGAAGAGTGCTAGTTAATGCCAAGTCTCATGTGTTTATGTAAAAGAATCCATAAAGCTAATTAGGTAAATTCTGGAGACATTATACATTTGGGTTATGATTCGGCTGATAAATATAAAACTGTTGATGTAACAGGGCTCCAGCAAGGGAGTTGATACAGTCCTACATTGTGTTTTGATGTTAAAAAAACCTGGCATAATTCCAAATTAGCAACATTTGTACTAATTGCATTGAATGTTGGCTAGCTAACAAGTGTCTAAATGTTAGAGTAGGTACAAGCACGTAAGGTATGTTGCCAGGCAGCCCGATGGTAAGTCACTCAAGGAGCGTGGGCCACGCTTCCAGGCTCGCAGCTCTGTCCTTGGCAGAAGGGGCCCCGACGAAGGCTGGACTCCTGGTACAGAAGCAGCCGAATGTGAGCTCCCAGCACAGCGCTGCAGTCAGAAAGGCCGATTCGATCCGTGGATGCGTGAGCAGGGAACGCGGGGCGGCTACAATGAGATGATTTTGCATGAGATGATTGTATTGCATCTGCTAATCCCATGGATGTGACTACCGGTGACATCTGCAATTCAAGGTGGAAGTTTGCAAGCTGGAGAGGCTTCCTTGAAGAGCTCTACGGACCGTTAAGGGGTTGGAAGACAAACCTTATCGGGGAGAAGAGTTTAGGACTGAAATGATCAAAGCTGAAATATACCTATACAGGGATTAAAATTTTGCTCCTCTAAAAGGTACTCTGGCCATCAACGGCACAAGAAAAAAAGCAGTCTAGAAATAAGGTACATGTTTGGCAGCGGAGAAAATCGTTAAATTCTTGAACAGTTTAGGATGATGTCAGATTGCCTACCGTTGGCAATTTTTGAATCGAGATGGGTGGTT
Source organism: Struthio camelus (assembly GCF_040807025.1). Taxonomy (NCBI): domain Eukaryota; kingdom Metazoa; phylum Chordata; class Aves; order Struthioniformes; family Struthionidae; genus Struthio; species Struthio camelus. The sequence continues at coordinate 56,187,126 of NC_090942.1, forward strand.
TTACAAAATGATGACAACAATTGGTGTAACTTTGGCCTGTAGTAGTCAGGAAAGCAGATAGATGATCACAGTAGTCTCCTTCAGTTTTATAGTCTGGAAATCAGTCCAGTGCAACAGATACTCCTGTCAGACTGTACCAGTCCGCAGTATTTCTGCTACAAAACCTAAAAAATAATTTGCCCATAGCCATACGCCTTTGTGCTTTCTACCTTGTTTTTCTTCACCTAGAGGCTGAAGTTCAGCTGAGGACCCCCCCTGCGTCCAGGTCCAGCAGTGACTTAGGACCTTTCCTTTATGGGGTCTGTGTCTCGGGTAGCTCCCTGCGTTCCTTTGGGATGGCCTCTTGCCAGCTATTTTTGTTTGCTTTTGGGGAAAATCCTGAAGCAGGTGGGCATAGGTCAGAAGTTGGTGCCTGCCTTTTGTGAGTGGGGTTCAGCATCCCCTCCCACCTCAGTGGGGGGACAAGGCTGGGGAAGCAAGTGCAGGAATGAAGCCAGGAGAAGGATCCAGGGCAGAGGACTCCAGGCAAGGTCCACCACCTCGGGACAGCACTCCTAGGACCTCGGCCTGGAAGCGTGGGATAACGGGGAGCAGCGGTCGGTCTCACAGGCACAATGAAATCCTTCACTGAGCTCCTTCCTCCGTATCTGAGAGGGGTCAATGTTAGGAGGAGTTTGCTGAGCTGCTCGTGGATTTATGGGGCCACAGAGCTCCAGGGGGTTCACCTGCGCCTGTTAGTGCCGTGGGCTGATAGTTCCTGGTCTCTGCCCCAGGTCTTCCTCTCTTACTACTCTAAGGTGTTTTACATATAGGTCAGATCCAGAGGCAAGGGAGCAGTTTGCTATATGTTTATAAAAGGCTTTTTGTTTTCTCTGCAGCTACTTTAAATCTGACCTAAATACCTTTCAGCCTATGCAGCCTGGTGCTTTCTCTGAAAACCTAGCAGGTCACCGAGCGCTGGGTCTTCCTCCCTTAAACGAACCGGGGAGGCGTAAGGAGCGTGCCAACAGCAAAGCATCTCTCCTTCCCGCCGGCCTACGTCTGCCCGGTGCCACAGCAGCTCTTCCCGGCAGCCCAGCGCCAGCGCCGGCCTCCCCGGCCGAGCCGCTTCCCACCGCAGCGGCCACCCTGCCAAATCGCTCCCGAGGGCAGCTGCCCGCGGGGGCTCAGCAGCGCGCCGGCTGGCTCCGCTCCCGAGCTTCGCCTCCCCTTCCTTTCCCCACCACCCCGCGGGCTCGCTGGGGCTGGAGGCGCAGGCCGGGGGCCACCAGCCAGCGCGTCCCCGCCGCGGCCGTGGGGAGCAGCAGAGGGTGTTGCAGACCAGAGGGTAACGTGCCCAGGGAGCGCGGTACGCCGCGCCGCTCGCTCCGGCTGCCCGGCTGGCGATGCCTCCCCGCTCTCGCGCTCCCGGGGCCCGGCCGAGGGCTCCTGCCCGCTACCAAAACGCAGCATCGTTCGGTGCGGGAGGGCGCCGGCTCTTTGCTGGAGGCCGGCAGCCTGGAAGCGGCAACGGGCGGCTCGCCGCAGCCTCGCCGGGTCCCTCCACGCCGGGCAGCGCGTGTACCTTCGCTTTCCTGGAAAGCAGTTTCTCTTCGTTACTGAGAAGAGCCCCGCTCTGCAAGGGGAAGGAGGGGCCTGGCTGCAGCTTCGCTCAAAGGGGCCACTGCTTGCGCTAATTTTTTTCTCCTAAGAGTAGAACTACTTCAGCCTCCGCTTGCTCTAAACCGCAGAAAGGTTTTTTTGTTTTCGGGGGTTTTTTTGGGGGGGGAGGGGAAGCAGGGGGCTGGGGGGGGGTTGGTTGCATTTGTTTTGTCCTCCTGGTTTTCTCTTTTTGTTCTCCCCCACACACACCCCTTTTTCCTTGCAATGTTTGCTTCTCCCAAAAGGAGGCTTTTCAGAAAGTTATGAGCGGGACCACCAAGAAAGGGGAGGAGGGGCTGAAAGGGAAAAAAGCACGTAACAACTTACGCGATAAAAGGTTGTGCACCGTGCGTGGCGCGCAGGCTGCACTCGCGGCACGTACCAGCTCATCGTGGCAGGCGTTTTCTGTCCCCACCACCCCCAAGCAGCCTTCCATCCGCCTCTCCTTCCAAAATCTTATGCCCTGTCTGCCTCGTCTCTCACGCTAGGATATCCAAGCTTGCCCCATGCTTTCTCCCCTTTACCACCTGGCCGGAGCCCCCTGGTACCGCTCGGCTCGGTCCGTCTCCAGGGCAGCGTGCGTCAGCGCGCACCCGCCTCCCACTGAGTCAACCACTGAGCCTCTAAGCTGGTCCCGCATGATTTGGAGACGATGCTCCAGCCCTGCCTGCAGACTTGCTCGCTTTCCCAGGAAACCACCTTTATTCGCCGATTTGAAGTGACCTGCCCCAAAACACTTTTTTTTTTTCCTCCCACACCTCCCAAACCAAATTGAAAGGGGCAAACGGGCAGCACGGGGCTCGTTGGGCACAGTGCGGGTCATGAAGGCGTCAAAGCGTCACTGGCTCTTGGGTGCTCGGGGACTGCTGGGCGCCAACGTTTTCAAACTTACCGAAGACTTTGAGGGGCTGCTGAAAAACAAGCAGAGAAATGCCATGAAGCGGAATGGCAAGCCAAAGGTATAATGTGCTCAGACCTACTGTCCTCAGCAGCTGGATTTCAGAGAAAACTCTCTGGAAATGGGTCGCTCTGTCAGTAGCTCTATCAGTTGACGCATTCACGTTTAATGTCTTTTAAAGCTTTAGTGTCAGGGATAGCGGTATACATGTCCTCAGGCAAAGGAAAAAAAGAGGAGTACGATAAAACATGTAAATTATAATGATACATTCTGGTGTCCTCTAGGGAGTTATCCCTCTCTGCACCGTGTCACCAGAAACACTGCCTTCAGTATGGAGCCAGCTTTCTCCGGACCGTTGCAGTGTTGGACTGGTGTTCAAAGAGGGTTGCACGTGGCAGGACCATCAGCCTGCCTGTGTATTTACTTTTATTACACAGAGCCTTTCCGGCAGGTATCCGTGCGCTGAAAGCAGTTGGGTAAAAAGCCTCAATCCAGAGATGAGAGAGTGGGGAGCCTCTTGGTTCTAGGGAATTTGCTTGTTATTCTTTTTTTTTTTCCTTATTCTTTCTTTTTTGATGTAAATTCACTTAAAGGCAGAGTCTGTTTTTCACTTTGGACACATCCAGGCTTGCTTTCAGGCTAGCAAGAAAGACATGCAGCGCTCGCGAGGCCTGTGCTTGAGCAGGGCTCGGCTGCTGTCTCCTCGGTGTCACAGGACACAAAGCCACTTCAGCATCCTGGCATTTTCCAGAGGAAGCCATCGCAGAGTTGCCTCAATCCTGAGCGCATTTTGGTCCTTGTGAGTGAAGTCTGAACTTTGGAAAGCTACGGTCCATGGCGCCAGAGCGCTCTCGTGCCGTGTCTCTCAAGCTTTTGCTGCTGCAGAGGATTGCAGCAATATGCCTGAGCTGCAGCGAGGTCACAGTTTCAAGAGGATGAGAGAAAAGTGAGACCAACAAACAGCCGAAGAGCGGTGAGGCTGGCTGTTACATTTCACAAGCGAAGAAGCAGAGGAAGAATAAAAGAAGAATTAGACTAGTCCGTTTAATATTAAGGCAAGGTGGCTGGTACAGTCTATGAAGTCACCCAATAAACGCTATAAATATCCACAGAGGGAGACCGACTCCCTACTAGGCAACCGTAAAGCAAACCGCAGGATATTTTCGAAGCTGCCATCCAAAAATAAAGAAAAGTGTGACAAGCCTACTTATAAACCAAAAATGGAACAGAGGAGCGCTTCCTCTGGGCCGTGATTTCGGGTTCCAGTGGAAGGTCCTCCTACCGAAGCCTCCCCGGGAAAGAATTAGTGCTTTGCCCAGACTCTTGTGGAAGTTCAGAAATTCTTCTGCGGTCAGCAGCATCTTCATGCTTGGTCGGAAGGAAAAACAAGGACTGATGTCTCAATACTCGGCGGAACTTCTGGCAAGACCGTGGGTCCGATTCAGTGGTGTGTTTCTGACTGCTTTGTGCTTCCCCAGCAATGCAAAGCAGCTGTAAAACTCTCTTGCTCCGCTGCTTAGTCCTGAGTTACAGCTGCTTTGCATCTCTAGGCTGGTGCAAAGCAGCCAGAGCCAGTCTGTGCTCTGCCTTTGCATAGCGTTAGCTCAGCAGGGCAATTCACCTGGCAAACAGGCAAGGGTGAATACATGCCTCAGTCTTTGTGGGATCTCTGAACGTAGAGAGGTGAACGAGAACTTCTAGGGTGCAATCAAGTCGGCGTAATTGCAGATTAGGCCTTAGCAATTGTATTTGTTTCTACAGAGTTTGTCTTTCGTCCTACTGCGTCTATTCTTTTTGAGCAATAATATGTTTACAACATGCCCCACGTGGTGTACTATTTATATTTTACGTCATAAAATTTTTGCACGTTTTCTCCTTTTCTGTTTCCAGGATCTTAATTTGAACCTGCCAAGAAAACAAACGTGCGTTTTTAAGGCACGCTCTTCAAGCGTGCATTAGACCGCTAGCTGCCACGCACGCTGCCCTTCCACAGCGCCAAGTGGAGCAGGAGCAAACTGCTCCCGCAGGGCGAGAGACCAGCTCGGGGAACTCCGGCAGCGAAGGCAAAAAGCCTGGCTCCCCTCCCCAATTTCTGCCGGTGCAAGCGGCCCTTGTTCGCTAGGTCTGATGTCCCAACGCTGTGCAAAGGGCCACAGCGTTTGCTAGGTCAGGATGCACAGGAGCGTGCTGGATCTGCTGGCCCAGCCCTGTGCACGGGGACCCCCCCGCGGCTGAGGGGCAGCAGCTGGCGGCAGGGCCGGCGCGGGCGGCCGCCGAGCCCCGGTGCCGGCGGTGCGGTGCGGTGCGGCGCGGTGCGGTGCGGGGCCGGGCCGGGCCGCCGCCACCTCCTCGGGGCGGCGCGTGCCTCCGGCGGTCCCGGGGGGGCGGATGCTGGCGGCTCCGTCGTCCCGCTGCGGTTCCTGTGCAAGTTCGCAGCGGAGGGGCTTTCACAGCTTCTCTCTCGCGCTCTTTTTTTTTTCCCTTCCCAATCTGGCCAACTTTTTTTTTTTTTTTTTTTTTTTGCAAAAGCCACGCCGTGGAAAGACGGGGTGGTGGAGGAGGGAGAAACCCCTCCCCCTTCCCCTCCCCCGTGGCTCCTTGCTCGGAAAAGCAACACTTGGGGGGTTTCCTCCTCTCCTCTCCCCTGCGCTCCGCTCCCAGGAGCCGCAGCCGCCCCGCGGCCCGAGGAGGGCCCGGCGGGCGCCCCGCGCCGCCCCCGGTAAGCCGCGCCTCGGCCCCTCGGTGACTTTCGGGGCCGGGGGGGATGCGCGGCGCGGCGCGGCGGCGCCCGGCGGCAGCGCGAGGCCGCCTCGGTTTCACTTCGGGGCGGGAGAGCGGCGGCAGCGGCCCGGCGGGGGCAGGGCCGGCCAGCGCCGCTGTCGCCCCGGCACTGAGCGCTCGCTCGCACCCGCGGCAGCGCCGCCCGCCCGCAGCCCCTTCGCCTGCTGTCGGGAGGCCGGAGGAGGGTAGGTCTTGCTGCGCTAACGGAAAACCGCCTGTTTTTGGGGAGGGGGGCGTTGTTTCTCCGTGTGTGTTTTTTTTTTTTCCTTGGGGCAGGAGTTGGGGGTTGCCTTCCCCTGGTGGCTTGGCTCTGTCGGGAATTGGGGCTGTCGCTGGCTCTAGGAGAGGGGAGCGTGATGCGGTTTGGGGTGCCTCTCCCGCTGGGGGCTTGGGGAGGATTTGGGGTGCAGGCAGCAGACGGGAGCCGTGCGGCAAGCGCGGGCAGCGGCAGGGTGCTGGGAGCGGCCGTGGGGCAGGTCCCCCCTCAAGGTGTTCTCCACACCGTCAGGGCGCAAAGATGCTTATTTTGAAGTGAAACCTGCGAATTATGTAATCTCTCAGACGGGTCTGCAGGAAAGCAGCCTGGCAGACCCGGGGAGCGGTAACTTCGTCTTCACACCGCTTCTTTCGCTCACCTAACGTAAGACGCTGGAGGAGCGCTACACAGCGTGTTCACTTTAATGTTAGCTTTTAGTTCTCGAAAGCGAGTTCCCCACCAGAAAGGGAGGTGTTACAGGGAAACAGGGTAACCTTGAACCAAGGCTGTCCCCGGTGCTGGTGGAGTTGGAGGCAGAGTAGCTCGCCGACTTCTCATATCTGACAGAGGCAGAGTGCAGCCTTACCCCGGCCTTTTCTGCAAATATCAGTGCTGTGTGCCCATGAAAAGCATCACAGCTAAAGGTTAGCGCTAAGACCTTGTCCTTTGTGCAGTCTGAGTCATGGTACTTGCAGCCATACAGAATCATCTACTCACTTTTTCCCCACCAACACACGCTTTTACTGAGAATTTTGGAATCGTTATTACCTAAAAACCTCAGCTTCTGTTTTTCTTTGGATTTTTTTTTTAATTTAATTTAATTTAGTTTAGTTTAAATGTGTGTTCCTCTCTGTTCCATAAAAGTTTGGAAACAGGACTTGAATGAACCCTGGAGGTAACGGAGAAGAGCCCAAGAATGTTAAATTAATATCCTGGGCTTTTTTTGTTTGCTGGTTTTCTATATGGAAGAAGGAGGGGGATGTGGCTTGTCCATTGTTTTGGAAAATTTAGGGTAAGGAGTAGTGTTAGCAAACTACTATTTGGGGATTACATGGTCCAGGCAGTACAATTTGCTAGTTCTCCTCCGTGTAGCACGGAGAGAACTTGAAAAGAAAATCCAGTCACATGTTGACCATGCTCAATTCTGTAAAATGGGGTGGGATCAGAAATAACTGCAGTTTCCTGATGTTTCATTCTCTGGCGCCTGTGCCCTTAAGAGGGTACGCAGACATATCTGCTTTCTCCAAACAATTGTGACTGCAGTTTAGCCGCTGGGAACATCAAATAGCCCATTCAGTGGCAGCGGGGCTATGGTCATGTGCTTAAAATTATGCACATGCACAGAAGTTTGTGGGACTGAGGCTCTATTATCACATACTGTTGGTCTTGGTTGAATCAAGTTACGACGAGATGTGGCCAGTCATTGCGGATGAAGCCAAGCTTTCTTTCTGCGTTTGTGAGTGATTTTCCTGGCTATGCGACTCCAAACGTAGCTTTAGAAATCGTTGTCCCCTCCAGAGTGGAAGGCTCTCGGGCGCAAATCCATAGAAGTATTTAGATATCAGCCTCCTACACAGGTTCCCATCTTCTCCTGAACGAAACTTGGATCCGGGCCATGGTTATTTTTGTGCTACTTGTCATTGTGCAGTATGTTATATGTCCTTCAATAACCTGGCTCATTTACCACTTACTTAAATGTAGTGGTGTCAAGAGGCAGCACAAGGCTTTGGTTTAAGATTGTGCTGGCAGCCGCAGATAAAGCTCCAGCAATTTGCTGGCACGCAGGAGCCCATACTGTGTTGGGGTCCTGAAAAGCAGACATAAAGGAACAACGAGGAAAGGCTGCGCTTGTGCAGCTCGTCACAGGTTCATGTCTCTGCCTCTGTAATGCCTGTTTGGAGAGGGCCAAATTCAGTTTCCACATGAGAGCTTCCAATGTGCCGCCGGTGCCTCTTATCCGTAATCCAACTGGAATTCCTGTGAAGTCGGTGGTCCGTTTGCGCAAGGATAGACTGTGAGTTGCCTGGTGTAAATTCTTCGTTACTGTCATTAATACTGTGGTTACATTGCTGAGAAACAAAGGAGAAAATGTTGACACAGAGTTGCCTTTTAAGTTTTGTTTCCTTCCTTGCTTCTCTTTCTCTCCATCCCCACTGGAGTTTCCTTCTTTCTTTCGTCCAAGTCCTTCCTTGCAATTCCTCACAGCTGTCTTCTCCCCGCAGCCGTCTGCCCTACCAAATGCAGCCTTTTTTTTTTTTTTTTTCTTTCCTGGTTTCTCCTGCCATGCTCCTACCTCAGTTTGGTCAGCAATAAATAGATAGTGCTTGTACTTAAATATAACATCATTAGAGTCGGGTTGACACTGTGGTTAGATTAATAAAAGCTCTGAGGAGGCCGCGTTTTCCTGAGCCATTTTTCGGGGTCGTTGCAGAATTCGGCTAGTTGTGCTTGCCGAAAGCTTGCAAGCCAGGGGAGGTGGACACCTGTAGCTTTTCATTTAGGTGAGAATGTGGATGGTACAAGAGCTGAGTATGCCAAATCGGGTTGATATCTTTTTATAATAAAGAGTAAAGGTACTAAATATTCAATGTGCATGTTGTTAGGCAGCAACACATGTTTACTTAGAAGAGCGCAACTGAATGTTAGATTACTTTGATCCATGACTGCGTGTAACTAGAGGTGGAAGCTGAAGACAGGCATGGTATCAACTCGCCCCCTTCTATGCTATGAGTGTTCTTCATTGCTGCCTGGTCTCCTGTTTTGCCTTTGTGCACGTCCTACAGTCTTCTGCCTCAATAAGGTGACTCTGAGCTGACCGTTTTGCTGAATTCAGTCTCAGACCCTTAAAAAGAGAGAGGAGGAAAAAAAAAAAAAGTGCGGCAGTGTTTGGTGCAGCAGGTTTTGGTGACTTTGTGTTAATGAGTGGTCAAAATGAGTCAGGTAAAATTCATTTCCCCCCTGGCCAAGTACAAGATTTCAAGCTAAGATTTAGCAGTGAGAGGTGTAGAAAGTCCTAAATGTTAACTGCTGTGGCTCTCAGGCTGTCTTCAGTAGTTCTGTAATAATATAACAATATTAATTCAGTTTTTGTAAAATTGCTAAATACTGGTTTCTGTGTTGCCTTTGGAGACTTTAGAGCTGCCCTCTTATTTTCGTCCTCTTCAGGGGAGAAATGAAAAGGCCTGTGTGCACTTCACAGGAAATGAATGTCTGATACAAGCTTGCAGACTGCACATTTCCAAGAACTGCTCTCAAGGTATTTTGATAATGCACATTCTCGCTGTCTTCTCCCTTCCTGCTCCCCGTGCACTTTTTGTGCTTCAGCTTGCTTGCAAACACATGTGAAGTATCAGGGAAAGAAGCAAAGTGGGCCAATATTAAGTTTGCAAATAGACCGCTTTAACTTTACATGGACTCTTTTGGAGCTGTTGCTGGCAAAATTGGGTTAAGCTGGCAGGATTCAGCTGCCTTTGTCTAAGCAGAGAGTTTTTGTTGTTTTCTTGCCCCTGCAAACTTTGAAGAAAAATTTTGACTTCAGATTCTGACTTGTGCAGCAATTTTTTTGTTTGTGATTCTGCAGCTCAGAAACAGCTTGTTACTACTTTCTTACTTCCTGGGCAGCAAAGTTTACATGGAAACTTACCCCCAGGCTGTTAGGGAAGAAAATAAGAGTGATTATTTACAGTTGAAAAATGTCAAAGATCTCGGCTCCTCTTCCTGCAGTCTGACCCACGTGGCTGGATTTCTGTGCGCAACACCTTGCTAAAGCACGGGGAGGTTCTGCGCAGATTTGCTTGTGACGGCAGAATTGCGGTGATGTGCGTATATGCCTGTGTGAGTGGTCTGATTATACTTTTTGACAGACTGGCAATGTTATTCTGCCTCCATATTTCAGTTCTCTTTTGTTTTCTGATGAGAGATTTTGGGACATGGAGGCAAGGAAGCTGGAGCTAGAGAAACAGTCTCCAAGTCCCACCGCTGGAAATTATGTTCATCTTCCAAGGCCCAGCTAAGTGACATGATGGACAAAGAGCCACAATCAAGGGAAAAGCGCGACAGAGGGAACGTCTTTCTCTAACCTCACTGGCACAGCCATTTCAGGTTTGGAGCTGGTTTAGCAGTGAGCAACAAAATTTTAGAGTGTGTACCAGTATTCGAGTGATTGCGTGCCAGTAGTCAAGTGAGCACATACAAACAAGAGGTACTATACTTTTTATCTATATAAAAATGAGGGAAAATGGGCTAAAATGCTTTAACTATTGCTATCAAGCTGCTCTGCAGCAGCTCCTTAGTTAACAGTTGATTCCTTGTAGTGACTTTGTAAACTCTTATTTACTCCTTTAGCTTTCCATGATGACTAAAGGATGTTCATGCCTTTTGCTGGGCTACGCTGCAGCTATATGTAAAGCTGGAATGGTTAAGAAGTGGCTTTAAAAGGTGATGCTAAAAACCCTTTTGCTGCTGGATTCCCCTACTTACAGACTGTCAAAGCATTTCAGTCAAAGAGCTCAATTAAACTAGGGCATAATCTAATGAACAAAAAAGCTTCAGTTGCAAAAAAGAAATCGGTTGGGGAAAAAAGGCCTTGTAGTTTGGTATAGCGAGTTAAACTTTATAGAAGTCTTCCTAGAGCAGTGGGTACTTTATAGAGACCAAGCAGAGAAGTTTGAGAAAGAAGAGAAATGAGAATCCTCAGATCAGCGCTCTCACTTTCCCCAGTACCATTTAGTGTGTGTCTGATTGCAGAAGTTGTTCCTTTTATGAGTCTTAAAATTAGTTACTTTTCAATCTCAGTTACCTTTGAACTTCCTTTCTTAGTTTTATGAAAGACCATAAAAAGAACAGCCTGGTTATATTATATGTTTCTTTGCATACCCTTATAACTATCCGCCTTGTAAGCTAAAGCGTGGAGTTTCTCCAGTCTGTCTGAAAACTTTCACATGACTTCTCATCACCCATCTTTAGGCCTCTCCCCTTCGTTTCATCTGTCTGCCTTTACTTAAGGCGCCTGGAACGGAACAGATTATTTCAGCTGGTGACATTGCTGTTAGATTCCCACCCATCCATTTTGCATCCTCCCGCTTGTATTTCCTTCTTGCTTTTTAATGATGGCCTTTGCGATCCGAGCTGACGCCTTTCTGAATGAGCCCTCAGCAGTTCTAGTCAGCTCGTTCCGGCGTTGATCCAGTAAATTCATAGCTCTTTAAAATACAGAACCAGTTTGTTTTTCCTCCTACAAATCCATATGCATTTGCATTTATCTGGGACAGTCTTGCCCGATCTCCTGCTGCGTGCCAGCTTGCCTGATTTTGAGTGACCTCTGGCTTCTGCGGCCATCGCTGAGGTGTTTTTGTCCCGTGCTCTGGTCGCCCGGGCAGGGTGAAGGAGGGGGCTCGCCTGCTCTTCCAGGTGGCTGCCTAGGTTTAAGTAACGTGAGGCCTTGAAGCTACTTGCTGGGGTGCAGGGTTAAATTGCCAGTGTTCAAATATCACGGGCAACGGCAGGTTGCGGCCTGGGAAGAAGACAGATATCTAGAAAGTGACCTGGCTCCAGCAGGGTCTTTGCATGGGCAGGAGGAAGGGAGCAACTCGCACTTGAGCTCGGGGCAGCTTTGGGCTCCTTTTACACCCACTGATCGGTCGTGCGGCTGAGGAGGGCAAAGCGAGCCACTGGCCACTGCGCCCCTTTCCCTTCGGGAGCGGACGCTCGAGGAGAGGAGCAGAAGCAGCATGGAGGGTCCTTCCTTCCCTGCGCCGCCAGTCCTCAGAGAGCGACGGCTCTCCGGCTCCTCTCCCTGCCAGCAGCCTGGGACGAGGGTCCTGCTGCGGTGCCACGGCCCTAGGGAAAGGGGTATAAAGAAGCGGAGGAGGCTGACGGGGGCCCATGTAGATGTGGAGGGCAGAGCTGGTGGTGATGGGACGGGTAGGCACAGTTGGGAAGGCAGCAGAGAGGAGGTGTTCAGGTGAGGAGCTGGTGACGTGCCTGTTTCCTCGGGACACCCTTCCTGCAGGCCGCTGTGATGCTGAGGAGCGACTGCTTCTCGTCTGTCTGTCCACTTTGCAGATCCGGCACGGCTGGTTCCTTACCTCGTGCCCCCTGCCTCGCTTCTTGGCCGGCTTCTGGCAGGGAGGCTTTGGGGAAGCACGAGGCACGTCCCGTCCGTGGCTGCTCCTCCAGATCCCGTCGTCCTGATGAGGAGCTCGGTCTGGGCATCGCCTCTCCCCCCGCGGTCAGGTGGCCTCGGGCTGCAGCCATGCTCCTGTGTCGCAGCACGGCTTTAAAAAAGGCTCTTTGTGGCCCTTGCAGCCCCCTGGCCCTGGGCAGTAGCAGATGATTTGACTGAGAGAGTGCCTCTCTTTGCACCTCAGCCAACCGTCTTCCAATTCCTTCAGAAACGCTGGGTATAGACCACTGTGTCCCGCTGACTTTTTGTTCTTTAATTTCAGTTTTCCCCTCCTCTTGTGATACACCAGCATTCCCCCCACCCAGGTCTTCAAGTTAAATGGCATTAAATATTAGGGAATCTCCTCAGCGTCCTGTGCAAGAAAATAATCTGCTCGCCAGTAATTACTTAGCTTCTCTGCAGTATCCTTGTCCCCACTTGCTGGTAACCCAGTGAACTAAATAATTCCCCCAGAGGTTTTCAGTTTTTGATAAACAAAACAAACACCAGAAAACAAATGGCATTTTCAGTTTATCTTAGCTACCTGCTGTCCCAATTTCATGACAGCCATCCTAATGTAAATTTGCTCCCTACTGTCAGTAATTCATATTCCTTTATATTGGCTCCGCCAGCGTTAGCTTTTCATCTTCTGAAGGATTATGGAGAGTGTAGAAAGATTTGGGCAAGTCTATGGTTTTGTTGTGTTTTTGTACAGCGCCTCTGATCCGTGGCGGAGACCCTTGCAGGCATCACACCTGCAACTGCGCTTGCTGCATGAGCTGCGGCGTCCCCGAGCCCGGCCGCTTAGCGGTCTCCCCTCTCTGCTCCCTTGGTTGTTGGAGGTCTGCATGTTCTGTCACTTTAAGGTTTCCTAAATAACCTCTAATGACTGTGAATTTGTTTTTCACTTTTGACTTTCAGGACTAGTTTCTGTATTTTGTGTGTTGGAAATCCCCCATTATAAAACTTAAGTGTTGTGGTGCGTTTGTGCTTTGTGACCCTCGCCCCCTTCCTCCGCGGATACAATGATTGATGCTGCTTAATGGCCCGCGGCGTCTCCGAAAACCAGCCCTTCTGGAGAGCAGAGGGAGGATCTCCTCTGCGCCTGTATGCTCTGGCTTGTGTTGGTTAAACTGCCTGGGACTTTTCTGTAAGGGCTTTTCCTGCAGATGCTGTTCATTTCTTGGACTTAGCTTCTTCCTTGAATTCCTTTCCTGCTAAACGTGATGCTTTTGACGGGGAGGTCAGTCATCGCGGGGACGGCCGGCAGCGGCTTAGGAAGGCTGGCGTGGAGAAAAAAAGCACCTGCGTCGCTGGTGTGGGGACGGCGCGAGTCGGGGAGGCGGAGGAGCCGTCCCGGCGGCTGGCGGCAGAGCTGACGGACAGAAAGCGAGGCCGCGGGGAGGGCGCCGCTCGTTTTTGCTTGCGAGAAGGGGACGGGACGGGACGGCGGGGCAGGGAGGGTGCGTGCCCCGGCAGCGCGCCGGGCTGCCCCTTCGCGTCCCACCGCTGCCCTGCCGTTTGCAGGGATTGTTGGCCAGAAAGGTCAGCAGCAGCTCCTCCTGAGCCTTGGCAGGGCAGCCTAAGTTGCTGCTTTGAAACTTGGTGGTAACCTGTACGGATTTCCCTTCGGCTTTTTTTGTTTTTCGTCGCTTCTCCCCGTTTATGGGGAGAACACAAATTCAGGCTCTGGAGCCAGAATTCGATAGTCCGACAGAAGCTTCCTTTTACTTGCTATAAAACAAACTATAGTTACTTGCAGCTCCTGCTATAGTCGCTTGTAGCTGCTACTGCCCAGCAGCCTGCAAGTTCAGGGAAGCAATGTGGCTTCTCTGTCGCTCTGCAGTGGCGGGGTGACGGTTTCCCCCCGGCTAGTCCTATGAGGAACAAGCTGCTTAACGTGGAAATAATTGTTCTGAACTTGGCAGAGTATTTTAAAGGTGTGATGAAGCGATCCTGAAAATGGGATCTGTCTTCCAGCTCTATCGGTTAGTCCAGTCAAAGCAGTTCTCTCTCCCTCTAAACCACCACCTTTATTTTTATTTTTATTTTGTTTAAACGTGTTATGCAGAAACCAAACACGCTCGCAGACTTGCCTGCCTTGAAGAGTACCGGGAACGCACCAGACTATCCTGTGGGTCCTTTCGTTGGGTAAAGGACCTTTTAGCCTGTATCGGCAAAGCGTCACGTTAAAGCAGAAAGCGCATGTATGGCGAGAAAACGCAAAGCTGAAATGTCGCATCCCTGGAAAGGTGAGGTACCGGTGGGTTTTGAGAGGAGCCCTCCAACCCCAAGGTGGTGAGAAGAGCTCGAGGAGGACAGGCCTTTTGCAAGAGCTGTAGAAACTGGTTCCCTGAGCTCACGGGGCGGCTCTGCTGCACAGCTGTAGTACCTGGAAACGGCAGACGTCAGCCTGTGCGCGCTGCCTCAAACTTGCAGCGTTTTTATTTATTTATTTTTTTAATATCGCATCCTTGCTGAGTGCTGCTCGGGTAGGGAAGCGCGCAGCTTTGCTTTGGGGCGTGCGTGTGTTTTTTCCTTCCCCCCCCGCCATGTTCCCTCACATGTCAGACACAACGGCAGCCTCGCATCCAACTCTATTTATAGCGTAACAGATAGAGGGGAGCGCGACGTCTCCCCGGCCTGCTCTTGCGCTGGAGCAGTTGGCCGCGAGGAAGGCTGCCGCTCTCGGCCCAGCTGCGCCGCATTCCTCGGCTAACCGCAGCTCCCGCCGCCGCCGCCGCGCGCGCTCGCCTGCGCGGCTCCTGCCCCGGCCCTGCCCCCTCCGCCGGGGCCGGGGCAGAGGACCGGCGGGCTCGCCGCGTGCCCTGGCCGGCGGCGCCATCGAAAGCGGCGCCCGCCCGTGGCAGGCGGCCGCGAGGAGGAGCGGGCCGGCCCGCCGGTAAAACGCGGCGCGCGGCGCTTGCCGGGGTTTCTCATCCAGCCCCGCGCTTGAGCTTTGCTTTGAAGCATCCTCCGTAGCCACAAATCAGTAGGCAGCGCATTTCTGTGGGATGCGGACGTGCAAGCAGGAGCCGTCTGCTCAGGCTCCGCTGCCTGCGACGGGGACCCTGCTGCGAGGGCTGGCAGGGTACCTCCGGGAAAGCTTTTCCGAATTATCCCAGCTTCTCTCTAACTGCTTGGAAACCGTGGGACTTATAACGGGAAGGTACCGAAGCCGAACGGCGTGGCTAGCGTAGCCGTGGGCTAGAAACGCGGCTCACGGGGCGCGCGCCCAGCCCGGGGCTGGCTGGGAGCGGCGCAGGGTAGCGATGTTGAGTGATGGAGCCTAGGTGTAAAGGAAGCTTTAAAGGGACTGTCTCCGAAAGGCATGCAAGAGGCTGGGTTTGTTTTTCCTGCTTGCTGATGGACCCACTGACAGATATGTGATTGCCCAAGTGGTGCTCTGCTGCTCCATCAGGTCAGCAGATTTCATATGCCATCTGCAGGGTGCCAAAGAAAAGGGTCCCGAGAGCTGCGGGAAGCAGGGCAGAGGAGCTCGTGTGGGAACTGGCCAGGGCCCTCTTTGGATAATTCGGCAGCGAATGGTTGTGTGTGCTCTTTCCGATAAGATGCTCTAAACGTTAGGCCTAGCAGTCGGCACAAGTTTGGATTTGCTATTCAGAATCCTAAATCTTATTCCTGTTGCATCATCTCTTAACATTTGGTTTTTGTGGTTCAGCTTCTAAAAGATGATGGCAACTTTAAGCTCTTTGCATTCATCCTTAGGGCACCTGCGAGCTGTTTGGAAGTTACTTAAGTCACAGCATCGGAAGTAGCATTAATAATAGTAAAACGTGTCATTTGTCTCTGTTGTTATCTGAAGTGCTGTATACATGGTTCTCCAATAACATAGGCCAAGGAGACTGAGACAGACAACCTGTCCCTGGAGTGGTTGCATTTTAGGTCTGCATTATGGCAAACTGATGGGCTTAGTCACCAGTTTGATGGACCTCTCTTTCTTTTCAAAGGAAGGACCTACTCTTAAGTGAAGCCTTGCAAAGCCTAGGAAATGCTGCATCGAAGCTCTTGAATTGGGACCAGTTCCAGGCGTGATGTCCAGAACCTCATCCTTATGGATAGTAAATTTAAAGAGGTAAGCTCTTTCAAGTGTCCTAAAACAAAAGTGCACGAACAAATCAGACCTGAGTACAAGCTATTGTTGAACATGCCAGATTTATCAAGCCCCAGGGTGCAGAGCTGGCTTGGCTGACACTACAGATTGTATACAGTCACCCAGTTGACTAGAGTTGTCTTCTTATATGGAATGCTCTGCTTTGCTTGGATAGCGAATAGGGAGGCAAACAAAATGCCCTGTGTCAAGAGCACTTACTTTGAAAAGCACTTGAACTTGTAGTAAATCAGAAGGTCCAGGGAAACTTGTCCAGCCTTTTAATTAGTGGGACACTGGCTTTTTGCAGTATGTTGCTCTGGCTATAAATGCTGTTCTTGCTGTCTTGCAGCAGGGAGGTAGTAATGTGTTTGGGCGTGAGGGTTTTTTTGGCTTTTTAGGGGGAAAAAAAGCAAATCTTGGTGTGGTAAATTGGAAGCAGAACTAATTACACATATGTATTTCGGTGCGCCCTTGGTCTGGCTTATTTCTAATCCAAAGAGTCTCCTTTTTCCTGGTTTGAAATGGGAGGCCATGTACACATGGTAGCTGTTGACCCGTTAAGAGTGAACCTGTGAAGGTAATATCAGAAAGTACTTCTAGAGGACCAACTAACCCTGCACTGCAGGCCAGGCAGTCATCTGTTGGAAATGGGTCACTGAAGCTAAACAAATTCATGCTGTCTGAGGATATGACCCATATGGAGATTTCAAACCAAGTGAACAAATTGTGAGGGTGCTATTTTTGCATTTGCTTTGAATTTGAAATGATGACACAGTCTCAGTTCTTACTCAGTCAGACTTCTAGTAGCAGTGGATTTTTCTTAAAGGACTTGGGAGAATGACTCAAGCTTGAAAACTGGGACAAACCGTTGTTTTTTTTTTTTTTTTTGTCAAATGGCATCTGCAGCCTTAAACAAATTATCTATTTGTTGTTTTTAAAACTAGTCTGGAAATGAAAGACAGCTGCCTGCTTCTGTTTTTCTGTTTGAATTTGTTTCCCGACCAAGACCTGTGAGACTGGCAAAATTTCAGTTTGGACCCACGAGAAGTTGCTGTTTGGGAGGAGTGGCTGCTGGTGGGAGCAAGGCTCCTTCTCAGTCCTGTCGGCTCTTTAGCTGCAGCCTCGGAGGTAGTTAACAGTAGTACAACCTTCTTTTTCTGTAGTAACTAAAGTTACAGGGCTCTGTAGCTTCCTCACCCAACAGAGAGGAAGAGGAAAGGGATAGATGCTGCAGAGATGCTGCAGCTTCTTGTGGTGCCTACAGTGTTGAGTTTTGCGTGGTGATAGATTGCTCTAATCACTGCACGTGTCGACTGTGTTTACTTGCGTTCTGCTCACTAAATCAGCCTCCCCTAAGATTTATTCTGACTTGCTGAACTGTCTGAGCAGCTCTCTCAACTGCTGCGTCTTTTTTTTTTAATGGAAAAAAAAAAAACAACTTGATTAACTCCTTCCTACCCCTCCTACCTTTTTGTAAGAGTGGAATTTCCCTCCCACAGTGACACGTAGCTAAAGGGCAGGATAGAGGATGGTAACAGCTTGGTAGCCTGCAAATCACAGGATGAGGAACTGAGGATATTCAGCCCTGGAAAGGCTTCCCAGGGTGCTCTTGGACAAAGATGTTTATGGCTCCATGTGTGGAGAAGTGCCTGACGGTTGCATTACTGATATGACTGCAACTAAATTACTGCGACTACTGTGAGAGACAACAGGGGAGAAAGGGCAGTTGTAGACAAGGCTTTGCTGGATGGATGTCTCCTTTCCAAAACCGCTATGCCAGCTGGGCCTATCTTTTGTATAGGAGCCCTAGGAGAGAGATGGACTGAGCTGGCTGTGGAGGCTGAATTGCTTTATGCCCCCTGGCAGCGTGTGCCTAGGCAGGGCGAAGGGTGCTGGGCAGGGAGGCGCGAGGGAAAGAAGCTTGGCCCCGTCGCTGCACGTCCTCTCCCCACGCGCGCGCCGCGCTGTGCGCAGCTGGCCCGAATACCGACAGCAGTGCGAGGCTTTGGAGTAGCCGTGAACGATGTGAGCCTAGCTAGCCGGGCTGTATAGCGAGAAAAAAGCTTTTCCCGCTGGAGTAAGCCCTCCTCTGCGGGTCCCTGCGCGTTCCCTGGGGGTGCCGCGTGCCCCCTACGAGCCCTGGCGCCCCTCCGCTGCGGGCCGCACGTCGGCCGTCTGTGCCGCTCGAAGCGGGGCTTCGCTGTCAGCGTGTGTGACTGGCTTAATGGAGTATGTCAAGGGACTGAGGGCAGGGTTTGGCGGTGAGCTATTGCCTTGTCAGGCCTGGGGAAGTGGTATGTAACAGCTCGGCTTCTCGCATAGACTGAGCCTCTGGCTTGGGACTGTGGTTTTGACATTTATGTGTGCATGTGTGTGTGTACACACACACACACACACACACACACACACACACAGGCAGAATATATACTTTTTTTTAATAATTGAAAAAACTCGGACGGATGGCTGATGGCAACACTGGGCGCAGGAATCTGCGTTGCTAAATGCAGAGAGCCTGGTTATAACAGCAGGCGCAGACCGGGTAGGGCAAGAGCGGGGTTGTGACAGGGTTGGGAGAGGGCAGGATCCTCTGCTGGTGGCGGGGAGCCCGTGGCTCAGAGCTGTACCCCAGGGCGCAGAGAGCCCAGGGCAGAAACCGGAGTTAAGGGCCTGAGTAGGATCGTTCTTCGCGCGGCCGCAGAGGCCGGTGTCCGTATAAGCAGTCTAATCCACCGCAATCCTTGCACTGCTGATGACGAAACGTTTCTTGAAGGGGGCCCAGTCTGAGACCTCCTGGCCCGGGAGTGTCCTGGGACGAGGCAGTGGTCCCTGGGGTTTGGTGGGAAAGATTCACTCCCATCTTCTGTTTCTTCTAAGTCACATTGTCCTTTAGTCAGAGGGAAGGATGGGCAGCCACGGGAAGTCCTTTGCACCTTTCGCTGAATGATAAAGATACTTTCCTGCCATAGGAGGTTTTTCCCTTCTAATCTGTGGTCTTGTTTCTGCTTACCAGTCTCAAGGCCGCTCTGAAACCTCCCCAAACATCCAGTAGAGGGAAATTGCAAATACCGAGATCTGCTAGTTTGAAACGAGCCTGCTGAAGGCTGTGCTGAGGAGCCCTGGCTGGGAAGCATACAAACCCAGGAGATGCAGAGCTCTAACATTGCACTGGCGGGGGGAGCCAGCTGGAACCATTCCTGCACATATTTCCCCTGTCATTCCTACAGCTGTGGGTTTGTGACCTACAGTAACTCCCCTGTACCGTCTGTGGTACCCTCGCAGCTGTTTTTCCTCCCTGTGAAGAGTCTTGGCTTGCCCAGTTAGATGAACATAAAGGTTTTGCCTCGCTTTCCTTCTGTCCTGCAGGCTGGATGCACAGGGGGAAGCATGGTAAAGACAGCACCTTTCCAGGATCCATGGGCTCTTTGAGAGATGATCAGAGGGAGGCCAGAGGACCTACAGAACACGCGCGCAACTGTTTCTCGTCCGCAAAGGCAGCATCGGAGCATCCTCCCCAGCCCCGCGCCATCCCTGCTCGCTTCCAGATGTTTCGCAGCTGCGAGTGGGAGGTACTGGAGCGATCCCTCAATATCCTTCAGGCCAGCGACTTCTACTGGGGCCCCTTGTCAGTGGGGGAGGCTCACGCCAAGCTCCAGCGGGAGCCCGTTGGCACCTACCTGGTACGGGACAGCTCTCAGGGGAACTACCTGTTCAGCCTGAGCGTGCGGATGCCGACGGGGCCCGTCAGCCTTCGGATCTCTTTCCAGGAGGGCTATTTCCGCCTGAAGAACTGGTTTTCAGACTGCGTAGTCCGGCTCCTGGAGCTGGTGGTGGCGGGGACCCGCAACAACCCCTTGCACTTTGATGAGATGGGGGGGACGCCCCTGGTGTTCTCCGAGCCCCTGTGCCGGAGCCAGGAACTGTGCCGCCAGCGCCTGCCCGGGGGCTGTCGGAGCCTGCCCGCCGCGACGGGGCAAGGAGCAGGCTCCTCCGGGATGCGCCCGAGGGAGGAGGTGGCTTCTCCCTCCGATGGGAGAGGAGGCTCGGAGCGGAGCGTCGTCCCCAGCCCCTCTCCTGCCCAGGCTGGGAGATGATGCGGCGCACACAGGAGACGAAAGGAGGTGCCTGTTTCATGGGTATGCTGGTGGGACGCATGACACTCCGGTGGGATTGGACTGGTCACTTGGAGAGGAAGGGGAGGGCAAGGGGAGCAAGTCTTGAACCCACTGACTGCGAGAGCCGTGTCCTTGTATGTGCGCAGTGTATGTGGCCTCTCCCTGAGATGCCTGGAGTAAAGCCAAAGCTGAAGAGCAGAGACCCCCCTCCCCCAGTCCTGCTCTTTACTCCGGTTGTGACTCATAAGCTTGAGGACAGGGTGAGCTGCCTGTTCTCCTGGGCCAGCCCTGTCTCCTCCTCTGTCCCAAAGTGCCTAAGTTAGTTTTCTCTAAAAATCTGCCTTTGTGAAGTGGTCCGGCTGAGTCCGGTCCCTGAGCAGCGCTGCCTGGGCATTGTTGGACATAGCCCCCGTGCTGACCATGTATCCAGGTAGCCGTGTCCGAGTGAAGAAATGCTCCACTCCTTGCAGCGTAAATGCATTACCTGTCACTTCAAAGATCAACATTTGCACTGAAATAAAACCGCTGCAGCCATGTACAATGTGTGCAGTTTCACTGGCTTCTGCATTGCTTTTTGGAGCAGATTTTTGGGAGTGCAGATGAGTTACCTTATACTAAGGGCATTGTATTCCTGCTAAGGGATTCCCGGCTCGGAGAGCCAGGTCCGCTCTGGGCGGGTGCACACAGATGGGAGTACAGCGCCCTTTCTTATGCTCATCTGATAGTATGCTGCTGCCCCCTATAGAACATAAAGGGATGTTCTTGGGGTTTTGTTTCTGCTCCCCAAAAGGCAAGAATTTTTGTATAAGCCTTTTAAAATTTAATAAACATGGTTTTTATACTTATTTTTAAAAGTCAATGAATACATGAGAAAATGATTTCATTCCCTTGCCCTGTTGGAAACACTTAATGCACTTATTTAGTGCAGAGACGCGGTAATCAAACTGAAACTGAACAATTGAATTTCTTATAAAGACCAAAAGCAGTACATAAATGAATGGTCTTAGCTAGGAACAATAAGCTTAATTCATCATTTATAGTGTAATAAACTCTTTAAAGAGTTTTGTAAGCATAAGACGCTTCCTAAAAATTTAGAGGTGGGATTTTTCAAAAGTATTTTTAGTACCTTAAAAATAGTACTGGCAGTTTGAAAGAAACACTGGTAATCCACGATCCTGCTGCACAGAGTTAAGCAGTGACACACCGTAGCCAGTGAGGCTGAGTACAGATGAGAGGAACAGAGTGGGGTTAAGCAGGGCTGAGAAAAACCTTCGCGTTATGGTTCATCTCAGTGGTGCAAGCGGGTATGATGTCTTTGTAACGAGTGACTGAAAACAGCTCATGTGAAAAAAGTTCAGCGTGTTCAGATGCTGGAAAATTTGACCCATGAATCAGATCCAAACCGTTTCCTGGGAGAACAGAGAAGCCTGCTCCCATCGCTGGGTCATCATGCATCCAAAGCCAAGCGGGCAGTCTGCTGAGCTCGCGCTGACTTTCCCCTTCAGAGCTACAAGGAAGGGAAAAAAAAAAAAAAGCCGCATGCAGAGAGACATTCCTGCTAAATTCAGTGGCAGATATTCACTGTCTCAGCCTCAGGTATCTTTTCTGAGGAACCGAAGTGTGTGGTTAGTGAAGAGAGAGATACAGGGTATGATTCATCGTAGGAGCTTAGCTTAGACACTCTGAATTATTCTCTAGGGGCCTCTGTCGCTCTGCTGACGGGAAGGTGCCTGGCCTCGTGTCTCGGGGCACTGGCTTCTGAACCGAGCTGGTTAAACGAGTGCAGGAGCCGTGGCTGTCTCCTCCCGGCTGCCTGCTCCCTCGCTGGCTCGCGGAGGGCAGGGGCAGCTTGCTAACGCTGCAGCTGCTGCAGTTTTCAGCCCAGAGCGAAGGCATAAGCTGGGAATTGTTCTCCGTAGCAGGTCCGTGCCATGGCAGCTGAGGCATGGGTATGGTGTTGCTT
The DNA here is from genome assembly GCF_040807025.1 of Struthio camelus. NCBI lineage: Eukaryota > Metazoa > Chordata > Aves > Struthioniformes > Struthionidae > Struthio > Struthio camelus. The sequence continues at coordinate 56,209,054 of NC_090942.1, forward strand.
GCCGTGGGAGCAGTAACCTCTGGCAGGGCCAGGGCGAAAAGCTCATTACCAGCGGGTAACTGCATACGTTAGCATAGCTGGGTCTGTTGGAGGTATTAAATTGGAGCCCTTGGACACCTGAATCAGGCTCTGATGCCCTGCGTGAGGGGCAGGGTGCCCTGTGTTACTCCATGCAGCATCGCTCAGGGGGGTGTCTTGGGATTGGTGCAACCCCAGAGAATAACCATATGCATCCCCTGTTCAGGAAAACCCCCTCCCTCAGGGTTTTTAGCATTTCCAGCTCCTGAAGCATCCCTGTTGAAATACTACAACCCAAGGCCCTGGGGTCTTGGCAGACAGCAAGCTGACTGTGATCCTGCGGTGTGCCCTGACAGCAAAGGCCAGCAGCATTCTGGGCCATATTAATAGGAGCATAGCCAGCAGATGAGAGACGTGATTATCTCCCCGTACTTGGCACTCATTAGACCCCATCTAGAATATTACATCCAGTTTTGCCCCCCCCCCCCCCCCCCCAGTACAAGAAAAATGCAATAAACTGGAGTGAGGTCAGCAGAGGGCCACCAAGGTGCTCAGGGGACCAGAGCACCTGCCCTGTGAGGACAGGCTGGGGGACCAGGACTTGTTCAGCCTGGAGGGGACAAGGCTTCAGGGGGACCTAAGAGCAGCCCCAGTACCCTTGAGGAGGCCAACAAGGAGCCGGGCTCTTCACAGCAGCGCACGGTGGGAGGACAAGGCACAACGGGCGTACGATGAAACAAGAGAAGTCCAAACTGGCTGTAAGGAGACACTTTTTCCCCATGAAGACAGTTCAGTAGTGGGGCAGGCTGCCAGAGAGGTCATGCAGGGGAAAGCCCCGAGCAACCTGGTCAAGTCTCATAGCTGGGAATGGGCTAATTTCTTTCACGATTATAACCGAGCGCAGGAATGCTTCTATTTTATGGCAGCGGTTATAACTCGCTGAGGGAAGAGCTTTCGAACTGGATTGCTCTGACCTGGCTATGAACCGCTCTCGTTTGGCCTGAAACGAGTATCGCGGGTTGTACGGCCGAGGGCTGCGGAAGCGCTCCGTTTGTGGGCAGGATTGTGCTTTAGGGAAAAAAAAAGAAAAAATCATGCTAAGAGGGGGGAGGAAGCCATTGGGATTTTAATAAAATCTGCTTCGTTTTGTTCTTTTTTTTTTTTTAATTGCACAGCAAGTGCTTGTCTCTGTCTTACAAGTCAGTCAATTCCATGCAGGGCTGTAGCGAATCAATTTGAGATCTGTGGATGAAACGCAATGAGTGACTGCCAAGTATTGTTTTATTATGAAAGTTTAAGGCACATTATGAGTGACTCTCCGCATTACTCCAGAGGCGAGGTCACTTTTCAGATCAGGATTGGTGCAAGCAAAGAAACCAATTTGAGAAGGAGAATGTGAACAGCGATTTGGATGTGGCAGACGTTGCAGAGAATAGTGCCTCATTTTCTGGTTGGACTTTGGAAAAGGAATTTTAAAAAACTTACTGAGAAAAAGTACAAACGTACAAGTTTACTTCTGAGGGGTGACTTCAATCTAAGGTCTGCTGCTGCTATCAATGAGTGCGAGATGTTCACTTTAAACGCCCTGACTCTGAATTAAGCCCTCTTCCATGTAGGAGCAGGTCCTAGTGGCCTGTATCCAAACGTTTCTTTTGGTGGCTCCTAAAGGGACTTATAAAAAAATTACAAACTTCCTCAGAACCTCTTGAGCACCATTGAGGGACTAGGGGAAAATTGTTTGCATTTTTATACGTTATGTTATACATTTCTCCAGCTGACTCATTTCAGTGTGTCGAGGAAACTTATACAGGCTTGCAGATGGTTTTTTTCAACTGTTCTTCCTAACAGCCGAAGTTGGAAAGTTTAGTCCTCGTGAGAGAGGCTTCCTCTCTCGGGCTGCGAAGGGCTTGGATTTCAGCCCCAACACGGCACAGGCATCCAGCGGGAAACTGTTCTTAACCTGCTCCCAAATAGCTGTCCTTTAGCAGTGCTCTGGAGACTCACAGGTTAATTTCCCAAAATCCTCCGCTGAAACTTAATAAGTTAATAGCTTCCATATGTACCCATGTGTGTACACAGGAGGGGCCCCACAGCCAGCAGCTCTTGTAATAATACATGATTACCTCTGACATAAGGGTCTGTATTCCATTACGGATCTGCCTCAGTGGATCAAAATTCCCTGAAAAAAAAACGCAAGTTTGTGCAAACACATTTCAAAAATTTCCTTAACATTTAGGCACGCTCAACATTTGGAGCTGAGCTCCTCCTATGCGGGCAAGCTTCACAGCAAAACCTGTGTCCACACAGCAGTGTCTCAAGCTTTGGACTCCTACCCTGATGTCCCTCCCAAAATCCCGCTTCGCATCGTTATCCTTTTAACGCGCTAAAAATCTTAATCCACGGTTAGTGGAACGTGAGGGTTTGTCTAATTGAGTTCACTTTGCACCAATTCCTTAGATGTTTGGCCTCATTAGAGTTGTTATAATTGTGTGCAGCGGAGCTCTCTGTTTGCGCTGTGCCATTGCCTGGTGCAAAAGCAGAGCAGGGTTGTTAAGGACGGCAGTCAAAGAGAAAGCAGGTGTCACCGGGAAAGGGAGACGCGGCAGAGCCGCTCTGTGACTCGTGCTTCCTCCCCGCAGAGCCGTCTGGGTCTCGGCACGCTCTCCGCTACCCTGTGATCTCAGCTGGGGCTGACAGAGCTGCAGGTTTTGAGGCAGGCAAAGCAGAGTACTTCCAAACGGTTCCCGTGTAAGGGCTGACTCAATAGACTGAGACTCTCCAGCCGGGAAAAGAGACGGCTGAGGTCTCTGTGACAGAGGTCTGGGAAGCCTGAGTGGCGCGGAGTAGGTGACTGGCTGACTGAGTCCGTTTTCACACAAGCACAAGGAGGCATCCAATGAAATACTCGCGTGCCAGACCCAAAACCAACAAAAGGAGATATTTCTTCACGTAACATATAGCTGAGCTATTTACAGTCCCTGCCGCAGGCCGTGGGAGATGCTAACATTTCTGTGGGTACAAGAACTGACAAGTTAATGGTGGGAAAGGCTCCACCTCTGGGGTAGGACGTGCTTAGCCAGGAAACAGGGGAGAGGTGGTGTCCAGACGTGACTTGGAGCTCTTCGCCTCGGCGGGCACAACTCCATTACGGCAGGAGTGCGGAAACACCTTGAATAGCATGAAGCGTAAAACAGGGAAATTTACTCAGCTTCTCAGCAGCAGCTACCCGTGGTGAACTCCAGGTGTGCGTCTAGCTCCTGGTATCCGTGCTGGGTCACCTCGAGATAGCTGGGGCAGCTGCACATTGCAGTGCAGACCACGTACCGCGCGCTACTGCGTGCTCCAGCGCTGCTTCGATTCCAGACTCTGCGGTAGCAGCCCTTGGCCGCTTCCTCCCAGCTTTTATGAGCAGAAAAATAGGGATATCAGTCTGATTCCTGGAGGCAAGCACCAGCGCAGGCTAAGGAGAAAAACCTCTTTGTCCAGAAGGAGTGAAAGAGTCTGACTTGCCAGCTGAGGCCATCAGCTGAGGCCAGCATCAGCCCGAGGAGACAGCCGGAGCGGCACTGCCCAGCCATGCCGGTCGTGGGGGGGGGTTGAGCCCAACTACCCTCACCTCAGAAGGGATCTGCACAGCTTCAAAAAGCTGAAGAAAGAGGAAGAGGAAAATGCTACACATCAGTGGCAGCCTCCTAGGTCTGCATTTGATTCCTCCCAGCCAGAGCAAATGACAACATGTGTATTCTTTTAAAGGAGGATTTTTTGGGCTCCTGTGCTACCTGCCTTTCCAAGATACCACTTTCGGTGCCTAGATCTTTGAGCTGGTCCCTGATGCCATTGAAATCAGTGACCAGGCTGTTGTTCCCTTTGGAAGATTTGGGATTAGGCCCACCCTTTTGTCAGGCTGATGTGAGCGAATGTGGGTTTTCCACAATAAATTTAATCAAAACAAACCATGCTCCCACTGGTTTGAGCAACAAATCATGCTGGGGGAATTGCTGGCATTCGGCATGATTAGCCCAAGCGTAGATGCCTTCGAGCTCGTAAACAATAGCCTGAAGGATTGGAGAGGATCACAAACAAAGCACTTACAGACAAGACAGCGTTTCCAAAAGCGACTTGAGAGCTTATGTCCATTGGGGGTTTGTCTTTCAAAAATAAAACAGAAGTAAACAAATTGACAAAGATGGCTCTGAAGGCTCTAAGTGAATGAAAGCAAGGAAATTGGGTGTAATATTTCAAAAAGGAAAAAGGAAGTTGGGGAAAAACTTAAGGCAGGACTAACAGTTCCCTTTCAACTCGCTCAGGAAAAGGCACCCCGAGCCTTGGGAATGGGCAGGCTCTGGAAAGCCCACCTGTCCATGCTGGAGGTGGGGTGGCAGCGGGGAGGGAAGCAGGCTGGCTGCTCCCTGGCCTGCCTCCAGGTCATCAGCGGAAGAAGTCCTTGCTCCAATTCACAGGAGGAAAAAATACTTTTTTTCTTTAAAAAGCAATAATAGCCACAAAAGAATTTAGCAACTCATGTCTGTTAAGTTTTATGGGGCTTCAGCATGAAAGGGCCTTTCTCTGCATTGTAAGCTAGTGACAGCTTGCTGTGGATTTCAGGCTGAAAACAGTTCAGTTTATATAAACTAGTTTTTTTTTTTTTTTGCATCATGCTTTTATTAATTAAAAAAAAAAAATCCTGTTTTTATAACAATCTTTTTAAACACAGGGTGAATTAAGAGTTGTGTCTCTTTTCTCCTGGCCCTGGCACAGGGAAGTAGCAAGTGCTCAGCTTTGCACCCAAGAGTGTCTGCAAGAGGCCAACAAAGTTCCTGACTCCGAGGAAGTTTCTCACCCATTTAAACACCATGATGAAAGGGAGCCACGCCTGGCGCTTGCCCACGTCCACGTACCTGAGATGACATTGCAAATAAGCCCAGCATACTGAGACCAGAAAGATGCCAGCATCCTTCATGCCTTCCCTGTTTCTGTGCACGCAGTGAACTCATGCCTGCAGCAGACCCCCTCTTTTAAAAGCTTCAGCCTAGAAGGTGGTAGCTAGTCTGGCAGCACAGGGTGTGTGTTAGCATGGCACAGCAAGGTACACACCGGGTCGTTGCAGCTAGACTCTTAGGTGCATCTAGGGTTTTATTGGGACTCATTGACTCTCATGTCTAAAATAATACAGGTGCCAATCCAGATGTTCCAAGTGCCATCCAGCCTCTAGGTTGTATCCTGCGATCTGTGGTGCCAGGTTGGGTGGGAAGGGACAATGGCTCCTTTTCTCCTTGGGCTTCTGTGAAGAGCCCTCCAAGGACTGGGGCTGTGGGAAAGGGCAGGTGAAGAACAGGAACCAAGATCACTTCCTGCTCTCACAGGCTGCAGGGAATAGGCCAGATACGACTGCAGCTCTCATGTATGTACGTGCTGAAATGCCTCAAATAAGCCATGCAAACAAATCAGTCGTATGTTATCCAGATGGGGCTGTTCAAATCCAATAATAGCAGCAAAGTGCTCCTGAACTCTGTGGAGAGAGAGATTATAGTAGGATCAGGTATAATTATAGTGCCTTATTATTAGCATTCTCATCATTCTTTCTAACAAAGCTTTTCAATAGGATGAAAAAACTTCTTGCTGGAGAACGTAATGTGTTTACTGGCGTTCTTTCATTCCTCCTTCCAAGGCTGTTCATGTCAGTCTGTGTAAATGGTGTTAATAAATACTATAATGATCTTGGACACTATCATCTTTCAGATGATATCCTCTTTAGCATCTCTCTTTGGCCTTGACTACAAAAAACTCTTCTCCTGAAACGTCTCACTGTTGCTACCACTAGTGAGAACACCAGCAAAAATGCATGGCTGCTGCTCCGATCCTTACTTTGAAACTTGCACTTTTAAGCAGGATTAAACACCCTTAAAATATTAGTTGTTGCTAGTGGCTTGTCTGTGTTTGTACTGCTCCAGAGATGGAGTAATAAAGGTGGAATCACTTAGCAAATATTCTCTAATTTCAACAGTGTCACAGAGCTGGAGGTATATAATTTCATGTGTCAGTGGGTGTTCTCCCACCACCCAAGTCCCGTTCCCTCTGAACACCATGAAAGTTTGTAAGAAAAGCACAAGATTATCAAAACCATACCCTGGGCAGAATGTGTTTGGAAAACACACATCCTTGCTCCGAAAGCTTTGCAGTTTGGTCTTGTGGGCAAGGATCACAGAAAGAAGGAAAAAGGTCTCCCAAAGTTATTTCAGCTTATCCGTTCCTGGGTCATTGCAGATCCCTGAGAGTATTGGCTTCGGAGGAGGCTGATAGTGTAATGGAGCCGTGCTTGCCTTGGAGGCTCGACGCAGCCCAGCCCAGTAGCTCTGTAACTGGGCTTCCCGGGAGGGGATTTCTTGCAGGAGGGAAGTCCCAGAGCGCTCTTCCACGTTGTGGCTCCCCTGACCCTTGCCTCTGAGCAGCTTCGTATGGGGAAGCTATCAGTGAGCGTGTGGATGGTAAAAACTCTACTAGCACATATCTCATTCTTAATCTGCAGCACTCCCTACGTTACCATCATCAACCTGCTCCGATTCAGCAAAGCACTCGTGCCTGGCTCTGTTTGGAGCAATGTACAAGTGTGTGTGAAGTATTATGGTGCACAAGAGCCTCTTTCTCAGGCTTCACGGCTTTGGAAAGCTGTGCTCTGCTCCCCTGGCGGTCCCAGGCAAACCAGAAGGAGCGGGCCGTGTGGTTTGAACAGATGCAGCAGGCTTTCAGGGGTCAGATTTGTTCCTTGGGGTGGGAGGGAGGGAAGGAAGGGGTGGTTTACTGAGGTGGGTCTTTCTCTTTTCTCCCTCTCTTCTGCTCCTCTCCCCCCCTCCCTGCACACCTCAATAGAGAGCCTTCCTCTTAACTCAATGAAAGTAGGGCAGAGTCTAACCACATTTCAAGCCGTCTGCATTTTTGGATTCTGAGTAATTGTGATCTCTATCTGTTCCTAGAAAAGATTTAAACAACTTATAAACCACAGCTGGGCAGAGATAATAAAGGAAACAGTAGTGGGGTGGAGAAGGATCTCCCCAGCGGGTGAAGAACAGGGAGGGAGGGGTGTGGGGGACAAGTTGGAGGCCCAGCTGCAGCACGGGGGTCTCCATGTGGCTACTGGGGCTAAGGGGAACCGAGGGGGCTGCCTTAATGAAACCAAAGCTGCAGCAAATACTAGTAGCTATGCTATGTATAAAATGTGTGTGTATACAATACATATATACACATATACATATATATACACACACACATACATATATACATACACACACACACACACACACACACACACACACACACACACGCATATATATAGAGAGCAAGTGTGAGCGCTCTATGGAGATATAAGCCATGGGAGAAGGGGTTTGAACCCCCACCTTGGTATTTGCATAGTCCAATCTCCATGCACTTGTTCACCCCAAATTATTTCTCTGTGCAGGCAGGACACATTTCCTCTCGCACTCTAGTGCTCACATTTCCTGTTTCTCATCACTGTTGGATCTACAGCTAACACGGCACGGTTTTTAAAGCCGGAGAGACCTGCTTCACTGGAGGGGTTCAAGCTTGTTTAGGGTTTATTCTCACTCTCCAGGCCCACAGGGAAGTTCAGCAAATCCTTCCCCAGGCCTTCCCTCTGCCCCTCGCTAGCCTCAGCTGCTTGCGGTGCGTTCAGCACGCTGCACAGTCGTTAGGACAACCTGGCTGCTATCACCAGCGCCCTGCACCTTCCTCCTCAGCTGGACTCGGTGCATAGGAAATATACATCTTCCTGTATGCGCCTGCAGGGCCGGTTAGGAAAAGGCTTTGTGACTGATGATGCTTTTATAGTTTCAAGCTGTATTCTCATTGTCCTTCTCTAACCGCAGGCAGAAAGCTTGACAAAAAAGTAAAACTTGGTGATGATCCTCTTGCGTTAGGTCAGAACTACAGATCTTTGTCCTATAGGCCTCTCAGCTAGGGTTATAGATGAAGGGCAGGAAACTGGAGGGGTAGGGGGGGAGAGAGAATGAAATGCATTTCTATATTGGCAAAAATCCTAGCAAAGAGACAATTCTTCCAGCAAAGTGCTTTTGCCAGGATGGTTTATTTAGTTTGGATAGCCAGAATAGGATCTGGTGGCTAAAGGATGTTTTTCCACCCTAGGAGAGTTTGCTAGAACAGCTGCATCAGCCTGTATATTCTCTACAGTTCACAATAAAAGCAAAGTTGAGGAATTAATAGGGAAAAAAAAGGCCTATTCAGTTGCCAATGAGATGCTTAGCTACCTAATCCCTTCCCAGCCTTCCTCCCAGGAGTCAACAGAGGCCCAGCGTACATGAGAAAAGCAGTGTTGGTCTGCGACGGGGGGCGGTTGTGCGCGTGCCTTCAGCGGGGACCATGCTGGTTCAAGAGGTGGCTATTGCTGTGCTGCAGGTCATGCCCAACCCGCACCCTTAGCTAGGAAGTTGCTGTAGGTTGTAAGGCCAGTGATAAGGTCCCAGGAAAGAAAAAAGCAGGAAAGACATTGACAGAAAGAAAAGTGAGGGGAGGAGCTGGGGGGGGGGGGGCCAATGCGGACCAGAGGCAGGGGAGCGAAAATGCTCGGCCGTGGTTCGCTCCTGGGTACCTGCAGGCAATTAGAGGCTGCACCTTGCCAGGGAGGTGCTGGGGCGGGGAGCAGAGTCTGGCACGGCCGCCTGGCTCAAAACGGGACTTGCTGAGGCCAAAGCAGCTTTGCTGTGTAGACGAGGCCAGAAGGGCCATCTGGCGAGGCTGTCGCTGGCAGGGATGGGTTGCGCGGCTCCCTCGCAACCTCTGTTATCTTGTTCAACATAATCCTCTCCCTGTCTGCCCCGTGCAGGATCCAACCCCCTGCCAAACCTCCCTGTCCTGCCACCCCCACTCTCTCTGCAGGGACGTTGGTCAGCCGCTCACTCAGAGACAGGTTTTCAAGGAATGATTTAAACACCTGAAGATAAGGTCGTGTACGCTGGTGGGGAGGAGGGGAGTTCATGTTTTACACACTTGAGGCTGAGATTTCTCAGCAACGTGCCCTTTTCCTACCCAGCGTCAGAGCGCCAGCCTCTCTGCTGGAAACGCGAGAAAGTTTGCGCGGGCCCAGCCGTGGCACCGCAGCGCTGGTGTCACGTCCGATGGCCGTGGGAGTGCTGCGAGTATGACTCCTGCTCTCCTACTCCCACTGGGGGCTGGCGAGGCGCTGTGCTGCCACGGCCACTGCACGGCTGTGCAGAGCGGGCCTCACGGCTTTGGGGTGCAGCAGCACACCCGGTAACTGTGAGTGCACTGATTTGAGCCCGCCTCCATCGAAGCAGCTGCACTGAGCTAAAGGCAATCTCTGGAGCCTTGACTTGCCGAGGGAGGTTAGCCCAGCGCTACGGGTTAATTCTGGTAACTCTGAGCAGGGCTCTACAGCATATGTGTCTGGGCTTCGCTTGTAGTGGAAAGTACATAAAAAGCTTTCCCAGGAAAAATCAGTGTACAGATCATCTGTTTTCTCGCCTTCTGCACCTAGAGAAGGGCCAGGGGCCCACACTGGGGTGTTAGAAGGCCTTTGCAAGTTGAGAAATACCATTCATAATAAAACTTCGCTCCTCACCAGCACTGGCGAGAGTTTCCAGAGCGCCCTCAGCGTAGGAGGGACGGCTTCCGAGAGGCAGGCTATGGCAAAGCATGCCAGGGCCCTTCGAGGCAACGCTGCCCTCAGCTCCCCACGCTTCGCCCCCTGTCTGGAGGTTGCTGCCCCCGTAGGCTCAGCAGAAGTGACTCAGCTGCTACAGTTCCCACTCTGCTGTATGAGCTTGCACTGCTGCTGGGGGTGGCTGTGAGCCGGTGCTGAGAACGGAGCAGCCGGGGGTGGGGTGCGATGTGTGCGTGTGGGGAATTACAGGTTCGTGCTCCTCCCTGCCGGCTGCTGCGGGGACAGTCACCTCTGGCAGCAGCAGGAGGGTGAGAAGGCAGGTAGGCAGGCAGCTAGGAGCAGTGATGCCTTCAAACCATTGCAGTGTGCTTTGCTAGAGCACGCCTGCCGGAGCCTGCAGTAAGGTTTATTTTCCTTTTCCCGTATCCCATCTTCTGCCTACTCTCGCCTAACAAGTGAACCACTACTGCAATATCTACAGCTTGCTGAGTAAATGTTGTTCTTTGAGTTGTTGATTACAGCTAATTAGCATTAATTTTGCTTTAAATGGATTCTAGTTGTGCTCATTTTCTCTGGGGTTACAGTTCTGGTGCTGCTAAGCAGAGATGCTCTGTTCTAATGGAGCTTTGAATGTGAAATATGGAGGTCTCCTCCAGTGACCTGGGGTACTGAAATCTGTCAAAAGGCAATGATGGGAGCTGGTGGAGCACGTGGAGGAGAGGGAGAGGACAAGACCAGCACAACTTAAGCTTTTCACACACTTTATTTTCTCAGTGACCTTATACAAGTGTGGCCCAGTATCTGGATTTCACACAAGCTAAAATGCAGATAACAAAAGCTTCAGCTATACTGACAGAACACCTTGCCTGTGTAGAAAACTAGAAGATGAGTATTCATTTGTCTTGAAAAGAAAAGAAAAAAAGTCCTTGTTTATTGCATGAATTGTAACTTCTTTGTAGAATTAAAAAAAAAACCCTTCAAAACTCTGTAAGTCAACAGTGTTAAATGGAAAGAAAATGCAACTTTACTTGCAGAGGGAGATCTCACAAAAAGCCTGGGAACTCACAGAGAAGAGGTTTTGCCATACACCCAGCACCATCGCTAATGGGCATTGCTGCACAAATTTCTCCCCAGTGTGCAAATCATGGGTAGGTTCAATGGAGTTTCCTTGGTTTCTGTGTTTCGTCTGTCTTCCACTTCTCCTTTGCTGTCTGTGGCATTCCCAACCCCAAGCGTTCAAAGATCATGAGACGAGCTTACAATCTGTGAAACAGGAGAAAAAAAAAATCAGGTTATTTCTCTTCTGGCTGCTGAATGTTTACGTGCGCGCTGAACAAACATGCAGGCTGTTCTCTGTAATCATGAAAGCTTTAAATATCCTTTTCATTCCCTTTTTTTTTTTTTTTTTTTTGGGGGGGGGGTGTGAATGAAAGTCGAGATTTCCACCTCGCCGTGTCCCTAGGAGCTTCAAACAACCTCCCAAACGCTGCAGATGCCAAGAGCCAGGTGCCGGCAGTTCCAGGGGAGCATGGCTAACACCTGCCAGGCATGGGCGCTTCGCACTCAAGAGCGCTTGCGGAAGATAAGACCAGGGGCAAAATTACTCTTCCAAAGAATAACCCCCTCAGGATTTCTGGTAACATGGGTGAGACAGATGGGTAATTACAGCTTTCCCTCCCGGCTGCGTGGGAGGGCAGCATGCGCGGCAGCGGGGATGAAACGGTGCGACGGCGGGTAGCTGGGGCGACCCCTCGGCGCGGCCTCTCTTGCCGGCAGGGCTCGGCGCTGCGACACCGCCTCCGCGGCCGGTGGGGACCGCGGCGCCGAGGGACGGAGCGGCCGCAGCCCTCGGCTGGGCTCGGCCATGGCAGCGGCCCGCGCTGAGGGGGCAGGAGGGAGGCGCGCGGCCGGGGCTGCGGCGCCATCTTGTGGGTGAGGGCGCAGCCGGCGCGAGGCGGGCAACGGCCGTCAACGGTCGGCGCGAGGCGGGCAACGGCCGCCCCCGCCCCGCAGCCGGCGTCGCCCTCCTCCCGACCGCCCTCCGGTCCCCCCGCCCCAGCCTGCGAAGCCGGGGGCTGCCCCTCTGTGGCCCTGGGGCGGTTCGGGTCCCTCCTCCGCTTCACCCGGCTGAGCTCCCGTGGCGGCCGCTGTTTTGGTTCAGGGCCCAGAGCGGCGGGGACGCGAGCCAGGGTCTGCCGTGGCGCTGGTACAAGTTGAACAACCCTAGCAGAGGCAGGGTGTCTGCTCAGGTTTCATTTAACTGTCCTGCGTGTTGTTTCCTCTTGGAAACTTTCCCACGCTTGATCGCAAACAGATCAAACATGGCCCGCTTTACTCCGCTGTCAGCAAGGTAACTTACCCACCCAGATCCTTGCGTTCCCCTCCCCCAAGTTTGCCACAGCCCCAGGGTCCAGCCTTTACTCTGCGTATAACAAGTCAGCCTAAAGGAGCTGGCGATTCATTTAGCAGGGGGCAGTGTGTCTCGCTGGCGTGTCCTTCCCAACCTCCCTGTGGGGAAGACCTGAGGCAGCTCTGCACCATTTCATGTTGTGCTGGTTTGGGGAAAGGCGATACCCAGCTTGGCTGCTTCAATGAGGAGTGCTCCACTGGGGCGAGCGAACAGGAGTACATGCCTAAGGCCAACAAAGGCGCGAACCATGCTTGGCCTGACACTGGCACTCTGTACAATGATCTCCCGCGTTTTAGGATGAGGGCTGAAGCGTGAGGGGAAGGCATTTTCCTTCTGCCTTCCCCTCACCTCCTCCCTATGTTTCCCACAACCCTGTGGGCTCTGGGGCTGAGCCAGGTGGAAATTTTCCTGGAAGATGTCAGCCTGAGAAGTCAAAGAAGTCCTTAGAGGCAGAATCCCACTCCTTCCCCAGCTTGCCACAGGGAGGCTATAAAAGGAAAGCTGTGAAGGGGAGCTGTAGGGGAATGCTGTGAGGTTGAATCGCAGGCATGGAGTGTGAGCCCCTGAGAGCGTATCAGGCGTGTGATGATAATTTAGTCCCCAGGAATCTTTCCAGTAGATCAACAGAAAAAGAGCAGAAGCAGAGTGATTTCTGAGGCAGGCTCATTTTGTTGGTGAAAGGGAACTACAAAAGTGCCCCCTCCCTTCCCTACAGTAGTGTCAACACCTTTCTTTTTCTAGTTTCCATTCTAGTTGCTGATTGTTCTCTTCCCTAGAGCAGTTCAACTGGTAGAAATGCAGAGAGGGCATTGGCAGCTTTTACCTCAGCGTCATCCAGCCCTGCTGAGAGCTACTCAACACAGAACGGTGGTAAAAATGCTGGCAGAAGTACAGCCCTGCTTGTACTGGCTCTCCTATCGCTCTTACCACCAGCCAGAGGGAAACTGTAAGCCACAGAGTCTGGGGTTAGAGGAGTCAAAGAGATTGTGAATCCTCAGAGGCGTGCATGTTGCCGCTGGCTGGTTTTCCAGTGACGGGGGATTGAGCTGGTTTCTGACAAGGCAGCAAATCCAGAGCTGCTGTGCTGGGGAATGCTCTGAAATGCTCTCAGGCAGGCTCTGCAATCAGGCTTGTTGAGTTGCTGCAGCTCTTCTCTGCGCCAAGCGGTGTTTCTCTTTTGGATGGTTGTGGCGTTAAACGCTTCAGCAATAAAGAGCTTTGTTGTGATCTCCGCAGCGTTGCTTTTGCCTTGGCTAGCAGCACTCTCTGTTTGGATAAATACTTTCCCTAGAGTTGGCTCTCAGGGCATGTGTGGGCACGTGTGTGTGTGTGTGCACGCGCGCGCATTTGCTTGTGAGTGTACATTGGACACAGCTGTGAACAAGCAATTCTGGTAGGTTCAGCACTTGCACAAACTTGTTCTTGAGTGCCAGAACAATGTGCTTTTCCTCACGGCTGGGAATGCTGGCCACTATCACAGGCTTTTAATAGCATGTGAGTGAAATTAATGGGTGCTTTCCAGCTACAGGCAGAAACTGTTGCTAGCACTGGCCCAATCCTGTATTTAGTCTCAGGAAGTGTTCAACATTTGCTGCATCAGAGGAAGGACCAAGCCGTATGGATCCTGGCTAGTCTGTGCTGTGGCTGGGACACAGCTGAGCAAGCAGTTCCCTCCTCATCATGCTGCAGGGACCAGCTCTCGTGCAGTAGTGCACTATATCATGTATGGCTGAAGGTCATAAGACAACCTAATCCTTATCACCGTTGTCATTTATATCCCTTGGCACATATATCCTCATTGAGTTCCACCAAAGTTTCAGGGAGGAACAGTCCAGCTCCACTACAGGCTGATTATAGAAACACACAACTGCACTGCTCTTCCTCATCTTCCTCCCATTTATATCTTTAAGGTTAAAGCCCTGTCCAAAATTTCCAAACCAAATTGAATTAGAATTTAACATTAAAAGATTCAGGCTCTTTTTAGGCTCTAAGGAACAGGATGTCATCCTATCTTGAAGTTAATAGCTGCTGGGTAGTCATTTCAAAGCCATTTCTTTTCAGCAAGCTCTACCATAGCAAATTCCAGCAGTGAATGTATTTCTGGCCCGGCATGCCTCTAATCCCACAGCTGAGTCTTACGTGTGATCTCTTTTGAAATGCTAGATCTATATATATTTTTTTTTTAATTCTAGACAGTGGTATTTCTAGGCCTTGGCATTTAGAGTGGCCAGGGGCTTGTTTATAGGAAAAGAAGGGAAAGGACGCAAGGAGGATGTTGACCTAACAGCCCTACAAACCTACCACACTTAATCCACTTATCGCTCTGAATTCCTGAAGCAGATAAATGCTGATAACAGTTAAAACACATCACTGACAGGAGCAGCGTGTTCTGTCTTCTAGAAATACATCAGTGCTGGAAATTGCAAAACCACTCGCTACCGTGGGGACGAGTGTGATATAAGAGCCTAGGAAGCCCTCGCTGTTCAGTGGAGTTCTTCCACGGGAGGGTAGAAAGCCGCTGTCCCCTTTTCCCTCCCTCCCCCAACTATCTTGAGATGCAGTTCAGGCCTGAGAAATGCTGCCGAGCATCGTTGCGACCCCACAGCTCCCTAGAGCCACAGCTGCCTGATCTGTGCCTACATATCTGAAATACCAAGTGGGCCCCAGGTGTCTTGTTACCGCTCTTGATTGTCCTTGCTGCTCAGTGTTAAGACCTGCAAGGAGCAATTTCCAGCTGAGACCAGCCCTGTGCAACTCACATCAGCATGTCTTTGGGAGAGGAGTTCGTTTTGGCTAATCTGAGCTAAACCTTCCCTGGAGGAGTGCAGCTGCTGCACCAGCCTCATAGAGCTGCACAAAGCCACTTGCTCCTCTCCCCATCTGTCAGGGCTCTCAGCAAGGTACTGGAGCCGTCTCTGGGCTCAGGGCAATGCAACGGCCGCAGCTGTGCTCTGCCCCCCTATGTCAGAGACCTCTTCCTCCTAAGGACCTGTCCCAGGCTGGGCAGCAGGAAAAATGCTATAAACCAAAGGTTGCTTTGTTGCAAACCTTACCCACATGAGCTCTCTGGAGTGATAAAACAGCTAATGAAGACAGTGATTTTGACTACACACAATTTACAGGTTCATCTCCCTTTTGGGGGCCTTTCCCAGCACACCCTGCACAATGGCACAGCCAGACAGCCATCTCCTACCAGACTCCGCAGCCAGTGTGAGTGGGCACTCTCAGTGATGCAGTGAGGTGCTTTCATATGGGCAGTGCACTTGGCTCTCAAGAAGTGCGAAAGGAGGAAGCTGTCTAGAGAGAAGTGAAGACCACTCAGACATCAGGGTTTTACTGAATCAGACACCACTCAGCTGTTGCATTGCAAATGTCTTGGCTAAAAACAAGCTTTCACTGGTATCAAAAACTCTTCATGAGTATAAGCGGTAGGATCCTCCCACAAAGAGAGGGTTTCCTTCTTCAAAGGGCTCTCCTTAGATTTCCCTACAGTAGATTTCTTTAAGGCTTACCTGTGTTGCAAAGCTCATTCAGAGCCAGCGTCGTGTGACTCTAAAACATCACAGCTGTTAGGATGAATTCACTGTCTGGATGTTCTCAGTTCTGGAATATGAGCACCTTCCTCTGAAGTGACCTAGTCGAGGAGTTGGCTGTGGGGGGAAGTTTTGTGCTGTAAGAAGTACAGAAGAGCCGTTTTTCTGTACTGACTGCTGGTGCAGGTAGTTGTTCTCCGTTTTGGAGGCCAAACAGGTGATCCTACCCTTGAGTATTCATGTAAAGAGTGAGTTTGATTGTGCTGCTCTGCCATGAACCCACACCCTGGGGTACTGCTCAGTAGCTTCCTCATGTAAACAAACCACTTGATTAAGGTAGTCTGAAGTAAGGTGTTCTTATTCCAAAATTTAGTTGGTCCAGGCAATGACATAATCAAGAATAGCTGTCCCATAACAGCTATAAAAACAAATCTGGGCACAATTACAGTAACAAGCTAAACGTGCCATTTTTAAGCTTGTCCATTGCTCCAGAGTCAGTGGGCTCGTTCACTGAGTTTGACCATGTTCACCTCAAATGGCCTCAGGAACAAACTGCATCAATCAAAGCACTTTTTTTTTTTTTTCCTCATGTGCCAACTTGGGGCTTTGCAGTCACTATGGAAGGCGACAAAGTTTGCTTTAAATGTGTGTGATATTTTACCGTTACTGGAAGACAAAGCTCTGTGCGTTAAAGAGCTTACAGTCTAATCCCTGGACACCCGCTGGTAGGTGTAACACCATCATAATAGTACAGAGAAATGAACCACAGTGCAGGGAGGAGTCTAACAGAAAAGCAGAAGAGCCTGCATCTGCCAGGAACAGCTTGCCAAAAGCAGTGTGTGTCCATTCTGCCTGTCCCTTTGCAAACAGGAGGGGATCAAACAGCTTCTCAGTTGCGGAAATACCTGACAAAACCCAGTCTCTTTTGCCTTGTGGATCTTCATATCTGGTCGTTTTCTTACAGCCTTTGACCCTATCATGGCCTCTAATGTAAAAGTCATCTTCCTGTTTCTTTGGTCGCTTCAGTATGGAGGTAAAAAAGTGTTTTTTATTCCTTTTGTTTACTCTCACATTTGTTCATATTAGAGCATTTCCAGCTGCTATCTTTTGCTAATTTCCAGAGATCCCCTCTAGGAATTTGCACACTGCTGCTATTTCTGTCTTTTAAGTATTTCAAAGCTCATAGAGAGAGTCCTCAGAAAAGAGGAACATGGGAGAAGGGTTATATAACCTAAGTAAAGTGGTTTGGCTTTTTCCCTGGCATCTTCTTCTCAAGCTCCTGGGATACTGTAAGAATATAGATCTCTCCCCTGCTTTGTTACTGCAGTGCTTTGCAATGTCTTGTAAAAAAGCTATATTCATGTATGTGCTGCTGGATGGAGATGAGAAAGAGGAGGATGAATGATCATATCTTAGAAAATAAGGCCCAGAAGAGGCCGTTCAGATTATCACGCTCACAGTGTCCGCAGGACTTTCTGTTACCTTCTTTTCATAATATCATATCTAGTTTACACTCTGCGCTCACAATGAATGAGCATGTCCCTTAGGACTGTAGCGTATCTCTGTTGCTTTTCTAGGGAAGAACCTTTTCCTAATGATATAACCTAAACGATTCCTTACTCTCAGGCTACTATCCCTGGTTATGTCATCTGCAGAGGATTTTGCTTAACTGATGTTACTTCTCTGAAGTCCCTTCTGGACAGTGACCGTGCCCTCTCTCTGTTATTCCACCTCACGAGACCCCTTGTTTTTTTGCGTTCACCAGCTGTGAGTCAAGAGCTGCCACTCCTGATGCCAAGTCACCCTGGGCAGTGGTGATGCTGCTTTGGCGATGCAGTGTTAAGGCATGATGACAGGAAAGGCTGGCTGTGCTCTGGGACAGCTTTAATGCCTTATTAGGAGCCTGTTCCTAGATGCAGAACCCCAGAGAATCCCACCAAAACCATGAATGGAGATACCTGCCCATCCCCTACTTTCTCTCTTTCTCTTTTTTTAGTCTTTCATTCTCATACTCTCTGAAAGAATCATAAATCCTTCGTTTTGTAACAAGGCTTGTCCCTAAGTTTCCTGTTACCTTTTTTTAAAGACAGTGGTGCTTTGGACAGGCCTCCTCTTCAGTGGCTTTGTATATGGTGTTATGTCACCTGCTAAATAAATAGATCCAAAGATTGACTAGTGTTAAACCCAGATTTGGCTGAGACACCAAAGAGGTCTTGTACCTCAGGCTCCTTTCTAGCCAGTGACACACTCTTAGCTGTTTTTTCCTTTTAGTAAACAAATAGGGAGTGAATTACGGAGTGGTTCCCTTCTGAGCTTCTTCATCCTCTCTTGTAACTCCCTACATCACTGTCTGCTGGATTGCAGTGATAGATCACTTTCAGGAGAACTATGTAAGCAAGAAGCACACGGAGGACATACTTACTCTCCCACCTCTGAGTGCCTGAGGTACTGTCACATATAGGTACTTAAGATCTGCAGCCCTCTGCAGATAGTTCCTATAATGTAGTATGAAGTCTTGCAGTTTGCTGTCCATTTACAGCAGCAAAAATTTGGCGTGATTAAACTGCATCCTATTTCTCATGGCCCCGGTGCTGGCCCCCATGCGAAATATGCAATTTCCTTCCTTGCTTATGCTTCAGAAATGCACAGAAATACTCACACTTGCATACAACACCTTCAGTGGTTCAAAGTGACCGTATATGCACGCATACACACCCAAGCAGTGGACTGTGTTACAGAAATTGTCCAGCTAGTGTTTGTCTTGGAAAATCACTTTCCATTTCATCAGCTGCAAATGTAGTCTCACACACTGCAAATCTGTCCACTTCCTGCTTCCTTTCTTGTCTTTCTGCATGCTGGCATTGTACAGAGGCGCTCACAAGGGAAAAGGGGAAGCCTGTGATTGCAACAGAGTATCTCAGATCACACAGTGATTACCTAAGAGATGTGACAGATCACACAGGACACATGCTCTGCATCATTCATTCTCTGACGAGGGCCAATGCTGCATGCTACAGAGTGGGTGCAGGTTCCTGAGCATATGCTTATTTTTACCATGTGATTGCTGATTGAAACTTTGGGGCAGCAAAAATTTTCTCTGACTTGTGGTAATGTTAGGTGGCTGCTAACAATTATCACCCTTACAGAGGGACAAGTCAATGTACAGCAGAGACCTCCAATCCAGGTTGCACTACTCAAGGAAGAAGTATCTATCCCCTGCAAGGTCACCTTCCCATACATGATGAAATACACCAAATTTTCAATCTTCTATTACTGGATTAACCCAGTGGGCAAGAAAACATTCATCAGTAGTAAGTCAATGGAGATACACATCCCTCCCGGAGAAGAGAATCGGACCACTACCCAATCTTACAATCTCAAACTGAAGCCACTTGAAAGCACCTCTTTTACTGGCACGTATTACTGTGAGGTCAAATGGAATGACATCGTGAAAATGGGAAGAGGAGTATTTGTCCTTGCTAGAGGTAAGTGAAAAAACAAAATGGTTAAAATTCAGCTGTATCTTGCTATGAAAAGATGATCTTTGCTCTTCTTTTCCTCTACCCAAAGAAGCTATGAAGACAGGTGGGAATAATAATAGTGCCTGATACTCAATGTAATCAGACCTCAAAGCGCTTTACACAGGGTACCTGTGCCACTATTCCCACTTTACAGATGGGGACATGAAGATGCAGTGATTTATATCTGCCCTGCCACAGACTGTTGGGAACACCAGACTAAAAATCAGGGTCTAACCAGGGGCCCTGGGTCATAGGGTGCTTTTAAAGTCAATGTCCAGGACACACTGTGGTCTGGTCTTTATTAGCATGACAGAGATGGTTGAAAAAAGTTCAGTGGTTAGGGTAGAAGGCTCAGCGTAATCCCTCCGCCTTTTCCATGTGGTACAAGGGGTCAGCTGTTCAGCTGATGACTGGCCTGGAAAGGCAAGGGAGAGCTTCAGGCCAAGATGGAGGAATATTATAACAAAAGTGATGAGGGCATGCATGCTGTTGACTGGGTGGATTTGCATTACTGAATGCTGGATATGGAACACTTCTTAGAAAGAGTAAATGTGAAGAGCTGTGACCAAAGAGCTTTGCCACGCTGGTCAGAGGATGCTGGCAGTCCCCACCCTGCTAGATTGTGCAGCCTGTGTGCTCTCCACCATCTATCCTTCTGCCCCTATCACTAAAGACCTTTGCCAGCCTCTCACTACCACCTTTTTTGACTCTCATATTCATGTCACCTCCCTTTAAAGTACACAAAGTGCAGCTGCTAAAATCCCATCTCCTTTGTTTGATTCTCCATCTGCGCCCCACTCTCCAGTTCAGTCAGACTATGTTTTTATGTTTTGAAACGTGTGCATCGATGGTCACCTCCTCTTCACTGCTTCTGTATTTTAGCTCTCTCATGGCTTTTGGCTGGGGTTAGAAATGCAGCTAACTTCCACTTATGCTGTGAATCTTTTGCCTTCTTTCACACAGATACAGGGTACATACAGACCTCTTACAGGTGGGAAATCCTCATTACTCTTACCACTCTCCTTGCTGCATTGAGCATCACTGGAACAGCTCTGCTACTGTGGAAAAGAAAGGCAAGTTACTACCAAATAAAAGCAATACCTGACGTGATCTAATCTAGGAATTTATTTCACTTGCTTCTAACTTGGCCAAATTGGAACTCCCCATGCTGAAGTTTTCCATGCTGGGTGTCTGCCTCATGTTTATTTTCTTTTTTAAAGTTAAATCTTTCTGAGAAAAAAAGATTACATAAAAGACAAAACAGGACATTGGTTTGTCCATTAAAAAATTCTGGTAAGCATTTTGACTCTGGCAGGCTCTGCTTTAGAGCAAGGATTTGAAACAGGACAAGAAGTCACAATAGCTATGTGCTGGCCTTGAGAATATTCAAGCAGATGTAGCCATGTGATGGGCCTTTGGAAAACTGCAGTTTGTATGTACTTGGTAATGGCTCTTGTCAACGGAGCAGCTCAGTTCTCTGAAAGAGCCCATGTGAGGCTGCATTTCCACACACTGCCAGTCTAACAGGCAATGTCCTGCCCTCCCACGTATCCAAGTCTGTTGCAGCCCTTCTAGCAGGGATAGGGCAGGACTTTTGCTGTATCTAATCCTCCTTCAAGATGGGGGCTACTCTAGTGTCAGAGTCACAACCTGATTGCAAGGAGACTGTGCTGCACCTTTCTGAGCCATAGCTCAGGTACCATAAAAGAAGCCAGTCTGCAAGGTGGAGGAGATGGGGAACTAGGCCCTCGGGCATATGTTTGCCAGAGGAAACATTAAGAGACAGAGTGAGAGGGGAAGGTTGAGAAAAGGATCCCTGGGCAGCCTGTATGGACACCCCAGCTAACTGGAAAATAAGAGTGAGACAAGGGCCTGAGGAGGAACCTGCTCCAGTTGACTCTGCCTTGAGCAGGAGTGTTGGAGTAGATGATCCCCAGAGGTGCTTTCAACCTGATCAGTTCCTCTGGAAAGAGGAGCCTTGGGAGGGAAACGGACTGGGAGCCTGAGCGAGGAAGTACTAGAGCCTGGACAAGGGTGTTAAGACTGGAAGGACAAGGACTCTCAACTGAGCAGACCAGTCGCACAGGCTGGGACCAGCTGAGTAAGGAAGTGGAGGCTAGGATGAAGAGCTGAGAGGAAACTGGAGGTGGGGACGAGAGGATGTGGAGAGCAGGGAGAGAAGGGACAAAGGTAGGGCTGAAAGGTTTGAATGAGACAGGGTCCTGTGGAAAGAACTTAGAAGTTGTGACACTGAAATCCCTGTTGTCTGGGCAAAACCTATTGCTTCTAGTACTGCCACCCTCGAGCATTCAAAACAGTATCCTCTGCACTCTTACAAAGATCTCAAGACTGGCTGATGTCTCTTAGAACTGAACTTGGGGATTCTTGTTTTCTAGGTGTTGTATCCCCACTAATTACTCTTTCAAGCTGCTCTCTGCCACCACAACACCAACTCTCTGCTTGTATTTTTATGTGGAGGCCATGTTTGGTACAATCCCATGACTCCAGGAGCAGCAGGCTTTAGCGCACACAGTCAAACATCGTGAGATTGAAAACAAAACGGCAGAAGTCGGCAGCCTTGCTAATCTTGCGAGACTTACCTTGCAGGCGGATAGATGGAGGGGGAAGGAGCGTAAGCAGCAGAGTGACTAGGTTGGAAACAGGCCCCCATCTGCTTGCCTAGAGAGCGTCTCCATGGGGATGAGGAGGGAGGCACCGTCACGACTTGCCGATTGACATCTCTAGGTTTTGAGGTGCACCAGCAAGTCTCAGACCTACGGGCTCTCCTAGGGGCCTGGAGAGTTCATGCAGCCATTACATTTGCCCTCCTGCAGAACAGAGCACATATTTCTCACCATAGCTTGCTCAGGCCTGCTGATGTAAAAATTTTTATCTTTAAGAGAAGTTATTGAGCATCCTCCTTAGTTACTAATGGACTGGAAAGCAGTTCGTCGTTTTCATGTGATGTGAATATAATCATCCCACTTCTTTCTGAATTAGAACAGAGATACTTAGTACAGCCTTCTGCCTTTTCTGCCTGTTCTCCTGCTCGCTGAGCAGGGCTCACTCTTATCTGGGTGTGAACGGAGCATATTCAGGGAGAACTCATCCGATGCAAGAAACGTTGCCAAGGAAAAGACCTTCTTCCTTCAGCTCCATGCTGGACTTGCATGCTAGGGTACCACGGACTGTATGCTGCCATTAATGCTTGCTTCGTGCTCTTCTTGAGACTCAGGGCATTAGCAACAGCTTCCTAGAAACTCCTGACAAAAGTCACTGCGTTCTGCCTCTGTGCAATTCCCCTTGTGCTCTGAACAGGGCCCTGCTTTACTCCCCGTCTGACAGCATTGTTGTGTGCTGTTAAATACTTATCCCCTCTATCCAGTTAAGCTGCAGTGCTGGGACTGATTTCTACCCCTATAAAGCCCAGTTCTCCTTTTGGTTGTTCCAGTGGCAGTCATCTGACTCCTCCATTTCACCCGATGGTGAGGAAAGGGACCAGCCTGCTCTGTCAGAGGGCGCTGATATTCTTTGCTGCGGAAGTGCTTGGAGGCGGTGTGAGTGGCTGGGTCTCACATCACGCTGATGTTCATTTCACCTTTGGGGAGATGGTGATTTTCTCTAAGTCTGCCATTCGATGTCTTGTCCCGAGTAGGTGGTGTGTCCTGGAAGGAACCAGCTCCTAAATACCCTGAGACACAAGGTGGAAACTCAGCCCCCTTCGGCCAGCCCAGCACCGGCTACTCCCACCTATGATGTGAGTACAAAAATTGCCCTCTGTCCCTTGTGTTTGCATCAGTGCACAACCCTTCGTCTCCCTGACCTGCCGTGGTACAGACATGATGATACAACATGAGTATCATAATTTGAAACATAAGCAATACCTGTATGCTGGCCTAGTAGCAGTGACCCCACTGCTGTAGCTCCCATCAGGACCACACACGTTGCATGTCTCCATCCTCATCCCACTGGTGTCTTCCCCAGCGCCAAAACCTCGCTCCCTACTGAGCAGCGCTGCCCCAGTGCTGGTGGGCAGCACTGTCCCTCTGCCGGCAACGTGCCAGGCCAAGTGGCAAGTGTGGGGCCAGCAAGGGCTCCTGGGGGGAGGTAGAGGGGTCTCCTGAGGTCAGAAAGGAAGAGGGGGATCTCAGCCCCACTTCATACTGTGCAGTGCCTTGAGGACACGTCCTTGCCAGCTAGAGAATGATGGCTCAGGGAGGGGGCAGGGAGAGGTGCTCCCCTCAACAACTCTGGCTGTTTAAAGCTCTTGCTCCTTTTCTGAGAGTTTTAAAAGCACTGAGATGCTTAGCAGGACTGCAACACCTTCACTGGTGTCAGTGTCACGGACCACTGTAGTCCTGAGCTTGCTGACTCTTGGTCCGAGGAAGAGGACAGGAGGAAAGGGAAGGGAGTCTCTTTTTTGGAGCATTTCCCTTTTAATTGCTCAGAATCCAGCCGATCTCCTTTTTCAATTCCCCAAACTAGGGAACAACGGCTGTTCCCACTACTTGAGCCCAGTAGCAGCAGTGTCATAGGTAATAGGATTGGAGTGCCTCTCCTGAAATGTCTGGCCCAGACCTCAGCTACCTCAAGTAACCATGACCTCTAATCCCATTTACAACCCATCCAGCTCCATTTAAAATGGATTCTTTTTTCTCCTTTTTCTCCCATGGGAGGGCTGCTCCACTAAGAAGGGAAGGATTTTTTTCAAATGGTCTGTGGGACAAATGAGGAGGAATAAAATGAAAGTGAGCAGAGGAGGATATTGCCTGAATATTAGGAAACCTCTCTGACTGTGAGGTCTATAAGGGCTGGAAAAGCCTCTCCAAGGAAAACCTGTAAGCTCTGCTGCATGAATCATTTAAACTAAACAAAGCAAAGCTCTGGAGAATGTACTACAGAGAGGAGCAAAGCCCTGCCAAGCTGACAGGAAGATCTGATGGGGACAGATACGAACAAAAGGATGGGTCTGCCCCCTTCTCGGTCTCACTTCACGAGTGGGAGGCACTGCTGTGTGGTCCTTAAATTTTTAGAACAGAGGTTTAAGAGAAAGCACTATATATCATATGTGTTGTGTTCATTCCGGGTAAAAAGCAATGCTTTGGGTATAGGAGATTGCAGGTTATAAACCTTTTCATTTGTATCAAGTAATTTATTTTTAATTCAGGCTTTTAAAAATCAGAATGGATAGTTTCCTGCTGAAGTGGATGATTTCTGCAAGGAGACAAAAAAAAAATCAAATCCATTTCTCGCTCAGTCGGCCTCGTCATGCATCCTTAGCTCCATCTTAATTACATGTTTCATCATGTTGTTCTGTTCAGGAGGCCTCCACTAAGGCTAATATAACAAGCCAGCAGAGCCAGCCTTAGGCACAAGCAGTGCCAGTGGCTGGCTGGGCCCCCACGCTCGCAGGAGCCTCATGGACCTGGCCCATGCAGCCTTCCCCCATCGCACGTTAACCCCACGGCAGCTGTGCAGAGCTCGTGGCCAGCCTGGTGTGCAGGGCAGGTGGCTCAGCCCTCTTTGGCAGAGCAGCAAGCAGCCTCCAACTCGCACGTGCTACAGGGCATGAGCCTGCCCGCTGGAGCTTACCGCAGAGCAGCTGCTGTGGTAACTCGTTCCCGCAGCAGCTCCTGCCGTGGGCACAGCACAGGGTGAGAGCAGGGCTGCGAGGTGAGGAGGTGGGAGCACGAGGCTGCAAGTTGCAACAGCTAAATTAATGGCGAAGGGAGAAGAAGGGCCCTAGGATGGGGACGCTGCATTGGATAGACCCTATAGATGGGTAAGGGGACAGTCCTCCCCTCAGACAAACCTTATTTCCTTTGAAAGGTGAATTTTGGTGCCCCGCTGCTAAATTTCTTTGAGATTCTGCGTTGTGCAAGCCCTGCACACGCTGTTTGGAACAAGGTGCTTTATGTAAATCCATTGGTGTTAAACTGGATGTTGAAGGCTTAGTGTTTAATCCACAGGGAGGGCAGAAATCCACAGTCAGCAGCGGGATGAGCTAAGGCAAGGAAATGGGATGGAGAAGGGAGGAGTCACTCCAGGTGGTGAGATGAAGAGGGAGGTCAGAGATTAGGTGAAGGAACAGGAGGCCAGAGGGTGCCGGATGTGTCACCTCTGGGGGAAAGCAGAAGAGAAAGGACTGGGAATCAAAGTCGGGGCTTGGAGCTGGCCGGTGCAGTTATGTTGCCCACCAGCAAGGCTCGCCCTGGCACAGGAAGGGTTTTGGCACACTTTCTGTGAAGCCTCAGCTGCTGGGCATCCCTGGGAGTAAATGTCTTTCCCAGCATCTCTTCCAGGTGCTGCAGCTTCCCTCGTAGCCCCTGGGGGTGGGTGCGAGCAGTGAAAACCAGCTCAGGGTAGTAAAAAGCCCCTGTAATAAGGGGGGCACTTGGACACTCTCTTCGTTCCCGCTACGCTGCCCGGTGTTGCTAGGCCTCTTCACCCTCCTGCAACCCCAGAGCAGCGCTGCCTCATTGCATTGCCCAGACCAAAACCTGCACTTTCCTCCATCTTCCAGCTTAGCTGCCTAGTTAACGAGCACCTTGGAAATAGCAGTCTCAGAGCCCTGCTCGATCTGCTTTACACTTCAAACAAGCTTTTTCCGAGCAGCAAACAGAACTCCTGCAGCGCAGGCGGGTTGCAGAGCACACGAGCTTTTCCTGGGGCGAGGAAGACGACGAGGTCGCTCTGGGATGGGAAGGCGTCTGCCAGCCAG
The DNA here is from genome assembly GCF_040807025.1 of Struthio camelus. NCBI lineage: Eukaryota > Metazoa > Chordata > Aves > Struthioniformes > Struthionidae > Struthio > Struthio camelus. The sequence goes on from NC_090942.1 coordinate 56,234,909, forward strand.
GAGGAGAGAGGCCTGCATGCCTCTACCGTGATGGTAGCAGGTGGTCAGTGACCAAGCAAAAGTAATTTATTTGCAAAGGGCAATTGGAGCCACCAGCTTTCCAACTGGCCAGCAACGCAACAGCATTGCCAATAGCCTCTATGGGAAGAGGGTTGAGCAGAGGGAGGGGATCTTTTTTTGGAGGTTAAGCACCAAAAGGACCCTCCTCGCTTGCGAGCGGCTGTAGGCTGGAGCAGGGAAAGAGGCTGCCCGTTGTGGTGAAGGGACGCGGAGGCAGGCCGGGGGGAGCATAGCACACGGGACGAGAGCCTCACCACAAGCATTACACAGAGAAGCGAAAATGAGGAAGGCGAAGTGAGATATTTTGTGTGCACTTGCAACCATGTAAATAGTTGGGAGCACCCACTCCAAACAAGTGGGTTGTTGGGAAGGGGAAGTGGACAGATGAAGTAATTTGACTGCTCTCGAGGAGGGGGAGTGGGGATGGCGGAGCCACGCGATGCTCTGTCCCTTTCGGCTCCCCGTCTCAGTGCCTCCCTTCATTTCCAAGCCCCGTTTTCCGAACATCGCTCCTCTATCACGTCTTCTTGTTTAAATCATGATCCTGCCGACTCTGATCCTGAAGGATGCTGAGCGTTTGCACCTCCCAGTGAAATGATGGGGGCTCGGGTGATCCGCAGCCCCAGAATCAAGCCCCTGTAGTTTGCTCATCCTCCTCCCTGTATCACAGAGCGCCTCACTCCCTTTGCAAGCTCTCCGCTCATACCCCTCTTGCGGCCGGAGCTCCTCCCATCTTCCCGTTGCCAGAGAAACAGCCACCTTGGCAACCTGCTGTCATCCTTGAAATACACATGGAAAAGTCCTCCTGATTGCTATGTTTGATCCTTCAGGCAGGTCTGGAACATCACTCAAACTGACACGCATCTTTAGTGACACAATTACCTGGGGGACCGACGGGTGCATACACATGTGGGATGTGCGTGGGTTTCGGTATGCAGCTATGTGGGACCACAGATGTGCTTGTGGGCCTGGGAGTGTATTGATTTTATTATTATTATTATTATTATTCTTTCCTCCCTCTAAGAAGAAAGAGTTCTGGCTTGGAAAAAAATAAAAATAAAAAAGACGATAAATGGAAGTCACGCCCCATGTAAGGTTTTCCCTTTTTGATAGCCCTTGTGTTTTGGGACTGTGTCCCAGCCTCTCTTCTCACCCTTGCGTGCCCAGAATAACCAAGAGCAAGAGCTTGTGGCTGGCAGGCACCCAGTCTTGGGCCATGCAGAGCTTTGCCCGTTACCTCTGGTCCCCATGGCGCTGAATCTCTGTTCAGGAGGTGGAGAGGTCCTTATTCTGTGTTCTGGAAGGAACTGACATGGAGGGAGGCAGGGGCATCGGTCTCCACTGCCTTACACAGGGTAGGTAACATCAAAGCCCATCTATGGGATCCTGAGAGAGAAAGACAATGTAGCCGCCTTGTAAACTTTTCAGGGGAAAAGGGAATTGTATTTTAGCCAAGTTCAGGTCAGGATTTTTTTGTATTTTGGAGACTTCAGGGATTCCTCAAAACCATCAGGCGCAAGATGGGGAACAACCCAGTGGGCAATTAGGTGTGCTTAAACCCAAGTATTTTACCTGACCCCTACTCTCTTTTCTCTTCCCTCCACAGTGTCTGGATTCGCAGCAAGTTGATGTCTATTCTGTCCTTGGGAGCAACACAGACAAGCCATCATGCAGAAGGAGTCCTCCAGGGAAGGTAAGGGCCGGAGCCTTGCCCTGCTCTTGCAGAGTTCCCATACGCACTGGGCACATGGGCAAGAACCCCACAGAGTTGCCATGGCCCTAGCAGGCAGTAAGTCTGGCTGCTGTTTCCCCACTCGCAGCCCCACTGAAAGGGAAAAATGGGAGGTGGCACCAGCTGGGCTGCACATGTAGCCACACATGTGTCTTCCCTCTTCCGGCAGAGCACTCGCTCCTGCAGCGTTACCAGTTCTGGCAGGCCTGGTTTCAGGCAGATGCTTTGCCCTATGACGTACCCTGAAAGGTATTGAGAGGTGTGGCATGCTGCTCCCTCTCAATGGGACAGACGTTCAGGGGGAGTTAGCCAGATGCTAGCCCCCACAATTGCTCTTCCCAGATTACTTAGGCAGCTGAAATGTCCTCTATGGTGGAGGAATTTGTGCAGTGGGGCAGAGCCTGGAGACAGCTTTGCTCTCTCACTGCCTGGCTGGCATGAAGCACCTAAGAGCCGTTTCATGGTAACAGAGGCTAAGATGGTCTGAACGGAGGCTGGGCTGACACAATCCCTGTTGGTTCTGGGGATCAGGAAAAGTCAGCGTGGCTACATTTTAGCCCTGGATCTTCTCGCTGGGCTGGGAGTTGTTATGAGTTAGAGACAAGGGACTGAATCCATTCACAGTGAAAGTAGCTGCAACTCTGAATACGCAGCTGCAGATCAATTGTGGGGCCATATGAAGCAGACCAGAGGTGCACACAGCCCTGTACCCTTTGACAAGCATCAGCTGTTTCGAAGGAACAGAACTTGCATGAGGCACCCCAGGAAACATTTCCTTCCTGTCCTCAGAACTTTGTTGCTCATTTCCCCTCCAGACCTCTTCTCTGCTTAAAAAATATATTCACTCTTCTAATGCTGGGCATTCCTGAAAAATGTCTTATGCTTCCTCCCACCGCTGTCCTGTTGGGGAGAGTCCCCCAGGTTAACCTTTAGGAAAAGGTGCTCAAAAATCAAGGGGCTTCTTCTATGTCAGAGCTATTTGCCATGTCTTCTGTTCCCAAGGCCACTGTCATCCTGCGGTTACCGCTGTGCCACCGTAGCGATAGTAGCAGAGACAGCGGCAAGTATCTGATTACTGCAACTGATTACTGAGGGGAAGGATGAGTTGTTTAATATAGGCTGTCTTACATCCCAGGGCATCTTATGCACTGGAAAATACAGTATTCCTTGTTTTTGTGTTCTTGCTGCATTTTGTATTGTTAGGGAGGGAAAGCAGGGGCTCCTGATCCTTCTTCCCTGTACTGTTTATTCTTCTGTGTACCCTTATCAGCTGCCCTCTTCTATATAATCCAGTCTGATTATGAGATGTGGTACATGTGGGTTTTTTTGCTACCATGGTGCTATCTAAGCCATGCCAAAGCACTTGTGTGTGGCCCACACCGCTAAGCCGCTGTTTTGGGGACCAGCAGGCCTGTAAAACAGAGCAGGAGCAAAGCAGCAAAGCAAGAGGAAAGGAGCATCTGTGGGTGCGTGAGTGTGGCTCTTGCAGGCTCAGCCAGGGAGGAGGAAAGGTCAAAGCTGAGACTGGGCGGGGGGGGAGACAAGGAAGAAGAAAGCCAAGAGGTGACAGGATGAGCTCTCGCTGCCAAGAGCAGGCACCATTGAATGTGCTCAGCCCTTGTGCTGCTCAGAAGGGAAGGAAACGTGTGCGACAGGGCCACACCAGCCCTCCTGCCATGTCCCCTCTCAGGGCTCTGCTTTCCAGAGGGAAAAGGAGTTTTCTCCAATAGGAGCAACTGTGAGGAATGGAAAGGGATGCCAGGGCCCTGCACTGTCCGTGCAATGAACAGAGTGATTGAAAATGGTGAGGAGGGGTGGATTCAACTCTGAGGTTGTTTCACGGAAGCCAAGAATGAGTTTGGTTCCCCCCAAAAGGGAGACAGGTCCTCTCTGCACAAGAGAATTTGGCTATGCTTTCCACTACTGTTGCAAACGCCTCGATCTGCTTCCCTCTCAGTCTTCCGGGGCTACAACAGCTCCCTCCACCTGGCTGAGCAGCAAATAACAGGATGCTTTCCCTGAGCGAGTGGGCTGGTGGGCCAGCGGGTTTGGCCTGGGACTAGGGGCTGGGCTTGCTGAACTGTGCCCCTGAGGGTCCAGGCCAGTCCCCGCTGCGGGATGCTGCATGTAGAGGGGGAGCTGTAAAGGGAAGCGGAGCAGAGAGCATCTGAAGCGTGAGCGTTTGCATGCTGTTGCACTGGACTGTCAGCCAGTTTGGGCAGCAACGGGTTAATTCTCTGGTGTGTGTGCATGCTTTGGAGGTGCCTGCACTCCGTGCTTTTGTAAAACGTTTCCCTTTGGTGGGGGCAACAGAGAAAATGCTAGTGTAGGTAGGGCTTCCTTCACCCCTTGGCATTTCAGCTACTTGCTGTGTAACCTTGCTTACAGCAGGCCTGTGCCACACAGCGCTTAAAATATCAGTCTGTCAGCGCCTTGTCTACACAAGGAACAGTTGTGAGGAATAGACTCAACTGTTGAAGAAACAGGATTGAGGAGGTCAGGGAATTCCTCCTTCACAGAATCCAAAGTGATTTATTTTTTCACCAAGTCCAATCTTCCCTCCCCTCCCTGTCTGACAGCTTTTTGGGGGAAGAGTGACAAGTAAAGGAGGCATCTTTATCCCTTGGGCTGGATTAGTCACGTTCGTCTCTGTCGGAGCAGCCTTTCTCGGTGTAGTGGCTTCCGCTTCAGCGGATCACTTATAGCCATTTCAAACAGAACAAACGTCAGTGTCTGCTTATTAAGAATTAATTAAACTTCTTTTGAATAATTTTGCTCTTTTTTTTCTTTTCATCATTCTGTAGACACCTAAGAAGCAAGAAACTCTAGAAGAATCCTTTGATACATTGTATGAGAATATCTAACAGGGAAAAACTGACCCTGTGTGGACCAGACATCTTTCTGTAAGACAGAACTACTCTCTTACATCCTCAGTTCTCTGCAAAGACCCACAGCGACTTCAGGGCACAGCCCCGGGGGACTTCTGAATCCTTGGCTCCCTCCAAACTGCCCTTCATTAACAACAGAATACAGCTGTTCAGATCCCACTGGGGCTCCGTCTCCGTTGATGCGGCACAGCTATTTTGCAGCAAAGCCATTTGATGCAAAAGAAAAGCTATTTTTGTCAAGCATTCACACGCTGTGTCTTAGAAATGGTGCAGATGGGATTTGTGCAGGTTTCTCTCACCTGGCCTGGTTGAAATACTTGAAACCTGATCATCTGTAAGTGATAGCACAATCCAGAGACCTCCCTGCTTCCTGGCCTGATCTTCCAATCCTGACCTGCAGCAGTCCATCTGATCCTGTGCCAAAGGGCTTTTCCTGACGTGGCCATCAGGCCTTCACACATAGTTTAACCGAGATCCAAGCATCCACCTGCCTATTTTTCCTTTCCCGGGAACCCCATGGCGAAACATGCTTTCTCATAATCTGCTAATCCCATCAAGTAGTCACAGATGCCTGCTGTGACCATACCCAGCCGACTCAAATCAGTGCCTCCAAGTAAATGCTTTCCTTTCAGCGATATCAGCAGTATATGGTGAGGAATGGATGTATGAACAGAGATAAAAATGGAGAAAAAGAAGGCAGAGAAAATATCCCTGCCTGGGGACATGTCTCTGTGGCAGTGCCCTTTCCAGAACAAAGTCCTTGGAGGGAGTCCCTGAGGAAACTCCCTCCCTGGGGTTGCGTAAACCAGGCGGCTCTGGGGCCAGGTTCCAGCCTAGAGAAGCTCAAACTGAGCTCCCCAACTTCCTGACCTTGGCAATGGGTGCTGCTACCTCTAGGGATTTTGCTGGCTCAGTGGGAGCAGACGTGGTACCTCTGCCCCAGCAGAATCAATGGGTTTGTCTTTGGCTTCATCTGGCCAGTGTTTCCCAAGAAGGGTATATAGCCCCCTTTTTCTCCCACTTGCATCATTTGGCTGGATAGGTCTGTTTTGAAACTCACAATGACTGGTGTGAGGGTGGAGGCCCTAGATGGGAGTTTTCTGTCCCAGCTCTTCTCTCCCCTGTTAGCTGGCACTTGCCTACCATTTGTGCTGATGCATATTTTAGTTCTGATAGGGAGGAGGTTACGTTAAATATCCGTATAACGTGATCAAACTAGCGGATCAAAAAGCTGAGGCTGTTTTATCTCAGTTTAAAAACAACAGAATAACAACCAAACAAAACCAACTCCAAATAAGAATATGTGGCATAACCTGAGAAGGATCACAGAAACCTCTTTAAAGAAGAAGATCAAATTAAAACTGAGCTGCAGGGTCGTAGGACCCTCTCTAGTTGAAGATAATGTTGCTATGCATCAGAGATAGAGACTATGGAAAATGTCTCCGGGGCCTCCAACCTTCCTATACTATGTTTAAAGAGATAATCCGCTTATTGCTTTGCTCTTTTTATTAGAAGAGATTTCAAACATGGAATTTGGACTTTCTTTAACCACAAGAAAATGCTTTCTCTCTTCCCAATGTTGAGGAATGCATTGCAGAAAGAGCAATGAATAGACAGCATGGCTTATTAGACCCATTTTCTAGTTCTTAAATGATCGTGAAAATTATAAATAAATATTTTTGAATTTAGTGTTTACTAGTATGACCAGAGGAGCATAAATTAGGAGAAAACATTTGTATTCACAGAAGGATTCATGGAGGCTGGCATAGGTATAACGATTACTTTCCTTAATGAATTTGAAAAATAGTGGAGGTGAATTATGAATATATTGCAGTATGGCAATTAATTATTCAGAAGAAGCTGATGGATTAGATGAAGAATTAAAACTTTCAAAATAATACTGCTTTGAGTAGTTTTTGTGTTTCGCTTTTTTAATTTTATAAATGCTAAAAATAATGGGTACTACTGGAAATTTCCTGGCAAGGATCTCATTTGCCGTGAGTTAATTGGTTTTGTCTTTCTGTTATGTCTTTAAATAGTGAATTTTTTACATTTATGTCTGAACAACTTATATATTAAACAGCTGAAGCTGTTTAAAATGAAACGTAAGAGAAGAGGGTAATTGGAATAGAACAGGCTATTCTAAAATAGTGTTAAAGTGCTGGAAGGTGGCGGGGGAGTCAGTGTGTTGATTTGAGTGGGTTTTGGATGCCCCTGCAGCAGTAAAGACTGCCAAAGGGGGGGGGGGGGGGAAATAAAGTTTTAAGCTAGGATCACTTCTTTAGCATCATGCACCATGGGGAGCTGCAGTAGAGTCAGAGTGTGAGAACGAGAAAGGTACAAAGCAGCAGATTGTGAAAGAAGGGGTGTTTTTTAAATGGTACAGAGTTTTCCAGGGAGGTATGAGGAGATGCCTTCAGGCACAGGTAGGAGAGACTAGTAAATACAATTTATACAATATTGGTATAACTACTTGGTAGCAGATATTTGTCCCGAAAAAAGGTAGTTGTTTGGTCTCATTATCTTACCCGGCTGTATGGCCCATAAGAATGGATGCAGAGAATGAGTATTACCAGCAAGAGGAAAGGATTTAATTTTTAAGTGTTGAGCAATATAGAAAAAAAGAAATTTAGGGTCAGCTCCTCTAGCTCCACGAAGGTGAGAGGTGATGACTGGCTTGTTGTGTTTATTCCACACATTTTGCTTTAAATTGAATGTTGGGAGTGGATTCCTCCTTAAAACCACGTCCCCAAGGGCCACAGTTCTGCTTTTTTCCCCCAGCATGCTGCTGCTAGGTGCAGAACGTGCACTCAGGTTACGGTGGTATGAACTTTAATTCCCAGGTGCCAGGAAAGCGGAGAGAAAGTATCCCTCTGTATTGATGGGATTTCAGGGCAGTGGAGACCCAGCGTCAAAATGAGCAGCAGCGGGAGGTGGAAATGTGCTGTCTACCTTCTTCTAAAGGAGGTGCCATGTTAGCACGAGGATCCTTTGCCCTCTCCACCAGGAGTGAGCCTTTGGTCCTGAGACATGCGCTCTGATCATCCTCACCTTGTCTGAGCTGGCGTAGCTGCAAAGAATGTTGGTGACACCGAGATATCTAGTCCCTTTAAAACGATCTCTTCACAATCCTTTCCAGCAATCCTTGAAGTGCATCCAAACACTGGATGCACTTCAGTGGTCCGCTCGTGTGTTGGTTTCATCCTTTTCCGTAGGGTATAAGCTCTTGTATGGGTTCTGTTCTGTAGTATGAAGTATGCCAACTATATTTTGCCTTTTATCTGTAGACAACAAAAGCTTGCCTTGATGGATAGCTACAATTAAATGTATGTCCAAGGTGTAGCCCAAAGTGTTCTCCTTCATCACTTCTATCTTCTTAATCCTCTTTTTTTCCTTCTCACGAGTGTCACTTGTTAAACATCTCTATGGCAGTAGTGTCTAAAGTTCCAGCGAGGACTAGGGCTTTATAAAAGGAGGTGCTTCACTGAGGAGCACCCAGATGAAATGCTTATTTCTGTGCAATGACCCTGAGAGACGGGGATTTAGGGAAGGCGGAGAGTGAAGCCACCAGATGGTGCCCTAGGTCCTCTCTGCTCCCTCTCCTGTCCCCTGCCTGCCCACATCCCCCTGCCAGCACCCCTGGCAGCCCCCAAACCACAGACCCCCACGGGTGGGCACCTACAGCCAGGCAGCTGGGACGGTCTCCTACCCGTGGGGTCAGTGCCGGCAGCACCCTGCACAGCTCTGCGCCATGGCCCAGGTGCCACCAGCACATGTGGAGGGATGGGGACAGGACAGGTTCACCTCCTTTTCGGTCATGAAGTCTGGAGAAACAGCCTCATCAGATACCCGTGCCTTGGCACAGGGCTGCCCGTGAAAGGGGCGGCAGGACGGGTACCAACAACTTCTTTGGGTCAGACTGGTGCCTGAAATACAACACTGGCTGGGAGTTGGGGGCTGCTTGGAGCTGCCACTGTTTTCCCTCACCAGCTAGAAGAAGGGGCTTCTTATCTTGGGTTTGGGAAAATTTGCTGTGTGTCAATAGCAAAAAATCCTTTGTAGCTGCTCCTCCTCTTTGCTTTGTCAGGAAGCTGATTCCTGCTGGTTCTTCTCCTTTTGTCTTTTGGGATTGCTTGGTGGTCAAGATTTGCTATTCACATTGAGGTATCTCGTGGAGGTAAGCTATTCTGAATAAAAGGGAAGGAGGGCAGAGAGCAGTAATGACTACCTGACCTCGGAGAGAAGAGGAGGGTGTGAACCTTCAGTGTCATCTCTTGCTTGGGCTTGGGGCAAACGAGTCTCCACTCACTGTCAGGGATAAAATGGTTCTTTTAGTTAATGGCAAAAGAGAAATGCAGGTTACTATTAGTAACTAGTACGTTACTAGGTACTTCACTATTAATAACTAGGCCTTTAAGCTGCCAGCCTGCTTTGCAAGCTGTGTCTCTGCAGGGCTCGCAGCACTGGCTGCTGAAACAGAGGACAGGGTGCGACGGCGCTTTGACAACCCGGGGCAGGTTCCAGGGAGAAGTGACAGGGGACAGAAATTGTGAGCTCCTGGCGTGAGTGCGGTCGACGCAGGAGGTCAGGCTGGGTGGTTGCAAGGGGGATGTGAGCAGTGGAGAGGCTGTGCGGGTGGCGGGAGCCGCTGGGCAGCCCCAGGCCCAGCCCTGGGGGGACGGGAGCCAAGGAAGGCTGCCACAGCCCGCACACCTGCATCACCTGGTTCAGGGAGGGAGGCTTTTTCCTCACCTGCTGATGAACCTCTCCTGGAGCTCCTCTTTTCTTTCAGCTTTCTTTCTTTTCCGAATCATGTAAATTGTGCTTTGCAGCTCTCAGCCACATGAAGGTTTAGATATACAGCTGGTAGGGCCAGGCAGGTCAGCTACCCCGCTTGGAGGAGTCGCAATGTAATTACCCAAATTGGAACAGGGTGAACATGGAAAAGCTAACATATGCGCTTCTGCAAAACGTTACAGCTTTTAATAGCCAGCCAGGGCCTCTGTTTTCTATCCCATCTGAAAGATTTGTCTGCCTACAATTTTATGCAGTGATATCTGAGCACTTCCAGGGGCAATGGTAGTACTCAAAATACCTGTACCGCAGTTGTGAGGGCATTAGCCCTGTAATGCTCCTAATGGTGCTTTATGCAGACGCCTTTAAAAATCAAGGATTTCAAAGTCCCATGCAAGGCTCAGTATGATGTTTCAGTTTCATAGGTGAAGAAATGGAGCCTCAGGAGGTTAAATGACTTTTCCAAAATTGCAGAGGGTCAGAGGTAAAGTTGGGAACAAAATTCAGGTTACCATGTTCTTATCTCTGCCAGGTTGTCCAGCAGCTGGGTAAGCAGGAGCTGGGTGAGGAGGAGCTGTTGAGCTGCTCCTAGCTTAAAAAAAAAAAAAAAAAAAAAAAGGACAAAAGAAAAGGGTTTCTCCCTGAGTCACCAGTATCAGTTTCTGTAGCACTTTGCTCTACGTTTTTGATTTCTCACGCAGGTATTGATCCGGCTCACATCTGCCTGGCTGAGATCTGTCTGCTGAAGTAGCAGAGCTGCAGGCAAAGTTACTGCTCTCTTTTACGGAGGTATCCACCATTTTGGCAATAAGGAAAGCTCGTAAGAGCCAAATTACCATGGAAAGGCCAATTACATATGCTGTAATTCGCCAAATAAATGTTTATGGAGGGAACGTGACGAGTTACTGCGCACCCACCCCATAAAGTCTTCTTGATTGCCGAAAAAGTTCCTGGACTTGTAGAGGGGGTTGAGACAAAGAAGAGCAAATGGCTGCAGTTAAGCCACAAATGCTCTCTCTGCTCATGTGAAAAGAGGGCACTGAAGTCCATATAATCCCAACATTTAGCTTCGGGAGAAGCAGGAGGTGTGAGAGAGCCACTGCCGATAATTATGTGAATGGAAATGTTTGCCATTCTTTTGCAGGCTTAAAGGAAACCACAGCTTGGAGGTGATGTAATTCCTGCTCGGTGTGGTTGTTTATGCTAGCACATGAGGAAGGGAAAGCAAAACTTCAGCCCTGCTTTTGCTCTCTGAGGATTTCTGTGCCGTTTCAGACTCCCTGAGGTCAAGGCAGGGTGTGAATCTGAAGCACGGCGGCTCTGCTGGAACAGCTCCCTGTACGGACCAGCCCTTTGCTGAGTAATGTGCAAAAAGCCGACATGGATTTTGGAGAAATCGGTTGTAAGTGAAGAAGCTCTAGCCCTTCTCCTTCTCCTCCCCAAAAGATTTAAAATAATCTTGCTGCCCATAAAAATTAGGTTAGCTATTTTGGGTTCTCGCAGAGCTCAAATGAATGCGGCATGTCTCATTTCCAGTCATGAGAAGTCACTAGATATCAATTCTTAATTGCTTGATTAATCCTGAATTTTCAGAGCTGGCACTGCCTGTCCTAGCTCAGTAGGGAGCTACATTTACAAGAAGGAAGAAAACATTTCCCTCTCTTGGTTTAAAACCCCTCGTAACCCAGAGGGTGGGAGCATGAGATTCCTGAGCGGTTTGTAACGCGTTTTGTCCCGAGAAAGACGGGCCATTAGGCAGAGTGCAAGTGGGACAGTCAGAGGTTCCTGGTAAACTGGGGGATGCGAGATGAATTAAATTCAGCACATGCTGCAGCAATTCATTACAAGACTGCCTCAAACCCAAATATTAGTGCACTTATATTTGCTGTATGCTTGTGTTTGTTAGACCATGTTATTCATTTAAGTAAATAAGTAGAGCGGTTTCCTTCCTGAAGACTGTGACATTTCTGTGTAGAGAAACGCTGTTTAAGGTCAATATTTAGGAAGGACGCTACCTTTGTGTGCTTTGTGTATGGCCGGGCTGCTAATTGTCAGTGCACATGCCTCTCTAAGTGGTGATGTTATAAAAAATATAGTTCCAATAAGTACAGACATATTGAAACCCATTACAGAACTTTTGTAAAATGTTTGTTTTTTTTTTTTTGTAAGCAGTGCATATGTGGCACATTCAGTGAGCTGCAACGTGGTCTAGCAGCCCTTGCTTGGGATGAACATACGACACTATCAGGTCTCCTTTTCTGTATCGCAGACAACCCAGAATAGATGATGGCCCAATGTGATATAAAGGTGTTATCAGTACAAGTTCAAGGTGACTTTATTATTCTCTTAAAAAAAGGACTTATTTTGAAATCATTCCTCTAACTAAGGAATAATAAAGCCTCTTAATTTTTTCCCATTTCAATTAATAGCTGTTTCTTGATGCCACAGACTGCTTGGAAGGGGCAAGTGCTGTCCAGGACTTCTACCGGAAGGACTGTGGCATCCAAGTGAATGACACAGTGACAAGATTCAAAAACAGGTGTGCCATCCCGGCTGTCCTCGCCAGTGGTAGAAGGGAAAAAATCTGAGCATACAACTTTCTTCGCGTAGGGTACTCGGTCCGTGGTTATGTGCTGAAACTAAGCGTGGTTACTTTGGTCTTCGGTATTTCCAGCAACAGTGAGGGGAAGGGACAGTTTCCACCGCGTGCAGGGCTGTCACCTGTTGCTCTGAAGCTGCCCCAGTCAGCGGGCAGTAAAATGGTCAGCGATGGGATATCTCAAAGGCATATTGTCCTTATTTAATCCCTTCCTGCAGCCAGTGTTTCTTAACTGTTTTCTTGTGTGCTTTGCTCAGTCCAGTCTTAACTGAATCACGTGATGGCAGCTCCTCTGGGATGTTGTCTTGCAGTCTTGTAGATTAATGTTTCCTTTGCTTAATTTCATTTACATTTATATCATTTATGCTCCCTCAGACAACCCTCAACAGTCTGTCTGTCTCGCTGGTGTTTCTGCACCCCTGAAGTTCTCATACACAGTTCCCAGGAGGCTCTTCAGTTGTTATTTGACCAACCTACACACACTGCAATCCCTTCCAGCCTTTTTATCATCTTATGTTCCTCTTTTTTTTAACTTTCTTTTTCTTTTTCTTTTTTTAATTTCCTTCCAAGTTGCTGACATCTAGCTAGCACTGAGTTGTCCAGAACTGAACATGTCCTCAAAGTGCGGTCGCACCACTATATTAAAAAATGGGACTGTTGCCTATATCTGTGAGAAGAGGTCTCTGCCTTTACAATCCCAAATTAAATTAGCTGCATGATTTTTGCTGCCATATCACATTGCAAAAACATATTAAATCTGCTGTCTGCCGTCTCCCTGAGGTCTTCTGGCATTTCTGCTTTCAGTACTTGAGCACAGATGATTCCTCTCTACACTTCAGCTTCCATCTTTCGGTAGCTCGTGTGTTGTACCTACCGTTCTTTTTGACACGTGGGATCAGTTAGTTTCTCTTTGAGGAGCAGCAGTGTGACTCCTTATGTATAAGTAAACTACTTCTATTTTTTAGCATGGAATAGTTTATTTCTCCTATCTCTGTAGCTGTCCTATGCTTGTCTGTGTCAATGCAATTAAAAATTGTGTTACTCTTTTGGGTTTCCAAATACTCCTATTTGTAACTTTATACACTGCTGGCTTGCCTGTTAGTAATCTGCAACAGTCTGTTTGAACCTTACATGCCAAGGATGATGGGGTGAAAAATCTTCTTCTGGAGAAAGGGAAATGCTGTTTTTTTCTTAGGAAGTTTCTATCCCAAATGTCAAGAATGCAGGCGAGCTTTTCTTTGGTTGGGAATGACATATTAAAATGTTCCTTTGTGCAGGAGACAGAGCTTTCTGGGGGTTGCTAAACACTCTGAAATTAACTTCCCCAGGAAATAAGGCTTATCACAGAAATTGCCATCATCCTTGTTTTCTCTGTTATAAACACAGAGCAACATGAATAGAGGAAAGGGAAAAAAAAAACTGCAAAAACAAAGTACTTTGCTGCATGCATCATTTTCTTCCTGGGGAGAGAACAGGAACAAGAAAAAGAAAAACAAACCCCACATGTGACAGATGTTTTTCAGTTCGCTTAATGTAGTCCTTGAAGGTGCTTGGCTATTATGGTTATGAAAACAGTATAAGAATCGATAAGGAAAAGAATCTATTTTATTGTATTCTGTTTTATAGATAAGGGAATCTGGAAGAATCAGGTAAAGCAGCCAAGACATTAGAAGTAAAAGTGTTTTTGTTGTAGCTGTGATGGTCTAAAGATCTTAGGGAAGCAAGGTTTGTGGAGAAAGGTAATATCTTTTATTAGATCAAATGATATAGCTGGAGAAAGCAAACAAGCTTGTGGGCTCAGGGTCTCTTTATCAGCTTTGACAGAAAGCAGCAAAATTCAAGCTAACTACAGCTTAGATGCAATTGCTCTTAGTTTAATCTAATTATATTAATCAATTTGACCACTTGAGAAAAAAAGGAGCACCTATGGAGTGAAAAGGGGTGTGAGCAGAAGTGACTGACAGCTCTCTGCTGGACCACTAGCAAAAAAAGGCTTGTTTGTGCTGGTGACAAAGGGAGAGGTCAGCAGGGAGGCTGTAATGGGCTATGAAAGTAATGTCTCTGTTAAATTCACAGTTTTTTGGTATCTAGGGGTTATAAGTCTTAATTTCTAGATTTATCCTCCGAGAGTATTTTGTAGGTCTCCTTTCAGATAAGGCTCGAGAGGTTAGAGTAGTTATTTTGCCACAAATGTTCTCCTAACGATGAGTATGCGTTTCTGTCCTTTCCTGGTTGCCTGTGTGCGCTTGTTCTAATATGGTAATTACTTAGTTTCATTCATAACGGTTTCTGTGCGGTTATCTCGTGCTGGATGAAGCGATGAATTGTAGAGTTTGGGGATGAGTACATGCAGGAACAAAGAACTTTGGTGATTTTGCTGTGGGAAGAAGGATATTGATTATGTTGCCTGTGGAACTCTGCTGGCATATTTCATGTTTGATGCTCTGGCAGTATCTGCTTCTAGTGTGTGTGTTTTCATCTGCAGGAGATTTGCTTCCTGTAACGAAGGGTGGGGTGGGGGAAGAGGTTCTGGGAAATATTCTTTCAAATACAGATAGTCATTTGAAAGATGATTTTATGTGTGGATTCTAACGTGCGATATTATGGCCGTCGGAGGCATACGATCACGGGAAAGGGAATGCTACAGAGGAGATTCTACAAAAAAGAGCCTTCATTTGCAGGAAGCTAATGTGGTCAGAGACTTTGCCAGGCCTTTTTAATTTTGGTCGCGCTAGACAAACACCAAGTAAACCAGAGCCCTTGAAAAGTGCTTTTCTAACATTACTGTTGTTGCTGTAGTATCTTTATTGTAGTGAATTCGTATCTATTTCCCTGGTCGAGTGACCTTGTTGGATAAAGCAGACGTCCCAAGTATTCCCCTCAGAGCAGGTGCAATTGTATCTGAGGGCTTGGCTGAATCACACAGCTTCTTCAGGTGTTTTGCATGGCTGCTGGTCTTATTACGTCGCCTTACGGAGGTAGTTTTATGGTTGGTAGGTTCCGGTGTTATGTGCTAGTTTCAGGGTGCTATTTTTTTAATGTCAGTTGTGGCGTCTAGAAAGCTGATAGCGAAGGAGCAGTCTTGGGACTGACTAGCGCAGAGGGGAGCGCGCTCACTGAAATGTGGTAGCGCTTGATGAGGGAGTCCTAGGCTTTC
This sequence comes from Struthio camelus, assembly GCF_040807025.1. Taxonomy (NCBI): domain Eukaryota; kingdom Metazoa; phylum Chordata; class Aves; order Struthioniformes; family Struthionidae; genus Struthio; species Struthio camelus. The sequence goes on from NC_090942.1 coordinate 56,250,139, forward strand.
TGAGCCGGCTGCGTTTCTGATAGGCATGTCGTCTGTGCGTGCTGCGTACAGCGCTGGCTTGGTGGTGCAACGTTTGTTAGATTTGGCTTGTGAGGCAGTTGGCCTATTGGAGCATTAAACAGCTGTAGAAAGGTGATTTCTTTCTCCCGTTTAGAGTTCAACAAACAAAAGAGAATGACTAAACATGGTCTGAAAAAAGCGAGCTGGATGCTTGCTGCATGATGTAGCAGGTAATAAAATTTCACATGGTTCCAAAAAAAAAAAAAGAAATCTGGATAAATTCATTGAAAAACCCCAAAATAAAATCATTTGAGGGCTGTTAAATACAAAGACCCGGCTGTGGGTCGGGAAGTTAGGTGACCACAGATCCCCAGGTGTGGGGAGGGTATGTTCTGGGACAGCACCACCGCCTGCTTGACGGAGTCTAGTTCTCCTTCGGCTTTGTCTAAGGAGCCTCAAGACGGGAGGCAGGAGACTGATCCGACTCGGCCCTGCTGTTTCTGCTGGCCTCTTCGGGAGAAAACGAGGGGTTTTCCTCTCTTTTCTTGCGAGTTCCCGAGTGGAACATACAGGGTTGTGTTGGGCCGGCGCAGGTTTAGACAGAGGCGCGCTCTTCGAGGCCTCGGCTTTACTGACGGCTTCTCTAGCGCGGCTCAAACCCGCCGGGCCGGGCCGGGCCAGACCCAGACCCAGACCCAGACCCGGCCCGGCGCAGCGCCCTCCCCCTCCTCCAGGCATCACTATGAGATGCCAGAGCCCTCCGCGGCCCTGCCCAGGGAGCCCGGCCCCGCCGGCAGCGGCTCCTCCTCCTCCGCCGCCGCCGCCGCCTCTCCGCCAGCAGCCAGTCGGGCCTGACACCCGGGCCCGGCTGCGGAGTGTTGTCGGGGGGCGCGGGGCGGGCGGGAGGGAGCGGACGGGACGGGACGGGCCGCCCTGCCCTGCGCCGCCGGGTCACATGCCTTGACGGGATTTGTACCCCTGCCCCCCTGCCGAGCGACGACGACGCGGGAGCGCCGCTCCCCGCCGCGGGACGGCTCGGCGCGGCGATGGCACCATGAGGGGCGGCCCCGCCAGGTAAGCGGCCGTTGCGGCCGTTGCCGGCCCGCCCGCCCCAGCGCGCGCGCGGCGGGGGGGGGGGGGGCAGGAGGCAGGTGAGGCCGCGGCGGTGCGGGGTCACCCGGCCCGGGGGAGGGGGGGTAACGGGGCGTTTTACCCTCCTGAAGGGTGGGGGGGCTGCGCTCGTTGGTGTGTGGGGAAATAAATGGCTTGTAAAAAGGAACTGGCAGATCTGGCTTTCTTTCCTTTTTGTTGAGGTGACTTCCCCCCCCCCCCCCCGGTCTCGCTTCTTTTTTTTGGGTGTGTGGTGTTTATTGTGGGTTTTTTTCCCCCCCCCCTCCCTTAAAGCAGCTGTAACCTGAGCTCTCCCCCTGCGAAAGGGGCTTGAAGAATGACTGTTTGTTGAACTGTATTATTGAAGGCAGGAGGAGGGACGTGGTGAGGGAATCCGTAGCGCTCACATTTCACATTCTTTAGCAACCTTCCCTTAAGTGTGAAGGACACACACACACACACACAATATATTTGTGCACCGAGGTTTCCAACAGCCCAAGCCTCGGCTGAGCCCACCCTGGGGGCCTCATGTCTCTCCTGCGCTCCCGAGGCGTCAGCCCCCTTGGCCCGGAGCAGCCCGCAGGGCAGTAGGGTGGGGAAGTTGGAATTGGGGTAGTTTCTGTACAGTAAGACCAAGGAAAGCGGCAGCTGAAAGCTGTGCGAAGCGCTGGATGAGATCTTTTATCCCCTCCCCCCCCCTCCCCGGCCCGGTGTTTTCCGTATGCTGCCACTCGTGCTCTTGCGCCGATTTCTGTCAGTCAGGCAGCTACCGGCTGTCTCGGTTGTTCGAGCCGCCTTTAACCTCCATTTGCTTCTTCATGTTTTTTACGGCCAACAAACGGTTAATGCTGTGTAGTTCTGTGCATCGCTTCCCTCCTCCTTTCCTTCCCTTCTTCCATTTTTCTAACCCCCCCCCCCCGCTTCCAGTGCTTATGAATCAAAATGTTGTGACCCGCCTGAACGTTTAGAAGAATATAAAGATGATTTTTACCTTTTGATTTATCCTTTGAAAGCCCCTGCCAGGTTTTGAGCTGCTTTTTCCCCAGCTCAATGACTGCTGGCAGCAGGCTGCCCCCACCTCCCCCTCCCCAGGGGACTTGCCCACCGCGACTGTGACTTGAAGTTGTTGACAAGCGGGGGGGCGCGCACATGTGCGACCCGTGCCCCCCGGAGCGGCGTCGCCATGGTGGAGGTTTATAACTGGAAACTCCCCTTGGGAGCAAGGACAGTGGCGTGGCAAGACCCACCGTGGCGTAAAAATACCCCAGCAGAGCTTGCTTCGGAAGCCTTTTCTCATGGCTTTTAAAACGTCTTCCCCTGGTTTCCTTAGGTGGGAGCGCCGAGAGTGGCACTGGGAGCATGTGGCTGGGAGGGGTGGCGTGAGGAGAGGTCATGCGAAGTTTGTGGGGTGGAGGGGGGGGACCCTGGGGAGCTGGGCTGGCGGGCCAGGAGGGGCCTGCAGGCAGCTGGGGAAGAGCAGGGGTGGAGTGGGGCAGGGTGGAGTGGGGTGGGCTGAAGGTCAGGGAAGAGGAGGCAGAAGAAAAGAGCACGAGTGCACGAGTGATGGGGATGGAGGGGGACTGTGGACAGCCGGGGGAAGGGGCTAGGCCCTGTGAAAGCTGGTGGGTGTTCTCCCCTCAGCTCTTTTGTGTGTACGGCATAGATACTGCTGCTGAAGGGAACACCTATATGTTGTGTTTCTCTGTGTGTGCTTTTTTTTTTTTTTTCTTTGAATTTTATTTTTGGCCCGTGACCCTAGCTGTTGTGATACAAAAATAATCTGCTCCTGGGCATGGCTACCATCTTCCTTGATATGCCAAGTGGCTGCCTGGTTTGAGTTTTAACGCAGGTGTCCATTAACCCTGGCTCTGTCAAACTGGAAGCGTCCCTGGGAAGAAGTCTTCCCTTGAACAGTTAAGTGGGCTCATGGGGACAGAGAGGGAGCCACAGTTCCCTTTCAGGGGAAGATGCTAAGCTGGCTCGGATGGGCTTAAATCTTTTCTGTTTAAATCAAAATTAGAAAAAAATAAAGCTAAGAGGTGAGGAGAAACAAGCCACCCTCTGCCCTCTGTGTGCCTGGTGCCTCTGTGGACAGGAAACAGCCCTGGTGGTGCCATTTGTGTCCTGGTGCTGGGGCAGGACAGTGGTTCAAGCAGCAGGAGGCTGATTGCACACCAGGGAAAGCGGTGGGAAGAGGGGAAACCCAGAATGCATAGCACCTTCCATTGCAACTAATGTAATCCTGGATGTTTCACAGCTCCTCTCGCTGCAGGCTTTGGGAAGAGGGGGGTGGGTGGGTGGGGAGATACTGCTGTCAACCTCAGGTGTTCAAGGACTGAGAGTTAGCCCCTTCTTGCCTACCCACCCAGCGTTTTTGAAGAGTGGCATCAGGGTCCTTGTTGAGCGTGCTTCAGGATGGACCAGGTTTGCAAGTTTATGCATGCTATTGTGCAGACTTGGACCTTGAGTTTATTTTTTAATGAAAGCTATGTATCTGCTGTAGCGTGGCTTCAGTTAAAGTAGCAAATAACTGCAAAACTTAGGGCAAAACTGTGAGAGAAGACGATACTGCTTTTAGGTGCTTGGTTTTCCCTTACCCCTTCCCTTTCTCTGATTTCTCTTCTGACACCCCTCCCTTAACGGGGTGTCTCTTTGGGGGCGGGGGGGTAGCAGAAGAGAACTTGTCAACAGCCAGCTAGCTGATTAGTGCTAAAGATGTGACTGTTTTTGGTGTAACTGGCTATGTCATGAGGGTCTGGACTGAGATCCAGATAGTTTCCTTCCTGTGGGTCATCAGTTCCCATGGAAGACTAATGACTGTGGCTGGCGACTTGCCTTTACGCTAAAAGGGAGAAACGGTGTGCTTCCTCCTTTCCCCCCAATGGAAGGGAGGTTTGAAGAAAAAATTAGTTTGTCTCTCCCTTCTCTTTCAAAAATGTGCTATATGTTGTTGTTTTTTAAACTGAGTCATCAGGTGCAATTTATTAAAAGTATTTTTAAGCTGTTATGAATTTGATGCACTTTGCTGGGCATGTGCTCCCTGGAAATTGTAAGACTATCTTTGCTCAGATTTGCTCTGGCTGGGCTAACGAAGGTGTTACCTTGGGGAGTCTCCTTGCTGTGGCCCTTCTAGATCGGAGCAGCGTACAAGTGTCTTTTTAGATCGGAGCAGCGTGCAAGTGTCTTAAAAGGGTAAGACAGCTGCCACAGAGTATCCTCTCTGCAGAGGTGGTGTGGGAGCAACGGAAACTATCCAGCCCCATCTTTCTGTAAAGTCTTTGCTGAAAGGGGTGAGGTGGTGACAGGTAAGGTGGGAAAGGCTGGAATATTTTGGTTGCCCTGTGCTCTGTACAAACCAGAAAGGGAGCTGTACAAAGCTCTTGTCTGTCAGCCGAGCTTGTGCCGAGGGCCATGCTGCCTCCCCTTAACAGACTGGGGTTACCTTATGACTCTCTGAGCTGTGCTTGCTGAGAAATGTAGTGTAGGATCTGATATGTGGTGTGTGGGGGGCCAAACCTCCTTAAAAGTCACTTTGTCATGGAAGTCGTAGCAGGGACACGCAGCTTCAGAAATGGTTATTAGCGTCTGATGACCTGGCCAGTGATTGTGTAATGACACTGAGTAAGAGATAAAAGATTTTATATCCCATAAACTTGGTTCTTGCTTCAGGGGGAACTGCAAAGCTTTTGAAAATGTGTGAGGAGTTTGATGGCTCTCCAGTAAGTACAAATAGGTGCAAACATCAATCACTTGAAACAAGTCTTTAAAAATAAAAACAAACCCAGATGCAGACTCTAGGCAGGTAAGTGAAAGAAGAGCTAATTACTATTTTTTCTATGTGTCTATATACATATATCACATTTAGGCCTGCATATATGATTTTGTGAGTGACCCAGCTGCTTCAGCAGTTTTTTCATTTACTTAAAACAGCTTTGTAGTTCACCTTGAAAACCACTTCCCGCCATATGGTTATATTATTTCTCTATGCCACGTTTTTTGCTAATTATCAAGACCATTTGCTTTAAGATAGGTGTTTTTAATTTCACAGCCTTGTCTGCCTCTCCTGCTTGATCCTGTCCTGGAATCAAGAGGCTATGTCTGTTCATTCTCCATGGCAACAGGCTGTGATTTACTTATTTCAATTTAATTAAAAAGCGGCTATCAAATTCTAGGCATCTTATATGTTCTTTATATTAAAAAAAAAAAAAATCAGTGGATCGGTCTCCACAACAGATCTGCCAGCCTCACAAATGAAATTCTCAGCCTGAGCCACTCATGTCTTTTTTCAGTCCATCCCCTCTAGGAGAGGGAAGAGCGCTGTGGCCCATCCTGAAGTTCAGCAGGTTGGGGCCGCAGGACTGGGGAAGTGGCAGAAGGTGAGTTCTGGACTCCCAGAACATTGCTGACATCAGGCTGCCTGGTTCAGCCGCAGGACTGCCTGTTCAAGCCCATCAGGCCCCCTCTCTCCTTCTGTCGTTGTGCAGCTGTTGAGCGGGTTTTCAAGTGGCAAGTAGGATACAGGCGTTTCAGGTCTTGGTGGGTGAGCACTAATACCCCAGACTTTGTCTGGAGAAGGGAGTGCAGGTTGCCCGTTCTGTGTGTGGAGTTCTGCTTATTGGGGCTGGTGCTTTCTGCAGCAGATTCAACTTCTGAGCAATTTTCCAGGATAGCGTGAGGTTATGATGTCATTGCAGCATTGGGTGACAAGGACACGAATATATGCACAAATATCTGTGGACACAAACATCTGTGCTTGCTGCAGTGAAAATGCAGAAAATGGCGGTTCTGCTATAAATGTTTGTGTGTTTATCAGTACATGATACATGTAGGATGTATGATATAGCTTTTGGTTTTAAACTAGTCGCAGTACAGAAGCCCGGAGTGCCCTGTTGGTTTAAGCATGCTTGATATTTGTACGCAGGCTAGAAATAAAGGCCTTGATCCTAAATTGGTTTTCCAAGTGCTATGGTTGGACAAATGCTACTTTGAGTTAGTTGGGGATAAGGAAACATGAGGGTAATGACAGGCGGTTGTTGGCTAGAGCGGGAGGATGTTAAGAAAGGACCTTTGGGGTCCAGAGCCGGGGGGGGTAGATAGTAAATCCACCCTGCTCCCACATTCCTCTAACCTGTAGTTGTTAGGTGTGGCAGTAAAAGGACAGAATAGAACCTATGCAGTTAATGAGCTGCCAAAATTCACACTTTTTTTTGTCTTTGATACCAGCAAGCCAATTCTTGGTAGAATTATTTTTGCCTTGAAGGGACTGTTTGGATGACTGGGCCTTTAAATTACCTGGATGTCTGTGTTATTTTTTTCCTAGTAGGCGCTGGGCCTCCTTGAGCTGTGTAACTAGATTTAGGTACTACTTTTGAGCTGTGCTAACGGGTGGAAGAAGAAAAGCTGGCCATGCATTTTTATTAAACCTTAAGGAGCAGTTATCATCAGAAGAGTGCCTGTACAAAACTGCACCATTTTTTTTTTCTTGGTGTTGTTACTCCTAGTGCTTTTTCAAAGTCACAGGTGGTGAGTTTTAACAACAGACTTAGGTTTTTACTCCTCTTAGCCTTGCCAAAGCCTGCGTGGCTATGACAGAAAAAATTGGATTCTGTTTTGGCTTGCTTATCTTCATTGATAAAATTATGTACAGAGTTCTTGCTGCAGATTCTTGATGCCTGGTGATCATGCATGAACCCTCTTTTGAGTCTAAGAGGTTAGCAGTTAAACATGCGTTTGCTACTTAAAAACAAACAAACAAACAAAACCCCCATATTTGGGCCGGAGGGTACTGAGAGGTAAATCTGAAATCTCTTTATGTTCTTCCTAATAAAAACAGAACAAAACCAAGCAAAAGCCCAAAGCAAGCCTCTGTGTGTTACTGTGTTTTAAGTGGATGCTTTCAAGGAATTTATGTCCGGCTGATAACATACTTAATTCTTTATTACTAGTATCGCTAGCATACAGTCATGATCTGTGTTCCTTAAGAGTTCATCTGTTCCTCTTGCTTATCCGGCTTTGAAGTAGACCTTGTTGATATTAGTAGCATCAGAGTTAATTTCTTAGAGGCTGTATCCTCATCTATAAAATAGAGGGAATACTTCATACAAGCAGCTGTGAAGTTACATTTATTGTCTGTAAATTGCTTTTAGTAATTGAGCAGAGGAGGTGCAGAGAATAAAGGCAGTACAGTAATTTTTTTTTTTTTTTAATCGAAGAGAACTGCATTATTTTCTTCATCTGATGATATAGAAGCAGGTAGGGGATAGAAAAAATGCTTTAGCATGAGCACCCTGAAACTAATTGTTGAATTTGTAATGAAAACAGACGTTTCTGAGCATAATGATGAAGGCAGCCATCTTGTTTGAGAAGTGGTATCATTGATAGCAGCAGAGTCCAATTTAAAAATAGGCACAATTGTTACTGGAAATCATGTGGTACCACTTGTACTTTTGTCTGGTTTGGGTCTGCTCTATTTTGATGTCACTCTTTACCAGCATGGCCGCCTTCATCACCCGGTTCAGAAATGCTATTGCTAGGTAGAGCCTAAAAACAGGTAAAATATCATATTTTAAGATTATCAACAAAACACATCTGTTGCAAGCTTTTCAGGTAGGCTTCTTCTTTTGTGCTGTCCAGTGTGCTTGTTTGGTGAAACCACAGCTTTGTGCAAATATGGATGGATTTCCTTGCTCTGGCTGAACCAGTCTAACCATTTTGCTCCCTCTAAGAGGCGAGGTCAAACCTTGCTCGTCGCTCTGCAGCTGTGTTCCTTGCCTTATGCCCACTCTGGTGCTAAATGGATTCAGTTTGTTCAACTTTTGGGAAAACTGCCTTGGCCAAAAAGAAGTAAATAGTTTTTTGCTGGCATAGAAAGCTGAACTCGCTTTCTGGGCTCAGACTAGCATCAGAGCTGCAGCATAGGAGGGGCAAGATTGTGTAGCTGGAAGTGAGGGGTAGGGAATAAAAGAAAGGTGGAAATGGGGCCTCCCTTATTTGGCAGAAGTGAACTATTAGCTTGGTTCAGCTGTAATGTGAAGCCTTGCCCTCAATCTTCATTTTCAGTTCCCTCCCTTCCCCTCTCCTCCCCTCCCCTCCCCTCCTTCTTTCCCCAGGATATACTTGTATGCTTCCAGATGCTGATTCCATTTCCAAAGAATATTTTCAGAATGAAAAGGGAAAAGCTTGAGTTTCACTGCCTCCTCAGTAAAAGACATACTGTGGTTCTTGAGAGCCCGTTGCTAAAGGGCGAGTGTTGTAGGGCCTCTGCTAATAGGCAGAGCCTAAGGATATTACAAGAACCTAAAAAATAATAGTCATATTCCTCCCCTAGTGAGGGGAGGAGGAGACTGCCTGAGGAGACAGTGTAGGCTGGGCTTGTGAAGGAGCTTCACTGAATGCGGTGATGGTAGCAGTTTGGACTAATTGCAGTTTGGCAATTGGGAATGCCTTGTGGGACGTTGCTGTGGTAGTGCAGAATGGACGTCCTCTTACTCTGGAGATGCAATGAAGCCAGGAGCTCAGGCTTCAGGCTGTTTGGGTGACTTCGGCAGGGTCTGCTGAGTGTGTTGCCCTGGGAGGAGAGGAGGTAGTGCAGGATGCAGGATGTATATGCATACATATACATATATATGTATGTAGGATAGTAGGCAAAACTGCTTGGGAACTGGCGAAGGAGAACGTTGCTTCCACTAAATGATGTGAACAATGTTTCTGTCTCAGGTTTGTTTTTGATAGACCTGTGTATCTGCATTAGCCCTTGCTGGTTGCGTGTGTGGCAGGGAGAGGTGGATTTGTAACCTGATGAGATGCACGCCCAAGTGTATCCTTAGCAGGGCCAGGACACAGGTCAGTCAGAGTGTGCGTTTGGGAGACTTGATGGAGGTGGCTGTTGACCTGCAATGACTGCTTTATGGCTAGGGGAGCAGATACTGTGTCTGTCTACTGGATTTTATATAGCGTGATGGTGAAGATGGTGTCACTGAAGAGTAGTGTGCCCAAAGCAGCTGGATGCAGTGAGCCTGTGCGTGTGTGAACCGACCAAGTGGCCGTACCTGAGGTGAGGGCAGGTTGCAATTGGTGTGTTGCACAAATTAGGAATGTTTGGCGCAGACATCTATGGATTGGGGGGGGGGGGGGAGAGGGAATTTCCTCCAACTTGAGAATTGTTAGTGTATAGAGATTTGTTTCATGCTATACTCCAGTTGTGTTTCTTAAGCATTTAAATCTAAATTCTTCTTGTTTGTTTATGACAATTTTGGCAAAAATGGGATTATTGTATGGTTGTACTGCTTTAGGTGATAGGATTATACACTAGGTGGCTATCACAGTGGATGTGTGTTCTAAAGATGCAGTGAATAAAGGAAAGAACCAGTGCATTGATACTAAATAATGGTGCCACTGGATGTGCTAAGCGCAAGGTATCTTTGTTTTCAAGGAGATATATAAATATATATATAAATAAATAATTTTAATCTCACACGTTTATAAGCCAGCTGCAAAACTTATATATAAAAGACACATTTGGAAGAGAGGGTGCGACATAAAAACCGCTATAAGTAATTTCATTGGGAAGTTGTTGTTTGTTGTTGTTTTCTTTCTTCCACTCCCTTGCTCATGAGTTGAGCCTTTGGGGAAGATGTTAATAAAGGAGTTGGAGAATTGGGGTCTTCTCAGCATCTACCATTGTTCTGACTGATGTAGTGGGTATTAGGCAGGGGATGCATACAGATGCGGGGGCTGGTTGCAGTTTCTTCTCTGCAGTCTCCCTTTCTTGCTCCTTCTGGAAAGAGATATGTATCCTGGCACTCTTGTCCTCCAGCTACATCTTTTCTCATGTCTTGTAGATACTTGCTGAATTTTGTTGTTGTTCTGGCAAATCTTTCATTTGTACTTGTAATGGGTGACTCTCCTCCCATACTGCTTAACTCGGTTCATGATTGTGGAAATTCAGTGAAAAGATCCAGGAAATCTGCCCTGTTTTGGGCCCTCTCTGCTGTCGCAGTGATCAGTCTGATGAAGATCAAGCTATTGCGGCTGACCCTAGGAGTGCACCAGCCGCCTCGTGGAGCACTAAGGAATGCAGAGAAGAAAGCGGCAGTCGTTCCAGGGCCTTGTTAGAAGCCGCTCTGTCCTCAGCCTGGAAATGCCGAGGGCACGTTAGAGTTCACATGTTGGACTGCAGTAATCAAATAGTGTTGGGAGGAAGGGGGGAGGAGAGCATGTGATGGTCACTTCACATAGATTAGTGAAAAGGAGGTATTACAGTGCCAGCAGAAGACGGCCATCTATGGAAGTTGCTAGTCGGGGAATATTTTACAAAACTGTCCCAAAGAGAGAAGAAAACCTGATAGGTCTATAATTAATTGCCCAGATACCACTGGAGGAGCAGTTTGAAGAAAGGAACTCATTTGTGAGCTGGGTGTGGTGTAGAGAGGGAAATGGGAATTTCCTCTGAGTTTTGTTTGCAAAGCTTGACTGTAGAAGGAATTTTGGACATAATGGGTGGAAAGAAGGACTAAAATGAATAGGTAGTTCCATTTTTTTTGCGCTGTGAACTCCTGGCAAGTGTTAGTTGAACATAAATTGAAGCAGTACAGAACATACTTGGGAACTTGAAGACATTAAGCAGAAAGAGAGAGTGAATCTGATTAGCTCTGCTTTTCGTGCATTAAGCAGAAAGACTGACTGAAATGTGAGATTGCAAACAGATAATAGCCGCATGCTCCTGAGGCACCGCCATGACCCAGCATAGGGGGTGGCGGGTCTAACCATGCTAGAAAATAATGTCTTGTAATGGAAGCTGCTTGCTTCTGTGTTGTGGTTTCTGTTGCACTTTCTAATTATCCTCTTCAGTGCTGTCTGCCATTTTGAGTCTGGCCACATGGGATAGCTCAGCCCCTTGGAATATGTGCCCTGTTGAGCGCTTCTGTCCTGAATAATAGCTGTAGCTCCAGTAGCCAAAAGGCAGGAGGGACGAGGTGCCAAGGCTTGAGAGTCCTAGCTGTTTTCCCCTTTATTTCCAAGAATAATGGAAGCAACAGCTGCTGCTTTTGCCATGCTGGGAAAGATGAGTGCTTCTGTTTTGTGCAAAACTCTTAACTTTCCTCTGAAAGCAAAAGTATTAGGGTTTGCTGGAAGAAGGTTTCTAGTGACCTGAAAAAATGGGCATCTATCAGTGCTACTTAAAATAAAAGCTGGCTTTGCTACCCTGCAGGCCTCCGTGTCCACTTAGGCTTCCTGCTATGCTAGCCGCTTTCTCAGCACGATACTGAGACCACTCATGGATACTTGGCCGCTTCACATCATCTGCACTCTCTGTTGATTTACCTGGCACTGCTGTGGTGTGGTGGGAGAAGGCTGGGAGAAGGGGTGTTCCCTTGCCCAGGGGGTGGATGCTTTGCTTTGACCTGAACTTTTCATTAGGCTGAGGGCTTTTCCAGTTCCACCGCATCACTTCCTTTCTCATAGAGCCTTTTTGGTGCTCTGTCACCCAGTCCCCGTGAAAAGGACTCCTTCTGGAGCTCCTCAGTGTACGCAGCGCTGTTTGTGCAGGTGAGCCACTTCCAATCTGTGGCCTCTCCTCTGTGGCGCAAAGGCAGCAGCAGAGAAGAGAAGCCAGCGGAGTCTTGGCCGTTGTTGGCTAGTGTTGGAAGGATCTGCTTTCACAGAGCAGCGTTGGCTTGGCTTGGAGCTGGTAAAATCCAAACATCCCTGGATGCTGCTGGGGAAGGTTTCTGCATCGATGTGATGATCTCTTCCACAAAACAACCTGCATTCCCTTCTCTCTCATCCTCTTCCCTTCCCTTCCCCCTGGGGTTTTGTTAATGGAAAGCTTAAATAACCACTTCCAAAACTGTGGTGTGGATGAGGGGAATGCAAAGGACATGGAGACGGGGAAGAGCACAGCTCTGCTTAAAATGTTTGAACAAACTAGTATATGTGAGAAAGCTCTCATATAATGTGTGTGTGTGTATTATGTATATGTGTATTTTAAGGCCAGAAGGTGCAGGTCAGACTAGTGTTTCTGTGACCTTTTCCTCAACTGGGTCTTGCTTTTCCTGCTTCTGCCTCTCCTTGCCAGTCGGGGGACTTCCATTTCCTCCCTGCTGACCTGCAGTGCTGTAGGCTACCTCCCCGTCGTCATTGTGGCAGCTCCCTGCTCTGGCACAGAGCCCAGGCTAATAATCCCAGCAGATTTTACTAGCATATGCACTGCTCCATGCCTTGCTGTATGGGAGATGGTGTGTTAGATTGTGGTTTGTGTGGCTTTCAATATCATGCTGGCCCTGGAATCCCACCCGGCTGCATCTGTGTGAGACCCAAACCTTGTAATAAGCACAGACTGAGTGTCTGGTAGAGCCCGGCATTTCTCAGCAAGGTCTCTTGCTTCCCCACCTGCAGGTGACCAGCTAGCACAGATGTCGTCCAAACACACCTTCTAATTGTCTCTGGCTGTCCGGATGATTGCCAGCAGTATGGGGTTGGGGTGGAAGCAGGAGGTGTTGATGGTCAGGAAAGAAAAAAATTCATCAGGTTCCAGAGAGGGTAATGAAGATCTCCTCTCACCACTCTCCCCACGCATCAAAGCACACTTAAAAAATAGAGCATTCATCTTTGACCCCCGTTAATGGCTGGCTTGGTTTGTGTAAGAGTTTTATGAGTCTACTGCTGCTCCCACAGAGTTTAATTATTTAAGAGCATGAGGTAGAGGTTTATGCTTTCACTGCTGATGTTCCAGGGTTCAAGCCCTCCTGACAGGCCAAGAGGGGTTGGTTACCGAAGCAGCCTGCCTGGGTATGAAACTGTGCGCTCCAAGGATCCTAATGGATGTGTGAGCTGCAGCTGTACAGCCCTTGTCAGGGCTGGGAGTGTATCATTCTCCCATTGTGTGAGCTCCACGTGATCATGTTGCATCAAATTCAAGGCTTGCATCCTTATCTTCAAGTACTTAATGGTCTGGACCTGAGATACTTTAAATGACTACCTAAAGCTGCGAGGTGGGCATGCTTGTGGCTGATCCTGCTTATTGCTTATGCTATAGCCCCCCTGGTCAGATGTGGATGCTTTGGGGGCTGGTATAAGACTTTGGCAGCGATACCTGACTTAATCAATGCTGGGCCACATGCCCTTCCCTTCTTCTGGGGCATACCTTTACCTACCTTCTGTCTGCTAACAGCCCCCTCCCCCCTATTTCTCCTAGCTTCAGACTGTAGCAACCAATTTTTCTACTGTAATACCTACCTTCCAACCTGCTTTTCCCTTCCCTTTGCAGTACTCCAGCTCGTTCCTGTGCTTCCCACTCTTCCTCATCCAGCTCTTTGCTGTTAAATTGTCCCAATACTTAGGAACACAGAACAGCTCTAAGGTACAGCTGGGCAACTCGCTCACGTGCTGAGACCTTTGTGCTGTTTGCATTTCTAAATGGGCAGTGAGCCAAGTAGACCATGAGTGTTTCCAAGCCATCCTGTTGACTGTTCAGCCCATCTCCTAAGTGGGAAGGTGTGTGACCCCAAGTTGGTTGACTGGGCGGTGGGCTGGCCCAACGAGTCAGTCGGCCACGCGGAAGGGCCAAGCGGCTCGTGCCGGCCTTCTGGCCGCCGTTGGAACGGGTATGTTGCTCTTGGGGTTGTGCTGCCTCTTACATCGGCAGGTCCTGAGGGCTTGCAGCGCTTATCAGTGTTGCACCAAAACAGTTGCAACGGTTTCATTTCAAGACTGTAAGCGGAGGCTTGCTTCAGAACAAAAGTGGTTGTTTGATTGATCTAGGTGTGGTTGGTAGCAAAATGACTTTATGGGCAGACTGGGAAGCCTTGTTTAACCTGGAAGGCTCGCGCTATGTTTCTGTGACTGTACCATCAATAATGAAAACGCCTATCAGAGCAGACACCACGCTGGAGAGTCGCCTGATGTGTTTGTTGTTTGTTGCTTCTGAAGGCTGAGCTCATGGTGCGTGCTGGGGCTCCTCTGGGTACTGTCTGCTGCCATTTCTCCCCCCTTGAGCTCAGGGGCCACCTGAATCTTCATCTCCTCCCATCTGCCTTCTGCATGTCGGGTCTCCTGTTTTGTGCCATAACAAGGGCCTGTGCGGGCTCTTGGTTGCGTGCCAACGGTCTCTTTATACTTTACCCAAATAAAATGGAGTAAAACACAAAGTTTATCTCTTCCCGCTCCTTTCCCTGTTCCTATTTAATTTCTTTTAGTATGGGACTCTCATTTTAAGCTGTATTGGGAGACTGGGATGAGCTGAAATGGCAGCAAATGGCGGGAGGGAGGAGGGGTTATACTAGTAGATATCAATTTCTGCCATCAACTAATTCTTTAATTTGTTGATAGCATGGACCTAGCTAAATTAGCTAGATCTGCTAGACAAATGCCAGTTGCTCTGTGTCCTTCTGCCTCCATATTCTACTGTTTTTCTTTTTCTTTTTTTTTTCCCCTGAAAATTAATAGGATTCTGCCCATTGATGATTAAAACATCGCCTGGAATTTTGGAATGGATCAGATGCGTCAGTCAAATGTTACCACATTGCACCCAGAGAGAGGAATGCCATCCAGTTGGGGGTAGGGCCTGTGTTTTTGTTTTGTTTTTTTTCTCCCATCAGTGTCTAGAGTTGGTGGAAACCTTTTTCCTTTTTTTAATGCAGGAGTTTTTAATAGAAAATATTAGTTTTCAATGTGGATTATTTCTTGTGTGAGAAATTGACAGCTTCCTTTTCTTTTCTTTTGGTATGGAGAAATGTTGTGCCTCCTTATTCAAAATGTTCTTAATAAATTTGAGTCTTTCCGGGTTTTGGTAAAGAAAACATTTCAGTAACTATTTCAATTATTTTGGGAGGCAAAGTGTTTGGTTTTAAAATGAAAAATAAATCTATTTTGATTCTAAGAAAGATGAAAATGACTGATTTTAACTTTCTTTAGAAATGTCGAAGTTGAGGTCATTAGTCCCAGAACAAACTAATACCCCTGCATAGTCCATGCCCCTCACGGCAGGGGAGAAGAAGAAGAAAATTTGGTAGGAAGCCACGTTTTCTAATGTACTGCTTATGGGTACTTGGCTTCTGTGGCAGTAGGTTTAGCATGAGACCTGGACTGAAATAAAAGATCTGGGAGAATGTGAATCTGGAGCCTTGCACTCTTAAAGTACAGGTTCCAGCCTGAGCAGCGAACTGAAGTGGCTTTTTGGCTTTCTTCCATTTCCTAGTGCACAGCTACCCGTTATCCTCTCGCTGGTATGCCACTTGGCTATTTCAGCAGAGAGATCGTGGAGACAAAATACTTATCTGGCTCTCAGAAGTGGGGTGGACTTTCCAGGTCAGGAATGAGAAGTGCATTAGGGCATGTGTCTGAAGTAATGCTTCTCCAAAGTTCCTTGCGTTTTGCATTGATTTCCTGTTCTTTCCCTTTTCTTGTTAAAATTGACTCAGAAATGAAGGGCCTTAAAACAGAGGTTTTTGATAGAGTTCACCATAGAATGATTTTTTTTCTCCTCAGTATGTAAGCTTCCTGAATGAATGATTTTGAAGTAACGTACTATCTCCCTGCAGAGCCTGCCTCTGTTATGTCTTTAGACTATCACAGCAACAGTGAAACTGCTACCGCAATATTAGTAATTTATGCGTGTCCCTCATTCTGCACCTTTGTCAGTCATTTCAGCCTCGGCGGACTGGGAGAGATGAGAAAGGCAGGTATATGGTTTGCTGCTATTCTCCCCACATTTCTTCTCAGAGTAGGCAAAGGATTTCAATCTCCAGAGACTGTCTATCTGGAACCTTTTAGCAGTGCTAAATTTACTGAAATAATACCAGAAAATAGCATAATGGTGTCTCATTTCAGTGATCTCTGCATGCAGTTGTATTGCTTATATTGGACTCTACCACAAGTGTGGTTCAGATGTTTGTGAACTGTGTCTAGTCGCAGTAGGTAGGGAGAGGCGAGCCCTTTATGGGTCTCTTCTGTGCGATGAACCCAGCCAGGGTTTTGTTCTGTTTATGTAATGAGCCCCAAATGTTTCTGTGCTGCTGTAGTTGCACATAGCTTTCTTCAAAACTGGGCTTTGTGTTCCTGATTCTCTCCCCTACCCTCTTTTGAGGAAAGGAGATAGTCAGATAGTTTGCATGCTTCCTGAGCCAGTCCTGCTTGAGGTGAGGAACAGAAAGATGACTGTGATCACAATGAAAATTGGTCTCTAGAAGCAGGGCTGACAGGAGGATGTTGCCAGAGAATTTAACTGGTTTAAATACAAAACTGTTTAGTGTTTCTGTGCTCCTGCTGAGTTGTATGGTTAACTGTTGCAGGGTTGTGCTGTCTGCGTTAGAATTTGTCTGGATGTGTTTTAGCTTGACTATCTGCTAGGTACCTCTCCTTCAAATCTGGCCAGAAGGGCTGCTCTCCGTGTCGGGGAGTTTTGAAAGGCCCCTGGTGCAGTGCTCGTGAACTAGTTGACATGTTTCAGCTAGCCTGTGTTCTTGTAGGTACTGAAACGTTAAGAGTCAGATCAGTCTGCTCTGTGAGTAGTATTTAACAAGCAGGTAAGTAGTTTGCAACAAGTCAGAGAATTAGCTCTGATCCGTTGCCGGTGGTCCAAGATGGTTGATTTGCTGCAGGGAATGGGGACCTCTCGCAGCTTCTGTGCTGCTGAGCCATATAGAGGGAGGGGAATTTCTAGCGGAGGAGAGAATGTTTTGCAAAAAATAATTGAGCTGTATCTTAAGCCTGAAATAGCTTTGCTGAGGGGAGAGAGAGAGAGATTTCTAGAATAATTGTTGGGGGAAAACTAATGTTTCTTTAAAACTGTTTTGTGTTGTTTTAAATTCTGTTTTTGAACATCTTGGCTTGGAAAAGTTTGGCTCAGAAATTGCTGTGTGCGTGCAGAAAGATCTGCAGAAAGATTAACAGATAAGAAGAAACTTGGTCTAATTGTTTTGTGTTGCAGTCATTAAAAGATCTTTTCATTTGAGATTGAATTTTTTTTGCCATGTTTTATATCTTTGTAGTTCAAATATACTCTCCTCACAGGTTCTCTGTATTGTTAAGTCTCCTTGAGAACTTGTATGTGCAATTTGAAGAAAGCAAGGTATAACTAAACTAAGAAAACAAGATTTCTTGAATCTGAATTATGATATGGATGTCCAGGTGGCTTGCTCTCTGGTGAATGCTTATAGTTCAGAAAAAGGTTATAACGACTCCTTGTTGGACTTGGGATTGCTTGGTTGCAGCAATGAGAGTAGCCTTTTTTTTGCTGATAAAGGACTACAGCCTTACTCATGGCTCTGCAGGCTTATGTGCTTCAGCTACTGTATCTATATGCTTGTAACAACCAACCTGTTGCAGAACAGCACTGACTTTTGCAGAACAGAATTGGTGAAGCTGACTTGGAAGACTTCCCCCCCCCCCCCCCTTTACAAAAAGTTACTTTAAATAGGGCGCTGTTCAGCAGGTTGCAACCAGAATTCTATAATAAGATCTCTGTTCGCTCTCCCTGCTTTTTCACATGCAAAGTTGTGGCTGTAATTACATGACAGCTGCCCTCTTGGCTGACATGCACCAGATTGAACTGGGGATCTCCAGAGCTAAAAGTGTGAGCTGCTACACTGTGAACTAAAGCTCTGTAGCTGGAGGTTGTAATGATCTATATCCTTCATGACTGAGTGTAGAAGGGAGCTGCAAAAAATACTCACTGAGTTAGGGTGAGTACATAGTACTCACTGTGTGCCTGGTTACTTCCTGAGTACGCTGAAACTTTTCTTGGAGTGGTTTGTGATAATTGTAAAAACTGTCTTCCAACTTTAAAGCAGGTGCTTTAAAATAACACTCTATTTCTTGTGTCTACCATTTTGGAGTCTTTCTGCCTTAACTAAAATAGCCTTACTTGCTTGTCAAACTCCTGTAAGACATGTTAGTCAGGAACAGGCATTTGTTGCTGCGTGCTTACATACTGCTGAGTACAAGGGGCTTGGATGTTACTGCAGTCTTTTGGCTGTAATGCAATGTAAGTAAGTGTTCACAATACTAATCAAAATGTGAAAAATTCTCAGGCATTGGTGACGGTCAAACAAACTTTTATGCTTTGCCATAACAATAGGTTTTCACAGATGGCACGGTGGGAGCTTTATCAAAGCAAGGGAAGGAGAAGCTGGAATTGTTGGAATCTCTCCCGTCTTCTAAGGACCAGGAAAACCTGAGCGGTGCCAAAGTTTATTGGGCTGAGGGAAAAATCAAGGGAAGCAGAACCATATGGAGCTTCATGAGTAGTGTCAGCCGTGGGTAGCTTCTGCGACCAATGTTGTGGGAGAAGTGTGTTGCAAGTTGAGACATTAATTTTGAACTTTGTGATGTTCTTAACGCCTCCTTTTCCCCCCACCCCAACAAAAAAGGGGGGGGGGGATGAGAGTCTCCTAGATTTAAGTGGAGGCAAAGTATGTGTTCCTGTGGAACTGCACAGTCCACAACTAAGCTGATCCTTCCCCCGTTTAAAAATATGAAAATGAAACATGAAGGGGAATCAATTAAACATTTAAATCAAGTCAAAATTGAGACAAGTCTCTTTCAAATCTAAAGCACTAAGTTAGTGCTGGCCTGTTGGATCTGAAACTTATTGAGGTCAGATCTGTTATTAACAGGAACATTCTCTGCTGTAAATGAAGATCATTTCCATATATACTAGGCCTTGTCCAATGCCACAAGTCTGACCATGCTGAATCATGGTTTAGGTAACCCCCTCCACCCCAATCTTATCCTCCACTGTCTTTCTTTACATAAAAATAAAGCACACAAGGTTAGTATAAAGATACCTAAAGCAAGTCCTAAAAAGTTCTTATCTAATCGTGTCCCATCCCACATTCCTGTCTTGTACCACCAGTGACATCCCATCAGTTGTGCTGATGCAATTACTAGTAGGACAGTGATGTAAAATGGATCCATGACCTGATATGAGTTTTAAAAAAAAAAAAAAAAGCCTCCAAATGTGTGGGATGACCTGGGTTAAAACGATCTAGTTCATGGTGCATCTCTGCAAGCATCGGTGCTGGCAGAACTAGGGAAGGGATGTTGCGGGAGTGGAGGAGGGAATTTCTTAAGTCAGTGTTACTCCTGAAGGAGGCACCTTGTGGGACTGCCCCCTTAGGCTATCTCGCTAGTCTTAGGGCTCTATTTGCTGCAGCCTGTCTTGTCACTCTTTATAGAGATAGTAGGATGAGGCTTCCTGCATTTCCCTTGGGAGCCTGTTCCTCAGTCTAATAGACTTCACTGTCAGGAAACATTTCCTGATTATGCTTTAATCATGGGTGTCAAACTCCTGGTCCCTGGGATGACCTTAGCCTGCATCAATACAAGTGTCTTTCTTGCATGCACTGCTTAGAGTCAGTGCTCCCTCTCCCCTTCTACTTTGGCATTTATTGCAGGCAGCTGTTCCTTGACTCGAACTCTGCTGTCCTTAGCACCGTTCTTGGAGGCAGTTGCAGATGTACAGAGCTGGGAGCCCACATCAAGGGCCTGAGCTGCGATCTGAGACATGCTAGTCGCTTGGAGTACGTTTTCAAGAATCTGGGCTGCTGGCAAGTAAGCAAATACACGCTGATGCAGCATTTGTGTGTCTCTCCACCTTGGATAGAGCCAAGTCAAAGGAATCTGTTACAACAAAGCTATCCCCTGACCTAATTACATTGCTGTCGAACTCTGGAGTGTGGATAAGACTCCGATGTATCCCTGCAATCAGTATAAGCAGGGCTCTCAATTTCCTTTATGTTACAGTGTTTATGTGCCCTCTATGCTGAAGGGGTAGGGAGAGCATCCCGGCAAAGCCGTCTGGTATTTCCACAGCCTCACAGACAATCGTGAGGCTGCACGGTGAAGCCTCTATGCATGGTGTATGCAGTTTGGCAGGAATGGGGAAAGAATCTGCCTTGCTCTCGGCTTAAGTGACGATTTTATCCCCAAGCTGATGGCAGTTACTGTCAGGTTGCTGTGGCTGGCGGTGAGAGAACGGGTAGATTTCCTGGGGAGAAGAACGTGCACCCACTGTGTCACGGTCCTGGCGCGTGGTAATTTTCTGGCTGCGCTTGAAGATTTTTGCCCCAGCACGTAGATGTAGTTTGTCATGTGTGGACTTCATGTGTATTTACTGTCTTCCAAAGTCTCTCCTCTTCGTTTGTTGCCTCTTGCTGAACCCCCTCAGTTCCTTGCGTTCCCTTTCCAAGATAGGATTGAGTAGAACAGGTTTCAGTGCTGCAGAGGAGAATATATCTTTGGTTTATGTCATAGCATTATAAAATCGGTGTTATTTTCTGGTCTGTTCCTAGTACAGTCAGACATTTTGCTTACTCTCCCCTCTGCTTCTGCAATGTCAGTAGACCTCGCTATGTGATGTGTGTGTCTTTCTACAGAATGGGTGTAATTAATCCAAAACTAGTGGGTGTGTTAACTGTTTAGGTATTGACCAACTGAACTGTTAACAACTGCAGTGACTCTGAACGCCAGAGGTCTGAAGTAGCTTCCTTACTTCTTCCCATGATTTCTTCCTCTGGCCCCAGGCTGGACCCCTCTACATCCTCATCCTGTCTCTCTGTGTCATCCAGTTTGTGTCCTGGCTCCCCTTTGCTCCTCACTGCTCTACCTCAGAGTTATTTCTATGTTGTCTGCATACAGTCTCTGATCCTCGGCTGCCTCAGGTCCTCATCCTGCTCTGAGCACCTTGTCTGCCTGTCTTCAGTGCTTTATTGTCAGTTGGCTCTCCCACATAGCTCTGCCTTTCCTGACTCTAGTCCCTGCTTTACAAAGGAGAGCTTTTTGCCTGGCCTCGTCCTCAAGGGGGGAAAGGAAAGTTATGCTTCTTCTAGAGATGCGTAAAACATGGCCACAACGTCACCAGGTTTTAGTTTCTTACGTTCTGTTTGGTTCAGGTCGTCTCTTTGCAGTTAGCCATGCATAAAGCATCTTTCTTCCCTTATTTTTGTTTTCACGGGGTTCGCCTGCAATGTCTTACTCTCCCGGAGCTATCTAAGTGACATGGCTGTTGAAACTGAGGGTGTAGTTTTTACGATCGTTTCTCTCAGCAGCCCCTGCTGCTGCCGCCCCCCACCCCCCCCCAGCTACTCATACCAGTACGTCTGAACATGCTGCTGCACGCTGAACTGGATCAGGGAATTGATCTGGATTAAAGTAGCCAGGGTGGAGAGGAAAGCCGCTTAACTCAACGATTTGCCAGAAGAAATACTTGAGAAATTACAGTTTAAGGATAAGGGTGCTTTGATAGCCCTTTGACTAACAACCTCCTGCTTTTAGGAATCCCTTGTTTCAATGCGGAGTTGCTGCCTCCCACCCTTCAAACCCTCCTCCCAAACTAGTAACACTAGTAACAACAACAGGTTTCCTTCAGGCCCAGAGCTACTGCTACAGGTTAGTAAGTGCTGTGCAGCCACTCCAGGAAAGGTGGGCCGCAAAGCGCCGCAGAAGGGTCTGCGACCCGTTGGAGAAAAAGTGGATGTGTGTCAAAGAACATGCAAAATCACCCTTGTTGTGCAGCATCCTAGACTTGGATGGGGCTAGTTCCTTACCCTAATGGCTGGTCTTCGTTTACCTTGAAACTTGCTAATTTTGGGGGGTGTTGCTGTGTCAATAAGATTCTGGGAAATATAGCGTACCCCTGATACCAGCTTAAAATTTTGAAAAATCCTGACACGCACACCCCCCCCCCCCCCCCACACACACACTCTGTAAGCCATGTTGAACCTGTCCCATGTCTTTCCAGTCACCTCATTTTGGTGAGAGGTTCCCTGTCCAGTCACTTCTTTTCCTGCCCTTCCATTCTGTTGTCCTGCACCCTTACTCATTTGCGTGCTCCCGACTTCATGCTATCTTGGGTTTAATTTTTGTTTAAGATCTTCGTTTCTTTAATGACAGCGGGAACTGAGGGCTGTTCGCTGTAGGGGCTGTGGTGCGCAGCTGTGCTTGAGGTAATGAGACTTGATGAAAACCTCTTGTTACTGTGGCAAGATTTCTTCCTTCTCTGTATTTAAGAAAGGGAGGGGGGGGAAAGAAAAAGTGACAGACCCTGCTGGGTATGTTAATATATTTTTAATGGCTTGCATGTGGCTAGCTGAAGACTTATTTGTCCAGCCGGAGAGAAAAGTGGAGCAGTGTGTTATTCTTGTGCACCTTTGGCTGAGCTTAGCCAGGAGTTGAAATGGGAGAGAGGGAGGGTTGGATGAAAATTTCACAGAAATCCTGACGATATAAATGAAATCTGCTAGAGATGGAGCGGGGTTGGCAGGAGAGGAAGAAGATTGGATCCCAGATACCTCTTCCCCTCCCCCTCCCCAAATCTTCCTCTTTTTTTTTTCTGGAATATTCCACCGTCTGTGATCATCCAGAGAGCTACTGTCTCAGGCTGTGGTGTTTCTACCAGTGGTGAGGGGAGAGATTTTTGGGTTTTTTTTTTTTCCCCCTAAAGTAATTGCTGTGTTTCTGAGGAGAAACACAAGGGTTTACACCACAGTTGAGAGCTGGGGAAGGGAAGGGGCTGGCAGGAGTTAATACCGGCTTAATAGAGCAGGGAGGTGCTGTTTGGGCAGCAGGCTGCACTGCCTTCTAAGCTTAAGATGCTGTTTAAGCTGCAAGCTGAATGAGTCTGGTGGTCCGAGCCTGCTACCTAGGGCACTTTTTTTTTTTTTTTTTTGTTGCTCTTCCGCTTCAGGGCTGGGCTGGACGCACACGGAGAGGAGAGCCAGAGCCGCTCGCGAAGAATTAATGCTCCATAACCTGAGAGAGAGCGAGAGAGCGAGCGAGCACGCAGCAGCGAGCCCTGGTGCTCCCGCGCACTGATTAGACAGAGCTGCCGGGAGAGGCCAGCCCTGGCTGACCAGCTGGCTGGAAGGGGGTTATGGATACGAACGGGTAAGACGGAGCATCCTGCGCCCCCACCCCGGCCTGCGTTAGTCGCAGGATGCTTGTGGGGGGGCAGTGGTGTTTTTCTTCAGTGCTAGCTCTCTTGTGCTTACAAAATCCCAGTTCAGGGTGATGCAACCCTGGGGCAGAAAGGATAAAAATCAGGTGTGCTCTGAAATAGCCTTTTCCCTGGTGCTGGCAACTTGTTCCTTAGGAAACCGCTACTGTTCCAGCTCAGTGTTTCCCCTGTGTTCAGTGATTAGCTGAGCTGTCTCTGTCTTCTTAGAGGAAGTGTGTCTACCTGATACTGAGCCCAAGCGATTTGGGGTGCCTCCTTCGAGTGAGGAAGTCGGTGCATGAGAAGCATTTTCTTCTCAAGGCCATAAAGGCACGTCAACAGCTATGGTGGCGAGCGCCCCCTCGGACGAGAGGTGCTGAGGTCACTGTTGGGAAGAGGGGTTAATGAGTGGCTTCCTCCTCGAGTCTCTGCCCAGCTCTGGAGTTGTACGTGTGAGTTTCCTCGCTGTCCATATCTGGTTTCTTGTTTCCTTCAAGTGACTGTGGTGCTGTAAAATATCCTGCTCTTGATGAATGGCCCTTCCTGGTGGCAACAGCTCTGGTTGTTCCTGAGACAGTCGGGGTCAAAGCGGTATTTTTGACATCTTTAGAAAATTAAAGGTTTGACTGTCTATTTAATTCTGGTGCCAGGGAATAGTGCTAGACTGGCAACTCTGGGGACATCCTCTGTAGCCTGTCCCTGCCAATGTGCCAGATTTTTGACTCCAAGCCATGCTGTCCCCTCTGATTTTAAGTAGCACAAAAACAGTTTGCGGGAGATTTCTCTTGAGGTTGTTGCAGGTTTCTTTGCATCGCGGAAGACTGGAAGCACATATGGCGAGTTACCATATCCAACTGAGGGGATAGCAACTTATTAGCCCACAGCGACTAGAGTCCTCTGTTGATCTGACCGTACCCTTATTTAGACTTAAATTAGCTTTCATCTGATGTAGTGAAAATCGCTTTACAGAATCACAGAATGGTTGAGGTTGGAAGGGACCTCTGGAGATCATCTAGTCCAACCTCCCTGCTCAAGCAGGGTCCTCTAGAGCATATTTCCCAGGATCACATCCAGACGGGTTTTGAATATCTCCAGCGAAGGAGACTCCACTACCTCTCTGGGCAACCTGTTCCAATGCTCAGTCACCCTCACAGTCAGGAAGTTTTTCCTCAGGTTCAGGTGGAACTTTTTTTGTTTCAGTTTCTGCCCGTTGCCTCTTGTCCTGTCGCTGGGCACCACGGAGAAGAGACTGGCCTCATCCTCTTGACAGCCCCCCTTCAGATACTTATACACGTTGATGAGATCGCCTCTCGGTCTTCTCTTCTCCAGGCAATTAGTAGTGAAGTAGTCAGATCTCTTATGCATTCTGTATAAATCTTTCCACACAGGGGTTTAATCCATTTTACCCGTCCGCTTAAAGTATTTCAGCTTGACTTTCCAGTGCCTCCCCGTGCAGGCAAGCCCTAGTTTTCAATGAGCATCCACTGCTTTCTTAACCCAGTTTTCCAGCTGGGCTGAAGTTGCTGACGGCATCATGACTTATCCAAGAGCATGAGTGAATGTGAATTGGCACAAAATCATCAAAACCAGAGACCCACCATGCTCCCTGTCCTGTAAATTCTGGATTGTTGATGCTCTGCATTTCTTGAGTAGCCAACAATAATAGTCAGCAAATATAGTCATATAGTTGTTTTTTTTTTTTTTTAACTTAGGCCTCTTCTACTGATAGTATGGTAAAAATAAACAAAAAAAATTGTTTTTATAAAGTTTCCTTAAGCACATTTTCTAATGTCCAGATTAGTTTTAAAGATGATCCAAAAAGAATGTTCGTTTTTTCACTGGGCTTGTACCAATTTCTCCCTTCAGTAGATTTAAAAAATGATACTGTCATCAGGTCGGACATATCTAAGCCTAAAATAAACGGTAATGTGCTCTCTCTTTTTTTTTTTGATTTTTTTTTTTTTTTTTTTAATTATTGGCTTTGTTAGAGAACCGCTGATGAGGTATAGCGGTTGGTTTCTGTGAGCTCTAATACTTTAATTGTAGGTATAAGAGTGTCGAATCTACTGGCTATCATCAGATTAAAACAACTGAATAAATAAAAGTCTTTGTATGGACAGTAATAAAAGCAAGTAAAGACCAACCAGAATTTGACATGGGCTCAATAAAATACCATTCTCTTTTAACATCACAGCATTCAGTTTCTCACTATTTAGAAGGACATCATTTTCTTGGTCCTCTGATCGTCGTAGTCTTTCAGCCGGGACAAAGCTTTCATTGCTAGATGGGGAGGATGGTTGGGGTAAGGGGAACAGCCAGGATCTTTTTTTTCCAAATTGCTCTATGTTTAGTATATTTTTTTTTAAAAAAAAAGCCTCAAAGTTACATGGACCCTTTTCCTATTTTTAAATTAGTTTAAGGTCATCTTTAGCCATCTGGTGCTGCAAGCCATTCACCCTAGCCACCCCTGTGCTAAGATGCACTGTCCTAACCCTGCTTGTAACCCTTGCTGTTAACTTTATATGCACAAGTCTGTGCAACATAGTTTCTTACTTTCAAGTTGTTTACTAGGGCAGAGCTGCAGACAGTGATTTGATTTTATAAGAGGAAAGCATTGGAGAAGTTCTGAGAAGCACGTAGAGCATCTTGCTGATGTTGCACATGGGGTAAGGTGGGCATGTTATTTTGGGAGGGGGAAGGGAGTCTCCTGACCATGGTGTCTAATTGCCCCTCACAGAGAGGCAGAGCACCCAAGACTGAGGGCGGGCGGCTGGCATGGGTGCCTGTTGGGGTCCAACAACAGTGTCTCAATGAAGTGGCAGTGAGGATTTATTTGTTAACTTAATGATCCTTCATCCCGGGCTTCTCCCTGCACCTCTTCTCACACTCCCGTAAGCCCTTCCGCCTCTTTGTGCCTCTGAAGTGCCATTGAGTGGTGCGGGGAATTGCAGCCCATGAATTGCGTCCAGCAGCTCGTGGTGGCGGTTGCTGCTGCTGCTAAATCAGCCAGCTGAGCACCTGCTGTCTCCCTGCTAACGGAACTGAACAGCCAGCTATTTGTTGTTAAAGTGACATTGTCAAAATAAAAATCATATTTTAAGCCAGCTCTTCCTTGCGTTCCTGAATAACGCACCAGCCTATATTGAAACTAAATGAAATTTAAGAAATCACATTGGTATCCTGCTTGTAGCCAGAGGGGATGGCCTTGAGCATCAGGTATGAATTACCTATGCGCCCTGCAACCACAACTTTGAATCCCAGCAGGCTGGACTTAGCCCTGCATGCCGAGGTCGATAAATTGACTTCCATGCAGCTTATTATGTGGGTCTCTCTCAGATGTGACCTTATTAAAACCTGGAGTCCTCTATGGACTTTAACAATCCCACGGCTGTTTCTCTAAGTATAGGGGAGGGTGTTGCTGCAGTGTCCTTGATAAAATCTCTCCCTTCCTCAAAATTGCTGCTGAGAGGGGCACATGCTGGTCGTTTACCTCTGCCAAGCCTCAGACATGACTGCAGCACATTGCTGGGTGAAGTTTCTGTGTGGGGCATCAAAAGCACGTATCAAACTCCTCCTAGTGTAAGGGCTAAGGCTACTGGCAGGGAAGGTCTTCATGTGAACAGGTGGTCATTGTGTGCTATACTCGATTACGCTGTACTGTTGTTCAGGTTCCTGGGTTTTTTTAATACCAAAAAAGAAAATCCCAGCTTCATCTAGCCTGCTGCTGTTATGTCATTTCGTAACCTCAGACTGTTTCTTTCCCTCTTCCTATCAGTTTTTTTTCTGTTTGTATTGCCTTCAGAGCCTTTTTCCTCTCTATTTTCTCTTTAACTTCCTATCCCTATTCTATATATGCTTGGCCACAAGTCAACGTCGAAATGCCTGTGTGCTCATATGGGAATTTCGAACTGCTATGAAATATTGAATACGTGGAGGACAAAACTGATTTGCCACAGGCATGCAGGAAAGAGAAGGGAGTGACCGACCTAGCGTCCTAGGATGATGCTCAAGTTAGAGCCTGCTCTTTTCTCCCCTGCCTCCTAGCCTCTTGATAAAGTTGGAAGTTTTTGCCAGCGTCATGTCTGCTCCTGTCTGATGACCAGTGTTTTGGGGTTTTTTATGTTTTTTGTTCCTAGCCTTTCCCTTTTCCTCCACGCTCAGAGCATCCTGAATGGTATGTAAGTGGATAGCAGATCTGTGTACCTAACCTCAGTTCTTCTTTTATCACGAGGAAAAGAACAGCGCAGTGGTTACGGCACTCTCCCCGGGGTTGGTTCTCCTGTTCGGACGCTTTACCATCTGTAAAATGGGGCAGTTGCAGCCCGCAGGGCTGGAGGATAAATGCGAGGCGCTTGGAGCCCAGGAGAGGGGAAGGCTGGGGATGGACAGCTCCAGAGCTGCCCCTGCCCCATGGTAGCAAAGTGGCATTGGCACCTTGAGTTCCCCTGGGAAAGGGAGGGCAAGAGCTAATAGAAGATCAGTTTCTAATCTTTTGTTTTGGGGGAAACTCTTCAGCAGCAGCAGCAGAAGTGCTGGAGCTGCTGATCTACAGATTGCTGTGGCTTGGCTTAGTCTTGCTTCACATCATAATGATTTTCAGCAAGCTACTCTGTGTGTGTGTGTTAATGAAGGCTTTGATTCAGTACAAGCTGTTATTACTGGACCATGCTTTCTTGGTCTCTTTCACAAGCAAATGGATTTTTCCTGTGTCCTGCCTCTCTGAATGCTCATGCATGCACGTGTGTGTGCACTTTGGGATCTTTCAGGATGGAAAGTGCAGTGGGAATGTAAAATACTATAATTATGTGTAGTGTTCATTTCTATTTTTGCTCTGCAGTCAGTTTGGCAAGTGGAACTCTGTGTGTCTGGGCAGTTTCATATCTGATCTGATATATTCGCCTGTGCTTTTTTGCATTGTGGTTTGCAGTGCTGCAATTGAAACCTTCAGGATTACTTAAAGATGGAATGAGTGTGTGCTTCCATTGAGCTTTGTAAAGGCCATTTCTTCTAGTGCAAAATAATGGGCCTAAATGACTTGACAGTGCCCCTTTTAAATCCACTACTTGTTTCCTGAGGGGGCGGGGGTGAGGAGGTAATGTATAGGTCTTACAGGAATAAAGCCAGTGTTTTGTGCTCCCCTGCGGCTCTGCAGCAGTAGCTCACTGACTGACCCTATTAGCAGAGCTGTTCTGTCATCACGGGTGAGTCAGGTGTGCAGATGGGGAAGTGAACTAAACAAATAACGTGAAGTTAGGGGATGCGGTGAGAATACAGCAGTGACTGCCAAATGGGAAAGAATAAAATGATGGGGGGTGGGGGAGGAAAAGATCCTCCCTTACAGTAACAGTGGTAAAAATACCCAAATCCTTTCTTCTCTTTAGTTTCCTTTGAAGCTGCAGCCTTGGGAATTACAGGTCTGGAGAATTTTAATGCAGGTAAGGTTGTGCACTGCTGTGGGAAGTCAGATAGGGGTACAAGACGGGTGCGTTTCTCTGTGGATCACTCCTGAGCCAGTGCACCGGCATTGCTCTTGGAGGAGATGTACTGCTGCTGGGACCCCTTACAGATGAGATGTAAAGCCAAGGCCTTGATCAATTGATTGTTAAAGCTCCCACTGCCCTTTTCACAAGATTAGGGGACAATAACCTCAGTGTCCTGGCCAGAGTCCAGTTCATTACTCTCTGCCCGTCTAAAATTTCCCCTTCCCCTCCCCCTGCCGTTTATGCTGGAGAAGTTATCATGCACTTCCTCTCCTAATGACTCATGGGTAATGCTGCTGGCACACAACTGATGCTTTATTTCATCCTAGTGATGAGGGAGTGATCCCTGTGATTTGGGGTCTCTGGGCTGAAAGAAGTGCTATGGAAACACAAAGATGCTTGGAGTATACACATATACACAAAAGCACAATTGGTTACTGTTCCCTTCAGCTGCTGAATCAGAGCAGGTAAACATGTTTTTCAGCTGAATCTTCCAGCTAAATCCAAATCATAAATGTGTGTATATGTCTTCACTGTGTGTGTGTATGTGTGTGTGCATGTCTGTCTCCATCCCCCCCCCCCTTTCCGTCTTGGAACAAGAAGAATGTGTCAAGCCCTCTGGCTGGAATCCAGGACTCTCCGTGGAACTATAAATCGACCCGTCAGGGAGGGGGAAAGAGATTAACGTTGGCCGTCTTCATTAGTGAGTCCCCAGAGGAAACTGGGTCTGCCATGAGCCGTGAATGAGACCAGCTGAGAGAAAGGGGGGAAGTTTGTGGTTTTTATCACTGCCTCCAGAGACCCTGGAGGAGTGGAGGAAAAGAGTGTGATAGGGATGGGAGGATGTAAAATGAAGGAAGCTGGAGCTTTCCAGCACATCGCTCGCTTCCTCATTGGAGGACGGGGTGGCTGGTTGCTGATCCTCCGCGCCAATCCCTGACCCGTGAGCCCATGTGTGTGGCTGGAGTACTTGGCATGCTAATTGGGAGCAGAGAGGAGCGAGCCCAGTGGCAGCGCAGTGCCCTGCCATGCTAAACAAGTGCTGGTAATTGCATTCGAGGTACTTTCATTATGTCAGATTTTTCACAGAACCAGGAAAGTGCATTTATCACAAGCAGCATAATTCTTCCTGGGCATTGCTCAGGGGGTGTGTGCTTAATTCCCCCCTCCTCTCCCTCCCAGGAAGAAGAAAGTAATTCTTTCCTATGTTTTATTCTCACTTGCCCGGTGATTTTTGCAGATCATTTTTCTGGGCTTCAGACAACAATCTCTTCTCCTCTCTGTTTATTGTGTATGTTTGCACTGCAGTCTCTTGCAAACACATGCGTGCACTAACACAGACACGCACACTAATTGTTGTTTTTCCAAGCTGAACAGGGGTATGGAGACTGCAACTGCAGCTCGTAATGTTTCAGGTTCCCTTGTAAAGTCCCTAAGAAGCTGGATTGTGGTGGTGCTCCTACCAGTAAAATCTGGTTTAAGCTGGTAGTTGTCTCCCCCTCCCCGCTTCTTGCAGTGAGTGACGCAGGCTCGACAGCTCCAGATAGTGATGCTCTTTATTCACGGAGCAACCATCACACACGTTGTGGCAATACCAGCAACGCACGCACCATTCCTACCAAGGGAGCTAGCCGTGACCTGAGGGGATCGGGGAGAGGGAGGCTTGTCTGTGCCCATGTGGTCCTTGTCACCTCTGTAGTGTGACAATGAGAGAACCAATTAGTGTCAGCTGTGGTGGTGGTTCTTACTGATGGAGACACAGACCTGGCTAAGATGTGAACTGAGACATCATAACTCTTCCTGCTCAGGAGGCACCCTGAGGTCTCCAGGGCAGGAGATTGCACTTGAGAACAAGGGAGCTCCTGGGAAATGCAGAGTGTGTGTGTGCTTGCATTGCTCGCGCAAGATGCTTTCAGCTGTTCCAGTTGCCAGAGGAGCAGGAGACCTTTGCAGGCAGTACCAGTTACCAGTCCACCTGACCCAGGGCTCTGCTCTAACTGTCCTTATTGTCCTCTTCTCCCTCCCTGCCTGACCACTGCTGTTTTCCCCTTAGACAACTTCCTGCCCTCAACATGAGTACAGCTTCCCATGCCTGCTCTACCTTGATATCCCCAGTCCTTTGTAAAATGCAGTGCAAGGCTTTACCCCTCGCTGGCGTGTAGGCACTTCTGCTGTGGAATCCTTCAGCTTCTTGAAATTACTTTTTACTAGTACTTGCAACACAGTTGTGGCTTGTAGTCCTAAGCATTTAATATTTACTAAATTAAATGGTACTCCTGGGTAGTAAGTAAAGGTAATAATCCATTTTTTTGCTATGAGACGATAGAAGATTTTTAAAAATGTTTTCTTTTGTAAAGAACAGCACATAGCAGGCAGAATTGGACAAATAATTGATAATATTTGGAGTAGGAATGTGGGCAGGGAGAGAACAGAAAGCTGAGGGAAAGAAGCTGCTATTTAAAATCCTTACTTGAAACAAGGGCATAACTGAAACTAAGAAGTGCCATTGCCAAGTGATTTATCAGCAGAGTTGGTGTATACACCAGGAACCCTGCCTCCTAGTTGCCTTTTACACCTGCTGCTGTTGCTAGCTGAGGAGTGCTCGGTGATGTTCTGTCATGCCTTGCAAGGGAAAGAAATAAATAGTGAAGAGCAGAAGAGTAACTGTACCATGGTGCCGTGACACAACACCAGCTATGGTGTCACTAATGAACAAGCTGATGGATGAGTTATTAACTCCACAGTCGGGACGGAAAAGGCCATCTTCACCAACACTATCTTAATGGACAGTGCCGTCACCCACAGAGGTGAAATCGCTCTTTCGTCTAGCACCTGGATGTCTTTGGAAGCCTCCGGTTCAAGCCTGATCCTGCTTAGCTTGTGACGCGGCCCGAGATGGTCCAGCCCAGTGTGTGAGGTGGCCAGGGTGGAGGTCTCTGCTCCTGGGGGAACTCTGTCCTGGTGGAAGGATCGAGGAGGGATGAGGGGAATGCAGCCTGCTGCGGGGGAGAAGGGCTGCGGTAGATTAAAGCAGCTGCTGAGGGACTACTCCAGTGAAGCTTGAAATCAGATTGTTTGACAAACATCATGTTAGAAGCACCTGGCTGGTTCTGTTTGCCCCACAGCTCCCTACCTCAGAGAGAAAACAAGGCTTTTCAGTGCTCCAGAATTGCTTTACTCTTCCTTCTCCCTTTCCCTCGCTATGCCCCAGAGGGCAGATTGCTTGCCTGCAGCAAGCCAGGGGTGTTTGTTGGGGATGGAGGGGTGGTAGAAGGCTTTGGGAGTCCCTCAGTCCGATACCATCCCCATATTTATGAGAGAAAGAGAGCTTGGAGAGAGGTGGGTTAGTTTGGTGTGATTTTATTTTATATTTTTCGGCTCTAATTTTTGTTCTGCCTCATTTGCATATTGTGTTTTTTTCCAAGCCTCTGCATCTCCTTTCTTCCTTCCTTTTTTTTTTTTTATTCTCTTCTATCTTGCTAAAGATTGCTCCCTAACTCTCAAATGTCCCTCCCCCACCTCACTCCCCCCCACTGCATTTTTCTTTCATCCTTTGTTCTTGATTGCTTGTGCCCGGGAGCAAAGAAAGGGAAAGGGAAGGATACCATCTCTCTGTGAAATACAGGAGAAAGAGAAATGCAGGCAAGCAAAGTTGTCAGCCTGGCAGAGTGAGATTGAATCCATCTCAGGAACGCAGGGTGCGCGTTGCTGGAGCACGCGGGATTCACCTCCTCCATTACGCTCGCTGTGCCACACGATGGGCCGCCAGCCCTGCCAGCCCTGGATGGGACTCCC
Organism: Struthio camelus; assembly: GCF_040807025.1. Lineage (NCBI taxonomy): Eukaryota > Metazoa > Chordata > Aves > Struthioniformes > Struthionidae > Struthio > Struthio camelus. Next base: position 56,282,458 of record NC_090942.1, read on the forward strand.
CTGCAGAATGTTGCTTTTGGCATCTGCTGCCCTAGGGGAATGAAATGGGGATCAGAGACAGACCGAAACAGCTTGCCGTGCCAGCCTGGAATACTAACCGAGTCCTGCGCGTGGTCTCCTCCCCATCCTGGTCCCACTGTGAATCTGCTGTGTCTCTCTCACACGGGAGCGTAGGTAATCTTCTGAAATGTGTGCACACGCTGGCTGATACATCACATCTTCTCTTTCCTTCCATCTCTTCTCCCCCTGCATCAACAGCGCTGCTATAATCTCTCAAAATCAACAGGCCATTACAGTCTGATGTAACTCAATGAGTACTTTGAGCCAGAAATCCTGCAGTGTGCTTAACATTCCTAGTGTAGAAACAGAGTGTTGTCCTGCATTCTCCCTCCACCTTATTTCCTGGCTTCCAGTGAAAAATCAGTGTTGTCCTGTGTCTGTGCTTACTGTATTTTAGCAGAGTGGACTGCTAGCCCTAAGCCACTCTTTTATTCTCTTTCAGACTCTGTATTTAAGATGTTTATTCTGGGAGCTGATCTCTTTCCCCCTGCCCCAACCTTCTCCCTTTTTTCCATTAGTAGTTTTGAGTGATGACTTTCTGCTCTCACCTTGGGAGAGCGGAGGTCTTGGAGGCAGCTAACTTTATTCCCCTGTGTCTCTTTGCCCTCTGTTCCCTCAGCCTTAACGCGTCTAGCCTGTCCCTTGCTAGTGGAATATGTGCTGTTGCTGATTAGAGCCTGTGGGCGAGCAGTTCAGGTGAACGTGGGCCGTGCTGTTTTTTGCATAGCAGAAACGTCTTTCTGCTGTGTGCCTTATTTCCCTAGGAAAGCTTATCTTAGATGTAGCGTTGTACTCCGATCCTTCTTCTTGATCCCCTCCCCCAAGTTTTTGCTGTAAGCCACGTTTCTGCCTGAGAGGATTGTGATCTGTAAGCTTGATAGGGAAGGGGGATCAGCTCTCCTGATATTTGCAGATTAATCTTACTTCTCATAGAACTACTCTGCATCTCAGACTTAGGTTGCAGGTAGATGCAATGGGTAGCCCAAACTTTGATGTCATATTCTACAGAACTGGATTTTCTGTGATTATTTTAGTTAGGTAGGATGAACGTGAACGATGGACAAAACTGAATGAGATCCCTGTTGTATGACTCACACCCACTATTAACGGTTCGTCCAAGCTTCTCGCCGCAGCAGCTTGCTGGGGGGACTGGGGTATTGCAGTTTGTGTCTCTTTGCTCTATCTGTGTGATAAGGCGCTGTTGGTTCTCCTTTCTGACCTGGCCTGAGAAAGAGCGTAAGTGGGTTGCCTGAGGTGGAGTTACAGAACTGGATGCCAGAAGATGTTGTACCCCATAGGTCTGCTCTAGCCTGCCTGAGGTCTGTAGGCACGCACTGAATGGCTTATCAAAATGTGTAGCGTAAGTCATGTCCTGGAACGTAGAGGCAATGATTGGTTTTGCCGTCTGGGATCAAGTACTGAGGTTAACATCTTGGCTCCCTCCAGAAACAGTCCCTCTTTCCCTTCTGTGGTTCATGGGCGCATCAACAACATCTAATTGTCAATTAATTGCAAGGAGATGACCAATACGAAAGAGCTGGCATGGGTGCATGGTTTTCATTAGCTGTCAAAAAGAGATTAGCAATTAGCAGAGCCTTTTACCTCTTCTGCCTTCAGGCCTAATCTGGTACTCTCCCTTATGGCTAGAGTAAAAATGGCAGGTTAGTGATAGTCTCTTATTCAAAGAAACTATTTATGGTTCTTACTAGTGACAAAATGTATGTTTCAACCAGGTAGTTGATCACTCAAAACTTCCCATGATGGGGTCCTTGGATACCACAGTGTAGCTGAGGAAGCCTGCTCTTTGCTTTGTGCAGGCAGTAGCGTAAGGTGCCTGAGGAGCACCACCACGCTGCTTGGGCCGTTGATCCCATCAGTCTGATGTCCTGGCTTTGGCACTGGAGCTGAGACCAAGGGTTTGTGGGAAGGTGAAGAGCACCTCCCCTGTGGATAGTTTGGAGCAATGAGCCTGAGAAAGAAGCTGTTTCTTTATGTCTCTGTCAGTTGGCTCGCTCACACTTTGACACGTGAGGGTCTATGCTAGTTTATAACTGATTTCCTTTCTGATGTCATTGTGGATGTTTTCATTATCCTTAGGAAAGCCTAATTATATTAAGATACTGGCCAGTTTTTCTCTGGACTGTGTAAGTAGTTTTATCGCTCCATGTGCATCTATCTCCTGTGGCTGCAAAGGATGTGATTTTGTAAGGCCGCTTCTCGAGTTGTGCGATCAGTGCCTGCATTTAATAAACTTCACTTGTTCTCAAAATCTTAAGTATTCAGGGAGCTTCCTGCTGGAATTACAGACACTGGAGGTGAAAATGAGGGGCCCCTCTGTTCATGCTTATCCTTCCACCCAGCCAAGGTGTTTTATAGTTTACTGTCCACTGGCTCTAGTCAGAGCATTATAGCTGCTTGAGCTGTTTGAGCTTCGCTTCTCCTTTCCTTTCCTTTCCTTTCCTTTCCCTCCTCTTTATTCCCCTACCTTGCACTTGCTTAGAACAGGTCACCACTTTTCTGGCTTGTCATGAAATCTATCTTCTGGTGCAAAAAGCTCCTGTATAGTGGTGTGCCTCTGGAAAAGACTTCTTGACCATCTCCGTTTTGTTGATTCTTCCTTATATTTTTCATTTCATCTGAAAACACTCTTTCTTCCCTTCCGTGTCCCTCTTAGCTTTTCTCTTTTTCTTCCATTGTAGATATGAGCGCTTGAGCTGGTTGGGAATTTTGATTAAATGATTTTTTCCTTTGAAAATATTAGTTTAAAACAGTAATAAGTGTCGGTCTAAAACGCAACATTTCATAAAAGTATTTCAGAGAAAGGAATGTTTTATTGTCCAGCTGCCCAGAATATCCCTTAGCCTACTGGTTTACAGACGCTCCTCTGATTTAGAGCAAGGGTTTGAACCCGAGGTTGTTGTCTGAGTGTTTTTTTTTTTTTGGTGGTTGTGGTTGATTCAAAACAAATCCTGCCTCCCAGTGACTGCTCACCTGGGGGCAGTGCAAGGGGAAGGAGTGAGCATCAGTGATTGTATAAGCTGACTTTGTCCCCAACAGCCATGCTATTCCAGCTGTGCCTTTACGGCTGCTCTGTAAGGAGTGGGAGACCAAATGACCATGCCTATAGTTAGGGGGGGCGGTGAAGGGAGAAGGGGGAAAGACTCTGAGTTTGGAGGGCTTTTTTGTTTGTTTGTTTGCTTCCTTAAAGCTCTGAAGAGCTGCGTGATCTACTGCATCATAATTAAGACAAATTCTTGCATCTGTTTAACTTTGGAAGTCAGAGTGCGTGATGTGTTTTGCCTGGAAAAAGCCTTCAAAAGGCATTGAAGGGTGAAAGGCAGGGCCGGATAGCAAGTTGTGATACAAGCACTTGTTGTTGAAAAGAAATAGATCCTTGTTGGTATGATGCACTGTACAAATAATCACTTATGAAGCTGCGGGTTAGTGTTAAGTTGTACTTGCAGTGCTGTGGATGCAGTATCACTTACAGCAGATGTAAACCGAGGAAGGAAGGGGAGGCATACCATACCACTGGAGGCAGTATGCTAGACTAGGATTTGGCACACCATGATTCAAACCCTACCCTGCCTCTGTTGGCTCAGTTGTTCAGCTTCCTGCATCTCAGGAAGAGGATGTGCCAGAGGGCTTTCTTTTGGAAGCTTTGGCCTTCAGAGTGTCTGGCAAAGAAGGCCAGGAATTAGGCCTGAACCCCTTTTGAAGAGGGGAGATGTGGAAGCATGTGGGCAGCGTAACTGTGGGCCACTTAGCATGGGAGAGTTGCCACCCAAGGCACCACGAATTTGTGGGGCAAAAACAGGAGGTATCCAGCAAAATGGTCAGAAAACAGGCTTGAATTGAAGACACACTCTTTCCTCTGGTGCGTCTTCTGCGCTGTGGAACGCGCTGCCACAGGAGTTTATCTGCCCAGTATATAAATGTGTTTGGAGTGGGATTAGATTTGTGGAGAATAGATCCACTGATGCCTGTTAAATGCAATGGTCTGGTTTTATCCTCTGACTGAGGAAATCCCTAAACTGCTGAAAGCTGGGAGAGGATATCAGGGGTTTGTCTGCTTCTGGCAGCTGTCAGCAGTGGAATTTGGACTTAGGTGGACCTCTGGTCTGATCCAAGATGGCTGCCTCTAAGCTAGCTCATGGACCATTTGACTAAAGTGGGGGAAGGGAAGCAGATGGAGAAATCTGGATGGAAGCTGGTTTGCATTTAATCAGTGCTGTTTATGATGCAGAGTTGAAATGCAGGACTCGAAGATGAGGCAGTATTAGGGTTTGAGTTGGGAGTCTGGGGTAACACTGGGCATGGCTCTGTGGTTGGTTGAAGCAGATATAATTCATCACTGCTGGCAAATAGGACGGTCCCAGTTGCCTCCCACATTCCTGTTGCTTCCTTGTTACCATCGCAAATGCATTGCTGAAAACTAACCTAGCAAAAAGATAAATTTTCATCCAGATCTCGTCAGGGAAATGTGCTGGGGGAGGGAGGGAAGAGGCAGGAGGGCTTCAGTTCCCCTTTCAGCAGCAGTAAGGGCTTGGATTGTCTTGATGTGTTATCAGACGGCTTGTTTTCAGCTTATTTAGATAGCTCCTCTGCCTACACCCTTTGCCCTCTTCCGTTATCCCCGTTTAATAGTATTTCCCAGCTTCACAAGGGTGTGATGAGGGTATCACGGGCTGTGAAGTGATCAGATACAATGCCTGTGTGTGTGTGTGCATGCATGTGTGTATGAGAGAGAGACCTAAGTTAAGCGGCTCGGCTGGCAAAAACTCTGCGGGGCAAGAAATGGTATTGGCAAGGGTTACTGATAGAGCGGAGCGCGCCGCGTTGGCATGGCCAAGTGGGGTGGGTAGTCTGCCCAGCGCCTTCCAGCATGCTGCCTGGCCCGCTTGTGTTTTGCTGACCTTGCTTGACTCAGCCTCGCGCTAGCCTCGGTGGCATTTCTCAGTTTGTCTGTAACACAATAGTGCTGGCACGCTGCCGCCCATCAATTCTGAAAATAAAGGGAATGGCAGCAGTGGGCAGAAACCTATTGATTGTGCTGTAAATCAGAACGCTGAGGGAAAAAAAAAAAAAAAAAAAAGCCTGATTCTCAGGAAAAGTGAAGTCCATCTCTCATCTCTTCAAGACCTCCTTCTGCTGCAGGCAGAGGAGTCTCTGCCACCTCCTTTGGGCACTTAGAGCATCAGTATCTAAATGTTCAGTGTACAGGGGCAATCAGTAGCATGGGCTGTAACATCAGTGTTAATTCTTTTCATTTTTTGTGTGTGCAAATGATGGGATTTCAGCAGGGCTGGACTAGGTCTGATAAAGCTGCCAGAAGGTTCAGCCTTGCTTGAGAAATAACCCCGTGGTGAAATGGGACAAGCAAGCCACCTGGGGTGCAGAAGGTAGCCTGAGCTGCTGTAGAAAGGAGACAGAACTTGCTTTCTTTGCTTTTGGAAATGACGCCAGGTTTGACCAAAGACAAAGATCCATAACGTAAGATTGCTTTGCTCCCTTTTGCAAGCGGTGGGCTTGGCACCTCCCTGTCCCAGGGAACACCTGGCTTTGGGAATGGAAAAATGGAGAATTTCCCTAGTGGAAGTCTGAGAAAGGAAACGCAGAATTGCAGAAGAGCAAGATGCGGCTCTGGGGTGGGATATGGCAGGATTAATGCAGGGCTGAGAGCGGAGCTGAAGAACTGGGAGCCGTAGAACACAGTGGAGTTAGAGATTTGGGGGACAGAATGAATTGCCAGGCAGGAGATGGACAGATGGAGAGAGATCTTGGAGGAGGGCCCAAAATTGCCCTATTCGGTACATTTGGGAGAGTCATCACTCTTTTCTTCACACATATGTTTTGGGAATGGGCCAGGGGAGGTTTCAACAGAATCATAATCTCAGTGGAAAAAAAAAAAAAACCCAAACAAAACCAGACTCATTATTTTGGGGTCATTTTTATCTGCATTGATTAGTTTTAAAAAAAAAAAAATCTGTTGACTGTTAATACCTTTTGGTTTTCTTACCCTTCTACTCTAGGAGGGAATTGTTGCCAGGCTCTGGATCAAGCCTAAACAGGAGTTTCATGTAGATTCAGGACAGATGTAGTGGCAACCTAGGAAAAGTGGAATAGCAGGAAATTATGTTGGTCAAAACTGATATTCTCAGCACAGCCAAAGCTCTTGAGCTAGTGAACCTTTTTTATAGCACGTGTTGCCCCTGTGCCATAGGGGCACATAGATTGTTAATTTTTTTTACAGGGAGCAGATGGAAAAAAAAAGTCTCTCGGGATGGGATATTTCTCCCGTGACTGGGGAGAAGCTTGTGTGCGCTCTGGAGAAAGGAGAGTAACACCTCTTGCTTTGCATATGTTTGGGTTAGCAGGAAAGCTCCTTGAGGATCGTGGCTATATTGGATCCTTGTTTGTCTAAAGTGCTTTGGGATACTGAGGTCAGAAGAGCTTCCTCTGTTGCAGTGGGGATCTGTTATAATAACTGCTGTTTCTGCTGTTACGGGCCACACAACGATGAGATATTTATTAGGCTAATGAGCAAATTATAATTCAAAACTGCAGGATGAACGAAAAAAGAAATCTATGTTAGCTCCCAACTGGCAATGGTTGTAGTATCAGAGTCGCAGAGTTCTTGCATTTCAAAGTTTTCCCAAGTGACCAGCACTTGGATGAGATGCAGATAGATATTTGTAGGCTGTTATATTCTATAGCCTTATACTTATAAATGTATGCGTGCATTGCGGTCACAATATAGAGAATGAGGGAAAAAGCAACCTTACCTCATTTCCTGCCTTTTGGTATGTGAATTCTCATTCATAAAGCAGATAGATGGAATATTTTTGTACAGTGTTTCCTAGGTTGTTTTCTCTTTCCACTAAAAGGAAATGCAGAAAACTTTGGTCATGCATTCAAATACAGCTGTGTTTAGTTTGCAGCGTAGAGCTAAGTATGTATTAGGACATGACCTGCCTAGTGTACCTGTTTTGTATCACCTCCGTACACAGAGGGTTTTTTTGGTGTAAACTCTATTGACCTGCTCTCCAAAGGCAGTTTTGGATTATGCCTTATCTGGGCTAGATTTAAATGGTGGCCTCAAGGTGAAACGCTCTTTAATCATTAGAGCTAGGTGCCCGAGTTTTGGAATCTTGCAAATGCGTTGGCACTTATTTATTAAATAAAAACTTTATTTTCTTCTTTTTCTTTTCTCCTAGAGGAACCCTTGACATAAGCTTTTATTGTGAGCTGGTTGTTAGGGCTGAGAATTTGCCACTGGCTCCCTCTCCCCGTCCCAAAACAAACAAATAAGTAGAACCATATTTAGTTGACTTCATGCTCCAAACAGCCTCTTAGGTTACTTCCTTATGAAATCAGCAGCTTTTTTGGTGGTGGTGTTTTTTTGAGACAAGCCAGACCACTGTAGGCTGTGTAGAGAAGGAAGATGCTCGCCCTAGTGATGACTCTTAAATCAGCCATGAGCTCTATACAAAGTACCATTTTCCCACAGCTAAAATCACTACAAAATATTCTTCTAGCCTAGTTCCCTGTGTCAAATAAGATGCTGTAGCAAAGGAGTTTTAAAGGGGGTTCTTTGATTTTTTTTTTTTTATTTTTATTTTTCCCTAAAATACAAACATTTAATCATCTTTTAAAGCATACTTCTCAATGCAAAGCCAACAGACGTTATTCTCTCAGTGGCTGTTTCTGATTTAGACTCGGCATAAATCTTTTTTGATTTGTTGATTGTGCAGCCTGATTCTAGACTATGAAGTAGCCCAAATACAGACCTGAGTGATTTTTAACTCTGTATTTTAATCTGGGCATCACTACTTTCCATGTGGTCTTAGCTAAATCAGTTAAATTTTTCCCTTACTTTTGTTTTCTCTGAAATCAGGGTAGTTCCTGGCAAACTCTCAAAAGATCTTGTGGCTGTTTAATTCAGCTGATAGTTGTAGAGTGTGCACCAGGTACTAATACTAGGGAAGGAGGGAAGCACCTTGTGACCCAACAGGGGGGAGAAGATGAAGGGACAGAAAGGGACAAGTAATGGGAAAAAAACAAAGAGGAGCCTCAGCCAGGGCATACTGGAGGGACCGTGGTGAGGAGCTGTAGGGGGGAGCGTGCAGCATTGTGGAAAGGGGTTAGAGGGAAGGAGATGCTGCAGATCAAAGAAGGAGGGAACGGAGCACAAACGAAAGCAGTAGTTTGGAGAAAGGTAGAATGAGTCAAGGAGTTGGAAGGAAGAAAAGGGAAGAAATAAGGAAGAAGGTGTGGCAAGGTCAATTAGCTTTGTTGATTACATAATTTTTACTTTTGAGACATTAGCCTACATTTCTAAACTTGGGGCAAAATATATAGATATATATATTTTTTAAGCATCTGAATGTACTAACCACTTTAAATTATTTTATTAAAAATTTTTGAGTTGGAGGACCTCTAAAATGAGCTCCTAAGGTGGTACTGGCCCGAGTTCCTGATTTCTCTAGGAAATAGTCCCTTGGATTTTAGAAAGTGTTAATGGCTGGGCCCGTCCCTTTGCTGGTTTGTCCTGGTGACTTTAAAGTTGTTGTCCAGTGTTGCTCTCTTTTGTAGGTGAAAGCTCTCTGACGTGTAAAGTAAATTTTTAGGAACCTAAACAAAAGTTGACTATAGCAAGTGTTTTGTCTGTGCATTTTTTTTCCTTTCACCTTTAATAAGTAATATCTGTGACTTAAAATTTAGCCTGATACATCTCTTGTTGTTGTTTCAATCATGTCAGTAGCGGTTCTCCTTTCCCTACTCTCGACCTGTGACCTGTGAGGAATAAGTGGCAGGGAGGAGGAGTAAGGCTTGGATGGTTTGTGATGACTTGCTCTGTTTTGGGAAATGGAGGTGGGGGGTGTGTGTGTGTGTTGCTTTTACTGTTACTCTGCTGGACCACATGGTTTAGTCACAAAACAATTATTTTTCGAAATCAATGTTTAAAACTTCCTATTTTGAAAAATAAATAGTAATAATAAAAAGCCCTTACGACCGGTACTTAAAGCTACCTGAACATAGATGAATTCCTTGAAAAATTTTCCAGTAAAAATATTTGTATTTTCTCTTAGTGGACCAGTATTTTGAAGCATAACCTTTGGGTCTTGCACAAGCTTCTGCAGTGACTAACCAGGCAGTGGAAAAGCAGAGAAATCACTTCAGCTGTGACCACAGCCTTCGTTTTAAAAAAAAAAAAAAAAAAAATATGGAAAATATAGGCAGCTCCTGGGAATCTGTGTTATAAAAGGCCACGGAGATAGTGATTGACTTCTGAAAGGGTCTGGTTAGTGTTACAATGACTAGTAACATTAATAACTGTTTCTTCTAAGATGAATAATGAAGAGAAAGAGGCCTTTTGCTTAATGTATAATGGTCATCTGCAGAAAAGTCAAAAAAGACTTCTTTGGGGGTCAGGCTGCCATCCATCACCGACTGTTTACAGCAGTTTACAGCAGTGCGCAGCGAGGCAGGCGTGTGATGCTTTCAAAGGCAGCAGCAGCTACGGGGCCACTTGTGGGACGCGGGATCCCAGGTGAGACGGACCAAAGACCTGATCTGCTGTGACAGCTCCAATATTTTGCTTTTATCTCCTTCTCCATTGTCTGTTCATTTCCTTCAAAGGGTGACAGCCCTGTGAAATCTTCCAGAAACGGCAGCATTTTTCTCCCTTGAAAGTTGGAAGGGGCAGGGGACAGAGAGGGGGGAGGATTAGGGGGTTTTCTTGTGTTAGGCTTGTATTTGTCTCGTCTTTTCCTGGAGAAAACGCAGCTTAGTATTTCAGGCTTTTTTTTTTCCCCCCCCCTCCCCCTTCAAGAAATTCCTGCGAAACGATCAGAGGATTTTTCTATATGTGCGATGCTTCTGTATTTTGAGTCCTAATCACTTAGGTGAAAAAGAATAAGTAAATTATATATTGAACTGCTAACTGGTGCTGAGGCCTTGTTGTTTCCATGGTAACCGGGCTGGAAATAGCTGCCTGTGACATCAGCACGGTACAGGTAGAGTCGGATCCAGCCGTTTCCCCCTAAATAAGTGAACACGGTGGGCACAAACATTGCTCCCGCCAGCAGCGTATGCAAAATACCCTGACATTGCAATTAACATATGCAAATAGGCTGGCAGCCGGCGGAGGGGGGGGCCGGGGGTGGGGAGTGCAGCCGCTTTGCAGTGCTGAAGTCCACAGAGTTCATCCCCCGCACCGGGGAGACTGCCGGGGCCTCTCGCAGGTGCTGGGCAAGCGTGTCCCCCCTCCCTCCCCCCCACCTGCGTTTCGCGTGCCGAGCCGCCGTATGAGGCCTTTGAGCCTGCCCGGGCAGGGGCAAATCCAGTTTGGGGAGCTTCGTTCTCAACCTTTTCTTCTCCCTCCGGTGCCTGGTGGTGCCCCAGTTGCATAAGTTGCACCTTAATTCAAATTACTGTCTACGGTATTGCAAACGGGAAGGGAAGCTCTGCTTGGACACCATTTCTTTCTGATGATGGATAAAAGACCTGGTAGGTTGTTCCTTTTTTTTTTTTTCTTTTCTTTTCTTTCTTTCTTTTCTTTTCTTTTTTTTATGTTTCTTTTGGTTTTGTTTTGTGGAGGATTTGGTTATGTTTCTTTTTTTATCTTTGAGATGCCAGGAATGTAAACTCTGGTCTCTTCTGGCATTGCTGAAGGACAAGTGGGAGGTGTAAATGAATCTATGAATGTGCGCATTTAAAACCTTAATTGAAGGGGTGAATGTGGTGAATCTTTAACAAAGGCCCTCTCCACTCAAAATATTAATTACTTGTTGAAGTAAATACATGTTAAGCAAAACAAACAGCCAGTCTGATTCAGCACGATTCTTTGATTATCCTCATAGAGTGGGGAATGGAGGTCCCACCTGAAGCCTCTCTCTACTGCATATACACATTTATTGCATTCATTTGTGAGAGGGACTGTCCCACACCAACCCCTGGATAGATGATGGCAAGGTGAAAGTGAAGAAGAATAAATCTCCTTTCAGCTGTGGAAGTGAATATCCCTTTGCCAGCAATAAAAAAAACCCCACTGTTCAGATCATCCAGTTCTACGCATGATCAAAGCACAGTAGATGTGATACTTCCATGTATTTTCTGGTGTTTGTGCCCAATTTGGTTTTAACTGTCCCAAATGATTGCATTTCCATCATTTTCCTGAGAAGACAGACCATGTGTCTCGCTGTTGAGACGATTTGTCCTCTCTTTCCCATATTGTACATCTCAGTAACAAGCCTATGTCTTTTCTTTCTTGGTTTCTACTAGACCTGAGCGTAGTCCAGGTAGCATTAAGCAGTCCCTCTTTTTGCTTGTGCCCGTCAGAAATCTGTAGACGGTTGAATTCCCGTCTCAAATTTGTCATTGATGAGCAAGCCTTTATATTTAGTCTTTTTGTTTGCAGATTGATTTCTGGTAATGTACCCGTTACTCTTCTGCAACCTTCTATTTTCTCATGAGCTTTTTGGGCAGGTTTTGCCCAGAATTAAATACCAGTTTTCTGGCATGTTTGCAACCGAAACACTTTGAGGCTTGTCTGCTCTAAAGACCCCTAGTACTGCAAGCGCCTGCAGCAAGTGCAGCTCTTTGCTTGCAGCCGTGCCCACCTGCATGCAGAAGCCGCTCTGTTGCAACTGCCCTCTCCGAGAGCCTGCTCACCAATGCGTCCCGTGTCTGCTATGCCTCCAGCACTGCAATGACTTTGAGTAGAAAGTGCTGATGTTTCAGTTGCTCTGACATAGCCAGCTCTCTCGGGAAGGGTCTCATACTGCCTCTTCCCTTTCGTCAAAACAGACAAGCTCAGAATAATATTTTTCGTTCAGATGTAAATGCTTATCTTTCATATAGGCATAAAGACTTGCAGTGTTCATAACGAGAAACCTGACACAGGGCAATGGATGGGGAGTTTTATTAGGTACTGTGGCTTACTGAGTGTTGTTTGTAGATAGCCGTGCTGCATAGACCTCCTATCATGCTTCACAGACCAGCAGTGACCTGCGAACTGCAGTTCAGGTACTGCTGTTCTCAGGCCTTATCTATACTAGGAAAAGGAAGACAAATGATGCGTAGTTTATCATCTCATTGTAAGGCTAAATGACATCATGTTTTTTTTTGTTTGTTTTTTGTTTTCTAAAGGGTTCATTCTGACTGTGTTGCGCTTGTATTGCTGCTACCAGAGATGAATAACTGTCCTGATTTTGTCAGTGTAGATGCAGATAAATGTATATGGAACTACAGAAGATGACTCCTACCTTTATTGTGTACTCCTTTTGGAAGCGGCTGCAGACATTAGCAGCTCTTTTTTCCTTCTTTTGATGGGCTAGTCTAAATCATTTATATTGTGGCTTCCAAGGAGGTTTTCTTCCCCAAATACTTGGTCTGTAGACAGTGCCACCAAGAAGTGAGTGGATTAGAATATGAAGATCTCTGCAGCCTTACTGACAGAAGGGAAACCTTGCAGTGCATTTCTCACGACTGCCAACCGTAGTTAGCTCTCCTACCAGTAGTAATACTGGCAGAGTAGTCTAAGATAATCTGTGGACTATGAAGTGCAATAGTCAGAACTTTGAAGAGCTGAAGCCCTGCTGCCTTGATGGTTGAGCAGTCCTGAAAACTTGGTTTTTCTTTAGATACTTTCATGTGTTAGCTGAGCTCTTGGAAGATGTTTCCCCTACTTAGACTTGCTGTGCTCAGATATGGTACAATGTATGAAGTATGATGCAGAAAATCAGCTCTTCCATCTTAAGGTGCCTACTGCTGTTGACACTCGTAGAGTTCCTCATGCCTCCTATCTTTTATACATTTGTCTTTTGGAGCATGAAATCTTTGGGCCAAAAATGGACATTGTTTTGTCATATAAGCATATTGCTAATGTGAGCAAGAACGGCATGACTGAATGTTCACGTTTGAACCTATCACAGGAGGACTCAGTGATAGGTATTCAGGTAATGAGCCACAGGGGGTGGAGTATGACTAACAGAAAGTAAGCCAAAATGATTTTTCCCTTTTTGGCCCCTCTATTTTTCTCCCAATTCATGTGGCCTTCACAAAAAGAAGAAGCTGTTAATGCTATCAGCTGTCCAATGTGTTGTTCTTGGTCTCTGTAGCTGCTACGTATAGTACCTGTGGGAGGCGTTATGTAGTATTTGGGAAAGCTAAAGACTGAGAGGAGAGGGCTTTGCTGTCTTTTGCCCTGAGTCTTGCTCAGGCCCTGAGATCCCAGGGGCTGCCGTTTCTGGGGTGATGCGGCTTACTTCTGGAGTTGGAATATCATGGACTGGGCCTACAGGGGCAGACCAGCTGTTTATGCACCCTAAAAACATCACTTTGTTTTTCCTTTGCCACAAGAAGGATATCGGGGAACAGGACTGACTGCAGGACTCGAGGAGTGAGAGGGACGAATGGTCTCTGGGGGACAAACTTCAGGGAACGAGTCAGTGGCTGGAAGGAGCTAGGCCCTGTTTAAAATGGCTGCTGCCGCATTCAAGGGGCCATTTTAAGTGTCTGTTATCCTTCTCGCTCTTAAGGATGTAATCTGAATGAATGTGAAGCCAACAAAAATGTTAGATTCAAGTACAAATCTGTTCTGATTTGGGGATTCATCTGAGTCCTAACAATGCATAAAGTACTGTGGGATGAGAGGTGATATACTGTGGAAATGTAAGATATGAATTTTATATTTATTACTGACTTGGCAGGGTGCTTTTCACATCACCATTCTGGTACAATTTTGATTAGATTTTTATGCTGAGCATCAGAGAAACACTGTTTGTGTGTGTGTGTATTTCTCTCTCCCTTGTGCGCTTTTCTTCTCTGATAAGGAGTAGTCTGTGCTGATAAAAGATACTGGGTTGACAGTCCCTGGGCTCCAACGGTGCAGTTTAGGCAATGTCAGTGAAAACTTCCTCTGCCAGTGTGGAGGATGTGTGTTGACATGGAGCAGAGTGTCGCTAGCAGTAGGAGGGCAGGTAAGTGTCTATGTCTTTCCCAATTCCTGACCTCTGGAAGAGTTCAGAAGGGTAGCAAGTAGTTTCTGTGGTGGTGACATGTGGGGGGGCTTGTTCAGCGGTCTTGAGTCCATGTGTTGCTCTTGTTTGTCACAAGTTGTCGCCTCATAGCCAGTTTTGCTTACTACCAGCCTGTGCTGGCTCTGAACTAGCGCTGTAAGGAGATAAAATTAATCTGTAGTTGAAGTGCTGTCTGTTTTCTCACAGGTCCTTGTTTTCACTAAATGAGTAGCCATCAGGAAAGCACCTGACTCTGTAGACTACCTAACAAAGTTAGGGTTCAGGGACAGTGGAAAATGTGTTGCATATACTTATATGTAGCTGTCTGTACAACCCTTGTCTTTTCTGTAGGGTTCTTTACAAGAATTAACGCATGTGTTCTTCCCTGCTTTATCTCAAAATTAGTAGTGTCCTCATTTTATAGCTGCATAAAGAACTGTATGGTGTAGTTCAAGGTGGAACAGAAAGTATGCGTCATACCTGGGAGCTGAACGCAGACTTCTGGATGCTCAGTTCAGCGTCCAATACCCCAGGAAGATGAGAGAGAAGGAGGAATGATTTTCGTATTTATCTAAAGATTTATATGCTTGTGCTGCATCTACTTCCGGAGGTGAACCTCTTCAGTGTGGCACTTTTCATTAGAATAAGTGTCTTCAGAAGGGGCTTAAAGGGATAAAAATGGGGTAGTAGCTCTCTGCATCTTCACCACAAACAACATTACAGTTGTACTGCAAAAATGCATTTAGCTTATGGCATTTGGTGGAACCAAAAGGTTTGGCTAAATCTGATATTGGCATAGCAAAATGTATGAACAGATGATTGCCAGCAAGTTGACTTAGCACGATCAGATTGTAAGTTGTCATCTGGGCTGTAGTAACTGACTCGATGATCCTTCTTCATTGCAATAAGAAGTAAAATGTTTGCTTAAACCATCAGGTTGGTTCAGTGTTACTGTGACTCAGCTGACAAATGGCAACTTGTTAGTCATGGTAACTCAATTGCTTACTTTTGTGTTTGCATGTCTTGGACTGATTTTGATGGGTAGCTATTGTAAATGGAAGGATAAGCAAGTGAACGAAAAAGCTTGGGGTTATAATCACGCTCCTCATTGACAGCATAGGTAGAAGCAAATCTGTGTGCAGAGCTACTGACTGTTGGAGAAATAAAAATAGAAAAAGGATTTGTCTCTATTTTAAAGTTGCTGGCCTTCTAAAGTAAATCTGTCACCCTTACCAAAGCTGTGAATTCTTCTTATATTTAAAGTTTTAGCAGGAAGTGGACAAGGCTTAAGGTAGTTTTATATGGGTTAGTAGTTCAGTCCCTGACCCCTGGCAACTGGAAGATCGACTCTCTGAAGAAAAAGTGGAGAACTTCTTTCTTGTTGAGAGCCAAGCTGGCCTTTCAGACACCTGTGTTGGGTCCCACATTACCGCCTTCTTTCACATTATCCAATAGTGATGTGTGAAATCACGTGGCTCCGGGCTGCACAAAATGAAGCTGAGGACTCTGCTCAGCCCTCGGGCTACAGGTGTTCAGCACACGATCTAAAACCTGAAATAATCTGAGTTCAGGACTCGCCTCTTCAGGAGGAAACACTGCTTGCAGCGTAAAACCACTCTGCACTTAAGCTTGTTTATGCAGCAAAGTTAGCGTGCAGTAAGCTGGGGTGTGAGTTTATGGCTCCCTAACTGTTCTGAACTACTTTGTGTGGGCATTTTTCATATGCAATTAAGAGCTAAGCCGTTCACTCCAGTGAAAGGCAGTAAGAGTGGCTACAGCATGAATTGGTGCCCAGTGGGCTATACGTTCACAGCCTGGTTTACTGCCTCCTTCCCAGGGTAAACAAGCCCTGAGATAATTCTTGGTTGTCAGAGGAGAGCAGCTGGGATAGGAGCAGCGGTGAGGCGGCGGGGCGAAGGCTGAGGAGCGGTGTTATTAGCAGAGCTGCGCGTGTGCCGCCCCAGGCAAAGCTGGGAAGCGGTCGGTCGGGTTTGCTGTGCGCCCCGCGGGAGCATCGGTAACACATGGGGGAAGTCTGTGAGGAGAAGGGAGTTAATCCCAAAGAGCAGGAGCAAGGTGACCCGACCCCCTGAATGCTACGGGCTGCCTGTCGGGCTCCCAGGACCTCTCCTGTTTCTCCGACAGCCGTCGGCCTTTGCAGAGCCCGTGCGCAGGTTGTCGATGCCGGGAGGCGAAGTGGGGGAGTAAGTTCTTCCCGCTGCTGAGCCTGGAGCTGGCGTCGGAGCAGCCTCACCTCTGCCCCTGGCAGCTCCGCTCCGCACCTCTCGCGGGCCCTTCCTGGACGCTTTCCATGTCTCCTGGCTCTTCTTGTTTCTGGTTGCCAGCCCCTCCGGCCGGGCAGGCACCCTTTTCCGGTGCCTGGGGTGGGCGTGAGGAAGCGGGGAAGGGCCGAGGGGCGCTCTGTAGGACGGGGTCCCTCGGCCCGTGAGCCCGCCTGCGCGGAGAGAGCGGCCTCCCCCCCGCTCCCTGTGTCGAGCGCGTGTTTAAGCTTGCGCTAGTCTTCTGGACACCTTCCCGGTGAGTTTTCCAGAGAATGACTACAGATGAAATGCAATTAGACACAGATGGACCGGGGGGGGGGGGGAGGGGCGGGAGACGAGGCGAGTTTGGAAACGGGGGGAGGGTAGAGATTAATTGAAAGGCCGTGAGGCAGGCTGGTGCGTGCGCCCGCGAAGGGGAGAGAGGGATGTGTTCGAGGAGCAGAAGTCTCCGCTGGGAGACGCTCGCTAGGCCGGGGCCAGGGACCTTAGGAGGTTTCTCTGCTCTCAACTGCTGCCGCTACCGCTGTTGTGATTGTTTGAGAGCCAGAGGGAAGCGGCAGGCGTGTCTCAGGAACGATTAATCATGTATGGCAGCACCGAGAAAGACGAACGGCGGTGCGCGCGCTGAGACCAGCGCCTCCCCGGCCCCTGCGCTCCTCTGGCTCGCTGACAGGAGCCTCTCCGGCTCTTGAGACCCAGCCCTGGAGGAGGGAGGCCTGGGGGAGACCGTGTTTGGCCGGAGCCAAAACGGCTCCTTATCCATCCCATCGCCCGGAAGCTCTGGGGTTTGGAGACTCTAGAAATGTAAATCTCTTAGGTCTGGGGAAGAATGAAAAAAATGTGAGAGCCGGGAGTTGAGCTAGTCCAGGTGGGAGGAGAGGCAGACCTGACTGAAGGTTTAATTAGCGAGGAGCATGGAAGAAATAAAAGTGGGTTTGGCAACAGCAGGCTCCGTGCGCTTCCCAGTTGGAGAGGTGGGGACAGGGCACAGAGCAGCCCAGATTGCTGCAGATGTCCCTTTGCTTCAGGACTTGTCAGCCTCCTCTCCCTCCAAAGCCTGGCACTAGTTTATAAACCAATTAATGTTTAAATCTCAGGTTTATCTTTCGGGGAGGGATTTTGTTTGTCTGTTTGTTTTCAGTTTTTGAGTCTCTGGGCTTTGACTTCTTAAGCTTTTCTTCAAGGCAATAAGGACTAGAAACTTGCTTTTCCCACACCGTTTTTGAGAGGTCAGAATGCTGCACAAAGAGAAAACCAGAAGATGAGAATATCAGAAACTTGCCAAAAATCACGAGACACACGATTAAACCAGAAGCACTGGCAGGCCTGCAACTTTTTGCCAAGTTTCCCAGTTTAACGGCCATTACCTGCAATGGTCTGCATGCGCGTATACCCCTCTCAATTTCTCCTGCAAATATCAGAAAAGCTCCCCTTTGCTCTGCACCCCACATCCAAGGGTAAGGCAGTGTTTTTCTCACTGTCACTAATTATATATATATATATATATTTTTTTTTTTTTTACAAGTGGGCGATATCAAAGTGGTCATCTCTCTCTCTCTCCCCCCCCCCCCAATCTTAAAAACATCCCTTTTGTGGTTTGTAACAGTTCTTTTGGGGAGCTTCTTACTGAAAGAGAAGTGTTTGATTTTATTTTCCTGCCTCTCATTTACCTCTGCTTACCTCTAGATTTGTTCAGAAGCCCTTAACTACAATGCTGTCTCCTGGTCATTGAGGTGGGATCTCTGAGCTTATTTTTGCAGGGTTGCTTGGGCATGCTGTGTTGTGTTTGTTCCTGGACGACTGCTAGAGAGTGCTGTTTATAACCGTTAATTTTCCATGTGCCACTCGCACTTTCCATGTGCCACTTCATTGTGTAGTTCAGAGTGGTGGCCTGAATCTGGAATGTAATTTTTTTTTCTTGCTATTAAATGTATAGCTAAATATTTCTATCACAAAGAGAAGAGGAATAGGGCATAAAAATTGTTCAGAAGCAGCTCAGGGCTGGAAGAGATTTCTCAAGACAGAGTTAAACTCTGCTGGGGAAACACTGTGTGCTGCAGAGAGAGGTAAAGCTAGATGAAGTTAGAGTTACCTTTGCAGCGTTGTTTTGGGCTGCCTGGATTGGGAAAGCAATGTGGTTTTCCAACCAGAATTGAAACATTTTAGTGGCATTAGAATCTGACAAAGCCAAGAGCTGGAATAAATACTTAATGCTCCTCCCTGTGAGACCTCTACTCACTGTCAGTAGTCATGGAAAACAGGACAAAATACACTTGGATTGCTGAGGTAGTGAATAGTGCGCCTTTATTCACTGCTATTTTGAAGTGAGGTGTTTTCCTCACCCTGTGAATTCAGCAAACTTCCTTTGTGGTGTTTGTAGCCCGGGGAAGTGACGTTAAGAAGGTGCTGGAAGCGGTTGGTGTATTGTATTAGCTGTGCCGTGGCGTATGCACGGGAGGTACTTTGTAGTCCTCAAAGTTTTGCCCTTCATTGCTGGTAATATTTCCTGGAACAAGGGCCGTCAGAGGAAGTGGGAATTAGGTTTGTTCTCTTCACCCCCTTCAACGCCCGCCCTGCTGATCTAATTTTGGGTGCGTGCAAGCTCATTACTTGGGAAAAGTAATGAGCTCCTCCACTGAGGCTGCGTTGAGGGACTCTTCTACCTTGCCCCAAGGGACCATCTATCTATTTTGAATGGGAGGATGGAGAGCGGGTGGATGGATGGAGAGCGAGCGGAGGGGAGGGAGGGTGTCTGCGTACCTGAAGCCTGTACAGAGTTGCCATTTCCCTTTGAAGCTCATGAGAACATTTGTTATAAGGAAGAAGAGTGAAGGGACAGCTCGTCCTCCGTCTTCCCTCCTTCCATTCATCAGGGTGGCGACAGAAGCAGGGAGCTCATGCTGAGGCTCACCTCACCATGGATATGATTTAAGAGAAAGGGAAAAAATTGGGGACAAGAAGGCACAATTTGCTACCTCGCTCGCTTACCTGACTGATGGGCAGCAAGAGGAATGCGTTGCCAACTAATGGGAACTGCGATCATGTTTTGACAGGGATATTGATGTGATGGGAAATAACCGTTCCCCCTTTGGGCTGCTGGACCATTTAGGGGATTATTTCCAGTCTTGGGGATCCCAAGCGGAGTGGGGTGAAGAGCAGAGGTGGAAATCCGCCTAGGCACCGAGTCCGAGAGGAGCACTTTCCTGTTGCGGGGGGCTGGAGGCAGTGGCTGCAGGAGGCAAAGCGCAGGGGCCGCTTCCTGTTCTCGGCGAGCGCTTCTTTGCAGCCCTTCGTGTTCAGGGTGTTTTGCTGGGAAGCAGGGGCCTGACTAAGGCTTTGTGCTATGCTCGAGCATACGGAGACGTGGCAGCGGGGTCTCCCGGCCCTTTGGGGGACTGCAGCTTGCCAAAGGGGGAGCAGCGAGGGGTCCCTCGGGTGCCCTGTCTCCTTTGAAAGATGGCACCTCCGAGGCTGTCGGCCCCCTCCCCCTGCCGGGGGATGCTTTCTGACAATGTAATGCGAGCTTTCGAAGATAGCGGAGCCGGGGGCTGGCTGCCAGGCTTCCTTTAATTCCCCCAGCTGGCAAACAGGAGGTCTGTGTCGGTTGCCGGGGCAATGGCGGGAAGCTGTGTTAGTTTAATGAAGCATTGGGAAGGCTGCTGTTTATTTCAGGGGAGCGGGGGGCTCTCTCAACTGCCAATACGTTCCCCCGGGGCGGAGGGGTGGCTGCCAGCGGGCTCGCAGGCCGCGGCCGCGTTGCCGCCTTCTCCCCCTCGCCTGCGGCAGTCGGCCCTGCCCCGGGATTTGGAGGTTTGCGCTGGAAGACCGTGCTCGGCGCCTGCAGCCCGCTCCGCTCATCAGAACATGTCTGCCTGTGTGCCTGCTCCCCGTCTCAGCTCCCAGCACAAAACGCAGGTGTGTTTGGTCCCTTGCCACCCCCCCTCCCCACCCCCGCTTTTGTTTTTTCTTATATCCCTTCCCTCCAACTTGCCCTCATCCTAAAGGTCCTCCCCCTTCCTGGAGAGCATCACCTCTGTCCCGAGCCTGCGATGGTTCCCACCGAGAGGGTCGGACTTGGTCCTTGCCACAGGCAGAGCACCTCCTTCCCTGACGCTGGCTGCCCCTTTCCTTTCACAGCCTGCGTGGGGGACATCGAGTACCAGTTAGGGATTTTGAACTTATTCTCTGATTTAGCAAATGAAGACTTGAAGCATTAATGTCTTCATATTAAAGGTGACCTACAAAGGGGGGAGGAGGAGAGAGGGGGGAAAAAAAAAAAAGGCCTTGTGTTTATGCTCCTTTTCTAGTGTCTCTTTATGATTTAAAAAAGACTGAATGTGGGGCTTGGGCTTTTTTATCCCTCTTTGCTTCTCTTCTTCCCAGCATGTTATTTAGAATAAAAAAGGAATTCTGGGCTTGTTTAATCTTTTTTTTTTCTTCCCTTTTTTGGAAGGGGGGTGGGGGAGGGGGATTCAACAGACAACTTGAGCACTAATAGGCTTATGACATCAGAGGAACTATTCAAGTAAAACTTCATTAACTAATTATTTAAAAAATAACCCTTATTCAGACCTGTTAAGATTGAGGGGGGTTTAACTAGGTGTGAACAAACAGATATTAGTTGGAGAGCTTGTCTGAAAGTTCAGCAAGCCTTGTCCATTTAAGTACAGGCTAAAAAGCCCTCCCAGGCCACAACCCCATGAATTTTCAGCCCCCCCTCCCCCCCCAAGCTAAGTAAGACCATTCTCTTGAAAGCTGGGGGGGGGGGAGGGAAGAAAGCCTTTTCATGTGTTAAAATGTATGTATTTTGTAAAGATATAAAAAAGGACATGCACGTGATCTTTTTTTTTTCTCCCTTCCTCCCACCTCCCCCCATTTTTTTGTTCTTTTTTTGTGTTGCCCATTTAAAGTGCTGTATTAAATAAATGCTATCCTGGATCATGCTTTCTAAGCTGGCGTGCAAGAACAACCCCTTGTCCTGCAGGAGCAGCTTTCAGCGCCAGATCTTACAGGACCCTGTTCTCCCCGTATCCAACAGCCCGTTACCTACTGGGCACTTGCTGGAGCGCCTCTGCCCGATGCCAAGGCAGCAGCCTCCTCCAGGGCTTTGCAGGTTGCATGTGCCAGACCTGCCTGGTGGAGGAAAATGAGCCTTTCCCTCAACAGGAAACCTGCATCAGTCCAAACTCTCCTACCCCCTGTTGCTAGCCTCCCTCTCTGTCCCGCGTTTCTCTCTGTACGTGCAAGTCTCGAGCACTGTGCATGGCTGGTAATTAAAAAGCTTTGAGGGGGATATTATTGAGTTAACAGTAGTTATTTGTCAGGCTGCTGGGGAGGGGGGAGAGTGATCTATCCCCAGGGAAAGCGGCACTGACGAGGGGTGGGGGGGAGCGGGAGGGAGGAGGAAGTGGGGGCGAGATTGGCAGGTGACTGCCAGCTCCGACGAGATGACAGCGGCAGCAGCTCCGCCAGTCCCACTTGAACACTGCACTGCAGGTACTGGGTTAATGGGTGGGAAGTGGTGAAGAAGAATATCAGGGTGGGTGGCTGGAGGGGAGGGTGCTGGCGTGGGGGAGTTGATTGCTGCTAAACGCCAAGATAGAGATGACACTCTCTATATACATGTAATCATTAGACTTCATTCCCAGGAATATTTGCCTTCCTATAAATTTTAAAAATGTCGAGAAAGCTTTCCCCAGACCTGACAGTATTCTACCTACAATCACTTCCCCCTTGCCAATATTACCATGTTCTACAAAAATGGTCTGAAATGCTGTACTATTTTTGACCATTTCTTAAGGATATTTGCAGTGAAATTTTAATTTTTAAGGTACTAGGAATAGGATTCTCTGTCCCACATCTTCCCCATGTAACGAGGCCTTTCTGCTAAACGTGAGACTGCATTATAATCTAAACCTCACAATTTTGTTGTTTGATGATACTGACTATCCAACTAGAAAATTCATGTATCCTCCTTTTGCAGGACTGGCAGGTAAGACCTAGACTGAAGTCCTGATTGACATCTGCAGACAGCATTCTTGCTCATGTTTTTTTTTTTCTCTCTATCGTCTGGTGTGCGCTCGCTCTCTCTCGCTCGCTCTCGCGCTCTCTCTCTCCTTTTTTTTTCCTTCCTCCTTTCAGAGGATGCAACATCTGTTTGCAAAGGGCTGAGGACATGAGCTGCACAGGGAGATAAAAGCAAAGAGCCCTCATCCCAAGTGAGAGTTCACAGATCTGTAACTCAGGGGATTGGGACGGGGGTTTGGCAGGGATTGAAATCCTTCTTCTGTCTTTCTCTTTTCTGATATGTTTGAGTTTTAAAAACAAAAACACTGGGGTTATCTTAAATGTCCAATAGTGAGGATTTAGATGTCAGCTTCACTATCGGCTTTTATTCTTTGTGTGCAAAGAGAGAGAGAAAGAGGATCAGAGATTTGCACCTAAGCTACACGGAGCACTGCCTCAGTTTATCAGTCGAGGAAATTGGTGCCTCTCCCTTTCCACCACAGCAGAGTTAAGCCAAAGGGCCTTACAGAGCCGATGCCTGTGTTGGGAAGTCCAGTCCTCCCCCTCCCTGCAGCGGAGGCCAAATTTAAGGAATCATTTGGGAGTTAAAGGCGCACGTGTGATTGTACACCTGCGTGATCTGTAGGAAACAGAGGAAGCTTATAAAAATGTCTTGGTTCTAATGTCCTCCCTCCCACCACCAGCAGGCCCTTGTAAAGTATTTAACCGTAACAATGTTGCCTTTTCTCTTTGATCTGTCATGGTTATGGAGTGGGCCACTACCTATGCTTGTGTGTCCATGGTGTTGCACGTTTTAGTCCAGAAACTCGGTAAGATGTTTTGCATTGTGAAAGCAGTGGACAGGCTGGTTCTATACAGCAGAATTAACCTATTGCTCAGCTACTTTACTGGTGAGCTTATCAGAAATACCTACAACTCTGTGGGAAGTGGGGCCAACTGCCTTTTATTTTCCAGTGCTAACACAGGCATGCTGATTTATATATACAACAATACGTATTTTGACTACTTGACAAAGAAAATCATATCCACGACAGCTTCTTGTCATGCAAGTAATCCTAGTAAACGGAAGCATGACCAGAGCCATCAGCTTTGAGGTATCCCGCATTGTGTTTTCCAGAGTTCAGGTGTAGCCAGTTTCGGAGAACTAAGACCTGTGTTTTAGACAGGCAACTGCTCGTGGTGTTTGCTGAGCAGCCCTAAGAGCTGTGGGCATTCAGCAGCTTTGAAAATTACATCATAGGCATCTTAAATGGTACTTTTCAAGTATGCATTCATTTTAAAGCTTAGCAGCTGGCTTTTTGGCCATATATGTAGATCACACAAACACAACTGAACTGTTTACTAGGAACAGCAGTTACTTGAATTCAAAGAAAAACTACATGTTTCTCTTCTGCCTTCTTCCTCCCCTTTTGTGTTTCCAGTGTGGGACAGGGGACCTGGCGATACACCCTCTGCTTCCAGTATGCAGGGAGACCTTCAGCTGGACTGTGAACCTATTTGCGTGTTGGTTTTGCTAGAGGTAGAATGGGCTCACTGGTGTAAAGTGCTACCAGTTCTTTGAGGGAATGCACTACAGCCTGCTATATTTTCAGTGTTACTAATGTGTGGCAGCCGAGTGTAGTTGCATATAGCCTTGCTTGGGGGGGGGGGAGGGAAGGGGGCTGGGGGAAGACAGCAACAGAAGCCCCAAATGAACCCCCTGATTTAGGGCTTAAAATTAATAAGATTGAAATTTTGGGCGAGTCTCAGCGTAGCAGGGGAGGGTAACACAAAGCCAGCACTGGGAACTCGTTTTAATTTCAACCATCTTATGCCTGTGTAGTTGGCTGTCTTTGTTTAAAGAACTTGGCCTTCAGGTAGCTTTTATTTGGACTGCTTGCTTATCCAAAGAACATTAATGGCTTTCCTTGATGAGTTCCAGCCCGTGCCTTTGCACCCCAGTTCTCTTCTAGCCCTATTTTCGCTTTTCCATAATCTCCTGGTGCCCAGCAGCAAGCCTTTAGGGTACATGCGCAAGTGAAAGAAGCCTGAGTTGGGGAATTAATATTCCTGGAACATAACACCAGCAGCATGCACACGCTGAGGAGAATATTAGAGCTATTAGCGGTGGGAGTTTGGAGTGCATGCAATATCTAGATGGAGAATTCAGTGTGATTAATCTGCCTCTAAGCAGCAGCCTCCGGGCTCTGGGAATTCTGTGGCACGTTTGAAATCAGAACTTTTTTTAATTACCTTTCCGCATCAACAAAACAATCGCACTTGTGTGAAAATAAGCCCGTTCAGTCCTTGCCCTTTCTCTTTTTTTGGATGAGGCATGCTGCCTAAACCCTGGCTATTCACGGTCCCACCAGCTCCGACAGCACTTTGCACAAGTGCAGAGGGACGTAGCCTTGTAGTCTTGGCCAGTTTCCAAGTCAGGTAATTGCATTCTGGGCCAAGTTAAAGCAAGCCTGTTCTAGTTTGTGTGCGTGCGTTAGATTTCTTCCTTTTCTGCACTTCCTTCGTTCTGCTTCCCAACAAACACGCTTACCCCTCTCCCCGCCTCACTGCTCTGCATGGTGCTGGTAGCATCCCTGGCGCAGGATGGCAGCCATGTTGTCTGCCCGGCAGCCAGCGCCTCCTTGCAGCCGACAGGTTGAAAGGGATTCCCCAGGAGAGAAAGGAGAGGGATAAACACATAGGTTCCTCTCTTGCAGTCAGACAGGGAAAAATTCAAGGGAGATGTGGTCAGTATAAAAACGCTAGCAAAGTTGTGGCCGAACAAGGACCGAGACTTTCTGAAGAGCGCCGTGCCTACAAGATCGGACGTAGACCTTTATGCTTCTAAGTTGTACCTCTAACCTCCCTCTGACGAGCAGGGGCAGAAGGAGAGTTTATTCCTTCTATTGCAGCCTCTGTTTCTCCTGTACTGGCATAGAGGAACTGTAAAATGACACGGGCAGCCAGGGGAGATCTTCCCTGGTGCTGGGGACATGCCAGGGCCGGGAGGAAAATCCTTGCAATGCTCCGAGGTGCCGGGATTGAGAGCCATTCCAGGAACTGAGGTGGTTTGTAGGCAGCAACTGAGAAGCTCCCACGTGGAAGAGCCACTTCTGGCTGCTCCAGCTTTATGCCGAGGGCATGCCCGCCCAGCATTCCTGGGGTACAAAGGTTTCTGGCAACCGCCTTTTATCCCTACCTGCCCCTGGACTATGTCTTCTGCATGCTTCCAGGAAATCCCTGTTTGCTGCTAGCCCTCCAGGTCACCTCACGCACTCGAGGGGCTCCCATTCCTTTCGGTAGCAGCAAGCAGCGAACGTACCTGCCAGCCAGTTCATTACAGGGGTCTGGATTGTTTCCTTCTCACTTCGCACTCGCGCCATGTACAGATTTCCCTCCTGCTGCATTGACAGGTTGCAGGAAGGGTAGGCTGCTATTGCAGTCCTGTTTTCGCTTTCCTTCCAGGTCGGAGGGGTGGTGGGGACTGCTTTGCAGGTCCCGGTAAGGGCAGGAATGGAGAGGAGCGGGCACGCTGCGAGGAACACAAGCTGTCTCCCCCTTGGCTCTGTAGTTCAAATAATTTTATAAAAATAACATTGTCTGCAATTAGCGCTGTTTAATTTTTTTTTTTCCTTTTCACTTGGCTCTAGCCATGCCCTTGGCTTATCCCTCTGAATTGCTGGCCTTCAGGCATTACTAGCTCATTGCAAGCGTTTTGAGTCGCCTTGCTTCAAAAGGAGGAAGAAATCTATTTTAAACACAAATAACAGGGTTTTTTTTGTTGCTTTTGGTCTATTTACCAGCGTATTTGAAGTTGGGTTAAATTTTGAGAAATCCCTATCAAAAAACCGCAAGCAAATAAACAAAGAAAACCCCAAGCCCCACAGCTGTCCAGGCCACGTTAAGCCAATACTGACTTGCTATTCCCTTCTTTCTTAGGGTTTGTTTCGGAGATGACCACAGACGTTCTCAGCGCTAGCTTTTGCTCCCTAGGCAACATACAACAAGCATTGCCTTGTATTAGGAGAATATTAAAGCCTTCTGGC
Source organism: Struthio camelus (assembly GCF_040807025.1). Classification (NCBI taxonomy): domain Eukaryota; kingdom Metazoa; phylum Chordata; class Aves; order Struthioniformes; family Struthionidae; genus Struthio; species Struthio camelus. The sequence goes on from NC_090942.1 coordinate 56,308,876, forward strand.
CCTTTTTTTTTTTTCCCCACCTGCTCCAGCCTCCCTGCCCCTCCCCAGAGCACACGATAACTAAAAATACAATAGGGAAGAGAAAACCTCCCTCTTTAACTCTACTGCCTTGCCTAGGCCCCATACACAGCTCTGCCACCTTACGCCTGACCTTTAATGCCTCCTTTGTTCCAGTCATAGTTTAAAAGTGGTTTCAGATCCTCAGGTGGGGAGGAAAAAAAAAAAAAAACCCAATTGAGGGCATGCTAATTAGTATTACCTCAACCCAGCCCACCGCTACCAGGCCACTGAGCTGCCCTTCCGCCGTGTGCCTCCTCTTCCTAAACCCTTTTCAGAGCCTGCTTTTTCCAGCGCGCCTCAAACGTGACCTGAAGCATAGCCCGGTACTTCGGTCCTTTCCCCAGAATCCCTCTCCGCCGCCTCCTGAAAACCTCTCGCTTCGCTTACGGCGCGCCCTGGTTTTTAACGCCAGCGCCGTGGTCCCTGCCGCGCGGCTGTGGCGGAGCGGGGCTGTCCCGAAAGGGCCGCGGGGCTGTGCCACGACGCTGGCGGATCAGGGCTTTTCCAGCCCTTGCCGTCTCTCCCACTCAAGCCACTTTTAAAAGAGATTTCCGTTGTGATTTTCCAAACTTTGTTTGGAAAAAACCAAAAGAACCAAAAAACCAGAAGAGAGAAGCGCGTTTTACACAAAAAAGCCATTTTCTTGGCCAGCCATTTCCTGAGTTCCCTTTGTTACTACTGCAGATATGTGTTTGAATAAGAGCCTTTTCCCCTCCCCTCTCCGATTCCTCCCTGCTCCATCCTGCAGTGAAGTCACAATCCAGTGTTTGTGGGCTCGGCGTGATGTCAGAGGCTCAGCCGTGTGACTTCACTCGCGGGCTCAGGCAGAAGGTGCAGACGGGGCTGAGAGAGGAGAAAAAAGCCCCCTCCTCTTCCCTTCCCCCCCACCCCCCTCCACCCTCTTGGTTTATAAAACCAGTAGCTGAGATAAATCGGAAGGGGGTGGGGAGAAGCAGCAGGGAAAGCTGAGAAAGATGCCAGAAAGGTACAGTAAATTGGCTTTATGTCTCTCTCCTTCTTGAAAGTTTCGAGGCTAAAATTGCCCTGCCGAGGCCAGCGCTCGCAGACCACACGCGCGGCGGTGTGTCTGTGCGTGTCACCCAGTGACGCTGTGGCTGTGCGGGGTGTGCGTGTGTGTGTGTGTGTGTGTGTGCAGGGAGGCAGGCAGCGAGGGACGCAGGGTAGGGGCAGGGAAGCGGCGTCGCGCCGCGTCTCCGAGGGACGCAGCTGGAGCCCTCTTTGGCTGGTCGCAGCGAGCCTCTTTTCTTGTCCTTTCAAAGGCCCCAGCTGTTGGCTGCTCGCTGCAGTCTGGCTCCAGCTTTGAGACCGACATAAATGGGTTATTGGGTTTGTGCATGTGTGTGGGGGGTTGTTTTTTTGTTTTTTTCTTTCCCCTTCCTTCCTCCTTTATCGCTCCTCTTGTTGATGGTGGTTTTTTGTTTTGGTTTGTTGTTGTTGTTGTTGTTCTCGCTCTGCAGGTTGAGAGTAGTGGCGGTGGATGGGGTGGGGGCCTGCCATCTGACTGACGGCGATGGGTGTATACACATACGGAGGGAGAAGGGCAGGGCCTCGGGGTCACATTCTCAAGGGCTATGAGAAATGGTTTCTTTTTTTAATATCTCCATTTTTTTCCTCTCTCTCTCTCTCTCTCTCTCTTTTTTTTTTTTAACTGATGACAGCACAATAGCGATGTGGGTGCACCAGCAGAGAGCAACCTCAAAAAAAAAGAAAAGAAAAAAAAAAAGGGGGGGTGGAGGAAAAGAGAGGGGCTAGCTTGCCCCTCCCTTCTTCTTCAGCAAATTTTTTTCCTGTGTCCAATTTACCATTCATTTGAGATTTTGGACAAAGACAGGGGCAGTGGGTGGGCTGCTTTGAGTTTTGTGATATAATATGACTGGAGCGAGAGAGTAAAACGCAGACAATTAAGGATCGGCGCGAGGGCTTTGCTCATTCAGTCTGTTGAGGAAGCCGTCATTTTGTGTTAGTGCGTGTGTCTAGAGCAGGAAGGATAGTGGATAGTGACAGTGGAAGGATGCCTAACATTGTGTTGTATTTGTACTTGCTAAATACCCCCACCAGGAAGCAGGGGCTTCAAAGGAAGGCATCTGAGAAAGGGGGTCCTTCCAAAGGTGCCCCTGCGGTGCGGCCACCCCGGGCTGGACTCTTACTGCCAAGAACGTGGTGTTTTGTTGCATCCTCGAAATGGGAGGGCTGAGAAAAGAAGTGCACGCAGGTGTCAGGCAGGCTCCTTGCTGCTTCAGCTCTGCCTACGCACCTCACCCTGATGACCAGCAGCTTCTCCGCCGCTCTGGTTCCCAGAGCTCCTCGGCAAAGTGGCGCTCGGCTCGTCCCGGCAGGCTGCGGCGCTGGGCTGCTCTCTGGTCCCAGGTCCCGCCGGTCGCGCCACTGCACGTCAGCCCTAATGACCCATAGCCTATCCTGCTTTTGTATTTATTTATTTCTTTATTTTAACTACTGGACCCTGGCTGTCCTCTGCCAGTGCGTTTCAAGGCTGATGAATAGCACCCCCTGCAGTTACAGAGCTGATCTTTTGTAGCACAGATGTATAATTAATTGTGCAGCACTTTTGCAGTCTGAATAGGCAAGTGAATTCTTGGAAGACACCCACTTACCGCCTGGTTCGCGGGTACCGAGTCCCACGGCCCTCTGGGAAAGGACCCGCTGACCGCAGTTGGAGAGCGTCTGCCCTACTGGGACTTCAGTAGTAATCTGAAAGAGGATTTGAGTCCAGGTCTGTGGTGTAAAAAAATCTGCTGCACAACAGAGTTTCCTCTCCTCTGCCCCTGCTCTGACACGAAAAGACTTGCAGGGTTATTTGCATCTCTGGTCCATCACATGATGCTGAAGTTTAGGGATTTTTCTTTTTCTCGTCTCACAGGGGAAGCAAGGATTTGTTAGTTTGTGAAGTACTTTGAAGATAAGAATCATTGTCTATGCTAAGTACTGTCTGTTCGTTTGTCTGAGTCATGACCAGGCTTAGCCGGGAATCTCCCCTCGGCCCCCTCTGAGGATGAAGTCAAGTGACCTGTCAGTCCTCCTTCACCTCTGGGCTGGCGCTGTTTGCCCTGGCCACATGAAGGGCAGGAGTGGGGTAGCGAGGGGGGACTGAACAGTGCGTGTCTCAGCTTGGGAGGTGGGGAGGATTGGGTGAAAGGCACAATGTGAAATTGAGGGCAGAGGACGTCAGGGATGTGATTTAGCTAAGATTAGATAGAGAAGAGATTTTAAGCCTCATCAGCTTGTCTGGGTATGGCAGGATTGTCCCCTACAGGGTTTTCCTCAGTTCTTTATCTACACCTGCTTTTAAATGACTCCTGAAAGAACAGAAAACAGTGCAGAAAACCCTTTTCTTTGATTTCTCTTCAGTTGGTGACAACCATTGCCCGGGACTGTAACCATAGGTGTTCAGGGAGGGGGGAGGAGTGCATCACTTCAACCCCATGCTAGGATATGAAAGGATTAAATCTCTTTCCTAAGCAGAGTGAAAGGTCCCCAGGTGTCTTCTCTCAGGCTCAGAGATTGCAGTGGGAGAAGGAGGCAGGATCCAGCTGGGTAAGAGACCTCATCAAGAGGATAAAAGCATTTAGGGTAAAGGACAGTCTGTCTCCCTGAGTAGGGGAAGTAATCAGTGAGGATGTGCAAGGGTCTCTCAAAAAGCCCTAGGCAGGCGATGCTTGTATCAGAGCAGAATTTCCAGGCAGTGATAAAGGGGAACAAGCTGAAAGCATTAATTGGTTCTTCCCCCTTTCTGTTAAAATATTCTGTTTCTTGAAACCACCGTTCCTTTTTTTTAAAACTTCTCTTCGGTCTCAATGAAGAGTACTGTTAAGGAAACCCCCTTCTTTATCACCTAAGGCTAGTTGCTGACTTATTGTTTCTAGAGATGAGATAATGTGAGCTGATTATAAATAGGGTGACTACCCTTTTCCATCAATATTAGGAGTAAGCCGGCACCTTGATCTTCAGCCTTGTGGAATGAATCACACTGAGAGTTTGAAGCATTGCTGGTTTCAGAAAAGAGTAGTCATCCCTTCTCTCGCCCCCACTTTCCCTGCTGTGGGGTGGCTTGGCCGTGACTTGGCAGGGGGGATTCCTGAACCATAAGCAATTATCCCGGGGAATGTGCCTCTTGGGGAAATGCTTTCTCCACCAACGCGGTTAGCGTCTCCTCATTGCTCCTGGGTTCAGCCCAGGGTATTTGGGGACCACCCTGAGGATTGCAGACCCCCAGAATGCCGCTGCCTCTGCTGGTTGTGAAGCAGTTTGTGGTGGTGGTGGGTTTTTTGTTTTTTGTTTTTTTACTTTTCTGTGGGCATAGGTTATTTCTAAAACTGGCTAAAAACAGCGGAGACTCACCAAGTTGATAAGTTGCCGTGGATCGTGCTTGCTCAGGCTTTTGTGCTTGCTGGCGACGTCCTGAGAAGTGCCTAGCTTATTTTCGGGACATTGCAGGAACTGGCAGCATTTTGGTTAAGTCTGATTACTCTGAGCACTTCTACAGAAAAGTTAAACAGTTGGCCTTTATTTCTAATCGCCTCTTTGGGACAAATGTGAGCACCATTTGGATTCCATGCTGCAGAACGTAATCTCTTTAAGAAGGATGACAACAGCCCCAATATAAGCAGAGGTTTTGCCAGTTGAAATGTGAAGTCACTCAACTTCAGTGGGCAACTGGAAGATCCCCTTGAACCCTGAAATAGAAGCTACTTAAGATTTTACTCTGTGTGTTGCACTCTCTAAAGATAGATCTGTACAGACATTAGGAAACCAAATGCTAATTTCTTAACCCAGGCTGGTTACCTCCATTATCTGACAGCTTTTAAAGCATTGTCATCGCTTGGGTTAGGTGATTTGAATGAGTAATATATGCTTCCTTCCTCTACCCCCAAATGCAAAGGTCATGCTCCTAAATAGTTGAACATGCTGTGTTTTCAAGTCATAAGTTCTGTATGCTCTTGTATGCCCTGCCCTTACTTGAATTGGAGCGTGACTTTAGGATAAAATAAGAAACTAATGCCTTTTTGAATTTTAGAATTAGAGGTTTTGAGCATTGCACATACTCTTACGATTCTCAAGATGCCATGTAAAGTGGTTGTGTTTGAAGTAGTTTTTTTTTTCCCCTCTTATGTTTTGGCAGCAACAAGAGGTATATAAATTAACAGTAGTGATACTTTTAAAATAATTTTTTAATAATCCCATGTTTCTGATGCATCAGGACCGGAAAACATCACTATATGCAACAGAAAGTGGAATTCAGTTTCTGTGGCAAGAGGTTAATGAGATTTAATGTAACATATATCTAAGTGGTCCTTTAGACTACTGCATGCATCCAGTATAAATACAGGCTTCTTACCAGATGAGCATAGAAGACCCCTTGGTTTTGGTCTTGTCTGATGCACTCTGCTTTTGCCTCTTTCTGCTGCAAGCCCTTCTGATATGCTATTTAATGTGCCTGAATTCTGTAGCAGCAAGGTGACTGGAAGAACTAACACTGCTCCTTCAGGGACTTTTTTTTTTTTCCCCTATTAGAACAGCCGAGATTCAAAACAAGTATTGCATGCATCAGGGAGGAAGCCAACAGGGAGTGAAGTAAGAATCAAAATCTTAGTTGCCTCTAAAATTTGGGACTATATGTCATGGGGATTTAAGCTTGTCAAGCCTGGAAATTCCCACTTCCCTGTAGGCAGAAAAAACAGCAAATGAAACCCCTGTAAAAGGCCAGCAGAATTAAAAAAAAAAATTCCCTTTCTGTAAAACATGTTCTGGCAAGGCAGAATTGGTTTTATGTGAGACCATTTTAAAAGACGAGTTGTTCTTCTAATATTTGAATTTCTCCTTTTGTTTAGATATGTTTAGCAATTCAGATAATGAAGATTTATTGATGGCCTTTTCTGCCTTGCTGGAGACAGTCTTGCCAGAGAATCATATTTGTGTGGCTTTCTATTTTAATTTCTATGTTTATTACTTTGGACATCTGCATGGAAATGTGATCCGTTTTTCCTCAAAAGTTCAGCTTCTCTTGTTCATAGCCTTTTGACTGGACTCAGATTCTTTTGTCTGCAATATCACAATCATTTTCACAGCAACTAATTCTCATTCTGCAAGAAGCAGGTTTTTTGACAGGAGGTAAAAGGAATAAGCAGAAGAAGCTGAGCAGGTCTTAAGGTACAAAGATCTTATTTTCATGAATCAGCTCCTTGTAACAGGAAGATGGGAGGACGGAAGTGTTGCGGTATTAAGAGATAGAGCAGAATTGTCTCCTGTATAGGTGATTTTTTTTTTTTTGGCTACGATTCATGCTATCTACCTTCAGCTGCTTTATCTTTTTTCTTCCTTTGAGATGCTCCAAAGTCCTTCAATCCAGCTGTTGCTCTGTTGCAGGAATTGGGCTCTAGGACTTAACACTATGGCTTATGGAGATGCTTCTTGTGTCTGGAGGAGAGCCACTTCCAAGCGATGCACCCGAGACATGACAATCAGTAGGTTAAGAATCCATGCTCTTCCTAAAATACTTTCCATCAAGTGCACAGATCCTTTGAATGTCTTAAGGGGAAAGTTCAATAGCAGAGAATTAATGAGAGGAGAGCCCTCCCTGTCTTTGCTGCAGTACCTTGTGAGATGTGTGATACTGCTTCTCCCTCCTGTAGCGTCAGATGTAACACTTTTTATCTGAAGTAACTGTAAAAGAAACAGGAGGAAGGTATGGGAAATCCTGGGGCTGGATGGGAAAAGAGGCAGGAAATGTTAATGAATGCAGCCATGCCGATGTCTTTCTTGGAGAAGGAGAAACAGGCTAGCAGCCCTTGCTTTACACTTGCTTAAAGATTTAGCTGTCCCACCGTGAATATAAGTTTCAGTCCCTAGTTGCGTGACCTGTAGGTGCCTGATCTCACTGTCATCTTCTGTGTTATCTATGTTCAAGCTAGTCTCTAATGCCCATTCCCATAGCATCTAAGTGCGTCTAGATAAAAGCTGTAAAAGTGCAGTGGAGAGCCTGTGCATGACATGAAATAGCGTAACAGGGGAAAGGATTAGGACGGAGATACTGCATTGAGGGGACAGGTACAGTTTCTGTGCCTAGAGAAATCTGCGTGCCTAACTCTATGGAGACTTCAGCCTCCTGGTGCTGCTAGTTCAATACTTTTCACCAAAAGTGAAATCTTTTTTAAAGAAAAAAAAAATCCCTCAGAGGATCCCATCAGCTGCATTCAGAAATCATCTTCCCTCTAACAAATACTGGGGCACTGTGAGTCCTTCCAGCATATAAGTTACCTACCAATTTGTTCTCAACCCCACAAACTGCATCTCTGTAAAGCCCTTTCGCAGTACTCCTTCCTTGCTGGAAGAGGGGGCTCAGAGGGTACGTGGAGCTGAGAGGTGGTTGTGTTCAGGAGCGGTGTAATCCTTCCTCCCCCCCCCCCCCCCCCAGCTGCTGATGTATGCTTCTGCAGAGCCGTAGCAACTGAGTAATTACTGAATTATGGCTAGAGCAGAAGCGGTGTGACCTCAAAGACAGAGGGAGACTCTCCATCTCCATTTGTCAGTCTGCTCGGGGTCAGAAGGAATTTTTTTCTCAGGGATCTGTGGGAGAGGGGAAAGGGAGGTGCAGGGTAAGCCTAACCTTAAGGCATATCAGGAAAACCCGTTTGCTTTTGTCATTGGCAGAATTCGTGTTTATTACGAGCATCAGTGCTGCTTGCATATGTGCTGTGACAGCAGCGCTGCTAGGAGCAATGGCACTAATCCTGGGGGCTGTTGAAGGGACTTTGTTTTGCCCAGAATCTCTCGCCCATCATACAGGCAGCTTCCAAGTCTTAAGGCAACATTTGCCTTCTTGCGTCTGTCTTGTTTGTGTAGAGGTACTTCAATCCTCAGGAGCACTTTGATTAGGAGGTGGGGGGAAAAAAGGGACGTGTAAGGCAAAATAGGTAGGACTTGGAAGATTTTTATTGTGGTAATGCTGTAGTGGCTCCATGCAATTAAGGCTGAGTTGATTTTCTTGCACTAAAAGCAGGGATTTAAATCTTTATTATGACTGTAGTATAGTGCATCTGCTCATTTTACAGAACTCTCAGCTTACAGAACGCATTTGCTGGAAATTTGCATGTAAACCTGTTAAAGTTTGCTGCATTGATTTTAAAATTGATCCTTTAAGGGTTTATTTTAGTAAGTAACCATTTTTTGGCCTTAATTTCTTGTTTCATTTTTTCTTTTTTTTATGAATTGAAGGGTGATTTGCTCATAAGTTGCTTTAAAGAATGTACAGATACTACTGATGGCTTTATCCTGAATTAGTACAGCTTGTATGCATGTTAGCTTCCAGCCCTGATGATCCATTTGCAGGATCAGAGCTCAGGCAGAATTATTTTTTTCATTAGTCCTAACAATTTTAGTCATTTTTATGTAACTGATCGTGGTCAAGTGCTTGTCACTGAATGGACAAAGTCAGGAGGTTGAATTTCTTTTTTTCTGGAAAAAATGCGAAGCATTCAGTGGCAAAGAAAAACTTGGGGACGTGAACAAGGTATAATAATGACAGAGGTTTTTCTTTTGGAATCTGCAGGCAGCCAAAATTGAAATTCTAAGAGAATGAACTTCTCCATCGAGCTCAGTGGGGTTGTACCTTACGGCCCGATACATCACCTCATAAAGCTGCAAACTATATGGCATCTCTGCTCTTGTGATATTTAATTAATATAGTTGTGGCTACTCTGTTTTCATACTACACTTCAAACGATCAGTGTATCAGTGATGCCTACTGTAGTGCAACAGCTCATGGTAGTGTGGAGTTTGCCTATATTTCAAGCATTTTTTTATAAACTTCACTTCATCCTTTAAAATAAGCCATATAAAATATTTTTAAAATAAGACTCCTCTTGCGCTTCCCTTGTAACATCTATTAGTAGTCATTGGTGGAGACAGGAAATGGGAAATGCCGCTGTGAAGCGGACTGGTAATCCAGGTACTTCAGTGTGCAAATTCAGTTATGTTTGTTTCTTTGATAAATTCACACGTGAATGTTAGTTGTCTTATAGTTCTTACAGTATTTTTTGGAGCGTTTTACATAACTTTCTCCATTTATGTTGTGACTTCATTTTGTACATTAGATTAAAAATAGCTTGATGTACCAACGTTTTATATATATATATATATATATAAGCTATGCTGTCATGTTTTTTTATATACAAAAGGGTTTTACCTTAAGTGCTAAGCACTCCTACCTTATAAATCTACATACAAGATTGACCGCAATTGACATTTCACTTCAGAATCAGAGAACAGATGATGAAAAATCAAATTATAAGAACCTTATCGAGTTCCCCCACCCCATTACAGCCTTTATCACAGTCCTCCATCCCCAGAGGGAACGCTGCTTTAACCAAGCTCTTAGCATGCCTTGGCAGTCAACAAGATTAAGGCTGTTTGTGACTGGAGTAAAGCAAGGGTTTGTCATGGTGAATGTGCTGTCAGAGCCTCTTTTTCGGATGAAGGAAGCAATGACTTCCGCCTTTCCTGAGCGAGGCACCGTGCCTTAAACTTTCCTTGCAAATGGGCAACAAGTGCAGATGAGAGCGCTAGCATATTGTACAGTTGCAATTCCCAGGTAGCTCATGCAGAGCACATTGCAGCAATCTAATCTGAAGGAGGTAAGGCATGGATCACAGCAGAAGGTGGTGGCCTGGAGAGGAGCCGCTGGGTGCTTCTGCCGAGCCCAAAGAGGAGTGGAGAAGGCGGCAGGTCCTTCCCAGGCGCTCGAGCGTCTAACCAGCAGCAGAGGCTCCCACTACACCCGCAAATTCTTAGGTTGGAAAACAAACGGTGGGAGCAGGTGTAATTGTTATATGTTCTGGTTGGTTTCTCCGGCCTATTGCCGTCATTTCAGTCTTACCTAGATGGAATTTCAGCCAGTCTCAGGATTATTTTGGAAAGAACGCGTATTACAATACGTGGTGTTTTACATTTATTTTTCGTAAAGAGCAAGTCACCTGTCAGGGAGCCATCAGTGAAGCTGTCAGAAGGATGGTCTTGTGAGTGCAGCCAGGGAAGCAGTCCATGCCTTTTGGGGATAAGCAGGGGCCCTCTCTCCGTGTAAGGCTTGCTATAGGAGATAGCACTTGCTGAGGATCTGGGGAACAGAGCTTGGGAAACAGGGCAGTTATCAAACTGTCCTGTCTGCTCAGTACTAAGTTCCTGGCAAAGCAAGTTTTAAACGATGCTCAAGCTTTCTCTGCCCAGCACTGAAAGCTTTGCAGGCTGCCAGCCTCCTGCGTTTTCACGTGAAACGCTATGAGTGGCAGATGGAGGAAGCTGTAGTGTCATACAAAGCTTCCTTTGCTGGCATGAGGTCTTAAATGAAGGATATGATGATTTGACAAGTGCTGCATCCTCGCTCCCAAACTGCCCCCTCTGCCAGTCTCCTGTTTCAGTCTTTAGCCCCCACGCTCTCATGCTTATTAAAAATATATATATTATTTAAAAAGCTCAAAAGTTTCTCAAGTGCAAAAGTACGATTAGGCATACTTAACTCCCAAATTTACCGTTAATGCAAGACTCATAGAGGGCTAAGAGTTTTTTTTTTTTTAAATTGTTTAAGCCGCTTTGGAATAGAGTAGCACTTAGGAAAGTGAAGAATTGATCCTATTGGGTAAAATCAGACATACTGCAGATAGGAGGAGAGCTTACATAAAGCCGATACCCCAGCACACAGCTCTGAATGCAGCCTCCATGTTGTTTCCCGAGCTCCCTACAGGTCTGCTGCCGTATCTCCGGCCGGATCTGCGCTTGCCTTGCCCGTTTAAACGGGCATTTGGGTTATGGTCCAAAACCACTGGAGTTCGTTATGGAAACTTAGCAAAAATATTCTGATCGACTGCTTTATGCCAGTGAAAAAGACTTCCCTTTCCTCCAAAAGCCATAAGGAGTCTTAAATGCCCGGTGAGGAACCCAAACACAGGCATCAGGCTAGTGGAAGAAGTGGCCAAAACAGAATAAATTAGATTCTTAAAATAACTTGGGGGGGGGGAGGGGGAGGAAGCAGATCTTTAAAAACGTATCACAAGTATCGATTTATGAGAAGATTAAAATGGAAACTTCCACCGTCACCGTTCCCTTCCCCCAACGAGGTAGAAAGGGCCGCGGCAGCTCCTCGCCGGGGCCTGAAGCCCATCCCGGGCTGCGGCCCCGCCCGCGGCGGCCGGCTCCGGCCACACCGCGGTCCCGCCCCGAGGGGGCGGCCCGGCGCCCGCCGCGGGGGAAAAACTCCGGCCGGGGGGGGGGGGGCGGGGGGTGGTGGTGGGTGGGGGCGGCTGCCGCGCCGCGCCGCGCCCCTGTGCGGCTCCGCCCCTCCCCCGCTGCGGGGAGGCGGCACCAACCGCCCGCCGCGGCGCGAGCCGCCAGCGCGGCCCCTTTAAGCGGGCGCGTGGTGGGAGGGAGGCGGCTCCCTCGCGTCCCCACCCCGGCGCCCGCCTGCGACGGCGCGCGCAGGCAGCCGTATATACCTAGACACGCGCGCACGCACGCGCCGCTCCCCCTCCCCCTCCCCCACGCCGCCTCCGCCTCCGCCTGGCCTGGCCGGGACCCGCCGCCTCGCGCCGTTCCCGCTGGCGCGCGCTGCTCCGAGCGCCCGCCGCCATTGGCTGGCAGGGGTCAGCTGACCCTGTGTTATTTCCTGTGTGTGTGTGCGTGTGTGTGCGCGTGTGCCCGTGCGCGTGAGGGGAGAATGGAGCGAGCCCCCCCCGCGCCGCCGCCGAGCGCCCCCCGGGCTGGAGCCGGGCCCCGCGGCCCGCGCTGCTGAGCCGCCCCCGCCGCCCCGCGCCCCGCCCCCCCCCTCGCGGCGGCGGCGGCGGCGGGGAAGGCGGGGCGGGGAGGGAGGGAGGGTCGCAGGTAACGGACGCCCCCGCTCGGGCCGGGCTGGGGCGGGGGCGGGGCGCGGTGCGGCGCGGCGCAACGCGGGGGTTTGGGGGGGGGGAGGCGGGGGCTCCCGGCGGCCCCGCGCTGGGGTGGCCGAGCCGCCCCCCGGTGGCGCTGGGGTAGCCGGGGGGGAGGATTTGGGGCTCGTCGGTGAGTTTGGAGGGCGGAGGCTGGGCGTGAGGGAGACCTGTGGACGGGCTTTTGAGAAGTTCTCTTCCTAGCGCCTGTTTAAGCTCTTCTTTTTCCCTTTCTTTCTTTAAAGAAGCAATGTTTTTGTTTAAAGAGGCCCTCGTGCATCACGGTGAAGCGCCCACCTGTTTTTCTGTCCTAAAAGTCTATTGCAAGAACTGTGAAGTTTTTGTGGTGATGCGGGGGCAGGGCTGTAGTGGAAGGGGCAAATGATTAAAAATGGCAGAGAAGATGGGTGCACACCATGCACAAGTTACAGCAGATGGACTGGCTGCGTTGTGAATGCTTGAGGTTGGTAGCACTTTTTGTGTTTCTGGACGGTTAGTCTAGCATTGTTGATTCACAGAGAGAGGAATTATGAATGCAGTGGGATCGGGCTGCCACGAGAAGCAGGTTGTCTTCTGTTAATGCTGCTTACTTTGCTGGAACTTATGTTTAGGACTGCTGTTGGAGGTTGTTTTTCCCTACCTCAAGGAAGGTGTAAGAGAAAGTTATGTAACTTCTAAGTGTTTTTACCTACCTATTAGAGTTGTATAATGATACTGGGACCCTGTCATTCAGTTGAAAACAGGAAGAGTTTTGTATATGAATCACCAAATGATTTCTACGTATATGATGCTGTCTTATCCATAACATTCCCCCCTGCAAAGGGGTATGTTATGGATAAGGGTAGGTAGCTTGATTAAACTGAGCAGTTTCCTATACCATTCCAGTTCCTTATCCTCCTTTTTTAAAAAAAAAAAAAATAGAGCTGTAAGGGGATTGAGCATCAGTTTCAGAGCTTTCTGTGTTTGCGTTAATATTTTGAAAGCTGTTTGTGTCCATAATGGTTGTTGCCATCTGTTGATTCATCCGTTAATATTTTTCATATGAGTTAATGAGTTTTAGTATGTTTCTGGTCAATCGGTGTGCATGTAGCAGTTGCCTCACCTTCATCCCTCCATTGTAGAATGGCAAAGTGAATGGATGATGGAGGTGCAGCAATTATTTGGGTTAGAGCTGTAGTATATTAGTTGAACTCAATTCAGGAAAAGCTTTTTTTTTTTTTTTTTTGGTCCCTATTTTCCAGACTGCTGCTTGGTTAGATAATTTTGGTTTCTGAGGCTTATTGGTGGGTACAGCTTAGTGTAACTAAGTTCATTTGGTTAAGTATATGTAAAGCTTATCTTTTTAATATTACTGAGCAGGAGTTTTTCTTTAGCTGAAATGTTTTGTCCTTAAATATACTTCTTTAAGTATAAGGATTGTGTATTAATTTACTGTAGCTTGAGTTTTATGAAGCTATATTTTCATCTGTTGTCTCTGCTTTAGGCTCACATGACATGTGAAGAAAGTAACGGCAATAGTGTACTGCAGAGAGAATTAGTATGAAAAATGGGAAGAGATGTTTATCAGCCATCTAGTCATCTGTCTCTTAATAAACTTTGTTGATGTTATGAAGAAAGGAAAATAATACTTGCTTGTGTCTGTAAACTGTTGGCATGTGAAATACGTTTTTGTTTTTCTGGTTAAGTTAGGAAGTAAACTGCTATGCTTTCTAAGTGGCAGTATGACAGCACCTTTCACATCAAAGAAATATGACATACTGCAGTACAGTTTTGTTGCTTATAGTTCTGGGAATGACCTCAGACAAACTGATAGCTTTTGGTCTTTGTATTAGTAGGCTTAAATGTCTAAGGGAAGTATTTGGACCTTCTTGCAAGTTTGGTATTCTGCAGACTACGTAGCTTAAATCAGCTAGTGTCCTTCTGTAACTACCTTTCTGGTGGGATATTATGCCTTTTGACACAATTTGGGCTTTGATCTCTAAATCAGATTTCGGAGGCTTCAGAAATGATGAAACCTGCATTTTTGCTGAAATCTATACTCATATATACCTTTGCAACCTGGGGCAGGTGAAGGGTGGTTCCCAATATGAAAGCACTAGGAGCAGCTTGGTTGTGCCTTTAATTAGGACGTTGGAAAAATATTTTTTTTTGTCCTTTTCTTAGTTGTGCTTCATAGAGAAGGCTGGAAGTGAATATTTATTACAGAAGTAGCTTATTATAATGCATAAATAAGATCTGAAGCTTATTCAAATGAAACAAAAATCTTGTTTGTGTATTGCTTGTACAGGAGAGCTCTTTATTGTCAGAAGAAGTTTCCCTAATCTTCAGCTGAAGAAGTGGGGAGAGGCTAATATTTTCTTCCCTAGTCTTTTAAAGGATGTTCAGATTTGAAAAGAAAAGATTTAGATAGAACTGTGTGAGTAAAACTATCTTAATGTAGTTCTATCTGCAGCTGACTTTGGGTTGTCTGTGAAGTCCTATAGGAAAAAGCGAAACCTGTTGGTTTTTGAGGTTTTTCTCCCTCCTCCTTTTGTAGAAATGTGTGTGAAGAAATCCTTTTGAGCTTTTCATACAATATTAAAAATAAAATCATTGCATACCCCTTTTCTCCCTTCCTTTTTAGGTTATGTTTAACTAAACCAGCTATGAGGCACAGCTAAATGACAATAACGCTCTTCTTAGAGGGGTCCCTTCATAGGAGTTTTACTGCACAATTCGTGTTGCTGCTCTAGCAGCTTGGCAGATTGCTATCTGGAATGAGGGCATAATATGGAATAAACCTGAATAATTTTCATCCTGCTTGTTTGGCTCCCCTATAATTTGAGATAAGGGTATATTTAGGCATTTATAGCTGGCTTGTGCCTGTCTTGCCTTCTGACACAGGGTATGCCAGATCCCCGTGGGGGGTAGCTTTTTAATTAAAGCAGATATTTAACTTTTTTCTGAACTTGTTCAATTGCATTTTATACTTATGAGGGTATTAGACCAATGTTTTTGGAACCTAGGTTCTTATGACTACTAAAGATACAGAAACGTTCTTGGTAACGCCAGCTTCTTAAGCATCAATGTGTACCTTAACTGGCTTTGTAAAAACTGTTGTTACTTAGTCCTGTAATTGGCCTCTGAGACAGGAATGCTTATACGGTAGCAAAAGTTTCCAAAAGAGTCAACAAACACTGACTGATGGAGTGTGCTGTGGCTTACATGCTGATTTGTTGGTAGAGATTGGGCCGAGACCAACCAGCTCTTACCATTCAAGCCACTAAGCTGCTGTGAGATATATGTATGTTCTAAGGCTTTTTGTGACTATTTTTTGGTGAGTTCTCTTTCAAAAAATTACTATTTTTGACTTTTGGACTTCTGAAATAAAAAAGTAAAAACAATCTCAAAGTATTTTTGACCACTTGTAATAGTTTTTGTATGCTGTGTAACTTCCTTTAATATAAAACTATTTAGTGTTACTGATAGAGGTCAGAAGCACACATAAGCTCATCTAGACTTTAGTCTTGACTGACTGGAAAAAAGAAAGATTTTTTTTTTGTTATAGCCCTGTGTAGTTCTGATGGTGCATCTCTGTGTCGACCTGCAGTGTCAGGCTCCTTGCTTTATTTAGCTGAGCCCTTCCTCTTCTACTTACCACTAAGTTATGTATTGGTTTGTTTTGGGACACTTGGAAATGCTTATGATATTCTTCTCTGTCCATTACACGAGTCTCTTCTCATTTTAAAAAAACAAAACAGAAGACTCAAAGTTGGGGCTGACCTGTAATCACAAGTTGATTCTATTTTGCCCTCTTGGAGGATAAGATCAGTTCAGGATGTTCTAGAAGTCTGTGATATGCTGTCTCTTTGCCTATGAAGGTAAAAGAACATTGAATTTAAGTTATACCAACTCTTGAACTCGTTTCTGCACTTGTGAACAACAGCATTAGTAGTTAAACTTTGTTTTGAACTGGACATGTTTTGAACTGGACACAGCAAAGCATTCATATTGGAGTAAAATTCCTTTTTTTTTTTTTCCCCTGTCCCTTACTTAGTGATTCCTCAAGAACAGTGTTAAGAAATAGTAGAACTCACAAATACCCTTTTGTCTGATAGACCTGGTGACAATGAATATTCACGCGCTTTTCCAAGTGCTCTTTGTGTTTCTCCTCTCTCCCACCGTGTTTGTGACTAGCGATAATTTGGGAAGACTGGGAAAAGTGTTAAAAAGTTCCTTTTTCTCTGAAGGCCCTACTTTGAAATCCCTTTGAGATATGATCTGTTTTCCATTTGAGAAGCCCAGTATTTCTTGCCTGTGTTGTAATACAGCAAGTACAAAGAAGCTGAGGGGAAAAAAAAACTAATTTTCCTTTTTTTGTAAGTGCACAGCATGTCGGTTTTCATGCTAATAACTGCATATGGAATCACTATTCCACGCTAGAATATGAAGAATTGTTTTGGAAGATTTTGCTGGTATGAACTCAGAGCCATCTAATTGCTAGTAAATTTCAGGTCGTAAACAGAACCCCCAAATGAGTTCTGATAAAAGCTCAGTGCTTTGCTAGAAATTTTACAGGGAACTACTTTGCTAGAAGCTTTAACACGCTTTATTGGGAGTATTGTTCCTATAACTTTTCCCGTAAAAATGTATGCTGCTAACTCTGTCTTGATTATAGCTTTTAACTGAACTTGAGACTAGGTACTGGCAGAGCTGATTCTGGAGATGGCTTGTGGCCATGTACAACATTGCTAATCAGAGTTTTAAAAAAGTACCTAAAACTTATTAGCTGAAAGAAAAATATGTGCTGTCACATCCTCCAGAACTTAAAGGCATAGACGATTGTATACTATAATGAAGTACTGTTAATCAGCTTCCAATTCAGTATATGTAATTTGCCGGTAGGTTTGGTCACATGACTAAACATATTGTTTAAGTATCCTTGAAGTTTGTCAAGCAGTGTTTCCTGAGCAGAAATTCTGGAATAGTGGGAAGAACAGAGTATCAGGCAGTTACTGAAATCTGTCTGATAAATGTAGTGAGTACTGCTTGATCAGCACTATATTATCATATCTTTTGCTTTTATTTCTCATCTTGACTTCTTTTTTCTTTGAATGCAAGTGTTCTGTCATATGTCTATGTTTTGGTTTTTCCACTGAGTTTTCCTTCTCTCTCACTTTTGGTGTATGGGGAGGTTTTTCTTGTCCCCGTTCTCCAACGTATTTGCATGAAACGTTATGCTCGTTACACTTCATGATATTCTTGATCCTGTCCCGTGCATGGTGCATACTGATATGTTAAAATGGTCCTTTAGATATGCCTTGAGAAGTTTGATTGGCACTTAGTAGGTGGTGAAATAGGCGGGGCAAAATTGTTACAGAAAGTGGGAGCAGATTTTTCCTTGTATCCCTTGGCATTGCTGAGTGAGTGGCAGATTCTCTTCTGTGCTGCTGGAAAGCAGCAGAACTGGGAGTATGGTTAAGAATCACTCCAAAGTGGTGCTATTTGTTATTTATGAAAAAGCTGAACTGTGCCACCTTCTCCCCCCCCCCTTCCCTCAAAATCATTGCATTGTAATGGAGAAACATTCTTTCTTTGCTTTTCTCAGTCTCCCATTTACTGTGGGAGTGTATAAAGGGAATTTTACTTATTTGGAATTACAGGTTGCTCGGTTGCCTGCTGTGATAGGGGATTGGCTTTGGTGATGACCAAGGGAGGTCTGATGCCACGTCGTGTTCTGTGTCTCTGCATTTCTTTAGCAGAGACTGTAGCGTCATGTTGACCGCGTTTTGGGGAATGGGATGGTGCCTCTTGCTTTCTGTCTCCCCCCTCCCCCCCCCCCCCTTTTTGTTACTCTAGGATACTTTTCTACATTCAGTATCTTAGGCCTGCCTCTGCTCCTTATAATTCCAGTCAGCAGGGTTAGCATTAACTTCTTTCTTGAGAATTGCTCAGTTGAGTACAGGTTTCTGAATGATGGTAGTATCGCACAATTAGAGTATATAAGTCCCATTTGTCTTGTGTTCATTTTGTTTGCTTTCTTGTTTTTAAGTTGCAGAAATAAAAATGGCTGAATATTTGAGAGGTGGGTTTAGGTGGGGGGGGGGGAAAGGTGTATATATGTAATAGAGCTTGTGAAGGGTTGTTGGTACCCACTGCTGAAAGAGGCAAGGGGAGGGGGAGAGCTTAACTATATGCATGCTCTACAGTCTAATCAAAAGCCTGTTGAAGTTAATGGGAGAAGATGTGTTGACTTGAATGAATCTGGATCAAGCTTACAGGGGGAAAGAACATCTCTTGGCTCAATGAGAAGCAGGGTCAGGAAGCTTCTAAATGCAGGCAGGAGGAAGAATTGGAAAATAAACTTCCTTGCTTACCCACAGAACTGTAGTGTTTATAAAGACTTTGTTAGGCTGTGTTTACTCATGAAATTATCCCTGATTAGCTCCATGTGTACACTGCCATTTGGAAATAAACTAAGGCGGACCCTCTCCCTCTTAGTTGTCCCTCTTAGCCCCCTTTAGAGGGGAGGCAGGATGGAGAAAGAAAGTGTAATTTTCTATTTTTGTTTTTTTTTCCATTCTCCCCTGCGTACAGAAAGAATGACTGCAGGAACTCAAGTTTAAAAGAATGATGGGGCTGATTTTCAGAGTAGTGAACCATCTAAAACTCATTCCGTCTTAATTCGGAATCTTAACTCTAGCATTTCCAAAAATCATGCTTGGAGTGCAGCATCTTTCTTATCCTCCGCTAATTCAGATCTGTAGAGATGTTCCATCTTCTCTGGTGCTGAGTACATCTGACTTCTTTGCTTTGGGCTATTAGCTTCTTTACCACTCATTCACTTTATTTAGGATATGTGCTGCGTGATAAAAGATGAAATAGGTGCAGTGGAAACGTAGCCCATCATCTCTCCAAGATTGTGTCCATCGACAAGTTCAAATGCTGGCTCAACACTGAGTGGGGTGATACTGAAATCTCTTGGGGGAGGAGAAAGCTTTAGAGCCTAGCTGAGGGAAGATCTGGTATTGCTCATCACTTTTGTGAACTGCTTATATTCATTAGAGTTCCTTTAATGTGTGGTGTGCTCTGACTACTGTTGCCATTCCTTTTGCTTTGGCTAGGGCAGTAGAACTTACAAGCAGGGAGTTAAGCGTCTACAGCTGGAAGTAGCAGGGTACAGGATCTCGTTTCTTGGTTACTGTGGCCTGAATTTATACCATGTAACTTCAGACACGTAACTGAAGCACTGAAGTCTAATTACCTTCTACTCTTAAAGTAGATGTGGAAAAAGACCTTTTGGAAGACCGTCATTAACTTCATGGGGAAGCTGGTGAGACTGAACCAATTCAAGTGCTCTAGGCTAAGGATTAGTGATACAGGAATTTCAACAATATGAACTTAAGGAACTGTTAACTGTTTGCGCCAACACTGCAGTATGCTGCTTCCTCTCTCTCTCATCTGTCTGTATCGGTTATGCCAGTATAACTACTGTGGGGCTGCATAGTGAGATGGTTCAAGAGACTGGTCCAATTTGAAAAACCTAGAGAAAACCTGCAGTGCAGGGAATGAGAGTCCTGGGGGCGGGAGGAAGGGAGGACCGAAAGGAATTCCTTAAAATAATGCTGCCACTGAAATTAAATCATTTTTTTCTTGAATCACTTAACTGAAGTTACTTTGTATTTATCTGAACTTTCTCCTTTCTTCCTGTTAACAGTGGTTGTAGTCTTAGTAACCCTGTTATTTTCTCTTAGATTAGTATAATACAACTCTTAAAAATGTATGACTGGATCTGCTCCAGCATGAGGGCAGATACTGTGGAACCAGAGGATGGAGGAATGAGCAGTATGATGTTTAGAGGGTATAGGAAAAAGCAAGATGAACGGAGATAGGGGAGAGGTATCAGGGAAAGAAAATGGTGGGTTTTTTTGTTTGCTTTTGTTAATGTTAATCTTCGAAGTGCTTTATTTTTTTGAGGGAACTTCACTTTTTTTTCCATATTGGGGAAAAATAAGATTTTTATCTTAATGTTCTATCTGAAAGCATCATATGGACTTGACTCTGTGTGTGTGTGTGTATATATATATATATATATATAAAATATATATATATATTTTTTTAAGTCTCAAGCCTTTCATAGCAGGAGTACTTACAGACCTTCCACACCCAAACTGCTCTTAAATTTTTGTCACTTTGGGATGAGGTAGTGCTAAATTGAGAAGAGGAATGATAACTTTGGCTAGCAAAACTTGAAAGTGTTACAGTGCATTGCTAGGTTTCTTGTGGTGTCTTAAGAGAATAGAAATTATTTTTAAGAAGTTTAGAAGAGAGAAATTTGAATACAGCATTTCTATAATTGAGGGTAATTCTTTGTTAGTTTAAATAGATTGGGATTATATCGCTACCTGATTTTGATAATTTTGCATATAATGTAACTAGGTTATATTATCCTAAACAATGTATTTATCTGAATCAATGGATTTAAATCTTACATACAGCGCATAACCCGTGTTGTAATCATACTTGTATGTAACTGATAGAGATATTTTGTGTTAATTTACTTCATTTGTCTTGAGAAGTTCCCAGGAGCCTTTCTCACAGGCTCATTGCGCTAGGCAGAATAAGACTTGATTGTATAGACTACTTTAGATGGAAAAGTAAGATGTGGATTACTGGTAATATTTAGTATGTGACCTTGGTATTCCTCTTAACAACTTGTCATAATCTGAAGTGATAATGCATTCAAGACTTTAAAGGTGGTTGTTACTACTTAGTATGAACAATTTTTGAAAGTTAATTAGAATTTTTTTTTTTTTTACTGTTCTGTAGTGTTTGAGGTGCTGGGTTCATTTTTTGCAAAGAAAGAGAGAGTTGGGAACAGGTAGAACCTGGCAGCCCTACTCACTCTTTTCTGCTTCTCTTTTGCAATTAATGATCATTGACTTTTCTCTTTCTCTACTTTTGTAACTGAAAGAAGAGGGTGGAGGCGAGTTGAGAGGCTATTGCTGAACCTCATGTCTCAGGTCTGGGGAGGTGAAGAGCAGATCAAGAGCTGTCCTTGAAATGGTTGCTCTGCGATCTTGTTGTATTGCAGAAACAGGTGTGATATTTGACTGTATGGAGGTGTTGGAGATGCGAATATAGAAACATTTGCAGCAAGAGGCGTAGAATGAATTGCCAAAACTTTTGGGACAACAAGTGATGGGGTGGAATGTGCAATCAGCTGATGTGAAGCTTGGAAGAAAGAAATGATGGGGCTGAGGGTTCAGTATTATTTCCC
The DNA here is from genome assembly GCF_040807025.1 of Struthio camelus. NCBI lineage: Eukaryota > Metazoa > Chordata > Aves > Struthioniformes > Struthionidae > Struthio > Struthio camelus. The sequence goes on from NC_090942.1 coordinate 56,330,143, forward strand.
TTCTGGTGGTGGGAAGAGTTGTTACTGTTGTGTGAAGATGAAGAGCCTTTTAAACATGAACTTCTGATTTCAAGTGCACTTTAGTAGCCATGCCACTTAAGCAATTCCTGCTGTGTCCGTTTTGCTGGTACAGCTGTTTGTGTGACGATACAGCGAATTAATCTGTCAAACAACTCAAAAATGGCTTTTCTCCCTCACAGGATTTTTTTTTTTCTTTTTTCTTCTCTGTATCAGTTTCCTGGTCCAGCTTGCTGCATGAACAGCTGTAGAGGAGGCTGGACCTCTTAAGCTAGTATACAGACGACTGCCTCTATATGTGAAACTACCCTGTGTTGTTTTAGTCTTTACTGTAAAACGAAATCTGACTGATTTGCGTAGGTTCTCCTATTAAAGTAGTCGTAACTGTTCGCCTTAAATTTGTAAGGCTAACTTTCAGCAATCAGTTGGGGAATTATTACAAGCGCTTTAAGTGCAGCTGTGCCATTGATTGAGAATGAGGACAAATGAGGTAATAATGAATTTACATTTATGAAATGATACAAAATCAGATAAAATTCTGCTAAAACTTGATCGTAAGTTATATTTCTAGAAATGCAGTTTTCATAGCCCCGACAACTTCAATATCAGCTTTCAACAAAATTTTACTCTTGTCAAGCTGCTTCTTTCATTAAGTTTAAGAATATAAATTTAACACTACAACTCCAGTAAAGGGCAGAGCTAAACTAAACGTGGTATTTTAGTTCTGGTGACATGGGGAGTGAGTGATGAAGACTTGCAGGCACAAAAAAAGATCTGGTTAGGTAATTTTAAATTGGTTCTGTACAAAAGTGTTTTTTTAATATTTCAGGAAACAAGCTGTCAAATGACAGCAACATGCAAAATTCTTTTTTTTTTTTGTTTATTTGGTGCTTTTTGTTATAGTTGCATACTTCAGTTTTTGTACGTATGTTCACGTGGTTCCCCTGTGGGATAGGAAGAGGCAACGACTGAGGCTGAGAAGAATCCTTTGTGGCCACATAGGGAAACATGTGAAATGAGAAAAGAATCCAGATCTCATTTAGTGCGATAATCCCCACAGCGTTCCCCCCCTCAACTCACAGAACTCGCTGTGCTCCTTCTGCCTCGCTCAGCTGTTCTTCACCCATTTTGTGAGAAATGCTTCCTTAATTGTTTGGATTTAAACTTATATAGTACTAACTGTCTGAAAAGCTATACAGACGTTTTTGTAAAGAAGATACGGCATCTGTGTGAGATGATGAAAACTGGTTAGAAGCCACTTGTTCAAAGTATAACTCTTTTGAGGAATCTTTTGACAGAATTTTCATTGGGCAGGACAGAACTCAGTTTTTGTTCCAAGGCCAGTATTACCAGTCATTTGCAAGGCATACATTGCTTAAAAATTACTAAAAATACTTGCATAAAATATGATGCCTTGGTGAGAGCCAGATCTGAGCAGAAATTTCTCTAGACGTGCAATGGGGAATGAGACAATATCTGAGTTTCCTTTGTTTATTTTTACTATGCAGAAATAACTTTTTTTAATGCAGTAGGTCTGAAACGGTTTTATAGAAAGGTATGAAAAAAATCTTTCTTACAGTCCAGGCTAACCACAATTTTTGAAAGAAGTGAGCTGTGAATATTACTGTTTGGACAGGCTGGTGACCTTTTAAGTGCTGGCTCTCTTGGTTGGCTTGCATATCATACCTAAGGCAGAAAACTAAAACTGGGTTTACTTTTCTTTTAAAAAGGCATCAAATGAAGAAAAAGTTACTTCTGTTACTTTGCTAAATGTAGTTTTCTGTTTGATTGTACAGTTTGTCTACCTGCAAAGAGACAGACTGGGTAATATTTGCAAAAAACCTGAAACAAGTCAGTCTATTCCTAACCATTGCTCAGGCATGCAAGTAATAAGTGTGTACCTGCAGAAATGAGGGTTATAACTTGGCCTTGACAATGGAAATTATATTCAGTACATGGAAATTTTCTTGCCTTGACATCAGGCTTTATTCAGATTCTGAGGATTATTTACTTATGAATTATGCCAGTGAGTTGCTTGTGCTCCAGTTCTGACTTGGATTTTTATTGTTTTTTGCTTAGCATTTGAGTAGAGAAATTGTTGCTCGGGGCAGTCTGTGACTTTAAGATGATCCAGGGAGGAAGAGTAAAAATGGTAATGCTTGTATTTTGTACAGGAGGTGACCACACGTGGTCAGAGATATACATACATCTCTGTTATTTGCACAGCATTTAGTAAATAAGTCTATTTTAATCTGAAGGCTGGACACTCCATACAAAAGAAACATTTTTGGACTACGGAAAGTGCTATCTTAACGTTTGTCACCTCTCTGTAACTACATTTTCTTTCCTGATAAGCATGCTAGGAAGTGAGAGGTCTTTGACAAATCGACGAAAATATGTTGCATTTGACTTCTGCCTGAGCTGTCTCTGCACAGATGGGTCACGGCAGTCAACCCAAATCTAAAGAAAATTTAACAAAGCACAAAGACCTCACTTACCTCCTACAGAATTAAGTGATGCTGATTTGGTTTGCTCTTTCACAGGCTCATCGTTAAGAATTAGGCATCTCCCCACAGTATTTTGCTGTTTAGCTGCCTGTCTGTAGTGCTGCACAACTATGTTAGCATTAGTGTTATCTGGGGAAATCTGAGCAGCTGTCCTGTATTTATCCAGTCTTTGATAATTAGGACAAAAAGGTTTAAAAATTTATACAGACTTTAAAAACCCAGCACGGTATGTTGCAGAAAATCATTTCACACAGTAATCTTGGTGTGGGAGGACTGATGAACCCTGTTAATCCGCAATGGTTGGGTAATCTCATATACGTGCAGGAACTGTTGGAAGATGCTTGCATGCTGTTGACTACCATTTGATAATCTTGCTCACAGTAGGATCAGAATGCGATAGCTCCATATTTTGAGGAACTCCCATGTTAACAAAGTTATTCTGCTAGGGTGTTTCAGATGATTAAACAAGAAACAAAATCTGCATCGTAGATGTGCTTAAAAATAAGTTCACGTGGAGAATGTAGGTTTGGAGGACTCTGAAATAACTTCAGAAGTTGCACAAATAATTCTGAGATACAGATAAGAGAACTTGCTGTGTCTCTGTTTTCATGACTTGTGCAGTGATTTCATAAATGAGGCTATTTCTTTATCAGCCACAAGAGCTTGCAATATGCTTTCTGTATTCCTACCAGGTTGAAGACAAATTTTGATTGCTAGGATTTTGGGGAAGAAACAAAAGCGTTGGAGCAGAATGAAGCAGCTTAGCCTGGTGAATGCATCCTGTAATCTAGATGGATATGCTTAGGTGGCTGTACAGCTACAGGCTGTAAATACTTGAGAATCGTGAAGCTTTATTGATAGAGTTGGATGCACTTGTAGTGAGAGCATAGGTGTGACGCTGGAGTAGTGAAAGCTTGTGCCAGAATCTGGTCTTTCCTCTGAATAAATGAAGGCAGCTCTGTATGTTTTTGTTGGAAAATGCTGTAAATGTGTGTAGCGCGATTGTTAGTAGAGAACTTTTTTGGGGGTGGGACTTTGCCCCCTCTGCTGCGGATGGGACTGTAGCTGTGTACCACCATTCTGGGAGTTCCTATGATTGTGTTGTCTCCAGTCAGTAGCTCGAATGCCATTCTTTTGAGTTCCTGCATATGGACGAGTATGTGAACATGTATTTTTAAATGCTTCCAGTAAAATTTTAATCAAATAAACTTTTTTTTTCCCTGTGGATCCAGGATGGGCTTTGAAGGCTTCATAATCTGTCTGGATGTATTTTATTAATAAGACTTGCCTATGGAACTATCCTTGGTGGTTTTGCTGAGAGCATAGCATTTAAATTTGGCACTCTACAGTGCCGTTATTAATCAAAAAATATATTACTATAGCAATTATAATACTCATGTATTTATAGTACATTAATGACAGGAAGTATGTTGTAGGTCTTAGGTTATCAATGATGTAATGGACTGAAGCACCTCCTTTTTCTTCTTTTCTTTTTTAACTCCCATTTACTAATGAAACGCTACACTTTTTTTCACCATTATTCTGTTGGTCTTGTTGCTCAAGTCAAGCCCTTCATGAGATATTCTGCTGAAGGAGAGCTAAAAACAGGATTTGTTTAAGGCACCAGCAATTTAAGTTGTCCTCAGTTAAAATTTATATTTATTTTTCTGATCCAAGATCAAAAATTGAAGGAGAAAAAACATTTCTTTTCAGTGTTTGCAGTTGGCATATGTATCTTCTGGACAAAATAAATATGCAATTGTGTGAGAGCATGGAGGATAAGAATTTGTGACTCAGGTTGATCCCTGATGGATCTCTGTTCTTAGAAGTATTTCACAGTGGCTTTTCCTGTTTCTGTTCCGTAATGTAATTAAAAATACACTTTTTGAACAGTGAGGAAATCTTGTGAATGTTTCCTGCCGTTATCAACAGTGGTATGTTAGCAGTATTCAAGCCTCTGTTCGTAGTAGTGTAGAAGAACAAATGCCATCATTGATCAGAAAGCTTTTGTATGATGTAATGCAAAAGAGGCTTCCTGAAGCCTTGTTTGGGCTATGCAAAGTAAGCTTTATTAAAACTGTATTTAAAAATGAGTCTGAGACTCTGTGAGAGACTAAGCCTGTGATGAGGGTGGAAGTGATGCTTTTATGAGAAGAGGATGCAAAGCATGTTGCTGCTAGGGAGTGAATTCAGTCTCTGTAGCGCATGAACATTGCTGATTGCAGAGCCTGAAGCTGCTTTCTAACATCTGATGGTTACAGTAGGTATTTTCCTACCTTTAGTTTGGTAACTTAATTCCATTTCTGTGTGCTTTTTTCCCCCCTACTTTTTTTTTTTTTTTTCCCTTCCCTTTTGTATGCCTTGGTCTGAAGATTGAAAATGAGACAAAAAAAAGTTTGTATTAGCTGCCCCAGTTTTGGGAGCAGGAGCATCCAACTGACAAACAATAGAAGGAAATAATTCAGAAAAGTGTATTTTTTCCATAAGGAACCCAAACTGGACAGAGCAGCATGGTCTGGCTTTCATAACAGCATTACTCATATATGTGTAATCTTTAAAATGTTAGAAAGTGAAAGTTCAGCACAACGCCAAAACTCCCTTATGCGCTAATATTTTGCAAGAGCCATACTATAAGATTAAAGCCACAGTGACGTCCTCTTCCTAAAAGGAGAGAGACAGAAGCAGAAGAATCAACAGTTCAAAGGTCCCATGCGATTCTAGTGACTATTTCGGTAACATTCTTCTGGACATCAAGTTGCATGAACCAAGGCCACAACACAAAGTTTTTGCCTTTCTGAGTTAGAAAGGGAATTATGAAGATGTGCGCTGGAGTGTCTCTTGTGTTCCATAGTGTGTGTACACAAAGTAGTACCAAACCCAAATACAAGTAGGATCCTCTTATGAAAAAGACCCCAATGATGAAGCTCCAAGAGGCTTCTGTAGGTGAGATGCTCCTTAATAAAAACCTGAGAGGCAGCTGGAAAAAGAAGTGTAACGCCATGTGTAGTCTGCATCTTATTATTTGTACATCTGTTTTCTTGGTACTCTTTGGTGATCTTCTACTTGAACAAAACTTTAGTGCAAAAACAGACTTGAATTCTAAGTGGGTTCAGTTGAATGTGACAAGCACAAAGGATGACTAAATGAGAACACATAATGCAGGCGAGTCTTCTAGGAAGTCTATCATCTGAGGAGTTAGGGTTTTGTTTCCCGGGAGAGTGTGAGCATTGTATTAACGCTTACCCTAAAGAAAGAGAAGTCTCTCAGGTGGGCCTTACCCAGTTTGCTTTCAGCAAGGGAAAGCTGCAAGGCAGCCTTTCATTTAAGGACATACTATGCAGTTGCAGCACTGGAGAGCAGTAGCAGAGCTGCAAAACCAGTAAGTTTTTGTCATTTGTTTGTTTTTGTTGTTGTTCTTGGAAATACCAAAAAAGACTGTATATACATACATTTCTTCATTACCTTTTTTTAAAGCTTGTAGTGATATGTCAAGCTTTTAGTGAAGTACTAGCCAGGGTCTGCAAACACATCTGCAGCAGTAATCTGGTCCTTGAGGGTGAGTCATGAGTTCCACATTCTGAATTGAGGTGTATAGGAGAGCCTTCCTGAAGTGCGTTTACTTAGGAGTTCGTTACGTGAATATAGATAATCATACGTGGTATTCCAAAACATACGGTGTGGCTTTTTTTGACAAATGTTTTTAGCTAAGTTTCATTCAAGGTAATATGAAAGTCCTAAGGGGTGAAGCAGTAGATCCCTTTGCACAAGTAGAGTGGACTCATCTTGTTTTTTTTTTTTTTTTTTTTCCTCCATCTTTTAGAACAGAGCACAAGTGGGGAAAGGTATCACTTATTGTCTTGCTGTGTTGGTTTTCACCTAAAAGCATCACTGAAATAGTTGGGAACAGAGCATGGAGCAGATGTATTGTTGTCAGTTCTTTCAATTTCCCATAGAGCCTTTTGACTGGAGTATCTTAGTTTGAACTTTGGTCAATTGTATGTAGAGTGTTTTCTACTAGGGATGTTTTGAGAATGTTACATGTTTTTTTTATTATCACCTCTTCCAGCGTTGTAGCAAATTATTCCCAGTATCAGCCATAGAGAATAGTTCAAGGATGGTGGTGGTTCTGCTTGGTTGCTTAGCAAAGTACTGCTGAAAGTTTGTTTCCTGTGGGGTGCATAAACTGTGACTAAACAGTTAGTGACTGCAGGGAAATATTAATACTGAGAAAGTGCTCCAGCTGGTAGTAGGTTACAAGCTTAGGTTTTTTTTTTTTTTTTTTTGGAAATTAGTGATTCCTCTTACTTGCACTACCTAGAAGGTCCAAAAAAGCAAAGGGGCTAGGCCTTGATACTGTACTAGAAGTTACGAGACTAATACTAAATGTTAATTGCTGTTAAAACTGTAAAATTGAACAGTGGTATTCATGTGACTAGGAGATGTGAATGCTATACTCTTTCTTTTTTTTCCTTCTACCCCTTTAGGAGGGCTTTCGAGCTGTCACTCTGCTGCTGAACAGCATGCAGTCCTTTCGGGAGCAAAGTAGTTACCACGGAAACCAGCAGAGCTACCCGCAGGAAGTGCACAGTTCATCCCGACTGGAAGAATTCAGCCCCCGCCAGCAGGCCCAGATGTTCCAGAGCTTTGGAGGAGGTGCTGGCAGTGGACGTCGTGGAGCAACAGGAGCCTCTACAGCAATGCCTGGTGAGAGCTCTGGCCATCAGAGCTACCAAGGTTTCAGAAAAGAAGCAGGAGAGTTTTACTATATGGCTGCCAACAAAGATCCAGTGGCGTCAGGAGGGCAGCAGCCACCTCAGCGCAGGCCTTCTGGACCAGTACAGAGCTATGGGCCCCCTCAAGGGAGTAGCTTTGGGAGTCAGTATGGGAGTGAGGGACACGTGGGCCAGTTTCAAACACAGCACTCAAGCCTTGGGGGTGTATCCCACTACCAACAGGATTATACTGGCCCTTTCTCTCCAGGGAGTGCCCAGTATCAGCAACAGGCTTCTAGCCAGCAGCAGCAGGTGCAGCAGCTGCGACAGCAGATCTATCAGTCTCATCAGCCTTTACCCCAGGCTTCCAGCCAGTCTGCTTCTAGCACCTCACACTTGCAACCAATGCAGCGTCCATCCACCCTGCCTTCCTCTGCTTCTGGGTACCAGTTACGAGTGGGTCAGTTCAGCCAACACTATCAGCCGCCTTCGTCCTCGTCCTCTTCCTCTTTCCCTTCCCCGCAGCGTTTTGGCCAGTCGGGACAGAACTATGATGGAAGTTACAGTGTGAATTCTGGATCGCAGTATGAAGGTCATGCTGTGGGTTCCAATGCGCAGGCATATGGGACCCAGTCCAACTACAGCTTTCAGGCTCAACCAATGAAAAGCTTTGAGCAGTCTAAGCTATCCCAGAGTGGGCAACAGGGGCAGCAGCAGCAGCAGCATCCACCTCAGCATGTAATGCAGTACTCAAATGCTGCCACCAAACTCTCTCTTCAAAGTCAAGTGGGACAGTACAGCCAAGCTGAAGTTCCCGTAAGATCACCAATGCAATTCCACCAGAACTTCAGTCCAATTTCTAATCCATCTCCTGCTGCATCTGTGGTTCAGTCTCCAAGCTGCAGCTCTACCCCTTCTCCTCTCATGCCAGGTGGAGAAAATCTCCAGTGTGGGCAAGGCAACATGTCCATGGGTTCTAGAAACCGAATTTTGCAGATGATGCCCCAGCTTAGCCCCACACCATCTATGATGCCAAGCCCCAATGCTCATGCAGGGGGATTCAAGGGATTTGGGCTGGAAGGACTGCAGGAGAAAAGGCTCACAGATCCAGGGCTGAGCAGCTTAAGTGCTCTAAGTTCTCAAGTGGCCAACCTGCCTAACACTGTCCAGCACATGTTGCTCTCGGATGCCTTGGCACCTCAGAAAAAAAGTTCCAAAAGGTCGTCGTCTTCAAAGAAGGCTGACAGCTGCACAAACTCAGAAGGCTCCTCCCAGGCAGAGGAGCAGCTTAAGTCTCCCTTGGCAGAGTCCCTTGATGGTGGTTGTTCCAGCAGTTCAGAGGATCACGGGGAGAGGGTGAGGCAGCTGAGTGGCCAGAGCACCAGCTCAGATACCACGTACAAAGGGGGTAACTTAGAGAGATCCAACTCCTCACCAGCACAAAGCTCTCAGAATGAGCCATCAAAACTCAACACCAGCCCTGCAGCTAGGGAGGATGTGGCCTCCCCTGATGGGAAGGAAGCTGTGGTAGCAGTAGAAACTACTCCAAAAGTGAATGAAAAGGCAGTTGGGGTGATTGTCTCCCGGGAAGCCATGACGGGAAGAGTGGAAAAGTCAGGTGGGCAAGATAAACCTGCGCAAGATGATGTTTCCACAGCCACCCAGGCACCAGCTAGTGCTAGTGCAGCAAAAGAAGCTGGGCATGCAGGACCGCAGCCAGAAGCTCAAGGAGGGAGTAAAGGAAGCAAAAGCGGGGATAACACTAACCATAATGGAGAGGGGAACAGCCAGCCTGGCCATGCAGTCGTCGGGTCAAACTTTCCTGTGAGAACAGAACCTTCCAAATCTCCTGGCAGTTTAAGATATAGTTACAAGGATAATATAGCAGCTGGTATACAGAGAAACATTGGTGGCTTTCCACAGTATCCTTCTGGTCAAGAAAAAGGGGATTTTCCAGGGCACAGTGAGCGCAAAGGCCGGAATGAGAAGTTTCCTAGCCTCCTGCAGGAGGTCTTACAGGGTTATCACCATCATCCAGACAGACGCTATTCTAGGAACGCCCAGGAACATTCTGGGATGGCGGGGAGTTTGGAGGGAGCCATGAGGCCCAACATCTTAATTAGTCAAACCAATGAACTGACCAATAGAAGCCTCCTAAACAAAAGCATGGGATCTCTCCTAGAAGGCCCTCACTGGGGTCCCTGGGATAGGAAATCGAGCAGCACAGCTCCTGACATGAAGCAGATCAATCTAGCTGATTACCCTATTGCTAGAAAGTTTGAAGTAGAGTCTCAGTCTTCTGCCCATGAAGGGGGAGCGCTCTCCGAGAGGAGATCAGTGATCTGTGACATATCTCCATTAAGGCAACTTGTCAGAGATCCTGGCCCTCACCCAATGGGGCACATGGGTCCAGAGGCCAGAAGTGGAAGGAGTGAACGTCTTGCTCCTGGTTTAAGCCAGTCAGTAATACTCCCTGGTGGTTTAGTATCCATGGAAACAAAGATGAAGGCTCACAGCGGGCAAATCAAAGAAGAAGATTTTGAGCAGTCAAAGACCTCAGCTAGTCTCAACAATAAAAAAACAGGAGACCATTGTCATCCTGCTGGCATCAAGCATGAATCTTTCCGAGGCAATGCTAGCCCTGGAGCCGCGGTCTCTGATTCCGCTCCAGACTACATTCCCCAGCAGGACAGCAGATCGACGCAGATGAGACGAGCACCTGGCAGAACTGGAAGCAGCAGGGGTAAATCACCTTCTCAGTTTCAGGATCTTGCAGATAAGCTGAAAATGTCACCAGGCAGAAGCAGAGGCCCAGGAACAGATCTGCATCACATGAACCCACACATGACACTGTCTGAAAGAGTTAACAGGGGTTCCTTGCATTCTGCGTACTCTCAGAATTCAGAAGGCTCGTCTTTGGCTTCAGCATATCACACAAATGCTAGGCCTCATGCTTTTGGTGACCCTAACCAGAGTTTAAATTCCCAGTATCATTACAAGAGACAGATATACCAGCAGCAGCAAGAAGAATACAAAGATTGGGCAAGCAGCACTGCTCAGGGTGTGATTGCTGCAGCTCAGCACAGACAGGAAGGGGCAAGGAAGAGCCCAAGACAACAGCAATTTCTAGAAAGAGTAAGGAGTCCCTTGAAAAATGACAAGGATGGGATGATGTACATTCAAGGTAGCTCTTATCATGATACTGGAAGTCAGGAAGCTGGGCGCTGCATCATGGGGAGTGACGGTGCTCAGAGCAAATGCGCTGAACTGAAACACGGTAACCAGAAGATGCAACAACATGAATCTGGTTGGGACCTTTCCCGGCAAACTTCTCCTGCCAAAAGCAGTGGCCCTCTTGGAGTAGGCAACCAAAAAAGGTTTTGCTCTCAAGAAAGCGATGGGCATAGGCGAGAGGAATCTACAGATTTGCCCAAGCCTAGTAATGCCATGCTCAGGCTCCCTGGCCAGGAAGACCAGTCTCCTCAGAATCCATTAATTATGAGGAGGAGAGTTCGTTCTTTCATCTCGCCTATCCCTACCAAAAGACAGCCCCAGGATATGAAAAGCAGTGGCCCTGAAGATAAAGGGCGACTGATGACTTCAGCAAAAGAAGGAACTGATAAAACTTACAACTCCTACGCCCATTCATCTCAAAGCCAAGATGTTGGCAAGCCAGTTGCAAAGGGAGATTCCTTCAAGAACCTGCCAAGTCCTGATAATAGGAATTGCCCTGCTGTTTCCCTAACAAGCCCGGCTAAGACCAAAATATTGCCCCCAAGAAAGGGGCGAGGATTAAAACTGGAAGCTATTGTTCAAAAAATTACATCTCCCAATATTAGGAGAAGTGTTTCCACCAACAGTGCTGAAACTGGTGCGGATGCTGTCACTCTCGATGACATTTTGTCCCTTAAGAGTGGACCTGAAGGAGGAAGCGTGGCTGGGCATGGACCAGAGGCTGAGAAGAGAAAAGGAGAGATGTTGTCAGATCAAGTCGGGCCAGCAAGCCAGGATGCAACCAGTGAAATAACCCTTCCAAGATCTTCAGAAGAGTGGCCAAGCAATGAGGATGATAAAACCAAGAAAGAAACCCCTGAAACTGCCAGTATTAGTAAAGAAGGAACGGGATCCAGTGGAGCACCACCACCTGCTCAGAAGTCAGGTGGCCAGGGAAGGTCTGATGGATCCGTAGGTGGAGCTGGAACTCTGACCTTTCCTGACTCAAAAACAATCTCCCCCTCCGGTGTGTTTACTTCTGAACCAAACCCAAAGTCTGAGGAAAAAGATGGAGATGTGACAAACATTTCACCCAAGCCAGATGGTTTCCCCCCAAAGGGATATTTCCCTTCTGGAAAGAAAAAGGGGAGGCCAATTGGGAGCGTGAACAAGCAGAAGAAGCAGCAACAGCAGCAGCAGCAGCAACAGCAGCAGCAGCTGCCACCCCCACCCCCACCCCCACCAGTACCTTCACAACCTTCAGAAGGGGTAGCTGGTGGAGAGCCAAAACCTAAGCGGCAAAGGAGGGAGAGGCGAAAACCTGCAGCACAGCCACGGAAACGGAAGACTAGACGGGCTGCTCCAATTGTGGAGCCTCAAGAACCAGAAATTAAGCTGAAATATGCTACCCAGTCTGTAGATAAAACCGACACCAAGAATAAGTCCTTTTTCCCTTACATTCATGTGGTAAACAAGTGTGAATTAGGCGCTGTGTGCACAATCATTAACGCAGAGGAAGAGGAGCAGAACAAATTGGTGAGGGGTCGGAAGGGACAGAGATCTTCAACACCCCCTCCTAGCAATGCAGAGAGCAAAGTGCTGCCCACCTCAACTTTCATGCTGCAGGGCCCTGTTGTAACAGAGTCTTCTGTCTTGGGGCATCTGGTTTGCTGCCTGTGTGGCAAATGGGCCAGCTTTCGTAACATGGGTGACCTCTTTGGTCCTTTCTACCCCCAGGATTACGCAGCCACCTTGCCCAAGAACCCACCTCCAAAGAGGGCCACAGAAATGCAGAGCAAGGTCAAGGTACGGCACAAAAGTGCTTCTAATGGTTCCAAGACAGATACAGAAGAGGAGGAGGAACAGCAACAACAGAAGGAACAAAGAAGCCTAGCTGCTCATCCCCGCTTTAAGAGGCGGCACCGCTCTGAGGACTGTAGCGGAGCCTCTCGGTCACTTTCAAGGGGAGCTTCTTGTAAAAAAGCAATCACTGAAGGTGGCAGTGGTGGTGAAAAGACTCCTTTGGACTCAAAACCCTCTATGCCCACTTCAGAAGGTGGTGCTGAGCTGGAGTTACAAATTCCTGAACTACCTCTTGACAGCAATGAATTTTGGGTCCATGAGGGTTGTATTCTCTGGGCCAATGGGATCTACCTGGTCTGCGGCAGGCTCTATGGGCTGCAGGAAGCTGTGGAGATTGCAAGAGAGATGGTGAGTACCTAAACTTATTCTATGAAATGATTTTTTTCATTTGCAATGAGTATAACATTTCAAATACCATTTTTTTCCTTGTCCTTCTCAAGTCTGAAACAATCATCTGTCATCTGTAAGTAAACCTCTAGTGTTGCCCTTTTGATGGCCTAGTTGAGATCTCTGCTGCGCTTGGATGAGACGAATGTTTCAGGCATCAAAGCACTGAATGCTCATTACCTATTTAAGTTTTGGATGTCCAGAGCTTTCTCATGACTATGATGATCTATTTTTTTCCTCTTTCTGTTCTGTTAGATATCAATACTCTTCAAGCCTCTTGGAATTACACAGTGAAAGGACAAGTGGCAGTGGGTGCAAATTGCAACAAAAAAATTTCCAGTTGGATATTAGCCCCCTTCCCCCCCCCCCAAGAAATCAGGATGAGGGTGGCCAAACATTGGAACAGGAGCTGAGTGAAGTTGTGGAATATCCATCCTTGAAGACGCTCAATATGCAACTGTGCAAGGCCTTGAGCAACCTGCTTTAACTCTGAAGTTGGATCTAACTTCAAAGTTGGCCCTGCTTTGAGCAGAGGCTTAGACCAGAGATCTCCAGAGGTGCCTTCCCACCTAGATTACTCTGGTTCTCTAGTGCATATTACACAACTGTAGGAAAGTTAACAGACTCTACAAAATGGGGCAGATAGAGTAGAATGGCACAGAGGTCTTACAAGCCTCGGGTGGAACACGGGTGGCTTGAGTACTGATGAGCTGCATGGGAGTTACCCTACAATTCATACCGATAACTGCCTTTCTCCAAAGTGTGAGGCCCTGACTATGCGATTAGGAGAAAAATGTAAAATCAAAGTAGGGGGGAAAACGGAAGATTATTCTCAATCACCAGATTATGGATGGAGACACTATTCTTGGTAATCCGAGATAGAAGCTGATATCTCAAAACCACAGCTATGTGGCTTTATCTTAGCCATCATCAGTATGCTGCAACCCTTTATTTGCTGTTACCTTTCCCATTATGCTTTCCATCCTGGGCCAGATGACGGAAGAGGGGCTACACTACTTTTTCTGTTGCCTTCAGATTCTTCCTTTTCTAGGCAGTCCTGGGATTCAGTTTCTCTTCCCTTCCCTCTGCATTGTTGCATACTCTAAGCTCATTTCATCCCTGTCAGCCTTCTCTTCAAGTCTGATTCCTGGCTTCTTGTGCAGTTACACTCACTGTTCTTTGACAGTAATTACATGCTTCTTTGCCCTAACTTCATTTGGCCTACATTCTTGTTTCTAGTCTCCCATTAAACAAAGACAGTTAATCTCATTTGGTTTTCGTCGAGCAATGCTTGTGTGCTTGTTCTGATCTGACTGCTGAATTTCCTCTCTCTGATAATTCCAAGGTTTCTTTGAGGAACTTCTCTGTAGTTTGGATCCCAGGCTCTCTCTAGCCTGTTTTTTCCTCCCCCCTTTTTCGTGCTCTGAGGACACTTTCACTTGTGATTCTTGTTTCTCCTAAAGCAAATGCCTTCTCTGCCAGTTCTTGAACCAATTGACTGCCCTCAGTTATACTTTTTTGTGTTTTTTGTTTCTGCAAAGGGAGCGTGCCTCACAGAAATATCATGACTATGCTGATTGGCCCTAATCAAACTAAGTCACAGCCTATTATCCACAGCAGTTTTTTATATGATGCTTGGATGTTCTCTCTCTTTGGCATCCTAGTTCTTCCTCTGCGTGGGATTTTCATGATTTTTCTTTTTCTGACAGAATACACTTTGGCCTACCCTTTCTTGTTTTCTTCCAACAGTTCTGATCATCTCCTCATCACAAACGGATTTTTTTCTCCTCTTAATCCTTTCATCTGCCCTTTTGACACTGTACAATAATGTCTCCTTATCTCCATTGAACCCCTGTCCTTTCTCTCTACCTCTTACCTTTAATCACTTGCTCAACTTCAGTGTGCGGTTTTGTTTTTTTCCTCATAGTACATGTAGACATGAGTGCTTCCCACCTTTACAGCGTACAGAAAACCTGTGGCCTCTCTTGCCTTTGCAACTACCTCTTCATTTCCTTTCTCTTTTTTTCATCTCAAAATTCTTTGAGTGCATTGTCTGGAGCTCTTGTCCTCCACTCTGTCTTCGATTGTGCTCTACTGCTATTGTAATCACTGTTTACTATGATCTCTTCCTAACTAAAGTTCAGAGCCAGTATTTCATTTTCCTTTCCCTGTCAGCTGCGTTTGTCACCATCAGCTGTGCTCTTCTTAGTGTTGTTCCACCTGCTTCCTGTCTGTGTCCTTTTTTGCTTACCTCTTTTCTTTCTAATCTCTTTCTGTTTTTATTTTCTCTTTTTTCCCCCCCTTTCCCTAGAGGCTGTTGTTTATCAATTGCAGCTTTTTGTGGGGCTTCCCTAAAGTTCTGCCTCTGCTTTCCTCCTCTGTATCCTGGAATGCCGTGTCTTTTGGGTAACTTCTTATAACCCAGAATATTCTTATATTCTTCGCTTTATTCTAGAGACTTGTGGAGCTTCCTTTTTGCTCCAGTTTCATGTTCATCTGTCACAAACTCAAAAATTCTTCTTGAATTCATGACGAGTTCTCAGACTCTCACTTCAAACTCTGCTTTTAATCTACATGCGCCACAATCCATCCTCTGCCATCTTGTTCTAATTTTCTTGTCACTCAGATTGATAATCTTGTCATATGACTTAAAGGATTTCTTTCCAATTCTTCCTATCTAAGGCTACAAGAAAACCTGCCTACTCTTTGTTTATGAGAGATGATATATGGCCTTTCAGTGCTTACAACTGTTCTGTCTGGATTCATTTTTCCTTAAACTAGTTTTAGGAAGGTAGGAGAAGGAACCATTTTTGCTAGTTTTGTTACTGTGTTTGTACAAGAGACAGCATAACAAGTCCTAGCTGAATGCTGGGCTCTTTTGCACTATGTCAGAGTAATCTCTCTTTCTCCTTTACCTCTATCACAAATAATGGAGTAATTTCTTTTTCCTAGTAGTATTTGGGTTTTAACCTTTTTATTCTGGTGTAGCACGATGTAAGTGCTGGATTCTTCTATGGAAGCAGTGTATCTTCCCCCCCTTCAGTTAGGAAAGGGTTACCCCCAGCATGAGCATGGCAGTCAGGGTATTAAGAGGTTTGTACATGCCACAAGCCATCCTCAGGCAGTGGAAAGGCTCTGTTGAACTAGACTCTTTTGCCCTGCTGCCTGAGGACAGCCTTCTGGCTCAGACAGCTGATTTCTTATGCTTGGTGCATACGCTCTTTCTTTGCGTCTTCCTTGCTTTGCAAGCGCATCTTCTGTTTCTTTCCTCTGACATGCAGTTCATCACTTTTAGTCTTGGAAAAGCAGACGTTGGCAAACCATGTAGCTACTTGCTAGCAGGAGAGAGGAGACAGAAGTGTCTGCACAAGCATAGGAAAATAGGTCTTAGTTTTGGCCTAGAGAAAGGGAAGACGTTAGTTTGTAGCAAACGAAGGGTCACAAGCCTGGAAGTGAATAATTCATATACATAACACGTTCTGTGTAAATGGAATATCACCATACTTCAGAATCCAAAGTGAATTGCTTAGAACTGATATTTGGCTCTCATACCATGGCAAGGGTGCTAACTTGACACCTTCGAGTTTGGCATTTTTGGGTCGAAGGCTAATTGAAGTCTTGAAGTGAAAAAATTATGTCTCCGTAGTGCTGAGTGAACCTACTGCCCATAGAGAGCTTTCTTTTAATTGTTGTAGGTAGTCAGAGACCATGTTTTGGGCTAATTAAAACAGGTCATAAGTGATTTGAAGATAAGATCTTTACCTCATGGTACTAGGAGCCTTAAGGCTGGTACTCCTGCAGTAAGTTTGAGAGTACATCTGGAGACTTGGCCCTCCTTGGGGAAGATCTAGTTCATTCATGCCCTTCCTATGGGAGATTTATTTTGTCTCTGTTCTTAAAGTCATGTCAGGCCATTTCTTTGTATTTATGGATTTTGGAAAACTAAGAGTTGCACACACTGTACTAGAAAAGACCTTTAAGAAAACAGTTTCCTGCCCTGTTTATCTTCTCTTCTTCATTTTCTTACTCATGAGAAACTGTTGCAAGATGAAATCTTGGTTGCTGTTGAAAATGGAACAATTTCCAGCCCCTTTAGTAGCTCTCATCAGAACAGATTTAATTTTCAAAAGAATTGATTGTCTGTGTTTTCAGTATTCAATTTAAAAAGCTGAAAGTAAATCCAAAGAACATTCTTTGCGTTACCTGTTGAGTTGCAAAGTCCAAGGAGATGGATAGTTCTACTATTGATTTCTAAAATGCCATTCACTAGAAGGTGGTGTGCTGTTGCTTGGAGCTCTTACACAACACAATGTTTTTTGTTTTTTCCCCCAAGGCAGAGGCTCTGGCCCAGCACAGGTATTATTTCTGTTTTGGATCTGCCCGCCCCCCCCCCCCCAACATTGTCAAAATTGACCTTGGTGAAGTTAAATCTAGCTCTTGTTTTCTGCTGACAGTGCTCTGTGAAAGGAAAACTTGTTTATCCCCTCATAAAGATCCCTTTTAGAAGGTCTCAAGAATTTAATGCTTTAGCCCTCCCTGCTTCATTCCCAGCCTGAGAAATCTTTTAACCCTTATGTGTGTAAGGAAGTCCTTGGAACCTGTATCCTATGCTGCTTTTTACCGAAAGGCTCATCTGTTGTTTCAGTCAGGAGAACTTCAGAGTGGCAAGCAGTAAAGGGTAAAATCTGTCCATGATCTGCTGTATAATGGCAGGTGATTCTGGACTTTCTCTCACCAATTTGGAATTTTATCTGTGTGACTCTCCATGGATTATCTTTGAAAGCCTGTTGCTTCCTTGAAGAGAAGAAATCCCTGTGCTTAGGACAGTTGACAGGTTTAACAAGGCTGTTAGAAAGGTCTGACTCTTTTTTTTTTTTTTTTTTTTAAGAACTTTCTCCAAAGTCATATAGGCTCAGAGAAGTTCAGAACCTAAATGCACGTCTGTCTCTTTGCAAATTGATGCTTGAATCTTTTTGAATTTTTCCGTACTGTTGGGCGGTGGCAGGCTTCTGGCTCATGTCCAGCATGCCTTTTTTAGATGTTTGTAGGGCTGTTCCATGGAGACAGGTTTATATATGCTATCCAGCTTTCATGGAGAACAACTGGTTTCACGCAGGAAAGGTGTCCTTGACCACTTAAGATTCCTGCTAGCTGATCTCCTGAGTATGTATCTATGGAAGTCTGTGTCATAAAAGAGATGAAGTTTGTCTGTCTATAGTAGTTTTAGTTCACTTCTAATTGCTTTCACAGAACCATTCTTGTTCATTTACCTCTCCCCCTTCTGGATGCTTGATGTAAATTGGGCACTAGGCATTAAGCTATTGTTTATATTCTCAGATTTGGGAAATTAAAGCCTGACAAAAATTTTCTTACATGTTGTAAGTAAATGCTTTTAAAAGGTTCCTAACTGTGTGGCTAATCAAATGTCAACGTTAGGAAATCAGTATGGACTGAGAAAATTGTGGGAGGTTAGCTGCCTCTGGAAAAAACAAATTAAAACAAGCTTCTAACCTCAGAAAGCTAAATAGTATAGCACCGAGAATCTGAAAAGTGTCAGTTTTATTTTGAATGTCTCACTTTGCACTTTGTCTCACTTTTTATTATACCTCAGCCAGGCTAAGAGCAAGTTGCTGTCAAAAGGGGTGCCCCTACTTCATTCTCTTTGCAAGCTGCTTGCTCCCACTGCTTCCCTTGTGCTAACTCTACCAATTATGCAGTTTCACAGTGGGTTGGTTTTTTTAGCTAGCTCATCTACTGGAAGACTAGCCTGGGGTGGGGTGTCTTTCTGCCAGATCAGCCAGCTGAATCAGCTTGCTTTGTGGACCATGTTTCCTTGACAGGGAGGGCCCTTTTCACTGGTTGCTATAACCATTAGATCAAGTTAGCCATAACACACAATTGTACCCAGGTGACACCTTCACTTGGAAGTGTTACAGTCCAACAATGCTACTGTTTTTAAATGTGAGGAGATGAATGTTAACCTTTTATTCATTATCCTTTTCAGAGAAGAAAAACGTGCAGAACCTGGCATGGTTTTTCCCTGAGTTTTACTTTGCCAAGAGCCTATTAAGTAAAGTTTTGCACTGGGTCAGGGTTCAGCTGAAATAATAATCTGCTTCTTCAAAGGCTCACATGCCTGACAAATACAGGAAGGAAAATCTGTTTCCTACACCCGGACCTGTAATAGTAAGGAGAAATTTCCAGAGTGGGAAGAAGTGACCCTGGAACTTGTTAATTTTCCACCCTGGGGAAAGGGAAACGAGTAATGGATTAAAAACTGCCTGTTATCAGTGATTTTAAAAAGGGGGAATTGAGAACATTCTCTGCTATCTTTATCTCTGTCAACAGCTTTTAATGTCCCCAAAAGAGGAGTGCTGCAGAATCTCAAGGCACCTTGTACAATTACCCTTCAAGTGATTGATTTCTTAGTTTTCATAGACTGTGTCCAAATAATCAGTTGTCTGAGCTGAAAAGATGCTCTTTCCTGAAGACGGTCCTCAGTGAAATTAATCTAACATTCATTTTCATTCTTCAAGAAATGGCAGCATCTTCAGTATTCTTCTGCAGTGTTACGAAAATAAGAAAGCTTGAAATTTCTGGTAGAGAAGAAATTCTGAAAGACAGGTTGAATAATGAACTTCTGATTCAGCTTTCCCAGAAAGGCGTTGCCATCTGCTGTGCTGCTGAAGTTCTCTTGTGCTGTCGTGACTCGTGGTTTGCAGAGAGTACACCACCATAGCGAAGAGAACCTAGTAGATGCCCCTGATGTATCTCAGTTCATCGCCTGCCTCTGGTAGGGCCCTAGAAGCGTGAATGACTAGTGCTGGAGCTCTTTGTAGCTCACAGCAGCTCTGTGTACTAATATCAGGATCCTCAGCTGCCAAACAGCTGAGCAGACAGAATCCACAGCTACACTTCTGATGCCTCAGTTTCAGTATCTTCAGTGATTGAAAGCCATTGATTACATTTGGGAGATGAAACCTGTTCCTCTTACCCTTCTTGCGAATAGAAATCGGCTAGACCTGGTGCAGCATATTGATGATCGTTGGTTGTAAGTGGCAGGAAGGGCAGCTTAGTTGAGGTCCCAAATGTATTGGGAAAGGAGGAAAAGATTTCCTCATATCAACCTTTTGAATGGTGGCAGAGAGAAGAAGAAAGGTAGACAGGGAAGTAATTTTTATGCATCTTTAACAGCTGACTCCATTGCCAATAATTCGTCCCACAGTATGGGCATCGTGTCAGCACTTACATGTGGTTTTATATTTTACTGTTTGTCTAGCATGTGGAGCGAGGAAAGTGGAAAAGAGATTTACTGACAATAGAGCGTTGGGAAAGAATAGAATGCTTAACCACTTCTCTTAGCTGTAGCCAGGGGCACTGGAAAGTTTTGTGTGTAAAATGCAGCATGTTCGTTCCACAGTTGTGGCCTTTCTATAAAGCATCAGGGATTCTCAAAAAATCTGTGTATAATTTTCATTTAAAAATGTATTTAAATAACTTTAATTTCAAAGAAACTCTTCCAGATGAGAATGAGGACTTCTCTGTGCAGGAGACTTCAAAACAAAGCTTTGGAGCTTTTTGTCTGACTATTCACAAACTCGCACAATCATTTGTCATGGAGTTTTAAGTTGCTCTGTCACTGTAGAGATGCCAGACTGTTGCTAAATTCTCAGTAATGAGTGAATACCATCCATGTCAATGTATTTTTAGGTTGAATTTTTATTCAAGCTGTGGCAAAAGTTCTAAGATTTCCAGCAGTTATGGAGGAGGGTTGTTGGCTGTGTAGTTGTTTGTTTGTTTGTTTAATTTAGACTGGACTTGAGCGATGGTCTCTTCCTTTTCAGGTTACAGATCGGGTCACTTGGGCTGTAAGTCTTCTTCTGTAGGACTTGGAATAAAATATTTTTTAGTTTCTCTATTTTATTTTTAAAATAAATGTTATCCTGAAGCCTTTGTTCACTGAGTAAGCAAAAATAATACTTCAACTATACTGATGTTCTACCATGCATAATAAAGGAAAGCTCTTCAAACAAAGCTCTACAAAGCAAACCAAGCTCCTAAAAAGCTGTATGACTGTAATACTTTGCAGTAGCCATGCTTGGATAGGAATGCTGCAGGTCAAAATTGAGAAACTTTCTGACTGTGGTGTAAGACTTGTCTATTTTAAAAAAAAAAAAAAAATTTTTTTGAACTTGTGATTTCAAAGGTAAATTTTCCATCTAGCTGTCCATTTAAAAACATGTATTGGGGTTATATAACTTGGTTTATAGTTAGAGGAAATTTGTCAAATGTGTTCTGAAATAGGTCAGAATAATTTCTCTGGATTTAGAAAGATGAGTAAAAATAAAACTGAAATAGGATTAGTATTCATGTAGTAATTTTAGAAACTGTAGCAAAATTAAAACCCAGCAGACAACGTTACTCTGAACAGCCAAGAGTCGGAGAGAAGAGATTCATTCTCTCTGTACTGCCGAACCTTGCTTGAGGTCGTGAGGGAAGCCAGGAGTTGAGTCTGGGTTCTCTGAATCTTAAAACACTGCTTTTTCACCTCATCTAAACTATGCTGTTCTTAGACTGCTGTATTCTGTATTTTTATTTATTTATTTTTGTGGCATGGGAAATATTTTCAAGCTGAATTTCATACATTTCTGTGGAATCTGTGTGAAGCATAGGATAGTCTTCCTGGAGAGAGGACTTGAGGGAAAAAAAAAGTTATTAATGAACCTTCATTGTTATGGATTGGATCCCAGCCAGCTGCTTAGTGATTAAAGTTTAATTGCCTGATGATTAGTTTTCATTAGTAAGCAATTAGCACTTAACAGCAGTCTTGTATTGCTAAAGCTATGGGCTAGCATAAGTGGATTGAGCCATGCTGAGAAGGTATATAGCTGGAGATGTGGGCACCAAGTTTTTTGGGGAATACGGGGAAGTGAATTCTGAGGTTCGTTTCCCCTAGCAGCCCCTTCCTACTGCAGCGTCGAGCAGGAAAGTGAAACAGGAGCAGGAAACGGAGCAAATTGCCGAACGGTACAGCTGGACCTAGGACACACAGATTGGCTGTGGCTTTGCCCTCATCTAGGGAGCCATCAAAATAATCTTCCTGAAAGAGGCTTTTAAAGCCTTTTGCCCTCAGAGTAGTGCTGGTTTCTCCTCGTAGTCAGCCACAGTATGCTGAGCGAGGGGAAAGATGAGCGTTCAGGGTAGGGGGAAGTAGAATAAGATGGGGTAACCAAAAATGGGGGTAGAGGAAGGGTAGAAGTGTAGCAACAGGTCAGGCTATCCTGCTGTTAAATGTTGAGGGGAGGGGACTGCAAGAGAGAGGAGTAGCTGTGATTAAACCACTTCTACTCCACTGAAAAATCTGCTCTGAAGATGGACTACACTGGCAACTTAGGCTAGTCTAAGTTACGGCTGTTAAGAAACCTTTCTGTCTCCCCACACTTTCCCTTCTGCCTGCACTACTGGTCTGTGACTAACTGAAGTAATTCAAGTAGCTTATCCAGCCTGCGAACTTGTTTGTTTGGTTTTTTTACCTTTATCAAACTAACTTTTGGCAGGACTAGCTTTCTTAATGCTTAGTGTCAGTACTGTCCTTATTGTCAGTAGGGAAAAGGCACGGCTGGGGACAGGATGGGGCAGAAGACTGTGCAATTAAAAAATGGTGTCTTAAAACTGTCTGGAAGTTAGCAGACTGATCAAGACCGTGACTTCAGAAAGAAAGTTTTTCTAGCGTGGTATAAAGAGTTATACAAATACATTCAATAAAAGGTGTGCTTTAAAATTAATCTAAAGTGGTTCTTAAATGTGCATAGCTTTGCAGCACCTGTTACTGAAATGAGCTGCAACCCTCTAATTGTCCAGATATATGAAAACAATTTTTTTTCCTCCTTCTTCCTTCTCCCATCTCACTTCCCTAATCTAGAAGTCTTAAGGACCAGATGCTGCCTCCTTTCTTTCAGCCTGGTTTGCCGGCCAGAGTAACCCAAAGCAGGTATTTCTCTTCAGTTAGAAGCACCGCAGTAGCTGCCGTTTCTTTTGACTGATTCTCCTCGCAGTGTTTGGGCTGTGTTTCTGATCATATAGCTCAACTTAAGTTATCTTCAGATTTGCCGAGTTTCTGGTGAGAGTAGACATAACAATGTGGAACTCAGCATAAGCTACTAAACCTCCCCAAGACCCAAACAAATAGTGGCGTGGCCGAGCCCAAGGAGCGCTCCGTATGCTACAGCTACGCTGTTTGGCACTACCTGGGCTAGTTATGTTAAAAATACATAGCATCTCTTCCTGAGGACTAGCTGCACAACTGATTGTAGCCTCAATATGCTTCAGTCTCATCTCAGCCAGCTAACCGTTGTTTGCGTCCAAGGTTTTCCTGGTGTTTAAAAGAACGTTAAAGGTTGATGTTAAAAATTGTTTATATTATCCTTTCTTATTAGTGAATGTTTCTTTCTGTTTTTCACTTCTTTTGTCTTTTCTCTTGATTTGCACTTAGGTCCCTTAGTTGCAACTTACCATATGTTTGTCTTGTTCTCATGGGTTATTACTTGAAAATATATGGTGCTGTTGTTACTTTGCACTACGCTGTTGTCAAATGCAGCTTTATCGCATCTCTACTATCTTGCTTTATTCTTTTTACTAATAAGAAGTTAAGCTTGCTGAGTTTAAGAAAGCTGCTGATTACTAAAGGAGAATTGGTAATTTCAAGAAAAGACTTAGTAGTAAGGGAGAGGAAAAAGGAGGAGAGTGTCCTTGCATGAATCTCTGAAAGTGGAGCTTTTCTTTAATGGAACTATTTCTGTAATATTTATTTAAAAAAAAAAAGAGAGAAAAAAAAGAAAGGGAACTTTAGTATTTGAGTTCAGTTCTGAGAGAGCCATGAACTTTTCAAACCCTATCCCTACCCCATCAAAAACTCCTTATATATATGGCCTTTGACAAGTCAGTTAATAACTCTTTAAAATTTAAAAAAAAAAAAAAGGTTGCTTCTGTGCCTATTGAGACAAATTTGGAGGGTGCTTTGAAAATTGAAAGTATGATATGTTTTTAAATTGTCAGATGTTGTTAATTAAATTGTAAGATTAGGGAGGTGATGTGAGGCTGCGTCTTTGAGTTGCATAGATGATGTAAGTTAAGTCACTTTTGAGTTTGCTCATATGTCATTTAGAGGCAGGTCCACAGAAGATAAAAAAGTTCTGTTATATGTTCCTCTGATGTTAGCTTTTGCTTTTCTTGTGGAAAGTTAAGATGCCAAGGAGCTTAACTTGAATATACTGGTACCATGTGTAAAATCATTATTAAATTTAATTGTCAACGGTTTTCTAGAGGAATGGCACTTCAAGTTAAATTTATGACTAAAATTTCAAGTTTGCCACAATGTATAGCTAACATCTTTCAGAAAATGAGTAATTTGTTTAGATTTTAATTTTAGGAAATTGGGTTAAATTAGAAAAATTCCAATACTCACATTATAGGAATATAAAAGTATTTTATGAGGTTTTTATGCAGTTTTTATTCCTGTACTTTAAATTTAATTACTCCTCTTCCTTTGAAGTGTTATGCATTATTATTGGGGAGAATAGGTATTCTTTAGTGATGCCTCATGGTACTGTTCCTCCAAGCAGAAATATGCAGAGACAGTTCATGAGGAACCACCATTTCAAATACGTTACCAATAAATTCGGTTTTCTGGACAGATAACTTCAAGGCTAATGCCGAAAGAGTTTTCCCTTCTGATTCTCTGAAGCTGTCTAACAAAGAAGACTTTATTGCTGACTTGCGCTTCTGCTTTTGGGCTACAGCCTTCAGAAGATGAAGGGATAAGAAGTGAGAAGAGGGTATGCTTGCATATAATTCACTTCAAAATAAAACAGAAAGACCCTTATCCTTCAGTTTCTCCTGCAGGTGAAAAAAGAATCAAATTTCCTTTTGGTTTCATGCAATGGCTTATTTCTTGTGTTCTAGGGCTGGTACCAGTCCTTTTTATCTTAGTATAGTTTGCTCTAGGTTTATGTAAACTGAAGTATGGCTTGCAAATAACTAGCTGATGTTATTGCCTTCTTATCGTGATTCAGTGATGGTCTGAGCCTGGAAGATCTTCATTAATTCTTTTTCCCCTTCAGATCTGGGGAGAACTACATAGCTCCTTAACTCTTAGGCAGAGGAAGTTCTTCCTCCTGGAGAACAACGTTAAATTTATCCTTTAAGGAAACTACTGGCACTGCCTCAGCTATTTTGTAATATTCAGCTGGAATGCCATCCGGCCTTGGACTTTTTGCTGCTATTTATATTTGCTGCCACTTCTAAACTGCTGCTATTTAATCTGAAGTTTTTCTCGATGTTGTGTGTCTTTGGCAAGCCTGCTGCTCCTGGATATTTTTGAATAGCTTCTGTTTAGAATTCATGAAAAGTAGTTACTTTTGTAATAGGCAGTGCAAGCAGCACATATGTCATGGTTTGTAGGCTTTTTGCTGATCATTACTGAATAGTGAAATAACGTATTTCTTTTGAAACCCATTCACGTTTTTGGCCAACAGACGTTATTTTCCATAAAACATCTCCTGCCTATCTGAGGCTTTTTCATCAATGTACGTTACTAATCTGTTTAGTTTTCCTCAACTGTTGATTATTTTTGCTGTAGTTCATGAGCTTTTTGTTTTGTTCTGTTTTTTTAGACTGATGTGTTATTTGACAACTCAGCTCCAAAAAGGGGTGTAGTGATTCCTAGGCATTTCTCCTTCCCTAGGTATTGCACCTTTTCCACTTCTCTTGGATTCATGTCACTTGCTGTTGCTGCTGATCTGCAGCTGCTTCCCCTGGGTAGTGGCAGCAGTCACCAGTGGACCTCAGGAATACTTGTCTGCACTTTGCATCCTGCTCCCCTTCTCCTTAAAGCCCTGCCACTAACTACTATTTCAGCAGTCTTCTGAAGGAGCTCTCTTCTTGTTGTCGTCATCTCCTCTTTAAGAGTATCGAGCAGTGCCGTTTTTATTTGCTGCAAACTTACCCTTCTTCTAGAGAGGCAGGTTGTTTGTTTTCCAGTAATCTTTGGGACCTTTTTGACCTATCCTTACTTGCAATAGAATATATTTTGGTCATGCAGTAGGATCAGTTCTTTAGATTTTAATTTAAGAATTGGTATCCTTATTAATGAGCAAACGTCCATTTGGAATACTGTTAAATTTTTTCCTAACACACCATTTTCATAGCCTTCCTTCCTTAGCATTCATCTGTAGGCGGCTGCTTTTCTTATGCCTCAAACATAATTAACTTGTCATTATTTTATCCTAGGCCATAGTGCTCTGCCCTCATTCTACTTATTTTTCTTCTTTCAGTTTCAAGAATTTATGATCTTCTAGTCAGTCTGTCTTGGCTAATTTTAAAACTTCCTAAACCAGGTACCTCACTTTTAAAAACCTGCACATTTCCCTTTGCTTTCCTTCACATATTTCACAGAATCACAGAATGGTTGAGGTTGGTAAGGGACCTCTGGAGATCGTCTAGTCCAACCTCCTTGCTCAAGCAGGGTCCTCTAGAGCATATTTCCCAAGATCACATCCAGACGGGTTTTGAATATCTCCGAGGAAGGAGACTCCACAACCTCTCTGGGCAACCTGTTCCAATGCTCTGTCACCCTCGCAGTAAAGAAGTTTTTCCTTATGTTCAGAGGGAACTGCCTGTGTTTCAGTTTGTGCCCGTTGCCTCTTGTCCTGTTGCTGGCCACCACGGAAAAGAGAAAAAATAATTTTCATTATTCTGAATAATAATTTTGACTGTTCACTATAGATTTTGGACTTTTTCTGTAGTCAGTGCCCAAGATAGTCAGGAAAGAAAACAAGTACTGTCAGAAAACCCAAATGCAGTAAATGCTCTCTCTCACTGCTGAGTATGCTGTTCCTGTAATTGTGTATCTCCTTATCACATAATCACTGCTTCAAAATTTGAATTTCTTTTTCCTCTTTTAAGTCAGTTCTATTTAAGGCCTTTTCTTAACAAAATTGCACTTATTGTTACACATTTAAGTTCCCAAATGAATAGCCAAGTTAACATAAACTGTGTGAGTTTTTTCAGATAGACTTTGCATACTCCAGCAAATTCTAAGCCCCTGTACTTGTATGTGGTTGTCTGAAATGTTTCTCTTGTTCAGGGTGCTTCTTTTTCCATCAAAGGAAACAAGATTTACACATTTTGTTTGTCTTCTTGTACCTGCTAGTCTATTTATTCTTTTAATTTGAGATTAAGTTTCATATGATATGTATTGGCTACAAAGACGTCTACTTAATTTAAAAATAAACATGCTTTTCCATTATCATTTTAAGTTATTGATAATTTTTTGTTATCTTTTGTTACTTTTTCCTAAATCTGGTCTAGTTAACCTTCGGTTTACTCTTGAAGTATCTGAACTCTGTTCTAGTTCAGTTATGCTTGGTCCTTTCTTTTGTTTTTTTCTCTTTCCATTTTTTGAGGAGCAGGTAGGGTTCACCATTCTCCATGACTTTTTACCAACATCATCTTGTAGAGTATCTTCATTGTACATTTAAGCCCTTGATCACTGAAAGTGAATTTCTCTCTCAAATCAAATTTCAACCCTTTTACATAGCGCTATAATTTTGCTCAGCCTTCCCTTCCTGTTCTGGAAGTAAGACTAAAAAGTCTTTAAAACTGCATCTTGTAGCCTTACGGTATGATTTCTGGGTGCGTACGTTCTTTTTAGTAATCAAGGGTTTTTTGTTGTTCGTTGTGGAATTTCACAATCAGATCTCTGGGTCTGCGAAAGAACTGCCATCCTGGGCAAGAATGAAACGTTTTGTTGTGGTATCCCATCTCCAGTAATGGCCAGGAGCAGCTGTCTTGGGAGGCGTGTAATAAACCAGGCATGTACAGAGGGGTACTTCTCATAAGTATTTTCTCCCACCTTTCAGTTGAGACAGCAGTCTCTTTCAGATCACTGTGTTTAACAGGCACTGACACACCTAGGGTTGATGAATTTTTCTAATCTCTTTTTGAACTCCCTCATGCTTTTGGCCAGTACAGCGTTCTTTGGCAGTGAGTTTTACTGTTTAATTATTTGCTGCGTGAAAAAGTGAGCTTATTTTAAGTTCTAAACCAGCTGCCTGATGATCACATTATTTGCTCCTACTTCTTTGCCTTATGAGCACCATACTTGATGTTACAGACCTCAGCTGTGCCTCCCTTCCATTACCTCTTTTCCATTTAGTCTGTTCTTGCGTGGAAGTTATGTTCGTCGTTATCTCTGTGGTCTTCCTGCATGTGTTTTTTTTTCTCCTCTGTAGTATTCTTGTAGTGATAGGGTAACCAGGACCACATACAGTATTCAAGATGTCAGGATGCTACAGTGATACACAGACATAATGACAATTTTGATTTCATTATCCATTTCTTTTCCTAATAATTCCTTGTGTTCTGTCTTTTTTTTTTTTCCCCCATATACAGTTGCAGGGGCTGAAGTGATGTTTTCAGAACCCTACCTAGGATGACTCCTCCTATCTTTTCATGAGTAGTAATAGCTAATTTAGAGTCTATCATCTTATATACGTATAGGTGAAATTATTTTTACCTGTGTGTGTCACTTTGGACTTAACAACATTAAGTTTCATTTCCTTTCTATCATCTAGTCATCCAGCATGGTGAGATCTTTTTGCAGTTCTTTGCCATTAGTTTGAGATTTGACTACCTAGGATAACTTTGCGATGTTTGCAGATTTTGTCACCTTATTGTTCGCTCCATTTTTGAGAGTCTGTATGAATAAAGTTGAATAGCTTAAGTGTCAGCATAGAACCACAGAAACCTGTGCTGGCAAACCTTTGCTTGTCAAAACAATTTATTTCTGTTCTTGTTACTTTTTTTTTTTTTTCCTCACCAAGTTGAGGAAAAGAGAACGCTCTATTCTTTCTTCATTTACAGTGCTTCTCCTGTATTTTAATCAATTTTGTATGTATTTAATAGAATTTCCTTTTTAAGGTAGTTTTAAAATTCTAGTATTTCTTTCATTTTTTTTCCATGCCATCCATTTTGAGCTGCAGCTTCTCTTTGTGCTTCAGCAGCCCGTGCAGCACTGCAGTTCTGACTCTTCACTGTGTTTCCTAATCCAGCTTTAAAGTACAGCGATGGCATCTTCCAGATCGTGAATTTGTCTTTTTGCTGAAACCTTGAAATCTAAATTCGTTCTTAGTAGTTTGAATTCAGGATAGCTGCCCGATTCTACTTAAGTGATTAGTTTATTTTTCTTCAGTATTACTTGATTTGCTTGCTACAGGAGATCCATCATCATTGGCAAGAGATACCTTTTCATAACTTCAAGTTTGAAGCACTTTTCTTTATAGCGATGTTTCTTTTTAATTGTGAGATTCGTTTTTTCTGATGTTCTGTGCCTGTTTTTGGAGAACTTGTATTTGTTTGAAGAGAACTGGAAAGTGATCATTCTGCATCTCTCAGTACTCTGTTATCTCTAGCGCCAGCCACACAGGCAAATTGTTTCGTTAAACTTCTTCACTATCTTCCCATCGAAGTGAAAATGCTGTTTTCAACTCCTACTTCCTAAAAATGCCACCCCACCTCCCTCTGTTTTCATCTCAATACCTTTTAACAGCAGCCTTCCAAGGTTGCTTCTTCCTTTCTCTGTAACGCATCTTTAACAGTAGTTTTCACTATTGCATGCGGTAGCAAGTGTTTTGCAGTTTTCTTCATAGCTTGTTGGAGTACAGTGTCTTTGTGGCCAGCTTTCCAGGGAAGAGAATACTGCTTCCTGCTGACTCCGTTGCCTGCCCTTTTGCCCGGATATTAAATCCGAGTGCTCTGCCTAGCCTGCCACCTGTTTAACCAGAAATAGTCGGAAGAGGGTCTTACTTCATAATGTTGTAGCTGGACTTTGAAGTCTTACAAAAGCAGTTCTTTTCCTAAAAGCATAGAATTGAAATCGATGACGAAAGTGTGGAAAACTGCATCTAACATGTAAAGTCAAGGCTTGTACCTGCATAATTAATACCACATATATTTCATTTTTTCTTACTTTTCTTTTTAAAGAACCTTTAGTTGTTGCTTGCCATTTCATTCCGTGTATGTATTCCCTGATGGTGGTATGCAAGAAGGAGAAAACCAAGGAGATACCTAGTAAGCAAAGCAAAGAAAAAGGGAAGAAAACAGAAAGCAAGGGAAAAAATGATGCTAGGAAGAAGGCATTTTGGAATGAGGCTTAAGTGTGGAGCATTGGTGAATAAACTGAAAGAAGCAACCGATCGGAAAGAACAATTTTTTGGATTATAGACAGTAGAAAACATAATCCAGCAGTATCTGTTGTGAATGTCCTTGCTTAAACGGCTTTGGTAATCACTCCACAAAAAAAAAAATAGTGGGAAAATGATCTGAAAATGCCTTATATTGCAGTGTTAGGCAGAAGCAGTTCATTTCTGCTTATAAGCAGCTGTTCCTCCTACTCCTCAGAATGTGTCAGAAACGTGTGTTAAAAAGGCTCCTGATGGCTAGATTGCTGGCTCCCGACTTCCCGTCAGTAAAGTTCTTTCCACTGAGCAGTTAGTGGGACTTCATTGCGCTCAGGCAAAGACATTATCTGTGTCAATGCAGAGCCAAAATGAAAAGTCAAGGGCTATATTTTTTTAGGCAACTTGGGTCACTTTTTTCACAAGTCTAAGAAGCTGTACTTGGTTGGAAGGAAGGTGGTGGTCACGTAGCTAAGACATGTTTGTGTTCCAGCATCTATGTGGTACAAATTTGAGGGAGGAAAAATAGGTAACCACGATAAACACACCTTTTTATTTAGAGTAGATCAGTACTATCTGAAGAGTTTACTCTTGTAGTAATGAAGGAACAAATATTGTGGGGGGGGGGGGGAAACTTAAAGGAAATACAATTACAGTATAGTATGTTCAAATATTTTGACTGAATTAGAGCAGCTCTGCTAATGCTGTGGTAGCTGTCCCTGTATTTTCCGCACTTCCAGGTTGGGTGTTACTTCATTTTGGTTGACAGAGAATGATGAGCTCTAGGAAGAAAGAAATGGGCTGCTGATAGCGTGAAGAGGTAGAGGCAGTGTGTCTGGCTTTAATACTATTGATAATTTAGTTCAAGGGATGCCTCTTCCAAAAGGCACTTTTCAGTCTCCTCAGCCTATTGTAAGTGAGATATATGTGCTTTGTAGCTAGAAATGAATTGGGAGATAGGACCTCAGAATCAATCTTTGCGCTCGCTCTCTCTCTCTGTATATATCTATGTATTTTTAATTTGAGCCAGGAGATGATTAGATGCCTGGCAATGATTACTATCCATTGGCACCTCCCATTGGGAGCTCACTCCAAGTACCAGCCCTCAGCTCTTTCAGGCAGAGGAGGTTAAGCAGGCTGCTTACTGAGCAAAAGGAATTTCTCTTCCCCTCGAGAGCTCCGGTGCGGTTTCCCTAGCTAAGAATGCTATAATTCCTTTACAAGTGACAAGCAGGCTGCTACCATCTGCTGGTGAACGGCTGCAGGATGGAGCTTGGGTGACAATTTGCACATGGATCGAAGAGAGTGATTAGTGGCAGTTAAGCACAGTTCACTTATTTCCTGTCTGAAATTCCATTATTTTACTTTGGTTTTAGAATGTTTTCTAATTGTAGTATACACCCATCGTTTTATTTTTGTTCTGAAACATAAATATATAAGGACAAGGGTTCTGGCCGAAGCCACAGAATGTACAAGCAGGACCTGTGCCTCTTCATATCTTTCAAGGCCTGTCAGCGCTGTATTGCAAAAGACGACTGAGACCATCTAGGAATTTTTTATTCACTCTGGTCGGTATCTCTAGAATGACCGGGAGATATTTGGGAACCATATGGTATTAGTCTCTTTCAAAGGTTAAGTGATAGACTTGTAAGTTATTTTTGAACCATGTACCTTTGTTAGGGTATCTGCTTCATTCAGTCATTGTGGTGCGTTAAGAAGGCAGAACGCGAAAGAAAACAGTAGTTACTGTGTGTGTGGTTCCCCCAGCTTCTCTTGAAAGAAGCAGATGGTTGGGGGTCCCCGGAGGTGGGAGAAATGGGGCCATTAGACTGTCAGTGGCTTGTGAAAAGCAGAAGCATCTGCCAGAATGGAGAGTTGTTCAGCAGCAGGGGAGCCAGCAGCAGCAGATGATCTCTGCCTTGAGCAGTCAATGGCATTGTAGTCCGCTGGGGGATTGCTATTGTGGGCGTAGCTGCAGATAACCTTGGTAATAATCTAGTTGGTCAGGCAGCCTGAAAAAGGGAAATGAAGACTTGGTGCTTATGCTCTGGCAACTTAACTACCCACTTCTCCTCCCTAGTCAGTCCTAACTACAACTAATTTGAAAATATTCCATACCGTTCTCAGCTGAGCACTACAGGCACGCTTACAATTCGCCAAAACGCCTGTTGTTTCTCCTGCAACAGTTTCAGAATAGCAAGATGAACCACACTAGATGCACTAAAGAATTAGTTCAAAGGCGAAGTTAGCATTTGGAAAAGTATCAAAAATTTTACTTCGAGTTTGCTAGGGGGCTTTTTGTTTGCAGTTATGTTGCACTGTGCACCCTTTAAGACATGCCTTTTTTGTGTTAAGAATTCTTTTACAAATCTTTTGCACAGCTGCAGTTTAATCTCCAGTGCTGTAGTTCTTACGCTCCTATTGACTGCCCTGTACAGGACGCTGCGTTCTAGGGAAGAAAGACCTCTTGTGTTGCAACAGTGTGATGGTACTTCAAAGACGAGATAAAACGGGGAGGACAGACTGCCTCTGAGGAACAAAACTGGAAATTCATATCTGTGTTCAAAAAGAATAGTCAATTTGGGCTCTGTCCTGTTAGAATAATTAATCTCAGTCAGCCACATCTGAAAGAGAGACTAAAGCATGTGGGTAAAGAGCTCTGATTCAGAGCTCCTCAAGCTGTACTTTATGAGTATTTGGCATAGGTGAATCTGGGACTATTGCCAGTACACAGTATTCTTCTGGGATTGATTTCATAGCCAGGAAAAGACATTTTCTATACCTGAAACTTGATTTCTCTCCCGTGAGAGAGAGAGAATTACATTACAGTTTGGCTAGAGGTCTGTGCATTTTGGTGTGCATTTAAATATCATTGTAGATTTTTTACCTTTAGAAACTAGCATTCATGTTCTGACAGGCAAAAGGAAGCCGCTTGGGTGTCTCTTTTTAGGCCCCAGGGACGCTTTCCTTGCATCATAAATACTGCAGTAGTTTGTTATGATACACATTTGCTGCTTAAAAGACTTATATGACTTGATTTAGTAGGGAGTGCTAAAGATCAGACTCAAGATGCTTTGGCATAACTGAAAAGAGAAGGCAGTATTCAAGATTGGAGTTTTGTACGTCATGAGAACTGACATGTCATAAGCTTTTCTGTTAATTGCATCTGCTTTGATTTGAAGAGGGCCACCTGGTTTATGGTTGGAGCTAATTTTGCTTTCATCCTTGCTCAATCATTTAAATACCAACTACAGCCGTCACTGCATAGCATAAAATAATAGGAAGAGCAGTAACTTGTCTTTGTGTCAGATATTCCTAGTATTTTCTTGAACTATTTTAATCAAAATCCTATTTACTATGCAAAGTGGGGAATTATTGTGGCTCTGATCTTTGGCTACGTAGTCTGCAGACCTCCACTGCCACATATATGTTAATTAGGGACACAAAGAAGTATCATCTGGCTGATGTGGCCATCTTGGCACGTGAACCTGCTGTACCGTACTTCTGGGTACAGTAGAAAAACTGCTTTTGTCCAGTGCCAAGTACGCTGCTGGTCCAAGCCCATCTGTAGGGTGTGCTGTACAGGTGTAGTTTGCTGTGCTGTTGGAGCACGTGTAGTTTGATGCTAGCTTTTTCCAAAAAAAAAAAAAAAAAAAAAGTTTATAGATCATATTGTCATATGTCTGTATGCAATCAGTGACCCAAAGGCAACTTCTTCGTAACCTGAATTCAAGGTGGTTTGTAGCAGTTATACAAGGTCTTATTCTGGTTGTCAGTCATGCAAAACTGAAATTCTTGGTATTTCTTAGATATAACTAAAAAGTTATTGTTGGGTATTTTTTCTTTTTCTGTCAATAGTCTTACTGCGCTTTAATCTTTTAAGTAGTAGTAGGCTCTCAACCTTCAGTGGGTTCTGCCAGTCATGTGACTTGTTTCCTTTTTAGAAGGGGAAAAAATCAACCTATGAGAAATCAGCTTTCTTCAAAATCTTAGATTAGTTAATGGAAAGCTCTTATCTTTTACATTCGAGAAATAAAGTTCCTGTTTGAATGAGATGTGCTATAGGCCTACTTCCTTAAAAGTCATTCAGGATGAAGTAAGTGGGTAAGTGGCTTTCACGCTGCTGCGTTCACATCTGTCTGATAATATGATTAAATATATCATCAACCAGTTGAGATAATAGGAATAACGTAATGGAAATCGAACATGGTCATCAGATAAGTCCTACTACTTTGAAAATAAATGTATGAGCGTCTTTTTAGCACTGCTGACGTTTCTTTTGGAGATGAGCCATTTTTGTGACAGTGAGGTATTTTCCCCTGATGGCATCTCTCCTTGCTCCAGGTAAACCATTTTTGATCTCGTGTGAAAAAATATTCAACTTAGCCTTGATCTTCCTAGAGGTAATGAAAATGATGCAACCAAATTGTTTTTATACTAATGGTGTCTTCTAAATTATTCCCTATCATGCTAATTCTCATTCTAAAGCTGCTGTAGATTCATGACAGCTGTCTTCCTCCATTTCTAACACTGATGTCATCATCAGGTATTGAAACATGAGCCAGTGGAATGAATTTGAGGTATGTTTCAAGTTCTGTTTTATGGTTAAACTTACCCAGTTAATACAGCAGAAAAGTTTGTTGTTTGAAAGAGCTTATGTCGCCTTTATTCAGAAAGCCCCTCTATATGGTATGTAAAAATGTAGCCTACAGTTGTGAAACTCAAGAAATTTGTGCTGGAGCCTGGTTGATAAATTTACTAGGAAAATACAGGTATTTGGAAAGATCATTACAGTATTCATTGTCATTTCTTGGGTTTCCCTTTCAGAAATGTTCCCATTGCCAGGAACCAGGAGCCACCTTAGGCTGCTACAACAAAGGCTGCTCCTTCCGATACCATTACCCATGTGCCATCGATGCAGGTAAGAACAAAGTACATGCTAACTGTATTTTATATTTATTCAAAGCATATGACACTGAATAATTCCAAGGTACATCACAAGTTTATTCCCTCTGAGTTTTTAAGCTACTATGCAAGGTATAGTAATATAAAGGGTGAAAAATGGCAGCAGATAAAACGTGTACAATAGCGCTTTGGGGAAAGATGAAACATGTAATGAAAATAATCTACTTGAAAGTGCAGAAGAAACTTAGTTTTGCAGAATGCAACCACAGCAACTGAAATTTGCCTACAACATGAGAACTGACCATGCCTTTCTTACGAAAAATAGACACCTGGTTAAAAAGTTGAAAGTAACCTGAAAGACATTTCCTCTTTCAGGAATGCACTCCTATGGATAGGCCTAGTGGTGTTTTCAAGGCAAAGTATTTGTGGAATCACGAGCACCACTCACAGCTCAACCGTCCTTCTTCCACAGAGTCATTTCAGACTGTCTTTGAGTAGCTCAATTTTTTTATCCCTGGACAAACCAATGGTTTGGTTGGTATGCTCCTCTGGGAGTTGTTCCTCTTACTCAGTGATCAGAGGAAGGGATTAGAGTTCTATGAGTGCGTTTGCCTGTAAGACTGTATTGTCCACCTTATGTGAACGCAGGCTGCAGGGCAGACAGAGTAGTTGGTTGCTGGAGAAACCTTCCTGATAGATAACATTGTTGTTATTAGAAGACTGGGAATTAAAATGAAGGGAAGGGTTTGGATTGTGCAGTTCTATACAAGTTCTTGCCTTTTGAGACACAAGGGGAAGGTAGAAAGGAGTGCTATTTGAGCTGTGTCATCACAACTGGTAAAAATTACTGTGTGTTTTAAATTATTTCCAGCTACGAGCCTGAGGCTGGTGAGTTGGCATTTTGTGAATAAGAGTGAAAGTTTTTCGTGGAGGTAAATCCCAGGTCAGAATGAATAACGTCCCATGACTCCAGTCCACTGTAACTCACTTCTCCTATCATGTTTTATACAAAAAATAGTCTGATAGCAAGCAGGTAAGGATTCAGGATTGCACCTCTTGACTGGCATATGATTGAAAGTTCCTGTTTGTTATCCTGCATCTTCTACAACAGCCCACTTGATTTATCCCACTATTTCACGCTGTCTTTCAAATTTTACAGTGTTTGAAATAGGTACTGTCATTTCTGTATGTTTACAGTCCACCTCATACTGTGAAATCCCACCCTATCGGAACACAGCATTTTACTCCAATAGAAATGTTTTTAAATGAAATCAGTGCTATGGCGGAATACTGCTAATACCACACTATAGATGGAGAGTCCTTGATTATATTTTACACAACGTGCACAGCATACTGCATGTTATTCCCTCTTGGTTCTGAAAGTAGAATTGTGAAATTTTCTGTGATGTTTGTCGCTGTGATGCCTAAGAGTTTCATGAATGGTAACAAACTTATTCTTCCAGAACATCGGAGACACAGGATCACCAGTTTTGCTTTCCTATTGTGTTAAGTAGTGTGTTTCTGGTCCACAACTTGGCCTTTTAACTGTTGTATCAACACAAAATAAATTACAGTGCATGTGCTCAGTAAGTTGAGGCGCTTAATTTGAATGAGTACAGTATATAGCATTTTCCATGTTCTAAATATAGGTATCAGAATTAAGATACTTTTTTTTCTTCGGAAATTACCTTCCTCCTCACCTCCATGTGCTTCTGACTTCCTCAACAAATGGGGTAGGATCCTCCAGATGAATTACTGGCCAATCATGACTGGTTCCCAAGAGCAGTTCCATGTCGTGCAGTGAAGAGGCAGTGTCCTGTGGAAAAAACAGTGTATGATCATATTATTAAAGCCATGTTAAAAAACATGTAGAAATGGCCTAAATTAAAATGGCATTTCCTAACGTTTGACTTGACGTTGCAACCTTTGGGTTTTTTTCTAGTGTAGCTTTTTGCGTGCAAGTTCCAAGGTTATGCTTACTGCATTTTGTTTTATTTCAAATTCTATCACAAGACATCATGTTGTCATCTGGCCACGTGTCAAAGCGCATAATTCCAAGCTAAAGCCTCCCTTTGAGGTAATATGATGGCAGTAGTAAATTGCAGGCCAGTGTGTGGGCTGGAGCTGCCCGGAGATGGGGTACTTTGCTTGGGAATTTCACAGACAGATTTAATTAATAGCAGAGGAACGGTAAAACCTGTGAATCTTTGATTTCACTCCAGGCAGAGTATGATCTAGTAAGTACAAAGACTTCTCTCTGTTTCTTTGTACTTTTTCCTTTCTGTTTCTTCCTCTTCAGTCTGTTCTTGTACTATCTCTTCTCCGTTCTGGCCATTCATCTAGTTGATCTCAGGTTCATTTTCTCAGATTTCTTATTCCGGTCTCATTGCAAGACACAGTTCTCCCTATTCCTTTCTGACCTTTCCTTTGCCCTGTTTTCTCTCCTCCTTCTCTCTGCTTGTACATCACCCTCTCTTTCTTTCTTGCCCTAGTTCCAGTTTTCCTCTCTGAGCTTCTTAATTCAGTTTGGTTCTCCTAACCCAGCTCCTTGTCACACTTACCCCTGCTAAGTGAGTCCCCTCATAACTTCCCTGCTTTTGGTTCTGGTGCCTGAATCTGAGACCAGAGGTTCATTTACAGGGAAGACCTGCTCACCCCCAAGCAAAAGCGTATTTGGGGGAATCTTCAAAGAATCTAGGTAATAAACTATAAGAAACCTCTCCTGAGGATGTGCAAATTAAGATGCCCCTTATCTCCTTGCAAAGGGTTACATTTTGTTGATTTTGCGTTCGGCTGGCAAGGATATGCCGTAGCTAGAATTCAGGTTCCTGCTGCAAATCAAGGAATGGTAGAGTTTTTCGGAGAAAATTTGCTGGAATGTTTAACATGGGCAAAATAACTTTTTCCAAGAAAGAGTCTTAAGGAAATGGTTAGACTGCTTTAGCTGAAGTTTTCAACCAAAACAAATAAGAGCTCAGCTTGAAATAGATTCTCAGCATTCAAAATTTCAGCCTGGTATCCTGACATCAAAAGACCTTGTTTGCAATTGTTTTTATCCATGGGAATAATCAAGCTGTCTTAATCTATAACGCCTCTTACAAGCAATCTATATAAAAGAAATATACTATATGGAATAGGACTTCATTTTCAATTATGCCCACATAGAAAACATAAGCTTCCTTGAGAAGCGAATTGGCGTTCTCTCTTCAGCCTGCTGTCTGCCTGTAAAGCCTTTTTATTGGTTATGCAGCGCTGCTGTCGTATTTCTCAAACTTCTTGAGCTCTGAGTAGTTTCATTGGAAGTCAGCTGTCCTGTGGTGAAGGATGGTGCTACCTTGCTTTATTGAGGAATCTGGGACAGATCCCTTCTGAGTCTTCAGCGGTTTGTGCTGACGTTTACAAGGGTGCCCAGACTTCTGGATGATGTATGACCCTTTGTATCTTAAAAATCAGAAAGCACTTCTTGGAGTGGTCCATCATAAACACTTGGTGTTTGACAGAGTTACTGTGGCATCCCTGGAAGCGGCTATGCCTTAGCTGAGATAAGTGTCTGTGTCTGTATTCCCTGGCAGTTGCACTGTGAACTAAAATGCTTTGTTACCTTAGCACTGATGTGGATTACAAGTTAGTACCCTGCTAGTTACTGCACCTCGTTTGAAAGGCCGTAAATTCTTGGTAAAGCACTGGAGGGTGCAGTATCTCAAAATTACTTCAGTTACTTGCAGTTATTTCATTATATTGTTTCTTAGGGACAGGCTTGACTTGTATCTAACAGAAATAGTTAGGTTTAAAACTGTTTTTGTGGTAGATTGATTTTTCTGTTTTGGAATGTAGAGGTCCGTCCTGGATAGCTTGGTTCTGTCCATACTAAAACTAAGAAATGAGAATGGGGTGGGGGGAGATGTTAATTTGCATTGAGGTTTTGGGAAGACTATAGGACTTTATTTTCCCTGTTTACCGGATGGTCCTGGTAGTTCTCTGCAGCTCAGTGTATTGAAGGCTGGCCCTGCAGTGCGTTTGTGCTCTGTGCTTCCACGCTGCTGGTCGCCTTCCAGTCCCAGGGCTGGTGAGGAGCCAAGTTCGGCACCAGTGTTGCTAATTGGCTGTTATGTAAGGCACATGGCTTCATAAGCTTCTAGTTTGTACATATGGACACTTTTCTATATCCTAATTCAGTCTTCCTTTTAATCTCCTTTCACACAAAGTAATCTTTGTCAGTACAGGGTATATACTTCTGTGCGAGAGAACTGAACTCCTGTTAGCCATCTGCATAAAAATCAAAACTACTAGTGCCACTTAAAGAATATTTGTATGGAAATGACTGTGGTTAACGTTGTCTGTGTTTGACTTTCATCTGTCCAAATTTATGAAGAGCCTCTGATGTCTCGAGATAACTTAGTCCTAGGGACATCTCCATGGAAACAAGATCTTTGCTTTCTGAGATTTTTGTATCTCCTCCTTCTGCCTGTTCCTCCCCACCTGGAGTCGGGTCCTGATTGTTACAGCACAGTTGTCCCCACAGCATCCATTGTAGGAAGTATCACAAGCAAAAGATTTTTTGACCGCAAGTTAGGAAAAAAAATAGCAGCAAAATACAGTGAACATTAGAGAACGCTAATCTGCGTCTGCACGAGTACTGTTGAAGATGGGTAACAAGCAGAACACAGAGAGTGAGGCAAAGTGTGAAGCTTATAGGAGAATAATTGCTGCCGTTAAAAATGTTTTAGGTTTTCCCTGACTACTTTATGGAGAAAAATCTGTACAAACAAGGATGAATGTCTGTTCGTTTTCCCCTTCTGCCACGCTGAACGGATCGTAGCTGTGTGTCTGATGACTTTGGGGTGAATTTTAATCTGTGATATAAAGCATTTGGAAAAGCTAGCTGAAATTCAGTGCAGCTTGGTAATGATGGACGATTTTTGCCACCTTATTGGTATTCAGTTGGTTCTGTACAGTGATCTGATATTTCCATATCTCAGTCAGATAGTTGTCCCTTAAATCTTAATAGAAACAAAAAAAAAAAGTTAGCATTAATTGGATCTGCTATCGATATTTGCAGCAAAAATCCAAGACTTAATAAGAAAATGAGCTCCGTACCCAGATCAAGCATGAGGTACAAAGTATCTGAGAGTTGTTCCTGGTGCTTGTATGATCTTCCTTTCCAATGGACTAGATAGAGAATTCATTCATCGCCAGTGCTGAATTTCCAAGAAAGAAAAAAATCATCCTATTCTAGCATACTGTGTATATTTTTTGATGATTGCTGTATTGTACAGTGATAATTCATGGTGTGGTCTACCTGTAGAATTCCTGTCTTTGAAATGAGACAATATTTTATTTACTTTATGGTTTTTGCTAATGGTACATTTGAAATTGTTATCCATAGCAGGAATAAGGGTTTTCCTCCTCTTTGCTAAAATCTCTCA
This sequence comes from Struthio camelus, assembly GCF_040807025.1. NCBI lineage: Eukaryota > Metazoa > Chordata > Aves > Struthioniformes > Struthionidae > Struthio > Struthio camelus. The sequence goes on from NC_090942.1 coordinate 56,370,408, forward strand.
AGTAACTTAGCCTACTGCGTGCTGTTTCCCTTTGATTCAGGCCAGAGGCTTTGATGTTGAAACATAAGCATTTCATAGCAGAGGGATGCTCTGCCAAAGCTTGGGTGTCTAGAAAGCTTTTCCCTCAAGCTTCAGTTGCAGTCTCCTGCTGTCTGCTAAACTCTTCCAGCAGATTGAAACAGCAGGTAGCGCTGGTTATGCTACATACTTAAGAGTGTTTTAAATTAGCACATTTTATTTACCATTGTGCTTCTTCGCTTGCCAGCTATTTGGGTAGGTTGAAGAAGAGAGGAGGTCATAAACACCTTGTTGAATTCTCACTGGGCTGGGTAGTACTCAAGTTGTGTTGCTGGGTCAGTCTGTCTGTGTTACGTGGGATGTTTGGGAAGAACTGGGTCAGGAGTTGTGGCACGTGCAGAGGTACCTAGAAAATGCAGCTGAATTCTCTCGGGAGAGTGCTACTACTTTTTGACTTGACTGTGAAGGTGAAATGTGGGCTATCTGGAAACCACAACGTGGAAGGCCAAGTCAGCAGCGCTGTTTGTGTTGGACATAGCGCTTAAGTTCAGGAGCTGCTGGCTCGGCATCTCTTTGAGGGGTAGTCTGAGGGGGAGGGTAGAAGGGCAGTAACATTTCCGCTGGCACTAAGGAAACGCTCTTCCAACTACAGTATTGTGAAATTCATTCTTAAACAAGTGCTTCTACATAGGTGCCCCAGTTTCCGTAATGGGTTTAAGTCATTCATTAAATATTTCTTAGATCATAGAAGCTTCACAATATATGACTCATGGAAGCAGATCCAAGAGCAGAGTGACCTGACTACCAGACATAGTGTCAAAGTGTAAACTGATCACCGGGTTTGGGATTACAAATAAACTGTCATATACACCCATATCCAGAAACACACACCCCTTCTCCCCCTGATGTTGGCAGGGCCTTGGGGAAAGGATGACTTTCCTATGAAGTATAAAGCAGGGGCCATCTGTTGAGATTGGATGGATGTGTCTGGTCTTCCTTGTGCTGCAGCAACGAAGGCTGGAATTGCTGAAGGGGGTTGGGGTGCAGGGTTTGGAGGTCTGCCCTTGCGATTCTTACTCTGTATAGAGCACTGGGGAGACTGGGGATGTTTGGACTTGGCTTGATAATCCAGGCGACATTGTTACTGGGGGTGCTTGGTAATTTTATTTGCTAAAACTTTGGGGGTGGGAGGGATGAATTTGCTAATAAGATAGTATTCCTGTAAGGGATCTTTGAAAAATACATGCCTGAGAGGCAAGATTAACACATGTGATGTATTATTCAAGGTGGTTTTTTTTATTAAAAAAAGTAATAAATTGCTCTCTTCTCTTCCTCTAGATTGTTTACTAAACGAAGAGAATTTCTCAGTGAGGTGCCCCAAGCACAAGGTAAGAATTCTCTTTTGCATTAAGCCTGTTTATCGCTGCCCTCTTCTGGGGTCTAAATTTGTTTTAATAATTTTATACGTGGATAACATCTGTAATCAGAGAGGCTTTTAGATGAATTCTTCTGTGATGTGTTCTTGTGGTGCATTCTGGGGGCAAAGATCTACTTAAGAATATAGAGAACTTAAGAAGATAAATGAAGCTTTTGCTATATCTGTTTAGTTGTTCTTTAGATCCTGATGACACTTCAAAAAAAAAAAAAAAAAAAAAAAAGAAGAAGAAGCTTCATTTCCTGTCTTCCGTGATAGAATCAGTACCCTGCTCCCTGCTTCTCTGCAAGTGTTACATTGCAGTTCTGGTGGTGTGGTTTTTTTTTTTTTCTTTTTTCCTTGGGATTACTGAGGATGCAAGAAGGAAGGAAAATGGCTTGTGGAAATGTTTCACCAGTTTTTGGAAAGAAGAACCTGTCAAAAACTGAAACATCTTGCCCTAGTTTAGCAGTAGTTAATTAGACTGAGTCCTACTACTCATATATAAATATATAAATATGTCTATTTAGTTGTTCTGTAGATCTTTGACGACTCTCCAGAAAACCCATAGTTATTTCCTGTCTTCAGTGTTCGGTCCTTAGCAGCTAAATGTCTTTGGAGCCTACAAATGCAGCGGTGCTAAGAGCTGAACTGCTGCTGCTCCGTCCGTACGGAAAGAGGAGATAAGGCAGACAGTACATACTGTCCTGCACATATAAGTGATGTGATACAGGGCTGCGAGTGTCTCCTCCAGCACGTCAGGGAGGATGCAACTCTGGGGAAGCTGTGGTGTCCACCCTGGGAGTTCTAAATACTAAGAAGTATCCAGAAAAGTGGCTATTCTTGTGGCTAGTTGGATACAACATAAGTTGTGCAAGAGTGTGGATGACACATGTTGGAAAGTAGATGGTAATAGGGAAGAATTCTGCTGCTCACTAGCAGGAATTAGTCTCCATTTAGTCCTTGTCTGCAGATCTCTTCTCTGCCTAGAATTAGAGTGACACCTGGTGGTCTTTTGTCTTCGCAGATCATATTTAATCTGCCTTTTGTAAACACGCAAGTATTAGTCTCACATTCCTTTTAGATGGTCTACCGCAGTATGATGTATTTATATGCACATTTAAGGTAAAGGGGTGCTACTTTTTTCATGTTGGATATTCTGGTTCTGCTTACACTGGAAAATTCTGGGGACATTCAGCCTGTGATTCAGAACCAGCCTAGTTTTTCATCATATAAAAGAAAGTAACCTATTCTGTACCGTTGTGGAGATGGTGTTGAAAATGTACAGCAAGCTTAAGCTGATGCATTAATGCTCCATGAACCTGCAGGTCTTGCCAAACAATAATGGCAGGAATGAGCTCTCCTTACAGTGGAATACAACTACAGAAGTGCTATCTTATGCCCGACTTTGGATACTTGCCTAAAGAGAATAGGAAGACTTACATCTATGAAGGCTGCTTTATTTTAGTTGCTCACTGCCAAGAAGTGTCATAGGGAAACATGGTTTTAAAGCTTTTCATAGCTGGCTAGGGTCACCACTGCTATGCATTTCTGCTTGCAGTGATGATGGCCAAACTGAAAGGGAACACAACCATTTTATGACAAGAATTCATCCTACTGTAGAAGATACTTAAACAGGCACATTGATTTCTTGAGGGGAGTGGGGGAAAGAGTGCCAATTGATTTGATAAAGGTACGTCATGAGGCAATACAAGTTGTGAATTTTATTCAAAACTAACCGCAGATCATTTCCTTTTTCTGCCTTGCAGGAAAAAAAGGAAATTCAACATTAGCAGCCTTTCTTTGACACTGAAGTTTGTTTGCCTTTTGCTTAGTAGAGACATGAATCATTTGTTTGAAGTCAAGCAGGGCTTTCTTCACTTGCCTGTGACTCTGCCCTTGCTCTGTGGTTCACTGATCATTACTGGCTTGTTCCAAATTCTTCTGCAGGGCAGACTATAACCTCACCTTGCTCTTTCCATTGTAGTAATTTGAGAGGGGAGTTCCAGCTACTTGCAAGGCTGGAATGGAAAGGTTGAGAACCACCGCTCTAGAATGACTGGAGAACAGATTACATCGAGATTTTTGCAAGAGATGAACGTGAGCAATTGAGAGGAAAAGAGACTTTAGATTAGGCTGTTTAAAACTCTCCTTTTAGGTAACATCAGTTTAGCATTAGTAGCTAATTAGTAGCTGTTTGATACCTGACTCTTCAGTTAATGGGTGGAAAAGCTAACTTCATAAATCCACTGACACTTAGTAAGTCCCCCAGTACAGTGCCTCTTACCCTTTTTTTAGCCTATGCCTCACATCAGTAAATATCATCATAATAAGTGGCTCCCGGAGAGCAAAGGGGGGCTTCTTGCCTCATTAACTGTGCTTAACTCTTCAGGCATAAGCCAACTAAGTCCAGAGGGACTGGTCCTGCCTTTCGCTCTGCTCCCCAGTGAGCTTTCCCATTTCCTTCTGTCAGCACTGATGCTCCAACCATCCATGTCCTGAATGTGCTGCTTTTGCAAAACAGCAGTTTTTATCACAGGAAAACACTATCTGAAAACGAATAATCTTTTGAAATGGTTAGCTTCCACTCCCTGATCCAGCTAGCTGTCTGTCTGCATCACTGCAAGTACTGTTGCAACAGAGAATAGGTGAGGATGCAGAGGCACAGGAAGGAGCATGTGTATATAGGGGGAATGTATATAGGGAGCATATGTATACATAGGGGATAGGAAACCTCACCTTTTGGTGGCACTGCAGTCTTAGATTGTCTCTAAGCCATCTGTGGATCAGGTTTAGGTGATGCTTCTAAGAGTTTGTGGCAAGAGTTTTTGTGATAAGTTCTGTGTTTCTTGTAAGTAAGCGGGCCTCCGTATCCCAAACTCTTTACTTTTGCAAAATTACCTGCTTTTGTCACAGGGAAAATTCTGTCTGAAAATCTGTATCTGGTTCCAATACTGACTTTTCTTTCTCTCTCTCACTTTGTGTGTGCTTCTCTTTCCCTACCCCTGTCTTCCTTTTCTCCCTCATTTTCTTTTCCCTCTTCCTTTTGGCTTGCTGGTTCGTCAGCCCCTCCTTCCTTGCTCTCTTCCCTCCTTGCAGAACAAGATGGTGAAAGGCAGCCTCAGCACAGAGCAGTCGGAGCGGGGGTGAGGGGGGAAGTGTACTCCTGGGAATGGAAATATAAGCAAGCACAGGTGAGTTGGGGAGAGTTTCCAGTTTCCACCTGCCTTCTACTATGGCTTCTTACCTCCAGTGCCCTTCCCCGCTTCTCTGAGAGAACAAAAGGTGCTTTTGTGTACATGCAGAAAAAGTATAATTACTTAATTTTTTTTTTCCCCTGTTACCAATCTGTTCGGGCTAGTCGTTATCAGTTTTTGTATTTCTGCAGCAGTACCTTCTGAAAAGTGGTGAGGGGCAAGGCTTGTTAGCTGTTACAGCTGCCTGAAACTCATTATACCGGGCCAGAAATCTCCTGAGGTTGCCTCAGTGCATACAGGGAGAAATACATTAACCTTATTGGGAGCACTTGACATTCCTTTCAGGCCAGCATTTTGCTCTGCTGTGCAGACACATGGGGGTGAGAGAAGTGGCCACAAATTCATAGATTTGTAGCGTTTACTCTAGTTTGTTGCCTCCCCTCTCCCTGGATGTAAGGTAGGCTGTAGCTGAGTGAACGCTTCAGTCAGCATACGTCAGCAGTGCTGCGGAAAGCAGCAGCTCTGCTCTCGTGCCCCAGCTCCCCAGCTGCTCGTTTCCTCTCTCCTGCTGCATCCTTCCTTGTCCAGCCCAAGCATGAACTTGGTCTGAGATTTGGTTTGTCTCAAACTATTTTTTGCCATGTTAGCATGTTAGATCATTTTCCTTAATCCGATTCACTGCATGGCTGGGCAAAAGCCCTCGCACAAGGAGGGAGTAGCACAGACCTGAGAATTAGCACCAGGGAGCAGGGTAAGGATGGGATTTCTTAGTGCTTGAGTTCCCCCAAGTGCATTTGCATTTGATGGCAACAGGGAGATGTAAATGAAATAAGTATTTGGTTTCACGTTAGTTCCTGTTAGCATTTTTTCCATAAACTTCTGCCCAAGTAAATCTCTTGACTTATTTCACTGCTCAGTTGCATTTCTTATTCCACCTGGTTGCCTCTCTCTCTTTTTCTTGTGATCATGCAGGTGAAGTTGCTTTATCATGTGTGCTGTGTGAACTAATTATAACAATTGCCTTCCCTCCCCGTGTTTCCTTGCTTCCCAAGCACTTCCCTTACTGTAAGACCTTACTTATTTCTCCAACTGAGTAACTGTGAAGTGGTTTTAGTGGTATTTTCTATGACAGGCGAGAGATTTTTACCAAAGAATTCTCTGTTTTTTAGTGCTGTAGCAGAAGACATCTAGCGTTTGGTATAAATGCTTTGTAGAGTGACTGCTGGCTTGGTTTAGCTCTGCTGTGTTCTGTAATTTTTTTTTTCCATTTTAGCAGCATTCTTTCTTGTTTTGAGTGTTGTTTAAAAAAAAGTTGCCACGCAAATATTAAAGTTCATTATTTGAGTAGGTTTTTTTTTCCTTCCTTGGTAAAGGTCATAGGGATTATTTCATTTAAGTGTTTCTCTTTTCCTTAAAGTGTAAATGGCAGCATAACTTATAATGTTAAAACAGGATGATAGTCTCAGAGAGAGGGTGTCTGTTACAACTGTTTTATACTACAGAATATAAGGAGTTGTATCCAGTGATGATTTTGAGGGGCATTTCTTTCAGGAGCTTTTAAACATTAGTATGTCCCAGAGACTTTTATGCAACTTTGTTTCCTGCATTATTTTCCAGCACTAACTTCTTTTTTTAAGCAAGTAGTATGTCCTAAGAATGTATTAGCTTAAGACCCTGCAAGCCCTGGAATCTCAGCACCATGTTTACTGTGTGCTCTAGGCATTTCTTGAAGGCATAATTTCTTTCCAATTGCACTTTTGCCTAAAATCATTCTTATTTAATGTCCTACTTAGCCTCCCTGGGATGTTGAGGCTGACAGTGTCTTAAAGATCAAGTTCTTCAAGCTGGCCTTGCATCCCAAAATAAAAAACATGAAAATCCAAAAGATGCGGTTCTTAAAAGGAAGTTTGCCGCATTACTGCGGTAACTGAAGAAGCGTAGAGGAATTGTGTAGCAGTCCTGGTAGCACGGCAGCTGTCCTTCTGCTGGTCTTAGGGGAAAGACAGAATGCGCAGTTGGCTGTTAGATTATTGGGCTGTTTTAGCCTTGGTTCACTCCTAGGCCCAGTAAGTTAAGAAAAATCCTGCATGTTGGATAATACCCAAGCAAGTCAGTGTATTGTGTCTCTGTTGCTTCTCTCTCTCTCTCTCTGAGCCAGTTGCCTCTAGAACTTTTGGATAAAATCCAGATCTGGAGAGCGACTGTGAGAGTAAGTCTGGTGCTCTGGATCTTGTCCAGGAATGGGGAAGGACTGTCTGTGTGGTGAGCCTGTTTCCTCCCTGAGCCAGTGCCTAATGCTCTGGACGGACTCCAAGCATGGGCAAGCTGCAGTTGTACAGGAGCCAGAGGCAGCAACGTGGCCTTGACACTCCTTCGGTGAGGGCTCACAGTTGCACAGTAACGAATACTACAAAGGTCAGCTGCCTGAACTATCTAGGAACCTCCCTCCTTTCCTCTGTAGCTGTATCTCCATGGCCTACCTGTGGTGTGTGTGTGGGGGGGGGGTTGTTGTTGTTTTTTTTTTTTTTTTTTTAATACATAGGTGCCTGACTCTTTCTTTCCTCTTAGCCTGGCATCCATGTACGAGGGGAATCTTTGCAGCCAAGAGGTAGGCTTGCTGGGATGTTACCTCATTGGTGTGCTGATGATCAGAACAGCGTTGGCATCTGTATCACACTTAAGGACCCTGGAGTTGTAATTGCCGCTTACGAACCTGGGTGTTGGGTGTGCCCGCAAGCATACTAATGTTTTTAACTGCATTCCATATGTGTCACATATTTGGCGAGCTTTTTCCTTTATACAAGCTCGCTCACTGATGGGACAGGATTTATCTAAGTTGCACCAAAGGGTTAATCATACTAAATCAGTAAATCAGTTCTGGGCCTCACTTAGGTTATGGGAGAAGGGAAGAAAGGAACGTATTATTTCAAGCTTTGCTTTCTTGGCTGTGCAGTTTAAGGATGAGTGCGGTGGCTTAGAAAAATGAAATTTTAACTTCATCTGCAGTTTTTCTTTTGAGCCAGGCCCCCATCCCCTTAGCTGGACTCCTGGAGTTAGTTTTCTCTCCTCAGAGAATTTCTGGACATGGAGAAGGAGAACGCCAAGCACTTGGACTTTCCAAAGTTTGACTTGAAAGCCATCACAAATTTAGTCCCTCCATTAACTGCTACCACCACAATCTGGCATTTAGAGCAGAAAAGCAACAAAAAAGAAATACTAGTTGAGCTGTAATTTGTTTAACAGTAGCTTTAGCTTTGTGAAATCTAGCCATTCCAGGAATTCGGTTCCTGCAGTTAGTCTGATAATTTTTATATCAGTTTGATATCTGCTATGCATTCAGTGAAAATTATTATCTGATGGCTGTTTGACCTGTATGAAATTATTTGGGTCCAGTCTCAAAAGGGCAAGGTTGCATTGCAGAAGTTGTCATCGCAGTTGAACTTGCTTGGCCCCTTGGTTTCCAGTTTTAATGGTCACAATAGGGACCGAACTGACCATTCATGTATGACGAATGAGCTCCCTTCTCACTGCTGGAAATAGCTGTTCTTTAAGAACATTATGCCGTTGTGCTGGTGCAGAGAGCTCTGTCATTCTGGACGACCTCCTCTCTAGCTGGGCTTGTTTCGTTCTCTGGTGGTTGTCAAACCAATCCTTTTCCCCACGCAGATTTGCTTTTGAAAACTATTCACCTTTTTGCTTCCATCCATTTTTAGCCCGCAAAACGTAAGAGCTCTTGGTGTTACTGCTGTAGTGGGCTGTTGAGCAAGTTTCTCCAAAATTTGGGGGAGTGTTGATAGACCACGGAAATGAAATATTCCTGTGTTATTGTTTCACTTTGTTTTTCAGGTTAGGCTGTTGAGATAAAAAGCGGTGGACATTCGTGACTGAATGGAATCTCTCCCACTGTGCAGCCATGCCCCCTCTCGACGTGCCTGCCAATGCCAGCACTTCCTTCATAAATTCTTACATCACACTCGAGACTGATGACATCACAGAATCTGACCAAGGAGTCTGAACCAGCTGTTTCCATGGACACAATCTCCATAGTGACAGTGGGAAGGGGAGGGGGAAAAAGAGGAAACAGGTGGGGGGAATTAAAGAGGGAGGGATAAATATATATATATATAAAGATCTATTTTTTAGTCTTGAAAGACTTTGTTTTAAATGAAAGGTGCGCTATCCCTTTTGATGCTCTTGATTAAAGATGACAAAAACCCAGATAAATTTAAAAATCTGTAGCTAAAGTAGATATTAAAAATAAAATCAAAGCAAGGCTCTTGGAGCCTTACATTTTGTTGGAAAGAGTGGTGGAACTGGGAGTATTCCAAAACTGGATTTGTCTCCCTTTCTCTTGCTTGCTTTCTGACACCATTCAAGGAAGTTCAATTTTAAAAGGAAAACAAAATCGCATAAGTTGTTTGTCGGATGAGAGGAAGGAATGGATGGTTGCAGGTGATGGGGTGTTTGTACTTGTGTATGTGGGAGAGGGAGATTATTGTTTTTGAGAAACACTATTTATTAATAGTGGAAGCTTGAAAACCATTTAAAGACTCCTAGATCATGTTATTCATGAAATGCGCGGTACCTGCTGCTTGCTAAATCACACACACAAGCGTACGCCTTCTACATGTGGGAACATCTGTTCCACATGGGGGGAAAGGAGTTTCTGCCCTTTGTTGCAACAACGTACACCCCCAAATAGTTCCAAGAAGTTGCCTTCGGTTTTGAAGGTGGGTGAGAGGAGGACGCTGGTTTTTACCTGCCAGATTGCGGGACTGAAAAGGAGGTCTGAATGTTGGTAGAATCAATGTATTCAAACTGTTCAGGAAAATCCAGTTAGCCCGTCTTTATTTTCTGTTTTACTTTTCCAAAGGAAGGAAGAGGGAATGTCAGCTTAACAGCCTACACTATATGTTGTTGTGTGTGTGTGTGTGTGTGTGTGTGTTTTTTCTTTTCTTTTTTTTTTTTTTGTAAATTGTATAATTTTTAAACATATGGGTTTAAGGAACAACAGAAAATTCAAAATTTTTTTCTTGTTAAGGCCTTAAGAAAGGGGTTAGTGCATCTTTCAGGGGTCACTCTGCCATGGGAATAAAATAGCTGTTTCACAAACAGTTTTATATAAAAAAAAAAAAAGCTTAAAAAAACCAAAAAAACTAATAAACTTCATTTTAACCTTGTCTCCTTTTGTTTTGTGCGAACTTGATTTGTTTAAAAGGACAGAGAAACGCTACTGTCTGCTGCTTTTTGGTTTGTTTGCCTTTATCAGTTCTGCCTTCAGTGATGACCTTCTGAGCTGGCCCAGCAAGAGGAAGACCACGAAAGCTTTTATTTATAAAAGCTTAGGATTTGTACGATGTTCAGGATAAAGAGCCAATGACTGGATGAATTTTTTTTTTCATATGAGGTGGTGGCATTTCACTGGTTCACTGACTTCTTTCACTCATAGGATGGTAGCATATCCTAGTGACATCAAACTGTGGTGTTTACTAGAAAGTCACTATAGATAGGGATCTAACCAGCATGACTTGGATAAAAAAAAACGGGGTTGATACTGTGGGGAGGGAAGAACTATTTTAAAAAGTTATGTACTGGATGCTTGCTCAACTACTCGCATTTTGGAGTATTCAGCACATAAAATATAAAATCTATGAGAGCTCATATTAAGATATCTATTTTAACTCTATTTTTAAAGATCAATTTAAAGGTTTGGGATATAATTTGGCAGTTATTTATTTCTAGAAGTTGCTACTCTCACTGAAAAGTATGTGGAAAGGGTGGGCAGTCTTCTGCTTATTCCTTTCCCAGTAGCAGCTACTGAAGTTAGTATGTCCTTCTACATTAAAAAATAGACCTGTTGTGATGTATGTCACTAATGTGTCCTGAATTGGTGCTGAAAATATTTAACTGCTGGTGTAGTCAGAAAAAATCATTTTTAGCATAGATAATGTGAGTAAATGACTTCTTTTCAACTGAATAAAAATTGTTTTTTTTCCTAGTGTCTGTTCTATTGTACATGTTCTGGGAAAAAAAAAAAAAGAGGAGTTACTGTTATTGCATTATTTATGTTGGTGAAGAACCAATTGAGTGGTACAACAGAGGACAGTGTGGTAAATCTGCTGAATTTGATCCTTTTGGCTCTGCACAGTGCTGTCATGCAACTGAGGGAAAAGGTGTTTGGGTAGTTGGGAGGGAGAGTGTCAGAGGTTTTCCTTGTGGGTGCTCATGGCTATTGTGGAGACTCTATAGCTTCCTGTGCATCTTGGTTGAAAAGTAGTAGGAGTCATGTACAGCAAATAAATAAATGATATCACACTTGACTCCCTGACAAATATTTCTGGTTGGGAAGTACTTCACACCCCTCAAATTGGCTGCCGCTTGACCAGCTGTCAGTGCTGTTGTCAGAGGAAAGAGTGTGCTCTCTAGTACAGGTCTTGCAAGTTGGTCGTATTTGTGGTGGTAGAGTCTTCACAGAAATCAAAGCTGTCAGGTTTCTCTAAAACCAGGCCAGGAGGAACTTAAAACAATGTTTAATGGTTTCTTGGGGAGAATTTGGAAATGACCCAGAGCAGTCAAAATCCTGTTGGAAATAAGAATTTCTTTTAGATCAGAAAATGTGAAGCGCCTGAGTGGATTTTGAAACCCACGTACAAAACATTTACCAGCTTGATCCTGGAAAAACAATTAACAGCTTGGTACCATGGATAGCCCAAATTAGAAAGAAAGAGAAGATTTGGAAATCTGGTCTAATTTAGAGCTTGTGGAGCAGAAATGACCCATAGCAGAACTTTAAAACATGGAGACTGTATAAGGAAGAAAATCAGTGGTCCATCAACCTCTTGGAAACTATTTGTTTGGATCAGGAAATGAACTAATGACAGCTTGGATAAGATGGATCATTTCTGAAATGTTTCTCCATGCTGTCTACTCTCACCAGGATCTCTGAAAGGAAAGTGTGGGCTAACACCAGCTTCCCGGGAAATTTAAGTGACTGTTTACCAGGGTTTCCAAAGTGAATGGCAATTAAAAAGAAGGTTCTGACGACTGAGTGAGTCAATCCAGTAACTCTGCTGAGCATGGTCAAAGAAAAAGATGAAGATTTTTCACAGAGGATATGCGAGACATCAATATGAGCTGATCAGGCTTCAGCTAGAGGCTAGAAGGATAAACAAAATCTGCACAGGAACTGGTGGAGAATCTGGATGCACATAACCAAGCATATCTTGATACCAGGAGCTACTGATTTATTCGTCAGAGACTTCTGCTGCCTGTGAAAACTATGGTTGGAAAGCCAAAGCATCGGATGCTGTGGAGTTTATGGTGGGCTTGTGCAGCACATGAGAAAGTAGCCACAGCCACCACGGCAAAAGGTGGCTATCCTTGCTAATCTAAGCACATGGGTATGATTGGGAATTTTACCTGGATTTGCAATGGTCTTGGACCTTTTGAATCAGTATTAGAACAAGCCAAACTATGTGTAACGGTATTGAGACAGAAAAGCGTTAAGAGGCTCAAAGCGGAGCACAATCGAGTGCCACAAAGAAAAACTGTACATCTAATTCAGGGAATACAGCTAATGCCAAGCTAAAGAACATTTTTAGTGGGTCGTGTGTTCTTTTTTTTTTTTAAAAAAAAAGTTTATCACATATGGGTAATTAAATGACAGGTCTGGTGTTTTGACTTTATTACATAATAGGATCTAACGTATAAGAAATGTATAGAGTCAGGGTATGTGAAGGCAGGTAATATGTTTAATTAACTGGTACACTTAGTGGAGAACACTGGGGCTGAGTAGCGTAAAAGCTTTCGAAATTATCATGGCTAATGACAATGTTATTACGTGGAAAACTGGCTTTAAATATCAGGCCGTTGGAAGCAGAACAGAATTTGGATGGTTGAGGGTGAATAAATCAGTCATTATTGATCTGATTTTTTTCTTTTTTAGTGGTTAAAAGTTGTGCGTAAAATAACAGGAAGCGTACAGGTAATCTAGATCTAGAAAATGTAAAGATGTAGTTAATGTTTTGTGGCTCTACTAATTTTCCTATGAGAAGGTGAAAGTCTAGTTACAGTCGTCGTTTCGGGTTAGTAGGAGAAAACAAGTGCTTGAAACTTTCGAGATGAGATCTAGAGAGCGCGTAAGCTGTTAAAATACTCTTTATCGTGAAACAGGACGGGATTCTCTTTTGGTTGAGGAATATTTCTACCCAGTATCTTAGTGGGGTTTTTTTTTTCTGTTTTATTTTGATTTTTTTTAAAGATAGAGCTACTGCAGTGTAACGTGAATCAGAGAATTTGTCAATAAAGGTAGAGAGTAAAAGTAATTATTATAAAATTGTGAGAGACCAGTAACTTTCAGGCACTTTCCCTATTGTGTTTTATGCCTAAGATACTTTAGCTAATCACTGAATCGCTTTAGTGCACATCACTGAAAAATCACTTCCATAGTAATATCCTGCATTACGAGCTGCAAAACTGAACTATACAATTTAGCTAGCAAACAGTCTCTTGAAATTCTTATGTTAATGGTGAAAGTGCCATGAGTCGAGGACCACCATCCCGGAGAAGTGGGATGTCTTGTGATTTGCCAGCTGCACATCATAAATGTTATAGTCAAAGTAAAGAGTGCACTTTTACTTACAGTCTGAAGATCAATGAGGCAGTTGTTGTAATTAGCTCAATGTGTGCATATTTTTTGTCTACCTGTATTTTTGGTCAGATCCAAAAGGTTCTGTCATCCAGCTAAAAATTAACAGGATGCTTACTGAGCCTTTTCATTTCGAACTCATCCCTTAGGTGGGACCAAAGCGCTAAGTAAGGCGTTTACTGAAAAGAGTCTGAATTAGAAAGCGCTACTTGTTTACTCACTCTGTTCATGGGACTGTATTCAGAGCTAGATGACTTCCTCCTACGCTCCATCCTCTAGAGGTTTCTTGTAATTCATTGCTTTACTCAGTTTTAATGTTATGGTTCTAGGATTTTGGCTTTATCTGGCTAGCTTTAGAAATGCTGATGTTTCTCAACAGCCCCAGAGAGGGCTCTTCCTGTCCAAATAATTTAAAGAGGAAAAAAAGAACTCGCTTGACTCATAGCAAACCTTTAACCTGCTGTGAAGGAAATCTTCTCTTCTGGCTGAGGGATCAGAATTCAAGTTGAGCGCAGGCTCTTCTACATGATAAAATCTGAATGCACATACGTGAACATACCCAGTTAATCTACAAATAATGCATGCGCTATGTCACTAGATTTTCATTTGTAACTAGACAGGCTAACAACTAGACATGGAGGTGATAGTGGGTTTGGTGGTGAGTACTCCCTGGCTTTGACAGTGATCTTCCTGAGTTTTACTGAAATTATTTCTTTTCAGCATCACACATTTTAATGAGGAGCAGCAAGAATGTCAGAAAATTTCTGGGAAGGAGCTGGGAGGCACTCTGCCTTTATGCTGAAGTATAATACTGTAAAGACAAGTCAGCGTTGTATAGCAACTGGATTCACGTGGATTGCAGCCAATTTATCAGAGGAGCATGACCACATCTAATAATTTGAAAGAGGAAAGGTCTGTACGCTTTTTAGCCCTTATATTAGGAAAACAAAATTGAACTTTCACCTAAGTTCTTGCACCTGAACTGTGTTTTGGTCTCAGAAGAGAGGTGGGATCACTAAATTTTTACACAGACAGTAGAAAAAAATGTTCACGTTACTTTGAGGACTGCTGGAATTACCATCAATAGATATTCAACTGGATTCTGGGTTGTAAAAGTGTCTAATTCTTCTAGTGCACTTTTTTAATCCAGTTGGTCTCAGAGCACCTTACAAATAAGGCAAATCTCAAGGTACCTGTTCAGAGTTGGGAGGCAAGTACAGAAAAGCAGACTGAAATCTATTTTTCAGTGTTGTATGATGCAATTAGGAATTGGCCGGCAAAAACGGATCTAAAAGAGTCGGGAAGGGACTGCGTGTATAAGCAGAACAAAGAGTGTAATTTAATTTTAAGACTTCTGTTTTGTGTAATATCTTTGCTGCTCTTAAAGGCAACATAAGGAGGTTTCTGTATAGAATGGATGTTACAGCTTATTTATTTGGTTGGTATCCTGTTGTGGCTAAAACCTCTGAGGAGGAAGTGATAAGCTTACAGGTGACCGAGAGCATAAATATAGCTGACAATTTGGAAATGAAACCAAAGAGCTGCACTCTGCAAGAAAATCAGCACCGTTTGTGAAACACAGTCGAAGACATTTCCAGCAACCAAAATAGAGCCCACATGGAATGAACCAATTCTGCGAACTCTGTCTAGAGTTGTGTAAGGTCCTTCTCCAATTACAAATGATCATGGCTTCACAGGATAGAAAAATAACTGCCTATGCTGGCAGGAAAAAAAGGAAACATTCTCTGGAGCCATGAGGTGAAAGTGAGCGTTTGTAGCCTTAAAAAGGGCATTTATGGCTACTGTATCACGGTCTACTTCTATTACAAAACTCATTTTTATTAGAAAGAAGGTTAATCGTTGCCACAGGAACATGAAAGACTTGAAAAAGATGCTGTTACAGCAGAAATACAAGCACTCTTTATGTCGAATATGAGTCAAGGGCTTAGCAAATATCTTGTTTGTGGTTTGTTGCTTCAGAAGAATAAAGAAGCTGTATCTTTTGGACTATGTAAAATTGTTGCAGTCCAGAAGATGAACGAATTAGAAGAGGAAATCGCTATCATGTAATAATCAGCAGCAGGGATTATAGGCTGCCAATAATTGGAACAAATTCTGCTTTGCAAGGGACCTTTTGAAGCACGCCTCAACCACAGCAGAAAACCCAAATTTCATGGATTCTTCCTCTGAGCTGAGGGTCAGCAGAGCAGCTTTGCGGTACGAGGTTCCTCTCACAGATTCGGCGAGGTGAGAACACCTTTCACAAGGGGCCTAAAAATGTGAAAAACCCATGAGGCAATAAGAGGTCAGTAGAAGAAATCGTGGGACGTTTGCAGTTGAAGCTCCTTTTAGGGTACTGTCAGACACGAGGATATCGGAGACTACTGGAAAGGCAACTGGAGGTCTGGAGGACCTCGCTGGTGGAGGTGGCTGCACCTGCTGACTTCTTCTGTTTGAAGTTGCATGTGTCTTAGTTTTGGAAGAACAGTCTGCGTGGGTACTATATCAAAATTAATTCCATACCATTTATTA
Source organism: Struthio camelus (assembly GCF_040807025.1). Taxonomy (NCBI): domain Eukaryota; kingdom Metazoa; phylum Chordata; class Aves; order Struthioniformes; family Struthionidae; genus Struthio; species Struthio camelus. The sequence continues at coordinate 56,386,216 of NC_090942.1, forward strand.
TACTACATAACGACAGGCCCTGAAATCTGTTCTTTAACGTAGAACAACCATTTTGCACGCAACTGTAGTTCATAATGAAGGGTAGACTCTTATTTTGCTTAAAAAGGGAATGTTGACCAGGTCATCTGGGTTTGTTTGTCCCTCTTGAAAACACTCATACTTTGTCCTCGTTTTCTACCTCCAGTCAATAGCAACACACAGAAAATGTGGAAAAGGAAGGTTGATTCAGTGCCAGCTTAGCAGCTGCCAGCAGTGTCAAGAGAGGCCAAGGACTGCGCAAATCTACGGGACTGGTCCTGTCCCTCAAGCATAGAGATGGGTATATGAAGGCTGAGAAAGAGTGTGCATTTATGCGAGATTTCTAGATCAAAAACTTTGTATCTGCCCCAGATAGAAAGAGGTGTCAGTTTTCTAGGGTTTCACTTAGTGCCTTTGATCTAATTAAAGAGTTGATTTGAGACAGGGAGACATCAGAAGTCTATGCAATCTCTAAATCTCACCATTTCAGCAGAAAGAGAGCTTTGCCCCTTTTTTCTTTTTAGCATTTACTGGAGTTACTTTGAATTTGAGAGTAGCTGATCAAGAGTGGCAAAAACAAAAAAAACCCAACACTTCCTAATCTGTAGGTGTTTAATGATGTGTCTTGTGGAACTATTCCTTTATTCTTTACAATGCAGACAAAAAAGGAGCAGTTTAGGGGCTGTTTGCAACAGCCTTCCAATCCAGCAATTTGCAACAGCCACCTAATCTGCCTCTTTCTTCTCCAGGTGCATTAAGGAAATACAGTTTTATGCTTTTTAAGACTGCACGTGCTTATCTTTTTGATCTGTAGTAGTAAAGTAATTGTGTAATGACATTTATTTGTAAATATATGAGTATAGGTGCTTGATAGCTGAGGAAAAATGCTGAAACAATTTTTGTGTTCATTCAGCAGTTTATACGACTTTCAGTGGAAGTGCTGGTAAGAATCCATTCATAAGGGTAACAATGCAGCTGAGGTCCGTAGTGAGCTCAGGTGACACCTGGGCAACTCAAATGTCACAGTTCAAAATTTCCCACAAGGGCCTGGGCCTCTGCACAGACAGACAGACAACGCTGATGAAAGAAAAAAGTCAGTCCTTGCAGTAAGCCGTGTTTGTACCTTCAGCGTCCGATAGTGAGTCAAGCCACAGCTTCATAAATACATGTCCTTGAAATGAGCTTCTAACAGACACGCAATAAAGCAAGTCATTTTCGAGGACAGAGTAGGAACTAACTCCTCTATTTCCTCTTTGTTTTCACGCCTACGTTAACTGACAACAATTCTGTGAAGCTGATTTCCACTGCAGGCTTTGTGGATCGTGCCTAGTAATTGTCAAAGACAACTACAGAAAATCCCTAGAGATTTTGAAAAGCCTTGTGACACTAATATTCAAAAAGCACTTGAGAGTTCATAATAGGTGTAAGCAGGCTTAATCATTTTCATCTTTGATTACAGACGTCTTTGTAAGACTGCATTGTTCTTCACGTTTTTTCCAAGTAGTCTTTTATGTTGCTTGTAGATAATGTGTGCGTTTCTCTTGCACAGTAGTATTGGTGTTACTGTCAGCTAACTCATCCAATTTCTCATAATTCATCTTTGAGTCATTCAAAGGTTGTCTTTTGGAATTATAGCCCAAAGGATGTGGGCTAAAGGAGCTCAGATTTCCCAGCCCTCCCTCCCTCCCTCCCCCCTGAGGGGAGGCCGAGGGCGGCTGTAGTCGGTCTCATTTCCTCTGAAGGCACAGAAATCCCCAGCGCCTACAGGCTCACCCAAAGGTTACCTTCCCTCGAACTCATGGCCATTTCCATGTTGTTATGCTTTAGCAACTTCCCAGTTGGCTTTTTGGCCTATCATTCGTCTTCATCCTCTGAGCAGCTCTGAAGCTCTGAAATTCTTCAATTCTTGCCTCTTCTTTTTTTTTTTTTTTTTAATAGAATCAGCAAATTGATTCCAGACTTCTTCAGCTTTGCTCTTTCTTTTCCCAAATTGAGGCAATCTTTTCTCAATTGCTTCTTCAAGGTATACCTGTTCTATACCAAGAGTTAAACAAAAATTCAAGGTGCATCTATGATCTGGAGTCCCAGCTAACAATCGCAGCTCTTACACATGAGGTCTTTGCCTGTCATCCATACTTGCCACTTTTTAAAGCTCTTTGGAAATACTGTCGTTATGGAATAGATTCGAAGGTACCTCCTGAGGTCTCTGGTCCAACCTCCTGCTCAAAAAATGCCATCCTCAAACTAGCCCAGGTTGCTCAGGGCCACTTTGTGCAGTCGAATTTTGAAACTCTTCAAGGACAGAGAATCCACAGCCCCTCTGGGCCCCTGTGCCAGCGCCGAGCCAGTCTCGTAGGGTCGTTTTTTTTCCTTGTATCTGGTCACAATTCCCTTTGCTGCAACGGGTGACTGTTGCTGCTTGTCCCATCGCTGCGCTATTCTGAGGAGTCCTGGCTCCGTCTTGCTCATCAACGCAGCAATTCCTGATGTTACGACGAGTTAGGGCAATCGGGCTGCATGGATCTCTGAAAACATTTAGCAATGTTTTTAATCCTGAAATACAGCATGCCTGCTGGGCTTTAGTGCAGCTGTCCAAAGCAGGGAGGGGTGGTTCAAACAGCAGCAGGTGGTTTGTCTAAAGCCGGTTCCAGCAGGGAGCGACCTCCCCTTGCAATGAACTGTGCCTTGTTCCTTCCTGCTGCAGCCTGGAGGACAGCGAGTGCAGACCGCTTCCTAGGTGAAGCCTTCAGAAAAGAGTTATCAGAGCCTCTGTCTTCAAAGCCCTACTTCTTCCCGCAGTTTCCAATGCAGTTTCTACTTTAAACTCCCTGCTCGTTCCCTGCTTGCTTTTTGTCTTGCTTTATAGCAACCCGGGTGTTCAGGTTGATATTCTCTGGAGACCAGAGGTCTCCAGCCTGACTTCGCTTAAGCCCAGCCTGCGCAAGGGAAAAGGGACTGAAATCCCACACCAGGCACATCACAGAGCTGTCAGATAGCAGACACCTTCTCTTGCTGCTAGCATGGGCGCTCCTCCAACAAGTGAACTATTCCCACCTTGGGGTGGAAACCGCAGGTTTCAGCCCCTCCATTGCGTAAACTTCTGGCATGCTGCAAAATTCATCCTGGGGTGCTGGGCATGAAGGAGTTCATGTTTCATTTCTACACCCCCGACCTATTTTCACATCCTCCTCTGCCTGCCTGCTCAGTTCACGCTGACTTTTTAGGCATTGCTGTCTTCCACCCTTTGGTCTTTCAGTCTGTGCGTGTGAGCCCTACCCATGCCAGCACTGCTCTGTGATGTGCTTCAGACATGAGAACTGTGTAGTGCTGCCACCTTACGGCTTTTTGAGGAGATACTGCAACAACAACAACAACAACAACAAGTATTAGTTAAACCAGGAGTACTACTTAGAGATGAGAGGAATTGGGGCCTGACCAAAGGACACTTGTAACGGTTTGAGGAGTGGCTTGAAGCTGTTATTCCACGCCAGCTGAGCTCTGTGACCACTCTGCTAGTTTGTATGGAAAAATGTACATGGGTTTCAGCTAATTTCCTAGCATGCAGGTGTCAATTTTACAGGCTGATGATAAACCATCCTTGGTAATGTGCGTGGCAAAGATAAAGCGGATGGGCCAGAAAATTAGAGTTTCTATCAGAGAAAATGTCTGCAGCATGTGCCTTTGGCAGGGACGGGTGCAGGGAAAGGTCGCCATGCTGCACCCACTATAGGGTTACCCCAAAACTCCTGGCTTGATGTTGGTTTTCATCAGCTCTCATCAATATGTAAGAGAGGCAAATGGGTTTATGCATTGAATTTGCACTCTGGCAAACACTGTTTGGTGACAAATTTTGTTGTTCATTGACTTCACTTCTCATATGATCTGCAACCTTTCCGTCTCTGCTGTGCTGCCTGGTTTAAAAAGAAAAGATGCATCATATTACTCAAAGAGTGCTTGGGGACGGCAGCTTGGGTTCCTGTAGCACGTCCCTTGGAAATTGCAGCAGGCACCTCTGGCCTTCGGATCTGAGGAGACTTCCCAGGAGCAAGTGGCCGCGTGAAGGCCGTGTGGTCAGTGGGAGCTCTCACACCCGCAGAAGACCCTTTGGCAGGGGCTGGGCCGCTCTCACTTGCTGTCAGCAGCAGGCTGGGACTGTAAGCACCCAGACAGCCCCTTGGCTTTGTTTCCTGAGGGTGTAATAGGGTGGTGGGATTAACCTGCATGGAGGTCGTGTCATGAGAGAAGGTACTCTTAACTGTTGCATTTATGAGACTTGCACATGAAAACAGCTACTATAAGAAATCCTGATCATAAAGGTATCCTAGCATTAGGATACCTGCCTTAATTCAAAATGCCGCAAAGACAGACCAGAAAAGCCTTAGGCTTTGAAATAGGCAGTAAAGAGTATACAGTAATGAAAAATGTCCTTAGGCCTTTCCATATTTCTGGAATGGGAACCAGGATGTCTTATCCTGGAGTAGCATAGAGTAGAAAGGACCTGTAAGAAGGAGTTAATGCACATAAAATTGTGCCTGTATTCAGCAGACAGGAGGACAAAGGCTTGTTTTCCCCTTATGTGGCATGGCTTTTGAAATTTCCAAAAGTTTTTAGTTTTGTAAGTAAGCCAACATTTAAAAAAAAAAAAGTCATTACCACCAAAAAGTTCTTTTTTTTTTTCTTGTCCAGCTCAGGAAAAGCATGTACAGTTCTGGTATTCTCAGCGGCTCACGAAAGCCTTGTTCTGGGATGGCTGCGAGCGCGAAGTCCAGCAGACATCCCTGCAGGAGCTGTGAATTAGTGATTTCAGAAAGCTGTTACTTCTCTGTGGGTGGGAGAGGTCATTTATGTCAGCGAGCAGCTCTCCTGGATTTCGGTGATGAGCTTTGGGTTGCGTTGCTGGGAGGAGGGGAGCAGCATCCCCCTTCCTGTGTTGTTTCTCTCCCACTAATCACGTGCAACATTAAATTAGCATCCATTCAGTCCTTAGGCGAGCTTAAAAAATAAATCGCAAAATACTGCCCTGTCCTTTGACTTTTGGTGTTCATTGCAGCCATCACCTCTGGTCCTTCTCCCCTCCCTAGAAAAGATCCCTGCTTATGGATACCTTTCTGTGTAGAAAGAGGACTGGGTAATCGTGTTGATGCAATGTTTTCAACACAGAAACTCAATCACACAGTGCAGCTGTGACCATAGAAAATATTAGAATGAGCCTAGAAAAATCAGCTTGTTTCTAAGGTGCTATGTCCAGGTGCTATGAACATGGAGCAACTGCGACTGGCACAATTAACATATAGATGATTTACGATGCAGTGCCGAAAGGTAACCAACAAGGTAAACACCTCATATTAAGATCTCGCAGGCATTTTCATCGTTTCTGATTCCTATTTCACTCCACGTGCTCCCACTGTTATTAATCAAACTGTGAGCTTGGTCGGGCCAATGTTCAAACCAAAACAGTCGTTCAAGATTTTCCTAATCACAAAAAATTAAAATATACGTTCTGAGTTCCAGTGCACCTGCTGATCTGTGAAGTATAAGCTATCATTAGGAGCACTATGAAGAAATCAAACATAAACAACCTGTTTCACTGTCATAATAACATGCAGCGATCTTTTATGTTTCCAACACACTGATAAAAAACTTTTAAAGGCTTTCTTGTATTCAAGCCATTGTCTACAGAGACATGAAAAGCGCAGATAAAAACATTTAAAATTGCTAATGAGAGCTTGACGCTGTCTAATTCATGAAAATGGCAAAATAATAAACTCTGTGCTTTAACAACAAGCACACTGTGCTCAAGTGATTAACATAGGTTATGGGCCATCAGAATTGTATGTTGAGTATTTTTAACTTTAAGCATATTTAGAAATCATTTGGGCAAAAAAGCGGGGATGAATGCTTATTTTATTTTTACTGTTAAAATGCAACGTTATTTATAGTGTGCTAATAGAATTGATTTAAGTTCTTGACACCATCTTCTACTCATTTAATGAACTGCTTGACAAAGGACAGAATTCAGCAGCTCGTGAATTGCTTGGCAGGACAATCACCAGCCTGTATCCAGGGAACAGTACTTACATTTTCTCACTCATTTAAGCCTGGTCTGCCAAGACATTTGCCTTTGCTGGGCATAGTCTGCTCTCCAGAGCGTATTGTCTTTTCTGTTGCTTTCCTCGTCTCCTTGGATTTCCCCACCAGTCACTATTTTTTCTGCATCTTATCATGAATTCCTGCCCCTTGAAGAGCCTCACATACCTAGGAGTAATATAGGACCGCAGAGATTGTTGAATGCGGTCCCCTGCAAAAGTGACGCCAATCATCTATTTGGCTGGCAGTGATCCTGCACAAAAAAATCTTGTCGTCTTGTCACCCAGAATCACCCCGAACAAGAGATGTATCTGAGATCAGAGGAAGAACTAATAGAAACTTCAAGTGTATCATACTGGTGATTCAATTCTCTGAGCGGGATTATCAGTCGAAAGGTTGTGTTTGGCAAATCTCTTAAATGTCATTAAAATAAGGTGTTGGTTTGTTAACGAGCAAGGCCAGAGGTGTATTTTGGTCTTTTTAAATTTCTAGGAGAAGCCACATGAAATTTAGTGGCTTGAGGAGCACCCTTCTGTAGCCTGGTGTTAGCCTATTGCAGGGCTGGAAAAATCTCCGGTTGGGATTCCCTGTAGGCTTCCTGCTGGGCCCAGATCACCTCCTGCTGCAGCAGTGGGAAGCCCATACCTCAAGCCCAGACCCGTCGCACCATCAGCCTGTCTATGATGTGCCCAAATTGCAGGTACTTTCCATCACCAGACAGATGCGTGCCCAGTCGCATGGCAGAGAGTGCCTGCATTTGGTGCTATGTAAATCAATAAATAGCTATAGCAAACATCCAAGTCGGTGCAAATTAACCGGCTCTGAATTCATTATCCTTTAAATCCTGAGAAAAAATGCAGTGCCACTTCTGCCTGTAACTTTCCTGCTGGGTCGGTCTGCAGTCGTTGCATTGGCAGCCTGAGTCCAAACGGGCTAAGGTGAATCCTCCTTCCACTGCTTTCCCTTTTAATTCCTCTGTCAAAACGGTAACACTATACTTACCTGCTTGTCCAGGCATGTTGTATCCTTATCCTTATCCTTGCAGCAGATAGTACTGTACTTTGATTCATACTCGTGACTGATCATGCACCGTACTGCTGATTCAAACGCCTAAGCGCCTCTGAAGCTCTCGTCCATATACATTATGGCCCGTGAGAGAATCAGATCGCTGGGGGGGTTGACCTGCTGGAAAGTAGCTCTGCGGAGAAGGACCTGGGAGTGCTGGTGGACAAGTTAAGCATGAGCCAGCAGTGTGCCCTTGGGGCCAAGAAGGCCAATGGTATCCTGGGGTGCCTTTGGAAGAGTGTTGCCAGCAGGTCGAGGGAGGTGATCCTGCCCCTCTACTCAGCCCTGGGGAGGCCACACCTGGAGTACTGTGTCCAGTTCTGGGCTCCCCAGTACAAGAGAGACATGGCACTCCTGGAGAGAGTCCAGCGGAGGGCTACCAAGATGATTAGAGGGCTGGAGCATCTCTCCTATGAAGAAAGACTGCAAGAGCTGGGCCTGTTCAGTCTGGAGAAGAGAAGACTGAGAGGCGATCTCATCAATGTGTACAAGTATCTGAAGGGGGAGTGTCAAGAGGATGAGGCCAGCCTCTTCTCCGTGGTGCCCAGCAACAGGACAAGAGGCAACGGGCAGAAACTGAACCACAGGAAGTTCCATCTGAACCTGAGAAAAAACTTCTTCACTGTGAGGGTGACAGAGCATTGGAACAGGTTGCCCAGAGAGGTAGTGGAGTCTCCTTCGCTGGAGATATTCAAAACCCGTCTAGATGTGATCCTGGGCAATATGCTCTAGGTGACCCTGCTTGAACAGGGAGGTTGGACTAGATGATCTCCAGAGGTCCCTTCCAACCTAAACGATTCTGTGAGTCTGTGATTCTGTAACTTAGGGCCCAGTTTGCTCAGATATTTGCTTGTGTTTGATGTCCCGCATTTTAGTTACCCGTGGGGCAGGGCTCCCCGAGGCCTGCAGGCCACCTGCCCGCGCGGCAGGTTCTGTGGGGCAGATACCTGCTGCTGCTGATCTGCACAGACCCAGCATAACGGGGCCCCAGACTAGGGATGGCTCCGCTGTCTCTGTAGGATCTATTGTATTTACAGGACCTAGCGTAGGGCAAACACAAGAAAAGATTGTGTTTGCGAGGCTAATGCCTGCACACATCGTTACACAGGGAGAGGTCAGCTAACACAAGCCTCTGTACCAAAATAGCTGTGTCATGCTCTCAATAGCGACCGGTGCAGAGTGGCTGGTAGGTATCTTACTAGCTTTTTGGATAAGGTTAATAAAACACCTCCTGGAGGCGTTTTTATTTTGCTGACAAAAATGACATAAAAATATAACAACAGCAAACCGGGACGCGCACATGCAGCACGTTGGCGCTGTGTGGAACTACCCAGCCTGTGGCAAAAGCGGCGCCGCAAGGGGAGGAAAGGGAGCCTGAGCTGAGAGGAAGCGCGTGTTTGCAATGTTGAAAACGGCTGCATAACTTAAGGCAAAATTAACAGCGTGCACCAAAGTAACTGCTACTGCATCGCTTTGAGCATATGCTTAAACAGACCAAGTAGATAATGTGACACTCTCTACCAGAACACAAATAATTTAGACTACTTAAACTTCAGAGCCAAAAAGTCTCTCTTCAGGATATCTGATTGTATAAAGGTCAGATCAATTATTTTTGGTACAATAAAAGGTAGTGCGTGCTCTGTGCTGTCTGAAACTGGCAGCTCTTGCTTGAAGACCAATTGGCTACAAATACTGTTTGCACACAGAGGCAGCTACTCAAACTTTCCACTGTTTCGAATAAACCTCTCTGCATTTAAAATAGATCCTTGAAAAAAAAAAAATCAATGGTGAAATAGATTCTAAAATGGAAATTTTTCATCAAGAGTCTAGACTGGATCTGTCAGCTCCTTGGCAGACAAAACACCCTATTAAAATCCAGGGGTGAAGCTGATGGTTGATTTTTGCTTTGCTGGTATTGTAGGATTTGGCCCAATCAATTTTCTAATTCTTTGTCCCTTGTTTTTTCAGTTTAAAATTAAACTCTCTTCTGCACTGTTTAATAAGACCGCTAGGACGTGCACATGACACGACCAAAAGTGTGGGTTTTATGTGTTATGGGGGTGTCATTTGCCAAATGGTGAGAAGAATTCAAGGTTTTGGTTTTGACATAACAAGGCCTGGAAATCCCAGAGACAGCTAAACCTAGTTCTGCTCTTGCTGACCATGTCCTGGTCCAAGAATAGGCAAGTTTTGAGCACTCAGCCGAAGAACTCCCTCCCTCCAGGCAGACGTTACAGGCTCAAGGATGTGTTTGAACCCATATTTACCCACTGAAGACTGGCCTGCCCGAATAGCAAGTACCTTCACAGGTACTCGTCTCCTTAAGGGTGGGAAAAAAGGCACTAAGGACTGGCTGTAGCTGATTAAAAGACCTTGAATTTCTTCAGGCCCTGAAGCCTGAAGGGATGGTTGGTGTAAGATAAGTGTAATGAATGTTTAACTTGAATTTTGGCTGCAAGTTGGAAGAACAGAACTGATGTCACGGAGCAACTGAGTTCAGAATGCTCTAAAGGAAAAAGAAGATGTAAGCAGGACCAGCACGGAAGAGAGTATACTCAACTTAGAACAAACTGAAATCAAACATTGATAAGGAAGAAAAATATCTATTACTAAATAACCTAATGTAACCAGCAACGCCAAGAATGGCACTAAGCAGCATTATGTAGTAGATTTGTTTAATCAACAATGATGTGATGCTAGTAAGCATATAAAAGAAGGAAAATAAAAATCGACGGGGTCCCTCTTTGGAGGCACCCAGCTCAAGCTGCTTTTTACTACAATTCTGAGTTTATTCCCAAGATCCCAAATTTTTCAATTACAGTTGGACTGAAAAATCAGTGAGCCAAAAATGAACAAGATTTGTAGGACTAAATATAATGGCTTTCGCCTGAAGATGGCACCCAGAGAAGAAGAGTTTATGGTGTATGTCCTGAGCATATTTTAGCTTGACTTTGTTCCTGCTAGGTTGAGCTGTGTTATGCTGGTTTATCTCTTTGTACAAACACCTCAGCTGTAGAGAACTGGAGTTGACGTTTCAGTAAAATCTAGCTGTGAGACTGGTGCCAGGTCTTCAAGAAGGCACACAGTTTGGTCCCAGGTCTGTTAGGATTTCAATGTTATAAAGAACTGTCTAAAGTCCAGGCAGGGGACATTTCTCCTTTCAAGCTCTGATCTTATGGCAAGTGTGTCCTATGGGCCTAAAGAGAGTCTGACTGTGCAGATGCGTCAGGGCAATGGCTTCACTGCCCAGAGTAATTCAAGTGCATAAGAAGATGGCCCAACCCTTACGATATTGGGGTCTTGATGGAAAGACTACAGTAGAGACACTGCTGCTCCAGTTTGGCTGTGCTAGCTGAGTGGTCTGCAGCATCCAGGACACAGCGGTAACAGAGACAGAGAAGTCTGGAAGCAGGGAGAAGGAGAAGCTCTCACAAAAGCTCAGGCTTGAGGAGCTTTGAAAGGCATTCAGGCATTCCTACTACCATACACGTAGAAAGTAATTTCTTGAAGCTACCCTTTACAATGATATTTAAAAACCCATCTTTTCAATCCCAGCCAAGAGAGAAAAGGGACCCAAAAGGAAGTGGAACGTGTGCCTATATCCAGGCAATGTTTCTGCGCGTTTTGCCGTACTCTCTGCTGCCCTGGGTGGTTTGTGATGAGAAGGTGGCACTGAATTCAACTGCAACACCTACTACCAGTGCTCTCCCAGGCGGTAAACGGCAGGAAGTCTTTAGTGTCACAATAAATGATGTGATTTTGCAGAATCTTTTTTCTCACAGTTGGAGCAAACACAACCACCAAGCCAGTAGGAAGGCGATGTAAATGGAGACATTCAACTATACGTTTATTAATCTAAGAAAACTGTAACAGCAAGCACATTCTGTAAATCTTGGGAAACTTTTGCCTCTTTTTAGCTCATCATTCGGAGATGTATTGAGCACGTGTAGCTCTGAATGCTTTCCTGGGAAGCAGAGGATGTTCAGAACCCATCAGAAATAGGCTAATGGGCTTCTCGTCAAAAGAGAAAGAATTATCACTCATTTATCTATTTCAGTTCCTGAAATTTGACCTAGCTACTAGGAGATGATATCACCCAGCACAATTCTGTGCTGATCCGGAGTCCCCTGAGCATAGGAGAGAAAGGCAGTTCTGTCTTTAGCAACATTAGCTTCACCTTTTATTTTGATTCATATGTAATAGAATTCAGAACTTAACTGTGAAAAAAACATGACATCCCCAAGTAGCTCTCCAGTACATGGAAACAGCAGCAAATCACTCACTGTGAAATGCTCCCTGTATCAAAAGAAAAAGATTAGAATTAGAGAGTTTCCTGTAGTAACAGAGATTTTTTTGAACTAACTTTTTGTTTTATCTTTTTTTTAACCTTTAGTCTGAGATCTTTGCAAACCTGCCTTTTTGCTATCTAATAATTTCTGTATCAGTCCACATGAATGTACTTTGCACTTAGATTTGTAGATTGCTTAATATAGCTGGGTAAACAGCATCATTAAACACATTTTCAAGGGAGGAAATTGAGCTACCAGCTAGGTGAAGGCCTGGCTCCAAGTGACACATCAAATCAATGGCAGAAACTAAATCAGGATCTTTTGTCTCTAGACTTAAGAAGCCTAAAGTTAGGCTTCTAAACCTGTATTTAATCACCTCATGATTTTGAAGGCTGCCCCACCAATCTCACCCTTTAGGAAAGCAGGATGAGTTTCCCCACACTGATTTAGATGCACTTCTTATGAACCCACCCCTCCCCAAAACAGGATTCCAGCCAGTACCTCTGCCCTGGATGCTCCTCTTACAGCAAGGAAAGCCCCCATGACATCTGTACTAAAGCAAAACTGAAAAGAAAAGCAATATATTCACAGGTCTTGGGACGCTTAAAGAACAAGAAACAAAAAGCAGCAGCTGAGACAAATCAACAGCCTGTGGCACTGGGGGCATAAGCCGTATTTTTCTGACAGCTTCACAGGACGGTGTGAGTCGAGGCAGCTGCTTCCGTTCCTTTCCCACATGAGCAGGAGTCCTCCCAGAGTTCAGCCAGACCACATAGGTTTAACAGTATGTTTAGTAGGCGTTTTGGACCAGTGTTGTTGCCGTGATCAGTGGCAAGCAGCACTTTGCTTCATAATCTGTCTGCGCTGGGGGTAGAAGTTGCACGTGCTGAGCTCCCGTTGGCCAAGTCAGGTTAACATGCAGGTGGAAGCTTTTTAGCTTAAGGCTGCGGTAGGAGCTAAGGCCTGTAGGAGAGTCTGAACTTGCCTTCAGCCATCAGCCTAGTCAAAAAGCAAACCAGCTTGCTCTGATTTCCGCCTTAATCCGAGTTATGATGAAGAGGGTATCAGGGTTAGGGCCCGTAACGACCATGGCCTCGACATTTATTGAACTGCTGAAACACTTAACGGCTATCGTTCCCTATGTCCACGAGATCAGCTCTCTTGCGTCGCCAGCTCTGTGAAGGTATCAAGTCAAGACAAAGCCATTCCATCGGCTTAGCCAAGATTTCAGTTCCCCAGTCTGCCTTTAATATCCGAGGCTTGTTTTGGGTAGCTTGTTTCAGACAGCAAATTTTATCTCAGTGGCTGCTTTATTTGTCTGGATGCTGACACCTGCTGAGGATATATACAGCTTGCACTGCCAGTCTATTCACAGCAGCCACTAGAGCCTGGTTCCTGGGCATGTGCCAGCACGCACACAAAGCTGTCTCTTCAGGGTAGAAGATCAGGCCAAATACTTTCCTTGTTTTCTGTATTAAGTTCAGAGTCATTGCTCTTCAAGAGACCCTGTGTGTGGAGGGGATGGGCCGGGTGAAAATAAACACAGGAGCACAACAAGTTGCTTTGGTAGTAGGTGATCTGCTGTGATTGGTATAGGAAGAAGTGTAGGAAGCCATGGGAAATTTGAAGAAGAAAAGCCTGAAGAACAGCTTTCTTTGCAATGTGGGAAGGTTGGCAGTAAGTCATAGTAACGGTAACTACGAAATACTTGGCTATTTCAGGTCTGCTGACTGCTTCATTATGAACAGGCTGTTAGCACAGTTCATCTTAAGGCTGTACGAACACTTCCAGTTTATAAGCCCTGATCTGAAATCCAAGAAAGGCACAGTGAACCAACTGAGACTAAATTTCCCAAGTTGGGGTTGTGGCTCAGGCTAAATTAGTTTGGGAATGTTCAGCCAAAATTTGTTAATCCATTTCTAATGGCTGACACAGTTCTTAAAAACCGAGTGTTTACGTGACCTTCTTCCAACCCTTTAGGAAAATTAAATATTACACTTGAAATTTGGCAGGCAGCAGCCTTCTGTTGGGAAGACACGTTGCATCAGCTCTCTAAAACTGTACTCAAAATTGGCCATGTTGCGAGTACTCGAAAACCTGGTTTGCGTGTGCTTGATGGAGGTATTTCATTTTTCAGCGAAAATTCCCCAGAGATGTCTGAACAGAGCCAGTGGTGGTTACTGCTGGCTGCTAGAGGCCGGCAAGGATGAATGAATGATCAGCGTGAAGCTGGTCTCCCCTGCTCTCCCCTTGCCCTCTTCCTGTACTGCTAAGTTCAGCTAAGGAGGAGAAGCCACCTGAGCGAAGATAAAGTAGGCAAGACATAGATTGTGGGCTGAAAAACAGGTGGCCGAAAACCAAAAAAGACTAGGACTAAAGGGAAGAAAGGACCCTGGGACAGGGCAGGAGACCATGCTTTCTGTGCTCGGAAGAGGACGCTGAGGCATTTCTGGGGTCTCTGCCAGCTCCAGCTCTGCTGCAGCCTGGGAGATGAAGAGACAGGGAACAGGAGCAAGCGGGATTCACATTGACTGTTTGTGCTGTGGCACCAGGCTTTGCTTTTCCGGAATGACCCACTGTTGGATTTTAGATCTGTTGACGGGTGTTAGGGGAAAAGGAGTCGGTCTGCTTGGATCTGAATGACAAATTTCTGAAAGCTCAAGAAAACACTCTTATTAGTTGACCACTGCTTCCTGGCTGGCTCCAGTATTAAAACAAAGAGGGAGAGAAGGAGGAGTGTTTCCTTGGCTGCTGAAAGCTGCCCAAGACCCTGGACTTTAACCACATCTCTGCCAGGGAACGAGTATATTATGCTGAGTAATCACTGAGATAGCAGTTTTCATAAACAGGCACTGATCTTTGCCCTCCATGTCCTGGGTGCCAAACTTGTGACCCTGAGCGAAGTTCTGCAGGAGCAGCCTGCAAGTCCAGCCAGCAAACCCAACGCCTAGTGATGACCATGATGGAAAAGTCCAGAAAACCCCACAACTCTGCCATGCAGGCATGGTGTCAACAAGGTGGAAAAATAGGCCTTGAAGCCAAATACTGTAATTAAAACAAGATTACTAAATGAGCATCATCTATCTTGTGCATTGAATGAAGTGGGGGGGGGGGGTCCTGTAGGAAAAATAGCATGAAAGCATAATTAAAGATGATCTTATAATAGATGTGGACAAAAAGGCTTAATTAAGACATGTGAGCAACTTTAACTCTTACATTACCTTACTTCTGCGTGCTTCACTTTGCAAGATTAGTAAGTTTTTTTTTAAACCTTGCTGTTTGTATGGCAGATTCTCCAGTCAGAGAATGGTAATGTCTACATATAACTTCTGTAACTTCACTCAGTATTTCTCCTAATTAACTGTGCACAAAGCTGTGCACACAGCACAATGGGGATGGCACTAGCTAAAATTACTATGTACGAGTTTGGGTTTTTTTTTTTTTCTCCCCTTGATGTTACCAGTGACAACAGAGGCAGAAAAGTCATTAAGTACCTCAGCCTTTCCCACATCCTTGGTCACTCAGTCCCCTGCCTCAATGACCCGTGGGCCTACACTGTCCTTAGCCTTTCTTTTGCGAGCGGTGTACTTGGAGAAGCCTGCCTTGTTGGCCTTCACAGAATCACAGAATGGTTGAGGTTGGAAGGGACCTCTGGAGATCATCTAGTTCAACCTCCCTGCTCAAGCAGGGTCCTCTAGAGCATATTTCCCAGGGTCACATCCAGACGGGTTTTGAATATCTCCAGCGAAGGAGACTCCACTACCTCTCTGGGCAACCTGTTCCAATGCTCTGTCACCCTCACAGGAAAGAAGTTTTTCCTCAGGTTCAGATGGAACTTCCTGTGGTTCAGTTTCTGCCCGTTGCCTCTTGTCCTGTTGCTGGGCACCACGGAGAAGAGGCTGGCCTCATCCTCTTGACACCCCACCTTCAGATACTTGTACACGTTGATGAGATCGCCTCTCAGTCTTCTCTTCTCCAGACTGAACAGGCCCAGCTCTTGCAGCCTTTCTTCATAGGAGAGATGCTCCAGTCCCCTAATCATCTTGGTAGCCCTCCAGTACTGCCATGTCTCTCTTGTACTGGGGAGCCCAGAATTGCGACACAGTACTCCAGGTGTGGCCTCCCCAGGGCTGAGTAGAGGGGCAGGATCACCTGCCTCGACCTGCTGGCAACACTCTTCCAAAGGCAGCCCAGGATACCATTGGCCTTCTTGGCCACCAGGGCACACTGCTGGTTCATGGTTAACTTGATGTCCACCAGCACTCCCAGGTCCTTCTCGGCAGAGCTGCTTTCCAGCAGGTCAACCTCCAGCCTGTACTGGTGCATGGGGTTATTCCTGCCTAGGTGCAGGACCCTGCACTTGTTTTTGTTGAATTTCATGAGGTTCCTCTCCGCCCACCTCTCCAGCCTGTCCAGGTCCCTCTGAATGGCAGCACAGCCTTCTGGTGTGTCAGCCTCTCCTCCCAGTTTAGGATCATCAGCAAACTTGCTGAGGCTGCACTCTGTCCCTTCCTCCAGGTCATCGATGAATAAGCTGAACAAGATTGGACCCAGGACTGACCCCTGGGGGACACCACTAGCTACAGGCCTCCAACTAGACTCTGCGCCATTCACCACAACCCTCTGAGCTCTGCCATCTAGCCAGTTCTCAATCCACCTCACTGTCCACTCATCCAGCCCACGCTTCCTGAGTTTACCTACGAGGATGTGATGGGAGACAGCGTCAAAAGCCTTGCTGAAGTCCAGGGAGACAACATCCACTGCTCTCCCCTCATCTAACCAGCCAGTCAGTCCATCATAGAAGGCTATCAGATTGGTCAAGCATGATTTCCCTTTGGTGAATCCATGCTGACTACTCCTGATCACCTTCTTGTCTGCCACATGCTTAGTGATGACCTCCAGGAGGAGCTGTTCCATCACCTTACCAGGGCTGGAGGTGAGGCTGACAGGCCTGTAGTTTCCTGGCTCCTCCTTCTTGCCCTTTTTGAAGACTGGGGTGACATTGGCTTTCTTAAGCCTGGGGCCTGTCCAGGGCCTGTACTGAGCGCGGCAATAATCCCAGCGCAGAGGAAGCGGCACTGGAGGAGGCGGCACTGGGGGCCCTAGCGCCTGCGCCCGCCCGGGAGGCCACTGCCGCCACAGGGAGAGGGGCAGAGGCGGGGGAGCCCCGTCAGTGAGCACCTGTCGCAGGCGGTGGATCGGTGGCCACGAACTGTGGCGAGAGCCACATCCGTGGCACCACCGCAGCACGCCGGGCTGCGCTGGGCCACGCCGCCCCTGCTGACGCCGAGAGAATATGAAACAGGAGCCAAAATGACATCCTGATTTGGAAATACCTACAGCAGGAAAGGAGGAAATGGCAGTTCAAAGTTTGATGAAGCATTTTCCAACAAATGGACCACCCTTAGTACAAAATGGGGAGAGATCACCTTCATGGCCAAATTAGGACAGAAGAGGCCCAGTGTCAAACCAGATATTTCTGAAGTTCCTAAAAACCCCATAGTTGAAGATGAGGTAACAGAGGATCCATTTGGATTTGACAGTGATGAAGAGTCTCTTCCCGTGTCCTCAAAGAATGTGACACAGGCTAAAAGCTCCTCTCAGCTGGGACCCGGTGAAGCTGCTCTGTCTGAGGACTTCACTTCTCTACTTGAAGCTAATAGCAGAATTAATCAGCCAGACAGCGGAGAAAAACATTGTGTCCAGCAAGTGCATATCTTTTGATGATACTGTTCCCAGCTTAAAAGAAAAGAGCACAAGCAAAAATGTAGAAGATGGAGAATGCCTTCACACCCCCTCACTGGCTCCAGCTCCAGCCGAGCTTTGGCTTTTCTTACTCTAGTCCTGCATGACTGGGCAATGTCTCTATATTCCTCTTGCTTCCTCTTCCTGCGCAATTCCTCTTTACCTTTGAGCTCTGTCAGTTCCCTGTTCACCACCGCTGGCCTTCTGCCACCCTTGCTCAACTTTCTGCACATTGAAGCAGACTGTTCTGGTACTTTGAGGAGGTTGTGCTTGAAGAGCAACCAGCTCTCCTGGGACCCTTTGCCCACCAGGTCAGTCTCCTGTGGGATCCTGCCAAGCAGATCTCTCAACAAGGTGCAATTTGTTCTCCTGAAGGCCAGGACTCTAATGCTACTATTTGTCCTGCTTATGTCTCTCAGGACTTTAAATTTCACAATCTCATGGCTGCTGCAGCCAACACTACCCTTGACCTTCATATAGTTCTTCCTTGTTTGCAAATAAACCCAACAGAGCAGGGTTTGTCTGTCTTCCAGCTAAAGCACACCCATGAGTCCCAGGCCAGCCATTGTGTGAGATGGCTCCATTGACTTACTCTTCTTGATTGAGTGGTCTGTAGTGGGTGCCTACCACAACACTGCTCATGTTGCTCTGTCCTCTTGTCCTTGTCCACAAGCTCTCAACTGGCTCATCATCTGTCCCAAGGCAGAGCTCTGGGCACTCCTCTGCACAGAGCACAACCACTCCTCACCCTTTTCCCCAAGAGCCTGTGTCCCTCCGCTGCACCGCTCTGGTCATCAGAGCTATTCCAACATGTTTCTGTAATCCAAATGAAATCATAGTTCTGCAAGTGTGTAGGAACTAGTAAATTCCTCCTGTTCACTTCTCACGCTGTATATGTCTGTCTACGGGTACTTGAGACGAACCCTGGTCATGCTGCTTTCACAAGGGACATGCAGGAGTTTCCCCCATTGTGCTGTACAAGGGAGCCTCTGTACACAAATAATGAGCATTTAGCCTCTTTGGGTAAGGGGCATTGTGAGACTATGGCTACATACCAGAGATCACTGCACAGCTTTCCAGGTGCATCACTTTGCAGTCTGAGCTCTCCATCGCTGCTGCAGCAATTGCTCCATTAGGAGCTTTTCTCTGATCAGGCTGAGATCACAGATCAAACTGTGATGGGTTTATTGCTTCTTTTTAGCTAGAACTAACTGTCATAATAGAGAGCTTTATTGATTTCCCATGGCAGTGATGCCAGGAGTACACAGCTGTGCTGTTTTATGAAATATTTGAACTATCTCCATAATTGTGTTTTCATTACTGCTGCCCCAAAGGCTGGAAATTTAAGGGTCTTTGCAATATAGGTACTGCCCCTCTTGCATACAAGCTATATTCTGCAAAAATCAAGGTCATCACACTGACTGATATTTGGAGTTGGATAAAGATTATTATACTCAGAAACATAAATGATTTTTGAAGTGTCAGATCATTGTTTTAGGCCAATATCCTTGATTTGAGCGCTTAGTGTAAGACAAAGCTTAACCTAGCCTGAGGTTTCTCGAGCTCCAGCGGAACAAATTCTCAGCCCTGCAAAAAAGAAAGCCGAACAGTCTGTGTTGAGGAGCTGCTTCTCCCTTGAATTGCCTGTGAGGGCAACACAGGTTTAAACTCTTTCCAAATCACCACCCAAGAATGTAACAAATCTGGATCACCTGTTTTGAGCTGTGGTCTCAACTTGGCTGTGGGACAGGGCACCCAAACACCTGGACCTCACCCAGCTCTGCCCCAAGGAGGGCACCGCTACAGGAGCTGCTACTGCAGCACGGGCCAAACAATTTGCAAGCTCTCACTTTGGAGAAGAAGGAGGAGGAGGAGGGATCATCCTCATCACCACTCCCCCAGGACTGATCAGAACAAAAGGAGGAGCCTGACGTTTGAGCTGAGTCCCACATTCACAGGCCAGCAACTGCAGGGAGAAGGGAGCAGAAAGACAGAAGGAACAGGGTGGGAAAGGGAGAGAAAGCAAGGAAAAGAAGACAGCTACTTGGGGAAAGGAGTGAAAGAAAGAAGGAAGCTGAGGAGAGAGTGAGAGGCAGAAACAGTCCTTGGTCAAAAAGGGAAGACCAAGGAGTAGAAGGGCTAGGAAATGGCGTTGCTCCTGTGGCTGGGGTCCCAGCTGTCAACCTGCTGGAACAACATCTCCATCCTGGGAGTTTTCCTCACAGTCTTCACTTTGGTTCTTGATTTCATGAAGCGCAGGAAGAAGTGGAGCCACTATCCCCCGGGCCCGACCTCCCTGCCCTTCATTGGGACCATGCTGCACATCAATTTCCGCAGCCCGCACCTCTCCTTCAACCAGGTGAGTACCAGCCCCTGCCAGGACCCTGTGAGGGGCTGGGCACAGCTGGGACTCCTGAGGAGCAAATCTGCAACAGAGCCCCCTCACATGACTGCAGGCCCAGGCGGAGAGAAGATGCCTCCGATCGGAGGCAGGAACGCTTCACTCTTGCACAAAATCAAAGGGCAATGTCCCCTCCAAAGTCCAGGACAGAGCAAGTCATGGCCATGTACAGATAAAAGAGATAACCACGCACCAACACTTGCCAGCTTCTGTCTTCAAATGTCTGTGGGTGTTCAATGAGAGATGCTGTTTTACCCCTTTGATGGGTGATGTTGGCTCATCAGCTGGGCCCCAAATTAACAAGTGGGTGAGTGGCAAGGGCAAGGGAACACAGAGATGTACAAACAAAGGCGAGAGAGCAAACAGCTGTGGGTTCGGGACATGGCTGCAGGAAGGACAATTCCCTGCGATGCCCACGGGCTTGTGACAGTTCCAGTAAAGGGATCCACTTGTGGCATTTGCCTCAGAAGCAATGCACAAAATCTCTGTGGCATTCTTATTCAAAGTCATATTCAAAGTCTTATTCAAAGATAAATTCATTTATCTTTTCCTCAAAGAAAAAGCATCAGCACAGCTTGCAGCAGCTAAACCATGGGGTTTTTTGGTGCTTCAGTTTGCAAAGGCCTCTTGTTAAAGTCAGCACTGTTCAGCTATCTGTCCAAAATCTGCCAAATGGAAAAACTAAATACAGCATTTGTATTATTTGCTTGCCTCTCGTCCAAAAGTATCACCATTTCAAATCATATCAAATCAGGATCATGCTAACTGCAGTCTTGACCAGTATTTGCTTTTAATGACGTATTTTTAGTGCCAGGAAAGTACTAGTTTCCTTTTCAACTCCATTTCAGATACACTCACTGTATTTTCCTTGCATTTGAACTCAAATTTCCTTGCATTTCTCACAGTATGGAAATGAAGACTTTTTTTAACAAAGAAAAAAAAAAGAGATAGCACAGTTTGTGGGGTATTCCTATCACTGCAGTCTTCCAACAACAGGCTCCTGAGAACTTGAAGTGTTAGAGACTAGCAGTGGATCTTTGATCCATCTTCCTAGGGTCAGATGTCCAAAGGAGAAAAATTAGCTCCTGGTAAGCCACAGGGTGAGTATATGATTGACTGACTTACCTGCACTAACATCCTGCTGTCATCATGATATCTGTTACAGATCATGACAGATGATGCATGCCAGTTACCAGTTTTATTAGCTGTATACATTCCTTGCCCTAAAACTCCAGCATGCAACTGCCTTTTCCTGCTGTGTTTCTGGGAACTGGCCTCTGGGTAGATCTTTGGGAACAAACGTGTATAAAAGAAATCACATATTACTTTATCATTAATATTTCCTTCTAACAGAAACAGACTGAGTGACTCAAAACTTGCCTAGCCTTTCAGACCAAAATAAATACAAGTGTTAGGGAATAACATGCTGTTGAGCGCGAAATCTTTAAAAATCGTGAACAGGTCCTGACCTCATGTTTACAGACAAAATCCAAAGTACTTGCACAATGGTCTTGGCAGCAGTTTTACCAAGATGGCTGTAATTCCAAATTTTTTCTGCTGACACTGCTCTGATCCTTGCTTCAGCTGGTGTTTGGCACTGCTCTGAGCTGTTGCCCTCGGAGTTTCCCGTCAACTGAAGGAGACCGTCTCCTAAGAAAAGCACCTCAAAAATTACTAAAGGTCTTAAGAAAGGATATGATGATTTTTGTTGGTGTTACCATCCAGCAAAATTGCATGCGAGCTCATTTTCATTTTTCATTTCTTGTTTGTCTTGGCAGCTTAGTAAGAAGTTCGGAAACATCTTTTGTCTCCAGAACTGCTGGACCAACGTGGTAGTACTGAATGGGTATAAAACAGTGAAGGATGCGCTGGTCCACAGATCAGAGGATTTTGCTGACAGGCCATACTTTTCAATATATGAGCATGTGGGCTATGGCACTAAATCTGAAGGCAAGTCCTTTGGAAATGGATATTCCCTGCTGGTGCTAGCACAGAGAGGGTCGGGTAGATGGAAGATTTTCCTAGTACAGTGCCTCCTTCTCATGTCCTTCTGCTCATTCTCCTTGTACACTCTGCCATTCTTCTGTGGTGACAAAATCAGATGAGATGAAAATCTCTCCCCCTCCTCTCCCAGCTCTAGTTAGTGGCTGTACGATGGCTCCATGCACTAGCACACACCTCTTCTGCGGTGCGAGGATACAATCAGCCATGCCACTTGCCTGCCAGCACTGCAACCGGCAGAGCCCACTGCCCAGCGGCTAGTGCTTACGCTCCCGTGCTAAGTACATTTTATCAGCAGCACGACAACGGGTAACATTCCTCCAAGATATAGAGAGTATTATCCATCAGCCTGCCCAGATCTCTCATCCTTGGCTCCTGCGCCACGGCACGAACTGCTACCCCAGTGCACAGGCTGAGGGCACAACTCTGAATAGTTTGGGGGAATTATTCTACATTCCTTTCTTCTTTGCGACGCTTGTTGCTCTCAGAGAGTTCCCTCTCCATCTTCGTTAACCATATACATGTATTAGAAGGGGCAGTAACAAGTCTCTTGAATTGCTGTACAAATGAGCTGTATAAGATCAGAGCCTTTCATCTTATCCACACAAACCTGTACCTCCAAACTCACATTTGCTGTTCTCTTGTGGACTTTGCATGGGGTGAACGTCCGCGGTCCTGACATTTCCTGGTCATCCATAATTCCAGGGATTGTTATGGCAAGATATGGGCATGTCTGGAAGGAGCTAAGGAAATTCACGCTCACTACCTTGAGGAACTTTGGGATGGGAAAGAAACCCTTGGAGGAGCGAGTGACCGAGGAAGCAGCATATCTGTGCTCTGCAATCCGTTCTGAAGAAGGTTTGTCACATCTGGAAGGATGGGGGCATTGATCTAAATAAACATTAAAAAAAGCAATAGAGTGATGCAGAGAGAAAAACAACAATACAGCCACTCTCATTCACGTGCAGTGTTCTCTTTCTAAATGAACGCAGCATTTCAAGTCCGAACACATAATAATTACTGACTCTGCTCTGCCTTGAAGCGTATGTTACATAGTGGCGCTACTGTGACACCAATCAGTTTGAGACAGGAAGTAAACAGTCATAATAAATAATACAAGTCCCAGTAGAAGTAAAATATCATTATTTCTAGGTTTGAGTAACTATTATCTTTATGAAGTTCAGGCCAACATATCAATATTATCACACTTGATAAAAGTGTACAGTTTTTGCAGCACAGCACCTGCCATTTAGACACAAAGAGATGTGTTATCTGGTGTGTGACAGCACAACGCTGCAACTAGTAGCTTTTCTTTAGAAGTTTCTCCTTTAAACAATGATCAACCAAACACTAGTAGAAGATGAGAAGATCTCTTCCCAGTGTGATGCATTTACACTTTGAGCGGTTTGGGGGCTTTTCCTCATGCAGGCATCAAGAAGCTATTTGCGCACTCTCTTCTGCTGACAGCTGAGCTACAAGAGCTTAATGTTGCTTATCTCTTTGCTTGGTCTCCATTTTCATTTTTAGGTCATCCTTTTGATCCACTTCTTCCTATAAATAATGCAGTCTGCAACGTTATCTGCACCACCATCTATGGAGAACGTTTTGCCTACGGTGATGAGATGTTCAAGAAGCTGCAACATTTGCTTGAAAACTCCATAAGTGCAGAAGTTGGATTCCTGCCTGAGGTAACCTAATAATGTAATTTGGTCTGTAAAAAGCTGGCCTTTGTTGCTTTAGAGTATTGTGTTTTCATTATTTTGTCTTTTGCGTAATGTCACATAATGTCTTGTGTCTCTTTCTCGTTCTGGCATCCCAGCTTCTTAACGTGGTGCCTATTTTGTTGCGCATCCCTGGAGTGCCGCAGAAAGTCTTTCAAGGGCAAAAGAAGCTCATGGACTTCATAGACGTTCTCATAAATAAGCACAGGGAGACCTGGAACCCTGCTTACACCCGAGATTTCACTGATGTGTTTTTAAAGGAAATGGAGAAGGTAGGGAGAGACCAGCAGAACCTCGGGGTCCAAAGTTAATTCCTCTTCTTATTTAACTTCTTGATGAAGCTGACTTTTCTCATGAAGCTCTAAAAAAACCTCTTGCCAACTAATCTCTTATTTTTGTTCATTTCACTTTGTATATCAAGAAGAAAGGTGTTGACTTCTTCATGCTGTGCCCCCCTTTATTGTCTTAGGAGGTCGTATGATGTTCTGGTCCCTATTTTCTACCTTCAGTTTCCCTTGATTGTCCAGCAGCTCCCCCTCTCTTACAGCCTCTCTGCAACAAGTTTTTAAATTTTTAATTGATCTCATGTTGGTATACAGAAGAGTCAAACACCATATATAAGGCATTATAAAGGCAATGAATGAGATTTCACTAATATTTCTAAGTCTGCTCTGGATGACAAGTCAACATGCAAAATTTTGTGTTTGTTAGAGCCTTAAGGACCTGACAGTTCCAAATCATTTAGAAAACAGCAACAACAGACTAGATTTTTGGTACCACTGCCTGGCCAGCGCCCTGCCTTTAAATCAAGCTATGACTTGGACAGATGGCATCCCGCATGGGATGTTTGTCTTTGAATTGCTTGAAAAATAATTAGTTCATTTCATTGTCCTTCTACAGATAAGATGAAGGCCTAAATCTGAATTCCACTGAAATTAAAAGGAGTCTCTCCTTTGATTCAGCTAGGCATAAAGTCAGTATAAAATCAAAGGCACGAGTGTCAGCCCATCCAGCCACCAAATGTTTCTGTGCATGCATTCAAGGGCCAGATGAGCAACAATAGTAAATTCTATCTGAAAAAATTGCTTCTGCCACCTGAGGCCTCAGGATAGACCGCTGCTCTGCATAATCCTGCCATACTGTGGGCTGCCAGGCACCTCCCATCCATGCATTCACCACCCAGCTCACACAGGCAGAGCAATGTGACCTACGTTACTCTGCACTGAGCTGTACTACTCCGGGGTGGCGGAAATGTCTTTATTTATGAGATTTGAGCCTGCCCACGTTCCCTCTTGTCACATATCTCTTCTGTTCACTAAGATGCCCTGAGAAGCCAGCCTGGAAAATCCCACCACTGGGTTAACTTTTGTTAGATCTGTCCCATAGCTCCCTTCCTGGAGATCTTTTATTGGAATAACAGTTGAGTCTTAAAACGTCTTTTTAACTGCTATCCATATTAAGACAGCATCAAAATATGCAGAATAACTTAACAGAAGCTAGTCCCTAGGAAAGAAAAGCATAAAAAGGATTAGAAAAGACAAGCAGATGAACTCATGCCGGGAACTTGTCATATCTCATATGCTAATAAATTTGAAATCAATTAGCCTTTGGATGAGACACCAGTTTTACTGAAATTGGTGTTGCAGACTTAATAGGCAGCAATGGTACCCTGATCTTTTTTTTTCCCAGTTGTAAGAAAATACCAGGGCAGGAGTAGAGACAAGCTGTAATTCATAGCTATAGATAACCCCCTCAAAATACTGTTAATTTTGCAGTTGCCACATGAATGCAGCCTGCTCTCCACTGCATGGGTTTTCTAACCTAATAATTGTGTTCCCCCTCCTCCGGGGGAGGATGTTCTGGTAAGTGGCAGTGGCCTGCTGTCTGAATTGAAAGCGCAAGATGTTCACTTCTGATCTGAAGACAGGCATAATGTTCTTCTTTCAGGATACAGAAGGTGATTGATGACCTTCAAATGCATGAAGCGACAGTGTCACTGAAGTACCTTGGTCATACACAGACAGTTGCCTGTATTATACTCTACTTTGCCAATACATAGACTTTTTGGTCAGCAAAAATGGATCAGTACTTCTCTAGAACAGTGCTCTTCTCTCCCAGCAAATGCTGTTGGTCCAATCACACATTTTTTGCTTTTCTCAGGGTAAGGGGGCTGAAGAGGAAGGTTTCAATCACAACAACCTTCGCCTGGTTACATCAGACTTGTTTGTAGCTGGTTCTGAGACCACCTCCATCACCCTCCGGTGGGCGCTTCTGTACATGCTTCTCTACCCAGAAATACAGAGTAAGTGAGAGGGCAGTTAGAGGTGTGGCTTGTTCCCTTTGACCCTCATTTTTCTCTACGGAGACTGAACATCTTCTATCCATGGTTTGGGATTTTTGCAAATAGAAATACCTTTGGTGTTTGTTGGTCTAGAAGAAACCAGGAGAGACAGTTCCCCAAACGTAGCTATTCTGGCAGGGCCCAGTGGCAGGGGGAAAAAAGGGAACCCCTGATAAAAAGACTGTGGAGTTGGAAAAGAAAGTTCATGCTTCCTTAGTAGGCCCCAAGGCTACTTAGGGACTTTCCATGGCCAGAGTGGCCTCCTTCCTGTATTTGGAAGAGATGCTAATCTGTTTTAATGCTCTAATGCTGCATGCCCAAGTGCACTTGGAGTCACAGAGAGGAGAAGTAAGGTAGGGTGTCCAGTGACAACACCTTTATGAAAGACATTGAGCACTTTGAATAGTTTTACAGATTGCTCTGAGCAACTCAAAATCAATGCATTCCCCTTTAGTTCCTGCTCCTCTGTATAACTGCTCGTCCTGCTCTCACCCACTGTCTACTGCGCGCGTGCTACCAGCTTTCCTACAACTTGTACCAGTCCTTTCTGTTTAGCTAAGAGAGTTTTGATTCCTTTGTTGCTCCACTTTTTGCAAGGAAAAACCAACCAAACAAAAAAAAACCCACACAAACCTGCCTGTGAGATCAGGAGTTAGCAACTGAGGAACAGATCTGAGGCATCAGGGAAGTACCCCAGAAATTAGGTGAATCAATACTTTGTCTGGACGGGAACCAAGCACTTGTCTCTATCTGCTGGATCCTCTTTCTGATGTCTAAGTGATGCCAGTATCTATCAGCAGCACTGACACTTCCACGGGGCAACTGTCCCGTAGTTGATACTGGTACAGCTGAAATGGTCTGAAAAAATGCATAGCCAAATGTTATTATATCATATTCAAATGGAAAATATCTCCTAAAGGCTCCAGTCAAGTTTAGCTCCTCACTGTGGCAGGAATTGCTTAAATAAAGAGGGAGAATCCCTGCCCCAGAAAGTTTAGATGAAAGTAAAAACTGAATATCTTGAAATATGCTGCTTCATCTTCAGTTTAAGTGTCTTCTCAGGTAAGGTCCAAGCGGAGATTGATAAGGTGCTTGGCAGAGAGAGATCACCCACAATGGAGGACCAAGTGAGCATGCCCTACACCAATGCTGTGATCCATGAAGTACAACGTTGTGGGGATATTGTTCCTACTGGACTACGTCATATGACACTCCGGGACACTGAGATTCAAGGCTTCTTCATTCCCAAGGTGACTGCGGCCAGATAGGCAATGCAGCATCCTCTCCCTGCGCAGATGTCAGGCTCAGGTGTGGGTGACCCCACACGAGTCTTTGCCATGTTCCACTTTCAGCCTTGACTCAATCACTGGGGAGTGATGAAGTGGGGAATTCTGAAATGCTAAGACTAGAGAGACAGCCACATTTGTGCTCTAGGTTTATGATGGTTATGTGGGAATCCTACAAGCGTAGTGGCAGCTCAGCATAAAGGTCTGCTTTTCTCTAGACAAGCTGTGGTGTTCACTGCTTCTGTTGTAAGGGGAAGGTAAAGGAGTGTAAAGGGCTCTTTGGAGGCACAGGGTGACTTTTCCAGGATGGTAGTAGTGAAAACTCTCTAACATCTGAAGCTATTCAGATGGCATTCAGCCCACTGCCACGGTGACAGGCAGTAAGCACACTTCTGTCCTGGCAGCATTGGCAGCAATGAAAGCCTGGTATATTTTTTCAGACTTGCATTATCTCCTGTAGCTTAAAACATTGACATGTGAAACAGGAAAGCTTTGCAATTTTCCACAGCCCCTATGAAGACTGGGCTTTGAAGTGTCTCTGTCAGCTGTTTCTCTCCAGCTATAAAACAAATCTCTGAGGATCTGGGGAGCGGAGGCTGTTTCCACAACATGACCATGAAATTGGCCTTTGCATGCAATGACGACCTTTGTAAGGATACAAATTATCTCTATTTTAAATTAGATGTGAGAGAGGATATCTGTGCCTTATTCTGAAGTAAGTAATGATGGCTGCTGTTAGAAGAGAGAGACTGACTAAAGAAAGACTAACACTAATTGTTGTGCCATGATAATTCTGCTGTTCTCACACGAGTTGTTTCCTCTTGTGGGGGAGCGCAGGGGACGACAATCATCACCAACTTGTCTTCTGTGCTGAAGGATGAGACAATGTGGGAGAAGCCAAACCAATTTTACCCCGAGCATTTCCTGGATGTGAACGGGCGGTTTGTGAAACGAGAGGCCTTCATGCCTTTCTCAGCAGGTAAATCTAAGGGGAGGATCTAGCTGCCCATGCAGAAGCCAGTTACAGAACAGGCAGATGATCTGCCTCCTGGAAAGTAGGAAGCCTCCATCTCAGGGAAACCCTGGAACAGGCTGCCCAGAGAGGATCTTCACCCTTCAAAACTATCTGGCCAAGGTCCTGAGCAACCTGAACTGGTTTTGAAGCTGGATCCAACTTTTGAGTGTGGCCCTACCTTGATCAGGGGATAAGACTACATGGCCCGCAGGGGGCTCTTCCAAACTGAATTATTCTATGATTGGATGCACATACAGTGGGGTCTTTCCCCATCTAACTAGCTGGGAGTGTCTGCACCCCTTGGACTTGGTTAACACCACACTTACTGTCTTCCTTCCCTCCACTCTGAACAAAACAATCTACTGATCCCCTGGTTCCCTCCATCCTGTGGCTGCACACAGGGGTGCTTCTCCCAGAGAGATTTCAGAGTGGTTTAATGCCCTCTTTCACAATTTGTACTCCCTTTCTTGCAGGTCGCCGCATTTGCCTGGGGGAACAGCTGGCGAGGATGGAGCTCTTTATTTTCTTTACCACTCTCCTGCAGAAATTCACCTTTGTACTCCCTGAGAATCAGCCCAGGCCACGGGAGGACGGTTACTTTGCCTTCACGTGTGCCCCGTACCCCTACCAGGTGCGAGCTGTCCCAAGATAAGTGCACATTGTTCTCCTTGCACCCAAAGAACACCACAATACACAAATCAAGCTAGTTTAGAGAAACACATGTCAGAAATGTTGTAGGTCTCACTGAGTCTGTGTATAGGCTGGAACACAGTAGGTTCTGCTCATCTCAAGTCTGTCCTCAGCTGTGTAGAGCAAAGGTCTGGCCCAGCTAAACCCTATAGTTTAGCTTAATCCTAGTCCAGGATCTTGAATCACACAGCCAAAGCAAGTTACAAATAATGATCATATTAGCAAATACACTTAAACTGAATCAGTCAGTTCTGCTGTAGTTTGGCTGGGCTTTGTCACTGGCTGCAGAAAGAGGCTCACTGAGCGCACAGCTACTGAACAAATCTTACTCCTGAATTACTGTTTACTGAAATACAAGGATATCTCAGGTAAAAGACAATCCCTGGATCTTGCTCATTTTATGAGCAAAAAAGTTGGAAAAAACTGTGAGATACTCTGGTCCGACTCCTTTGTCTGCCCCGCCGCACATACAGCCACTCTTGGCCTTCCTTGCCATGCGGGCCAGGGCAGTGCGCGTCTCTGCGTGTCCTTCCTCCTGGTGCCCAGGGGAGTCCAGCTCTGCCTTAGTTCCTGCAAAAACAGTTCACTCACTGCCAGACACTGGTTTTCGCATGTACTATCTGTGGGCAGGGCAAGAGCGTCAGCTCTGACAAGGTGACATTTAAATACAAAGCAATGCATGTTTTCAGGGTGGTGCTCCTGCAAAAGCGTACCATTAGAGAAATATGTAAGTTCTTCACTACTTCCTGCTATTGCATACTTTGCCTTCGTTTATAGCCCCAAAGAAAGTAAATTTTATTCCAGAGAAATGCCTGACAACCGCTACATTATACTAAGTCTCTGATAGGGGTAAATACAAAAAAAAGTGTCCGTAAATTATCAGCATGATGTTTCAGACACATAAGCAGGTAATTTGTGAAATAATACTAGATTTTCTGCATATATCTTTAAAGAGGAATCCTGGTGTTTAGATTTACTCTCTCCTATCTAATGAAAACTGAAAACTGCTTTTTTCAGTGTTACATAAACTGAGCTCTTGGGCAGCACCTTTGGTACTCAAGAAAGGATGGAGATAAGCTGCTGTTTGAAGTAGTACAGCTGTAGGTTTCAGAGGTAGCTTTCTCATTTTTCCTGCAATATTGCTGACAAATTGTCTTGCAAGGTGTTAAGGAGATCAGATATGTTGATGTTTAGATAAGTAGAAACTAAATTTTAACCATGTGATTGAAAAGACTCCAGCACAAAGGAGCTCATAGGCACTGTCACAACTAAAAAAAAACTGAGTGCATGTATGTGCACACACTCACATATATCTTTCTAATAGTAAATGTTAGAAGCTATGAAGGCTATTGAATTATGCAAATAATTGTTAATAACTTTTGGTATGATTTTAATGTCAGCAGAAATTGCACATTTATGCTTTTCACCCACAAAATAATCCAAAAGAATAAAAGTGATCTGAAAAGTCTGCACTTTTTCCTCGTCTCATCCTTGTGGTTATCTCACAGTTCTGCTGTACATCTGCCTCAAATACTCACTTGACAATTCTCTGCTTACAGTCAGAACGCAGTTTCTTTTAGGATCCTTAGAGCATTACTTGTTTGGTTGGCTCAGTGACCCTGAACTGAATGTTTATAAAGTTACCAGCACAGAGTCATGCTTTTTAAGAGAAGGTTTTGGTGAACTAAACCTAAAAGTAGTCAGAAAGAAAAAGATCTCAGCAATCATGTCGTCGGATAAAAAGCCTGGGTATATCTAGAGCAGGGAATGTCTTTTTAACATGCACGAACGCACTCAAAGAGCAAAAGTCAAGCTGCATGTGTGAACATCAACTGGTGGTATTTTGGTGGTATTTCGGCTAAAGAAGGGAAGAATCTGGCCACCACGATCTGATGAGTGGCCTCGAACGTCCAACTCCCTGGTGCTTCAGACAAAAATAGTTTCAAAGGAAACATCAGTTCACCAGAACAATCCGCGTTGACCTAAGGAAATCAAACTCACTAGCCCAAAGGCTACCTAAACCACCCTAAGAGAAGCACTTAGGCCAGGCCTATCTAAAATAAAAGGGAACAAACCGATCATTGCAGAACACGGGTCTAGCGCTGATGAACAGTACCGGGGAGAAGTTCTC
This sequence comes from Struthio camelus, assembly GCF_040807025.1. Classification (NCBI taxonomy): domain Eukaryota; kingdom Metazoa; phylum Chordata; class Aves; order Struthioniformes; family Struthionidae; genus Struthio; species Struthio camelus. Next base: position 56,417,006 of record NC_090942.1, read on the forward strand.
CGAGCCAAAAAGGAACGTGCCCGTTCGCCGTCGGGGGTGGCCGGGAGGCAGGTGCGAGCACGGCCGAGCACGGGCAGCAGCACGGCAGCCACCACAGCTATAGCTATAGCTATAGCTATAGCTATAGCCATGGCGCCAGGTAGCCGTTGAGAAACGTCCCAGCAGCCACCGGGGCGGGCGGGCGGGCAGCTAGGGCCCTGCTCCTCCCCTCACCGCCCGCGGCGACTGACCACGTGGGAGGGCCTCGGGCCGCCGCTATTTACCAAGAAGGGGGGCGCGCCCCGCCCCAAGGGCGCGGAGTGGCAGCGCGGCGGCCCAATGAGAAGCCGGCGTGCTGGAGGGCCGGCGGCAGGGAAAGGGCGGGCCGCGTCGCGCGAAGCGGGGGGTTGGGGAGGGGCGGCGGCGACCGCGGCAAGATGGCGGTGGCCGGCAAAGGAGTCACGGCGGTGAAGCCGATCTTCAGCCGGGACTTGGGCGAGGCGAAGCGACGCGTGAGGGAGCTGTATCGAGCCTGGTACCGCGAGGTGCCCAACACCGGTGAGGGGAAGGAGGGGGCGTAGAGCCGACCGCGCATGAGCGGGCGGGAGCGCGAGCTCAAGGTCGTAACGGTCGCCCCGCCGCCGTTGGGCTCTTAAAGGGCCAGTCCGGGGTGCCGGTTACTCGCCTCTCCCCGTGTGTGTGTATGGATGGATGGATAGGGGGGATGTCCCATCGCAGCCCCCGGCTTCACGCTGCCGGCTTTGCCTTGCCCTGGCTGCCCGGCTTTCTCCTCGCCTGGAGGCTGAGGGAGGTCGGCCCTCCACACGCTTGTTGACTGGTTGAAATCGGTTTTATTTTGTCTGGCTAAGCAGAGGATAAGTCCGCACTTAATTTTCCCTAATAGGGACGCGTGGCATCGCTCTCTGCCTTCTTAAAACTGCACTGGTTTTGTATTATGACCGTGTTATGTATTTGTTTTACGTTAGTAACGTTAACTAAGCTGGCAGACACCGCAAGAACAAGGGGCTGTAGCATGTCGTAGGGTTGGAACTGAACACTTTCAATAGAAAAAACTTAAGAGCAACATAGATGACCTCTGTGGGTGTTCTCTGCTTTTCCTAGTACACTTATACCAGCTGGACATCACAGTGAAACAGGGACGTAATAAGGTGCGGGAGATGTTCCTGAAGAATGCTCACGTTACAGACCCTCGGGTGATTGACATGCTGGTTATTAAGGTACAAAGAAATTATTCCTGTCTTGTTGAAGCTGCACTATGTGAAAGTGGGTGAATGGTAGTGAATATGATGGAGAATAGGGACTGTTTACTGATCAGTTTTATCTCAGCTTGCTCTGTGGAGGAGCTGAACCAATCTGGATTGCAAAAGACTTACCTCTCCTGACACAAGCTTGTTGATAAAGTAACAAGCTGCTATAGCATGGAGAGGAATAGGGTCTTCCCTCCACTGGTATATGCCAGAGTGGCCAGAATATGGATTTCTTTCATTCAGTGTAGTGGCTCTTCCAGTTTGCAGATGCTTAAAAGAAGTATACGACAGGTAAAACAGTGGTCTAAACACTACTGTATTTGCTTTTAGAAAGCAGTGGCAATTGAAAGAGAGGGGCAAAGGATGCTGCCAGTTAGTTCACCATCAGAAATGATCTTTCTGCTCCCTGCTGCACTTCCTTAGATTGTGGTGTGTTTCTCCTCACCAGTTCTGAAATATACATTAGAAAAGCAATGCTTGATGGGAGACTGATTTGGAGGTGGCAAAGCACCCTGACCCAGTAAGATTTCTGGGTAGGTCTTAAGCCTGACACCTGTCTGGGTCAAAGGAATGATGCGAACACCAAGAGCAGGGTAACGCTTCAAAAGTTGTCTGAGCAGCAGTAGCTGAACTCTGCAATTGTAATGGATTAGAAAGCTTCCAGCCAAGCTTTGCCATGCTCATTTGTAGTGCTTCATACATTTCAGGACTGCTAATCCGTCTTTACATGATGAGAAGGAAGTCTGGAAACAGAGTTTTATGTATTACATTAGGTGATACCGCCAGACACTTTCATTCTGTCCTGTGCTGCCATCCCCCGAAACCAGTACGATAACTTGATAACTTGATAACTTCATAACTTGAGTTATGAAGAATCTGGTTTAATATCTCTGTGGTAGTGATGTCGGTGCAGAGCACTTACCAGTAATTTTACTTAGCTTTACAGCTAACTCACTGGTATTCCAAAAGTGCTTTTAAATGGAGATGCGGGGAAAGTTAGGAATGTTATATAGACATGCTTATGGGGTACCAGTGGCGAGAGAAACAAGCCAGGTTCTAGGAAGAGAGCAGGGCCCCTTGCTCATCCCACAGGGCTGGGAAGCTGTACTGTAGAGACAACTAATCTGCTAATGTAGGACAAACAGCATTGAAATCCTAAGACAAGAACAGTGTATAAGTGATGCAAGCATCTTTCAGAGTACAGAATAATGTACAGCTGCAGCTATTTACATTTTTAAAGCGTTTCTTAAGACTAAATGTGGAAGAAAAAAGCCAACGTGTATTCGAATAACTTTTACAATGCTGTATAGTTATAACTGAGCTCTAATTAAGAACTAGTCTAAGAAATTCTTTTGTTTGTGCATAGGGAAAAATGGAACTTCAAGAAACTATTAATGTATGGAAGCAGAGGACTCATGTCATGAGGTATTTCCATGAGACGGAAACCCCACGACCTAAAGACTTTCTGTCCAAATTCTATGCAGGCCACGATCCTTGAGACAAAACTGAACGTGTCTTGCTGCCTTGTATTACAAATAAAGATCTATATAGTAGAAAGGAAACCTGTTCAGAAAGAGTGTATACCACTGTATATATAATGACAAAATGATTTGCACGCACACACTGGAATCACATTATGAACTGCATTAACAGCTGTGACTTCCTGTTTTTTTGCCAGTGATTATTTTTGGTGGGTGGAATTTGTCCGTGACTTGCCCTGGAGAACCAGAGAATAACCAGACTATAACCTGGTTATGGAGTTTTCTGCTAAGCCTGCAGGCCTACGTGTAGGTGTTAGCTCCCAGGAAGAAAGAGCAGAAATGAGTAGGCAGAGTAGCCAATGTAGTCATAGAAATATTTTTATGCTTGAGGCCCATATGTATTCATGCGGTGTTTTGCAATTTCATGCTATGACTTTGTTGACCATGTTTTTACTTTGACACTATTCTCTGTTTACCTCCTACCAGAGAATGGTGTAAGATCCAGTAGGCCAATAAAGCCTTTTGTACAATAAAAGAGCAAAAGAGTCTCTGTTTCCCTGCTGCAAAATGAAATTATCTGGAAAAATGGATTTTTATATCATTATCTAGAATAGGGAGACTCCGTAAGAGCATCGGAATGCCTAGCAGAACATCGTGTCCTACTATCACCTCCCTAATTAAATCAGGAATTACTAGTTGAATTGTTGAGAAGAGTAAGCAGAATTTGCTCCTTCGCCAGTGAAAACATGTTTTCAGCAGGTAACTAAGTGCTGGAGCACTCTTGCATGCAATCAGCACTGAATCCTTGTAGAGCTCTCAAACTTCTTATCCTTGCCTAAATACCATTCTGGGTCGTCTTCCCCATATGAGAACTGTCGGGCAGCATTCCTCAGGGCTCTGTGTGTGTATGTGTACCTAGGAGCTTTAGGATGGGATGGTTTTTTTTAGGACAGGGCTGAAAAAAGACAGACTACAAGATCAAGCAACAACAAGGAGCACAGATAGGCTGGTTCCCAAGAGCAGATGATCTGAGCAACCACTTCTCAGAAGGCCTTGGGGAAGCAGGGAGCAACTCTCATACTGAGTGACTTGAACTTGTCAACTGCCTTCAACTACCAATGTTAGGGTTACTCAATTTGTAGATTCCCTTTTCTGCAAAGCTGTACATGGGTCTGTCCTACCTAAACTAGAGAGCTACAGAGCAAACATCAAAATCATTGTCAAATAGTGAGCAAATATGACTGTTTGAACTATATGTTGTGCCAATGTGTATGCATACTGGCTCAAAACTTGTTTGTCACTTGAAATCAGAGCAAATTATATGTAATTAAAGATGCAGAGCAATTCTGTGTGTTTACAAAATGAAGCTGAGGGCAGTGCCATAAATATATGTGTAGATATGCCACAGCATGGAATCTACTTAAAAACATAGTCTACATTATGAGCATGCTGACAAAGCTAAGAAATAACTTTTCACTGTTAGGAGGTAAGTAAGACTAACTTAAATTTTACATTTAATTTTAAGACATATTTTAAAAAAAGGGGGAGAGATTTTTCACCCTAACCTCCTTAAAATCAAAAGTAAACTAATTGTGATAAAAGATGAGATTTCTGTTGAGAGATCTTTCTTGAGGAAAAGTAATAGGAATTGCTCAATTTAAGAGATGCTGATAGATCCTTCATAAGGAAGGATTAGTCTTGGGTACCAATAAGCCAAGAACTTCCTACTTGCTTTTCAGATACAAAGGGATGAGGTACACCCTGGTGGAACACATGTTGCATTTCATACCTGTTCATAAACAGGAGGTAATCACAGCCATAAAAAGGCAAAGATCATAGATTTTACAAGAATAATCTGCTGCAGTGTGTAAATTGGAGAACTTCATTTAAAACAAAAGCTTCCCAATTACAAAAAATAGGTGTACCATTATGTAAACTCAGGGTGTGATTGTGAAGCAGTGGATGCTAAAGTTTGCTCTTTAGAAGAGCCAGGGGTCAGCCTCTCTGCTCTGACACTGCCCTCTCCCTTGTGCGGACATCTGTATAACTGCACAACCAGCCAGACTAGGGGAGCTCACATTAAAAGAAACTTTGCTTTTTAACAGTTACTTGAATCCTGAAGAGAAAGGTGGCAGTCAACAGGCCAGACCTAGTGTCCAGAAACAGAGAAAGACGTAATTGCTTCTTCTTGTGGCAATACTGGCTTAAAAAAAAAAAAAAAACCCACAAATTTGACCTTAATATTTCCAGTTATTGGCGAAAACAACTGGTATTCCACTGGTCTGAAGTAACAAGATATCCTAGGCACACACTAGCAGTAAAGAAAGATCTTGAAGTTTATTACTGATTGCTTTAACTGCCCTAATGAACACTTTTGAGGAAAAAAAAAAAAAAAAAGGGTTGCAATTTACACACAGCTAAGAAAATAAATATATTAGGGCTCATACAGAAGTACAGAATGGCAATTACAAGATATCTGTGGCCAGTGCATTCAGAGTGAATCTCCTTATTCCTAGATAACGTGCTGTAGAACACATCAGCTGAGTTAGTTTGCCACTTAACCTTTCCATTAGCAAACCTACTCAGAACTTTGACTCTGCAAGGTCATACTGTTTTATCCTCAGTGAGATGAAATTCATTATGTGGTCTCTGTCAGACATAACTGCATAGCGGCAGATTACAGAGCAACGTTATCTGAACTGTAGTGCCAGTGTCAACGTCCGCTCCATGCTTTTTATGGGAGTTTGCTGTGACTAGCTTGTTCCTCTAGGATTCCTGTTGCGTACATTAGATGGCACACTACTGAATCTCATGGAAAGGACACAAAACCACACATGAATAGGATCAGAACCTCCTCACTTGAAGACATATGGAGGTAGAAAGGTTAAGACAGAAATGCTATGTCATAGGCACATGATCTATAAAAACAAGAAAACAAAGCCATACTTCTCAGTCTGTTGTTCTTTAATTATGTTTTCCGTTTAGCTAATGAAAGGAATCCCAAGCAGTCTTCTGTGAGGTGAAGACAGTGTATGCAAGGATGTAGTCCTATCAATTATTCCCTTCCACCCTGAGCTACAATTTTCTCTCATACAGACATGCATAGGACATTTACTGGCAAAGGGGATGCAGCGCCCCCTGTCCTCCTCCTTAGGAAGGGCAAAACAGGTGACAGATGTCAGAACCATTTCTTTGCCAATGGCTTCCTCATTTTTGTTCTTCCATTCCAATTCTGCAAAGAGATGAAAAAAAAAGCATTACTTGCGAAAGGATCAACCTTGTATTATTCTTCGGATATAGCATACCAAGCTCCAAACCATGTCCCTCCACAAAAACCACACAAGGTGGGAGTTTATATAAAACAAACTTCTAACAGGCTGTTGCAGTCATTCCAACTTTTTAATTCATTGTCTTTAGCTACACAGCATGTTCTGGAAAATTCCTTTATCAAATGGAACACATCCACCAGACTGATTCCTGGAGCTGAGCAAGAATCAGATGCACTCAAACCTAAAATGTTTACACAAGAAGGGCAAGGCAAACGGAATAACGTAAAATAGAGTGAAGTGTGGCGTAGTGTAGATACAATTCTGCTTTTCCTTCATCTGATGACTCCAAAAGATCCAACTATTCCTGAGATCAGTGTCGTAACAACACCTACCTGACACTTTGACCTGATGGATTCTGGAATTCTCTCAAATTGTTGACTTCTACATCATAATTTCATACAATGAGTGACTATTATTTAAAATACTAGTTAGCAGAAGACTTTTAAAAAGGTAATAACATGTAATAACAATTTGATACTGAAGTCCCTCTTTTATTTTTGCAGTATAGACCTATAATCCTTCACTGACTACAGACAGTTTATTTACAGTTTATTATTTACAAGATCTAAAACAGTATCAATTTATTATATAGATCACAAAAGAATTTATGCTGTAGAGATTTCACATTCAGACACCAGTCTGGCCTACTCCAGTAGAAGAGAATAAAGTTTGTAGCCAGGGGTAATACAGCTGCATGTGATCTTTCAAAGCTGTTGTCTGTATTTCCTAGTCTGTCATTCTGCTCCCTGCCCCCAGCCAGCAAGAAATATTCAGACAAATTATACTTACAAATAATTAGATTGCTGGTGACGTTAACAACATACCCTTTAATCGTCGTCGTCGTCATCTTCTGGGACAAAGATATCATGTTCTTCCAGTAGGGCTGCAAAGTTCTTACTGATCTGAGTTCCAACGTACAGGAAAGGGATCACAACGCTAAATACTCTGAGGAGGCCAAAGGGCATCTACAAGGATTCAATTGGAAAGGATAACTCTTCACCCGCAGGTTGCACTCTGGCACAATTTCGGTCCCTCTGGCTCTACAGACACGCAGAGGGGCTGCAAAGCCGGAAGCGTCTGTCACCGCCCCCTACACCAAACCCACCGCGAGCGCGTTGCACTCTGTTAACAAGCACTTCGGTAGCAGACAGCAAGAAACCTGCAGGGGATTCGGGACAAACGGCAGCAGCTAAGGAAGGCAAAAATTGTTGCCTGTGAGAAACGGCATCGGACCAGCAGCCGCGCCGAGGGGCAGGGGAACGACGCGCAGAGCGCGATAAGCCGCGGTACCGCCTGCCTGCCCGCCCCTGTCTCGGCGGCGCTTTAAACACAGCCCTGAAGCGAGCAACTGCCTAACGCCGGGTACACCTTGGAAACATGGTTAAAACTGGCCATAACCGGCGCGGCGCCCGCCAGGCCCCGCTGGCGGCGGAGCAGCGCTGCGACCCGCCGGCCCCGGTCCTCCCCCCAGCACTTCCGCCTCTCTCCGCCCCGCCCACAGCCGTCACGCTCATTAGCCTAGCCCCCTGTCACTCAACACCGCCGTCCCCGCCCCCAAAGGACATTGCGGCAGCCATTGGCCCAGGTCGCCATCAATACGCCGCTCTCTGCCTCCCATTGGCTGCCTTCCTCGCGACTCGCTCACCTTAACCGGCTGGGGCAAAATGGCGCCGCTGCGAGTGACGGTGGCACTGCGGGAGGGCACAACGGGTACGGCCGGGGCGCGGCGCAGCCCGCCCGCGCCCGCCCGCGCCGAGGAAGCCCCGGCCGCCGCCAGGAAGCGCCCGGCTGCCGCTGCCATCGTCCTTACTGCCCCCCCCCGTCCGGTGCTGGAGCGGCTGAGCCGAGGCGGCAGCAGTGACGGCGGCAGCGGCGACGCCTCCAACTCTCGCGATGCTTTGGAGGTGGGGAGGGAGAGGGAGGTCGGCAGTGCGCACGCGCGGCGGGGGCGAGGCGTCCGGCCCCCGGGGGCTGCCGGGAAGGAGGGCGCTCTGCCGCCATGTGGGAGCCGGGGGTGGGGGGCCGCGGGGTCGCGGTGTCCCGTGGCCTGGCGGGTTCCCCCCCCCCCCCCCTTCCCCGGAAACGCCTTCGGCTTGAAATCAGAGGCGGAAACGTTGCCTTGGGCATCGTGGCTGCGTTTTCCGCAAAACGGGCTCGAAGATAGCGAGAAAGGTGGGAACAAATAACAGCCCCAACGACTCCCTGAGGTGTTGTTATTTTCTCTCTTCGCCGTCGAGTTACCGCGGAAGGAGAAAGGAAAAGAGAAGTACCCTGCGTCGTCCCGCGCAAAGTGCTCATCGTGGACAGGCAACCGAGAGAAAACTGAGGCTGAGTAACGCTAAAAAACATGAATGGCGAGAGCCGCTACGCGGTGGAAAAGCTTTTCTTGGGTGTTATGTGCGTACAATTCTATTAGTAGCAGATAGATTACAAATAAAAACGATTTATTCAGCTTACTGGCATAAAATGCAAATGTTAACAATGTATTGAAATGCATAATACACACTTTTTCCGCATGTAAAAGACAGGCACATGCAAAGTTGCCTTTTCAAACAAAAATGAACACATTATCTACTTAATATAAGCACCTCAAAACAAGAGAGTGTTTCTGCAAGTTGCACGTAGTGTCACCTGTTAATTGTGCAGATTTTAAAGTACATTTGATGCTGGTGAAAGATGCCACTGAAACTTGAACTCTGCAAAGGTCCCAGTGCGTTTCAGTGGTTTTTGTTTCTTTTAAGTTTCGCCACAAAGGCAGTTGAGAGGGGTGAGTTGGGGGGGGGTTACGTTCCCCCTACCCCATTCACGCAGTAACTATTGTGACGGGAAGCGTTTCTCCATTCTTAATCATGAGTGTCGAACAAATGGCTAGCAGATAGCCACTGGTAAAATTTTTAGGTTACTCTTACCACTAGGACCTGGATTCAGATCGAGTGGAAAACATCACAGTGGTTGTTTTATGAAAAGATACATGTGCATAAATCAATACATTATGAGTATGAGTTTGAAATCCCTTCCTCAGAAGAACACAAGTATTTCATCATTTTTTTTAGCAGGACTGGGAGCCCTATTGGCAAAGCCTACAAAAAAACATGTCGGCATCGCCCTCCTTCTTTAGGTCTTCAGTTTATTTTAAATTCAAGCGTTCTGGTTCAAGCATTTCTCGCTCATCACTTTTGCATATTGTTCTAAAAAGAATTGCTAGAAAAGAAAGTGACTTCAGTACTTTGAGAAAAATAGCCTTTCGGCTTCAAAATATCCAGTTCCCCTTTGGCTAGGGATCCTGTTTTGTGCTGCCAGAGGTTTTCCATTTTAAAAAATAATAAAGGGAGGAAGAGAAGGCGGGACGTGGAGCAGTCCAAACCTGAATGGCTGGAGAAAAACACTGTTGCAATCATCAGTCTCATTTTGCTATAGGGGATAAATGTGCTAGCAGGCAGGGAAAATTCTCTCCTTTTCGTGTAATGATCTGAGCCTGCGCATACAGAGGGAGCACGGTCCATTAACAAGATGAATGTGCAAGCTCAGGAAACAGAAATCCTGACCTTTTGCCGGGGGGCTGCTTCAAAGGGTTGTTTCACAGCCAGCATAACTGATCACAGATGAGCTGCTTTGGTATAGGCTACCTCAAAGAAGCTGGTAGAGCACCAGCTAGTTGATTCCTGCCTAATGAAGCAAGTGCTGGTCGGCCAACAAGATCGCTTCTACGTGTGCACGTGTGCATGTTTGCACATACACATTTTTGGCACAGATCCAATAATGATTCTTTTAACTCAAAAAAGGGCAGTCCCTGCTGTGGAATGGGCTACACTGGGACGGTGAGGAAGCTCCGAACAAGCGCATCTAAAGTTGCAGAGCACTTTCAAGATCTAGCAAATGCCCACTGCGTAGACTGCTAGGCGAGGCAGGAATATTGTTCAGAATTCAGCCATTTTCTTAGCACTGTGGAACAAAACGCAAAATTACTTAAAATGCAGTCAGACAGAAAGCAGAGCGCAGGTCCTCATTTGAGGGATTTAGGATTTACTTGGAGTGTGTACTAATGCAAAGCCAGGTAGCGTGGAAATTGTGTGATTTGAATGGGACAGATTAAAGCATTAAATATAAGCTCTTCAGTAGTGTTACTAGCGCTATCCTGGCTTATTGAAACAAACTAAGCTTCTTAAAAATGAAACTGCCCTTCAATGAATAATACTGTTTGACAGAACTGGCTTTGTTAATTTATTATCTGTTTTAAGTCAGTCCCAATTCCTGGGTTTCGTGTAGGAACTGCCGTCATATTTTGATTTAGTTTGGAAGGTAAATCTTTACTGTCACACTGCCTTCTATAGGTTTGAGACATCAGGAATATTCTTCTCTTCCTATTAGATAAGGAAACAAAAAAACGCTCACCAAACCTGACCATGGCCCCCAAATATCTGCAGTCAACATGACAAGGCACCAGATGATGCTTGCCATTCGCTGGTGCTGCTGAGCTGGAATGGGGAAGGGGGCAGATTCCCCTCAGGGTCAACCTCTTAAAGCAGCAGCTGAGGCAGAGGTGGCCTGCAAGTTCAGGCAAGCGGACTGCTGAAGGAACCTGGGCACAGGCCCAGGGTTGTGTCAGAGCCAGGGCAGCTGCTGCCACTGAACATAGGAGCCTGAAACAGCTGGAAACAGGCAGTGCAAACATCTGCTCTCCCCATGCTCACACACACGCACATGGGAATCAGGAGTCACAAACGCCCCTGATGGACACGAGTCTATTCCTGGCCTACCTGCTCGTATTTCTTCCTTACTGTTTTCACTTAAGAAACAAAAATCCTCCAAAACCTGAACACTGCTACTATGAAGAAATACAGACATGAACTAGAGATGACTGGATTGCATCATTCATACATGAAAGTCATACTCCCACTGCCTGACGTTATTTTTTTTAAAAGATCTGATTTCATCTGATATGCCATCAAGCCCTAATCAGGCAGGAAACTTTTTATCCACAACTACCAGAGAGATATTTTCAAAGGCACCAAGTGTTAATGGCAGTCATTTGATTTCTGCCTTTGACAATGTCTATTGGCTATTGTGAAGTATTAAGCTGAGTGCATTTAACTCCAGAAAAGTGAATAGATACCCACCAGGCATGACTTGGAATGGCATCTTGCTTTTCTAGCAAGATTCCTTAATAGAACAGGGCAATAAAAACAAGTTTAACTCTGTTTTAGGGAAGATCGGAGACATAAGACTTCCATGTATTCTTCTGCTCTGAAAAGCAGCCCTTACCAAGAGGATATAAGTTATAAACACCATCTCCAGGATATTCTGAATAGCTTTATGTAAAGTCCCTGGACTAATGGACTCAGCACCCATGCACCTGGCTGCCCCCAAATCTGACTGCCTTTTAGCCAAAAAGTCTCCGACCTACTAGTTAATCACAAGTTCACATCTGTATAAAGGCAACAGGCCTGGCTCAACATAGTGCTTCTCATCTGCTAAAACAGGAAAAGCCGAGTGATGCTGACAAAAAATTGGAGGGAAGCACCAGCGGGTCAGGTTCTGGCTTTGGTAGAAGGAAACATGGCTTTTACGTTCAAGGCAAGTTCAAACATGGTTGACGCTCAAGGGCCAGGGAATAACTTACACCTCACACCTCCAGTTCTCTTTGGGGCCGACCCTTCTCCTCCCTGCTGCTCCGGAGCCTAGTAATATCTTTTCTTGCCTCCAACTGCTTGGCTCTGCCAGGCGCGCCACGGAGCTTGGCAAAAGAAGCTCTGCAAGAGCTCTGGACACTGTCTTCAGCAATCCTAGAGGCAATAGAGGCCAACAAGCAGGCTGTACCATATATGGCACTTTCCAGGAGCTGTGGTCTGTACAGAGGCTGATAAATTCATCCCTGGGAAGACAGACAGGCTTTATTATTCCTGGTTTATAACAGGGAAGACTTGAGCCAGAGAAATTAACAGGCCTGGATATTGCTAGATAGTCAGAGCCCAAATCAGACTTGGGGAGCTCCTGACCTCAGCTTTTGGTTCAGACCGGGCCCAGAAAAGGGAGGATACGCAAGCTTGTGAAATCCACCCAAGACACCCTGAGGGGTTTAGCAGGGAGGAGGACTAGTGCAGATGAAAGTTAATACAAATGATGGACATAGCATGCATATGATGGATAAAATTGTGGCTATAGCAGTGCTCTAGTTTGGTACACAGCCCTGCTCCCCACCCTGCTAAGGAAGTTCCTAATATAGTGTAAGGAGAGGTTCCTGCATCCACGTATCCTGTTACTGAGTCCCACCTGTCTGGGCTTGACACTGTCACACAGTCGCAAGTCCAGAGCCAGCCAGGGCATGCTACAACGCATTACTGATACAAGTTTGGAAAGCTGAAAGGCTATGGTCTTAAACTTGAGCCCATTAGCACAGGCAGACCCAGGAAACAGAGTATGTGCCAGCCACTCGGTCAAATCCAAGTAGGGACCTATCAAGGTGAACCATGGCTCCTGGACCAGCCAAAACCACAGTGTCTCAAATATGTCCTTGTAAGGCCTACATGTGGCAGAAGAGGCACAAAGCTGTAGGTACCATTTAGGGCCAGCAGCCCACTGGAGGCATTTCGTAAGAACCCAGTCTTATCTACAACGAAAACAAAACTCACAGAACTTCAGCACAACACCACAGATGCTAATAAATGCTGACCTGTGCAAACTTTCACACTGAAAAACAAAACCAAAGGAATTGGTGAAGGAGAGGCTTTGGGGATGAAACACCCAAAGCATCCACCATCTCAGGATGGCAAGGATCAAGACAAGCCATTTGAGTGGAAACACGATGAGGCCCATTCTGTATGTGCCAGTTAGGGCCCCCTCTCACACCTCCTATCACCAGTGGAGAGTTCAAAGGCAGCTCTCCTGGATTACACGCTCTCCAGCTGTATAAAGCCTCGTGGAAACACAGAGAAAGTAAAAAATGAGGTCCAGTGAAGTCACAGGTCCCTCCTGTATGCCCTGTGAAGCATACACACAGCCCCCCCCCCCCCACACACACACACACACTCAGCCACCAAAAAGGGAAGAGGGCAAACAACGGCCCTCACTTCTCTTTTCCTGCATGGGTCAGCAGCCAGACGCAGCAACAGCTCTGCCAGAAGTCAGCTTGACGGGGGTTTGTGCCCTCTGTTTCCGCGCCCCATGTCACAGGTTTCCTCTCTGCTGCCTCTCCAGCCATTCCCGTCTCAGCACTGCAATCTCCTGCCCGTACCAGTTGTGCAGCTTCGAAAAGCAGGCCGTCTCTGGAGACACTGGGCTCTCCTGCAAAGCCAGTGAGAGGCCAGGCGCGGGGGACCCCACTGCGCTGCCGGCGGCCGAGCGCCGGCGCGGAGGCAGAGGCGGGGGCTTCGGATACCCCCCATCGCGGTCTGGGCAGGAGGTCCCCCCAGGGACATTGCTGCTACCCCATGTGGAGTAACCATTCTCCAAAACGGCGGGCTTCTCCTGGACAGGCGGCAAGGCAGGATTGGAGAGGTGCCTCTTCCTGCCCGAGGACGACCTCCTGGGCGACTTGCGGCAAGCAGCCAAGCTGTTGCAGGCCTCCTCCAGCTGCTTCTCTAGCTCCCTCACCACCAGCCGCATGTAATCAAAGCTGGCCCGTGAAAGCGCCTTCACCCAGGCCTCCATGGCAGCCTGCCCGTCGGCCACCAGCACGTAGGCCTTGGCGCCTGCATCATCGAAGCGGATGGCAAAGGCGAACTCCTCGGCAGCCTCACACAGCTCCACGGTGCAGCCCTCCAGCACCACCAGGCCCATGGGCTCCCGGCTTTCCTTATCCTCGAAGTAGAAGAGGAGGTTGCCCTTGAGGACGAACCAGCGGCGCTGGTAGGAGGTGGTGTGGTGGGCATGGTGGTGGTGCCGCTCCACGCGCTTGCGGAGGAAGCCAGCGTGGTCGGCAGGCGAGTCACAGGTGGCATAGTGCGCCACACTTCGCTCATTCAGCTTCATCGCTTCCCTGCTGGCAGCCCACCTAGGAGCAGAGGAAGAGACAGGGAAGAGGTCGGCTCGGGGCAAGGAACGATTCGCCCCTCCAGGAAAGGCCTGATCCTGCGCAGAGCCAGTCTGTGGGGAGAAGCACCCCTGACTCCAGCAGGCCCAGCAACACAACACCACTTAGCCCAGTATGTATCACTCACTGCAAACGGCAGGCCAGATTCCTCACTGGTGGAGAGGGAACGTCACCAGAGCTACCAAGATGCCCACCGTCTCCAGGGGGAAAACAATACAGCTCTTCCCTTTTTTTACTCCACTAACGTCCTACAGACATGAATGTTGCAGGGTCTTATGGGGTACATCAAAGAAATTTGCCTCTATGCCTAAGAGGCATTCATTTTGCCCTCTCCTCTATTAGAGACCAGGACAAACAGAGCATTTTCAGACCCAAGAGCTCAGGGAGCTTCATTTAAGCACCCTCTCCCTGCTCCCTGCCTACACTGAGGACCACCCAGCCCCATCAGCCTTCCTGGCGGCAAGTGCCTGCAGCCCAGCCTGCCTGCAGCCCAGTTTGCCTCCAGCACCGGCAGGTTGGGCGATGGGGCCGAGAGGTTCTTTACCAGCTGCGCTGGTCAGACTGCAATCCCTTGCCGTCTTCCTTGCGCAGGCTGCCTTCTTGATGAGGGCCTCCGAAGCTTCATCGTGCCCATCCCCATGTCCAGTCGGAGCTAAAGTGGCAGAGACGGAGTCACCACGACCAGAACAGCTTGGAGCTGAAAGAGGAGAAAGCTGCATCACTCAAACAGACCTTCCTGCTGCAAAAAGTCAAGGCAACGCAGAGCGTTCAGCGCACAGGAGCAGCTGGGGCCGGGCACCACAGCTGGGTGGCTCTGAAAAGCAGCTGGAGCAATATTTGGACATTTGCATTTGGCTTCAAAATCTCAGCCCCGTCCTAGCGCAGGCTGATACTCACACCCACAGGTACTTCCTGGAAACACTGCTGAGAAAGTGTTTTCTCCTGAGACACAAATACTGTTCCACCTCCCAAGGTGGTTCTACAAATGGGTTTTGGCTCCCGTGGGTTTGTTTGGGTTTTATTTAAAAATAAAGAGAGCTTTTGTAGAAGCACACCACTGCATCATCTGCACAGGCCCTGCGCAGGCAGTTCAGCCAACGGCACACAGCAGATCCCACGGACCGACGCGCTGAGAGCTGCCTTTGCACCTTCACAACTGCAAATGTGGGCTCAACCGCTAAAACACCACATAAAGTAACATGCCAAAAATAAACCACAATCGCAACCCCCAGCCAAGTCTTGGAGGGGGGAAGGAGGTCCTCCTGCTCAGGGGAAGGCAACCTCTAGCTTCCCTCCAGAGCCCTTCTCCTCTCTCCCGGCTTGCAAGGCAGCGCCCTGAGGACGAGGGGGCACGGACACAAGTTGCAGAAAAGAAGTGATCCAGCTGGACGTAAGGAAAACGCTCTGCCCTTGGCCCAGGCGCCCAGAGGAACCTCCGTCCTTGGAGATACGCAGCGCTGGCCCGGACAGGCCCGGGGCAGCGCGCACTGGCTCTGGAGTGTAGGGCTGGAGCAGGCAGCACTGGGGTCACTTCTGGCTGCAACGGTCCCATAGTGTGCAGAGCGAGTGAGGGAGTGTGTGTGTGTGCATGTGCGTGTGCATGAGCGTGTGTGTGTGGATGCCACGCTGGGCTGGCTCTGTGTGTGTGTGTACACGTGCGCATGTGTGTGTGTGCATGCCATGCCGGGCTGGCTCTGTGTGTGTGTGTGTGTGTGTGTGTGTGTGTGCATGTGCTCATGACATGTTGGGCTGGCTCTGTGTGTGCATGCATATGTGTGTGCATGCATATGTGTGTGCATGTGTACGTGTGTGTGTGCAGCATGCTGGGCTGGCTCTGTGTGTGTGTGTGCTTATGTGTGTGCATGGCATGTTGGACTGGCTCTGTGTGTGCATGCATAAGTGTGTGCATGCATGTGTGGGTATGAGTGCAGCATGCTGGGCTGGCTCTGTGTGTGTGTGCATGTGTGCATATGTGTGTGCATGGCATGTTGGGCTGGCTCTGTGTGCATGGGTGCATGTGTGTGTGTGTGTGTGTGCGTGTGTGTGTGCACCATGCTGCACGCTGTGGTGTGTGTGTGTGCATGCCATGCTGGGTTTGCTCCGTGTGTGTGTCCCGTCCACACGGTGCCCGCGGGTGCCGGGCTCGGCGCGGCCCCCCGCAGCCCCCCCAGCCCCGTCCCGTCCCCTCTCACCTCCGCTGGGCCCCGGTGGCGGCGGCGCCGGCTCCGGGTCCCGGGGCCTCCGGCTGCCCACAGCTCCCCCTCCCCTGCTCTGCACCCCCCGAGGCAGGCGGCCCCCCGCGCCCCCCGCTCCCGCCCTGCTCGCCGCTGCAGCCTCTGCCCCGCTGGCAGCGGGCAAGGCAGGGAGCAAGAAGCGGACCCTTCCCCTCGACGCCCTGCTCCGGGGAGAGGTGGGGGGCGCCAGCCTCCCCCCCCCGCCCCCCCTTTGCACAGATATCGCGATGCGACAGTGACGGAGAGCAGCAGCGACGGGGCGCGATGCCAGCTGCGAGGCATCGAGGGCTGCGAGGGGGCCGGGGCGGGGGGCGGAGGAGGAGGAGGAGGAAGGGGGGGGGGCATGCACCCAGCGACAGGGTACCTTAGCGATGGGGCGCTGGCGGCAGCAGCGGCTGCGGGGCAGCACCGGGACGGCACCGGGCTCGGCGGCGGGGGCCGCGCCGGGGGCGGAGGCGGGCGGCCGGGTCAGGTGATGCGGGCGGGATCATGTGAGCGCGGCGGGGCCGTGCCGAGCCGAGCCGAGCCGAGCCGAGCCGGGCCGTGCCGAGCCGAGCCGAGCCGGACTGTGCGGAGCCGGGCCGAGCGGAGCCGAGCGGAGCGGAGCCGGGCCGGGCCGGGCCGAGCGGAGCGGAGCCGGGCCGGGCCGAGCCGAGCCGAGCCGGGCCGAGCCGAGCCGGGCTGTGCCCCGGCGGCTTCCCCCTTCTCCGCGGCTCTCGCCCCGTCGAGCGATGCGCCGGGCCTGGGGGCTGGTGGTGGCCTGGGCGCTGAGCCTGGCCTGCGGCCGGGCCCTGGACAACGGGTTGGCGCGGACCCCGCCGATGGGCTGGTTGGCCTGGGAGAGGTTTCGCTGCAACGTCGACTGCGAAGCAGACCCCCAAAACTGCATCAGGTGAGCAAAGGAGGGGTGGGGTGGGGGGCTGTAGCCCAGCAGCCGGCGGGCCAAGGCGTTGCGGGGATCCCGGACTGCCCCCGGCACGGGAAGCCCTCCTGCCTGGCTGCAAGGTGAAGTTGTCGGTAGGAAGGCGGGGTTGGTTTCGGGAGCGTCCCCTGTGTGGCGCGTGGCCGGGGGGATCCTGGCACGCGAGGTGAACGTGCGCGTTGGGGCTGCGCCGTGGCTGAGGGTGGGCAACGCACAAAAATCCTGCTGAACGGCGGGGAAGATGAAGGGAGGGTGGATGGGATGAATAAGGTGGTGGGACAGCCGGCCTGGGACTGCTTTGGCACAGTCTGTGCGACCTGGGGCAAATCCTGTAGCAGTGGGATAATGGTGCCTTGTGAAGACACTGGGAGAACTGGTATGTGTGAGATGAGGGGCTGAAGTACCCAAGGCTGAAAGATATGGCTGGGCCTTGCAAGGTGTCAGGGAAACATTTCCTCCCGGTGAGATCTGCCAGGCAACGAAAGGGCCGCACATGAGTCCTGGAGACCCTCCCATATCACCCAGGCTTGCATTGAGGTGGCAGGGGGTTGTGGACCCTCCAGAGCCCTAGCTAGTCTATAAATCCTGTTGGCCAGCAGCAGTAGGTTAGGTAAAGAGGTAGCAAGGGCTAAGTACTATGGCCTGACAGTGTTGTGCTCCCTCACCACATCTGAGTCTTGCCCCTCCCCACAGTGAGAAGCTCTTCTTTGACATGGCAGACCGCCTGGCAGAGGACGGCTGGAGGGAGCTGGGCTACAACTATATCAACATTGACGACTGCTGGTCAGCAAAGCAGAGGGATGCAGCAGGACAGCTGGTTCCTGATCCCAAGAGGTTTCCTCGAGGGATTAAGGCCTTGGCTGACTATGTAAGTGCATGTGGGAGAGGCTGGATCCAGAGGTAGGATGGAGATGGCAGGGGCGTCGCTGTCTCTATGCATCACCTTGGCTGGAGCTATTGAGACAGGAGGGCTGGCACGGGGTAGAGGAGCTCACTTCCCTGGGAAGCACCTTGGATCCCCTCTGTCCCCTCCTTGTAGCTCTCCTCTCCTGACAGGTCCATTCCCGGGGCCTGAAGCTGGGCATTTATGGAGACCTGGGCACCCTCACCTGTGGGGGCTACCCAGGCACCACAGTGGACCGCGTGGAGCAGGACGCCCAGACCTTTGCGCAGTGGGGTGTGGACATGCTGAAGCTGGATGGGTGCTACTCATCGGGGGAAGAACAGGCGGAGGGTAAAGGCTGAGGCTCGCTGGCTGGCTGGCGTTTCTCTCGTAGCTGCTTTGGTTGGGAGTGGCCGTCCATCTTCTGTCCTTGGAAATGCTTGGCCGGCTTTGGTTCTTTCTTCATGTCTCCTCTCGTGGGTCTTCACACCCCTGATGGGCTGGGGTTTGGGAAGTGTTTCCAAAAAAAGATGCCTCTCAGAGGGGTGGCAGGGCTTTTGGAGATGAGGCTTATCTGCACGTGAAGTAGGGCCCAGGGTGGGACTGGAGGAGGAGGGAGCCATCCTTGCTGGTCCCTTTCCTGCAGAAGTCACGTAGGCAGACCCGAGGTGAGCTCAGAGGGTGGTATTTCCGCCCCAGGATCGGAGCAGTAAGTGTTTGATCCTGAAAGAAGGCAGCTTTCATCTGTCTCCCAGGGTTAAATCTTTTCCCTGGGTGAGCCCATGGGTAGCTTTCTGAGGGCTGTCATTCCAGCAGGGCTGCCGTGGCCTTCCTGGGGGCTGGGTGCACTCTAGCGGCAGGGCAAAAGGGTTACCAGGGCAGCTCTTGGGCAAAGAGGAGCCCCAGAGATGGTATAATGCAAGTTCACCAGTCAATTTCTTCTCTCCCTAAGGCTACCCGAAGATGGCGAAGGCCTTGAACGCGACAGGCCGTCCCATAGTCTACTCCTGCAGCTGGCCGGCATATCAGGGTGGGCTCCCCCCGAAGGTGAGGGTTATCCCGACGTGTGCTGAGTCTGGTGGGTTTTCCCATGTCCCCTGTGCCCTGGGGAGCTCTCACTATGAGCTGCAGGAGCTCATGTGCTACACTTCTCTCTTATTTCTCTGCTCTTGATAGGATGGGTCTGCAGGTCCCAGGAGGGGAAATGACCTCCCTGCCAGGAATTAGCTTCCCATGGAAAACTGGGGTTCCCAGCATGACTAGGCCGTGGGAATTTGAAGAACAAAGACCATGAGACATGCTTTATCCACTCCCTTTCAGCTCATGTGGGCTTGATCCTGACAGCCTGTTCTCCCCAGTGTTGTCCTGTCTAGTTTAAATGCTTAAAATGGAGCTTCTACTCCTTCCCAGTAGACAATATTCCTAGTAACATTTCTTGTGACCTGAGCACGTATTTTTCCCCCTTCCACCTTCTGAATCAACCCCAAGCTGCCCTTGCTCCCTTCTTGCAACTGGTCTTATTCCCTCATAGCCTCTGTAGCTGTTTTGCCAGATATCGTGTCATATTGGGATATGCTTAGTCATATTGGGATGTGATTACGTACATAATCTGTAATTATGCAGTGTTGTCCTTCCCCAGATCCCTCTGGCTTGCAAACACTTTTTTTGCAGGCTCCATCCTCTCTCCCTCCTGCCTGACTCCTTTACTCCTCTCCAGGTGAACTACACCCTCCTGGCAGAGATCTGCAACCTCTGGCGTAACTATGGTGACATTCAGGACTCCTGGGACAGTGTGCTTTCCATCGTGGACTGGTTCTCCGCACACCAGGATGTGCTGCAGCCAGCTGCTGGCCCTGGCCACTGGAATGACCCAGACATGGTGCGGCTGGGTGGTATGTGCAAGGACCCAAGCCAGGGGTGGGGGATCTCCAGGGATCCCCTTCTAGATACAAAGCAAAGGAAGAGTGCTTGAGTAGGATCCACGTTGCTTCAGGCAGAAAAGGAAAAGCCCATGTTGCCCTGGCTAGGCTGATGGAAAAGCCTATATTGCAATGAACCCTCCACCCCTTGCGTGAACCTGTCCTGTTGCCCTGGTGTCCTTGTCCTTCCCTGTACACCGGCACAGCCTGGGGGAGGTATAGTGGTGAAGCTAAGGGTATTAGTGGGTGCTCTTCAATATGTGCTGATTATTTAGCACCTAGTAGAAATGGGACCTTCCAGCAGTGTTAGGCTCCTCGAAGGGAAGTGAAAGGCATGTGAGGTGCTTACTCCCCACCTAGCAGGCTGCAGCATCACCCAGTTAGACATGCAGACAAGTTTCTAATTCTTTTCTGCTTCCACTTGCTTTGTCCCCTCTCCTTTCCAGCTCATCATTGGAAACTTTGGCCTTAGCTACGAGCAGTCACGCTCCCAAATGGCCTTGTGGACAGTGATGGCAGCTCCACTCCTCATGTCCACTGACCTTCGCACCATCTCCTCAAGCGCCAAGGAGATCCTGCAGAACCGGCTGATGATCCAGATCAACCAGGATCCCCTGGGAATCCAGGGACGTAGGATTGTCAAGGTTAGGGAGAAGGCATATGCATTTGGGAGAGAGGAGAGAAAACAGGAGCAGCACAGGGGGAACACAGTAATGAGAGAGAGGGAGGGTATGTAGAGAAGCAGGAGCAGGAGACCTGTGGGGACAGGGACCTGCTAACTTAGCAACCCATTCAGGCAAGGTTAGAACTTATAGACCAGCATTTGTGTGTGCGCATCCCAGAACTTGCTGGTTTGGCTCCTCTTTCCCCTGCAAGGGTCTTTCCTGGAGCCCACTGCAGGCCCAGATGGTCTCATGCCCACGAGAGCAGACACAGGTTAGGCAGAGTCCAGTGAGAAATATCTCAGCTGGCACTTGCCTCCTGCCATCCTGTTCACCTTGAGTTGGTGGGCACCTCCTGCTCAGAGCTGCTCCTTGCTTCCCAGCAGGCAAAGTGATGAGGTACCCTAAGAGCCTGCAGCATTTGGGACACCATGCGGCCCTTTCCCCCTGCTCTGTCCCTGCAAGAGGGAGGGCCGGAGCTGGTTCTAGCGGCTCCACCTCACCGGCCTGTTCCCATCCCAGGAGAAATTCCACATCGAGGTGTTCCTGCGCCCACTATTGCACTCTGCCAGCGCTCTCGTCTTCTTCAGCCGGAGGACAGACATGCCATTCCGCTACACCACCAGCCTGGCCAAGCTCGACTTCCCAGACAGCACCACGTATGAGGTGAGCCCCACCAGCTGGCTGGGCCGGCCCCACAGCATCCGGACCCCCCCCCCCCTTCCCCAGCTCCCTCCTGTTGCCACCCTGTGCATTTGGGGTTGGGAAAGAGGGGAGTTTTGCCCTCCTGCTGGCTGCCTCCAGGTCAATGGGGAGGCCTGCTCCCCTGCCCTGAGCCATGTGCCACCAGCTGCTCTGTAGGGCTCTGAGGCCAAACACCCTTTTGCTGTGCTCTGGCAGGTGAATGTTTCCTGCTTCCCATGACATCTTCCTCTTCGAAGGGACACGCCATGAAGTCTCGGGGGTCTGCACTGCCTGGGACGCAGAAGGGACAGCTGATTTCCCTCCTCTTTTCTCTCAACTCTCACCCAGTCCCTGCAAGCCCTTGTACAACAGCGACCACTGAGGAGGGAGCCTGCAGGGTCTGGTCAAGTTTCGAGGCAGAGCCTGCGGTTAAGGCCATGTACTTAGGTGTGGTTTGGCCAACTCAGGCCAACTGCAAGCATAACAGCGGGCTGGGATTGTCACCAACCCTGGCTGGACTGGCAGCACCTCAGGACAGAGAATTTGTGGACATCCTGGTAATGACCGTCTCTTTCTTGCAGGTCCAAGACGTGTACAGTGGGAAGATCATCAGCGGCTTAAAGACAGGAGACAACTTCACAGTCGTGATTAACC
Source organism: Struthio camelus (assembly GCF_040807025.1). NCBI lineage: Eukaryota > Metazoa > Chordata > Aves > Struthioniformes > Struthionidae > Struthio > Struthio camelus. Next base: position 56,439,050 of record NC_090942.1, read on the forward strand.
CCTCAGGAGTGGTGATGTGGTATCTCTACCCCATGGCGCAGCCCTGGCGCTTAGTCAGACAGCAAGGCCCCAGGGGAGATATAAGCCCCGTCGTCCTGTGACAACGCACCCTGACGGTGCTCAGCACCAGGGCGTGGGGCAGGGCCAGGGTCATCTACGAGGCCCTGGAACACCTTCCTCTGCACTGCACAAGTGCCTCTCACTGACATTATTGACAGTGCAGGGGGATTACATTTACGCTGTTCCTCTGGTACAAACTTGATGATTTCTACCTAATCTGTGTAAAGGGGGACTTCTTGTTACCTGCTTCCTAACGGTGGTGGACAGCTTGATTCCTTGATCATTGCAAAGCGCTCCTGTGGAAAAAAAGCCATAAAAACAGGGTCCAGCCACTGTTTGAGCTTACCAATTCTGATACCTGAGCACTTCATCACTGCAAGGTGGGTACCACTTACCACTGCAGGAGCTGTTTTAACCAGACCTGCAGAAAAGCTTTAGATGCTTTAGTATCTTGTCAGGTAACAACTCCCCATATGTGTGATGAAGTGATGCTCAAGGATCAGACATGGTCGCCTTCTCTCCTTTGCTATAATCAACTTGGCTCAGAGTAAGTGGCTGTCAGTAGGGCTTCACCCCTCCACGTACCCTCTGTGAGACCAAGAGCTCATGGAGGTAGATGGTCCTGAGCACAGAGACCCAGGGACTCAAGTAGGTGCTAGCTTTGCTTGCAGGCCTGAGTCTGCTGCCCGTATCCTGGAGCACTACTACTGCCTAACAGGCATGCCAAAAAAAAAAAAAAAAACAAACTAGTCATGCCAAGCATTTCCTACCAACAAGCTTCACTGCCATACTGCTGGGGAAGGTCTTCAGTTAGTGGGTCAGGGCTGTATTAAAGTCCCTCTGCTGTCAGTTTACAACAGAGCAGAGCAAAAAACCCAGAAATGCCCATGCAGCACCCCAGTCGTCTTGCTGTGGTATAGCTTAGAAAACCTGCAGTGCTGGGCCTGTTGTGCCCATAACTGGCAGTGGGAAGTTACTGATGCTCAGTTTAGGTGCTCTTTAGAGTTGGGAGATGGTCACAGGTGCCTCCAAGCTGCAAGTTGCATCCTGGTCTTGCTTCATTTCAGCAGGAAAGCTGATTTTCCTGCTGAAAGGGGGCTCATCCCCTCTTCTAGCAGTCTGAACACTCCAGGGTTTCTCAGGGAAAGGCTCCTCTTTCTCCAAAGGGCAGCTACATACACAGCTCCATCACTTGAAGGAGCTGGCACTCACACCCTGGAAGGGCTTGGAGTGAGTTGTGGAATGAGCTCTGATTCATTTTGGTACTTTGGCTGTGCCTGACAGTCCTACAGCAGAGGCTGAGTATCTGCAACTGCTACCACAGCTGTTAGTCATAGTGGGACCAAAAACAAGGAAGAAAACTGCCATCCCTCCCAGGCACCAGTTCCTGCTGTTCCCCATATGGAAAAAAGCTGTGGCAAATAACTGAGTAGAAGATGAGGTGGGGTGAGGAACGTCTCAAAACATTGGGGAGGCTTTACCAATGGGCTGTTTCCTATCCTGGAGGCAGAAAAGAAGAACGTGGCAGATGCTACGCTCGCTCTGGCCTTTGTTGCTGGAAACAAGCAACGCTGATGCTTGCCCTTCCTTGGCTGTTGTAAACACAGGGATGCACTAAAGACGATATTGCTTAAAAATCTTCTCAGGATGCAGGAGAGGTTTATCTCACCTGATCTCATGTACTTCAATGTGTTGTCTTAGTGCCCAGGAGCCCACACACGAGCCAGCTAATGCACTGTGTTGCGGGAACACTCGCTGCTTCTCCTACCCCTGGGTCAGAGCAACTTTAGGAGAACCAGCTAAAGGCAAGCGCAGGCAGAACAGTTATCCAAATTTAGGTGAGACATGACCTACTGACCACACCTGACCCAGGAGAGGGGTGCAGCATTTGTTAAAATCCCCCCCTTGAACCACAGGGCAACTGAAGGAGACTGAATACAAGAATAAGCCTCAGATTGGGGAAGTGCCGCATTAAGATTTAACAAAAACAAAAAAAAAAAAGTTTCTCCTTTCAATTCACTCCAGCTGACAAAGGAGGGTTGGGAGCACACTCCAGTTCTTGGAGGACCAAATGGCTGACTCTAGCCACTCACAGACACTTTCTCCAAGTGTAGCAGCAAGATACTGAACATGATGCTTTGCAGTGCCAATACAAGAGAGGAAAAAAAAAAAAAACAAACAACTTCATGTCCATGGAGAGGAGCTGGCTTTGTTCTTGCTAAGTGATTTAGAAAATTTAAATAAAAGGGAAGCAGGTCTCAGACTGTCTCTTTCAGATTTATTCAGCATTGCTAGCTGCTTGGTTAATGCTGGATTTCAGGGTCAGTACCTCCAAAGAGGAAGAACTACACAAGGAGGTAGAACTGGTTTCCTGTCAGCAACTGATGCAGAATAGGAGACAGTTTTCTAGTAGTTACATTGTGCTTGGTAGGGCACCAGCTCTCACCGGCACAAGGGGAAATTCAAGATTATACAGTCAGCAGTGAAGTGTGATTTTTTTTCTTTAAAGTATATATATTTATCCCACATTGGTGGTGGGGGGGGGAAGCTGTATTAACTGGCTAGCTAGGAGTTCCTCTTAAAGACATGCTTGCAGTAAATATTCATAGGAGAGCTGCTAAAAATACAGCCTTAGTAAGGGGCAGGGTGGTTAAACACAGTGTCACCTCCCTGAGGACACGGACTGTGCCAGTTCCGGGTATTGGTTACAGGAGCAAAGGCAGAAACCACCCTTCCACCCTCTACAGGCAGTAAGACAATTAGCCAAACTCAGTGCTTCTGCCCCACTGTCTTTCCCCACAATTCTCCGATTCCAGACCCAGCTCAGCAGCGCACAGGGAAGAGAGCAGGACTGACTCATAGACAACTGGAGAGACCAGCAGTGTTCATCACTTTTTCCAGCCCTCTGTGCAGGAATGCTAGAGGTCAACATCACACGCACAACAGCAAACAGGCAGCTAAAGGTATCAACACTTCTGTATTAAAGTGCAATGCAAAAGTTACAAACATTCATGGCTGAATTTTTTAGTTTCAGAGAATCATCACAACATCTCTAACTCTGATTTAAAAGGTTTTTTGTTGTTGTTGTTCTAGAAAAGAAAGTTTACTTCCCCCTACGCCAGGCTGCTTCAAGAATTCACTCTTACATGTTGTGCAAGCCTCACTTAAAGGAGAGCCCTGGCACACAGGGAAGTGAGAGAGAAAACGCTCCTTCTCCTTCACCGAGAAGGTAGGAAGACCGCAGGGAAGTATGATCATCCCATATATGAAGGGCCACACTGGTCTCCATCATACATAGTGACACTCTCTTCAGAGCAGGTTTAATGGCAGCGTCTCCTAAGAAGGAAAGGTTGCGGCTGAGCAGCCGCATTCCCTGCAACAGAGCTGAGCATTAGTAACATCCACACCAGAGAGAGTAGTTCCCAGTTCAGAGGGCGCTGCACCCCTAAGCAACCAAAGCCCAGTATTAGAGCCTGCTCTTCCCACGCTGCTCAGGCATACACAGCATGGCTTTAGCAGCCCAAGCAAGAGAGATGAAGCCCAATTTTCCCTTGTCAGGCTTGCACCCTGCATGAACTTGCTCAGCAGAGGGAGCCAGGGCTGCTGGACCTGTCTCCTGACAAGGCTAGTGCCAGGTTATCTTCCTAGAGTAACATATTTTGCTCCAAGGCAAGCAGCCTCCAGCTCAGCACTTGGCTCTGTTACGCTTGAAGAACAGCTACTTGACACAGGATCATTGCACAGACTCAGGACCTGATCATAGAAGACCAAAAGGAAGACTGATACCCACACCTGCCAAGCTATTAGCTCACAGCCCTGCAGCCCCACTTCCTGTCTGCTTTTCTCGTCTACAGCTAAAAAGGGAGGCTGATTTTAGGAAGTCACTGCTTGTTTCCAGTTACATTTCTTACACAGCTCCTCTGCTGTCAGCGTCAGGTGACTATACAGCCTGGCTTTGTGGCATGCAAGAGACCTGCCGGCAAACTCATCACGTCCTCGAAGATTCACTGGAAATACAGAGGTGCATCTCACAACAGAGGGGAAGGAGCAGAGACAACAGTCAGTGCTGGCTCTCCAGACACCAGTGAGTGCAGCATTTCACCCCGTTTTGCGAGGTGAACGAAGAAAAGAGATGGAGAAATACTAGCAGAGGGTTTTGCTGCGTTCAAAGCAGGCATGTGTGTGCCCAGAAGCTCCTCTTGCCGTCAGGAACGCAGTAGGATGATCTATCCAGAGCGCTTTGTAGTGCCTACGGCTGAGCTGTTGGGTTTGGCCTCTGTGCATTGGGGCCCATCTCCTTCCCACTTACACTACCAAATGATTAAGTGACTCTCAGGATGCGTTTCTCGAGTTTGTCACCCCATGACTATCAGTCCAGGACATGAAACACATGCTTCCAGCACAACACAGGATTTCCAGACTCACATCTCACACTGAACTGTGCCAGAATTTAAGGAAATTTAACAGCTTTCTGGGTCTCCCAAGGATCTATGCGAGGAACTTCATGGCTGCCTACACCTTTCCTCTTGGCTGGTGCTTGAAGAAGTCAAAAGGTTGCCACTCCAAGTAGTTCTACTCCAAGATCCCAAAGCCTTCGTATTTTACTCCTAGATTAGTGATGTGGTTGGCTCGTTTAAGAAGAAATCCATCTCTGCCCTCAAGCCAAGGGCAGAGCAAAAGGTTAGTGCTTTGACCCCATGAGATGAAGCAAATAAGCAGGAAAGTGCTGCTGCTCTGCCTTGTATTACCACTGACTGAATGTTTAAGGAGGGCAGGTGCTCAGCGGTCCAACACTACATACATTGCATATACACAAAGATACCTAGAGATATGCTAACCCAAGGGGTAGTGACAGCCAAATTGTCTTCAGGGAGCGAGAGCGTGGGAGGCTGGTTCTGTTAGTTGTTCTTTTTATCCTCGGGAGGTGTATAAGGAGGTGGCTGATCCTGGAAGGGAAACGAGAGAGTCAACCATTCTGCCTGTTTTACGAGTACCTCTTCCTAACATTCCCACGCTTGGTTTATGGCAAATCACTGCTCCTCGGTGACTTACAGCCAGAACTGGATGCTATACCTTAGGCTGTCATTTCATCCCACAATTCCTCTCTAGTTATGCTCCAGGATCTTTGTGGCACTACCATCCCCACCTCCCCCCAGGAAAACGCATGCTTTCTGTGCATGGACTAGGTGAGCAGTAATTACCGTGAGGTAGGAAGCAGGCCACCAGATTTCACTCTGCGTGACATATGTCACAGTCTGATTCCCACAGCCAAAGGGCTGACTGTCCAGAATTTGGCTTAGCAAGTGCCTAGCAACACTGTGCTTCTCATGACTCCTCCCCAGCTTCCCTCCCGAAAGCGCAGAGCCCCACTGTGGGGGCAGTGCTCACCATAGGCATGTACACGTTGTGCGGATTGGCAGGGTTGTAATACGCACTGGAAGTAGCTTCCGTGGCCTTACCGCCACCTAGAGAGGAAGGAGAGGGAGTGAGCGTAGGACATACCCATCTTAAGCAGCTTTCGCTGTGACCCCAGCCCCAGAGCCGTCTCCCCACCTACTGCTCTTTTGGGGAGCTGACAAACATCCAAAGAGCAGCAGCAACCACAGCAAACTGGGTTTGAATTTGGAGCAGTTCAGGAAAGTTGCAAGCTGGCTAGAGCTGACCACAAGCTGTACAGTGCAGTGCAGAGCTGAGCAGCTTCTCCAGCCCTCTATTGTCTCAAATTGCAGACCGAGATGACTTAGAGCTCCTGCAGCAACAGCTTCCACCTCTGCCAGCACCACCTGGAGCTCAAGCCCCCCAGTACCCTTCTGCGCCTGAGTCCTGGCAGCCCCCCGTCCCATTTTACCTGGCATCCCTGGGTCCACCCAGGCTGTGGGAGCTGAGGGGGCCGAAGGTCCTGCAGGAGAAGGCCCAGAGTATGGGGGAGGAGGTGGCACATACACAGGGTTCATGTTCGGAAGTGGTGGGTAAATACCTGTAAAAAAGATGACATCAGATTGATGCTTTAGGTTGCTGCATCTAAAGGGGAGGGGAGCTCACAGGCTTAGCAGTACAGCAGCCCTGGACACCAGCACAGGTGAGGGAAGCTCTCCTGGCATGAGGTGGAAGTAGCAGAAACGTTACATTTGGCTAATGCCTGTCATGCCAGCAGGTAGCGATTCCCTGCCATGCAGGAGCACAATTTAGACGCTGCGTTTTCACCTCCTGTCCAGCTGCAACTCTGGAGACGCGCTGGTATGATCAAGAACATACAGTAAGTTTTGCAAGGACAAGGATCCTTGTATGAAAAGGAGACAAAACTACACTAACCCTCAGTGTGCTGTCACGATTTCTTTATAGCTAACACCAAACACACCCTGCCACTAATCACTATACAGCTTCCATTACCTGGAGGCTGAGCATATGGATATCCCATGGGCTGTGGAGCTGGTCCATAGGCGTTCACTGGTGGTGGCATGTAAGGATACGGTCCATTTGCTGGTGGAGGAGCATAGCCCCCAGGTGCAGGCAAATAACCCCCTGGAGCAGGCGGGGTGGGTGCATACCCTCCAGGCACAGGTGTATAGCCGTAGCCAGGGTTCTGGAGAGGGACTCCACTGGAAGCTGAAGAGTACATATTTATTAAGACAGATGCTCTTTTGTTTTAACTGAATGTTTGTACAGAAAAAAAGGGAAACAGTCCTGTTAATGCAGCCCTACTTCCCATCGTCCTAATTCCAGAGAGATTCACTGTACGGCCCTAGCATAACACTGGGTTTGAAAAGCATTTGGAAGTAATCTCCCTGCAACCTCACAGGGTGCTAGAAGAAATCAGCTGCACAAATATTAGCTATAAGGTAACAGGTCAATAGCAGGGCTTCTGCAGTTGGGAAAAAACAAACATTTTAAAACCTGAATCAGTTCAGTAAAACCTGAATCTTATCAATAAAGGCTGAACAGGTTTCCCCCCCCCCCCTCCCCATTTCAAAGATTTAAATAAAAATGATTTTTTAAATTTAGTTTTGCCCTCTGCAAATGTGGATGTGCTATCTTTCCTCATCTCTTTCCACTATGAGAGAATTGGGCTGAGGGTAGATAAGTGCTCTGGATAGATTTTTCATTGTCACATATTTCAACCTTTTTCCAGGGGGAGTAAGTTTCCATAGAAAAACACAGATCACCTCAAAAAACAAAAACTCCAGAATATTCTGGTTACACTAAGCATTAAGCTGAAACAAAGAAAAAGGACTGGAAGGAAAAGCAAGTGTTCCCCCCCAGAATACATTCTTGCAGAGGAGTGCATGGGATGGCCCCTCCCCCAGCCAACCAGGCAGGGGCGAACTGCAGACTCTGAAGATCCCTTACCACTGGAAGCAGCTTTGAACATCAACTGTCCAAACTCAATGGCTCCTCCGCTGTTGAAAGTCAGTTTAAACGTCCCCTGCCCTTCCCAGCCACCTAGGAGAGAAAAATCAGAATTAAAATAGACTAAAAGAGACTAATTGAAATTAGCCTCCTTAGTAATGGTTAAGAGAGCAAAACAGTTAATATTCAAATTAACTTATTCTTCATTATTAGAATTTCAATACAGTTTTGTATTGTATTGTCAGGAGAATAGATCATGGCTTTTGTCTCAGAAGGTCCCCAAAATAATACCTTCTAAATAATGTCTCAAGAAGATCAGGACTTTTTTTTGTTTTTCTCCAAACACTTTAAAAGAAGATGTTCAATCTTGTTATGTAAAAGAATCCTATTCTAGATCCTCGTTTGGTCTGTCTTTTCCTGAAAGGTTTAACAGACTCTAATTATGTGCAAAGTCTGAGTGCAAAGAAAGAACATTTCACTCACCGAGGTCTTTGAGGACTTTTTAAATCAAAAGCCCTCAAATGAAATTTTATTACTGATCTCAGTGGACTATGGATCAGGGCCTGAAACTCAAACTAGGATTTGAATCAAGTACTGCATTTTAAATCTCTTTTCCCCACAGGAGCTCAGGCAGATTATAAATAGTTAGGTATAATGAAAAACTTTCAGAGAATTTATTATTAGTCAATAAGATCACAAGATAAGCACAAGAGTACTTTGCTTTGTAATTTTTTAAGAAACAAGACATCATTTAAATAAAAAGCTTCATAAAATAAGCTTAATATTAATTTCCCTTGTCTAATTAACAATGAAGTTATGCTGAGAAAGTAAAAGTAGAGATAGTCTCCTGGGGGGAAAAAAAGTAGAAATAAACGGAGCAATCCTCCACAGATTCCCTTGGAGGTTCATCTCTTTAAAGCGACTGTCTTAGAATGACTCCAGCATCAGAAAGCAGCTGATCCACAATCCAGAAGACCTAGTTACTCTAAAACATTGTTAGGAACACAAAACGAGAGCATCAGCTCTCCAAATACATCAAAGTACACATAAACTAGTTCTGGGGCTAAAGAGGCAAGAAGCGTGAACCAACAGCTCTGCTTTTTAATCTTATTCATTATCTGCGATTCCCCATTTTTGGTCTCATGGCCTTTGCTATAGGTCCTATCAGTGTCATCATCAAGTTGTGAACAAAGCTGAATCAACAATACAAAGCAGTGTCCGAGATGTATACAAACATACACATGTTGATAAGGGTCTACTGATCTCCACATTTAGTTGCTAAATACATCTAACACCACCAATGGCTGGTGACTTGGTCACTTAACTATCCCTTCAGGTCAAAGCTAAGGGAAAACAAACACATGCAGAAACCAAGTAAACACAACTTACTACACAGCAAGACAGAATTTAAAAAGATCAAGTAAGAGCCATCCTATTGAAGCCAGTTACAAGCTTTGGGGACAGAAGGTAACACTGAAACTGTATCTTAAAATTCAGAAGACAGGAGTCACCTTAGTGTGCACATGCTAGCCATACTGTTGTAGCTACACTGTTCACTCTTCCTGTGCAAGTGAGCACTCCATCTGAAGTTCAGCAGAGCAGAAAAGGACTTGTGGAACTTAGGAAGAGTTTGGTCTACAAAGCATGGGCACATACCTCCTGCCTCAGCCTGAATCTGTCCTTTGATGTAATTGGCAGAGAAAACAGGCTGCTCAATAGAGCATCCTTTCACCAAATAAAATGGCATCATGAAGGACAGCATGGGATCCTTGCCCTTCGACACAAAGATCATCTGTAAGACAGGAAGGAACACTTTTGAAGTAGTTGATTTAGATATAAAGGCTGACTATGGAGTTCTAGTTGTAGTAGTATCCAAAAAGAGGGTAATTTAAACACTGCGGTGGAGAACTGAACACCTAGGGTCATTATGTAGGCTGTTGTTTCAGTTGCATAGTTTTCACACTATGGGATCCCGAACAGACTTGAGGGCATGGCTCACTCAACCGAAGCACTTATGTTCCACAATAATACACAGCTTAACACACAAATGCACACATTTTCAGTGTTCTATTTTTTAAGGATAAACTATGAGAGTTTTCAAAGAGACTAATACTGACTGATGCATCACATGAAATATATTCTCTACGTAGTGATTTCCAGGCTGGCATGAGCCTTAGCAGGGAATTGAATAGTGATAAAAGAACAGACTCTCCTATTTTCACCATCCGCTCTCCTATCTAGCACTCTCAGTAATTCCTCACTTAAAAATCACTTCTGTCACTGACTAGGTTTCTGGCCCAAAAGTTTGAGATCCCTTGGGAAAGGGGAAGCCCTATTGGCATCAGACTTACCCTGTAAGGGGTGAGGTACAGCATTCCTTTCTTGGTGCCTTTGAAGGCATCAGGCTTGCCCGTCACATCACTGAAGGAGAGCTCCACATCTTTGCACTGTTTGAGAACGCTACAGGAGGAAATCAGACAAATCGGAGACCTCAGCCATAGCTCTAACGCACGCACCATCACACAGGGAGGGCTTAGCACACCAGATACCCTGAATATGGTCCCCAAAGACTCAGTTCTGCTATGGGCCCTGCTGTTTTCCTCTTTGAGCACAGAGGAACGATTTGTGCAGAGCAGAAGACCTCACACTCGTGACAAGCCCTGCTCCTCCTCCACAAAGGACAGCTTTGAATGACAGTTCCACTTTCCGCCTCCCAAGCGTTAAGGCTGAAGGAATTCAGGGAAATTCAGAGGGAAAGGGCCTCAGCCCAAAGGTCAGAGCACAGAAAGGGCCAAACTTCTTGAAACCTTCCCCTTGAAATCAAGGGACCATCTCAGAGCAAGCCACTCCCTCATCAGGTCCATTTTCACATTTAGGACTGGCTACTGCACAAACAGAAGTGCTCTAACGCGGCACGCATTGGGCAACCTGCACTCCAGAGGAAGTTACTTCATGAACACACTCACTGCAGATCACATTTCACATGATTTAAGTAAATAACTGTGATAAGAAGTACTACACTAAGGAACAGAACTGAGGAGCCACTAATGCCAGCAGGAGGGTTATCATCATCAGAAATCTATGTGAACATTAGCAAACTCTCCTACTGACAACCAAAGCTTGATGGGAAACTGCAAATGTCTGTCAGGTTAGGGAAATGGAAGTACCTGAAGAACTAAATACATTTTCAGAAAAATAGGAAGGGTCAACTTGGGAAAGAGTGTCACCAAGTCTAAGGGGGAGATCCCAAACCACCTTACCACCTAGTAAGAAGAAAAGGAGAATAAATGAAAGAGCCTTGGAAGTGAGGAGCTTGCAGCGTGTTACAGTAACAGAAAAAAGAGCCGATACATTATCAGTTTGAGAAGGTAGAAAAAAATACTCTAAAAACCAAACAATCGCCTCAACACGAACCTGAGGAGGCCAGATCTAAAGTTACCCTTACATATTCCGATCAGCCTATTTAGTAATCAGATCAAGTCAGAAACTGCAAAATTTTGGGGGGAAAGGAGAAATTGGCAAGGCAAAGTTATGGGAAAACAACCAAAAGCTTTGTAGTTTCAGGTTGTATGTTCTTTAAGAAAGAGAAAACCGATAACAGCATATATATATATATATGAAAAATGCAGCTATAAGAAGTAAGATGTCAACAAGTTTATCTTCAACAAGAAAAAAAATCTCGACCAAGAGAATCTCCTGGGACATTACTGGACAGCTTAGCAAGACCCAGATGCCCACGCTCACCGAGAGGGTTAGACTGATGATGCAGCAGAGCTTTTTCCACTTCCAAGATGTAAAGGGGAGACATTTCTTCTAAGCTAAATAAAATTTTAATGCCTCAATATTCTGAATATTACCAATATTACTCCCTCAACAATATCGTAGCAGCGTTTCACGTCAGCTTGCTTCATTGGGAAGCATTTCCATGTAGTTACTTTAGTGTTTACTCTTGTAAAGTTACTCAAACAAGCAAATAACGCAGCAGTCAACGCTGGGTGTAATTACACTGCTGAACTGGTTTGCATTCACATGCCGGTCTAGGACTGTCATGGGATGGATCAGCACCTTGTGGAGGCCTGACTTCACCCATCCATGATTAAGCAGCTTCTCAAATAATGGCTTGAGGTCCAGGATACAGAGACGTCCTTTAAGTCAGCCAAGACTACAAGTCTCAAAGATCTTGCTTGACTAAAGTATTAGCAGCGAGTTACAAATTCAACACTATTCGGAGCATTTCTCCTATCATTTACCAGGCCGAAAACAACCTGACTACCCTTTAACGCACCTTTTCTTTCTAGGATTTCTCTAGGCAAGTCCAGAATCTCAGAAGCACCTTAACACAATTAAGGGGAGGACAGGTCCTGTTGAGCCAGCCCAGCAATCTCAGGTAGTGGCAAGCGTCAACATTAAACATTAATGGTTTGGATTTCACAACAAGACAAAAAGAGCAGCACCTGCTCTGCTCACATCTTCTCTTTGGCAGAAACCTTTCTGCTTCGTTCCTGTCTTACTGGGAATTAAAGTGATTAAGGTTCTGCCTTAAGTGATCTATGCCTCTCTGGCATCATTAATTAACAGAACAAAATAAAAAAAAAAAGCAAACTCCTTCTCTATTACAACCACTTACACAACAGGTACTCACTTATCACCGCAGATGCCTCCTCAAATGCCATTAAAAACCACTAAACTTCAGCAGAATAGACTGAGCAGCTTTGTAGTTTTTAGCACAGTTTGCTTCCTTTTGCTTGCTCTAATTTTGCCTGCGTGTTTCAACACTGCCAGGGAGGACTTTAATAAAACAACCCCCCAGGGTTTCCCGAATTCACTCTAAAGCAGTGCAGAAAACCTCCGCTCTTATTTGTAAATTCAGCACTATTCTCCTTCCAAAATTAAAGGTATTACATAAGCACCAATTAGATTACATGCAAGGACTGGCCGTACGAAGTAGGGCTTGCCACAGACAACAGGCAGCCTAACGTGGGACACCACAGAAGACCCAGCCGATGCTCCGCCGTACATAATTCAGAGATCTTTCAAGCTTTTCCAGCCATTCACCGAAGAAAAAAAAAAAGCGGAAAGAGAGGTAGGAAGAAAAGATCCTACTAGATAAACAAGGCTGCACAGAAGTCTAAAACTGCGTGCAAAAACAAATCGGGAGAACGCAAGGCTCTCCAATAACTTTTCTCTGCCCACTTGACCAGAAGATGCAACAGAAAGACAGTGAAATGGGAGGGGGGAAAGCACTGCCAAAGCCGGGTATCTGCTTGAGGGTCCCTAAAGGAGCAAAACCAGTGCGGTTTGGGGCAGCGCCGGGTCTGCGCAGTCACAGCAAGCTTTATGGAGAAGGAGGGCTGCCCCCCAAGTGGTGGTGGTGGGGGGGGGGGGGGAGACTGAGCAGCAGCCTCCCCCCCCCCAGTGCTCCTCTGCTCGCAGGGGCTGAGGACAGGACCCCCAAACCTGGCCGCCACACCACTCCCCTCTGCCCTGCCTCCTCCAGGCCCACAGCAGGGCCCCACAGGCCCCAAAAGCAGAGCTTCCCAGCCCTACAGCTACCTCATAGCAGGGCCCCCACAGCCCCCCCCATGGCAGGACACCCCTGCCCCCTGCCCTCACGGCAGGGCCACCTCCTGACAGAACACCCTCCAGCCCTATAGCTCCCCCACAGCAGGGCCCCTACAACTTTAAATGTAGCCTACGGCACGCCCCCCTCCCCCTCCAGCAGGGTCCCCCACAGCAGGCCTCCCCTGCCCTATAGCTACCTCACAGCAGGGCCCCTACAGACCCTCCCTCACGCCCCCCTTAGCAGGCCCCCTTCAGCCCTATAGGTACCCCACGTAGGGCCTCCCCAGGCCCATGGGTGCCCCCCGCCCCCCCAGGAACCCGCGGCAGGGCCCCCCCTGCCCCATAGGTGCCCCCCCGACCGCCGCCCCACAGTAGGGCCCCCTCGGCCCCACAGGTACCGCTCGCTACCTCTCGCCATTAGGGACGACGACACCACCCTCCTGCGAGTGGTTCCTGTTCAGCGCCATCTTGCCCCGCATTAGCCCCGCCCCGGCCTTGTGCCGCGGCCTCCCCCCGTGACGTCACGCCCCGCCCCGCGTGACGCCCCACCTCGCCGCCGTGACGTCATCCAGAGTCTTGCCCTCCCCCCCCCCCGCCAACGCTTCCCGGCTTGTGGCGGCGTAGCTGTAGCAATTAACGGTTAATATAATCGTCCCCAGCGTTGTGATCTCGGGGGGTTGTTTTCTCCTCTTGGTTTCACTGACTCGTGGTTAAAACTCGGGGGGGGGGGGGGAGGTTGTTGTTGTTGGTTTGGTTTTGGTACAACCTTCCTCCCGTTTCCGGTTGACCCAAGCTGGCCTCGGGCAGCCCGCTCAGGAGCCACCGCCGTGTGATGGCGGCGGCAGGGCGGAGGGCCGTTCTGGGGTGTCGCCGTCCTCCCTGCCCAAAACGGCTCCGGCTGCCCGGCCAGGCCAGGCAGCCCCGGCGGGCGCACGCGAGGCCAAAACGAGGAGGCCGCGCTCGTTCGGGCGGCAAAGTTGCATTTAATCGGACGACGCGGGTAGGGGGTTAAACCTAGCGGGGCTCCCGCGCGTCTCGGCCCGCGTCGGCTTCTCCTCGCTCGGGCCCGCGCTCTCGCGTCTGGCTCGGCCCCCATCGCCGCGCGGCCTCCTCTCCGCTGCCCGGCGCCGAGCTGCCTGCCGGTCGGGGGCCACCCGGGCAGCGGGGCTTGCGGCCGCCTGCTTCCCCCGTTCGTGCCGCTCCCGGCGCTGCCTCGGCCCCCCCACCCCGTCCAGCACCCCCACACGGATAGCTTTCGCCCGGAAAGCCGCAGCCCCCCGTCGTCCTTCAGGTCGGACGCGCGAGTTACGGTAGTTACAGAAGACTACGTGGTGTCTTATTCGGGATGATTCCTCTTGTATTACATTTCTTCTAGGGAAGAACGTAATTCGAGAATGGCATCGGATGTTTCCAGCCGGCTCTGGTATTTCCCCAGTTGGATTCGACGCTGCCGGGCAGGGTTGGCCGTACTTTTTGTGTAAATACTCCCAAACCTCCTGTTCACGTCTTACTAAAGCACTCTTTTCTCCGTGTGGTACCCAATGAACCCTCCAGCCCGCCGTTTTGCTTCCCCTTTTCAGAGACTTTTGCTGAGGCTGGGGGGAGTACACATCCCCCTTACAAAGGTACATGTTTTACACAGCCTTTCCCTCCGAGATGTCTGTTTAAAAACATAAGCTGATCATAATTAATTCGCCCTTACAATTAACCACAAATACTAGTGCCTAAACATAGCCCTTCTTGCTCTCTTTAAGGGCAAAACTATGTCTGCCATAATGTTAGTTAACACTTCAGCTAGCCCAAATGGTATTTTGTCCAGTATAAAAAAAGGCCCTTGGGATCGACCATCCATTGCAAACTTCCTTTGGGAATAACCGACACGGTAAGGAGTTCATGAGTCTTTGAATGCCAAAAGGTTGCATACCTCCTGGGCAAAATTCAAACTCTCTCTCTCTCTGTTGCATACTGTTAAAGTGGTGACTCTAAGGGGTTCATCTGACTTGCTGTGGTCATCCTGGGAGTCAGCTGGTGGCACAAGAGAGCTAGGATCCACTGAAGCTTTTCCTTCCTTTTCCATCAGCAGAGACCTTTTTCCCAGCAGACTCCTCTATCTCCTGCTGTCACACAACATGGGCAGCAGGAGATTTCTCTCACCTGTGGACATGGAAAGGCTTTCTGCTAGATATGCAGATGCCATTAGGATATTTGCATGACTGGATGGCAGGGTGGCATACCTGAGCTTGCTTTGCTCGGTGAGCTTTTATGGGTCCTTTAGGAGTAGTCCATGATCTGACAGGGAATTGCAGAGCAGAGTCTGAAACAAGTTATAAGCAATGGAAAACCTCCCTCTTTTTCTGCGTGAGGGCCACTTTGCTTTCACTAAGCAGGGCAGTGTTGGCCCTCTGCCAGTTTTTGGGCCCAAAAGTCACAGAAGTGACCATACCACAGACAGAAAGGCACCCTGCAGCACTTGGCGTGGACAGTGCGTGTCCCAGCCTGGGGTGACAAAGCCCAAAGGCATGAAAGTTTCTTTATAGCAGCAGCACGGCCATCACAGAGAGATATGTGAGAAAGCAAGCACCCACTAAATATGATGAAGCACAGCTTCAGGCTTCAGTGCAGAAAAGAACAGGAGCACTGGGGACGTCTCTCCTGTTGTGCTGGGTTTAAAACATTACGTACAGAATGGGCAGGAGCAGCCACAGCAGAGTACACTGGGATGATGTTTATGGCAGCCAGTGATGCTAGAGTCACATCCACGCTGGGGAAGCTGGTCCGGCCGGCTGGAGGAGATGAGCCATGTGGAGGCTTTTACCCTGCGTCGGGCTGTGAATGGCCAGGATGGATGGGAGGGCAAGTAGCAACTAGAAGGTCGTTTTCCCTGTCCGTGAAGTCCACGATACAGCTACTTGCACCAGTGAAGAGGCTTTTATTCTCTGTTGGGCCAAGGAGGCCTGGTGCACATGGGAAGGAGGGTGTAACAGTGTATGTGCACACTCAAAACAGGAATGCCAGGAGCCATGAACATGGTGGTGAAAGGACCAGGAGAGACCAGGAGGGCCCTCACGTCCTCGTGATATTGAGAATGGCTGATTTGTATGAACAGATAGGAGTGAGACTGAAGAGACCTTTGCTTTGCAATGACAACACCAGAGAAAGCCACAGCATGGACATACTCTCTCACATGGTTCTGCTAAGGCTTGGTGTGTCCGAAGCACCCTCTGCCTTCCCAGGGCTGGCCCACACACAGCTCTGTCAGCAGACCTCAGACTTAGCTTGAATCATCCCCAGCTATTCCCTCGCTGGGATCTCCTCCTCCCTCCTGCGTCAGCCTTTCCATCTGCCTGTCCCTAACCCACTGCACTTCCTGTTACTCGTCGTGCTACAGTCCCACACCATGGCATTCTCCATGTGCATTTCAAATACAACCTAGCGCTCCTCTGGAAGTGAGAGCCCCTGCCAACTGTGTGACATGCATCCGCTAGGTGACAGGCAGGGGCTGTCAAACTCACAGCAGTCGAGATATCCGTCAGGAGGAGTGAAGTCCCATCCTCACCTCCTCCCTTCTGCGCAGTCAGCCCTGATGCTTTCTGCCTGGCTCAGCTACATACAGAAAAGAGCTGACAGTGCTGTTTTGCCAGAGATCAAATATGAAGATGCCTCTGGATTAAGTTGCTTCAGATTAAGACAGTACTGACTTATGATTTGGCCTCGGTATGAAGAGGGAAGTCAGCTCCTTAAAAACAGACGTGAGGCCATCTCCCTGCTGATGGGTGAGAGGGGATGATACAGCAGCTGCTGCAGCTCTCTGCCACAACAGTGTCACAAATACGTGTGGTGGTGGGAAGGGGCAAGGCTGCAACTGAGCCCAAGAGAGGATGGGGAGCCCCAGTGTACAGGAACCCGGGGACAAAAGGGGGAAGTGCATTTCTACATAACTGAATTCAGTGTTGTCTCTCCATCCTCGTGGTACATGGTTTTTGCCCCACAGCACCCCGACACAGTGGAGCCCTTGCTGTCTGCCTGAGAGGGCATGTGCTGCTACCTTGCTTGGTCCCAGCTAGAGGCTGAATACTCAGGCCTGCTCCACACTGGCCAGAGGGATCAGGGAACAGGATAGGCCAGGTATGTTTGTCTTTCCTAAAAGCAATGTCTTTTACAATGTGAAAATGCATTCCAACCCTGACCTGGGGCCACTGGCTAAACACGACTATATAGTAAAGCTGCTGTTCCACAGGCTGCTCCTGGGTCTCTACCTTCACTCCCAGTCCCCTCCAAGGGGAGGTAAAATAGCAGCTTCTAAACATGGCACAACAAAATCACGTGCATACGGAGCATGTGTGAGAGCTGGTGAAGAGTTGGAGAGGGAGAGGGAAGAAAGACCCTGGAGAAGAGGAACACTAAAGCACTTGGAGAAAATGAAGGAGAGACAGAAAGGGTAAAGAACAGAGAAAATGAGGAAGAGAAAGAAAGGGAAGAAGGAAGATATGGAGGGGTGAAAGCAAATGAGGAGAAAAATAAGAGAGAGGAGGGACTTAGAAGCTGGGAGGGCAATAGGAGGGGCAGGGAGGCAGCACAGACTAAGACGGCTGGAGTAGCAAACAGACATTTTAGTGAAGAGAAGGCTTTTCTTGTGTTCCCGCCACCAGTGGAGACCAATGGAGACACCCTGGCCCAGTGCGTGGCCCTTGGTGGCTCTCTTAGATTCCTCTGAGAGCCTGAAGGCCATGTGCTGGGCGGGGCTGTCCCCAGGGATTCCCCAGCCAGCCCCACCTGACACAGTTTTCCTGCACCCTTCAACAGTGGGACCATGCTGCAGGGGAAAGGTATGACCAGGACCAGCTTGGTGCTCGTGGAGAGAGGCCAAAGAGACTGCTGCAGCAGGGCATGAGGTAGGGTAGCCTCAGCCCAGCTTGGTCGGAGCTGGAGGCTGCATAGGATCAAAAGCCTGTGACCTTCAACGATGGCTTTTGATCTTAGCACAAGGCAGAGAAAATGCATCCTCTGCTGCAGAAACACATTCTGTTCCTCTTGGTTTTGCTTTTTTTTTTTTTTTGGCAAATATGGCTATTTCCCCCAAGTACTTTGATACTTCTCAAATGGATGCTAAGGCCCAAGAACTAATTCTGTGTCTCCTCCCATCAGTCACTGCCTGGACCTCAAAACATGTCACTATGTCACTTCCTCCATCTATCCACGTCCACGTTTCTGTTTTCCCTTGGGAAGCCATAGCAAGAAATGGGGATAAAATACTGCCCCCGCCCCATCCCTCAGACCAACCACTGCCTTTCACCCACCAAGGACCCAGCAGAAAGCTCTGCTGCCATCACTGGAAGACAGTGTGTGCACTGAATGCACCATCTATCCTCTGAGTCTCTCCTTGCTATGTCTTCAAGGGATAAACACAGGACTACAGCCCACCCCATACCTCCCACCTCCAGAGCCCTCCTGCCCCCAGAAATCAATGCCCCAACCCTATTTCCTCCAAGCAAGACACACATCTGAGCTACAGAACATGAGAAAAAGGAAGATGACAGACAGTCCACTGTGCAAAAAACAAACCAAGAATGAGGACATACTGGGAAGGACAGAGGAGACGCTTTTGGTCCATTCCTGGCACACAGGCACACACAAACACACACGCATGCGCACATACTCTCACACGCACAGAGGATGCGCCAAATACTTCAAAGACAAGCCCATGGTAGAGTCAAGGGTAACGGGGATGGGTTGTCATATCCAGAGACACCAGGTGACAGCAGGGAGGGGTCATTCACAGGTTACTTTCGTGGTTTTCCTCTGTCTCGACGGTCATGGGAGGCAGCCCTCCATTGTCGTTCAGCCGCTTGGCCCTGTAGGTCTCATAGTGGATGTTGTGGGTCACTTCTTTTAAGTCTTGAAGGTGAGTCCTGCAGGAGAAAAAGTGGAGATGGGGTGGCAAAGAGGATACAACAACCAACATCAGCGCTGTCAGTGTTAGTCTTCTTAGGATCATTTTAATCCACAAGATAAATGGAAGATACCTCCAGCCAGTCTGGCTAATGAACACACTGCTCTTTTTGTACAAATGGCATAACACAACTGATAGCTGGAGCATTGTCATTCAAGAGAATACATACACAGGATGTAGGATATTGGCTGAAATGCCTGGTTCTGCTTGATAGTGTCATGCCCCTCTCCAAGCAGTGCCAGTGGAGACAGCTACTGGCCATTGTGATGTGTGAGAGCAGACAGTGACTCATCTCTTCTCACATCGTGCTTCCAGCAGTGTTGAGATGACGAAGCACCAAAAGTGTGTATTAGGTCAGCTGGGAACCATAACCTGCAGAACGCTGCCATGAGCAGTAGTCTCTAACCCCCGTACAAAGCCTGTGGGCTTGGGTTGTTTTTTGTTTTGTAACTATCACTTGGTTAAGATGTTTTTACTAGAAGACTTGGGGAAAAACACAACAGCTGTGGTAGGTACCACTGTTAAGAACTTGTCCTGAGCACAAAAAGAGGGTAGTAGGGTGATGTCAGAGCTTTGTACCTGGCTAAGTGTCTTACTACCACCATACCCACAGCTGTTATGAGTCACAGGGCTCTGGCTTTGAAGTGCATTTCCCCTAATTTTTTAGTTTTGGTCCTATTTTAAAACCTTATTGTGTTTACAGGGAACAGAGGTGACCCTGGTTCTTTGCAGCTCTTCCACAGAATTCAGGGCAGATATCATTTGTGCTGGGATAGCTTCATGAAATAGAGAATGAATAAGACAGGACAATGAAAGCTGAATGAAGTAAGAAGCCTTTCACTTCCAGATCATATGTTCCGGGCCATCCTTCAAGCCTGGTAGGACACACAGTCTAGGCTGGGGAGGGGCCTCTTTCTCACTGATTCCAGCCCAGTCCTATGTCGGCAACCACTAGAAGTTGTTGCCACCTAGTATGCTTAATGGGATGGCACGAGGGTGCTAGCACCCTGCTTCCTCAAAGCATCTGCATCATACATGAAAACTAGCACTAGATCTTAGTGATGTAGGCCACATCACTAAGAGAGCCACTAGAGCATCCTCCCCCCTAGTTTGGCCCAAACCATCCCTTGGAGTGTCCACACAAGCTTTCACTGCCTGGAATGTGCTTTTTCTTCCCTCCCATGGGGGCTCTTTCACTCTAAGGGGGGCAGTCTCAGGAAGACATCCTTCTCATCAAGAACAAACTGGCACATGACCATAGCCTTACCTGATGACAAAGTCTCGAAGTAGGGCAAATTCACAGTGAGTGAGGTTTTCCACTGAAAAGAAAGAAAGCAGTTGTTATGTTTTATTTTCGTAATAACCCCTTTATGGTTACAGAGCATGGGAAGGTCATTGCTGTGGGGCATGTTCAAGGTGGGCAGAGATTGCATAATTCAGAAAGGACAGACAGTTGTTGTGTGGACACCAGACACTGTCAAGCATTGAGTGGCTATGCTGTCAGACATTGAGCAGTCATATGTGAATTTTCATGTGAAAACCAAGGAAGCCTCAGGAGATCAGCTTCCCCTCAGTGGTGTTCAGTGTGGTTCCAGCTTCTGCCAGTTAGCAGTACTGCAGTGACCATGCAGTTCTTTACAAACAGAGCTATTTGAAATTTCTTCTTTTGCTTGGTTTTAAAAAGTTTTTCACAAAAGGCACAGGAAGGAAGCCATGGGAAATGTATTTGGATCCTGGTCTGCAGAGATACTTTAGTCTCCCATAAGCAAGGCTGTCTTTACCTTCAATGATTCCCCAAGGTGTTTTTCTGCCCAGGACTCTTTTGCCGTTCACTTGGTACTCCTTGTCACTGCCCACTACTGCGAATGGCATGCTTTCCTGCTAGGGAGAGACAGGTGGAGAAACCTATTGAACACATTCCAGTGAGCAGCAATGTCACTGTTCCCTGTTCACCTTTCCTCCTCTCAGCTCACCAAGCACAAGGCCTTCTGCAAAGTGACAGGTTCTCCAGAGCAACGCTTTACTGTCTGTCCTCTTCACGCATCAGCGCTATCCTTGGCATTTTGGACCTTACTTTACAAGTGTCCTTGCACCTCCAGAGCTCAGTGTGCAGTTTACAGCAGCGCCAAGGGTTCTGGAGAAAGGGGCAGAACTTTTCCTCACACATCCCCAGCATTTCTAAAGGAGGGATGCGATCAGAAGGAGGTTCCTTGGTGTAACCAGGAGAAGGTCTATTGGCTAAAGGCTGCTCATACAGATAGTTTGCAGTGAGTATTTCTCACCAAGCAGTTTGTAGTCCCTAACCAGAAGAAGGAGAGGACTCAAAATAATCCTCCCCAACAGGATACATGAACATTCAAAATCTAATATCTGAAATGGTTGCACTCAGGAAGGCCAGTGATGGGATGGTGTGCTCCTCTGACCATAGATGAGGCTATTGTGAAACCTAATATCTCCAAACACTGGGAGAAAGCACCTGTTTCCAGAGCGCAGGGTGCAGGAGACCCTAGTATCTCCCTAGTTTTACAGATATTCATAGACTTACTTTGCTTTATAGATGCCCCTGGGCCTGGGAAGGAACTTCAATTATCACAGGAATGGAGATTTAAAAAAAAAAAAGTGATTCTTACATGTGAAACTACCAAACCTAAGGCCATGGGGCTGAAGCGCAGAACAAAATGTGTAAAACAGTACTGGTGTGGAGAAGAAGTCACACCCATCTGGTCTTTGCAAGAATGTGTGATGCGTTGCCATATGGGAGATGATTAATTAAGCTAGGGAACACGAGAATTTCTGCTAGGGGTGTCACAACAAAGGGAGTTGAAAGGGCAAGTGTCAGGCTGCAAGGCAGTTCCCCCTGGAGTTTCCTGAGGACCGGCATGGAAGCCTATCTATTTTCACTAATGGCCTTGCCACAAAAATGATGAATGGGATAATTAAATGCACTAACGTAACAAAGCCAGGAGGCGTTGTCAGTACAGGGGCAGGCTGGGTTATTTTCCAGGAAGATGTGCAGAAGTTTAAGGCATAAAGGGCCACATTTAGGAAATAACAGTAAGAATTTCTGCTACAGCTTGGGAGCTCATAAACAAGCAACCACTGAAGGAGGGGAAGGCCTCCACATGTGCTAGTCAGTCACAAGATGATCTCAAATCACCAATGTGATGCGTTTGATTAAAAAGCATATGTGGTCCAAGGGCTTACAGTTCAGATGTCTCCAGGAGAGCATGGGTACTGGTACCAGAATACTCTGCTGGGAAATCAAGTCAAACTGGAGCAAGTGCAGAAAAACGTGACTAGGAGGATGCAGTACTGAGGAATGGGAAGCCCATTCTAGGGAGCTTGTCTCATTTAGCTGACCAGAAAGCCAGTAGAGGATTAATGTGGTTCTCTGCAAATGCCTGAGCGGTGCAAGGCACCACTAGGCAAGAGAACTGCTCAAGTCAACGTTGGCACAAGAACACAGACATAATCTTGGGTACAACCTGGCCATGAACAGACGTGGGCTGAAAATTACAAGGTGGTTTCTAACTCTGATGAGGGAAGGGTGGGACAAGCCTTTTCACAGGGGCTGGGATAGTAACAAACCAAACTGCTTTTCAGATAGAGTTTGATTAGTGGATGAAAGGGCTCATGGGACAGTTGTCTGGGACAGTCAGAAGCTGGGCATCAGCCACATGCCAGGCCTCTTTAGTCCTTAACACAGGCCAAACAGAGCATTCAGCAAGAGAAGGTGAAACATGGTCCTTCCTCACTCAGCTCTCATAGTGCTCTGTGATAATGACAGAGACAAATTAAACTGGAAGGGATGAATGACCATCCCTTACATTCATTGCATCTTTCACCTAGGGACCATAAAGCACTTAAAACCTTCTAGTGTCTCCGTGTCTTGTTCACACTCATTAAATTTGACCAGTCCTCATTCTCCCTTCCCCTCCCATGATACAGTGTTTCCTACCCTGATTTTGTCGTTCTCTGTTTTATCCTCCAGGTCCTCATCAAATTCTTTCTGGGGGTAAAACTCGATGCCGTTTACTTCTAGCTCTTTGCGCACCTGAGCGGAGAGAACATTTTGAAGCAAAAAGCAACACAAGACTGAAAGGAAGGCAGGTGGGACAGCCAGGCAAATGCACCTGGCATATCCTTCCAGAGGGGAAAGGCTGGAGGGACTGTTTCCAGGGAAGTGTGCAGCAAAGTGAGGACACATGGCAGCACTGACAAGCCTTTATCCCCAATCCCAGTTACTTATCTGGCTCTGGGTTGTGGAAGGTTAATATAGGTCCCATGACAGACCACCTCATGTCATGTCATAGGGATACGCATCTTTATTCCCCCTCTAACAGGTGCCCTCAGAGCCTGTAAACAGCTACATCTTCAGGACAGTCTCAAGACTCAAGGGCATTTTTTGATTTTCACTGTGCTGTCTTTACCAGGTCCTTATTGTTACTTTTTTGTGGCTATGAAGGTGCCTTTGGGCCAAGAGACAACATTTTCCCAGAAACCCAGAAATGGGATTCATCAGCACAGACATGCGTCAATAACAGATACCTCTTTCTGGAGATACCCGTTGCCCACATGTTCATTCAAAGCCCGCTCTTGGATACAACCAAGGAAAGGAAAGGGGGGAACAACTGCGTGGGCATGCAGTGCCAGCAGCCACAAGGTGTGAAAGGCAAGGCAGTCCAGGCTGCGCTTAGCCACTGCTACCCCACACCTGGTCTCTTGGTCAGAGAGGCAAGACCCAGTGTTGGACTCTGTGCATGCACTGTGGACTGTGCTGCAACCCCAGGCGGAAGGAGACAGCCCATCTCTCCCATCTTTGAGCCAGGGCAGGGAAGGGTCCCATGCAAAGGAGGAGATACTCACTCTTTGTTTGAATTCAGTCTTCTCCTCCAAGGTCATGGTGTCAGCCTTGGCAATAACAGGGATGATGTTCACTACCTTGCTGAGATGTTTCATGAACTCCAGGTCCAAAGGCCGCAGGCTGCAGCCCGGGAGGGAGCAACATGAAAGAGGTCATTTTACCCTCCCCATCTGTCATCCTAGTGGCCCTCCCAAGCATCAATGCACCAATGAAACCTCCCTTGTTCATTCCTTGGTTGCTGCCACCATGATCTCTTCTCCTCCCTTGTTATCCTAGACCCTTTCAAGCCCCACAGTGCCCAAAGTGTGGCCAGCCCTGCAGGCAGGATCCCTGGGTCCATGGCTGAGACAGAGCAGTGCAGAGTGTATATCTGCCACAGAGGCACTGTGGAGTTAAGGAAGGAAGGGGGATTGTATACGTACGAGTGGCCTGTGGGGGAGATGAAGTAGAGGCAGCAGTGCACTCGTGTGTCTGGAATTCGTTTCTTCCTTGCAATATTCACCTCCTCTTTCAAAAATTTTTCATATTGCTCATTGATGTATTTCTCGATAGGTTCCCAGCTGTTAGGGTGGGAGAGAGAGATGAATAGACAGGTACAAATCTCCTCATGTTCCTGCCTACAGTGTTCCAGCTCTGACAGCGGTAATGCAGGCTCTGGGATAAAAAATATCCTCCACTAGTGTCTCACCCTCAGTAGAGATGTTTAAGAATTTCTGTAGCTGAGATCAGGGGCTTTTGCAAAACCACTGTTGAAATCAGTGGATAAATCAATGAGTGGAAGGGGGAAAGAAAAGACCCACTGGTAGCATGGCAAGGGCTGCTGAAGGCTGCTCTTTGTCAGAAATGTAGGAAAAATGTGCAGTTGGCTCAGTTCGGGCAAAAGAACTTGGATCTGCTAGTTTTCAGATAAAGGAACATATGTAGAATTTGGGGGAACTGTCAGTCTGGGAAAGAGATTACAGTTTTTTGCCCGACTTCCTGGCAGTGAGTTGTCTGACAGCATCACTGCATTTTACCTACACTTGCTGTGTAGTGTGCATATACCTCCAAGCAAACACATGAAACCATGGCGCTCACAATTTCACATCCCCATTACCTCCCCTGACTCCTGAGTGCAATACAGGTCCCAGGCCCTTTCCAGGCTGCGTAGCTGGGAGTTACTCCATTTGCCAGATTAAATGCAGTCCTTTCTGGGGCACAAGGCCCTGGCTGTGTAGAACTCACCAGTTCTCATTGTTGATCTGGTCCCCAAATCCTGGGGTGTCAATCACTGTCAGCTTCATCTTGACACCACCTTCTTCAATGACTAGGGAAGAAATTACAAATGATCATAGACCTCCCTGAGGACTCACTCCATCATGAAACATGTCTCTGCCCTGCAAGGGAACAGGAGTGCTCTACCCTCACCCCTGCCCAGCAAGCACGAACAGGCCAGGCTGGGTCACTGCATACCTGGACAGCTGTACTTGAATTTCTTACTCCAAATTTTGACAACCTCTGCACCAAATCACCCTATCACAGGAAAATGGATTTGTGCACAATCTGTGGCCTAAAGAGCTCTTGAGGAGAATGAGGATTGACCACAGTGCAGGAGTCTGGCTCTTACCATGCCCGATGGCTTTGATCTCCACTGTCTTGGGGATCTTCTCCTCACGGTTCCAGCCTGAAGATTTGCGGCTCACCTGGGATTTGAAGAGGGTGTTCACCAGCGTCGACTTCCCCAGCCCACTCTGACCTGAGGATTGCAAAGAGGAAGCTCGTGACATCTGCTGCAGCCCGGTGATTTAGAGGACCAGAGGATGGAGCCAGGCTGGCGAGGGAAAGGTCTGTAGATATCTTCTTGCCTTGTGCAAGCTGCCCTTTGCCCCCGCTGCAAGCACTGCTTGCTCCCTCATACCTCCCAATGGGGTTCATGCTCCCACCTGGCCTCATGGGAGAGTGTCCTGCCATGGTTCCCAGGACTTCATCTGATGCCTGCCTACCTACAACCATGATGTTGAAGTCGAAACCTGTCTTCATGGTCTTCTTGCGCATCTGCTCAATGATGGTGTCAATCCCGATGTAGCCCAGCAAGTTGGCGTTAATGCCCATGGGTTTCATTGGCACAGCTGGTTTTTGCCGTGGCTCTGGGACTAGTTCAGACATGGCTGCCTCGTTTTTGCTCTCCACTGGTCCTGCACAGGGAGAAAAATTGAAAAATTGAAAAATCATCATTCAGGTGTATTGAAGGCCTCGCTGCTGTCCTGTCCTGAGGGCCAAGGGCAATTCTAAATGTTCATTTCAAGGGCTGGTGACAGAGCATGATTGAACAAAATGATTTTAGCAGTAAGATCCTTCATGGGGAAGCATCTAGAGTTTCTAGCATACTTTTCTATATATGGCTCTAGTCTGAGAAGTTGAAAAGTGGGGCTCTTCAAACATTGAACACATTAATGGCTATCTCCAAACAACAGCAACAGATCTAGCAAAGCTGACCACGCTGCTAATCAGATGCCAGAAGATCTAGCATCTCTGTTTCCCCCTTACCCCATTCTCACCAAGATCACCAATGCTTTACCCCCTCCAAGTTTAGCATGTGCCCTGAAATTTGCAATGGAACGGGCTTGCCTTTCAAAAGCATTCACGTCTCAAACCCTGGCATCAAAACAGAGCTTGGGATTTCATGTGAGGCCTTGCAAGTTTGGCTGCAAGTGGAGAGAAGAGCCCCTGTCTCCCAGGGAAGGCAGCATTACTCACTGTGCTATGCGCTGAGCTCTTTAGAGGAAGGCAGTAGTGGAAGTGCAAAGTAGGGCCACAAGCTCTGTTTTTGCCTCCCACCTAAAGATCAGTTTTTTGTCATGTCTACCAAGAAGCTTATCAATTGCACCTTTCTTTCCTCACTTTCTCTTCCTCGGTTCTTCCACGTAAAACAAACCAGCAAAAGGGAAGGCCCTGTGGGCTTTCCGGCCTCCCTGACCCTCTTTATCGAGTAATGGCACACTCTGCTTGGGGCAGGCCTCATCTGCTTATCTCCGTCTCTTGTTTCTCTCATTAGTGAGCAGCTCCCACCCGCCACGGGAGCAAGCCGGATGTTGGGAGAGGACAGGACACAGAAAAAAGGCTGCAGTTGGTGGGGAAGGGAGGCTTGAGGGATGAATCCAAAAAAGAAGATGAAGGGGATGGGAACCAAATACCTTCAATATACGAAACAGCTGCAAACTAGAGCCTCTCCCACCCTAATCACTTGGCTCCCCCATGCTTTGTCTCATTATATGTTTATTTTTTCAAGACAAGGACAGCTTGCATCTTTGCTTGGTAAGCACTTTGCTTATTTTGGTTACCACTTCAGTTCAAGTAACCTACACTAAATTATCCCTTTCAATCCTTTTGGTGGGCTTTCTGCTCCTCTCAGCAGGACCCACCAGCTGCAGAGATGCAGGCGAGCGGTCAAGCAGAAGACTGCCATTTGGAAGGTGACACTTGCTTGGAGAGAAAGACAATTCAGAGGTGGCTGAAATGAGGACACTGTCAGCACCAGACTAGGACCCTGGTGGCAGTTCAGCTGGGTCAGGCAGAGACGGGGGTGGAGAGGAAGCCAGAGGGGTTTTGTTCAAGGACAGGGTTAGGCTGCAACAGTCTGCACAGGCAGCTGGTGACCCGGCCCAGCATTTTCGTATCAAAGCGTCGATGCAGATGCAAAGGGCTGCTCTACATAGGGAAAAATTTATGTTTTATGTAAGCTTTAATATCCCAAGATCATATGCCTGGGGTAGAACTTGCAGAAGGGCCACCTTCAGCAAGGAGCAGGGTGCCTGTAGAGCAGCTTGTTTTACACCACTTGGAAAGTAAGTGCTCTTACACCTGTAAGAGCATAGCAGCACAGCCATCTGTGCATAGCACGGCTGGTAGTTTCCTATGGGTCTCGGCTTCATACCACCTCTGTTTCACCTTGCCTGCAGGGGACAGACCTGCCCAGAGGATGTCCCCCACCTGCTCTTTGCCACTAAGCAGGTGCACTGTGAGCTATCATCACCTTCTTCTGAAGCAGTGAGCATTAGCCTGGAGGGGCCATGGTACAAGATGGACCGCTGGCCTGAGCCAAGCTGGCAAATCTGAGCTCCTTATGCTAACGGGGAGCTGCAGGTTGAGGCAGCCTGCCGAGCCGAGTGTTTCTCAGCTGCAATCCGCTCATACACACGTCACAACTAGTCTGTGCCTTTCCTGCTGACAAAGCATCCCCTGAGGCTCCTGTTGTCTTTTTCCAGCTTTCTCAAAGCTGTTGCCAGCCAGGAAAGCCCATCTATCTGGCAGAGCATGGAAGGCCAACCTAGCCAGCTCTCCTGCATCCTTTCCTTTGCTCCTCTTCTCTCAGTCTGCCCTACACCACATGTACCGTTGGCTGTGCCATGGCCCCTCATCCTGCTACAGCATCCTCCAGTGCTGAGCATCTCTTCGGTGTCTGGGCCTGAGTGTGTGAGGATGACTATGGAGGAGACCAAAGGCTGAGGGCAAGCACAGCTATTGCTTGCTGTTCCTGGTCACAAGGTGCCAGCCCTCCGCTGCAGGGGTAAGAGGAGGGAGGGTTTCCCAGAGCAGCCTGCGTTGGGGCCCCCATACCCCAGAGCAGGGTAGAGATTGAGACAGGGAGCAGGGGAACAACGGCAGGATGTGGGACAGGGGGGTTGCAGCCTGGCGGCACTGCAGGGAGGACTATCTCGCTGTGCAGCCGGAACAGAAAGGCAGTCCAGTCCTGCAGGAGCAAGCCACACAGGAGGGGCTTGGGTCCCCATCCCTGCCCTGCTGAGCCGTCTTTGCCACCTCCTTCCCGTCTCCCACCAGCCAAAGAGCCCTTCTGACAGTCACAAGGATCAGTACATTAAAGGAAGTGAAGCACTTGGCTATTACGATAACAGGGGATGAATAAAGCTCTGGAGGTAAAAGGGGAACAGGTCAAGGCGAAAAGAAAGCCCAGAGAGCAGCTTCCCTGCGGGGATAACAGCATGGGCTGAGCGGGATGGGCCCAGGACCCGGGCCATGCAGGCTGCGATCCCTTTGCTACCTGGGTGGTAGCTTCTCCCTGGGGAGTCTGTTACCCTCTCCTTTATTCCTTTAACTCCTTTTTCTTACATGGGGAGAAGGAAGGAGAAAAGGAGCTACCAACCAGCCTCAAGGCTCGCAGGAAGGTCTGTGAGTTGTCCCTCACTCCCACTGCACTGAGGGACAATTTGCCCAGAGATGCCAGATGTTGCTAACTGCGCTGTGCACTTTGCAATACTTGGCCATTTGTTCACAGGCTTTGCTGCTGGAGCTGGGAGCCTGCAGTGGCGAGAGCAGGCTTTTCAGTGTCAGGTCTCAAAGGCCTGAAGTAAGCACCTACAAAAAGCCCTCACATCAGGAGAAAAGCAGTCCTAAAATCTCCTTAAATATTTCCTGGATTTTCTATCAGTGATGTGGCTCGGGGGGGAGGGGGGTTTGATTTTGTATATTCAGAATCTCAGGGCAGACAGTACCCTCTTTCACCAGCCTTCCTCTCTCCCCATGCCACATCCGAAAGGGAAGCCCCCATTTTACAAAGAGGTATCCAGGGGCTCAGCTTTGTGCACGTAATTTTCCACCTCTTGACTTCCACGGAGGAACCCAAGAAGACAACTGAGGAAACGGCATGCAGGCAAGGTCAAGGCGTGCAGAACCAGAGGCATGAGAAACACCTTGAGGCAGGAAACGTGTCTACCTGGTCTGCTGGGAATGCCTCTTTTATATGAAGTAACGTTAACACTGCCATGAAACCTCGTTAAAGCTCTTAGTGAATGGTCAAGGAGTAGCATCAGGCATCCTAGGCGCGTCCTGTAGACCCTCCAACTGCTCCCTGTCCCTGTAATAAATACATGATAGGGCACTGTGGTAAATGTAGCTTATAATGAATAGGGGGTTAGCCAAGGTTAACAACAAGCGTCCGCTGCTTGCATTACCACCCTTTTCTCTGCTGCTTTGTTCTGTCTGCGAAGCAAAGGCTGATTTAAGAGGGTGGTTGTTGGTGACACCTCTGCTCCCCAGCTCGCAGCAGGAGGAGGCCCAGGCTGGGCTGCTGGCTGATAACCTCCGGCTCAGAGAAGACGCTACGCTCGGATCCTAGCCCGCAGCGGGGAGAGCTGCAGCGTCTGGGCCAGGGGCAGGCAGGGCCAGAGGGGGCAATGGGTGCTCAGAGAGGTACCAGTGGGACCAGCCAGCACCTCTGGCACTCACCAGTCCACCCCAAAACCTCTCCCTGGAAGGCCAGCGTACCTGGCCAGCAGCAAACACCGCTGCTGCACCGCACCGTTAACACCGCCCCGCCACCTCTGACATTCGCAACAGCTGGCTGGAGACAGAGGTAGCCCTGCAGCTGCATTACGGGGCTCAGGCGGTGGGGACTTTCGTTTACTCCTATCCTGGGGGCAGACTGGACCTGATAACCTAGATACAGTCTTATCCCCTCCCCCTGCCTTCCCGTTCTTTGTCTGAGTGGCAACACGAAGGGAGGGGTGGAAACCGTCTGCTCACAACGAATCCGGCTTCCAGTAAGGAAAGGCTATTTAACCCCCATGTAATATGTCAATAGACTCACTGGAGGTCTCCTCCCGTTTGGCAAAAGACCGTCCTGCTCCAGCTGGAGGCAGCGATCCAAAAGCACGTTTCGCTCCAGCCCCTTCACCCATGTGGCCCCGGGCTCGTGTTCCTGCTCCCTGCCGATGCCACGCGTGAAGGAGGGAAGGCTTGGGTGCGTGAGCGCAGTTGCAGGAGCGGGCCCTACGCGGGTTACATCAAGTCCCTAGGAAAGCAAGCAGCTGCTGCTGTAGCACGGCTCTCCCTGTGGCCTGCAGGCAGTACTATCTGCTCCTTGCTTCGCATCTGCAAAGGTGCTGGATTAAGCATTTCTCCACTGGAAAACTCCCTTCCCCTCCGTTCTCATGATGATCCCCAGGGCATTTCTCCCAGCCATATGCTGCAAAGACCAAACCGCGCTGGACACACCACCACACCTCAGGATGCAGAACACAGGTATTTTCTTTACCAGGTCTTTTTTGCCTGGCCTAGGGACCACTGGGCGTTTTGAGTGAGGCCATGAAACTTATCCCAGCCCTTTGGGCTGCTGCAGCCTTCCTGGAGGCCGCCTTCCACTGGGTGCCCTCACCACTCTGCAGAGGGCTTGGGCAGGAGCCCGGCTCTGCCAGGGCTGCAGCGAAATCTAGGGCAGAAGCCTCGCTGGAAATGCAGAAGCTGGAGGTGAAGGGGACTGGGCATGTCTTCAGCCCAGCTGCCACAGGGTCAGTCGCTGCCTGCTGCCCGAGTGGGGATCACCGCATCTCCCTAGCTGGCCACCCCAGCATGTCCCCGTGTCCCACCTCCCCAAATGCCTCTCCCCACACCCATGCCTCGGCACCCCTCAGGAGGAAGCTGTCCCCCTTGGTGCCCGCACCGGGCTGCGCCGTGCAGTCCTTGCCCGCGTGCCCCGCAGCCCGGGGTCGCAGCCTGGGCAGCAGGGCTGTCCCATGAGGCGAGAGGGTGCCAGGACGCGGGCACCCCGTCCCCCTGCAGCTGCCTGTCCCTCTGCCCTCCAGCCTGCCGGTGCCGGGGGGTCCCTGCCTGCCACTGGCTCTGGAGCAGATGCCCAGGGAGTCGCACAGGACGTTCCCACTGCCCTGACGGAGACAGCTTGTCAATGTAAGGGACAAGCCAGTTGCAAAGCAGCTTGGGGGCTTTTCCCAGCCCTGGGCCGGCTGGGGTTATATCTTTCTTTCAGAGCAGCCCCTGGCGACAGCTACCCGGCATCAGCACCACAGCCGCCCCTGCTCTTTCTCCTTGATGCCAGACTGCTACCATAGGAAGAAAAAAAAAATAAAACCTCACACACCAGGACCAATTTCTTCCACTGCCCTTTGGAGGAGATATTCACCCCCAAAGACCCGAGCTTGGCAGCGTGGGGGTACCACGGAGAGTGCATGCACAAAAAGCCCAAGCGTCCCTCCAGCATCGCCCAGCCCTGCCAAGCCCAGAGCATCCTACCTTTGAACATGAAGCTTCCTTTGTCTCCGATTACTCTCCCAAGGGGGTGGGTTTCCCCCTCAGTTTTCTAGCCTGACGCTGGTGCAGCGCGGTGGGCTATGAAGCTCTGCTTTTACCTCTCTCTTTCTTTCCTGTCCTCTTCTCCCCCCTCTCCTTCCCCTCCTTCTCCAGTGGCTATTTCAGCTGAGCGGGGATGCTGGTGCTGCTCCTGCTGCCATCGTCATGTGACCTGAATATTAAACATCGCTGCAAAATCTCCCCCCCGCGCGCCCTCCCCCCCACCCCCCGCCCCGGCTCCATCCCAGAGCCTGCGAGAGCCTCCCCGCCTGGGTGGGCAGGGCAGCGGGGCTGTGGGGGCCACGAGGGACGGGCTCCACGCATCCGGGGGGGCCCCCCACGCACACGCATGCCCTCCCCCCCCGCCGTCTCGCACCGCACACATGTTTCCTTGCTCTTTCCCTCCCTATTCCCCAGGGGTTTGGCATGCTGCTGTCCACAGAGCATCTCTGGATGCAGCCACTTGTTTATGGAGGGGGATATTTAACCCTTTGCGGTTTTGCTCCGGCAGAGCTGAGAAATGCCAGGGATCCTGCTCCCTCTCTCTGTAGATATCTACCTCTTGGGTTTAGGGGATTGCGAGGCCTCGTTCTGCTTTCCCAAAGAGAGGGAATCGGGGACAGCTCGTCAAAATCAGTTTGCCCTTCAGCTCAGCTTGTGGAGGCGTGAGAAACCTTTTCTCCTTTGGCACCATGATTCCTGGCCGTCAGCCCCTGGTGCAGAGGCAGAGTGCCAGCCGTCCCCTCTGTGTGTGTGCGCGTGTGTGCACGCGTGTGCGTTGTAGGGAGCGGGGAGCGGCGCCGTCTGCAGGCCGCGTCAGCAGCATCGGCACGGGCAAGGCGGCGCGTGCCGTTGTGTCAGGGTGCGCAGATCACATCTCCGCGTGCCCCCGGAGGCACCTGCGCCTGCCGGTGCCCGTGTGCATGTGTCAGGGTGGACGTGCCTGCTGTGTCTGCAGAGCTGTGCGGATGTGCCCGGCTGCATTTCTGCCAGGGGCTGGCGTGCCTGGAGGGGGATGCCCCTTCCTCCCTCCGTGTTTCCTTCTCCTACAGTCTGCTGGCTCGTTTCCTTCTTTTCGCGGAGCGCTCCGCTCCGCTCCGGTGACGGGGACGGGCCCAAAGCGGGTGCCGTGGGGAACGGCCGCTGGCTCTCCTGGTGACAGGGACGTGGGGGGACGCGAGGCAGGCTCCGAGCTCGCCCCTCCGCTGCCCTCCCTCCGCGCTGCTTCCTCTCAGGGGATTATCCGCAGGTCCCAGGATTATCCCGTGTGCGGCTCGGCTCCCCCAGGACCAGCAGCCCCACAGCGACAGCCACCTGCATCCCCAGCGCGTCTATCTGGGCCAGATCCGACCTACGGCTCGGTGGCGCAAAGGCAGCGTCCGGCACATCGCCACCTCAGCGGGTCAGCGGCGTTTTCTTTTTAGGACTCGTCCATGCACCCAGACTGGCCTGCCCAGGCCTTTCAGGGACGTCCCCACGTGTCCCTCTGCGGTGCGGCCGTCCCATCGGCGGGGGCCCGGCTGCGGGGCGCCCAGTAGGCTTATTTCTCATGGAGAGTTTTGAACACCTCCTTTTCCAACAGGGAAAAAGAAAGCTGTATCTACTGTGGGTTACGGGGGCATTCAGAAATCACCCTCCGTACTGAGAAGCTGCTCGGGACAGTCTGAAAAGCCAGCTGCCTTTAGCAAACGGGTGGATAGAGGCACCCGCCGCCCTCACAGCAGCTTCTGACCCGTCACAACCACCAGGTGTTTCTCCTCAAAACGTCGGCATCACGGAGTATTTGGCTCACCTTTCACCTGCTGTTTATCCACAGGCGCCGGTGGTTGTCCAGCGTGACCCAGATGCCGAGGGGAGACATTTCCGAGGCAGAGGAATCGCCTTCACCCCCACCCCGTCCCCTCGCACGCTCTCGCGGGGGGAACACCCCCGCGCCCTCGCGCCCCCGCCTCGGACTCACGCGCCGGCCGGGCCGAGGGGACCCACCGGTGCTCCCCGCGCTCCCTCCGCCGGCGCTCGCTTGCAGCCCGGTGCCTGGCGTCTTCGCCGCCGCCGTCTCTGCACCGCCGGGGTGGTCGCGCCGCGGCCGAGGGAGGATGGGGGTGACGGGGGCCGAGCCCCTCTGGGTGTCGGGGTGCGGGCGAAGCACTGCCACGGGCGTCTCCCCCCGGGGCGGCGGGGCACCGCTCGGCCCCTCGGCCCCGGCCGGCCTTTCTCCACCACCCAGGGGCGGCCGGCGGGGCGAGGGGGCCAAGGCGGGGAAGGGCTGGGGCCGCGGCCCCGCTGCCGCCATCTCGCCAGGGATCGGCACTTCCCGGCCGGCCGCGAGGCGCTGCCGGTCCCGGGGGGTCGCCCAGGCGCTGCGGCGGAGGGTCACCAAGAGGGAGCTGCGTTTGGTCAGCGCCGGGCCGTTGGCCGCAGCCCGCGGCGGGGGCCTGGAGGCCGGGGGGACGGGGCTCGGCTCGGCGGTGCCGGGCCGGGCGCCCCCGCGGCCCTTGGCGAGGGCAGCCGGCGGGGCAGAGCCCGAGGGCAGAGCCTCGGGGGCGATTTCCCTGGGCGGGGGCGGCGGGCCGAGGGACGCCGGCCCCCCACCGGCCGCGGGGCGGGCAGCGAGCCCCGGGATGCGGCTGGGGCCGGAGGAGGAGCCCGGGGTGGGGAGATGCCTGCGGTGAGGGGCCGGGGCGAAGTCCTCGTCCATCCCGGGCGCCGGCAGCCACGGCCCGGCCTGGAAGAACAAGCGGGAAGGGTGCGTTCAGCCTCACGGGGGCCGCCGCCAGCCCCCCGCCTGCCGGCGCTCACGGCCCAAACGGCCAAACCTAGGCCCGTGGTGCCCAAAGCAGGGCAACCCCGGACCCCAGGAGGTCCCACCCGCAACCCGTTGGGAAGATGCTGGCCCAACCGAAGGGGGGCCGAGGCCTTACCTGGTGCCGAAAAGCGGGCGCAGCGCGGCCCCCCGGTGAGGGCGCGTGCAGGCGGGCTCCCGGCCCTGCCTGCCCTCCATCCCTCCCTCCGGCCGCCGCGGCCTCCCGGCCCCTCGTCCTCGTAGGAGGTTTTCCCAGCTTTGTTGGAGAGGGCGACGCTCGGGGCGGGCAGGGGGAGGACGGCGAGGCCGGAGGAGTGGGCAGGGCATGAAAGGCAGCTCTCAAGCAGCGCCAGGAGAAAACAAGGGCCAGGGACCCGGGGGCACGGGCCAACGTGAATGACCGGCAAGACAGCGATGGCCTTTCAGTAGATATTTCCAGGCGAGCCCCGGCCGGCCGGGGACGAGCGAAAGCCGCCTCCGGCTGCAACAATGAGCCGCTTGTGGCGGGCCCCGAAAAGGCCGAGCTCCTCGCATTGCAGCCATTCCTGCCCCGCCGCCGCCGCCGCTGCCCCGCGCCAGCGCATTCCCGGCCCGACGGCGGCGGCCGCCCCACGGCTCCCCACAGCCCGGAGGAACCGGCCGAGCCGCGGGGCCACCCCGTGCCGGCAGCCCCCGTTCCCCCCTTATCCGGCTCCCGCGCCGCTGGCGGGAAAAACGCCGCCTGGATGTTTTCAGACCCACCTACGTCACCGCAGAACCACCTCGAGAAACCACTGCTCTCGAGAAAATGACTGCGTTTAAAAAAAAAAAAAAACACTGAATTTTTGAAATATTTTCCCTCCCCCTCCCCTTTTTTTGTTTTATTTTAAATTACAGATTCCAGTTCAACAAATTGTGCCCCCACCGAGGAAGTCAATGTTCACTTTTCAGGTGTTTGCCCAGGTTTATGCCCTTTTGGTTTATTCTGATTTTCTTTTGCTTCTCTATTGTTATGGTTGCTTTTTAATTCCGCTAGTATTTGGCCATTTCCAGGGTTAAAAGGGCATCCATCGCAAGCAGTCAGTGTGTTACTCTGTACCTTCATCATAATAAAAAAGAGCTGTTGAAGAGCAACACAATAACGAAGCAGGAAAGGAAAAGAACGCGTGTGTTTTGGTGGGAGGGACGAGCCAAAGCATCGCTCATTGGCAAACGGGACAAAAAGACAGAGATGGGGGAGAAAGTGAAAAAAAACAACCATTGCAATATCAATGCTTTTGTTTTTCTTTCCGAAAAATTGGGAAAGTTCCAAAAGCCAAAAGCTTCCTGTGAAAAGTTTCAGCATGTCCGAAGCTGAGGGGTCTCCCAGGAGGACGCTTGTCCTGGGGGAGAGGAGTCACCTCTCCCCTGGGGAGACCATCCTCGGGGTCCTTGGGGGCATTAACGCAGCTCTGGCTGTGAAGGAGACGGCAACCGGCTGACTCGGCATCTCTCGGTCCTGCGGTGGGCAGAGGAAGGTGCCACGCTGGCCTGGGACCAGCCCTAAGCTGCCCACCAGCAGAGCGGCGTCACAGGGGTGACCGCGCTTGTGGGCATACCAGGGGAATGGGGGGCACTGGGAGTTTCACCTTTCAAAATTTTCTTTTGAGAAAAAATACAACCTAGGTATATAAAGTCCCATCACTGCTTACATGCAAGCGGACCAGCAGCAGCAGAGATGCCGGGAGAGACGGAGAGGAAGGCAAAGGCAACACGGCATAGTAATGCTCACATGCCGTCCGGTGGCCCTGGCTGAACGCGGGGACCACACCGATGACATAGAGGGGATCCCAGCCTTGCTGCTGGCCGTTTTCCTGGCAGACACTGCCACACACAGAGCAGTGTATTGCTCTGGCCCGCTGGCAGCACATGGCAAGCAAGAGGAGAAAAATATCTGTTATTTCAGCGCCTGATCTCTTACACAGCTGATGTACGCAGCCATAGGAGTGGTTGGGTCGGTAGTTTCTGCAGCCATGGGGACCTGTAAGCGTTTTGACTGCATCGTCCTGCTGGTTACAACAGCCTGTCTGGGGTGGAAGGAGGTAACCACCACCCCATAAATCACATGCTGGCTCCATCAAGAAACCCCCTTGCAGGGCTGGCATATTGTCCCCAGCTTTGCCCTCTCCTCCAGGCCCCCGCTCAGCCCTCAGAGGGTAGCCGGGTGTTCGGACACACTTGACCCCTTGTGCGGGAGGCCGCTTTCCTGTCAGCCCTCTGGCCATGACAAATCTTCCAGGGGACTAAAGGCTGGGCTGAGAGCCCGGTGGGAAGTGTTGTGCTTACAGAAGGGCTCAGGGCTGTGTAATTTCTGTGTTTCTTTTAAGAAAAAGAGAAAGGAAAGGTGGAAAAGACCAATCTGATGCTGTTCAGTGCTTCCAGCACTAAGTATCTTCTCTAATGCTTCATCCAGTTTAATTCAGTATCTGAGACTATTTCACTCTCCCTTGAGAGAGTCTTTATAGCTGCACGGATATCACAGTGAAGAAACAGTCTCAGTTTTCAGTCAGTGTTTTCCTTTCGCTTAATTATTCCCAGATAACCCGTCAGTACACCCAGCAGAGAAACCACTCGGATAAAGAACTATCCTACTTTAAAGGGAATCTAACTAACAAACTAGTCCTTGCTGGCTGTCTTAAGCCAGAGGGAGGCAAAAATGAAACAAAACAGAGGGGGAACATAATGAAAACAGAGCAGTGGAAAATGTGGTGTGTTACACGCTTTTATTTCATAGTGGAGGCCTTGACACTATTGACAATAAAGTACTTGTAGCCGTGAAAAATACCTGACTTGATACCAATTGCATCAGGGCTAAAGAGAGTGAAATATAAGCGAGAGAACCTAAACAAATAGTTTGCAAAATATCCAGCAGACCTTGAAACTTGTGCCTGTTCCTTCCTTAGCTCTTGGGGTGAGGATGGGATATCAGGCAGATGAACAAAGAGGTATTGGGGATGTCAAAGGCAACAGATACTCACGAGACCAGGTCTCAGTCCTCCCTTTTCCCTGGCAGGGTCATCTCCAGTGGTCCGCCCTGCCAAGCCCTCAGGACCAAAAGCACTGGTGCTCTCCTTGTTTCCCTTGTGAGGTATTCAGAACCCAGGATTCTCCATAGAAAACTGAATAAAAAGGCAAAAGCAAGTGCAACGGCTGAACTCGCCTTCTTTTTGTTCAGTTTTCTACGGCGAATCCTGGGCACAGAGGAGATGAAAACAGGCAAGACTGCACGCAGTGGGCAATGTAGAGCAGGAACGAGGCGCCAAGCAGCCGGCAAGAGTTGGTGGACCTGTGGGAAGCCCCATGGCAACCCCACCTGCCAGCTCACTGAGAGTGGGGCTGGCTGGGCGCCGGGGCGCTGCCATGCATGGTGCAGACCCGCGGCAGCAGGCACGGCACACCTTTTGTTTTTTCCATGTTGGTGGTTTTTCGACTTCTCTTTTGACTCAACAGGTGAAAGTGGGTTTGCAGAAGGTGAAATGGCAAAGTAACTTGTGCTGGTGGAGACCGCAGTGACCAGCTCCAAACCCCAGGCAGGTCCTGGCTATAACACACCCTTCGACCCTGGCCTTTTTCATCCTGCCCATCCATGTCTATCTGGGGTCAGAGAAGCCATGCTGCTGGGGTGGAGGAAGGTTCATTTGTGGGGTTGAGAGAGTCCTTTCTGAAGATACAGTCTAACCATTTTGTAAGCAAGTAGTTGAACCAGCAACCAGCACTTTTTTGGGGCGAGAATGACTGGGAGGTGCCCAGCTATGGCAACCATCTCCTAACAAGAGATCAAACTGCAAATGCCAGAAAGACCTACATGCGTGAGAGGGATTTCCTTACCATAAACCTGTTCAGCAGGCAACCTTGTTGCACAGGGACGGTTTAGCCTGTCCCCAGCCTCACTGAGCCTCTGATCTCTAGTACAAAGGTTTTTATTGCTACCCTGTTATTCCAGCTGGGGTCCGTTTGCATTGCAGTCCTAGCTGCCAGCAATGATAGGAAGCAGGTATCCAAGCTGACACTTGAAGACGATGGCTATATTGTGCTGGAGGGCAGGAGAGATGATCGATGCAGCTGGGGACAGTATCTGTCACCATGCAGTGCAGCCCTGCGGTATTTCCCTTCCACAGACCCAATTCACCAAGGCACAAAAACGCCTGGGATGTACCTGTTTCAGGCTGCACCTGTGCTCACTTGAGCAAGTGTAACTTTCAGCACAAGAGTCATCCCGCTCATTTCATTTCCCTGCTGGGCGAGACTCTCCAGTTCAGGGCACTTGCATCAAGATCTCTGCTTTTGGCTGAATGGAGGGACTCCTGACTTGCCCTCTGGCTCAAACAGAGCTAGAAAGCTCCCACTAGTTTTGTTGTGAAAGGAATTGGTAATAAATATTGTTGCAATCTGGGTGGATGAAAAGCCCCAGAAAGACCTAGGCTATTTACAAGATGCCCCGACCTCCTGAGTCAAAACACTTACAGCTAAAAATTAACTTCATCCTCAGAGAATTACCAATGGCACATCACTCAGTTAAATGAGCCTAGTGCAGTCTCCTCCTCCCCTCAGGAGTGGAGGAGAAAACCTCTGCTGACAGTTTCAAAGAAGCGTCATTGCATGCTCCCGAACTCTCATCTTGGAGGCTGAGCGACATGACCCCATCTGGGAGCTGTGACGGAAGGAGCCTATTTCCACAGCTGGACTGAGGGACTCCTGCTGCCCAAAGGAGCTGTTGCAGGCTATGGCACAGAGCTGGTGCCCTGGGAGCAGCCTGGGGACATGGATCGTCCTGATACCAGCATGTGCATGCGGCACCATGGGATGCTTGGACACATGCACATGGGGTCATGGCAGCCGGCTGACATCCTCCAAGATGTGCGCGAGCGGGGCACATAGGACCCCACTGGCCAGAGCGCTGACAGCTATCACCGATGTAGCTTGCATATCCAAAGAGTGTTTTTTGGGTGGGAGGAAAAGTGAGCGCTGTGACCAGGGTGCTGTGGATGGCACAGGAGAGCAGCACCATGTACTTTCACACTGGCTGGGCCAGCAACGGCTCATTACAGCGTCCTACGGAGGTGAAGGCAGGGGCACAGTATACAACAGTGACACGTCAGCATGATATGCATCAACAAGAGCCAGACTTGGCTCTCGACAAAACCTCCTGTCATGGGTTCAGAGCTCCCCCAAGGCTTAACTTGACCCTGGGCATTGCACACCACCGGCAGGGAGGGGAAAGGTGCACATGCTCCAGTTACTTGCAGCTTCTCATCTTCTTACAGTGCTTTGGTAGCAGATCAGCCCAAGGGGAGTGCAGAAAGTGCAAATACTGTATATAAACACAGGATTTTGTGCAAGAACCACATTATACAACTTGAGTCCAGAAAACACAAGCAGTGCGACTGGCCCATTTCACTGAATGGTTCAGTGTCCCTTCCCAGAGACATGCAGGGAAAGGGGGGTCAAGGAATGTTTCACAGCTTTCAGTGAGGATGAGAGTGAAGGGAGAGTGGCACCCACTGCTCCAGGGATTCACACAATATGACTCTGGGATGCAGAGAATCGAACAAGTGCAAATCAATTCATAGAAAAGTATCGCATTTCCTGCAGTTGCAGAGAGGAGCAGAAGATCAAGTGCCTCATGGTGGACCAGAAGAGGCTTATGAGCTAAATCTGGCAGAGGCTTATGAGCTAAATCTCCCTTCATGGAGCAGTGCAGAATATTCTCTGCTCGGCACAGGACTTGGACAAACCTCTTCAGTAAAGATCTTAATGTGAACGTTGTACTTAATGAAAATGCTAGACTGAGAGCTCCAAACTCTGAAACTCTCCATCTCCAAAACAGACACAAAAAAGCAGTGCACTTTTAGCAGGGAAAAAGGCATTCAGTCTCCAGGGCTTGGTCAGTCCTTGGCCCCTCTGCACAGAGCTTCAGCAAGCTTACCAACACATTGCCAAGGGTGATTGTTGTGAAGAGCTCAGCTGAAGCAAAGAACTGGGCTGAAAGCCACCGAATTCATTTCACCAAAAACACCTCTCTGACTTAAGCAGACCAGGTTAGATTTAACCCACCAACTAGGAGTAAAAGGCTGTATATCCTCTTGGAAGCCCAGTACCCCTGCAGAGACCTTTCTTTGTGAAGGTCAGGTCAAGATGCATGGCAGCTCAAACTCAACAGTGAATAACAACAGACCTTTCGTTTTAGTGATTCATCACTCCCAGCCATGGGAGGTGCAAAAGTCCTTTGCTGGGTAAAGGGCTATGGGCAGGTGGAAAGCCCTGAGTCTGCAGTGCCACACAAACATCGCCTAAGGAGTGAAGGGAAAGAAAGGTGAACGGTAAGAGAGCTGTATCAGCAAAGAACAAAGTGACAATCCGCCCCACTTGCACATGGGAGACCTGTCATCCTGACCAAGGCCTGTAGATGTCCACCCACCCACGAGAGGCTCCTCTGGATTCAGCACCCAGAGCACACCCCTTGTGGGCTGCATATTAGACCTCAGGCACCCCAAAGGCAAGGTTATCCCGAATCATCAGCGTCTTCCGCAAGTCCCGTTCCATGATTGGCCTCTGTGTTCGCCACTTATGGGCTTCCTGGAGTCCTGGCTCGAAGTAGTAAATGCATGCTCCAAAGCCCACCAGGATGAGAATGGAGATCATCAGATACACAGGCACGAACCAATCCAAGAAGTGAGGCATGGCTGCCAGAGAAAAGAGGAGAAAGCTCGTGTAGCGGGAGCACCCAAACTAGCTCCACCGGGCTTCACCATGCCAAGTCCCTCCCCTAAGCAGTGTCGAGCCTCATTGCACCCCAACTCACAGTCCTGCTGCATCCCAGCT
The DNA here is from genome assembly GCF_040807025.1 of Struthio camelus. NCBI lineage: Eukaryota > Metazoa > Chordata > Aves > Struthioniformes > Struthionidae > Struthio > Struthio camelus. The sequence continues at coordinate 56,480,555 of NC_090942.1, forward strand.
GGTGCTCAGTTACCCTCTAATGCACCTCGGCCTGCTGGAGAGGGCAATTCCCTTTTGGCTCATCATTGTGTGGGACCTCTTAAATGAGCGGCAGTCCTGCTCCTCCACAGCAGAGGAGTGTGAACCCACTAGCATTGCTGGCTAGCAGTGCAAACACCCACTCCCCCAGCTCTGCTGCCAGCAGCGAAAGGTAGGGAACAGATGCCTGCCTAAGCCAAGCTCCTGCAGCTAGTAAATACAGCTGCTTCGCATCTCCCACTTTGGAGAAACTCAGCTGCTGCTGCCGCTGACACTTTCTCTGGTGCTTCATGACCCCTTTGAATCCACAGTCTGAGACAGCCTAGCTCAGTGCTGAGCTCTACCTTGCTGTATCCTTATTTAGGGTCAATTTTTACCCTGGTTCGGGGATCTTGCAGCTAGTTCTTCGTTCACTACTGATTTTTGCCTTGCCTGTCCTGTTCTCTCACCGTTTTCCCAAGGGATCCCAAGACGGCTGGGTTTATAAGCAGAACATATCACCATCCACAGCGCTTATGACTTCTGCTTTTTGATCGTTTTGACCCAGGTCTCCAGTTTGCGATTGCTTGCCAGCTGCAGTACGTTTGAACAGAGCTTAGGTTTAAACCCCATGTCACCCACTAGGTCCAGAGGTGACTCACCTGGGGCAGCCAGACTGCCTCACCAGAAACCCCTTGTGACCCACGTGCGGCGTTCCTGTTCCAGCACAGCGCTGCCCTGGGAAACACAAAACAACACATTCACCATCGACCCAGCCCACCGTGCCGTCACCACTGCTGTTAAAAACAAGCGAGAAGGAAGGATCAAATATCTCCAGCCATCAGGACTGAAGCTTCCTGGTGGGGGTGGACAAGGAGCAAAGTGGTCCCAGCCCAACAGCCTGCCAGCACCCTGCCCCATCTTCACCCCATGCTGACTCGGGCTCAGGTGTACACCCTGACTCCGGGCTGTTGGTAATGGCCCCGTATTCACGCCCACCCCTCAACCCCTTCCCTGGAAAGGAGGGAGCATCACTATCCCTTTCAAAGCAAACTGACGCCTAGTAAAGAGGCGCCAAGGCCCTAGCGAATATCTATGTTGCAACCCGCAGCAGTGCCCAAGTTTTCTGACTCCCAGGTGCCGCTCTTGCTGAAACACTCACCAGCGGGTGGATCAGGCAAGGGCAGAAAAGGGGCTCCAAAAGCACCCCCCAAGCAAGTGCAGCCCATGCCCTCCCCAAGGGGGACTGCTCTTGCCCAAGCCCCTCCTGGATCTGGCACGGTGAGCATGTAGCTTGTCACAGGCTTGGGTGAATAAAACCAGGAACACTCAGGCTTGGGAAAGCTGGGCAGGCAGTGAAGGGATCAGCGCGGGGGCACAAAATGCAATACTTAAAGTGCGTTTTTGAAACCCACTTGCCCCGGGGTGCTGGTGATGAAATGCCCCTTGACTTCAGTGCAGGCAGAGCTGAGCCCTCGCTTTTCAAGACACCTTAAAGCTGTCACACGTGATGGTCCCTCGAGCCACCATGCTGCTAGTAACCGCTTGTTCCTGCCCTCCTGTGCAGGGGCCGGTTAAGGCAGGACTGGGGAGAGCTGGGCACCGGCTTCCCAGCCACTGCTGCCCGTCTCTGTCCCAGGCCAGTCCTGGGGACGCCTCCCCCGTTCCTGCTGCTGCGGTTTCTCACGCTGATCACATCGCACGTGCTCTGGAAACAAACGCCTCCTGACATAAGCTGTGCCTGGTGATACCGGGATGTGGCATCTTCCCCTTCCATTTATTTTGTCCCATGGCCCCCGTTCAGGAAGATAAATTCCTGCACGCATCCCTGCTGGCGGAGTGCGGGAATGAACACATTACCTGGCAAGTTATTTCTCACTCTGATTTCTGTGACGCAGTAAGTACTGGTTAGTTTGGTACCACATTAACTGATTTTGCACAGAGCTTGCTGGGCTTTTTTTTTTTTTTTTAAATTCCAGCGCAACCAATTGATTCAAATCTGCCCCGAAGCATTTATCTGCTGAATGCCTCCTGCAGCGAGTGTCCCTGTCCTCGCCTGCTAGCACAAAGGCTATCAGCAGGAAGCACAAGAATGAACAGGACATTCATTTCTACTCTATAAATAACATCTTCTGTCACAGGGTTAGATCTGAAACTAGAAGGAATTCTTGCTGAGATAAGCAAGAAACTGCCAGAAGTGGACAAAAAACTGATTTCGCCCCACTTAGTGGCACAGGTGTTGGATTTTATCTGTTCTCCTTGTGTGACAGAGGAGACACTAGTGTGTTTTGGTTCCTCGTACCATGTTCTTTTCTGCTTTTAGCAATCATCGTTTTGCCTACCTCGAGCGCTGCTGTTACCATCGCCAAGTCCTAGAGGATTTTTGCTGTCTTTCTCTCGCTGATTGACGCCTCCCTTTAGCCAGGATCCTACTCGTCCCGAACGCAAGCAAGGAGGCAGATGCCTGCTCCAGACTGCTCAGCATCAGCCACCACTCGGCTGGGAGCGAAGAGACAGTCTCGGCAGTGCTCCTACCTCTTCGTTCCTGTCCCTTCGTTCCTCCAGTAAATAACTTGCCAGGAGAAAAAAACAGCCCTTGCCAGCGAGCTACTCCTCAGCCTGCTTGCTCCGCCACCCGCACCTCGCCCCACGTCCCCCATCGCCCGCCCGTCCCAGCACCCTGCCAAAGGAGGCTCGCTGTGGCCAAGCCGAGCGGCGGGGTCGGTGGGTCTGAGCCCCCGCAGCCTCTGCAGAGCCAACACCGCAAAGCGCTTGCTCTTGTCAGGTAGGTGGGCAGGTTTTGACTGCAAATGCTGAAAAGAGGGAGTTGAATTTGGGAAGGTGTCGGCTTTCCGGGAGCAGCCCTGCAGATATGCAAGGTGCCTTAACCCTTGCCGGCCTGCTCGTTCTCAGGGCCCCTTTGGGCAGTGGGACCACCGTGCCCTCCCAAAGATAAAAACAAAGTCCCTGGTATTCCAGCTGAGACAGCACCTCTTAGGGGTAAGGTGACTGGTCCTTTTTAAACACACGCTCCACGTGTCCCTCCAGCCACTCCCCTGCAAATGCCACCCCAGGACCTTTTTGCCGATCGCTGCTGCCCCCTGAGATGTTGGGGGTGCACGTGTGACAGACACCCCTGGGTGCGCTCTGCAAGTGACCGGGCAGAATCGGCTCGGCAGGAGGCCAGGAGCAGGGAAAGGGAGTTTGCAAGCGACACAGACATGCAGTGGGGACCCGGGCACGGGGTGAGCGCAGCAGAAATCGTGCCCACACAGTGCCAGGACACAGGTGACTTTGGGCACAAAAACCCGCTGCGTGCACAGTCAGGAGCACAAACAAGGATCAGCCTGATTTTTCCAGTACTAGACCCCAACCCATGCACCGACAACGGGCTTATCCCAACCATGGAAGATCGTGCCAGGACCGGGCACCCCAGGGGAACTTGCAGCTTGGGGCAAGGCGCTGCCGATGGCTAGGACGGACCCTGGCGCAGCCCCATCCGTGCACCCGAAGGAACACCCGCTGCCTGCCCTGCAACGTGCCACCTACCTCCTTCCCGGGGTGGTGAGATGAGGCTGCTCCTGCCAGCATCTGCCAGGGCCTGGCTCGGATGAGTCAGGCTTGTTTCCCAGCGAGCAGTTTTCCCTCCCGTGCTGGTGCCAGGGCGAAGGGAGCCGGTTCTGGGAGAGCCAGGGCGACAGCGAAAAGCGACAGGAGCGGGGCGGGAGGGCCGGTGGTGGCTGGTGGGAGCGCGCAGGGATGGCGCGCGGCGGGGCGCGCTGCCTCATTCCCCCATCATCTCCCCACCGGCCTCAGCACCCCCCCCCCCGGCCTCCCCAGGGTGCCCCCGTCACCCCCGAAGGAGGGACCATTTCCGACCAATTGCATCCCTGCGCAGGGGGAGGCATTTTCGCAGCAGTCGTTATGGCAACCAGCTGGTACCCAACGAGAGCCGCGGGGAGCCCGGCGGAGCGATGCTCTCCTTCCTCCGGCACCGCGGCGCGGGGGCAAGGGGCTCAGCCCCAACCGAGCCGCCAAGCTGGAAAGGATTTTAGACTATCAGAAACGACTTTTTCTTCCAAAGAGAAAAAGCAGGCGTGATTTAACAGGCTGAGCATGGAAAGAGGAGGTGGCGGGCACTGCTCCCTGGAGGGTGGGAGGGCTTGAGAGCTCGCCGAGAGGGCAAGGATAGGGCACGGGGATGGAGAAGGAGGATGCAGAAATGTATCAGCTGGGGCTGATGGAGCTTTACAGGATTTTAAGGCTCCAGCGATTTCCAGGTGCGTTTTGACCGGAAGATCTCAAAAGAGAAAACAGAAAAATGTTATTTTTTGAAGTAATACTTTTGCTTTCAGTGAAATACTTTGTTTACAGAATCAAAACCTGGCTCCACAATTGCTACTGATGACAGTCGTGTTCAAACATTTTCTGCTTCAGCTTTTCAGTAGTACAGAAATGGGAACAACCCAATTGCTTTTTGTTTTTTGTACATAGGGAAAATTTTCACCGTGACTCAAAAGTCATTTAACACAGACACATTTTAACCAAATCAATCAACCGACCAGCTCCAGCCCAGAGAGCTTGCTGCTCTCCTGCCAGCAGCCCAGCCCTCCCTGCTTATTCACTGACACCTATAGCCCTATAAGGCACATGGCAGGGGGGGCTTGGAAGGGTTGCAGGGCCTATAAAATCTGCACAACTGTCCTAGCCTGGAGCCACGTTTGTGCCAGCTACACACCTGTGTCTCGGGAGCCAAGAAGAGCAAGGTTTGGTTTTGTAGAAAATTGCATTTCAGCCACAAAAGGGTTAACCCACTCCCTAAACAAACCTGTGGACTGCAAGAGAGTCCATGTGCTCCTCTTGGCTACAGCTGCTGAAAAAAGTGAAAGGTAATATCCCAAAGCAGTTTGTTGTCTAGCCCGTGCCCGTCTTTAATTCACTGGCACAGAGACAGCACTGTGCTGAGAGCTATGAGAGCTGACTGGGGTGCTACATGATTTCCCTCTCATATTCCTGTTGTCTTCCTCAGCTCCCTTCTGCTTAATACAACTTTGTAATAGCTTAAAAACATTAAGAATATGCTTGTGATAGCCCAGGATATCTGTGCGGGATCAGATCCACTAGGATTAGTTAACTGCTTCTTGGATTGCTCCCCAAAAAAATGGGCAGTCCGGGAGATTGCTGTGTATCTCCAGAGAGAAGGGCCTGCAATTGTGCTTAATTTTAACTTCACAGAAGTCAACCTTGATACCCACCTTGACCATCACCATGGTTATTGCTTCGCTAATCCCATTCTAGAGGGCGGAAAACACAAGCCTCATAATTTTGACCATACTAGGAGAGAAATATATGGTTTGGACAAAGCAAAAACCAAGCAGATAAAAAAATATATGTTGAAAGCATATCACGTTTCCAGAGCAAATCCTAAGGCAGACAAAGACACAGTACATTTGAGAAGGGGAAATGAAATCACTTTCCGGGTATCTAACAAATGTGACAAAAATGACAGGAGCAAATATCATTTTGGGGCCATTTCAGAGAGCTGCGGAGGGTGACAGCTCCTCACTGTGCTGTGACAGCAGAATCCGAGAGACGGCTGCTGCTGAGCATCGCGTGCTGCTGCCCAGCAGGGAAAGGCAGACCATGGTTTTGCAGTGATGAAGCCAGACAGCCCTTCCAGCCCTCCAGAAAACCGGTAGGTGCCGGACCTGCAGGCCACCCGGATCCACTTGGGTCATTACACCAAAATGCGTTAAGATCCCGCAGCCAACTGTCCCCTGCTCTCCTCGTAGGTCACTGCTACCACAGGGGAGACACCAGAAGGAGGGAGAGCCCAACACTCTATAATTTCTCCACTGGTTTGAGCAGATTTGAGTTTGGGCTTAATGCTTGCATGCTGCTCCTGCAGTCAAAACCTCAGAACCAGCAATATCTTTTGTCTCACTGGGTTAGTTTTTCCCTGGCGTGCTTCCCTGCCACACAAGCATTAGTGCTGTCACCCTGGAGCTGGCAGGAGGGCATGGTGGTGCATCGGTGGTGCACCACCAGCAACAGCAGTTTGCCGCATGCGTCGGGGCTCTCAGGTGCTGTCAGATCATTTGGTTTCCAATGGGAGCTGCAGCAGTGACATGGCACCAGGCATCAACGTGCCACGTACAGTTCAACAGCACAGAAATGCTTCAGCTGGAGTTCAGCTTTCACTAAGAACAAGGCTGCCACATGCCACTCAGCGTTTTCCGGACATAAATATGTGCCAAATACTGTCCCATTTGGTGCCTAAACAAATAGCCCAGCAGTGCTGGGGTGCTTCCAGCCCACTGCAGTTGTGCTCTGAGGAAGCCCCTGCACTGCTGTGCACATGTAAACCACCTGGAGGAGGCCTGCCCAAGGCTAAAGCCTTGGTCTTCCTCCATACCTCCCTGCAGCTACAAATTTGCTTGCACTGTGAAGGTGAACGCAGGGTGCTTGGAGACAGGGCAGCCATCCAGAGCTTCTGTAGGTGCTCAGCATGGGGTGGTGCAACAGGGCCACCCAGCCAGAAGAGAAACCCTTAAAACCTTATCAGAGAAACCCTTATCAGCTCTGGATGGAGAAGGAGATGGCCGGGAAACCTCAGGCACGTTTCTTGCATTTAAGGTGCCAATAAATGACCATATGAATGACACAAAAAAATATGCTGGGGCAGCAGCTCTTCTGAGTTCAGGTTAATCCCAAGCCCGGCTGAGTCCACTATTCAAGTTTTTCCCCGTATGTAAATCCTATGTTTCAAATATTGAACCAGAATGAGGTGATGGTAAACTGTGCGCTAGATGGTGGTGTCTTGGGCAGCAGCAGCATTTTTTAACCATAACACCTTCTGCTTCTTTGACAGCAACGTCCTTTCCCGGTTCAGTGACATTAACACCAGTAGGAGCTGAGGGAAAGTGATGCAGAGCCAAGGGCCTGCAGTCACACTGCAGACGTGTTCACAAGCAAGACCGGGGATGGAGCCGGAGCAAGGTGAAAGTAGGCAAGGCCGTGCCAAGTAACTGGGGATTAGTCAGAGACTCATGCAAATGCAAATAACTGAAGCATGTAGAGCCAGGCCCCAGGTATGGACGGAGCAGCCAGGATCGGTCAAGGATGGAGTGTATCGGGGATGGACAGCATGTGCCCTTCCCCTCCTTCTATCCAGGCCAACTCCAGGCACCTGGACACCACCTTGCCTACTTCCACCTTGCCCAGACTCAGCAGCAAACATGCACGTGGATTTGGCTGGGTTGCACGAACCAGTCATTCCTGGCTGCAGTGGATCCAGAGCTACCTGCAGCCCCATGCTTCAGTTTCCTCCTTGTTCTTTAGCGTCCTTTAAGCTTGCATCAGCATCTTCTCAGATGTCCAGAATGTGCCCTACTGCATGTGAGTCCACCTGCATATCACGGTATTGCTCTCAATCTTTGCAGCTCAGGGATTTTTTTTAAGCTAGCCTTGTAATCAAAACGGACCCCTTTTGCTCATAGCACAGGTCCCACTGACTACACCCTCTGTCTCTGTTACTCCCGTCATCGGTAAGATTTTCACAGTATAACAGTGCTCCCAAGAACTCCCCAAAGTTAGGTAGGGACATAGGAGAAGAGAGCCATTATCAAACTAGCCTTGCCTCAAGGCCAACAACAGAGGACACTCCAGGAAGATTCACAGAAATGCTTCCTTGGTCTGCTGTTGGAGATGAGGGAGTCGCAGGACACAGAAAGCCCTTTGGATGCATGTCAGAACATCAGTCAGATATTCCAGTAGTGAAGACCTGCCTTCTGGGTGCTTTTGCAGTTTCAAATACAGAAACCCATTTGAGAAGCTTGGTTGAGTTGTTCAAACAGCTAAGGAAATGTAGATGGTTAGCTAAATTAAAGAGTATAACGGAAAAAGTGATTTCCTTTGGGTCAAAAGTTTGCTATGGCAGGCCTTCACCAAAGGAAAATGAAGTCCAGCAACAAAAGTGGAAATGTCATTAGTTTCCTTAATAAGTTGCACTTGCTGCAAATTATATCGTTTTGCCTATTAGTGAGGGAATGAGTGCAATCAAATAAGCGTGACTTCATAGTCCCTGTGCTTCCCACGCAGAGCAGCACTGCTGAGAGGTCTACCCTGAGTCAGCTGCTTGTGGTCAAGTGAGATCTCACAAAGCAAGCACTGAGCAGGGCTGTGAGGAAGCCACGCAAATGCTTCTTTCGTAGGGAGGTTTGGAAAGAGCGTGCTGAGATGACGGGGACCACTGCCTGGCTGGCAAGTGTCAGCCCTTCTCTCGATGCCATCTCCAGAGCCTGTTTCCACAGCTCCTCTGGCTGGAGGGAGAACCAAGAGAGAAATCAGAGAGAAAATACCCTGAGATTCATTCAGCAATACACTGGATGAAGTATACAGCAAATTAGCCAAGGACGTGGCAGGGCAAGGTGTGCTGTTCAATTTCTCTTGCACTGGCCAGTGCTGCCCTGTCTCCAGGTGTGACTGCACCGTTCCCAGGGAGCCCCAGTGATGACCAGGCCCAAGTTTCACTCACATTAATTGCCCTAATCGGCAGCCTCGGAGCATCTTCATGTCAGCTACATTACACTTATACCCATTTTTGGAGTGGTTTGTGCTACCAGCGTGATGTACAATGGCCCACAGAGTAAAATCAGGAACTACCTTTTCAATATCATGTACTACTGTAGCCTCTTCTGTCCGCCCTTAGGAAAAGTGCATTTAAACACCTGCTTCAGCTTTAGTGTGCCACTCAGAAGCAGAGAAGGATTTGTTATTCCCGCCTTGCAAACTGAAACAACCTGACACAGCCATGCAGTGATTTGTGAAATACAGCTGGGTCGCCAGCACTAACCGCGCCTCATCTCTCTCCCCTCCTCTCCTTGACAAGTTTTAAATCCAGAACCTCAGGCATGTTGCCAGCCTGAGTCTCCACCTCCTTATGCCATCATCTCTACCAGGAAAAGCAGTTTTTAAATCCTACCCTTTGGCTTTAGATATGCTTTACCCCCCTTTCTTAGCTCACAGAGGCTGCAAGGCAACGGCACATGTTCTCATCTCTCCTTCCCCATGGACCAGAGCTCGGTTTGCAGGGTTTTTATCCCCCTGTGGTGCTTGCCTGCCTGCCTGTGTTTGAAAAGGGAATAAAAGCAAACGGCATCTGCATGGTGCAGTTCATTGTGGCAACTGTCATGCAACTGTTTTGCCTCTCAGGAGGAAACCAACTGTGCCAAAGACCTCGACTTTCAGGTGAGGACTGTTGAGCCATCACAGCCCCCTCCAAGTCACCCTGGGACAGGCCACACACCCACAGGTCCTTCCTTACTAAGGGGGCTAAGGCAGAGGGGTCCCCCGCTGTGCAAGGATGCAGTAAAGGTGAAAGACTTGGAGGAATGAGCAGCAAGAACTTCTGCCGCCCACGGGAAGGCAGGGTTCAGCCCTTGCTGAGGGACATCTGTCAAGGCTGGACAAAAACGGGGATTGATAAATGAGAGCGGAGAGCCTCAGAGACAGCGTTGCTCCTTCCCCCGCCCACCCAGGGGCTGCGGTTTCTCTGCAGCTGGGATCCACAGTGCTGTCGGAGCGCCTGCTTGGACTCCGCAGCCAAAAGCTAAGTAAAATGTCTGTGGTGGACATGGAAATAACTGTGGGATCAGTGTGAGCTCATCTGCACTTGACTCACTGAACCACAAGCAGACCCCGTTGTCGCCAATGGAGGGAGCTGGGACTGCCTGCAGTGACAGAGGGGACAGAAAGCATGTCCCCACGCAGATCACGATCTCATCTGGCTGCAGCAATCCCAGTCCTTCCGTGGGGCCAGAGAGCTGGGAAGGGGGAGAAGGATAAGGGGAGAGAGAGAAGAATCATCTCAATAGGCCTGCGCTGCAGCTTTTAGCAAGTTTCCACACCCTCAGCAGCTCGAAAAGAGCGTTGTCCCAATTGCTCTCTGCGTTCCCCCCACCCAGGGAGCTGGCTCCTGTTATTTAACGCTTCTCTCTGCCTCTCATTTTTAGGACATGTCTGCCCTGGATTCGTCCTCCCTTCCCCCAGCTGAACACAACAACAACCAGAAATATCCTGTGATCTCTTCTGCTTCACCTGTAATTTGTCTAATGATGGCAATGAGCTGCACCGTCTGCCTTTGTCAAGATCAAAAAAAGACATCTCAGCCATATGATGTCAGCTTATATTAAACCCCACCTCTCCCCTCCTCCGCCTCCCCTCTCCAGCACTCGACGGAGGGGGGGAGATGTCTTTGTTGGCAACCTCACCCTGCAGCCTCCTTTCTCCCCTTTGCACATCCTCTGCCCCTTGGAGGAGCCCTGGTGAAAGGTGCGGGGAGAGCGAGCCCAAGCCAGCAGCCGAGCCCACAACCTGTGGCAAAGGCACACAGCAAGGGACGCAGCGAGACAGACTGCGGGTCAGCAAGGGAAACTGGCCCTCCAAGGGCTTTTGATCACCACATGTCGTCTCCTCCCGCTCTGCTCTCATTGTACGGCGTGGTAGTGGCTCAACGTACATCTGTAAAGTTGCTTCTCTGCAGTGCCTTGGCATGAACTGCTTCCTGCCCGTAACACTGGGACCATGAGCAGAGGAGTGCCAGGCTGGAAAGAGGCAGGCAGGGATGGACAGGAGAGTCTGGGGGAAGACAGCCGGACGGGTAGGAGTGAGTAGGATTGAGATCAGGGCTGCTGGAGCGTCCTTCCAAAGCTAGCACAGGATGATTTAGCATGCACAACCCAGAGCACTGAAGCAAGGTCCCTGAACTCGTTGCTACATGGCATGGAGATACTAGGTGATGTGCCAAAGGCCACCGAGGTGATCAGCATAAGCACAAAGCACAGAGATAATTTGGAATAGATTTTTTTTTTTTTTTAACAAATTTAGTGATTATGCAGGCTTCATTATGCCTCGCACTAGGCTTGTAACCAATACTTAAACAACACGGCAAGTGATTCTGTGCTGCTTGGAAATGAGGTTGGTGGTCTGAATAAGCTTTTTACTTCCTCATCCTAATGCATAATTTATATAGCTATTGCTATAAATATAGACATTTCAGGGAATATACATATGGTTGCTGCAGCACAGTGGAGATGGTAGGAATTAGCTCTCCTCAGCTTCCGCTAAGGAGTGCTGGGCTGGCATGTGAACAGAAGCCTGTGAGAGCCCATTTCCACTCCTGCAAACTAAGGGGTCAGGGCATGGGAAAGAATCCAAATATAGCAGGAAAAAAAAAAACCCACATACACGCATTTTTAAGAAGACACGTGAATCAAGTAAGGCTGACAGTGAAGTTTGGGGAGGAGGGATGCAAGCAAAAAGATGGACGGGGTTTTCTGAAGAATGTCCTAGCTTAGCTGGGGGATCAACCAAAGGCTGGAGAAGCTGAGCTCGTTGTTCAGGTGACAGGCTTGTTGTTCAGGTTGACAGCAAGCTGAACACCTGATCCCGTTGTTCAGGTGACACAGGAATATGTTTCTGGGCAATGCAAAAGACCCAGCGGCAGTACAGAGAGGGCTCCAGAGAGACAAGGAAACTACGGCAGGGCATCGTAACACACGTAAAGACGTGTTACACATCGTAACACGTAAATCGTGTAGGACCCGGGACGCAGGCCCAGCTCCAACTGCTTCTTCTTGGAGGAGTAAAGAGCCGCCGCGCTTTCACATCCATGCAGGCAGCGCGGTGGGAGGATCTGCTCCCTCGTGGCTGCAGGGAGGCAAAAGCCAAATCCCCCATCACCCAGCCCAGGAAAGGACGCCTGTCAGTCCCTGGGGCACTCGCGGGGCTTGGCCCAGACGCTGGAAGCTCATCGGAGACAGGCCGCATCCCCGCAAAGGGCGACGCCTGAGAGGCCTGCAAGCAGAAAGCACCAGAAACGCCAAGAGGAAACGAAGAGACGGTGCCGGAGCCAGATCGGGCGAGGGGAAGCTAACAGCGCAGTGCACCTAAACAGGCAGCGGAAAGAGCTTCACACCCGAGGGTCCCGCCGTGGGCCCCGCCCGCCGGGCAGCGCCCCGGCGCATGCGCACTGAGCGCCCCAACCCCGGGGTGGGAGAGGTGGGGCAGCCCTCTGCGCACGCGCAAAGGGAGGCGCCCCGCCTCCCCCCCCCCCGCCCGCCTCGATGCGCTACGTCGGGGTGACGCAGGACGCGGCGGCGGCGGTTTGAATCGCGGCGCTGCCTCGCGCGGCGATGGCGGTGGTGAGGCCCTTCGACAAGCTGCCGGCGCTCAACTCCGCCGCTGTCTTGGTAGGTCTGGCGGGACCGGGCCGCCGCCGCCTTCTCCTCCCTCACCCCCCCCTCCCGGGACCGCCGCCCCCGCACTCGCCGCCGGCCGCGCTGCAACGGCACCGGCGGCGCTGGTTCCCCCCCCCTCCCCCAAACAACCGGTTCCCGGAGGGGCGGGGCTCAGCGCCCGAGTCACGTGGGGGCGCCGAGGCGGCCCCGGTGGGGGGGGGGGAGCCCCGCAGTGCTGCCCCCCCCCCCCGCCCTCCCGGGCTCTCCTGGGTGCTGCCCCTCTGCGGCGGTGGCTGCTCGGAGCTGGGCCCTTCTTGGGGCAGTGTCTAATGGTGCTTTTTTGTTTATTTGTTTTGTTTTTTTCCGTCTCGCCGAGCAGCTGGTGGGTTCGGATGAGAGTTTGCAGCAGAAGCTCGCAGAGGCGATTCTCAAAGAGAAGAAAAACTTCAAGATCAGTATGTGAGTCCTAGGGGAGGGAGGCAGGCAGGCAGGCAGGCAAGTGTTGCCAGGGCTCTGTGGGCCTGCCCCGCTGCCAGAGGTTCCCATGCCCTGTCCGCCTTCAGCTTCACATCCGGGCACGTGCCCATAAGTAGACCGTACAGGTACTGCTGTCATCTTGTGTAGGAGGTGGAACGTAAGCAGAGGAGGTGATGATGATCCACCAGTTTCTGCTTCTGAAGTGCAGATAAGAAATTTGCGTATCAATGCAGCTTCTAGCCAAGTGGTAGTAGTTGCAGCTAAGGTAACTAAAGTGTGTTCCTTTCAAAGACAGAGCTTGCTTTTGTGAACACCAGAGTACAGTATTGCACAGATGTATCCATCATCTACGAAAGACAAACTGTTCTTTCTTCAGGAAAAGCAATTTGGATCTGATTAGAAGCGAGGGTGGAAATAATTGTCACTTATTATTCTTGTTTAGTGGGCACATACCATTGGCCTTTGCATGTTGCACAGCTGTTTGATTAATAAAGTGTAAGGGTACAATAAGAGCACAGCTTTGCGCAGGGTTTTGTTTGGCAGGCAGGCATATGTAGGGATTAAACATCCACAGAAAATTGAGACAAGTAAAATTCCTGCAACTACTTGGAACCAATCAAGTTTTCTTGAAAGATGTCCATTACTTCTAGTGCTATTCTTAGCCGGACTCTGGTTTGTATGCATACATATACTTTTCCTCAAGCTGTTAAGATGTGTTTGGAATTTGGACTTCAGCTGCATGATGAGTCCTGTCTAAAAGCTTGCCTAATGAACTTTTTACTAGATAATAACCTTGACAGCTCTCTTACCAAGAGCAAATGAGTTTAGTCAGATTTTCAGAAGGTGTTTATGTTATTTTGCTGTAGTCCTAGACTGTGCAGTAAAGGCAAACCTAAACTAATGTTTCACTAGCTAGTTTGACTATCTGCACCTCTCTGATCATAGCATGAGACTTGTGCTGATTGATAGTAAATTAATCACTCAATTTTCTATGCTAATACTGCAGCCATTGCTGCACTCTGAAGTGCTATAACTAGGTGGCTACTGGTACTCCAGCTAGGTAGTTCAAAGGCACTGAAGCTTATGCTCGCACAACAGAGTGATTGTGTCAGGAGGAAAGTTCCTGCCCTAGAATCACTAGGGGAACAGATGTCCGTGACAGTTCTTTTTCCACTGTATTGGTTTAGGATTATGCACATTACAAACTAATGTGGTGTCTATAACATCAATGTGAATGGTCTGCAGACTCCTGACATAATCTAAGGATGTTAATTTGAATATAGTAGAATTCCAATTCATGGATTTTTCTCTCTCGCTCTCTCTCGCCCCCCCCCCCCCTTTTTAAACAGGGAGATCTGATATTTTCACCACAGCTTCTCACTAAATCTCTCTTGAAATTTTTAAGCTGATTTGTGTTGCAATGTATCTTCCAAGCACAATTAACTCATATCTTATGTTAATTTCAAAATGTTTTTGTTAAACGATATCTTCCATATTTGTAGGAAAGAAAACACCTTTATTTAGAGACTGGCAGACACCTATACTGCAAATCTAAATATGGAGTTCATTTAAAAATTTAGTTAAGAATCTAGAACTTGTGGTCATCTCATGCTCCCTTGATCTGAGGTATGATAAGGTGTATATGTAAATAAATGCTTGAAGATATAAAACATCTTTGTTCATTCTTTTGTTCCAAAATACAGCCAGCTACTTGCTGATGCTAGCAAAGCGTGGCCTTGGTAACATCCTTCCTTGTGGAAGGCCCAAGCTATGTGCTAAACAGGCCTTTCCCTTCAGTGGGAAGAAGGGTAAAAATAACCAACTCTGTAATTGTCCTCCCAGCAGCTGTGCCAGTAGTGGCTTTACTGCAGTATAGATTTAGTTCACGACACCTGAACTAACCTACTAACTCCTGAGACAGTGAAGGGGGGAAAAAAAAGGGGTGTAATGGTATAATAACAGAACCAATAAACTCCTTCTGAGCTATAGCTTCATCTGTAAAGCTATACTGGTGACAAATTTCTGGTTTAAGTTTTTTTTTTTCTTTTTTGAATAAGAAACAACTTTCTGCAATGTGGTTACCTAGGGAGGTAGCTTCTTCTGTGTGAGTGTATGCTCAGGATCTCTGGAACCTGATGGGAAAGCACTGACAGATTTTAACTGAAATTTGGTAGAGAAATATACCAGTAAAGCATTGGGGTTAATTTTGTTAGAAGGGTCTCTTCTAACAAATTAAATAAAGTGATTTCCGTACAGACCTGCGGGCAGAAAATTTTTCTGTGTATGAGTCTTGTTAAGCTTCCTATTATAAGCATCTTAGACTAGCAAGCATCAAGTGTGGCTGACGACGACTATGAATAGGCTTAAGGGGGATAGGAGGATAGCACTTAATGAATCACAGTGGCTCTTTAGTGCCTAGGTATTTCATAAGTAGCTGGCACTGAATCTGCTTTTGAACTGCAATGGTTAAGTGGATACTGCCTTGCAAAGCTATTTGGGTGAACTTACAAATTTATTTTTCAGTCACCTTGCAACATCCCTCCCCTTACCTTCAGAGAGAGATCACCTTCGGCCCAGGATAGATCTGATTGCATTTATGATTGACATCAAGAGCAAATACAGGTAAAAGAAGGGCAGAACTGTGATGGGGAAGCTGATATCCTTTTTGGGATTGATGGCTAAATCTGCATTTTTATTGTGTCAGAAACATTGAATACTGGACTTCAAACCCAAGATATGCTGTAGTAGAACAGCTCAGTGATATATGCAGTGGTTATCCAGCCTCAAAGAATGGATTAGGTAGGATTGTGAACGTGGCTACTGTGCATTAAGTTGCCATAGCAGAGAAGGCAGAATTTCTTTCAGGATCCAGATATGGAGTGATATGAGCTGAGATTTGGAAAGATACTGCCTGTAAAATGAGGTGGAAATGATGGTGGTGCTCTTAAGTTCTGTAGTATGCGGATGGCTGACGTGTGCTAGGCAGTACTACCTAATAATCAGCCAGTCACTGCGTCTCTGTTGGCACTTCATTGGCTCTGCTGGCCGAGTGGGATCAGCACTGCAGATGTCTCTTTGGAGAAAAGGAAGTCTCCGGGAATCAGTCCTTCTTCTCTCATCTTGTGCTTATCTTTGTAGAGAACTTATTTTTGTCCCTATGAACAAAGACTTGCCAGGGGACAAAAGTCAGTATTTTGTTACTTATTTAGCTTGTGACTGATGATCTCGGGCTTTCATTTGCCAAAGTGATAGGCCCAGCTGCATACTTACAGCACAGATGGTGCTGCAGAAATGTGTGGGTTAGCTCTTTTGAAAGAGCCTAAGTAGTGCTGAAGTCTCATTGGATCTTAATGAGCTTGGATGCTTCGTGTCTGCAAATCTTAGAGGACACTGTTCAAACTAGTCTAACTGTTGAGTCTGGGGTAGAAAGGATGTTTTCTGGATTCTTCAACAGCTGTGGGTATTACAGAGGTCTCTGCTGCCATGCTTTTCATATAAAGCGTAATTCTGTCAGCTCACAGATTAGCAGATTTTAGCATCACTGGCTTTCTATTTGGACTTTTGAAAGTTATTCCCTTTGTCCTTGTGCTGCAGTAGTTCTACCTCCTTGTCCAACTCGATTGTCTGTGCTTTTCTGACAGCTTGAAGAATATCGAAGCTTCGTTAGCTCATGTGGATGCCAGCTTCTTCCTGGGGAAAGTATGCTTCCTTGTCACTGGGGGTAAGTATGGCATCTGCCCTCTTCTTTGT
Source organism: Struthio camelus (assembly GCF_040807025.1). NCBI lineage: Eukaryota > Metazoa > Chordata > Aves > Struthioniformes > Struthionidae > Struthio > Struthio camelus. The sequence goes on from NC_090942.1 coordinate 56,497,018, forward strand.
CTCTCAGCAGCACAACTCGCTGTTGCTTTCCTTAAAACAGGGCAGTAGCTTGTTGGTAACTTGAAACAAAACAGAACAGAAGCTTTGTCAAAAGCTTTGTTTAAATTATAGCTGAACTCAACTGACCTGTTTTTTATTATTTTTTAACTACAAGTCTAAAAAGCATGTTTCTTGCTCACTTCCAGTCAGACCGTTCTTCTCTGTCCCTGATTCTCTAAATATGAATTGTGTTATTGATTTTTCTGTGGCACTGCAGAAGTCTGTTCTGTCTGCTCTTGCAGATCTATCTTAATGATAGTCTCACTTAGCAGTGAGGAGCATATGATGCTGTGGTAATAAAATGAATCCAAATGGAGAAGCTACTAAACTATTAAGTATATTTTTAATATGTGACTGATATCCCTGCTGCGTGCTGTCTGGTCCCATTGTGCCTCTAATGTTTTTTTTTTCTCCCTTGCTCCTGAGCAGAGAGGGTGCTTATCTGCATAGCCTCCCAGCTTCAGCTCTGAGCAAGTGGAGGGACCAGCCTACGCTGCTCTGTGTTGGAACAGAGCTGCCATATCCCTGGAATTTCAGGGTGATAGGAGGGCTTTTTCTGGAGTGGGAAAGGAAGGAGTCTCAGCATTGCCTTGTGCTGTGACTCTCATGATGGGGCAAAGTTCTGGAGATAGGAGCAGCCTGTGATACTACATGAGACAGGAGGGCTTCTGATTAATGGATGAGTGGAAGATTTTGCCCCTGCTGACATTGTATGGATCCCTTATCCAAAATATTAACAACAGCACGGTACTCATTAATGTGGTGATGCTATTCCTGCTGTTCATATTATGAGAAACTTCTGTGCTAACGCCCAGTGCTAATCTTGTACCATTCGGTTTGTACTGCTCACTGTTGCTTTACCAAATATGATGCTCTCAAAATTAGCCCTGGGTCATTTTGTGGATGTGGAGTTTCCTGGTACTTTTCTTCACCAAATGTTGATTATGGGGCTTGTAATGTGGAAAAAACCTTTTCTGCAGTTGGTAGGGTGAATTACTGCAGCGTAGAGATGAATGCCATCTGGAAACTGGGAGAAGTCTACTGTAGTCCTGTGCTATACTGTGAGCTGGAGGTAAGATGCATACTTGATGTCTGAAGGAATTTGTAGACTCCCCCGCTCTCTGATCCTTAGTAAGATCATTACAGTAGTGATAATACATGTACATATGCTACTATCATGTGTAAGTGCCAGAGGCCATATTTTTTCTACAAGAATAGTACGGGTATGGGAGTCTGGCTGTCCTTGAAATGAGTATTCTAGGTTGATTGCAACTTCCTGTGCTACTTTAAAGTCTCAGAAAGCCGAGCCGTCCTAATTCAGCAAAGACTTCCTTGACATGTCGCAAAGCCTTGGTACATTTGCTCCCTGAAGCATTCTCTCTTCTTCCTGGGAGCCCCTGAGCTGTTGTCTGTCATGTGATTCTTTTTCACGCTCTGCACGCAGCACTTCCTGTTACCCAGACTTTCATGCTTCACAGACTGTTTTACAATCTGATACGCCGTTCTTCTCAGTTACCATTCAGTTTGAAAAGCTGGAGGGAGAGCGTGTCACTGAGGGTAGCACAGTTCACTTTTCCATGTACTCATCATACCACACTGAGGGACCTCTTCCCTCACCAGCAGATAGTTGTTGTGCCTTTGGCGGTCCTTTTGTTTGCCCCTCCCTCTCAGCAAATCAGCGAGGTTGGGCACCCAAAACTTTCTTAGGGTCTTCAGCTGGTGTAACTGTACTCCTCCTCTAACATTGAGTAAATTATCCTGTTCTGGGGGTGTGTCTGTATCTAGCAGTCCTAAAACATATTTAATGCTCGTTTTAATGCTGCCAGTTTTTCCTTGTATAACAGCTGTGCACTGTTTTTTGTTTTTGTTTTAAATTGTTAAATAATTTCTCCATTTTTGTTTTCAGTTGGAAGGCATACGAGTTGCTACTGCTCAGAGACTTCTCCGGATGTTGCAGATCTGTGCTGGTCACATACCGGGGGTTTCTGCCTTGTCCTTTGGCTCGCTGATGAGGAACTCTGCTGATGAATAACTTTGCATTGTGAGAATTCAGTCAGGTTCATTAGTTCTTCACTTCCAGGCGTTCAAGCTGGAAACGCTTTAGGAAGCCTTTTTGCCTGTCTTATGACCGCTCATCCAGAGCTGTTCCTCGTTACTAATCTATCAAGAAAAGCTTTATTCCTGTTCAGTGGATAAGGCAGGGGTGTTGAAGGGAGGATAGCTTGACCTGATGAACCCATTATTACATCTGAATCTCATTTTATGCTGAACTTTACATTTTACCCAGTTTGCCAGTGGCCATGAGCTACATCTTTTGCTGAAATAACATCAAAAGAACAGGCCACTGTCCAAAATGCTGCATGTCGTGGTTGGGTATCTGAGTTTCGGTGGCCCAAAACTACTAGAAATGAGACACCACACTTCCACATCCTTTGACCTGAAATACGGCACCTTGGCAGTGAGGTTTTGTATTAGTCCAAACTTGCTGTCTCCTCACCAAGAGAATAATGTGTCAGGAAGGCTGTCCTGCAGCTTCTAGATATTCAGCAATTGGCAGTTAATGATCCAGCTGTGGTAGCATCTGCCCAGTGAAGGGCTGCCTGATACCTAGTCAAGGTGGAAGGGACTAAATAAGGTAACTTAGCACTTTAAAGAAGAAAGTTCCCTCTCTCAGACCCAGGATAACAACCAACCCGAGTCTTTGCTCATGATCTGGACAGCTGCAGACTATTCTGCTGCAAGTCAGTCCCTGTAGACAAGGAAGAGTCCTCCAGAGAAGTCAAACTGTCTCTGAGTCAAGAAATGAAGAGGTAAAGAGGCCTGTAACTGAGAGTATTGCTGCACATAATGGGTTATCACCTGGACGGGTGGGGCAGAGAAGGAGAAACGTGCAGCCACTAATGGAAATAAGTCTCCATTTTTCAAAGTAAAGAGCCATGAAATAGCTTTTCTCTTTCAATCTTCTGCAAATAGGGCATTTCAGCTCCAGGAGCTACGTTTGTCCCTCCAGCATTGTTAGTGCTGGAGTTCTGTGCTCTGGGGCTGGTCAGAGATGGAACGTGGCGAATCTTACTATAACAGCATTCAAAAAACACATGGCATCTCTTGCAAGTTGGGCATATGCTGCATATGAATACCTTAACTGATAGGTTCTTGTCAGCAGTAATTCATGCCTTATTCTTAATGCAAATTAATGGTGTGTTTTTGAATTCTAAGTTAATAAAATGTATCGTATTTACACTAGTTGCATGCTCTTTGTTTAGGTATGTAGCATGGGCTCTAAAATCCATGAACACTTCTCCCAACCTTACTGTCAGGGTAAACTGGTCCTTGCTGTTTTTTGAACTTCCTATTAGTTAGGTACTTGGTGGGCTGCAGTCACTGTATCAGCCACGTGGTGGTGGTAAAAGCTTTCCAAAGAAAATCCTTTATGTAAACTGAATTGAGCCACCTTCCAGAATACAGTATATAGGTGGTTTCTACCCAGAATTGGATGCCAGGTAGGAATGAAGTCTAGAGGCAATCAGTTAAGCTCCTCTCTAGTTTAATTTACTTAATCCCTAATAGTTTGCTTTAATATCCCTAGGTGCAGAGCCCTAGCTGAGTGTGCTGTTTCCCTGAGCTTGTTTCTGACATCTGTCTGTGAGCAGGAAAAAGCAGAAAAAGCAGCATTGCAGGCTTAATCAGCTGTGAGTGCTGGCAGTCCTTGCAGAGACAGCTCAGCAAGGCACAGAGCCTGTATCCTTGCTCAGAGGACACACGAATCCTAGCTCCAGTTCTATTGTTGCTGGGAGAGGGGAGGAGGGAAGGGTTGTTTGTCAGTTGGAACAAAGGAGCTAAACCATTCTGCTGCGTTATGGTGTCCAAAAGGGCTGGACTCTCTGGCTGTAGCCCAGAGAAGAAAAATGTGTGCAGATGCTCATGGCCATGGAAGGAGGATTGGGAGCTTAATGGACATGCCCTACTTTCAGCCAGCTTTGCAATCCCAATAGTATTAGCCAGGCCTTTGCCACCAGAGAGGAGCAATCATGCTGAGAAAGAAGTTTCTCTCTGTTGGTTATGCTGTCTCAGCCTCGCTCTCACTTTGGGTCCCTCAAAATAAATGAGCCCATAGTTTAGAATAGACTAGTTTCGATTTGCTCTTAATGTGCAGGTGCAGTCTGGGGGAGGGGAGGAAGGGCCGCGGTATAAAACAAAAAATGAGCAATTCTTTGTCCTCTGCGACCTACTGTAAGGTGCGTCCCTATTTTGTCTCCTAGGATGCTCTCCAGTTGCATCCAATAACCACTGGACTCCAGTAAAATCCATTCAGTCTCGAGAGTAATTTCTCTTGCTGTGATTTCTTAACTGATGAAAACGAAACTTTCTTTGTTTCACCTAGCATACTTTGTAGCAACCCATCTGTGCTACTGTCTACTCCAGGACCTTCAAACTTATATATATATATAGATATATTTTCCTTTGGTATGTTTCAGATATTGTATTTCTTTCCCTCTACTTTCAAAGAGGGAGGATGCTGTTTGTTTGCACTTCCTACAGGTGTCTTAATTCCAGCTGGTACAAAATAAAATCTAGTTCCTTAAGAGCAGCATCTCGCTTCGCCTGGGGGCAAATATTTTTCTTACTCTTAGAAAAATGCCTTTAATAGAACTGGCAGGGGAAGTGGAGCGTATCTAAGAATATGACACTGTGTCTCAGGTCCATCATGTTTTACAACTGAAAGTAGTTGGGACACATCTAAAGCTACAGCTACAACTATGTAAATACCTCTAGGAACTGTCAGCTATTAGTTTAGACAGGACATTACAATGCCCCTAAACAGAGAAGACAAGGCAGCTGAGGATATCTTTCATCTAGATGGAGTAGCCAGTGCTAATGTTTGTGAAAGTAGTATTTGGATTATGATCAGACACAAGGAAGGCCTGAAGTTGATTCAGAGCAGTGACCCAGGCTCTGTTGTGTTTAAACATTAAAGAACTTGCCAAGCTGGTTGATAATCTACTCTTAACAGAAATGTTTTGGAGTTTTTTATTTTCTCTTCATCTCTGTGCCTCAGTTCCCTATCTGTCTGGAGGTTCGCAAAGAGAAATTCTCCTGTCTGTAGCAAAACTACCTGTGAGCTGTGCTGGTTTGACTGTATCAGTTTGTGGGCATGTATTTTGTTTGTCAACTGTTTACATCAGCAAAATCAGTGTAAAAGCAGTTGTATTACTGTGAAAGTACTTATACCAGTTGCATTGGTATAAGCTTCAGTGGTGCAATGCTTTCGTTCTGGTGGAACTGGATGAGACTGAGTCTCTTCTGCTATTGTGGTTTGACCCACAGGTTTTTGCCTTCAGCCCAGGCACGTGAAGAAAGTTTTATATCCTCAACCTGCTAGCTGAGCTGCTTGTGGAGGTGCTCTATAAGTGATTTCAGCTCCAATCAGCATGGTTAGTGTTAGTTGTTTATTATAGCTCTTTGCTAGCCCAGGTTTTGCAAGTGAAGGTTTTTGCTGGCTTAGCAACACCAGCAGTTAAATCAAACCAACTTTTAAGTGCGAAGAAGACACGCGATGCGCTCAGTCTATACTATCAGGGGAGAGAGAGTCTTTTTACTGATATGGGGCCTATAGTAGAAGATCTTTCTGGCCTGGAACAAAGATCAGAGATAAATCTAGCTCTGGAGACTTGCCTGTCCTCCAAACCTTGAAACTGGTGGTAGAGATTTTGATTCAAGGCCACCTGTAATATTTGCTTTTGGGCCTGATTGAGGCTGGAAGCTTGCCAAGATCTGTAGTTAGAGCTGGAGGCTCTGCTTGCCAAGATCTGTAGTTAGAAGGGCCTGGTTGCACTGTGCCAGGTCAGTCAGGACACTCAGCAGCTGTGGTCCTGTAGGAGCTGCTTGGTAGCTTGTATCTTGACAGCTGTCCACAGCAGAAGTGGTGGATGAGAAGCGATTTTTGTGTGCCCTGCTGCCCCAAGCTGACCTGGGTTACAGAGACACCCGGGAGAGGTATCTGGTCTACTGCGGGCCTCCTTCCTCATAAAGGACATAAAGGAAAGGGAGAAGTGTTCTGCTGACTCTTATTCTCTGGAGTTCTTAACTTGTGCTGTTGATTCTGCAAGAGCACTGGGCTTTGCTCTGGCCAGATTCCAGCTGTTCTGTCTCCTTTCAGCTGGCCCAGTTCCCCTGGCAGTTTCTCCTGCGTACTGAGTATTCTTCACTTCCTATCCTAAGCTGGTGTGCAGTTTTGCTGTAGGCTGTTGAACAACTGCCACTTTCCATTCAGTGACCAGCTGTCCTTCACTGGTGGGGAAAAGTGGTTTATATGCAAGAGAAAGCAATAGCTGGCACGGCCCAGAGCTGGAAGCCTGAAATGCTGGGCCTGTTTTGCCCTGTGGTTGATTTCTTGCATGAGTCTGGGCCTGTGTGTTGAAGTTCTCTGTGCCTTGCTTACACTGTGTAAAATAAGAACCACCTTTTCCTGAGCGAGTGTGATAAGAATGAATTGACACTGCTACCATGTTTTGGGGCCCTTTGGGTTACAAGTCAAGAACTGGCTGGAAACACTCAGAAGAAACAGTTTGCTCCTGTTTAGTAAAGCTTGATTTTTGCCAGAATTCTGGGTGAAGACAAAGGAGTGTTTGACAGGAGCCTGCCAGCCAAACGGCTTCTGTGATCGGCAGTGTTTCATGCCGTTTACCCCCCTGACTGCGCAGCAGGCAGCTGGGGAGGCTGCCTGAAACTGTGCTCCCTTCCTTCTTGGAGGGCATTTCAATGTGGTTGAGTTTTGTTCTGACCTGTAACAAAATCGCCTTCTGAATACTGAAATTCCCTGCACAATAGCTTAATCCTTGGATTGGCTTGGGGGAGGAGGGGACCAAAGTCTCTGGATGTTTCTCATTGTTAAATATTAATACAGTGCTTAGATGCTAGGCAGGATGGTAACCCCTCGGGTTGGCTCTACGCAGAAGAGGCAGTCTTGGCTGTGAAGAACTGGTTCGCTAGAGAAGTTGGACGCAAGGGAACTCAGAAGTGATGTGTCTTGCTTAGACTCCTCAGCATGAGTGGTACGGGCTCCTGGCCCAATGCCGGGCCACACTTGCCTTGCCACAGGCTTCATTTGGAGGGGCTGATACATGCCACAATGCTGAGATCCCTTCTCTCCCTCTAGTTTATCATGTCAAGGGTGTTGCAAAGAGGCTGTTTTGTGTGCAGGGCATTCTGGCATGGTAGCGTCCGTCAAGAAACGAAGTCTGTGAGGAGTCAGGAAAGACGCTGCGCCTGTCCCTCAGCTCCCCTGCCTTGCTATGTCCTTTGCTCAGGGAAGTCAGCGATGTGTGAAAGAGAGCCCATATTTTACATACGCACAGGCTGCCTCCCCACCGCTGGGCACAGGTGCAGCTGTGGGCTTGGTGCAAGAGCCCCCGGGGCTCTGCACGTCACAGGAAGAAGCACTGAGGTGGGGTGAGGACAAAAACAAAGACAGAGAAGCCACCCCCCCCCCCTTGGGAAACCTGGCCCCAGCCCCAATGCACAGGGGCTGCTGTGTCTTTCTAGCCTTCAGATACTGCTGCCGTTGCCTTCTCTGCACTACAACAAGCTGTGCCAGGACCAGCTGAAGCAACCGCTCTTTCTAGAGTGGTTTCCAGGCGGGAGCAAAGCACAGGCACAATGGTGAGCACTAAAAAGGCCTAAAAAGCCCACGTAGAGTTGAACATGCTAAAGAGGCTCTTCCTATTTTTTGGCAATAGAGCATTTTGCTTTTCTGTTTTTCCACTGAAGCTCCTGTCCCACAGCGTGCCCATCCTGCAGTGAAAGGGGTAACAGTGCTGTGCTGTGGAGGACCGTGACGTAGTGTTAGAATGGCTTGCTGAAGCCTTGGTAGTCGGCAGTGTCGTGGAGGTTGGGTTGGTCTAATGCGTGGGTGTTTACTGAAGTTCAGTGATCTTTGAGACGCTATCAGTACCTGCACTGGTTGGCTTAAAATTGTCCTTAACCTGTCTGTGCTGGCTGCTTGCCTATATTTGACAGCAGTGTTGACGTTCTCCAAGTGTGCACGTACACATTAATTTTTTTCCCTTGCTGTGTTCCCTTTTCTAACTCTTCCAGAGTTAACAAACGTGAAGGCAGAGCCGCGTTCAGCTCAGCTCTCTATGTAACGACCTGTAGCTCTTGCTGCAGGAGAGCACTTCTCTTCAAAGCAATGTACCAGCATCAACTAATTAATCCTCAAGCCCCACTGTGGGCCCGAGAGGTGACTCAGTGCTGTATGTTGTTACGCTAAGCAGCAGAGAATCAAAGGTGTTGGAGCTGGGGAAGCCCTGGGACAGAGCAGCGTCTCAGCCGTTTCTGCGTGCAAGCACGTCTTGGGCTTGTAAAGATGAGGTCTGAGCATGCTGTTCTCCAGGGCTCTGTCCAGGCCCATTTTAAGCAATACAGAGAAAGGATAAAAGCTCTGTTACCTTAGAGACTGGGCCAGAGTTGCCTTCACCTCGCTTTGCAGGGAGTGTTTTTATTATCCAGTTTTTCTTTCGATCTTTTCCATCTTGTTGCTCCTTCGGTACGACGTGATTTGGCCACTCTGAGCAATGCTCCTTCATACCTCTGCAGCATCCCGGCTGAGCTGAATGACAAATGTGTGTATTTGGGTAAAAGGCAGGGGATGGGGAGGCTTAGGCACTGTGAAAAGGGAGCTGCCTTAGTGGCTTCTGTCCTTTTTAGGCTTCGCGATACCCAGCAAGTCCCATGCCAGCTCAGTGGCACAGCCCTGAAGAAGTGCAGACAAAACCAACACCTGGCCCTGGACTATCCTGGCATCCTCATGCCACTGTGTCTGAGCTGCTCCTGGGGAAACGAAGGAGAGTTGCTTGTGTGCAGATGTTGCATAAGAGTGACCTAGTTTGAGCACAAGTTTGTGGGCTGGATAGAGTTTGCCCAGTCCACCGGGAAGAGTAACCCCCTCCAGTGTGAGGGTTGCTGCATTAAGCCGTCTGCTCTGTATTATGAAGGAGATCAAATGTGAAGCTTGTGCTTTTTTTTTAATCAGCCTGTGAACCTGGCTCTACCTCTTGCCTGAGTTACACTTGGAATATCACCTGCCCAAGTCCGCTCTGTGTGCATCGAACTGTGGTTTGGCTTAGTTCAGCCACTGCATGGGGCTAATATGTAGTGATGGTGCCCTATAAATTATATAGTAAGTATGTTCACCATCTGTTCTGTACTGAATGCTGAGTGTGATTGAGAGCTTCCCCTCTGCTTCCCAAAGCTCAGCTCTGTTACTAGGCTAAAATGTGTGTGGATCTTCTTTAAGTGGTTCTGATTTAATCAGGTAAAGAAGAAATTTTTAACGAGGCTGCAGTGTTCCCTACCCCCAAAGTGAGAATTGAAACATAGGCCAGCATCATATTACTATGAGGAAATGAGTAAAAAGTGAGTCTGATTTGATGCTAATTAGGATTTAAATGTAGTGAATATTGATTGCGATGGTCACATCAAAGAATCAAAATAGGTGCAATGCAAAAAGCAAAGGAAACCCCGGAGTGATTCATATGAGAAGGGGGAAATAGAGTTTGAGGGGGACTAAATTGCTCTGCTACCCAAGAGCAGAGAGGATTTGAATCTGATTATCCTCATTAAATGTCTCTTTAAAGTATCATCGAGCAAAATGAATGGTCCAGGGGAAACCTTGCAGGCATGGTGTCTGTAGTTAACTAGGACTGGAAATCCCTGGTGATATCTAGCTTAAAGGCAAGATCATTAGGGGGTTACAAAGCTATATCTGCCCTCATCCTGTAGTGTGTGTTTTAGGTCGGATGATGGGAGAAGTTACGTTGCTGCATGGTCTCTTACCAGCCTGCTGCGTCCTATGCTGGTCGAGCCCCTGCGTTACTAGAGCTGGCACTGACAGCAACGCCGGAGAAGTGCACCTTCTCCATGAGGGACTTGTACACCCGGGGCTGAGGACAGGAGGCCAGTGAACCATGCAAACTGGCCCAGAAATATTCCTTGGGGCCAAACTCTCCATCCAAACTCTCAGAGTAGAAGGAAGGAGAGAAGGAAAAATCTGATGCCACAAGGACTGGTGTTTGCACTGGTGTCCTAGCCCCTCACCCATTTTATCACCTCGTCCTTATCTAGTCATGGACTGAGCCAACTGATAGTGACTGCGTTGCTGCCTCTTATTCTGCTCCAGCCGATCTCCCTGGTGGGCTTGCTGAGGACAGGACCAGCTATGACCCTGTATGAACACACTCACTGAATTGGAAAAAGGGATCTGCTGCTTTGTAGAGGGGTGTTTGCAGTACCATCTTGCTCCCCAGCATGTCCTTTCTTGCAGCAACCTATACTAGTCTGGCTGCTCCATTTTTTCCGCCGGACCCTTTAAAGTCCCAAAGGTTCAGAAGTCAATGGGGCTGTGCTCGTTATTGAGAGAGCCCCTACAAGCTGTGGAAAGGACTGTCTTTTTGAAAGGGAATCAACCAATTTCATGCAGTCTTGGAGGACAGGAGGAAGGAGCATGGCTCAGGGCTGCTGGCGTTCCCTGTCCACCTTCCCAGCTCTCTGCATCTGCAGCGTTTCGTCCTCCCCTCTCTCATTTTCCTCACCTAATACATCACTCCCCTGTTGCTTTCCTTCTGCTTTGGAAGCATAGCTGGAGGCATCGTGCCCAGGTGCTGGCCAGGAGAGAAGGGGCATGGGCCAAATTTGCAAGCCGATGCTCTGCTACATCACATCCTTAATGAGGCTATCGAAATTCCTTAAGTTATCTTGCATTCAGGCCTGGTGCAAATGAAATCAGTCTGGCCCTTTTGCACCAGGCCAGTACCTAAAGGTTCAGGCAAGCCCAAGACCCATTAGTAGGTGCTGTTAAAGGCAGAGATGAGGCCACAGGCTAACGCAATGCTGAAAACGCTGGGCTGCGTTGAGGTGCTTCAGCTGGAGGAGGAGGAGAGGAGAGGAAAGGCTGTCAGCTGGAGCCTTGCAGTTGACTGTAATGTGGTGACAAGCTCCCCGCTGGAGGCAGGCGGACGGCTGCGGGGCCTGTTGCAGCGCAGCGGAAACTCGCTTCTTTGCTTCTCATCCTGAATTGGTGCTTTGCTCATGTCCAAACACGTGCGACTCATTCCTTTCGCAATATTACAGTCCCTGTCGATGCTCCAGGGCTGAAACCAGCTTGAGTTTGGCATCTGACTGTCCAAACAGCCTACAGTCAAAATCACTGTGCTATACTGCCTCAACAACTTGCAGGGCATCATCCAGCTTTAAAAAAATGAAAAAATCAGAGCTCTCCAGGGTGCAGGCACTTGGCAGGGGAGGGCAGAGATAGGGTGGGGGGTAAGGGAGGCTGTCCCTGACACCTACCCAGACTATCCAGGCCTGGTTTGGTGGGAGGCTGCAATGCAGCGTGATGCACCATGCTAACAAGAAAAACGTATCAGCTGCAAAAACAATCGCAGTGACCCACTTCCAGCTGATCTGGAGCAGTGGTTTGTACTGGAACACACAAAGGCTCACGTTGCTGTTGCTTCTGCTTAGGTGCCATTGTAATTTTGCAGGTGCCACAGGAATATATTTATATTTTTTGGTATGTTTTGTTCCCCATTTGAGCCTTACTTCAGCAGGTTATCTAGGTATGTTGCTAGTTTTGAGCACCTTTTCCAGGATGGCTCCCGCAGTCAAAGTGAATTATATGCTGAAGAGCATAGCCGTGTAGTGGCCATGCTGGGATTGTGCTGCAGTTGCAAGTGCGGTGTCTGAGCGTTATTTGTTTATTGGGAAGGAGGGTGGTTATACTGCAGACAGCAGAGTAAACTGCAGCAAATCAGTGCTTTGGGCAAACATCACTCCTGTTTTGGAATAGTTTGCAAGCACCTTCATGTTTTCTCAGGTTGACTTGTCATTCAAATACACTCACCAAGCCATTCATGTGAATGAGCCAGAGCCTGCCACTCTCCTGTAAGTAGTTCGTTATAACCACTTACTATGCAAAATTCAATCTGGGCTGGTTAGTTTAGTTTTGACTTCCAGGCTGACCAAACCATCTTTCCATCCCTTGCTGCTGGAGCAAGTTGCAAAGGGCTCAGAGGGAAACAGCCCCTTGACTTCAGCTGGCTCTGGCTCTGGCACGCTGTGTCCTGGAGGCCTCTGTGTCCTGAGAGAGCAGCAACAGGCGTCAGCAGTGCTTAGCGCTGGCCAAGTCGCGCCGTGGAAAGGCAAATGCCGCCCAGCTGGTTCAAAGCTGCTTTCAGCCTCACGTTCCAGTGAGATTTCTGCCCTCATGTAAACACAGTTGAACTAGCTGAACCCACCTAGCCAGGTGGTTGTAGCGCGACAGCGCATCGCCCTCAGTGATTTGGTTGTGTTTGGGTGCTGGTGGTGCTGCCCGCTCCCAGGGCACAGAAAAGCTCCCCAGCCGGCCCCAGCGAAGCCTCAGCGGCAGCTAGCACTCCCCACCCACGCTGCTGGAGGAGGACAGCATGAACTCCTGCCTGTCCCCCTGTGGGGATGGGGGTGGCAATCTGTCACAGCAAGAACTAGGAGAGGGACCTGCTCATGGTTTGCCCTTAGACATGTTTGGGTGGAACAACTGCTCGCAGCACAGCGCGGTGCTGGCCCTGTTCATAAGGCATCGCTCACTGTGAGATCCCAGGTACCTGCAGTGTCTGGCTGCCTGAGCCTTGCCAGGAGAGTCCCAACACCCTCTCCTGAAAGAGGGGCAGGGGTGGCCAGAAACACCAGGGAAATATCTCTGCGTGCCCCCCAATGCCTACTCCTGGGGAGGTTCAGCAAGAGCTGAGACACCCCCGAGCTGCATCAGGGTGCAGGAATTTCCGCTCAGACCTCAGTGCCTCTGTGGCCGGAGGGGGCTCTCGAGGCAGAAGAAGGGAACTGGCAGAGGGGGACCTGAGCGCAGGTCGCTGACCCTCTATCCTCCCTCTGCAGTGCTCTTCAAAGGGCAACCCACTGTAGAAGTCAAATCTGAGGGCTTAGCATCACCCTGGGGAGGTCCAAGTCTGTCCATTGCTTGTAGAGGGAGCTAAGGACTCCTGCTAGTTTTTCCTTAGCCTCATTTGCAAGCAAAACTGTTGGGGAGCATAAACGAGAGGGGAGGAGGTGGGTGATGTTCAGGACAGCAGGTGCCACCAGGACACTGCTCCATGCTGAATTCCCAGTGCTGGTGGCCGAGTCGTGTCACAGAAATCGTAGAGAAGCAGAGCACGTGCAGAGGGGTCTGGTTGTCAGGGCTATGGTAAACCTCGTTGCATGTTTCTCAAAGCCTTCGGTTTCCTGCCTGTTCTTAAAAGCTTCCTGGGCTGTATTCTTGAGCCTGCCTGGGTTTTAGGAGGAGAGCAAAGCCAGCAAACATGGAGGGCTTTGCCATACTGGGGCATTGCCGTGAACCCTTCCTGCTGCTGGGGCTGGCTTTGGGAAGGAGCTCCAGCAGGCCTGGGAGCGAGACGCCACCCGCACCTTGGCGTTGGTGCCCGCCAAAGCCCTCCAGCAACCGGCACACCCAGACACGGGAGAAGACGTTGGTCTGTGCCAAAGCGATCCTGGAGGGATCAATGCGTCTGATCAGAAGTTTGTCCTGAGGTAAATAGGTCTATTATATATACACCTTGCAGCTTGTGAAATCAGGATAAGCCCTTGGGTTTCCGGTGCAAATACCCATGTACACAAGCACAACGTGAACTTTCGGTGGATATTTTTTGATGCAGGCAGTTCTGCAAGCGTGTGTGTGAGTCACTTCACCCACCCACTGATATCAAAGGAAGTGCTCGCCTGAGTCCAGTTACTCATGTGTGTAAACATTTACAGGATGAGGTCCTTCATTCACGGCTCCCATGATGGGTCTCGCTGCCTGCACCGCTTGCTAGGCTTTTTGTGGGGATCATACGTGGTAAGGAGCAATCAGCCGAAGCCGACTCTCTTGGTGCCTGGTTGGAGCGAACAGTGGTGGAAATTGAAAGAGCTCTCTGGCTCTAGTATCAAGACATACTTTTTAAATAGCTCTTTTGATGTTTTTGCTGTTTTATTTGTTTAATAAAACCACTTAGTTAGCTGGACTGCCAAGCTGCTGGGGCTTTCGTTTCTCTGCAGAGAAGATAAGAGAAGCACATTTCCTTATCCAGTGAGTCATTTCTTCTGCTCTTTAATTATGCATTTATGCTATTATCAAGCATATTCAGCTCTTAGATACAAACACTTCATAACCAGTAACTAGTTACCAGCCCTTAATGCTCCAGAAAAAGATCAATTGCTCTTAAAAAGGACAGAGAGACAAATATGTGGGAGAAAAAAGGGGAAAAGGAGATGCATGGAGCCATGTGAGGAGCCCTGGGTCACACTGGTAAGTCATTACATTTGTGAGTGCTTCAGTGAAAATTAGCAGTGATTTTCTCCATGAATATATGTTATCGTGTGTGAATTCAGAGATCATTTTCTTTCTCTTTTCAGGAGGAAGCAGGCAGGCTGGGAAAGAAGCATGGGCTGGTTAGAAGAACTGTAGAGAGGCTGAAGGTGACAGAAGAGGACTCAGAAGATAGGGGAGAATAGGGTAGGAGCAGTCATCGCAATCAGGCAACAGCATCCTCCCGCATAATAGGACCTCTGAGCAATTCATTAGTGGGAAGACGTCAAGACTGTTGTCCCAGCGCTCCCAGTCATGCATTCACAGCTTTGTTTTTTTCCCTCCAGATACCTAAACAGGAGCTGTCAGGTGCTCAACTTTATTGAAAATCTGACCCTCACTGTCAAAATCAAGATTTAGGTACCTTAATTTGGGTCTTCCCCAGTGTATAAATTTGGCTTGAGTGGTCACAGAGTTAATCTGTAAGTGCAGTACAGCAAGATGCCAGGACTCCTCATTTTTCTCCCCTGTTAACCCAACGAGGCAGGAGAGAAGAGCGAGGGAAAGCTGAGGAAGGGAAAGGAGAGGGGAAGGGTGACAGCGCTGGAGGGGGAACTGCGGGACTGGGGGGCCAGGAAGTCACTGAAGGAGGACTGATGCTGGGGAAGCCCAAAGGGGCTGCTCATCAGGGAGGGCAAGAGGGGGATGACGGCAGCAAAGTGTCCCCCTTGGGAAAAAGAGACCAGCAGGCAGGACTAAAACGAGGCAAAAGAAACAGCAAAGCTGTTTGGCCGGTGAGGTATTTCCAGAGCAGGTTTCCTGATGAAGCCTTGGCCACCCTGTGAGTGTCCTCGGACTCTGTGCCTGGCCCCAGCCCTGCCAGTACCATGGGAGTGTGGTGGCTATGGGAGGACTGGTGCTTGCATTACATGAGGAAAGACTGCTGTCTGTCAGTCCTGCTGCCAGGGGGCTGGGCAGGACGCTCGGGCAGTGCGTGCAGGCATGTGCATGCATGTACATGTGTGCACACCAGGTGGGTTTGGGCCTGCAGGAGATGGGAGCCTCTCCTGGGCTGCACCACACCAAGCAAAGCCGGGAGAGGAGCCTTGGTGGCAGGCAGCATCCAGAAAGGGATCAGCTAAATGTGAGGAACTCGTGGCTGGGCATTAACACAGCCAGCTTACAAGTCATGTTTTGTCCCATTTAGGGACATGTGTTTTACTCCTGCTGGCCACACTGTGAGCTGAGGGAGTTACAAAAGCTGCTGCCAAGCGTGGCATAAACTCTGGCAGGCCCAGCGCAGGCGCCTTGCTTTCGTGACAGCTTGCAGACGTTCTCGATAGATTTGGGAGCAAATGAAGAGCCAGGTGACAGGGAAGCAGCGCAGCCATGAGGTTAGTTAGTGGAGAGGAGCCAGCAGAGCAATCAGGTGGGAGGCAGGAGGGCGTCCCAGGGAGCAGGAAGGGAGCACGGCTGCCAGAGCAGGACCAGCCACCAGCAGCCCCAGAAAGGGAAGGACCCGAGTTATTTTGGTTTGTTTGTTTAACCAGAGCTTGTGAATGACAAAAACAGGGTATATCATCTGAACTGGTGATGTAGAAAAGACCTCTAGAAACTGAAAAAGGCCTTCCCTTTGATTGACCACATCCTAGTAGAAAGGTAATGTTTATGCACATGTACACCTCCCATACATGCTCTATCTGCAAGGCATGACTATGTCCAGCCAGCCTACATCCACATAGCACTTCATCAGCCATCCCAGCTGCTCTTTGCAGAGCAGGAATGAGGCAGAGTACTCCAAAACTCTTGTTCTGACACTTTTACATGTTCAGGCTGCTCTTCTGCATCCCCAGGCGCTTGCACCTGCACACACACCACCTTCTCACGCTCCCTGCTGTGCACCCTGGAAGCAGGAGAGTGTCTTGCCTGCTTTGTAAAGGGCTGTAGCAAATCCTCCAGGCTGATGCCATTGCTGTGAGCATCCTACAATACAAGATGCTTTCTGTTTCCTAGTTCTTACCATTAAGTCTCTGTGAGCTGCCTGACGGGGACAGCGAGTGCTCCGGGGTGCCCTTTCCTCCTCAGGGCTCTCTGCTGCAATGCTCAGATGTGGACTGGAAGGAGCCTGGGCTTTTTTATTGCTCCCTCACCTCCCCTGGCTGTTGGGCATGGTTGTGCGATGCTGCTCTTTATCACATTCCCCACCAAGTGCTGTGCCATGTCACCAGCGCTGCTCTCCCAGTGCTTTCTGCTGCTGGAAGCACCCACCTCCTGCTCACTTAGCTGTTCCACAGTCCAGCTCCTCACCTGGGACATGCAGAAGACAGGGAGCCCGGGCAAGCTGGGTAAGGGGAAACATCCTTGCATTGAGCCCAGCACCCCCAAAGCAGGAAGAGCCACGCAAGATCCCTGATGCACATCGCTGGGCTAAGCTGAGGCTCCTTGCCAACAACTAGACATGAGTTGCTTTTGGCTCACATGCATTCCCACTGTCGGATAAGAGCACTGTGGCACATTAACTCCCACCAGAAGAACCTGTTTGGAGCCGACCACAGGACACCCCGCCCAGATATCTGAGATTTCTTCACCAGCCACAGGAAGTGAGGAAAGGCCCATTTGTGGGATGATGCAAGGAGGACTGCACCGAGCAGTGATAACATGCTCTAGGAGAAATTTGGCTCCATCCTCCCTGCCTTTCCCTCCTCTCTTTCATCTCTTAAGCATTGGATTTGCTGGACAACTGTGCCTTTAGTGTGAAACAGCTGTCCAGAAATAAAGTGCTGGAAGGAAAGAAAGCTTTTGGCTGGAGAGGATTTGATGCACTAAGACCCAGAGACTGAAGCACTGAAATATCTTATTCCTCATGTAAGCCAGGCACCTCTGAGGTACTGGCCCTAAATTCATGAACCGAAGTCATTAGTGGGGAATCTGTCGTGAGTTTTGAACCTCTCAGCCCCATCTCAACCAGAAGGGCATGGCTGGGTTTTACTGCTTTATAGAGATCAGGGACTGGAAGAATAGTTTTTGCTGTAGGTGCAGGATGCACCCGCTCTAGCAGAGCTGTGGGAAACAAGACATAAAAAATCAAGATTCAGACAAATAGGTGCTCCACTGCAAAGGGGGAAAGCTGCTGCACCTGCAGATTACCTGCAAAGAGAGCCGAAAACAGCCTGTTCAATGCAAACAACGAGCTGGAGGGTGCTGAGTTCACCATGTTCCCCAGCCCTTGTGGCTTCGATGCTCCGAGCTGCACTGAGAGAGGGAAGTGTTTGGTGTGCCTGAGCTCATTCAGAGAGTTTTCATTTGACTAGCGCTTAGGTGGAATAACAGAGTCACAAGGACAGAAACCGCAGCAGGGCTCCCACAGTGCTCCTTGGGAGGAGAGAGCAAAGGCTGGTTTGGTATGGTGATCCATGCCAGCAAAATGCATCTGGGAGAACAGTAGAAATCGAGAAAGCAGCCGAGCAAGGAGAGTTCCAAAACCAAAGTGTGTGTGCCTGTGCGTGTGCGTGTAAGAGGGTGAGAGGGAGATTAGGTACCTCAAGTGAAAAAGGAAGTGAAATTGCATTAGGTGGGGAACTGGTGGACAGTGACTGAGGCCGGATTTTGGTCTTGACTTTCACTCGCTTGGACTCCTCCAGCCCCCGGAGCACTTTGGGGACGGCCAAGGTCCCAGCAGGGGCTGAGCTGGAGCCAGGCCATGGCTGGCCCTCACTGGAGGGGGACTCCAGCCTCACAGCCTGCCTCCTGATGGGGCCGGCTAGCGGGTGTCAGGAAGGAGGATGAGAGAGAAAGCAAGCGTACAGTGATGCACTACCTGTGGAGCTTATAGCATTTTTGAAATAGAAGCAAAGAGCCCAACTAGCTTTGGATGAGGAATCAAATCCTGGAGGAGGGGAGAGCAGAGGTCAGGGTGGAAAGACGGTAGCTGGGCCAGGGGCAGCCAGCAGGGTTGATGAAATGACCCACTCGCTGAATCCTTTATAGCAGAAGGTGGCATGGTTTGATGTAGCTTGGCAGGGGACAGCGTGACAGGTAGACAAAATGCGTAGCTTGAAACAGCGGGGCCCTAAATGTGCAGGACAAGCTGCCCAAAATGCTGTGGCTGCTCCTGCGCTGCCCTGGAATGAGCCACCCTCTGTTGCTCTCAGACGAGCTCGATCGCCCAGTGAGGATATGTAGTACTCCTCTAAGCCAGAGTATCCCATGGCCTTTCTCACCCTCCCCTTCCAGCTTCAGTTCATGGCAGTGACTGGAAGGGACTTTGCTAGAAAGAGCTTGAAGGCAGTAGCCTTGCAAGGATGGGACTCCAGCAATAACGGAGAATTAGGATTCTGTTGAACGTGGTAGGTCTCCTGTGCTGCTTCCTTCACTGAGAGCAGGCCAACAACAGAGTGGCTGGGTCCCTTTTTTTTCCTATGGGATGCAGGAAAAGGGACATGAGATTTGTTTAGTAAAGATGAAGAAGAGCCACCTGCAGCTCTGAAATGAATTGTTTATCCACTCCAGACCTCAGGCATCAGCTGCAGGCTTTGACCTATGGGTATCAGTGGTAGGAAACCTTTTCTGTCCACTATTAGGAACACCTAGGACCCTTAAAAGGTGTATTTAGTACCCTTCCAGCGTGTGGGAACTGGACATCCATGGTGGGACCTGCTTTCCCCATGCCCCAGGCAGTTACTTGCAGCAGAGCCAGTTCATGATCCCTTGAGGTGCAGGACATGGTGCCAGGGGCCTGAAAGACCTGGTCTAGGTTGGAGATATAGAGGGTCTACAGAGCAAGCAGCTCAGCTCTTTTGGGTCGGTCCTGGAGCAAGCCAGGGTCTCTGAGTCTGTACTCAATGCAGTGAGCAAAGGCAGTGCTGAAGGCTGATTTCTATCCCATTCCCTGAACAAACAAGACATTGTCCATCATTGACCATGGATTACAAACAACAGATATTTCACCAAAGGGATTGACAAATATCCTGATCCCAGAGTCTAAGGTAGATTTCAGCACAAGTAAAGTCTACCCGGTCAGCCCCTGCAAACAGCTCACTAGGAGAGCGGTGCCATGACACGAGCAGCCAGCCTGGCCCAGGTTGGCCCAGCTGTGCTGAGATCACAACCAGGATGTGTCTCAAGAGCAGTGGGAATCTCTAAAAGAGGAAACCTAAGAGCCTCTGCAGTTTTTTTTCCACAGGTCATTTTCTGCATTTTATACCCAGGCTGGATCCGTGGCCCTGGGACAGGGGCTTCTAGAAGACTTGGGCAAGGGAAAGTCACTTACAGGCACTGGAAAAAGCTGACGGGGCTTTCACAGGCAGGGGCGCAGGCCAAGAGGATATGGACAGTCTGGGGCTGGGTGCAGGCTATGAGGATGACAAACGGGCGGGCTGGAGAAGAGTGAGGGCTGAGGGGGTGACATCGGCAGGTGGGAGGGAGGTGCGGGCTTAACCCAGGGGGCTGCATAGCTGGGGATGGCCAGAGGCTGCAGGGATTTTAGACACGCATTTTGGGGGGTGGGGGTAGCTTGAGAGCGCATCGCATGGGCAGCCAGGGGTAGGGCTTCAGCGCTCGCTCTCCTCCTCCTGATGAAGATCCGCCCCGGGGAAAGCGCAGAGATCACAAACCCCAAGGGAGAAGACGCGGCTTGACAGACTGTATCTCCCTCTGCCACAGGCCCCAGGGCTTTGCGATTTCACACTTGGGCGGCCCCTCTCTACAGTGCCATGCAGGAAGACAGTTCTCGAGCTCACTCAATCATGTCGTCGGGAAAAGCAGACGCCAGCACCTCCTGTCTCCCTTCCCAGTGCTTCGACCCCCTGATCAGGTCATGTGTGGAATGCTCCAAGTTGTACAAGGACAATACAAGTAAGAGGATGAAAGCGGCTGGGTCCCAAGTGCACCAGGGCTGGGTGGTGGGCAAAGGGGGCTGGAGTGCACCCGTGGGTTGCAGGGGAGGTTGGATCGGCAGGTAGAGGGGAGAGGACCTTCTCCTGCAGAGGAGAAGGAGATGGTAAGGAAGGAAGAAGAGCCTCCTTCTGCCTGGAGCAAGAGGAGAAGGGGATGGTGGGGGAGAGGAGAGCCAGCCCCAGCTAGGGTAGAGGAGTGCGGGGAGAGGAGGGCCGATCGAACCTGGAGAGGGGGTCCCAGCATGCCCCACTGGCAGGGAAGAGTGTGGGAACAGTGGGAGGCCCCATCTCCCACCAGTCAGGAAAGATGGAGGAGGAGGTAAGGGTCTTGCAAGATGGGAAGGCTGTCCATTACGGGTGGCGGGCGGGCAGAGGTGAAGAGTCACGCTTTATGAAAACACTATGATTAAATCCCTGAGGCCGGCCTGTCCACAGACCGGTGGGTAACACTGCTGCCCTCCTTCCCTCACAGCAGCTGTCCCCCTCACAGAATCACAGAATCACAGAATGGTTGAGGTTGGAAGGGACCTCTGGAGAACATCCAGTCCAACCCCCCTGCTCAAGCAGGGTCACATTGCCCAGGACCCTGTCCTGACACTGCCGGTGTTTCCCTCCACGGCAGAGCCCGCCCATGCGGCGCCCACCTCAGCCCTGATACCTTCGCCCCCTTCGGCAGACCTGCCAGGCACACTCCTGATCTTTGTGGTCCCTGTGGTTGTGGGGCTCATCCTGGCTCTGGCTGCCATCTGGGGCTTCCTGGCCTGGAAAGTGGGGAGGCAGAGGAAGAAGAGGAAGAAGCCGGATGAGGAGTCCAAAGGTAGGAGATCTCTTGCGCTCTCTGTCACAGCACCCTGAGTCTCCCAGGGCAGAAGGGACTGTTCAGCACGGGCATACTCAGCTCCTCCAAGGCACGTGCTGGAGACCTGCCTGTGCTGGTTCCTCTGCCTGGAGGCAGCATGTTGTCCCCCTAGACATTCAGTCTGCCCTCACCACAGACCCCCGGGGCTCAACTCGGCTCCCCCACACTGGGGTCTGGTGCCATTGGAGATGTCCCAGGGTGTCCTGCCTGGCCTCCAGCTGCGGTTGTCTCACTCGTTGGTTCTGGGCCAGCTCACCTAGCAGATTTGTAGATGCCCAAAGGTGTTTCAGACGACACTAGACAAACCTGTTTGGGCAACTCAGTGGAGCCCTAAGTGACAGTCTCCCACGTCCCTTGATAATCCCTTCTAACAGCTAATTCCCATCACCTCTTTCCAGCGTAAGCTCTGCTAAATTCTTCCTCCATCTTCTGGATCTCGTTTTGCCTTTGCTTGCTTTAAGCACCCACTGGCATTGGATCTCCCCTCCATGCGGAGATACTTAAAGAGCGTGAGGAAGCAGCCTTTAAGCTTCCCTTCCCTAAACCAAGTCAGGCACCTTAAGCCTGCCTGTAGTGATGAGGTTCCTAGTGCTCTGGGCCAGAGGAAGCAGAGTTAAATACCATGTAGCTTTTGCTCACCACCCTACCACTTCAGGGCAGCATTTTCAAATTTCCATGAAAACCAAGAAGGGAGCAAAAGTCAGAGCGTGGATATTTCCAAAGCAGCCTCAACCTGGCTTCAGGAGTGTGCATGAAATTTTAAGAATGAAAATATATATGCCACTCATTTTCTATCTTTTCATGTGGATACTTTAGAGAGTGAATCTCTCCCCTGGTAGGTGGAGGGCAATGCACAAAACACAGCCATGCGCAGGTCGAAAAGTTTGGTGTTTGAGGACAGCTGGGAACAGCTGGGAATGGCTCCAGAGAGCATCCCCTAAGAGCCTGCATGACTCAGGAAGGAAGGGGAGCCTCTCTGTAGGAAAGACCAAAAGACCCAAAGACCTCAACAGTGTCTGGGTCAGACCCCATCAGTGAGGGCCTACAGTGTCTAGCACCCCACAGGGTTGTCCCCAAAGGCCTCAGCGACAGACCCCGCTCAATATGCTGCTGGTGCTGAAGCTGCAAGGAGGGATGTAGCTGTGGTGGCACCTCCATATTCAGCCTCTTGCACGTCCTCCTGCACCCGCGTGGTGCCAGCTAGCTCCGAGCGCCCCACCTCCCGCCTTCCGCACGTGGCAGAGGGGTCACGCCAGGCTCGGCGTGGCCCAAAAATGCCCTCAGCATCAGACTCTGTGCAAAACGCAGCTGGAGGCCAGTCTCTTTCTAACAGTATAGCAAGGACGGCCCTGCCCATCCTTTTTCTGGACATACTGTCTTCTCTTAAAAAAACTAGATATTGCACACATATATATTTATTTCCCCTTGCCCTCGTTCTAGCCTCCTCTCCACCCAGCTGAGCACGGGCTGGGAGCAGTGGCCAAAAAGCCACAGCCCAGGGGTGAGGGGATGGGCCCCGGCCTTTCTGAGGAGGCATTTCAGGTGGCGAGCGGCCACCAAGCAGGAGCTTGGCCTCCTGCGCGGCCACCTGCCAAGCCGGGGGGGGGACGGAGGCCGAGGCTGGGCTGTCACCAGGGACTCCCCTGACCCGGCAACGTGTCCCCCGTGGCCGGCGCCCCGGCCGGCTGCCTGACGGTGCCCGCAGGCGGGTGAGGCCAGCGGCCGGGTTGGTGCCTCCATGACGGCCAGGCTTGGCCCATCCCGGCCGCGTGGGGCGGCAGCCCGAGCTCAGGGCAGCCGTCGCCTTCCCCGGGAGGACCTCGGCACTGACTCAGCCCCACGCTTTCTTCTCGGAAAGGTCTTGCTTGGCTTCACCCCCCGCTCCCCCGCGCTGCGGGGCCGGGACCCGCCGCCGCCGAGGCCTCCCTGGTGGGACACCGGCGCCCGCCCTTGCCCCGCCGACCAGGCGGGCTGGGGGCCGGGGGCGGCCTTGGCGGTCGCGCTTCGCGCTCCCCCGGCCAGGCGGCCGCGGCTCTCCCTCACAGCGGCGGTGCCGGCGCTATGACTAAGAGGGGGAGATTTGTTACCTGGGGCCTTTCCGCTGCAAGGCGGCGCGCGGGGCTAAACTTAGCGAGGCTGCGACAGCGAGCGCTGACGCAAACGCTCGGGAAAAATACCAAGAACGAAAGAGGCGAAAGAAATCCAGCGGCAAGAAAGGGTTGGCAGTTGCTGGCCGCAATAACGAACGGCTAAGGGGCCTCGAGCGTGGGTCCGCCCCACTGGCTGTTGTTCCCCCGACGCGCAGCCTTTACTCAGTCCCCCCCCCGGCCGAGGCTCAGCCGCTGCAAGCACACCTCTTCGATTCGTGAGGTGTAAAAAGTTTCTCTAGGAGATTTCAGGGCCAAAGTTTCAAGCCAGCAGCACGCGTGTGCGCTTCAAGCGTGTAAACAAGTCTATTTTTAAGTCAGAGGCGGTCAGAAGACAGCGAGACGAAAAGGGACGCGCTGCTAGCTAGCTGCGCCGCTGGTACTATTTCATGAAAAGGCTTTAAGTGCAAGTGCAAATTTCTACATTTCCCCGTTACTATTTGGGGAAAAAGAGTAATAATACATAGGGCTGCAGAAAAAAAGGTTTTTTTTGTTCCCAGAAGAAGGGGTGCTGTGAAAACCGTGCGGGTCTCTTCTGCTCTGCCACAGCCCCCATGTCCACCCCATGTGCCCCCATGGATGCGTTTGTCCCCCAGCACCCGGTGCCTTGCCTTGCTCTACTTCCCAGGCCCAATAACCCCATTTGCTTGTCCTCTCTCAGAAAGCCTGGACAACGCCGACTCCTCGTCAAGCCCGGTCCAGCAGGACCCCACTGCGCTGGCAGCAGACGATGATCTTGCTTTGGCCAAGTGCCCACATGTCAACGGAGCGCCGAAGGTGGCTGGGCCGCCCGGAAAAGACGCAGCAAAGCAGAGGTTGTGCTGCCAAAGCAATACCGTCGGCGACATCATTCTGCTCTCTGCCATGTCCCCCTGCCTCGAGGAGTGCAACCACTGCTTCCCACTGCCGGCTACGGAGCTGGGGGCCACTGCCCTGGTCACCACCAAAACCACCCAGAAGACCTGCATCAATGAGGAGATACCATGAAAGCTGGGGGAGCAGGGCTGGAGCTCTCTGGCTTCTCCCTGCAAACACCAAGACTCCTTCCCTTGGGTGGATAAAGTGTTGCGTGGAAGTGAGTTGAAATCAGAACTAGGTTTTGCCTTGAGCGAGATCAGCCTTCTAGGATCGTTGCCTTTTCTACTTTCCCATTTGTGCGGAGTCCCAAATAAACCGGTAGTCACTGGAGGAAGTCTGTCGATCATGTGGAGTTACGCTGAGCCAATAGCTGCCGTGGCTGTGCTGTCTGGAGGAGGCAGAGAAGAAGTGACCGGTGAGGAAGGAGGATTGCTGGGGGCTGCTGTGCCATTCACAAGGCTGCAGTGTTGCGGGCATGGGTGAACTGGAGAGCCAGGGTGGGTCTGTTGATGGATGGGGGATTCCTAGGGGCAGGGGGCTGAAAGGAGGGGAAAAAGAGAGTTATGTTAGGGCCAAATCCCATACCATTGACCTTAGCTACTGACCTCAATAAAATGAGGCTCGTGATCATATGGAGCAAGCCTCATCCAGCATCTGCTCTGTTCGCAGTCCTGCCTTCTCCTGTCTTCTGCTTGTCGTAATATCCAGGTCTCTCCTCCCTCCGGACGCCCTCACTCTGTGGCAAGTGTCTATTGGCTGCCGCGAGGCACGGCAGTCATGGGAAACCCCCTCAGCAGCTGGATAGCCAGGAGACTAAAAGCAAGTTTATCTTCCCAAGCAAGGAGTGAGGAGAGGAAGAGGGGGAAAATCTCTCTTTGCTCTGACCTACAAGCACTTAAGTCAGAGAGGACCTGAGGCAGGCAATGGAGGCTGCTGGTCTGCAGGAGCACTGGCTGTATGAGCTTGTCATGATGGCCTGAGACAACCATCACTTTTGCTCACAGTCGTTGCAAAAATACTGTGTGTCACTTGTGATGACAGGACTCACAGTGATGGATGTTTCCATGCTGCATAAAACCAGGCAGGGAATGATGTGAGCGTAGGAAGGATCACTTAATTTATGTGAGTGTCTTTAAGGGCTTGCTTGTGTGTGAGAATCGACCAGCAGTGCTGGCCCAGGACATGTCCTCTCTGCAGATGTTCTAGTTCACATATGGGCACACACAGAAGTGGCTTTATTGTGCAGGAAGCACTCTACTTTGAAAATGAAGCCATTAGTCCAGAATGCACTCACTTTTTTTCTGCTGCACTATCTACATAAGGGAATTTTGCCAGTGTAGTTAAATGGCATTGGAACAGCTGTAGCAGAACTGTTGTTCCAGAATAATTATAGCAACCAATTCTCCTGTGTAAATAAAGCCCAGGAAACGGGGCTTCGGTGAGAAATCCTGCTGGCCCTGATGGGGGTGATTAGAAAAGTAGAAGTGCCTGAGGCATTTTATTTGCATAAAGTACCATCCCAGCAGCAGTCCCAGTGAACTCTTCCATCAGAAAGGTGGCTTCCTTGCCTCAGAGGTAAGGAATGCAGAGCAGATGTAGCCAAGCAAGGAGAGAGAGCTCTACGACAGAGGCTCCTGTCTTGCTAGTGACTGATTTCCAGCTTTGTTCTAGATTCGCCACCAGTTCAAGCACCTGACCTCACTGTTAATGAATGTCTGGACCTCACTGTCAAAGGATGTCCAGTCATTAGGGCTGGAGTCAAAGGCAGACCCTGGCTAGAGTGCTCTCCTCAGAAACTGGAGGACTTTACCGTGCTCACCCAGTGGAGCACTCAGGTCCACAGCTCTTTGTAGGACTGATCTGTGACACCCGGTGCAAGGGAGTGTCCCTCTGACAACAGGAAGATGCCTCTCTCCAAAGGTATGTTAGCCCAAGCCTTAGCTCTCTTTGGAGCTCAAGGACCACTTATATTAATGGGTGATGTCTCCCTCCTCTCCCCTGCCATGGATGCTGGAGCTGGTTTCACCATGTTAATCCAATAAGGTGAACCCCAGAAGCTGCCACAGGGCACAGAGGCCCCCCCTCTTCACCACAACTCATCTCTCTGACCTCCTCATGGCCATCCTAAATGCACTGACTGAGGTGCACCTCAATCTGGCTAATGTTTAACATGGTTCAAGATGTGAGGGGGAGCCTGGTCCCAGTCTCATTGCCTTATGGCTGGGGGTGTTGCAGGGGCCAGTCCAAGTGCCCAGCAACCTTTTCTTGGAGCTTCAGACTTGAACATCTGGCTTAGCTCAGTCGAGAGGATTTGTGGAGGCTCCAGCGTCTGGTTCCCCAGCAATCCTCTTGTTACTCCGCAACAGCCACAGCAGCTCTCTGACAGCAACCATGGCCTACTGCAGAAGAGAAGTCATCTCAGCACAAATCAGGAGTCTCTTCATCTCTGTGCTCCGCACTCAGCTGTTCATAGCGCCTTCTAGCAAGCTTTGCACATCTGGTTTGGGGAAAATAGTTTTGAAATGAACCAAGGCCAGTCCCGGGGGACATTCTGGCATTTGGAAGAAAGACTGCTCATGAGAGGCAGCAAACGGGAGCAGGACTGTAATGCATTTCTTTTCCGTTTCCTGCCTGGTAACTGCTATGGCTGAGAGCTGTGGATGCAGTGCGCATCCCTGAATGGGGTGAAGATCTGAAAACAAAACTCCCAAAGTATGCCCTGTCTAAAAATCCTGTTGAAAAAGACCCTCTTTCTGCTAAGGTAAGGGCTTCTGCTCTTATTTTTTCTAAAGCTTCAGCGATATGTCTTCTTTATGGGACTCTGGGCATCTGCAGTTCACAAAAGCAGCGTTCCGATCCACATTGGGTTCTTCAGCTAGCAAACATCCCTCATATCCCTCTGTCCATTATGGCATGCAGGAGTTTCCCCATGGTCTTGCCTGCCTGGCTTAGTCAAGCGTGGTGAGGGTAATCCTCCCCTCCTCCATGGCCTCCTTGCCTGACTGGTTGGGAAACATTTGTCTCATGTTGCAGTTCTTTTTGTACACGCTTCTCGTTCCTTATTTACAGCACATAGGGCTGTCCATTTTGTCTGGGAAAGGAAACAAATATCATTGTAGAAATTAAAAAATAAAGTGTAAATCCATGACTCTTCTCTTCTGACTCTCAGGAGTTTATGCAGGGATGCGCCTAGTCTTTCCTTTGGCTGGCATCAGGGTTCTCCGGTGTGGCAGCCTGGCCGAGTACGGCAAGGGCATGAGCTGCAGAGGCTTCGCCTGCACAGGCTTCACAGACGCGTCCTGTTCGCATGGCTTCCTGCTTGGCCGAGACAGCTCCAGTTGGGGGGGAAGAGTGCCCTTGCCTTGCCTTGCAGTGTCTAGCCCAAGGGTGGCAGGTGAGGGAAAAGCCCACTGCTGCTCAGTGGGAGCAGAGGGTGCAAAGAGAGACCCTGTCTGGGAGAAAACAGCACAAGAGACCCCTTGTTTCACTGTATATGGGACATGTCTCCCCAGAGAAGGAGGCTGGTGTCACTGCTGGCTGCGGGGGCTTGGCTGGAGGAACAGTTGGAGGACGCCAGGCTCCTCCAGCCAACTCTGAAGCAGAGTGGAGAGAGATGAAAGAGGAAAAGTTTCCAGGCCAGCAGCTCTGGTCAAACACGTTTATTTTGTGTCCAATTAGTCCCACAAAACCCCTCAAAAAATCCAGAGGCCAGGCCAGTATCAGTCTTTCCTGGGTTGGGGCTATAGGCCAGCGGCTTCTGCAAGCCCTTTAGGCTCTTGCTTTTCAGAGCCCTAAAAATCAGCCTCCATCCACAAACTCCCAACCCCACCACTGCAATCTGGCCTGCCTGTCCATCTTCCCTCACTCCCCATGCCCGCTGGCCACAGTCATCACGGCAAAACACGGCAGCAGAGGATGGGCAGGCCTGCAAGAAGCCCAAACTCCCAGGCTACCTCTCCCGCTACTTTAGCCTCCCCAGTAGCTATGGACCCTCCTGAGGGCCTCGATCTTATTTGGGATGGGGATGATGATGGGGACCCGGGTGAGGGGTGGGGAGGGTGTTGCCTGTTGATTCTCCTCACTGCCCTCTTTGACTTTCCACAGCAGTTTCTCACTTCCCCATGTTGGGCAGGAGCTGTGCTTCCTCCCCAGCTGAGCGGCCCTTCACCACGGCATGTACAAATGCCTAGAAAGGCTAGCGAGGTCGGGGCTTCACCCAGCCAGAGTGGCACGGGCTTTCGGAGAGAACGGGGGAAAGTCAGTGGAAACCCCAGCACAGGTTGAAAGGAGCTGGGACTAAAACCCTCCCCACTGTAAAACCATCTCCGACATATTAATAGTGTGGCTGAGAGCTGCTCTCCCTCTTGCGTGCAGCCTGCGACCATGGCTCCCAAAGACGCGCCATGAAGCACTTGCAGATGTGGGAGCCCCATGGAGAGGGGAGGGGACCCCACGGCATGATCCGTGGCCCTCTGTCCTGCAGGAGGGCAGTCAGAGAGAGCCAGGAAGGAGGACTGGAGGTCTAAAGTTTCTACTGCAACCTTTTATTTGGTGTCACTGCTCCCGGAGATCGTGCTCGAGGTGACGGTAACTCCTGGCTGGAGCAAGGCTCCATGGCTGAGCTGCCTTCCTAGGCTAGGCAAGGACAGCTACCAGCTCCAAAGTTTAAAGCCACTGCACGGTTTTAGCTAGATTTCCTAAAGAAGCCATCTGTGCATTTATCTGCTCTCTCCCTAACTGTTTCAACCCCATCAGCTGATCATAAACCATGCGTGATGAAGACAGAGATCACAAAGGTATTTAAGTTCTTACAAACATCCCAACGATGTTAGTAGCTAGATGAAAGAGACCTTAGTGTCTGTAGAGAAGAGGAGATTTGGTTTCCATCCATTCCCAGGTCCAAGAGGCAGAAACCAGGTGGCCGGCAGCCTGTACCTGCTGGCCAGC
The DNA here is from genome assembly GCF_040807025.1 of Struthio camelus. Lineage (NCBI taxonomy): Eukaryota > Metazoa > Chordata > Aves > Struthioniformes > Struthionidae > Struthio > Struthio camelus. Next base: position 56,526,097 of record NC_090942.1, read on the forward strand.
CAGCACCAGCTGTAGTGTGCGCAGTGTCTCCCCAGCTGGATAAAGGGAGGCAGAGAGTGATGAAGAGCGTGTCCAGGTAAGGCATGGAGGGGATAGGAGACCTGGGCAGAGGGTGATGGGGCAGCTGGAGGAGGGGAGAGGCACCGGGGAGTCGTGAGACATGAGGGCATGGGACGCCAGTGAGCCACCCACCACCTCCCTGTGGCCACGTGGCCTTCAGACGAAAAAACTTGAGGTGCATCCTTCTGAAGGCTTTTTAACTTCCTGTCTCCTCAGCAGATTTATTCAATCTTTTTCATATAAGTAGCCCCCCCGACCTATCACTCTGTTGTGCACCCATCCCCGCAGCCTCCTTGCTCTCGGGGCTTTGCCCCCTTACCTTGCACTGCAACGTCAGACGCCCACACGCAGCACCTGGGCTTTGCAAGGCTCCATGACCCTGGTTCTTTCCTCAGTAGCATGGTGAGGCTGAGGGTCTTCCTCTGCAGCTGCCAGTCACGTCTGCTAAACCCTTCTCAAGCTCTTCGGCTTCCAAACTGCTTGGCCTTCCTCCGTCAGCCTCCCTACCTGGGACTCCTGTGGGCTCCTTCTCCCCTCGCTTTCTCCTCACTCAAGGATAGGAACTCCCTTGCCAATTCACCCACTGATTTCATCTCCTCATAGTTCACCTAAGAGCCCAGCTACACCAGCCCGAAGCACCCATGCAGAGCCCGTGCAGACCAGCGTTGCCTCACTATGGGCTTTCGGAAGTGCACGCAGGGTAGCCATGCTGCACCTGGCATTCGGTTGGAGAGGGAGGGTAAGGTGGGGACCATTTTATCCCTTGCACAAAGCCATGCCCTGACATCCATCTTCCAGCAAAGACCATAGGTATAGACTCCTCTCCTTGTGCTTGCTGTGTGCCTCACACTGGAGAAGACCTGGGTTTAGTGGCCACCCCATTGCCCGCTTGCAGGGCTTGGACCTCTTCCCTCCCAAACCGCTGTGGGCCGCGCTCTCCATGGGAGCATCCCAAACCACCCACTTACTGGTGTTAGCTGCACAGAGCTTTGCAGAGAGACCCACAGGAGACCCTGCAAGCCCGTGAGGACACCCATGGGAGACCATGGGGGAAGAAGAGAGGCCAGAGGTGCCTCAGGAGCCGGGGAACCTGCCACGAGGCAGCACTGACACTGCATGTGTGAGTGCATGGAGGAAGCACTGCAGTGGCACTGCATGGGAGGGTGAATATTGAAATGCAGCAGGGGTGCTGCACAGGGGCATGCAGGCTGGCAGCAAGCCCCTCTTTGGCCAGACAGAAGGTGATACCTGGGCCTGACCCATGTCTGCCCACAGAGCCCATCACCATAGTCTCAGGGCTGTCTAGGAAAAAGAGCTGCAGGCAGCTGGGCTGCATGTGCACCTGAGGGCAGGGCAGGCACCACGCGGTGGGGACGTGCTGGAGGCAGAGCAGAGCAGGACGCACCAAGTTCTTGCTCCTTCGCCCAGCTCTGTCTCCTGGCATCAGGCTCTCGCTCCCTGTCTGCCTCTAGCTATCTCTAAGGTGCCCATCATCTCGGCTTTCAGGCACCAAGCGGCATGTTTCTGCCCGTCTTTGGCCTGTCTCAACAGTGCCTCTGTGTCACTGTAATTGCAGCATTAGCCCTTATTCCCCAGGATTCCTGCAGTCCGTCGGTGATGGCAGCGTTGGTCATGCCAGCTCACGCCTCCCTTTCCCTTTGCCCTCTCCTCCCTCCAGCTTCTATTTAAAAAGAAATTAATTACCCTTGCTACCTGCAAAACTTCCCAACTTCAAATGGCCCTCGCCTGGTTTTGACCCGGTCCTAAACGGCTGAGAAGATGCTGCCTGGATCCATGTGCTGAGTCTGTGGGGGGGACACGGCTCTCCTGGTATCTCTCATCAGCATCCGTCCGTAATCACTACCCACTGCGTAATGACAGTAATTAGGAAGAGCGAAACTGCCTCAGGACTGGAAGCGCTGACAGAGTCAGGGGAGCCAGATGGTGTTCGCACTTAAGGAAAGATTAAAAAAAAAAAAAAACAAAAAAACATACTCCACTTAAATCAGCCTTCATCTCCTTTACTTAGTGTCAGCATCGCTTTGGTCCTACCCGGTGTCCAAAAGGATTTGGCAGGCTCTGCGGGTCAATACCCGGCGCGCATGGGAGGTGCGGAAACGCGCCGCCCCGCCAGGCCAGCGCCGACGGATGTCCCGCAGCTGAGCGATCCGCCGCCCCGGGACCGAGAGGGCTGCACCCTCCCCAAAACCCTTGCGGCCGGTCGGCGGCACGGAGGGAAGGAGGCAGCCAGGGCAGGACGGACGGGGCGCAGGCCGGCGGGGGACGGCCGGAGGCGAAGAAGGGGCTGCGAAGCCACAACCCTGCCCTCGGAAACAGCGCTATAAATACCTCCCCGTCCCCGCCAACCCACCTGCCCCTGCAAGATGCAAAGAGGGAGGCTCGGGGAGCGGGAGCCAGGGGCGGCGAGGCCCGCGCCGCGCTGGGGGAGGAACGGCGCTGTCAGCCCCCGAGCCGTAATTAAGAGGCGCCGTCGTTTGAGCCCCCGGCGGGGGGGCGGAGAGGGGGGGAACAACGGGCTGTCGCTTACCTAGTTATTACCGGGGAAGCGGCTGTCGGCAGCGATGGCACGGCACGTAACCGAGCCGGCCGCGCGCCCGCCGGGGCGGTCGTCGGGGGGGGGGGGGCAAAGAGCAACGGGGGGGGGTGCGTTGCGTTGTGGTTGCCCCCATTGCCAAGGGGGGTGGTGGGGGGGGGGGGCTTGCTTTTTTGGGAAGCCAAGGGAGGGGGATAGCGGTGCCAGGCCGGATGCCCCGCTGGGAGGTGGTTTCCTGGCTGTCTTGGCCCTCCCGGCGTGGCGGTTTGACGCCGGTGGGACCGTCTGGCTCCCGCTCCTGCTGGGGGGGGGGGGGCAACGTGCTCCCCGCTTCCCAAACCGCCCGGCCGCGCTCTGCGGGCGGCTTCCTGCGGGCGAGCCGAAACCGCGCGCAGGCAGGCTGCGGCCGGCCCGGCCCCGAGGCCGGCTTGCGGAAAGGGCTGGCCCCGTTCTCGGGACGCCGAGGGGACAGTCCCTCGGTTTCCCCGGGGCGGCCGTGCGCGGGGCCGCGGCGAGGCAGGGCTCCTGCCGAGCCGGGCCCCGGGGCGCAGCCGTCGGGCGGCGAGGAACAGGTTGAGGTGCTTTGCAGGCGAAGGGAAAAAACAAATTTGGGGGGGGGAGGGGGAACCAAAGCAAAGAGCCTCCAGTCAGGCAGGGAGCGGGACCCCGGCGACGGCAGGCAGCCGGGAGGAGGCGATCCCTGCTGCCCAGCCTGTGCCTGTCTCGCCGGATTGCTAAATCCCTTCAAACCCTTGAAACCGCGCGGCCGGGGCAGCCAGGCGGGGAGGGGGGCTGCGCGCTGTCTCGTCCACACCTGCACCTCCCGCCCCCGGCGGCGGCCCCCACCACCCCGGCCGCTCTCAGGGTCGGGCCGGGTCGTTCCCGTGTCCCCCGGTGCGGGGGACCATGGCCCGGGCTCTGCAGGCCGTCGGTGACCCGGCATCCCGGGGCCTCCGCTCGCTTCCCAAACCACCGACAAATCCTTTACAGCCGTGCCGGTCCCCGAGGGCTTCAGCGCTGCCGGTGACAAGCGGTGTTTCCAGTGCTTCAAGTCAAGAGCAGGTTGAGGTGCTTGGTGCCAGCCCTGAGAGATATCCGTGGGTCCCTCCTGCCCTTCTGCCCTCGCCTCCACCTGCGCCGCGAGCTGCCATCACACAGGAGAGCACCGTGCCCGCCGAGGCGGGCAGAGGCAGCCGGTCATGCTGGCCGGAGCCGAGCCTCATCGGTAGAGGAGAAGCGAGGAGAAGGACTTGGGGCGCATCAGGACTGCTCTCCCGGAGGGAGCAGGCCACCAACTGGCGCTGCGTCCGCCGGGCTGGACGTGTCCTCGCTAAGGGCGGAGGAGGGGAACCAGGGCGGCAGCCAGCCCTCGGCCAGGCGCCCGTGACAGAGAGGCGGGAGATGATCCCAGGACCCGGCTCTGCCCTGTGGGCTCAGTGCCCTGCTGCGACACACGCTTCCTTGGGCAAATCACTTAGTGTCTTTCTGCCTCTGTTCCCTGGCTGTCAAATCCTGCCTTGGGGATGCTCCAAGACAAGACTGATGTTGGCCCAGGACAAGAGTAAGGCAAACCAACACGTTCCCCTGGGTTTTGAGGGTTAGATTTCCCCCTGGGATAGCAAGTTGGGTCGTTTTAAATCCTCTCCTCCTTCCCGATCCTGCCTAATGACCACTTCCCTGCCTCCTCGCCAAAGACTCCGGCGGGGACGGGCGCTGGGGGCGGGCAGGACCCGTGCGGCCGGCGAGAGCAGCGGGGTTGGCAAAGCCTCGCGCAGTGACACAAACGCGTCCTGACTCCTGAAGTGATCGGAGGCGACAGACAGATTGCGCGGGGAGCACGTCCGGGATCGCCTCAACGCACCATGTCGGCGAGGGACTGACCCTACCCCGCCGGGGCCACCTCGCGGGGTCGGCCGGCAGCGCTGCCGTCATCCCCCGCCGCCCGCCGCGGCCGGTGATGAGCCAGCCCCCCTTTCCCCTCGCGCTAAGGGCAGGAGGGACTGATGGAGCTGTTGACACACGGCACGTTCGGGTTCAGACCGCGCCGGGTCGCTGGTGCTGGCAGCTCTCGGAGGCGGCATGCCCCAGCCGGTGGGCACGGCGCTGGCCGCGGAGGCGTCCAACTCTTATTTCGGTGTTTGCTGTGTTTGTTCGGGAACAGGGGCTATTCCCCCGCCCCATGCCCAAGGCATCTCTTCCCAGCTGCTCCAGCGCCGCTCCAAAGGAGTAGGGCCTGGCTCCGCTTTGTCATCCCCACGGAGCCAAACCCACAGTTCGTTACAGCGGAGAGAGAAAAAAATAAAATAAAGGAAAAGCCCCGAAGCGCATCTTTCCAATGCCACTCATAGAGCACTCCTCCCCATGGGACAAAACCATCCAGAACTGAGTAGAGGCTCCTAGCGTTTTATTTTTCCCTTTGTGAGAAAAACTAAGCAAAAAAAGCCACCTAGGGACAGGTGAGAAAGAAGCTCCCAGAAAGGGCAGGATCCTGGGTAAGTCCTTGACCCGTGTAAACCATCACGGTTCCCCTGGAGGCAGCTGAGTTTCCTCTGTTCACAGCAGCAGGAAGTTTGACCCTGCATATTTGAAAAACCAGCTCTCTAGACCACCAGCGCATTGCTGCGGAGGAACGTCACATCCTGTGGAGCGAGATGCATAGCCTGGCCAGGCTCACCAACGCGGCTGGCAATGGGCTGCGGACGCAATGCCAGCTCTGCTGGCCACCCCAGAAAGGAGTCAGCCCTGGATGGCGAGGTCAGCCCTGGATGGTGGGATTGGCCCTGGATGGCGAGGTCGGCCCTGGATGGCGAGGTCGGCCCTGGATGGTGGGATTGGCCCTGGATGGCGAGGTCGGCCCTGGATGGCTTGCACGCTGGCATGCGAAGGGCAGGTTTGGGGTGGGAGAAGACATCAGTGGGAAGAAAGTCCCAGGAGCCAAGACAGCCTCCAGGCACCCCAAGAGCACCCGGGGGATGGCTCGGCCCCATCGCGGCGGGCACCAGCGACGCCAAGGCCGGGGAAGCGGCGGCCGTGCCCTTCACGGGGTGATGGGAGCACGTCCCGCTCCCGGCGGCTCCGGTGTCGGCCGCCGCAGCTCGCTGGCTGCTCTCGCTTGGCAGGAGCTATTCTGAGCCCCGATCGATGGGCGAGCGCGGGGCCAGGTTTGCAGCGACGGGGAGGCAGCCGGCATCGCCGCCCAGCCTGGGGAAGGGGAACGAGAGCAGCCGGATTGATTTTGTGCTCTTCTTTCTGAGAGCGGCGGGCCACTAAAGGAGCTGGGGAGGAAGACGCGGGGCTGGTGCCGCGGGGTTGGGAGACCCTAGGAGAAAATCCTGACTCTGACAGCGCTCAAGGTGATTTCGCTTCATTCCCAGACCTGCAGCAGCGGGGGACGGTTTGCAAGGAGGGCTCCCTTTCGCACGACGCTCCCAACCAGGGACCATCGGTGGCCAGGGAAGATCCCACGGGATTTTTGAGGAGATTCCCCCAGGCCTGCTCTGCCCGGCAAGGTTTCGATGATGCAGATGTCGTTCTCATTTCCTTCCTTACCATGTTGTAGTATGACTGTGTCCTGCTAAACAGACGCTGCTTCCTGGCTTACCGAGCGCCGGCGTTGCACAAAATACAGAAAAGACGCAGAGACTAAACTTCAGGAAGAAAGCACCTGCAACCACAAGCTGTGGTTGAGACTGAGCTGAGTTTAGCGATTTAAATAGGAGTTTACGGTGGTGGCTGTATGTAAAAGAACACCTTCTTCCTCCAAAAAAAAAAAAACTACAATTCTTATTCTTCGAGAATAATGATACTTTTAATGAGAAATTACAAGTCTATTAATTCCTTTATGAAGTCACACTGATTTTAAAGCAGGTGCTTTAAAAAATGCAGCAGCAGTAAATTGGGGTAATTTGGAGGGGGAGGGTAATTTTTTTTTTCTTTCTCTCTTTTCTTTCTTTCTTTTTCTTTCTTTTCTTTTTCTTTCTTCTCCTGCTGCAGGAAGCGAGAGGCAGGACCAGCTGGAGGGACGGCGGCAGCCCAAGCAGGGTCCTCCCCGGGGGCTGCCCCGGCAGAGCGAGCCACAGCGCAGCCGCGGGTGGGTGGGCTGGCATCGAGGGGAGAGATCTTTTTGCCCCCAAAGCCCCCCCGTGGCTCTCCAAACCCCATGGGACCTTCCTAGCCCTCCCCCCCCCACTCCTGCAGGCCAATCATCCCCCCTCCAAAACCTCCCCCGCTCCCCTAAATTCACCCCAGCCGCTGCCCCCACGGCTCTGCAGGACTCTTGGAAGCAGCTCAAGCTTCCCAGCAAAGTTGTTTCCCCCCTCTAAAGTAATATCAAAAATAAATATATAAATGCTGTTTGGGCATTAAGTTGTTAACTGTCTTCCCTGGTAGCGTTCTCTTTGGGCTTCCTGTTTGCTCTTCGGCTCCTCAATTATTTATCGCCTCAAAGAAACAGGGAAACAAACTCAGTGATGCAAACTTTGTGCCCTGTAGTGACACCATGAGTTATTTAAAAAAAAAAAAAATTCCCCAGTGAGTCATTTTAAAATGTATTTAATCAGCTCTAACCACAGACATGATATTCATGAGGAGCTGCTTACTGCCTGGCATCAGCTGGGGAGGGCCAGCGGCAGCAGTGAATTTGGATCCCTCCATTGCGTTTCCTAATATGAATATTCTGGGGGCTCTTGTCAGTGAACTGCAAATTCTGAATGTCCGCATTTATAGTTCAGCGTGGTTGGAGGATAATTATAAGTTTCCTGTAAAACACACACGCACACACATCTGGGGTGGCATAAATTACATGCCGAGTCTCTTAGCCCTGATGGGGGGCCCAAGCTCCCGCTTTTGGCTGAGGTGGAGGCAGCCCGGGACGGCTGGGGCAGGGGGACCCCACTCCCCACCAACACACGCCTGGGCCCCTCTGTGCTGCCTTTTCCCCTGGGTCCCACGGACCCCGCGGGGCCCACAGAGGTGCAGGTGTCAGCCCAGCCCTGCTGTGGCCAGCAGGCTCTGGGTGTTTGGGGGATGCAGATGGATGAGGGAATGCAGGGGATACAGGATGCAGGGGGGTGCATGGGTATGAAGGGAGATGTGGGGGGAGTGCAGGGGGTGCAGGATGCAGGAAATGCAGGGGATGCAGGGGGTCTGGGGTGTAGGGACATTCAGGCGGATGCAGGGGATGCAGGATTCAGGGGATGCAGAGGATACAGGGGATGCAGGGGGGTGCGGGATGCAGGAGATGTAGGGGGATGCAGGATGCAGGGGGTGCAGGGGGCGCAGGAGATGTAGAGGGGTGCTGGATGCAGGGGGATACAGGGAGTGCAGGGGATGCAGGATGCAGGGGATGAAGGGGATGCAGGCAGGTCCAGGGTGCAGGGAGATTCAGGAGGATGCAGGGGACGTAGAGGATGCAGGGAGTCGCAGGGAATGTGGGAGGATGCAGAGGGACATAGGGGATGTGGAGGGTTTGGGGGGATACGGGGGGATGTAGGGGGAATTTCTCTCCAGCTGCCTTGCCTGCGTGCATGGGCACCTTGTGCCAGGGCGCTGTCGAGAGCCGGCTAAGCAACATGAAAAGCAGCGTGGCACCCACTAAGCCAGTTTCTCAGGAGCCCTGCTGTCCTGCCTCCCTCTCCTGGTCCCTCTCCTGCCGTCCCGAGCCCCCTTCCCAACCCCAAGCGGGCTCCGACACAAAATGGCAACTGGAGCAGTAGCAAAAGAGCCCCCTTGCTACCGTCTCCTCATGACGGCGGGGCTCTGCCTCAACCCTGCTGCAGGGAAGTGAGTGAAGGCAACACAGATAGCACGTACAATCTGGTGTCGGTGGGCTACAGTAAAGAAAAATCAGCAGGGAAGCTGCTGGCCTGGGAGGTGTTAAGAGCGGAAGGTTATCTTTAGCTCACCCCTTGGCTTCAGCCCAAATCCAGAGCAAATCACAGCTAAAGTGTTCATGCCTAAGTTGATGTGCACTTTGAACCTGGACTTATTTGCACAGCAGAAAGAAAGTGTTAAAACCTGCCTTGCTTCCCGGAGTGCTCTGATCCACCCTTTCCCTGCCGCTGAGGGCACACATGAGGTCCAGGCAGTGGCGCTTGGCTCCACACCGTCCTCAGGGTCACCCCCAGCTCCCCAGGGCTGCATTTCCAGCCCTCCGACCTTCTCCTTCCTACACACAGGGAGCCACCAGCCAGTTAATATTCACTTGGTCAGTGCTTGACCCCTTGCTCTGCTGGCCCGTGGAGCTGTAGTGAGCCCACGAGCTGCTCTCCCTGCATGCTGCTGGCTTGCCAAGCTCTGGTTAATCTTGAGTGCCAGGAAAGCAAAGGGCATAGTTTTAGGAGAAGCGTGTGAAATCTGTTGTGGCAGATCAAATGAAGAGCTCTCAAGCAAAGGGAAAGAATTAACATTTGCAAAAGGTCCCCGCAAGCACAAGACTGCCGGCAGGCAAACCACAGTGACCAGCCACGGAGAGGATGCTCTGGTTTTCTGACTGGGATTAGTCAGGCTGGAGACACAAAAAAAGACCAGGGACCCAAGCGAGGGGCACCACAAGTCAGAACCGGCTGGGAACCCGCTAGCACTGGCTTGGGAATGGTCCAGGAGTTTCTTGGTGAAAAAAGGTCCCCAGGCTGGAGTATTATTACAGCAAGCTGTAACTGTGGAAGAAATTCGAGCAGGAGGGATTTCTGGGATCTGATTGATGCAACGGGATTAATATAAACTTCTATTTGGGATAGGATCTCCCCCATATCCGAGCTCCTTTTGTCTGCCAGCCCCTCTCCCCCACATGACAGATTCACAGAGAAGAAAGGAAAAATCCTGAAGTCTGCAGCCTGTGATTCATCCTTACTATATTTGCACTTATTATTAGAAAGACGAAAAAAATAGCCAAAGCTGGAATTACAGATTTAGTAAGCAGGAGTGCCTATTTCAGCAGATACTGCTCTCCTAATGACTCTGACGCTCCAGGAGACTGAAGTACACCTTCACTAGCACTGAAGCACTGTCCCATACAGTCTAGTTATACATCTGAGTAAATATATTAAGGGAACGAGTCCTCCAGGAGCAGCAGTGTTTGGATTCCTGGTGGTGCCCACTCAGCAAAGCCATGCAAGCAGGAGGCACCAAATGTGCTCTTAGAAAGCTCTGCGTCTAAATCCAGCATCCTATTAATACTTGCTCAAATTCCACCGCCTCCTTCTCTGTAGCTGGTGAAAAAGGAGATTTTTCGGTCAGTGAAGTTTGTAGGCAGGACAGACGTCCAGCTCTTTTCTTTACAGACTTGGAAGTGGAGGTCAGCCGAGAGGGAAGGGGAAAGAGACCCCCACGCCTGCGGTCTCCTTGCTGTAACTCGCCCCCTTGCCCCAAGCCCCCAGATTTGTATGGGCAAATCCACAAAACCCGCGCTCTAACCGCAACGCCTGGCGCGCCTCCGTCTCGCACCCGGGTGTCTTGGAGACAGGACTCGCGGGGCAGAGCCAAGAGGCCGAAGGCTGTGCCGGCACGCTGAGCACGGCCAGCAGAAGTGACACCGGATGACAGCACCGGCAGCCACAGGGAGCCGGTCCCAGGGGCTTCAAGCACGACCCGGGGGGACGTAGCAGGGCTGGGAGCAGGCAGGGTGGCCGTCCGCGGCCCCGCGCCAGCCCCCGTCTCCCGCCGCCGCTGCCACCGGACAGGCGGGCTCCGCACCCCTCCGTGAACGGCAAGGGGTGGCCGGTTCGCCTTCACGCCGCTCTGCATTACCCCACACAGCCCAGGCGGAGGAGATCAGACGTCCTGCCATCGGCGAGCCTGGGCAGCGTGCCCGAGTGCAACAGCGCGTTCGTTCATGGTTTTTCCTCCCCTCTGAACTGCTATTTGTGTTAAAGCAGCTGGGGTATCTGCAGCGATCTGCAGAGCGCTCGGCTATTTTAAGAGCTTCGGGGTTGTTAAGAAACCAGGCTTGTTCAATATTGTGACTGTCTGAGAAAGTTGTTTTCCAAGCTTTAATAAAGCATCAGCCTGCTGCATGATCGCAAGGAAGCAACAGCAAATAAACTACCAAGTACCCCCGCGGCAGCGTACGGCCGCTGTGCTCCCCCATCCTAGGACTGCACTCCTTACCCCTGGAGCTCGCAAGGTGCCCAAGGGCCCCCGCTCCCTCCTCGCAGGTCTGGCCGGGGCCCCGGCCCCAGCGGCCAGATGCGTTTGCTGGTTGCCAGTATTGTGCTTGCAAAGCACCAGTGCCTTGAGCTCACTCCAGCTGGAAAAGCTCTCGGTCGTGGAAAGCAGGCCCTGGCCACGTTAGCGCTGAGCAGCGGGGTAGGCAGTACCGGAGGCCGTTTAGCCAGCCCAAAACTTACCCGACCAGCAGCCCGTGACGGCTCCATGCGCAAGCAGACCCTCTTTGCCAGGCACTGGCTTGTCATGGTGCAGCGCCAGGTGCAACTAAACTGGGACGGGAGGGGAGGTAACAGGCTGCCATCCAGTAACAGCAGGCACTGTGTCTTGCTCATAACCGTGCTATCTGGAAGGTTTCATTTGACCAGACAGGTAAATACCCGGGCTCTTCAGGAGTCTGGCACTGGGGAAGGCTCCTTTTGGTTCCCGGACCTAAATCTGCAGAGCAATTGCAGAGCAATGCAGCAGCAGCCCTTGCAACAGGTATCTCCAAGCAAAGGTGTCCTCAGCAGCCCCGTCGTGGTACTGGAAACCCACCTTTTCAATGGCAGCTGTCATTTGAGGCATAACTGCTCGTGACCTCCCGGACGTTCCTGGCCGTAGCACCGCGCTGACAGCCGACTCGCCAGCCCTTGCCGACTGAGGCTGTTTCCGGACGCCGCGGTCTCCCTCATTCAGGTGTCCTGGAAAGCTGGAAGGAGGTTGTCACCCAGCTCCAGGGAGGTCGGCTTCCTCACGCCTGCTCATCGCCGCTCCGCCAGGCCCCAGTGGCTGCGTGCGCGCGGGGAACCCAGCATACGAGCGACCCGCACGCCGGTCTCACCCTCCGCCCGCGCGCCTGGGCCGGCCCGTCTTAGCTCACCGAGTGGAAGAGGCCACCATGTGAGGCGCACGGTGAATCGTGCCGGCCGGCCGAGAGCGCACCTGCGCGGAGGCACCGGAAATTCAGGCGGATTTTCCCGTGGGATTGCAAGGCGCTGCCCCGAGCGGCTCGGGTCCGGGAGGCGATCCGAGTGCCGGCATCCACCCCTTCGCGCCAGGCGGCCACAGCCCAAGCATGGCCACGGGCCCGGCAGGGTGAGTGACGTGCAGGTTCGCCATGCCGAAATTTCGGCCGTGGCACGACCACCCGCCCGGCCACGGATGCGCTACCTGCAAGGCAACCACGCTGCCTCACGTAGGGAACGCTGGCGGCGTGAGGCTTTTCTGCTTGCGTTGGCAAAAAGTGGAGATCTGCTGCTTCTGGGGGGGGGCTGGGGGGGAGCTTTTAATTCCTCCAGCCCCAAGGAAGTAAAGGACGGGTGCAAGAGTGGGACGGCACTTTGCAAGTGCCTCTGAGCTGCACCGAGCCTGAGCTCTCCGTGCGGACGGGGTTTGCTGCAAGGGGCACTGAGAGAGTCGGGCTTTGGGACTGCAAAGTACTGGGTTACCCCAACCACTCTCCGGGGAGGCGATGGCACCTGTATTTCTGTCCCTGGCCTCGCAGGGAACATGTGGGAGGTATTTTTATCCTCCTGCCAGCTCCCTCAGTCACTGAGGCTTGCTTTAAATGGGTCAAGAGGGAATAAAGATGCTGCAGCCCTCGCTCCCTCTCTGCCTGTCTTGGAGCGCGTTTACCACTAGTATTGACTTTCCCTCCTCTCTCGCTTCATCACAGCCAAGCACTGCCACGGACCCGGAGACCCAAGAGAGATCTTCCCCGGTCGGGCAGTGTCAGCTGCAATTAACTTCTCATTAACAGCCTGGCGCTGCGCAGCCCTGCTGCAGAGGTGCCACGCGCCAGGCCAGCGCCGTCGCTCTCCCGGGACAGCCGGGGACGCACACAGCCACCGCTGCCCCGAGAGCCGGCGGGGGGGGCGGCACGTACCTCCCGCCGCCCCGTGCGCCGGCGGCCGAGGGCAGCCCGCTCAGGCAAAGGGGGAGCGGGAAAGCCGCCGGCCGGCCGTCTGCTCGGGACGCGCGGATACTAGCACAGCCCGAGCAGGTCTGCGGCAGCCCGGGCGGCGCGGGGACCCTCTCCGGGGCTAGAGCCAGGGCGGCGGGACGTCTTTGACGCCCTGCCCGGCTTGCAGCTGGCTGCGCGTCCCCAGGGACGCTCACGTCCCCTTGCATGCTCATGGGCGGCCGCGAGGCAGAGCCGCCCGGCCCCGGCCTTTCGGAAAGACGCGATTTTCGGGCTGCATCGGGCGATGACGCCCGGTTTGGAGGGGACAGAGTGAGGCTGCAAGGTGACCTTCAAGAGGCGAGCGCGGGGGCCAGCTGCAGGCACCCCGGCCACGTTCGGGCCTAATCTTTGTGACATCTTTTACCCAGGGAGAGAGAAAAAACAGCAGGAAACAACCCGAGTTTTGGCAGGGACGGGGACGGATGACAGAACCAGGCAGTCGCCTCCGTCACGTTTAAGGGAGCTCGTTTCCCTCCTGTCTCCTCGGATCTGTCCTCGCACTGCGCCTGCACCTAAGCGAGCGGTACAGCTGCCCCCGGGGCGGGAAGAGGCGAGGGTAGGAGGGCTTTGCCTCGCTGGGAGACATCCGGGAGAGGAGCTGCAGCCCCGGGCCCGCGCCGCAAAACCAAAGGGCTTTGGGAGCCGCGCAGCTGCACGGGAGGACTGTTTTAGCCACGGATGTTAGGACTAAAATTAAAAAAAAAAAAAAAAGGAAGCACCTGGTGAGAGAGGGGTCACAAAGCTGATTTTGGAATAATTTAGCGCACCCCTCCCTCACCCCCTGTTTTCACCAGGTCGCTCGCAGGTTCATGCTCCCCCCCCTCCCACCCCGACCCGTCCCTCGCAGAGCGGAGGCTGCTGCTTAGCGGTGGGAGAGAGAGCATCCTTTTTGCAGGAGAGGCTGAAGGGCTGCCAAGTCCTCCCAGGCTGCGGGCCCGGCTCCCGCCGGGGTGCCGCCCCCCCAGCGCTCAGACGCAGAAAGCCGCAAAACTGCCCTAACAACTGTGAAATTAAAAAAAAAAAAGGGGGGGGGGAAAAAAAACCCACAAAAATTAGGGACTCTTCTTATTTCCTCTCTGGTTCCTGAGCCTCCGGGCTACGCTTGCTTCATTTTTGCAAGGCTTTTTTCTCCGTGAAAGCTTAGATGCACGGGCACGTCCACGGGCAGGAAACCTCGGAGAAGCAGGAGGCGCCGGGCGGTTACGCCGCTCTCCTCGGCTGCGCTCGCACGCCGCTGCCGCCACCGGCTCCTTGCAGCCCCGGCCGGGGGGACGGCGGGTGGTGGAGGAGCCCCTCTGCCCGGTGGCGGCCCGGCTCCCCGCGCGCGCCGGCCCCTGCCGCCGGCCGGCCAAACGCGAGCTGAACGCTCGACCGTCCCCCACCCCTCCATCGGCTCCGTCGGTAGGAGGCATCTTTTGACGCGTTTGCTACGTTCATGCCGCAGAGCCATGGACGTTTCCATGGGGTTTTTTCCCCCATTTAAAGCTTTTAAGTTCTTTACATTGGGCACCCCAGCTCGGTCCCCGTGAAACAGCGGCTCCAGCCGTCATACAAGCGGGGCAGGCTGGGGCGAGAGCACTACCACGTGATTGTCCAAAAATAAGCGTGGGCTGAGGCTTCTTCAGGGGCTGGTCCTGAGCTTAGGGCTCCCGGGGCCTCTTGAAGGCACCGAGCAGTTCTGCACCTCTGAAAATGGAGCGCCAAGGTCTCGTGGCGGGCACCTAAGCACGAAGGGACTGGAAATCAGGGGACGTTTCTGAATGTGTTACTTTCAGAGCGTCGCCTCGGATCACCCGGGAGCCCCGATGGGGAGCCGCTTCCTGAGCCGGTTTTGCTCGGCGCGTCGTTCGGTTCGTCCTTCCCAACGACACAAAAACTGCCCTGGCAGAAGGCGCCCTCCCTGCTTTAGTGCTGGGCCGCTCCGGCAGTCAGAACGGTTTTAACCATTTCTAACCCTAATAAAAGTCAGGGAAGAAAAAAACAAAAAGAAAGAAAACAAGCCGATTTTGTGATTTCAGGCCCGACGCCGAACTGCTGGGCTCTCCAGGTAGCTGATGCAAGAGGGGAAAAGCGCTGCCGGTAGATGCCAAGTGGTTATATTTCTCCTTACACTTGCAATTACCTCAGCCGTTTGCGATGCATACTGGTGCATTTTAAAAGCCGGCCACGCACCCCCACCGCAGCAAGGTGAGCAGCTCGGCTCAGGTGTTTGCAGAAGTGAGAGCAGACCTGTCACGTCATCGACTCTGACCCAGCGCTGTTGCTTTCGGTACCTTTTTAATGCTGCCTGGTTTGTTCTAGCTTGGGACTCTTCTATATCCACCCACATCTCACTGTCTGGAATTGCTTTCAGTTTTTCCCCGAGTTTTTCCCCAATGTCTTCTTACCCCATCCTTCATGTCGTTGCAAGTTGTTGCTGAGCCTCTCTTCCGTTCTCAGCACTTTGCAAACTTCACATCGATTTTTGAGAAATAATCTATCAGGAGTCAGTCTCTCACCTTCCTTTCCTTCCCTCCTTTTCCCCAAGATTTTCCATTCCTCCTCTTTGAGCCTCTCATATTCCTGGTCATGGGAATCCTCCACCGTCTTCCATGCCCTGGCTGCTCGCGTCCCTGGGGAGGGCTGCGCCCATCCATACACGCTTCGGTTCAAAGCTGCTCGCTAATTTGCTAATCTGCTCTTTCCTCTAGATGTCACCAAGCAGTTCCAGTTTTCTCCTTTCCTCACATTATACGGCTCTTGGGGATTTTTTTTTTTCCCCCAGAAGTATTTGCTTAAGTTCTCCCAAGCTGAATCTAACACCACGAGCCTGCAATTTCCCTGTGCTCCATTGGTGGCCCGGGAGCATAGAGAAACCTGGAGCAAGGCCCTCATCGTACCAGGCACTTGGTGCACTCACACACATCAAGGGACAGTGAAGACCTAAAGAGATAGAGACCAAACGCAACCTCAGCCGAATCCGCCAATGGCAGGCTCAGTGGCTCTCTTGTCCTCATCAGTACAAAAAATAGAGTCGCCAAATGAACCAGATTCATATTAAAAACGGAGGTGGTTCTTCCCGCGATGGGTAGCTGTCCTGTGGGACTTCATGGATATCCACCTACCTGGAGATTGTAGGTGATGAGCATTTACACGGGTTCAAGGGAAGCTTGGACAAGTTCACAAAAGAGAAATCCTTTCACGCTTACCAAGCATATAGACGCAACCTCTGGGTCAGGAAGTCCTTGAGCGCCACGTTGTAGGAGGCTAGGAGATTACTTGGGAAAGTATCATTACATGCTTGCCCTGCTACTATTTTCTCAGCATCTCCTTTTGGTCATTGCTGGAGACAATTCCCAGGGCTGGATGACCCCTTGGTCTGACTGTGGCTACTCTCATGCTTCCTTTGGGGGGATTCAAAGGAGTTATTTGAGATGGCTCCAGCTGGCATCCCAGGAAGATGTCCCTGAGCAACAGATAAGTCTTATATATAGGACTTGTTTCGCCCAGATCACTGCTGCTTACAGCATCAATCCTCTCCCTGAGCTGGGAATTGGGAGGTGGAAGAAAAAATGCCATATCCAGTGGGAACATCAAGGTGACTCCAGCTTGCTCTAATGAGGCTCTCGCCAACCCGACCCGGGAACAGTTCCCGCGGCGAGAAGCGGCAGATTTGATTTTTGTCTCCTGAAAGACAGGCTTATTGCACAGCAAAATGTCATTGGGTTAATGAAAGGAGACCTCAAGCAAATCCCTGGCGCTAATAGGATTGGGGTGTCTTTAGCAAGTCCCGCTTGCAAAGGCGGGTCAGGCCAAAGCGAACCCAGCTTGAGAGCTCGTACGTTCCCAGCGGGCCAGGGAGCTCTGCTTGCAGCCAGCTCTCTAATACCAAAGCCCTCTCCCTCCCCGGTAATCCGGGGAAAAGAGATATCGAAAGCTCCCTGGCTGCAGGAGCCACAGGGGGCTGTGGGCGAAAGGTTTCCGCCAAAGGCAACACAGTCCTTTCTCTGTCCTCAGCCACTTTGGGGCAGCCAGGGCCCCCTCCCAGGGCACCTCGCCACCCCCGGGGGCAGCGCGGCTCCTCCTGGCAGGGGCTCGCAGCAAATCTCCCGGTGGCCGAAGGCCTGCTCGGGCTGATCCCACGCGTCCCCTCTCCCTTGCCTCCTTGCCCCGCTGCCCCCGGTGCTGCTAGCCAGCTGCCCTGACCTCCCTGCCCCACGCGCAGGATCTTGCAGGAGGGGTCGTCGTCGTCATCCCAGCACGCTCCGACCACCTCGCCCCGAGCCGCAGCACGTCTGCCCGGGCTCTCCCAGCCGGGGTGGCCGGCGTGCTGCTGCGTCGCCTGACACAACCGTGTGCACCGGGCTGCACCGCACCCCGGCGCCGCTGCCCGCCCCCGCCACGTGTTTACACGCACGCGCCCCGATGCGTGCGCACACGCACCGCTCCAAGGTGTATTTATAGACACACGCGCATGCACGCACGCACGCACCCCTGCGCCCTGCATTTGCACACACACCCCCACCACGGCCGTGCACTCACCGGTCCGTGTCCCCTCACGCAGCCCCTCGCACCGCACACGGTTGCACAACCCCCCCCAAACACAGCGTCGGCCGTGCCGGGTGACCAGCCCCGTGCCCGGCGCGCGGGGGAGAGGAGGGGCAGCCGCCTGCCGTCCCGAAAGCCGCCCGGAGCACCTGAGCGCACCTGGCAGCCGGCGTGCGCCAGAGCCGGCCAGCTTGGCACGGCCGCCCTTCCCCAGGAGCCGAGCCGCGCCGCCCGCTGCCACCCCGGCCATATGGTCCCCTCCTAGAAACGTTACCCAGGCCGGCGGGAGCAGGCCAAGAAAAAATCACACCTCCGGCAAATGCAGGCGAAGCCCTTGGTGGCGGGGGGAAAAAATCCCAGCTGAGCCCCAAGGACAGGGTGTCTCTGCCCTCGCCGCGCTGCCCTCCGCCAACCGCCAAAACGCAGCAAAAAGCGGCCGGTCCAGGCGACAAGGGCGCCCGCCCCGACCCGGCTGCACAGCGGCCATCTGGCCCGGACTTCAGCTGGTTTAGTCATTCCTGGCTAACGCCGGCCGAACCGGCCGGGCGCCCCAGGGTCCCCCCAGCAAGACCGGGCTCTTAGTGCCCCCCCACCCGCAGCGCCTGGCTTTCACCCAAATCCTGGCGTTTTGAAAGCGGTGCCGCATGTGACACCTCGGGGTAAGGACGATGGCCGCAAACCGCTGCCAGACCAGGGCGATTCACCCTCCCGCTTCGGGGCGTGCGAAAGCATCTACTCCGAAAGCACCCTGGGCCGCGTTAGCGGCCTCGGCCTGCGGGATGAGCCTTCCCGCGCGGCAGCGTCGGGGCCGGGCGCCCGTCGGGCTGGCAGGGAAGCGCCCAGGGAGGGCGAGAGGGCGGCCGCCCCACCGTCCTCCGCGCCCCGGCCCCGCTTCACCCGCCGCCGTCTCCAGCCCTGGGGATGCTCGGCTGGGCGCTGCTGCTCTCCATCTGGGTGCGTTTTGCCCTAAATCGTTGGGGTTTGCATCGGTGCCGTCCACGAGGGGTAGCCGCACGGGAAGACGGGTTTGGGGCTCACTGCGCCCAGGAGGAGGCGGCTTTTTTTTTTTGGCGCCGGCGTCCCGCCGGTCGCCCTCAAGCTCAGCTGCAAGAGCGTGACGGGCGGCTGCCAAGGTCCTGCAACTCTTGGCGTCCAGACGGTGCCAGCGCCGGCGAGCAGCCCGGTACCAAGCGCCTGCGCAAGGGCCGGGCTAGCAGCGGGTGATCTGGGCACGGCCGAGAGGAGCCGGGCCTCAGCCGTCTCCTCGGTATTGCCGTGCCCTGCCACAGACAATCTGTCGGTGGCGTCAGCGTTCGGCGGGTCCCTCCCGGGTCTTGCGCTGGACGGCCGTATCGCGTTTCTGCAGAGGCGCTCGTGGGTGGTCCGGGTGCCGTTGTCACCGGAGGCGATATTCGCGTGACAGCCTTCAACGCTTGGGGCCAGGACCTGCCGCAACGCCTTCCCCCAGGCGCCCGCAAGGCGGTGCGAGCGCGTGCTTGGCTTTTGCTCCAGGTGTCCCTACCGACCTGTAAGCTGGTGCCTCCAGCTAGTTCCCGTGAGGTGTCTCCCTCTCTATCCAGTCCGGATTAGCAGCTAAAGGTAGCGCGATGGCACAGGATCCAAGGGACCCTTCACAATCACTGCTTCACACCCCATGACCCCCCCCACCCCCCCGCCAAAAATGTTCCCTTTTTCCCAGGTCGTTCCAGGCAACCATCTTCCAGCAAAGTCTCTAATTTTGGCCAGTTTCTCTCTCCGCTTGCTTCCAGGCTGATAAGCCTCCCGGCCCCTGGGACGGCTCTGCTTGCAGGCATGTCGTGAGCAATCGCCCGGCTGCTAGGAAATTATTTCTGTCACTACCTAGGCAGTGAGCAAACTTTTCTTGTGCAGCTTCTGTGCAGGCAAAGGCTGGTATCGGCTATTAGCATTAACGACACCCACGATTGCAACTTCTGCCTGATTGTGCATTTAAGTCAGAGAGACCCTCCGAGATTTGGCAAAAGCATGGCTGTTGGAGATGCATAGCTTTATTCCACCTCACTGGCTTTTATCGTTCTGGGAAGCTCTAGAGGCTAGAAGCTACCTTACAAAATGGATCGCTACTAGGTTTTGGCGCTCGGGGCCGATCACACCATGTCCCAGGCTCCAGCTGCTCTGTTTACTGACATTTGCAACGCTCCTCGCAGCTCTGGCCATCAAAATGAGCAACTTTGGCTTCGGCCCCAGATGGGAAATGTCCAGGGGCCAGCAGGGCTCGTGCCCAGTGACTCGACAGAGGAAAGGGGGGCGCGAGGGGCTCCCCGTCTCCCGAGGCAGAGGGCGGTGGAAGGGTCCCTCCGGGGCCGCCGCAGCAGCTCCTGCCTGCGCCGTCTCCACCGGGCTCGCCGCCTCCTGGGACGTCCCGGGGCGCTCACTGCAGCGGGGCAGGGCGAGCTGAAGCTAACCCTTTTCTTTCCGATATATTTTATCGCCTAAATTCGTCCCGCGAGCAAAACACAGCGGCGTTTCACCCTCGCTGTGCAGCTGCTTGTGCAAAGCTCTGGCCCGAAACCCCGCGCCATTACGATGTGCGGAGAGGATGGTGACGGTACGTTTTATCCCCCTCCCCCCCCCAACCCCGTGCCTGGGACTCTTTCCCCGCGCCGCACGCGGGGCAACGCTCTCCGGCGCTCGCTGGCTGAGCGGGTCACGGCGGGCGAGCTGGCGAGCTATGGGCCCCGCGTGCCCTTTGGGATGCTGCCTGAAGCCGCTGCGCCCGGCTGGTTGCTTGCTCCGCACAAAGCTCGTTTGTGGTCCGGGACGCCAAGCTGCCGGGGGCGCCGGGGGCCTGGCACCGGCGGTAGGAGCTGTGCGGTGCCCAGAAAGGGGTTGAAGCCACCTAGCAGCTCTCCGCTCGGCAGAAACCCTCCTTCCTCCCCCCACCCCGGCCAAAAAGTTGGCGCAGAAAACCCCCGGGGGCATCGCGCCGAGGAGGAGGAGGAGGAACCGGTGGAGCACGGGGAGCAGCGGGGGGGGGGGGAAAGGGGGCCTGGGCGCAGCTCGTACCCCCCTCCCCAAAGGGCGGCGGGCACCTCGCGCCTGGGCCGCTGGCCCGGCCACGAGGGCTGGCCGCGGGCCGGGGCTCCTCGCGCGCGTGGGGCGGCCGACGGGAGCGCAGCAGAGGACTCGGTGAGGGCGCTTCTGCTGCCGGGCGGCGGGGAGCGAAGCCCTCCATGGCCGCGGCGCGTGTGGGGCGGCCGACTCGCCCTCTCCTGCTGCCTCTCCCGCCGCCCTCTGCCTGCCGCTCCCTCCCTCTCTCCCTCCCTCTCTGGTGTGAAGGGCTGGGTTTTCCTTTTCTTTTCTTTTTTTTTTTTTTCCCCCTGTCAGGAGCTCAGTGTCTGGGAGGAAGGGGGAGAGGCAGCCGCGCGCGCTGCCTGCCTGCCCGCTCGCCTCCCGCCGCCTCTGCCGGCAGCCGGGATGGGATGGACGGCGGAGGTGGCGCCGCCGGGATGCGGGAGTCCCTCCTAAGCGATGGAGAGGGGATGAGGGCTCTTCGCCGCCGCGCGCCTGAGCTCCTGCTCTGAATTGCTGCCTGTGGGGTTATTTTTTTTGCCAAGAGAGGAGGGGGTGCCTCCCCTCGCACTTTGCGGGTTTTTTTTTTTTCCAATCACTTTTTTTTTCCCTTCTTCTGTTTTGTCTTTCTCCTTTCCTTCCCCCCCCCCACCCCGGCCTCCCCTTGCCCTTCCCTCAGCCAAACCCTCATCTCTTCTCCGCGGGGGCTTTTTTGCAGCCATGAGGCTTGTGCCGGGGGGCCCGTCTCGCGAGGGCCGGGGGGGACAGCGTGCGTAACTCGCCCCTTCCCGCAGGGAGGGCTGCACGCAGCGGCGCAGGTGGCTGCTGCAAGCCGGCGGATGCTCCTCGCTTGCTGCCCCGTGGGAGACGAACCGGCCGCGCAGCCCTGAGCGACAGGGTGCCCGGCATGGCGAGCCGGGGCGGCCCGCGGATGGAGCGGAGCTACCTCTTTGGTATCTGCTGCCTGGTGCTCCTGGACCCGGGCCGGGTGGGCACCAGCGAGCCCAGCACGCGGGGCCCCCAGCCCGAGGGGCAGGTGGAGAGCAGCAACGCCAGCTGGGGGCCCACGGCCGAGGACGCGGCCGCGGCGCCCACCGAAGCCATGCCGGGGGGCGACCGCTGCCGCGGCTACTACGACGTTATGGGGCAGTGGGACCCGCCGTTTAATTGCAACCTGGGGATCTACCAGTACTGCTGCGGGACCTGCGGGTACCGCTTCTGCTGCCAGTTCAAGCCTGGGCGGCTGGACCAAAGCGGCTGCTCCAACTACGACACCCCCAACTGGGTCAACACGGGCCAGCCGCCAGCTCGGGTGGACGAGACCCCCGAGGATCCCACCCGGGACAAGACCAACATGATTGTGTACATCATCTGCGGCGTGGTGGCCATCATGGTGCTGGCGGGCATCTTCACCAAGCTGGGCCTGGAGAAGTCACAGAGCCCCCAAGCGGAGATGACCATGTCCAGGTAAAGGGCGGTGGGGGGGGCGCCCCCTTCCTTCACCCCCGTGGCCCCCCTGCAGGACAGCTCCAACCCCCAGCTCTGGGCTCTGGGTCCCCCTTCCCCAGGGTGAGCCTTGGCTTGGCCCAGGCTCCCAGCGGGGCCACCACCATGTCCCTCTGGGCAATGATGGGGACGGGGGGGCTGATCAGGAACGAGCCCAGCCTGCCGAAACGTGGAGTGAAGCCGCGCAGGAGGGAGATGTGGGCTAGGGATCCTGGTCCTTTCCAGCCAGGAGGGGCTGCCAGCCCCGGGAATAGCTTGCCCAGGGACGGGGGGAAAGCGTGTCACTCCGTTCGTTCCTAAATGACGTGGTCAGATCCCCTGAGGCTGCGAGGTCTGTCCCTTGCGGAGGAGAACCAGCCCCCCGTCAGTGGGGTGGGCAAAACGTCACCTATTAGAAGTGGCTTCCCCCCCCCCCAAATTCGTGGTTCCTGATGTGTTTGGGATTGTCTTAGCCTACGTCTAGGACAATCCTGGACAACAGTTGTCGCGGGTTTATCCTCATTGCCGGCATGGGGGGGGAGAGGAGATTCACAAGAGGCGTCTTTACAGTTCCTGCCCGTCCTGGCTGTGTTTGTGCGCGGCACATGGGCTCGCGCATGTGCGTGTCGGGCTGTTACGGAGGGCTGCCAACCCCTCAGGGCTCGCCGTCCCTCTGCCCTGCAGCCCGGGGTGCAGCGGGGAGGGCGGCAGTGGGGGGAAAGGGTCACGCGCCGCCGGGCTCCTGGCCCTTGTTCTTATCTCTCCTGCTCCGTCCGGGGCTGAGCCGCCCCGGTAAGTGTGGGGCCGGAGGCGGGGACGGGGGGAGAGAAAAGATCACGGCGTTGCACACGCGTCTCCCCCTTTCTCCCCCTGCCCTGGCTCCCATCCCTCCTTCCACTTTCCCCACTCCTCCCTCCCGTTTTGTCTTGCTATTAGCGCATCGCCCGCTTCCCGGCTCGCTCGCTCATTATCCCTGACTTCAAATAAACGCTTCTTGCCCCATTTCTGTCTTCCCCTCCCTCCCTCGCTCGCACACACACACACACACAAACACACACACACATGTGCAGCCACTGAAATGCCAGGCCGAGGCTTGTTTTTACCTCCCCGCGCTCGGCGCAGCCCCTTCCCCTGCAGGGATGTCTCCCAAGCGGCACCGAGGGAAGGTTGAGTCCCAGCTCGGGGCAAAGAGATGTCACACGCGCCCAGGCCTTAGCATGATGCACCAACCGCGGCTGGCGGGCGCACAATGTGCTCCGTCGCGTGTCCCTGGCTTTCCAGGGTGGGGGGAGCTGGGGGGTGTCCAGGATAAGGCCGCGTGCTTCCCGGGCAGGCGGCATAGCCCGACGCGTCGGCCTCGCTCCCCACCCCGGTTGCCCCAACCGGGGCATCGGCTGCTTTTTCACCCTGCCAGGCACAGCTCGGCCCCGGCGGCTCATGCCTGACTCAGAGCTGTCCCTCCTCATCCTCCTCCCGCCTTGCACGCTCGTGTGCACGCGCTGCCTGCAGCCCCTTCCAGCCGCCCTGCCTGCTCCCGCAGGTGGCCGGGCAGGATGCCTGGGCTCTGCGCGGCGCCAGAGCGGAGACAGGTCCGGACAGGCCGATTCTGCCCCCCAAAACCAAATGGGGAGGAGAAGAGCGCAGGCAGGTGGTTGCAGGGGAAGGGAGGGCTGGGGGGGGGGGGAGGTGCGCACTAGGTATTTGAGCCTCAAGCCAGCACCTTGCTGGCTTTCTAATCAGCAAGGTGCATGCTCTACTTCGCATCCTCCTAGTGAGGACATCAAATCTGGTGATAAATCCATTTCTACACCATTTTGTTCTGGAATTTTAGCTTAAAAAGAAAAAAAAAAAAAGCATGGCCAGAGGAAATGATTTTACCGGGACAATCAGGGAGCAGCTCTGATTGCAGCCCCGAGCGTGGGGAGACTCCCTCCTTTCCGTGGAGCGCCTGCCTCCCCCTGCCTGCATGGGACTTGGGCAGCACCTGGGCACTGCGCCCCATTCCCAGACCCACTGCATCCTGTGCCCAAATCCACTGTATCCCATCCCTGGACCTGCTGCATCCCGGACTCACTGCGCCCATCCCCGGACTCTGTGCACCCCACCCCGGCTCCTCTCCACCCCATGCCCAGACCTAGCGCACCCCATGCCCAAACCGCCCTTCCCATCCCCAGGAGGAGAGGCCGACGGAGCCAGGGCCAGGGGAAGGCAGGGCTGAGCCCTCCGCATTTGGAGGAGGCTGGCCACAAACTAAGTGGGGCTGGGGGTCGCAAGGCCCCCCTGAGCCGTGCAATGCTGTTTTGGGGCTCCATGCTCCAGTACTTCCCTTGAGGGGGACCTGGCCTGGTGTCTGTGTCTGCATCTCTGCCCTGTGTCGCCTGAGGAAGTGCTGGCAGGTTGACAGGATCAATACGGCTTCTGCCAGCCGCCTTGCTTTCCGACTCCCCTTTCAATCTCATGTTTGGGGTTTTTTTGCCCCCCCTCCCCACCCCTGCTCCTTGGAAGGAGATGCTGCAGCCAGGAAGGGTGCAGCCCACACACCCCCTTGCTCTTTGGTCTCCCAGCCTGGGGTAAGGGGGATGACGAACAGCCCGGCTCCAGAGACGCGGCCGTCCTAGCACACCTCACCGCCCCACCGTGGCCCCTGCAAGAGGCGCATCATCGTCTCTGAGAGGGCAGGATGCCCGTGGGCACGAAGATGTGCCCCTGTGTTCAGGGCTGGTTGGCCCAAAAACCTTTCAAGGGAAGCAGGGATGCAAAGACAGGAGAGATATCATTACCTCCAGCTGGCGGCCTCATGCCTCGACCTTGGGCTTGCCCACGGGGCCCCAAGCTCTGCAGCTGGGTTGGAAACCACTTCCCGGGTCTCTGGGAACACCGCTGACCACGATGGGACCCCAGCAAGTCTGGGTCCCAGCTTTGCCTCGCCTGGCAGGGCTGGGGCTGCCCCACAGCCCTTTGCTGCACGGGTGCTGGGGGCCAAGAGGCCGAGGGGAAATCTTGGTACTCATCCAGGTGTGATGCTGGGGTGACACAAACCGGGGAGGGTGCAGGAGTCTCTACAGGCTTGTGTGTGTAAGAGAGAGACAATTTGGCGTATTGACCTGGTTGTGCCGGCACCTAGCTCTCTCGTGGGAACGCAAACGATTACATGGCAGGACACCCCCTAGGCCTGTCTCCGGGACGCCAAACCTGGCTCCCACCAGCAGGTCTTGCATTTTCTTGTTTCATCCATCAGCTACCTGGTGGGAACCTTGCTGTTGATCAGAGGGAAGCTTGTTTTCTACTTGTAGCCTCAGTTCTACCAAAGCTAAGTGATTCCTTTTTTCTTTTGCTTCCCATTTCACTAATACAAGTCAGAACTTTCCTGCTTAACAGAGCGGTAATTTATAAGCTCCCCATAAGCACACTTTCAGCTCACATGGGATTGCACTTTGAAATATATGGGTCATTGCTCCACAGATCTTTTCTTCCTAGAAGCTGCAGATTTTTTGGACATGGGCATATGGAGTGGGAAAAGGAAAGTTTTTCTTGCATGTCTTTGTGTTTTTCTCATGGGACAAAATTAGAAGCCCACCTCCATCCGTACCGCACACAGAGTAGTTGCGCCTGAGCTCTGGCTGCGTGCCACAGCATTGCACAGCTGTTGCTGGCCCGCACGGGGTGGTTTTTCTCAATGTCGCTGCAGGAGCAGGGAGAGCAATCTCCTTTTCCCGTTCCCTATTGAGTGGCTCCTTCTGCTTAAACTGAAAGCAACTCCAGCTTTGCTGGGTGATGGCACAGTCCAGGAAAGGGGATGGCAGGCAGAAGAGTGCATCTCTACCACCCTGTGAGCCCATTTGCCACAAAATTTGCTAGACCTTTTTGCACTGAAGATGGCAGAAAAGGAAAAAGTGCCTATGAATCAAAGGGGTGATGTCGCATCCCATATACCCCACTGAAACGCATGGAGATCCATGCACAAAGGCAGACAGGTATAAGAGCAGCGCAGCAGCAAAGCTGTGCAAAGCATTGCAGAGCAAAGCACCAGCCCTGGACCAGCAACTGCGTCCAAGGTGGTGGGGTGATGGAGGAGCCATCCCTGTTTCCCTGGGCTTTGTCCAGTGATGGTGCAGAGTTGAGCCCGTGGCTGACAGCTGCCTGAGGACTCCTTACACCCACCCCAGGCATGTTCTTCTCTTATAACGGGACACTAAGCCATCCATACAACTTGCTCGATGGCCGGGTCTTTTGTGTCTCTGCCAGACCCTCTATGCCCTGTATTTTGCAAGCTCTCCTTTCCGTGCATGTGAGACTAGCACAGGTTTCTGGCACAGGCTGCACCATTGCCTCCATCCCGGTGTGGCTGTGTGCACAAGCAGCCTGTGCACCATGTTTCATCTCAGCACTACCAAGAGAGTGCAAATATTGCTGTCTGCCTCTCTCCTGTAAACCCACACGCAGCTCTGCATGGGCAATGCAACCTTTTGTCCCTCTCAGTGCTTCAGGTAGGAGCTTCTCACATTGCTCCTTGTGGACTGCATCGTGGCCTGAGGCCAATTTCTTGTTGCACAACTGGCTTGGTATCCGTTTCTCTCCATTTGCACTGCCGGTTTTTTCCTGTTCCTGGGGAGCGTTCATCATACTTCAGGACTGTTCCTGGAGTCTTTGCTTTCAAACTTCCTAGACTAAGGAGGAAGGCCCGCCACTTGCACGCCTTCAAATGTCATCCTGTTCCTGGTCCCTACAGGCTGTAAAATTCACATACTCCAAGGGTCACTTCCCCTCAGTCGTCTGTATAGATGAGGGACATGTCTTATGGAGGTGCTCCAGTGGGGAGGGATTCAAGCTCTGAGCTGTGAAGAGCAATAAGTCTCAGAAAACCCCACCAGCTCTGCTGCTGATCCTCATGGCACTGAGAAACCTGAACGCCCCAGTCAGACACATCTCAGTGTCCTGCTTCACCTGAACCTGAGAGACCAGGACCATCCAGCTTGTCCTGAGACCCCACCACCTCCTGCTCCAGCAAGTTCTCCCAGATGTTCAACTAAGCATAGCGTGATTGGCGCCAGCACAGAAAAAGGACATCCACACCCTGCTCATCTAGGTGGAAGCAAGGAAGCCCATGTTAGGAAGATGGGATCCTTCCCTCCTTCCCCACCAGCTACTGCCCTACCCACGGTGGCACCTTTGTCTGGAGGCCAGGCTAAGGTTATGTTCACCAGCCCCACGTCTCCTAGCCTACTCCTTTCTGGACTCAGCATGGTCGGCTAGGCCTCCTGTCCCCTGGAGCAGGAAGGTTTTGAGGGATTTCTTGATCTTGCAAGATGCTTAGCGAGCCCATTCGATGCACCTTTGCTATGGAACAACCCACGCTCACTCCCAGTCAATACTTCACCCCTCACCTGGCACCATGTTCATCCTGCGGACAGCTTACTCTCCCAGCTCTCACTGCTGGTCACCACCAGAGCAAATGAGAGGAGGAGGCATGTGAGAGTCTCTCAGGCTGCAGTGCCCAGTGTGAATGGTTGTCTATCCTCCCCAGGGTGGGAAGGAAATTGCAAACTACTGAGCCCTGCTGGCTCCATGCTGTCACCATCACCAAGAGCCCCTGTCCTCTCTTGGAGGTCAGCTTGTGGCCCAAACAGCCCTAGAGGCAGTTCTGCATGGGGCAGACCTGGGGCATCCCAGCAGACTTTCTTGGCTGCTATCATAGAAGTGGCCTACAAGTGGCAATGGAGGCTTTTTTGTCTTGTAGGGGAAAAAACTGTTCAGCAGATAACATGTCTCATTCCCTGCAGCAGGTGATTTTTAGACCCCTACACACACACCTTAAGTCACCTCTGCCTGCTGAAAAGCCCAGGGCCATCCACCAGCTCAGTTCATGCACACACAGCAACTCTTCTCAATTTGCCCAGCCAAGTGGAGGCTTTTCCTGGACTTTTCTGCCTGACCACCCTACATTTTCTCAAGGGAACATCTGGTGTTTCACAACACCTATTTCCCAGCAGGATCTGAGCCTTGTCCTCCTATCTTTGACGGGCTGTGCACTCAGCTAGCAGGCTACCTGTTCCCTCTTCCTTCTCCCCATGACGGCTGCTGTCCTTCTGCAGGTCCTTATGGTGGTTCCCATAAACCGTTCTTCTTCCTGTTCGGATTATGCTTGGCACCCATCCTGAGCATTTGCTCAGCGTGTCCAAATCCCGTGTGAGTCAGGAACACCTGCCTGTGTTTTTCTTTAGGCCCCAGATCTCCAGGGACGTAGGGACCTCCTAGGCTACATGAATCTTTTTAGATTCACACCATCAGATCCCACAGAAAGATTCTGCATCTGTTGGACACCTGTGGGCAAGAGATCTGGGGACCTTTCAGGGAAACTCAAGGAAAATCAGCTATTGCACCCCAAATGTTCCAAACCTTGAGATCCGCCAAGATGCCAAGGGTATCTCAAGACACTCTACCACAGGTGTACCAGTGCAGCAGGCTGCCATGACATCTCTCCTAGTGGTGTGCTTCCTGGGGCTTTCACTGGTAGGCACACAGCAAAGTTGGCCTCTAGACAAATGGAGTTATGGCTGGGGTTGCCTATGGGGTGAATATCCATAGGGATAAGCCATCTCAGGAGAAAAAAGAATTACATACAGCAGCCATTTATAGCCTTGTGAGGGGCAGTGCGGGCTGCTGGAACGGGGAAAATAAATAGTCTTGCATATGCTTCTATGGGTACTGCTAACGTCAAAGAGAGACCAGTCAGGGTTGTGTGGGCATACTTGCACCCAGCGTGCATCTGCAGGAACGTGCAAGCTGTGCCTCCCAAAGAATGGCTACTGCAGAGCAGCCTGCCAAGCTTCCCTGGCCACCTGCTGCCCAGGTGAGGGGCTGGAGAGGGGAGCAGCGGGCCTGAGGACAGGAGGGATAGCACTGCCTCGAGCCATCCTGCCAAGACGGTGCCACTGGCTGCTGCAGCAGCCAAGCCCCTCCAGATGCTCGTGTTTTGCTGTAGGCCAGGCCGGGTCTCTCTCTGGGCAATTTGGGGTTCTGAAACCCAGTCCCACTGTACATCTGACTGCAATGGGTGTTTCTCTGGCAATGCTCCAGGCTGAGGCTGTGCTTGTGGTTGATGCCTGCGGTTGCAGGAAGCGGCAAAGACCTAGAAAAGGTGTTTGCAGGCAATATGGTACATGCCTTGTCACGTGCTGCCCCAGCTCTCTGCAGAAAGAGACCAAAATGACCCAGCTATGGGGACGGAGGGAAATACAGGCCTCCTCCCTATAGTTACTCCCATCTGACTTCTACACGTGATGTCCTGCTGGTCCCTCAGAGCCCTCATCTGGCAGCAATCCTCTCCCGGGAGGTTCAGCATGGCTCTGTTGCCCTCAGCCTCGGTTGACGTCACGTGTTGGTGTCACCTAATGGTCCAGCCACCCTGGGGCAGGTGTGCAGAAGAGTGGACGGGCTGGTCGAGCGCAGCCAGGAGGGGAGTCATGGCCAAGAGCTGCTGTGGATTGCTGCCCAAGGGGATCCCAAGGGCTCCCCAGGCCTGCAGTGATGCCCTCGTGAGGGCAGCAACAGCCTTTGTCCCTGCTCCCATGGCTGTGCCCGTCTCCCTCCACCGAGCTCCTCTTCCCTGCATACAGATAACAGGAGCTCTGAGTGCTGCTCCCATTTCTCCCTCCTAAAGGACAAATGTGTCAGCAGGCTATTTCCTGATCTGTATTTAGCAGTCAGCGTTGGCAGCAATGAGAGACCTGGGCAGGTGGTACGTGAGCGAGTGGGGCAGAATTCATTTCTTTTGCCGTCTCCATTCACCTGACCTGCTGAGACAGAGCAGAATGAGACTCAGACAAACTAAAAACGAGTGTCTTGTCCTTTCCCGGCTGGTGGTAACGCTGACCAAGACAGGATGGGAGAGGGGTCAGGATTCTGGAAGATTTCAGGCCATTTAAGTGTTGCTCCTTCAAGAGAGAAGGTCTTTGAGTCCCCACAGAAGGTGACGTGTGTGTCTCACCATGAACGCTCTCAGGGCAGAGGTGCTCTGGGGTGTAACCAAACGTGTCTGAAGTAATCGCAGTCACCTTCTCACAGCCTTGCAATGTGCCAGTCCCTCCACGGGGAGGGACACAGCACGCTAGACTGCATCATGTCTCTGCCAACATCATCTCCCAGTCTGCCCACCAAAGAGGCCATGCGGTTAGCCTGGAGAAAAGACCTGATGGATAAGCTGGGAGGTACCATGCACCCATGGAAGCATGGTGCTGGGCTCTAGCTGCTCTTAAGCAGCCTGCTTTCCCTTCCCAACCCTTTGTTAGCGTCTGCTGTTGGGTAGCCCCACCCCCACCCCCCCCAGGATCCCAGCATACCGAGCTGTGCCAGGGTGGGACAGGTTATGGGCTGGCAGCGATGTCCAGCTGGGCCAGCTCACCTCCACCACACAGTGCCTTGCCCAAGTTCTGTAACCTCCTGCTGCAGCTCCAGTTTTGCAAAACCACCTTGCCCTGTGGTCCCGACCTCTACAGGGACAGCAGGCAGGTGTCCTGCAGCACCAACACTGTCTCACTGCACAGACAGACGGCCCCAGCCCCAAGCACTGTAAGTCATGGGAAAAGTCTCCCCAGGAGGCAACGGCAAAGCTCTTGTTTGGCACTGACAGCAGTGTGGAAGGCCAGGGTGCCAACGCCCCCGCAGCCCTGACGTACTGTATGGCTCCACTCCCGCCATAATTTTGCTCACCTAAAGTTGCACTGGCTTCTCACCTCACCTCCTCACTCAGCCGACAGGCTGCAACCTTCTGCTCCCCCTCCAAGTGCAGGAGCAAAGCATTCGCTCCGCCCTGGGGCAATGTCACTTCAACTGTCACTCGTTTATCCCTCTCCTCCTTTGATG
The DNA here is from genome assembly GCF_040807025.1 of Struthio camelus. NCBI lineage: Eukaryota > Metazoa > Chordata > Aves > Struthioniformes > Struthionidae > Struthio > Struthio camelus. Next base: position 56,556,744 of record NC_090942.1, read on the forward strand.
GCTGCATTGTATCTTCCTCTGATTCTTCTGACTCCCCTTGCCCACGGCTTGCAAAAGCTCTCCTGTTGTGATTTCCAGACATGTGTCTTAATGATGCCTCTCTCCTTCTACAGGGCTCCCAAAAGTGGGTTAGCCTCTGGACTTGGGTTGGCCTGTCAGGCCCTGTTTCCCCACTCCCACAGGGTCACCTCCATTTCATGCATCTAGTAGTTCCCCCAGGGTGGCTCAGGAGCACTGATCTCCATATGCTGGTTCTTGCCATAGAGCTATTTCTGACTTGTCACTGTCACTGCTCCAGGATTTGCCTCTTTGCTTGCTCTTGGGGTTTGCTCTTGGGGCTTGCACCAGGCTGGTTTTGGTGGGCCCCAGTTAAGCTCATTGGCCTAGTCTTCCAGGCTTGGCCTAGAGAAGACTGCACACAAGCCCAGGCAAGGCTTTGCCTGGGTAAGCCAGTCTTCTCCCCCATGCAGGTGGTAGCTCAGAGTGGAATTTCGCTCCAGGTTAGGCCACTAACCTTTAGGTGTGGCCATGTGAGCTCAGCATCCTCAGTCACAGCGAGGTGGATGGAGACTGGTCCTGGCAACAGGTGCCTCTACATTAGTGTTTAATTTCAGATGAGGAGTGCAGATTTAAAGCCAATCTGCTGATCTTCCCTGCATGCCCAACCTTGATCTGCACCCTGGAGCCATCTCAGAGCCACATACTTTTGGATGAACTAACCTGGGAGATGTGCTCCAGGAGCAGACCCAACCTTCCCCAACCACCGAGCCCTCAGGCCATAGGACCAGGCTAGGGCTAGTCTGAAGGAAAAACCCCAAAATACATATAGTGCAGACAGCACTGCGTCACCCTCCAGCTCTATCCCCCTCACGCTGCAGGGTGCAGGGACGGGGATGCATGTGGGGAGGTGCATAGCTATTCCTAGAGCTGGGCAGTTGACTGCACTCCCAGCCCCCCAACTGCCCTGGCTGGACCTCCATGACATGTCCAGCTGGATTCTACCCCGGGTGACACCATGTAGAGCCTCCTACAGCCCCAGGCTGACAGAGCCAGCCATTGCAGGTGCAACGGCATGTGCCCAGGCACTGGGGTGAAGGAAAAGCCCCATTGACCTGCTGCAGGGTGCAGCCCCACATGGGCTGAACCTGAAGTGCTTGCCTGTGGTATGGCTTGTGGTATGGGAGGGTTGGTGAGTCAGGTGTTGCTGACACTCAGGGTCTGTGTGCAGTTTCTACCTTAGCAAAACCACTTATTAAGAGCTGGTTTTGCAGCTATTGTTCTCGTCCATGCTCTGGGCAGGCGATGCTGAGGGTAGGTTTATGAAAAAAAGGAGTGATGGATTTAATGTGGAGAAAGTCACAGATAAAGGATTGCTTACGCTTCATAAACAGACCTGAGGAGAAAAAAAATAGGTCAAATTGCATTGAACTTCCCAATGAAACAAGTCAGTTTGAGTGCTGAGTCCTGGGGACGCTTGCAGCGGAGACAGCAGCCTGTGGGGAGGGGGCCAGCCAGTAACATACCTCAGGGAAGGTGAGAGCTGACATGCACCAGCTCCCCAGCAGGATGCTGCCTTAAGGCTCTTCTACCCAGGCACAAGCCAGGTAGCCGTGTGGACAGCTGCCAGAGGGCACCCAAGGATTTGCACCCAAATCTTCTTTTGGTAACTTGCTTGTGTGCCCATCCCATGAAACGGCAGGGTACCTCTTCCCTGGACTAAGCATGCCCTGGAGTTATGGGAGGAAGAGGGAGCCAGGGTGAAACGAAATCCCTAGGACAGTGTGTAAGGCTGATCTGGACTGAAGCCCCCACAGCAGGTCCTAGAGCATCCCAAGGGCAAATGCAGCTGCTGCCCACAGCCCCAGAGTGAGCCAGAGACAGGCAGCCTGGAGCAAAACAGGGCACAGCAGTGGGAGGCACGGCCTTGGTGACAGGAGGAGTCTGATTTGGCCAAGAGAGGTGTAAATAATCCAAAGGAAGTCTTCCAGAGGTGCATGGCCACACCAGTTTAGCTCAGCAAATTATCTGCTTTATCAAAGGGAAGTCCTACGTTTTGAGTGCACCTGGAGACCAAAGCCAAATGGTATTCAGGTCTTCAGGAAGAGATGGTTTAGGGAGAGGAAAGAGTTCCTGTACAAAGAACAGCACTGAAATAAACTCTCAGAATCGCAGAATGGTCGAGGTTGACAGGGAGCTCTGGAGATTGTCTCGTCCAACCCCCTGTTCAAGCAGGGTCACCTAGAGCTGGTTGCTCGGGGCCACGTCCAGTCAGGTTTTGAATGTCTCCGAGGATGGAAACACCACAGCCTCTCTGGGCAACCTGTGCCAGTGTGTGACCACCGTCGCCATAAAGAAGGTTTTCTCTTATGTCTAAGAAGCATTCCTGTATTTCAATGTGTGCCCATTGCCTTGCATCCTGTCACTGGGCACCTCTGAGAAGAGTCTGCTTCTGTCTCCTTTCCTTCCTCCATCAGCTATTTATACACATTGAAAAGATCCCCCAGAGCCTTCCCTTCTCCAGGCTGGGCAGTCCCAGTTCTCACGGCCTCTCCCCTGTGGAAAATTCTCCTATTCTTTAATCATCTTTGTAGCCTTCACTGGACTCTCTCCAGTATGTTCCCAACTCTCTTGTACTGAGGAGCCTAGAACTGGACCCAGCACTCCAGCTGTGGCCCCATCAGGGCTGAGTAGAGGGGAAGGACCACCTCCCTTGACCTGCTAGTAGTGCTCTGCCTAATGCAGCCCAGGATACTGTTGACCTTCTTTGGCACAAATCCACATTGCTGTCTCATGTCCAACACGTTGTCTACCAGGACCCCCAGGTGCTTCTCTGCAGAGCTGCTTTCCAGCTGGTCAGCCCTTACCCTGTACTGATGCATGGAGTTATTCCTCCCCAGGTGCAGGACTTTGCATTTCCCTTAGCTGAACTACATGAAGTGCTTGTTATCCCATTTTGAGATTAAGTGATCCTGGGGAGGCCAGATCAAAGCTTTCCCAGAATGATGTAAAAGAAATACAAAGTGAGTGATCTTCCCTTGCAACTTTCCAGAGGCTGCTCTGTGATGCTACTATTGCGATGCTACAGGGCTACTATTGCCCTGTGATGTTCACTGATTGCAGCCAAAATGGAAGGTATAATGTCCTGGGAACAATCCTCCAATAATCCTGGCTGGGGCTTCAGGGCAAACCTTAGAAGCACTGTGCCATCTCACACACCACATCTCTGGCTTCACATGGTGCATGCTGGGGCAGGACTTTGCGAGCTGGATGGCAGAAACAGGAGCTCAAAGAGGTGGATAAAGCAAGTCAGGCTCAGGGCTGCGTACCTGACAAGGAAAAGTCTCAAACCTTATATATAAGGAAGTCCTAGCCAGTGCCAAAGCGTAACACATTGACGGCAGGTCATGTAAGGGGCTGCGGGATCTGGTCTGCTCAGGTTGTGAGCTTCACATCTTCTGGTGCTATTTCTCACTCTCATTTTGGATGAGGCCATCCAGTGTGTTGCAGGGCAGTGCATGTGCCTGCCCCACAGGAGAGCCAGGTTGCCCCGCTGTACAGCTACCTGAGGGAGACACGAGCTGTCTGCTTGAAGGCTTTGGGAGGCATGTCTCTGTGGGAGACGAGGAAAGGCCAGGGCAGACAGAAAGGGATACAAGGTCTGTAGTAAGTGATGAGCATGGGTGGAGCTTTGCAGGAAAGGTGAGGTCAGACTAGGATGTGGCTGAATCTCAGACCTTTTTTCTTTTTCGCTTGGCTATGCAGAAAGCTCTTTGGTTCCTCACTGTTTTACTGGGTGAAAGTCACGGTGGATGAGTGATCTTGCTGCTTTAGACTAGGCTGTGACAGACCCCGCTCTAGGAAAGAGGTGCCAAGCCTAGTCTGAGAGTCACCCCATGTCCCTGAGACAAGCGTTTGTGGAGAATGGGATGCAGGGGAGGAGAAGGGGGTGGGCATGCAAGGTCAGTGCGTTCACCTTGTGTCACCTGGGAGTCAGTAGAAAAAGCAATACACCTAACACTGGCAGTAGCTGAAGGCACATCAGCCTGGGCAGGGCTGAGGGGAGGAAACCTCCACATTTCTGCAGAAAGGAAGGAAAAAACTTTTGTAGAGAGGCAGAGCCTGAGTTACTTGTGCCAGGGATCATGTAGGAGCACAGGAGCCAGGGGTTTCTCCTAGTAGCCCTGTGCAGGTCTTACAGGCCAATACTGTGTCTTTCTCCAGCCTTTTCACGATATTTAGTGTCTGTTTATCTTGTGCATGGAGGCTATAATAATGTTTCGCCCTTCTCTAACCCTTTTCCTGTTCTGCTACATAATCTTAGACGAAGATTTTGGTCAGATGGGATCTTGCGGGGGGAGGGGGGTCTCTGGCCCAATCCCTGCTCAGAGCAGGGCTCACTTCAAAGCTAGATGAGGTTGCTCATGGCCAGGTGAATTTTGAGTATCTCCAAGGATGGAGATCCCACAGCTACTCTGGGTCCCTCTGACGTGTCTGACAACCCTCACGGAGAAGAGTATTTCCTTATTTCTAGCCAGAATATCCCTTAGTCCAGCTTGCATCTGGCAACCCTTGCTCTGTCACGGTGCACCTCTGAGAAGAGCCTGGCTCCGTCTCTTCTATAGCTCCCATTACAGCAGCTGAGAGCAGCGATTGCCCTCCTTGGACTCCTTGTCTCCAGCCCAGCTCCCTCAGCCTCTCCTCGGGCACCGTGTCCCCTGGCCCTCAATCATTCTGGTGGGCCTCCACGGGGCTCACCCCAGCTTGGTGACATCTCCTTCGTCCTGGGAGAGCCAAAGTCAGGCACTACTCCAGATGCAGTTTTTGGCTGCTCCAGAGAAATGAGCTGACATACATAACAAGTCAGGATTATTCACCCTTCCTCCCCAATATGCATCAATTTACATTTATCCACATTGAGTTTAATCTGCTGTTTTATTGTCCAGTCACTTGATATCGTGAGCTCCTTCTGCAGCTCTTTTAGTGTGTCCGTATGAGCTAGCCAGAGCGTTTGACATGAAAGGCAGGCTGACAGGGATCCTGGGGATTAGAGAGACAGCAAAAGCCCTAACTGGACTCTCTCTGCTTTCCTGAGCATCCTTGATAGCACAAGGCTGCTCTTTATAGCACAAATTGTGGGTTTCTTTCATGCTAATTCCAATGCAAATAGAAGCATTGTTTCCTACCCTGGGACTCGCTGTCACTGTCGAGGGCCACAACAATGTGTGCGCGCCTTGCGCTGGGACTGCCTGTGCACCACAGTACTACTGCAGCGTCTCCAGCCATGAATGTTAAACGAAATAGTGCTTTTTCTTATGTAATGGTGTTTAATGTTTAATGCTATTACTTATAAAGAGGGCATTACAAATGGACAGCGCATGCGCGAAAGGCCACCGTTAGTTCATTCTCCCCAAAGAGGCATGAGCAGCGGCTCTAAGCTACTCCCCAGGGTTTTCGCCACTTTGAAATAATTCAAGCGAAGGTGTAGCCACCTCTCCCCTCGTTCCGCCAGCCTCACGCTCTGGGGAAACATCCCCGAGGTGTAGCTCCAGTTGATGTCAATCCAGTTTTTCTCCAACTCTTTCTGGTTTACCCCTTGTGGCCCGCTCTGAGCGATGCGTCTCCCTCACTGGCTTTACACCTTGAAGCTGTTGGCCCCTGGCAGGGTTCAGCCTGAGCCAAAGCTTAATTTGCTGCCAGGGAGGTGTGGTAGCCTTTTGGCAAAAGCTGGGACGTGTATGTGCGTGTTAATGGCCATCAGTAGCGATTTCCTAACCACGAGCTATGAAGCTCTCCCTCCGAAGGCTAAAAAAAACGCCCTTCCGGCGTGACCCAGAGATAGGAGGGGAAGGATGGGCGAAGGCAGGATTCAGCATGGGGGTGGCATTTGGTCCTTGGCCCCCCAAAAAAAAAAAGTGGCTTCTTTGGCCATAGCTGCTCAGTTTGGGCCCGGCACTACGGAGACCAGGAGCAGCAGGGCGCACGAGGGACCCGGGAAGGTGCCTGCGGTGGCTGGCGGGGGGAGGCGCAGGCCGGGGAGGGGGGTGTGGTGGGCGAGCGCTGGGGCTGTGCTGAGCCTGCGGGGCCGGGTAGCACCCCGACCGCCCTTGGCGCCTTCCCCAGGACGCTGACGGACCTGCTGAAGCAGCCGGGCCTGGGCCCCTCGGAGCAGCTTGACGGCCACGTGGGCGGCCTCCAGGTGCAGGTGGGCGAGGGGCTCGGCCGCCCGCCCCCCAGGAACGGCACAGGTAAGGCGGCACCACGCCAGCCCCCTCCCCTGCCGTGGGAGGCCTGCTTTAACCCAGCACGAGGCAGGGCGGCGGGGCCCCGCATCGCTCCCGTTTTCCGAGCCTTTCTCTCCCCAGACAAGCTGCACCTGAACAACGCCATGGTCAACAACCCCCTCGGCCCTGCCATGGGGCTGCCGCTGGCCCACGGCAGGGGGCTGCCGCTGGCGAGCGGCGCGCCTCTGCAGGCCCCCGACTACGCCAAGTACGCCACACTCAAGACCGTGGGTAAGTGCCGCGCGGGCGCAGGGGCCGGGGGATCCCCCGCTGCCCCTCTGATGCGCTGGGCTGCGGATGGGGATGGGGCACCCCCGGGACGCCGCCGTGGCGGGGACGGAGAAAGGGGATCCCGAGCGGGCGCGAAGGAGCTGCGGTCCAGGCTGCGCGCCCCTGACATGGGGCCAGCAGAGCCGCCGTTGCCCCAGGACCCCTGTGCCCACCACCCTCCCCTGGCCAGTCAGGAGCCAGGATCCCCCAGGACCCACCACCCTCCCCTGGCCAATCAGGAGCCAGGATCCCCCAAGACACACCACCCTCCCCTGGCCAGTCGGGAGCCAGGATCCCCCAGAACCCACTGCGCTCCCCTGGCCAATCAGGGCCCAGGATTCCCCAAGACCCACCGCACTCCCCTGGCCAATCAGATGCTAGGATCCCTCCCCCTGCACTCTCCCAGCCAATCAGGAGTCAGAATCCCCCCCCCAGCACCCACTGCACTCCCCTAGCCAATCAGGGGCCAGGATCCCACCAGCACCCAAAGCTCTGTCCCCAACCAATCAGGGCCCAGGATTCTTCCAAGGACCCACAGCACTCCCCCAGCCAATCAGGGCTCAGGATCCCCCCAGCACCCTCCCCCACCCAGCAGGCCCCTCCCCTCCATGCTGCCCCACAGCTGCCCCAGCCCCGGTGCCCACAGCATGGGGGGAGGAGGGCGCAGCCCCCCGGGGACCGCGGCCCCACCGGGGGGCGGCCGTCCCCACGGGGGGCTGACGCCCCGTCCCGCTGTCCCCGCAGAGAGCGCCCCGGAGGACTTCTACAAGCACTTCCCCGCGGCAGAGCTGCCCCCCGCCGGCGCCCTGCCCTTCCCTGCCGAGGGGCTGGCCCTGCCCGAGGGCTGCCCCCTGGGGCAGGGGGCGCCGGGCCCCAAAGCCAAAGGGGCGAAAGTCGGCCCCCCGCCATTGCTGGCCAGCCCGGCTTTCAAAGGGGGCTGGGAGGGGGGCGCCCGGCCCGAGGGTCGCCGCCAGGGCTACGCCGCCGCCACGCGCCCCTTCAGCGCCGAGAAGCTGCCCGAGGCCTTTGGCCCCGCGACGCCCCACTACGCCCAGCCCCAGCGGCATCTCTCCACCAACAGCAAGACCGAGGTCACCGTCTAAGCGGCGGCGGGGCGACGATGCCAACTCTCTTTTTTCTGGTTTCGGCCACAGCGCCAGCAGGGAGGCCGACGGCCCGGCCAGCTCAAGGGTCACGGTGGCCAGCCCGAGAGCTGCACCGCCGGACAGTTTCCTCCCGAGCGAGGGCGGCCAGGGGGCGCGCTGCCCTGCGGGACTGCTGCCCCCACCTGCCCGCCCCGGCAGCGGGCGCTGCGGGGGGCCGGGGATGCCCCACAGCCAGAGCCCGGCTCTTGCCCGGGAAGGCCGCAGGGCACCGTGGGGACCCAGGGCTGATGGCGACAGCCCCTTCCCTCTTTCTCTGGGTACGGTTCTCCTATGAGGACACGAAATCCGAACGAAGGAGAGTATAAATACGCTCAACGTGGGTCAGCTGCCAAGGGCTCGAGACGCGGTTTACATGTCGCCCTTCGTTCGTGCTTGGCTCCCTCCTGTTGTTTCTTGAACTGACGCCCCCTCACCCCCCTCCTGCCACCCTGACTCGGGGTGGGACGGTGACTTTTTTGTCCTGCTCTTACATGAATGTTTCAAAGTACGGTCTTAACAAAGCTGTACGTGTCGTCATGTTTACAGGGGGTTGCCCCTCGAGGCTGGAGAGGAGCAAAACAACCTAGGTCCTACATAAACCACGACTGCTAGCAAAGGCAGGGCCACAAGGAAACACCTTATTTTGTCAGACCTGTGCCTACCTCCCCAGCCCCCCACCCGCCGCCCCAAAGGGGGAAGGCAGAGCCTCACCACCCCATCACCAGGTGGCTGGTGCCGCCCTGTGGCCGCAGCAGCAGCGTGACAGGGAGCAGGGGGGGCACCGCTAGGGCCATGCTGCCCGCATGCAGCTGAGGGAAGGGCCCCTGCCCACTGGGGAAGGCTGCAGGCCCAGGCCTCTCCCTAGCGCCAAGTTAAGAGGGGGCCCAAAGGCCCTGGTGCAGCCCCGCTGAGAGGGGAGACATGGGCTCACTGTGCACATCATGCAGGTGGGAGGGGACAGGACCACTGGGGGGGGGGGGAGATGCTCAGAGTCCTGCCCCCCACGCAAAGCTGAGCTCTGAATGGTTCCAAAGACAGAGATCCCACAGCCTTTCTAGGGCTCCTGTCCCCATGCTCAAAAACTTATGCAGAGAACAATTTTTCCTCACATCTAAGCCAAGTTTCTCATCTCCACCTTGTCTGCTGCCTTCCAGCCTTCCTCTGTGCTCCTCGGTGAAGAGCAAGGTTTCATCCCTACCTTTAGGTAGTTGTAGACAGCAGTAAGAGCTCCCTTTGCCTTTCCAAGTCCTTTCAGCTCTCCTCACACATACACTGCCCCCCCACCCAAAATCATTGTAGCCCTCCCTTGGGCTTGCTACAGCTTGCCACAATCTTCCCAGGAGCAGGGAGCACAAAACTGGCTACAGCGCTGCCTCTAGGTTCTCACCAGGGCCAGAAGAGGACTTACCACACTCAGCCCACTAGCTGCACTCCCATTGTGTGTGTGTGGGGGGGGGGGGGCCTTCCTTGCCCCAGGAGCTCACCTTCAGCTTCTTGTCCACCAGGCCCCCCAAGAGCCCTTTCCGCAAAGCTGCTCTCTAAGGGGTCAGCCCCCAAGCCCAGCCTGGTGCAGGAGGTTACCCCATTCTAGATGTGGCACTTTGCACTTACTGTTCTTGAACTTCATGAGGTTCCTGTTAGCCCATTTCTGCAGCCCGTCAGGGTCCCTCAGAATAGCAACTCTGCCTGCAGTATGTTGACCCTCCCCTAGTTTAGTATCACCCATGACTGGAAGGACTCTGTCTCATCATGCAGGTCATTAATACATACAGTATTGGCTCCAGTATGGATTGCTGAGGGATACTGCCAATACCAGGCCACCAATTGGACTCTGCTGCTGATCCCAAGTCTCTGAGGAGAGGTCCAAACTATTTCCACCCACCTTATCGTGTTCCTCTCCAGTCCCTCCTTCATGGATTTGGTCATGAGGATACTGTGGAAGACCATGCCAAAAGCCTTGCTAAAGCCAAAGTAATAAACGCCATTCACTGCTCTCCCCTTGTTTGCATAGCCTTGTCAATAACTTCCAAATTGGTCAGGCACCATTTGCCCCAGTAAATCCAAGTTGGCTCTTCCCAGTTACCTTCCACTCCATGATGACCATCTGGGAGGATTTTTTTTTGCCCATAGCCTCCCTCAGCTAAGGCCAGCCAGCCTGTAATTTGCCCACATCGTCCTTGGTAACGATGGCTGTGACATTCATCTTTTTCCAGTCATCAGGCAGCTCCCATCATTGCTGTGACCTTCCAAAGACAGCAGAGTGTGGCCTCACAGTGCCACCAGCCCGCTCCCTCAGCGCCCTTGGGTGCATCCTATCTCACCCCTGGACTTCTGTATGTCCAACTGGTTTAAGTGCTTCCCCACCTCTGCTTCCTTGACTGTAGGTAGCACTCCTCTCCCACAGACTCTGCTAGTAAGTCCCTTTGCGCAGTTCACCATAACTTTTACTGTGCTAATTTACTTACCTCCCGCCACAGCAGAAACTGGCTGCTCAGGTGAGCAGTTAGTCAAGGTGCTGTCTGGTATAAAGCTGGCCATGTGTGTCAATGCCCTTCCAATCCACAGAGCAGTTAGTGTAGCGCAGACCAGTTTGCTCCATGGCAAAGAGCTACGCATAAGGCAGTACAGCCCCTCACTTTAAAAGAAAGGCTACAAAAAGCAGCTAGCACAAACAGCAAAACTAGAATCTTACAAACTGACTTCAGAGGTGGAAGGAAACCAGCAGAAGTCCTGAAGTCACGGCTGGTAAAATACAATGAAACATGCTGGACACTGAATTGGAGGATGCACACTGTAACTGCAAACCAGCATTCAGTTACTAGGACCATACTAGAGTTTACTCAAAGGAAAGGCCCTGAAACACATCAGGTCCTCAGTGCTATTAGCTCTACAGCTCCACTCTTAACACCACTCACCTTACATCAACTCACAAGCAGACCTTGGAGTCAGTCACTCTTCAGCTGGCAGCACAGTGGAGAAACCTATGCTCTGACAGCAGTTTTCTCCAGCGCCAGGCAACGGCTAGAGCAAGAGAGAAACCGACTCTAGAGCAGCATGGTGCAAGCCCCACTTCTGCAGCGCCCTCCAGTACCACGCCTGGCAGACACAGGAGCAAAGAGGCAGAGCCCAGCAGTGCAAACACTGCTATATGCACCTAGTCAGGTAAAAGCTTCCTTTACAAATAGGTACTTGCCCAACTTCACACCTCATTTCCTTCTTACAGCAACTGTTAGGTGACACAAGGCTCAACTCTAGCCATCAGCCTCCTCCTCAGGTTGCTTTCAGAGGAGTGCAAAGATACCACACTTATTCTGCAATGGGACTGCCAGACTGGGTCAATCTTTCTTTGCAAGCTTTACAGCTCCATTTTACAAACACGGATTATCTGGAAGACCACCGACACGTAGCAGAGACTTCCATGATCCAACTTCTTGAAGTGCTCTTGTGATCAGAGGTCTGCTTGAAGAACTTTTCAGGCTTATCTACTTTTAAAAGCAGCTGTTGAGATGGAGAAGGCTAACATATGGGATATGGTGGTAACGTTCACCTTTATTAGATAACAGATGCTCACAAGCCCTGGAACAGGGTTTTCAGACGGCAGGTATGTTCCCCTGGGAACTTTCCCATCACCAGCTGCACCTTTTATCACAAAGCATTCCTACCTTTAACTCCATTTGGATAAATAGACTTTCTTCACATAATCCATAAAACAATTTCCTCCCACCCTCAAACAAAAATGTTGCAGTATATACACACACACACACATATAAAAAACTGTAGGGACAGACGGGCAGCAAATTTATGAACAACAGCGTAGAAGGAGAGGACAAAGATCTCTTGCCCTGGAGGGGAAAGAAACGCTAAGAATGCAAAGACCCTCAGTGGATAATGGCATTACACAGACACAGAATCACACACATCATGGTTGAGGTTGGAAGGGACCTCTGGAGATCATCTAGTCCAACCCCCCTGCTCAAGCAGGGTCCCTGAAACACCATTAGCTATTGGTGTTTCAGTCTAACAGCCTCCCAAGCCCTTCTCCAGCTGGTACTCCTCGCAGCCCATCTCCTAGGACTCCGTTCACCTTTAAATGAAAAGTGAAGGCTAAGAATCTCCATTTCCCCCAAACTTTGCTCCCGTCTTACCCAAAGCACAAACTTCCAAAACATTGTACACAGAGCCAGGGAGATGTGAAATCACTCAGGAGAGTGCTACAGGTAAAGCCCTTCTGTAGCTCAGTAAAACCCCAACCTGGAAGACCAAGAGACCCAAAGCTTGGAGATGGTGTAATAGCTACTTAGAAAAAAGGTAGAATATGAGTCACCCCACAGATAGGGTCATTGATAGCCAAGAAACTCAGTAATAGGCAATTAAAGCCCCCTCCCTCCAAAAACAGCTGTTCTTATGCCAATCAGCAATTAGCATGCCTGGGACACCCACTCAAAGCAGAAGTAGCTGCTGTCATCTAAACCAGAGCGTCCCATACACTGATTTCAGATACACAAGACCAACAACCCTGCCTCAAAGCTTTCCTCCAACTTCTGACACCAGGAAGCAAGAGTCCTACCTCCACACCTGTCAGCAGAGGTGAGACGCACAGGCTGCTAGTGACCACTGCTGGGCATCCACCAGCGAGTCCTTAAGTGGGAAGAAGCACTCTCTGGTCCCCATGCTTCTGTTCCTAGCTATAGCACAGGTTCACTGTGAACGTGCTTTGCTGGGAGGCAGATTTCTCCTGGCCAGTTTCTATCTTGTTGAAGCCAGGCAACTCTATGACTACTGCAGCACATGAAATCACCCTCCCAAGATGCCAAAAGATCCCATGCAAAGTGAGACACAAGCCCCATCTTTTTCCTCCTGCTTTTTAAAGAAGCTCAAGCTCTCGTGCCCCTCTGTAAAAGCTGGATAAACGTAGAAGCATCTTGCAAAACAGCCTGAGTCCTGATTTTGCAGTAAGGAGTCATGCTGCACACACCTGCCCAGGATAGGAAAGGACCAGGCTCCTCCTGACAGTACCTGCATGCTTCTAGCTACCCACAGGCAGATTATGCACGGGGAGAAGTGGCAATGTGCACCCACCAAAGGCTGGCTTCCCTACTTGCACATGCGAGAGGGGCAATCATTTTGCACCTCTTTGGACAGACACAATAGGAAAGGCAAAGAAAAAAGAAAAGGATGAACTGTTCCCTCCCTGTCCCTAATCTGCCTCCCCCTCTTTGAAAGTCCCATGATTCAACACCTATGAGCCAGACTGCTCTGAAGGGCAATGGCAATGGAGCAGGGGGACTTCTGCCCTGAGCTGGTGCCTTCCAGTCCTGCAGCTGCTCAGCCTGCTTGTGTGACTAGGAGCTGTCGAGCACTTGGAAAAGGGAGGGAGGATGTGAAGGTAAGTTCTGGGACTGGGAATATAATGAAATAAACTGTTTCTAAAAGAAATTCAATCCGCACCAACAAAGAGGCACCACAGAAGCCTTCCCCCTTCATACAGAGGGCAGGGCTCTGCACATCCACCTCTGCCACCATCCAGCACCAAACAACCAGTGCCTTACAGGTTTCTTAAGACAGTCCTGTATATACACTCTGCTTGTAGACTGCCACAAACTCGACCCCCACCAGAAACGGCAGAAGGCAGCTCTGGTCACAGGAAGAAGATGCATGAAGTGGAGAGGAAGAGAAATCTGCTGCATTGTTCCCTACATTTTGTAAAGCCACAAACATTCCTATAAAAAAACTGTATAAAAACTGTAGAGAAATTTGCCAGGCAGGACTGGCCCCAAGCAATACTCCCAGAGCACCTCTGTAAAGTAGGGTCTAGAGGGCTTCAGTGAAAAAGAGTCTCCTGATGCACGCAACTTGAGGAAAGCTGACACCTTCCCTCTCTCTCAGGGTGGCCCGCAGGCTGAGAATGGCCTCAGACCCCAGTAACATCTCAGGGCAAGGTCTGAGTAGATCCTCTACCCTCCCAAAAGGTTCCTTTCTGCTGAGGCATTTGGGAAGGGAAGAAGATGCCCCTGAGGACAGACATAGGATGTGCCACTTTCCTATGCCTTGGGTTTACAGGCTTCTCCTCCCAGCAGGGCTCAGCACCTCCACGCAGGGGCAGTGCTTTCTGACAGCCCCCAGCACAGTCACAAAACTATAACTAGACAGATTCCTGCTGCAGTGCCTGAGAGCAAGCAAGGGGGCTAATAAAGCTAAACCCGGGGCAAGTTAAAAAACCCTCCCTCCCTCCCTCCCCCTACCCCACAGCAATCCCACTGGCACAGACCTAACCTACCACTTTTTTTTGTTTGTTTGTTTTTCTTTAAACTCAAGAGGGGAAGTCCAGGCTGACGGTTCACAAGGCTGCCTTTGTGCAACACAGCCCTGCACTGGTGTTAGGAGGCAGCAATGGCTGTGCCCCCACTCAGCTTGACGATCATCTGCTGGCAGTCATTGCACGACCGCTTGTCTCCCACTTTCTCGAGCGTGCGTGCAGCCTCAGCCAGCAGGACTGCTCGCTGGCCAGGTGAGGAGAGGAAGGAGAGGGGGAGATGGCGGCAGGCCAACAGGATAGCTGTAGCTCGCTCCCTCTGGCCTGGCAGCGTGTCTAGTTCACCTAAGCACAAAAAGGAGAGAGAAAACTTGCATCGAAGCTACCACACGCGTTACAAAAACCCTCAATGCAGGTCCCGACAGGGTCTTAACTAGCAGGCAGCACAGACATCTCTGGGCTGGCAAAGCAGAAGCAAGGCCTCAGTGTCTCCCAGCTGTGCAAAGAGATGGGAGTACACTACCAAACCCCCAAGCAATTCATTTAACTACTAAGGTGGAACAGTTTGAGCTGGAGTCAGGCAGGCACCCCAGAGCTGCTCTGGGTGATCGCTTCTTCTACAGGAATGGCCCTTTCATTTTACTTCCTAAAAGTTGCTCTTTGGGGTTCGTCCCAGCACTGAAACACAGATCTGTTTTATTAAATCCACAAGGGATTTTATAATCAGCACCATGTCTCTTGGCCCTCCCCTTTAAGATTCCTGTCTTCTGGCTTCTTATTTACCGCCTTTCAACTTCAGCCCATTGAGTTTTTCTGCCTGCAGGCACACACATGCAAACATTTTCCAACTTGTCTGCTGATACCTCCTTCCCAGAGTTGGTAGCTCCTGTTAACCTGCTTGTATCTAACATGGCAGAAGCACCTACAAGAGCTAGAGGCTCAGAGGAGTCCATTTTCCTGAGCCTCGAAAGCCATGAACATCAGGAAGATGCTGTGCAGAAGCTGCTGGCTGCAACTACAACCCCCACAACATCCTGCAGCCACGGCTGACTGCAGCCTGCTACTTGCCCAAGTGAGCCACTGCCCCATCACAGTGGGAAGCCCAGCTCCACACACAGTGGGGTGCTATTTCGGCACAGGGGCTGACCTTGCTTGCTGCTCTGGGGCGTGCGTCTCCTCAAGCTGTGTTCCAGCAGCTGGTGGGTGCGGGTAGGGCTGGCACCTGCCATCAGACGCACAGTGGCCTCATGGAGGAAAACCTGGGAGGGAAGATAGGAAAGGCAGTAACAAACTAACACAGGGATGATCCTACAGCTAAACTCAGGCCATCCCTCAGCAACAGCATTTTAAGAGCACAGTGCTGACATCTTGATAACAAAAAACCTAATTCTATGCTCCTCCTTGGTGTTCCCACCTGTCTCTAGAAAACTGCAAGTCAGGGCAATTGTAAAAAGCATAAAAACTTTAACCATATAACAGCTAGGGGCCTGGGAAAGGAGAAGAAAATCAGCAAGAAAACAGGCAGAAAATGGAAGAGTAAACTCCTGAACTTTGGCCTAGGCAAATGACTCATTCAAAACTTCCAGTCCAACACTCCCAACAGAATCAAACTTTGAAACCTGAACGCCAGGACAATTCCCTTGTTCAAGGTATTACACTTAAATTCCCTTTACAAAGGCTTAAAACTAGTCAGAATAAAGCCATCATCAACAGGCAAGGAACAGCAGTGGGGGGAAACACATAACAAGGGAGTCTTGCTAAAAGTAGAGCAACTTACTACAACCCTCTGAAGTGAGGCTTCCCCAAAAAAATCCCTCGCAATACTCCTGAGAGCCTCATCCCAAACAAGGTGATGAGCATCAATACATATACAAGGATTTTGCTCCACACCTTCTGACCACTGAAGGGCATGGGACTGTTTCCCAGAGAACATACCTTGTTTTGTTTACAGGGGGAGAAGAAAACATTGGGGACTCCAATCCTCCAGCTACCAACAGAGTAAATATATCAGGGATACAGACTGAGAAAGCTTCCTTCCACCAGTCCCTCAAGGGACTGACCCACAGCACGGAGCCAGGTTAAGAGGCCAAATGCCATGCTATTCACTTTGCAATACAGGTCTACTGCTCTTTATCTTTTAGGTAGCAACTATGGCAGACATCTCCCCACATGCAGTGGACTGCATGCACTGGAGAGGGAAGAGATCCTCCTCCACTCATCCCCACCAAAAGACTGGAGGCTGCCATAGAGAGAAAACACTGACCCAGGCACCTGGACCACCCAAGCCCATGTATACCTCAAGTTTCCAGGTACTGCAGCTTCCCTGTCATTGCCCTGTGAGTCCTGCAAAGGGCTAGTAAACTCAACTTCTGCTGCTTCTCAGGGATTAAGAGGAAAATGATAAGGAAAGAAGAGACATCATTACCTTGCGGTAAGCAGGCCTGAAGCCATGGGCCACTTTGCGCAAGCTGCCAAGGTCACGCTGGAAGCCTGTGAGCTCCGAGGCTGACGCATGATAGGTCTCGCCCAAGGCCTGGCTGGTGCTTGCCTGCTTCTGCCACAGGCTGGTGCGGAGAGAGAGCAGCAAGTCACAGGCCAACAGCTGGATCATCTGTAAGGAGCCAGGCCCCAGACACACACACAAATAAGATAACTGATCAGGCCAGTAACAGATAGTTTGCTGCACAGCTGCCCACGCAGCATCGACTGCAACACCTTCTGCCTGTCCAAAAGGCCCTCCTTGGCCCTCTGAATAGAACTATCGCCACCATAATGCACTGAATGGAGCAGGATCCACAATGAATCCTTCTGCCTAAGAAGCATCTCTACGGCCTTGTACCAACAGGTCCAGCCCACAGGATGGAGCTGTACCCAAGGAACAGCTGTCTCCTCCAAGAAAGCAAATACATCTAGAAGGCTGACCCCTACCTCAGAGAATACATGCCACAAGTACATTGCACCTGCAATGCCCCAGCCTTCTACAAAGGCCTGTCCAAATCTTGATAGCAACTAGCCAAAACCAGCAGATCCTCACTATCTGCAGAGGGGGGAAAAAAGGCAGTCTTGACACAACCCATGTTTTCCTACCCAAATCCCTTTTCCCCATCTGTTGCTGTCCCCCAGCAGTTTGTTACTCTAGCTGCTCTTAGGAGTTTCTACCTGCGCACTGTAGAAATGGAGAGTGCCTCTGTACTGCACTGCAGGAACATTGCACAGTTACTGCCAGAACATGCAATGCAACTACAATGCACTACAGCTGCCACCCAGGAGTGACAGAAGGGACCAGAACTGTGTCCCATATGCCACGCAGGCAAGCTCCAGCTTTAGGTAATCCTGGAAAGAAAAGAGACAAGCAACGCACAAACTCAGGAACAGCACAGCACAGGCCCACTTCTGCGGCAGAGGATTCAAATGCTCGAGTGCTGCCTGAAACAGAGCAGGCTTGCTTAACCAGATCTGTGTTTTACACATGTCAGCAACCTCACTGACAGGGCAGAGATGAACCAAATCAGAAGTGACCAAAGAACCAGGGAAGGGGTGACAGGTACTAGCAGGACCAGGGTGGTGGCTCAGCCAGCTGAGATCACGTTCAGAAAAGAACGAGGTACTGGCAGGACTGCTCCTCCATACAGCAGGGAGGGAAACATTTCAGTGCCCTTTGCAAGGAAAGGGAAGAGTTTTCTCCCCTACTGCCATCAGACACAGGATGAACAGAGAATGAAGACAGAAACAACAGGGGAGTGATACACCTGCAACAAAACCAACTTCAGAACTAACACCACCCCCACATGTTACCCCATGGCTTCTCTCTTACGCTGTTGAGGATGGCGCTGGAGACACCACTGGTCATGTTAAGGCTGTTCCATAAGTGGCTGCTGGCCCTCTCACAGTGACCCAAGGAGCTCTGCTGTCCATCTGCCTTCCCAGACAGTGAGGCCTGCATGGCTTTACACACATAGAAGGTGGCTTTCACTAGGGCATTCCTGAAAGAGAAACAGAGCACTGCTTTTAAGCAGTAGTATGTCATGCTGCCTCAGGGCAGCCTCAGGAGCTGAGCTCAAGCAATGATTAGCAGCAGCTTTCACCCTCCCAGCTTCAAGATCAGGGAGATCATAACTGCTTAAAGACAGAAGAAGATGAAATTGTTCCTCACCTATGCAAGCTACAGAGAAATGGAAGGAAACTGGCTAGAAAACTTAAAACGGGAAAGAGCCAACACGGTGACATCAGCCTTCTTATCACTGTGTGTGCAAATTTTGTCATTTGGTTTTTTGAGGGGGGCGAGATTAGAATGAAAACAAGAAAGCATCCACAAAGAAACAATTCTGTTCCCTGCAGACTCTTCTAATCCACAACTCTAACATCAGCCTTCAAGCCCTGACCTACGCATCAGTTGTTTGGCATGTTTACATCTCATGCGCCTGCACCAGACAGCTCTGATGTAATCGACTTGTGACTCCACAGTACAGATAAAAGCAACCACAGAACAGGTATTAAGGGAACAGCCACTCCTGGCTAGAAGGAACAGGAGTTTGAAAGTAGTAAGATGCCTACGCACTCTGACATCTCCAGGGCCTTCGGCATGCGCTCCACTTCTGTGAAATGCGACCTCACAGCCGCATCGTCCCCTCTGAGCCAACCGATTGCCATAGCAACTGCTGCTGACCACCATCTGCACACCATGTCAGGGCCTATGAAAACAGAACCACAAGTTGCAACCAAGGAGAGCACACCAAGCTAATTCAGAGAAATGGGTAGGTGTCATGTGCCTTAGCCAGTGCCTTCCACCAAGATCAGCACTAATGAGCTGGAGAAAGCAGGCAAACCAAACTGATCTCATGGGAACACAGCTGTCTGGGTGAACGCTGAAACATGCTGAAGGAACACAGCTAGATAACCTGGCAGCAAGCAAACATCCTACACCTGGCAGCAAGCAGAGTTTCAGAATCTAACCAGAATTTACCCCGTTTACTCATCTAGAAATTCCTTGCCTTTCTTCCCAATGCAGATCTCCGTTCCCCACCCTGCAGTAACAATTCCAGCAGTACATACCATGCCTCAGCACTGACCATCATCAAGCCAGCAAAGAGTTCATCAGGTCCCTGGCCCCATTTTCTTCATTATTTCACATTCCCTCAGAAGCCTCCTGGAGTCTACACAGGGCCAAAGGACAGAGGCTCTACTACCTCTGATCTGCTTTTAAATTTCATGGCAATATTGACCCAAATATACATTTCCCTTTACCCCAAAATATAAGCTCTGGATAAAAGATGTCTAGTTTCCCTCCTATGTTTGCTCTATACATTTTAATCATAGACTAATTGTCCTGTTCCTAAGAGCTCCAGCAGCATCCCAGTGAACTGCCAGGTGCTGTTTGTACCAACACCAAGCAAGAGGTACTCTAGCAACCAGCTACCAGCCAAGCCCAACTAAGTGCACAGCTCAGAGGCAGTCTACAGCTCTAGTTCTCCCACTAGATATACTCCAAGGAACCGCATCAAGTGCCTCCCATTATACATCCAGAGCTAGTCCAGAGCAGGGGCTGTAGGGCTAGAAGCTCTGGAGATGGAGGAAGGCACGTGACAGCTCCTGTAAAAGTGAGGTCAACCTGTATTTGGGCCAAGAGACCATTATTAAGCATCTCTGGGGAGTAGAAAGGTCTTCTTGTACCTCAACTGCAGTGCTACTATGCTTGTTTATATGCTACAACTTTCCTCTCATTTCACGTTGTCAGGACTAAGCTCTCACTTCAGGGTATGGTGTACTGCTTGGAACACGTCCAAAGTGCCCATCATAACTGGCAATACAAATAACTGCAACTCCACCTGGGCAGACCGTGTTACCATACACAGCCAAATTTAAGAGCCTTCTTAACCATCACCCTCTTCCCAGCCTGAGCCGCTGTACCACATTGTGGTGTGCTGCTCAATACTCATGTCTCACCCTAGGCAAGGGATGCGTTTCTGCCATGCCTGGAGTTTGGAAGGTTGAAAGGTTGTGGAGAGAGGGAACATCTCTCAGCAGTATTTCCTACAGCTGGGAGAGTTTCTGTTCTGCCAGACTTACCCAGGGCTGACTTGAGTACAGAATTGCTGGCAAAGGGTGGGGCTCCACTTCCCATTGAGTCCAAGAAAGAGTTGAGCAATTTCAGATACTCCATTGCACTGGAGAATTCACTGAAACAAGAAGCAAGGCAGACCTTCACTATGCCGTCAAACAGGAGATATCAAAGCCTGAAGGTATTTCCTAATCAGTAATGATGCATTTTTAAACAATGTTGACCCTTTAAGCCAGCAGGTGGAAGCAGAAAGTTCAAACTCTGTAGTCCAACAGTGTTGTGACTGCTTGAGAATCACAACACAAGGACTGACTGACACAAAAGACCTGCTTGAGAGTGGAAGAGCACAGACTGATTCAAGAAGGAGTATCATCAAATCTCCCTGTGTGGAAGGGCATCAGTTCAGGACTAGAGTCAACCCTAAGACTCTGACCTCATCTACAGAGATGCTGGAACCTACTGTGAGCTTTACATTACAGACATTTGCCTTAGTGTTAAGGGGTAGGGGAGGAGGCTGTACTCAAGTCCTTACAAGCAAGAGGTGGTACCAGTGTCAAGGGAGAGACAAGGCCCAGCACACAGAAGTATGTGTTGGTCAGAGAAAGTAGCATATGTGATAATGATCTAATTTCCTTGGATAGGCCTCAGTGAAGAATCCTGAGCTCCTATCTCTGGGGGAGGGGGAAAGCTTGCTGAATTCTAAGCTACTCCTGCCAACCACGAAACAGAACTTCCACAAGTATACTAATAATCTACTTCATTTATGCAAACCCTGCTACCTTTTTTCCTCATCAACGGCAGCATCTGATCACACACATCTGTATTGTGCAAGCAATTAGACTGAGCTGCTGCTCATTTTTCACAACTATGCTAGATATCAGATGCAAGATTGAAATTAAAACTAAATATATTCTATTTTTCCTATGCAAGTAGGAAAAAAAATAGACCCAAAAAATCTTCCCCATTTGAGGCTTCTGCCCATACATTTTTGGGATACAATCCTTACAGAACTTTCCATATACTTACACAACACCAGCATAACTAGAGATCAGTTAGAACAGTGTGCGGTTCTGTATAAAAAGCTCTTCCGATTCCCATACCAACCCCTTTCATTTGTTCACAGGACTGACAGAGACCAATGACAATTTGAAACATCTGCTCTCCCACTCTTGCCACCTATCAGTTCGATTGTGGTGAATGTGGCACTTCATTTAGTTACGGGAACATTCTCATGCATAATGTAGGGAGCCTGCTGAGTCATTCTCTCTAACAAGCTGGACTTTAACACTCAGTCTTGGACAGATGTTCTGGTCAATTAAAATGGTAGGTGTGTGCTAATTTTAGTGTTACTGTCAGCAGAGAAAGTGCCATCCAGTGTAATAAATCAATCAGCAGTACGCTAGCCAAAACCAGAAATCCTTATCTCATCAGGCAACAGTCAAAATTTCACCTTTGACTTCAGAGGTTTTAATATGAAGAGCTTGGGCTCACTCTTCTAAAATTGCTGCAATCAGAGTCGTGTCATGATTTCAAGTCCTGATTAAAGACTAACCACTCAGTTTGCCTCAGGGTACTCAGTGTACGATTAACAGTTTAAATGTTTCAGAGTCTACAGTACCTACAGCAGTCCTCAGCCACAGCACAGAAACTTACCATGTTTCCTCCTCCTCTTGTCCCACCACTTCTTTTCCAGTCGGAGGCTTCACAAGTGAATCCACAGCTCGCTCTAGCAGGTTCTCACAAAACGCCTGATGAACCTGTGCAATGGGATCCGCTAGAGAGAAAGAACAAACCACTTCTCTTACGCACAATGCTAGCTGCCTTCTGATATCAAGAAGGGCAGCTGGAAGAACCAAATTTTAAGGGGCAAGAGGAAGAGCAGCATAGGGAAATTCTTGAGAAATTACTGCAAAGATGTATGAAGATAAGTTATTGGGCCTTTTTACTACCACTCCGCTCATTATTAGCCATTTAAAGCTGCAGCCCATAGCCAGACATCTCTTGTGACACTTCAGCCACCCAACAGCATGGCTATGACACTTGTCTAAAGAGGACAAACCTTGGTCACCCCAAAGTCACCCCGAGACATTCAGGGCTACAATTCGGTTCTGTTCCAGCATATAAAAACACAAGTGGGATGACATGTAAAGACAGTACAACGTACAAAGGGAAGAGGCAGCGCCTACAGAGTCTGAGGAGACATCTCTCTGCTCCGCAGCCCCTCTCAACTGCCGAGAGGGCAAGCAGGTTCCTACGAGAAGAGAATGCTCTCAGACAGATATCCCCCCTTTTGTCCCAGAAAGCACAGAAGTGGAAACATTCCCAGGCCCAAAGTGCTGGGAAGTCACAAATTC
This sequence comes from Struthio camelus, assembly GCF_040807025.1. Classification (NCBI taxonomy): domain Eukaryota; kingdom Metazoa; phylum Chordata; class Aves; order Struthioniformes; family Struthionidae; genus Struthio; species Struthio camelus. The sequence continues at coordinate 56,579,105 of NC_090942.1, forward strand.
AAACTAGTAGTGGTTCTTACCAGGATTCCTTTGGGTGCAATACAGACTCTCCTTTGCAGCAGATTTCACTGTCCAACTCCGCTCCACAAAAAATTTCTGTCCCAGTGGGTGACACAGCCAACGTAACGAGTCAGGAATGGCACTTCGCTCCGAGCTACATAAGCTTTGAGCTTGGCTTAAGAAGTAACTCTAGAGAAAGGAGAGACTAAGTTTGAAAACAATATGGAGGGAAAGAGAGACAAAGAACACCAAGGACAAAGTTCACTATAGACCATATCATAACTGTAGTATTAATAGAGGCATCAAGCTAGTGGCAACACTAGCTTGGTGGAAGACAAGAACTCACCGCTAGGAAGCCAAGCTTGCCTCCACAGCGGGTTTTCAAGCCAACCGCAGCCGTCAGGTGGATTTCTGCCATTGTGCTGGGTGGGATCTTTTCTTCTGCACACTCAGCCAGATTCACAGCACACAGGGCCATATGCAAACCTGAGTAAGCTGAGCTGGAGGGAAGTTTACCTACACCAGAAGGGAAGGGAAAAGGGTTAACCTTTCATACAGTAGTGGGTACTACTGTATAAGTCATTTGCAGAGATACTATCCTAAACAGGCAAACAAGAACCTATTGACATGAGAAGTCTGCAGCGCCATCGGCCTACTTTGTATTCAGGCAGCAGAACAACTATAACTGAAACTTCCCTCCACTGATACCAAGGCTGGCATTCACTGCTTTGCTCCTGCGAGAAAGACCTGTATAGCTAACAGTTACAGCAACATCTGCAAATCTTGGCTCACCACATTCATCTCTACCATGTAAGTGAACTCCTTTGCAGTCCACCCCTGTATAGGCATCTATGCAGATAACATCATGAACAAGGCCATTTTCTTGTTATCCGTGGTGGCACAACTACAATTAATGTAACAAGACTAGGCAGAACGAAATTTAGCTTGGATTTCAGATATATTTGTGGCCTATTACAATTGCAAATTGGTCTGTCAAGGAACCAGCAAAAACCTGATCATAAGGATCTTTCAAGCACTTATTTAGTACATATGCACACGTGCAGGCTTTTAAAGCATATCATCACCCACTGACAATCTGTGCTTTACACAGCTTCAGAAATTTAAATTCTTCTTCCAAAAATTAACGTTGTCCCCTGCTTCCACATTACGCTCCTAAGTGCTAGGAATGAAACAAGCCCTTAAAACACCAGTGAGAAATGACTGGACTCAATCAACTGCTGCTTGGGAAAGTCTCCAAGCCACCTCTACAGGCTCAACAACATGCAACTTGAGACACAGCTGTTGCTCAGGCCATTCTTACAGAGCCCTTTCACTGTATGCAGCTGTTTGGTTTTAGTAACTGGCTTCTGAAATCAGTCTGTTTAACTTGCAACAGCTGCCCTCCAGAGGAAAAGAGGTTGTGGTGCTCTCACCAGACCACCACAGGATCAGCTCTGAGCCTCCTTATTTGGCAAAATAAGGAGAGTAGTTTTCCCATCTCTGTTCTTACCTGTTATGTGGAGCTGATGGAGCTTGTGATATGCCAGAGCTGCATCCCGAGCACTGGTCTTGGCCTCATCCTCAAAGCCTGCAGCAGCCTCTCTTGCCCGCCACTGGTGAGAAGTCCTCTTCAGCAGCCATCGCACCAGTGCCAGCTTCTGCAGGCTATAGCGGATCACGTTCCAGGACAGGCTGCAGGCCAAGTCCAGGCGGGAAGCTGGCAGCGCTCGGCCTAGAACTGACAGGCAAGTCTGCAGGTTTGATGCAGCTGCAGCAAAATCCCCCTACAAACATCACGACAAAAGGTCGAACATCAAGAAGAGACATGGTACCACTGACAGCCTGGAAAACCACTTTCCTTAGTCTCCAAATGCAAGTAAGGCAGGCAGAAGAAACGCAGACTTTCTCAGTATACTACCCCATACCTACTCACCAGTCACAGAGACACCAACCTAATCATGGCTAAGCAGAGACATTTTGGGATCTCCTAGTCATTGAGAGTGAGATAAACTGATGTGTACAGGCTAGGACAATATCTTTAGCTGAGGCAAGTCAACATAATCAGAGTGAGCATGAAGTCAGTTTATACCAGCTCCAGACCTGGCCCTACACATCTCGGCCTCCATATGGCCCTGATCCTGTAATGGCTACGACAGCTGGGAGACGCACAGGCACTAGATAACAGCAGTTTCCTGCCTTCTCAAACAAAAATGGATGTTTCAGATCAGAAGTCAGATGTTGCCTCAACACTGGAGAAGACTTCCAAGAGGCTTGAGGACAGGGGACTGCAGTGCTCAGACATACATTTCATCACCTAGAGTGCCATACCACTACAGGCCTATAATCAGTGATAAGCAGCCAGTCAGTAGCTTCCACTGAGCTATGATCAGGACAAACCTATATTGAAACAAGAGAGAGGGGGGGGGGAAAGAAAAAAAAAAAAAAGTAGCACACCCTAAAGCACATTACTGACTGCCAGCAATCACAGCAGAGGCCAAATTCTGAAAACCAAGGTTCAGAAACCAAGACCTTGCTTCCAAAGATGGCCACAAGATGCAGCAGCAAGGCACAAGGAGAGAAATCAGGTGCCTCTTCCAACACTGATGTCTCTGCCTCACCAACTAAGGCGGAAGTAGGACAGTGATATGCTCGAGACAAACTAGCACCAAATTCTCCTTTGAAATCATACAGGATAATTAACTCTAGAAATACTATGCTCTCACAAGTGCCAACCCACAGTCCTTTTAGGCCACGTTTATCCGCACCCCCTTCCTAGATGATGCGTTTGATATAACGGAGTCAACTTTACCCGTGCCAAATCCAGGTCAGCTTGCTTGCGATGCCTCCAGAACGTCACAGATGATCTCGAGTGCAATCGAGTCACTGGCTCTCCATGCACAAGGAGCTTTATAAACACACTCAGAACAATCACTCCATTCACTAACCACAGAATCAGCGTGGGCATCATCCAACCAAACCAGCCACCTGCATCTGCGAGGGACATCCCAAAGGAAAGTTAAAGTTAACGTGGACATTGAACGCCTGGCAACAAGATGAGCAACAAGCTGGCCCGGACCCACAAGGACGCATTGCTATGTTTGACCCTGCAAAGACTGCATTTTAATCAGAAAACACACGCATCAATAGCTTTTCACCTGATCCAAGCCACAACATTCCCAACCAGAATAAAACAAGGGGGTTTTTTGCTTTGCTTTTTTTTAAAAAAAAAGTCATAAAAACTGAGTCAGCACTTACAAAAGTCCGAATCCCAGAGGTTCGAGGAAAACTATCAGATACACCCGTGAGAGTTAAATACTTTAGTGTCATTTCCCGACATTCATTAATTTCACAAAGCAACACTGAGGAAGCACATTTATCAGTCAGGGAAATCACAACATGCCTACAGAATCCCCTGTTCTTGCCTGAACTCTAAACTACACATCTCACAGAATAAGCATATTAAGCCAGTTTCAAGACCCCATAGCAACAGCATTTCTATAGAAAATTTTCACAAATTACTTCATTAATAGGTCGAAGATCAGTGAGTTATCTTAAAAATAAATGAAAAGTGAACTTTACATGAACGTGTCTGAAAAAGATCAGCAAGGACAGAAAGACATCTCATGCTGAACTACCTTTCAAGGGCCTATCTCGAGAGTCTAGGTTGCTGGGCTACAAGCAGGTGACCTTTCTAGCTTACAGTGAGCAACGGCTGTTTTGTTCAAGAACGCTGAACATGGATGTAAACTGTAACCCTGCCAAAGCACTCACTGCTAGCTCTCTTCCCACACCCAGCTCCGTGATTACCACCCCTTCCCAAACATTAAACAAAGATCTTGCAACTCCCTGAACACAATGAGTGCCCTACTGGATCACATAAACAGTCCACCTAGCCCAGCAACATGACCTGCAGCCGTCCCAAGCGGAGATGCTATTTAGGGAGAGCATGCAAGCTTGGCCACTTTCTGTGGTCCAGTCCCCTCATGCTCCAAACTGCTCTAATTCGTTACCTGACTCAATGGTCAGCACGTTCCTGCCAGAGCTGTGGCGCACGAGGCTGTCAGACTCTGGGGTTCCTCGGCCGTCCAGAAGGGATGTTAGAGGATTGAAGGAGAGGCAAAGGAACGTGAGAGCACAGAGGAGTATTCGAGAGCGATCCACCATGCCAAGGGCCACAGGAGGAGAGTCAGGTTCATCTTTAACCTTCAAAGAATTAGGAGCGGAGAGAAGAACAAGAGGAAAAAAAAAAAAAAACCTGCTTAATCTGTAAAACAAAAAATGCTTATGCAAAGGGATGGGGTGGTGGGGAAGAAGAACAAGTTTTAAAATTTGCTTTTAAGATCAGCAAGAACTCCAGTGAAGTTTTCCTTGGCTCAGCAAGATGAGGCTGAAGTATTCCAAGCGTCCTCACCTTCCTTCTGCTCTCAGCCATTTCAGTCAACGTTCCCCAAAACCCTGTTTTAGGCCAGGATTAACTTTCACTGCACTTACTCTTCTGAAAATGCCCTGTAAGACCCACTACTTCTGTGATACCTGCAAAATGAACCTGTCAGCTGAAGACAGTTAACAGCTTTCTAGTACTATGGTTAATTACAGTCTCATTACCCACAGTTGATGTCATCATTCTTTTTCCAGTTCTCCTGCTTTATTCACAGAACATATACCATCTTGAAAGCCACAGGCTCTTTGGATCACATATATTAACTATAAATCCACACAGAATCTGCACGTGTTGAAGTCTAAGTGCTGTTCCTCTAAAAGGTAATGTATGACTCAGACCTTATAGCTCAGGAAGTAGTCTTGATCCTTCAAAAAAGCCTTTCTCCCATGCACCTTCCTCATCTGTGCAAAGCACCTCTGACCCTTACAGCTCTCCTTGCCAGAGGTCTGCTGGCTCCACTGTTGAAAGTTAGGAGGATTCAAATTTTGGCCCTTATGTATCTCTGAAGTAAATGCCTTGAATTTGACAATTCAAGTCACAGATACCTTTGCATCATCAAGGAGTGGACTTCCTGGCTCTGAATCAATGGAATAGGGAGAAAAGCCGGCCTGGGATCCCGAGTCAGAGGCTGGGGGAGACATCAGTAGAACGTTCTGGTTGAAGTAATCTATCTTCAGGTCTGCCTCATTGTCAACCAGACTGCTTAGGTCAATGCCCTTCAACAGCTCTGCAAAAATCAGAGAGCGTATTAGATGCCTATTTCTCGATCCTACGTCATGTCAGTCTTGCTCAGATTGGCTCTGCCACTTGCAAGAACACCGGCCACCATCAATGCAATTTGCACATGTCTGCCTCTGTCAATGGTAAGAAATTGCAAGATTCAGCATACGTTCACATTGACTACCTCCCTCCTGCACAACCCCCACAACTTACTGTTTTTTTGGTTAGCCAACTTCAGAACCATGTTCTCCTGTCTCAGTTTATGGTTGGCCTGCTGTAGGTATTTAATGTAATCGATGGCTTTTCTCAGGACTCCAGACTTGTGCATCTGCAAGGAATTAACACATATGGAAAGTAGTTTATACGAAGAGTATCAAAAGGGTCACCCCTGCTAGTAGTAATACCACAACCCCCACTTTGTGGGTCACGTGGGGGATACAAAGAAAAGGGTGTAAAGAACCACTCAGGAGCAGCAACAAAACTAATGGTGGGGCCACACTCTAGGGGCAGGATACTGTACTTTGAAAGAGGCACAAGGACTGGGCAATAAGCCTTGAGCAATTGTGTCTGGGGTCTTTCAAAAGTCTGATAAAAACAGTACAATGCAAACAGATTAACACCCAAATTACAAAGTTCACGTCTAGATTTCAACCATGAACAGTTCTTTGGAAGTATCAGTTTTGAAAAGTGGCTCTTCTTTAGGATGGAACTAGCTCTTATGAGTTGACTGTGGTTCACTGTTTAATTCTGAGATAATCAGTTCTCTTACTGCCTCAGCCCCTTGTCCAACCCCATGAAAATATCTGCTTCCTGCAGAGGCTGCCAGATTTAGCTTGTAAACACAGATACAAAGCACTATGAAACTGCTACACATTACCTACTTTTAAATCTTAAGCTTCCAATTCCACTCAGCAATAGGAGGTGACTTCACTAATGCACATACTTAGATAGAGACATGCACACACACAGGCATCAAAGGTCCTACTCCTGCTCTGCCAGAGCGAGGTAAAGTGAACAGCACAACTCTGAACTGGACTCACATGTGCTACAAAAAAGTTTCTAATATTAGAGTAAACAGGAGTTTTTACAACTCAAGATCTAAAGGAATCAAACTGGAAAGCTCTGTGCAAGAATTTTTTTTTTTTTTTTTTTTTTTTTTTTTACAGGACAGCTAGAAGTGGAAGCAAGGAATCTGCTTCCCTACTGTAGTTACCAGGAAAAGGAAGTGTAAGTTATGCAAACTCTGATTTGGCCAGAGTTATCAAAACATGCACTTCAGGTCCTCCGCTTGGAGGACCTATTTAAGACCTTATGCTTTTGTTCTCATTTTGAAGAAATACTACCGCTAGCATAATAAAATGAACACTAATTGTATTCACTACGCGTTCCCCTTATTTCCATCTCACAAGTATTCTTCAGTCTTATCCCAATACACATATACAGTCTTCTAACATTTAATACTGTCCAACTGCTTCACTTGGTAGAGCAACACACACCTGAGGACACAAGTATTTATGACACTAAATTTCCTCTTATTCCAGAACTTTACCTTGGCATCTGTCCCCATGACCAGATCCTTCAGCTCAATGATCTTGTCATTTATAGATGACCGATAACGCTTTTCAATGATGTTGTGCGTTGTTCTCCTTTCTCCTTCTTTAGGCGGCTCTGGCTGTTTAACACCCCCAGGCACTTGTTTGATAGGCACCTTTTCTTGTCCCATCATCACTGGCATTGTGGTCAAAATGGTCCCATTGCTCCCAACTAGGGTCTAGAAAGACCACATATAACAAGTGTTCCTAGCAATCAGCTAGCTTAATTACAATTTATGATGTTAAGAGCAAAAGAAGTAAACAGAAGTAGATGCAGGAAAAGTTTGTACAGCTCAAAAAGGAAGAGGTATGCCAATTTCCTCATATGCTCCCCAGCTGGCAAGAACAACGGTACAGCAGCACAGGAAGAATCTGCCACACTACCTCCCACACCAGTCACTGTGGAGTAAGAAGATCTCTTGTTCTCCAGGAGCATCACCCAACACTCCTTCACCAATACCATGCTATGTTTATCCACTAAACAGAGAACTAGATTAAGGATCTTCCTAGCTCCTAGAATCCTTCTACCCCCAAGTCTCCAAATCCATCTTTCACATGGGCAATACAAATTCACCAAAACAGCAACAGACAATGCCACCTCTGAACAGGTAGCAAGAATGTTAGATAGGACCCAGCCACAGAAAAACAAGTTCTGGCTTGAGCAGTGCAGCTGATTTGGATTAAGTGAAATAAAAACAAAAATAGGTCTATCACTACTTTTCAAGCTATAAAAACGCTTTAAGATGAGGAACTAAGGCAATGAGTGGTGCCCATTGGCATGAAGAGCTCAGAGGCTTGGACATCTAGGCCTGTAAAAGACCATCTCCACCAAACCAAAGCAGTATGTGCTCTGCAAGAAAATGAGATGAATCCCACCAGAACAGTTGCACAGAGCAGCTTTCTAGGATAGTCAGAGTAATGAAATAATTTAGACTGCTTAACCTAGCAAAACAATGTTGAGAAGGGTATGACTGGTCTCTAAAGTACATCAAGGAGCAGGAAAGTGGTCAGGGAGAGGAAAAGTTATTTAAGCTAAAAGACACTGACACAACTGAGAATAAAATATCTATGACCAAATTTAAGAACAATTTAGATTTTGAAACAGTCTAAGAGGGACAGTAGAAATACATTTAGTTTCAAGTTGGAACTTCATAAAGTGAATTTAAGATCTCCATCTATGTCCAATTTCCACCAAATTTCAATGAGTCCAAAAAGCTCATGGACTGTGTATCTGCCAAACAGACACAATCACTTAAGCCTCACCTCCATGTGAGATCATCACCTAAGAGCTAGTAAATTGAAGATTTTAGTCTAGCTACTAACAAGTGTATAAGCAGCCTACCATGCCATCCAAATAACAACTAAACAAAAATCCTGAAGTCCAGACTACTAAGTTTGTCTTCAGCAGTAAACGTTTGAACAGAGACATCCTTTCAGAATGCACCAGACGGCAATAAAAGCATCTTTGGGAGAACAAATTTCTCCTGGAGTTGGTAACAAGTTAAAGCCTTGACGCACAGCTGACCTCTCCAGTGCTTATAGTGAACTCTCCTGCCAGTCCCCTTTGAAGGGCAGTCTAATTCGTTTTTTACGTTCAATATTCTGCTACTGAGCAGAAACAAAGTTCCACAGCTATTTCGAGTTGGATAGCTTTCAGTTTTAAGTATCTTCTTGTTCAATAAAGGTTAAAAATCGCATGGAATTCTTAGGTCATACTCCTCACCTTGTACTTCCAGAAAAAGGTAAACAGAAATGTGCCCTTGGTCTTTGCTGGCTGGCCATGGGAGGCTGCCAAAAACGTACAATCTGTGTGTTTAGCCTTGGCAGAAACAGGGTATTACTCACTTTGGGCATGTTTAGAGCAGCACTCAAAACCCCTCCCACTTGCATCACTGAGGAAGTAACATCGATGAGCAAGCAAAAGGAAAATTCATACCGGTACCTGGAGAGCTGTGGTCTGAATAGGAGCAGTGAGTGCTGTGAGTGCTGGATTCTGAACGGCAGCCATAACAGGATTACCATCCGCCTTCAGAGTTGTCAAGACAAGGGAGTCTGTTTTTATGATTTGAGGCTGGACCAGAACCTAGATCGAAAAGAGTTACAGATGAAGGGAAGGGTAGGTACGTATTTTTCTGTTGATCTCAGTAGCTAGAGATAAGCAACCAAAGAATTGTGACTTTACATCTCAGTGGATGACAAAAGGGTGGAGCCACCCTTTCCACTTCTTTTCCACAAAAGGGTGGGGCCACTTCTTTCACCACCTGGATTTTTTTTTTTTTTTTAATGTACACACCAGACCCCAGGGCAAACTCTCCCAACCACACAGTCTTAACAGAGTTGGAAGGAGGGATCACAGGAACCACAGGATCACTGATTTTCAAATCAGTGACCAGAAATAAACCAACATGTAAAATCATAAAAGAGTCGACAGAAGAAGCTCCTTCTCCCTCTCCAATTACACCTATTATTAGCTCCCTACATTAACAGGCTGAGTACTCAGAATCTAACATGGTACAACAGCCTAATTTGGCTACAGTACTTCTCATTGAACACCAGTGATGGTCATTTTCCTCTGGCTTAACTGAAAGGATCAGTAGCACAAACTTCATACAGATCCGAGCCAAGAAGAAATTACTTTGGCATAACACAGCATGCTCTTACTTGTTCAACTATCTTGGTTACTCCCAAACATAAAGAACACTACAGATGGTGTAATATAATTGAACCAGAGTGACAATTTCGTGAGTGTCCCCTCCTCAAAAGCATCTTTATGTAATACAAAGAAACAAGACGTTCACTCTTACGTGTGTGTTTTCAAACAAAATCATATGACACTGTAGCAGCAAAAGAATCCACAAAACTGTGGCAGAAGCATTTCAAGAAGACGTTCCCATACCAGCAGCCACTCATAAGGCATGGAATAAGTGGTAGACTTGCAAAGAACTAGGAAGAAGTCAAAGAAGGCTTGTCCAGATAAGGTTTCCACTCTCGTCTGATAACACCGAGTAACAAGACTATTTTAGCCCAAGTTTAGTTATGCAGGTGTTTTTTCTATTTAATCAAAAAAGCTTCTGAACACTGTCCACTATTTAAAAAAAAAATCACATAACTGCTCACAACAGGGACTCTCATGCCTAGCTTACAGCAAGTAAAATGCTTCTAGAGTACAGACTGGCTAGAAACACCTCTCACACCTGAAAACACATGTGCAAAAGCAATTCTGCAAGGAACCGGCAGCCCCACAACTGTCACCACCCTTCCCTTGACAAATCGGAAGTCCAGACCTGCAACAGCAGTTTCTCCTTCTGCTGGATCCCTCTCCTCACTCCAGAGCCATCCCAACTACATCCGTGAAAGTGCTTTGCATAACCTTTTATCCATATCACATTTTTACTTACTGGAACTTGCTGGACCTGTGGTGCAGCTACTGTCTGAACCGTAGCTGGTGTTAACGTCTGGATGGTGCCATTGGCAGCTTGCGTTAACACTCTCTGGGCCTGCACAGTCTGCACTTGCTGCTGGATGGTAACCGGCTGAACTTGGGAGGACGTCACCAGGCTCTGAACTTGAGGCTGAAGAACTGAAAAGCAGACAAGACGTGAGGAATAGTCCAAAAAACACAGGTCTCTGTCTTGTAGCCCATAAACCCTACTAGCCTCTTTCTTCCTCTGCCCAGAGCACCCCGGAAGACAGCATTCATCTAACACATCCCACAAGTCAGTAAGATTCCGACTCCTTCGATGTCTCCTGCAAAAGGACACTGCATCTAGATTAGCAGCTTTCCAGAATACAGAGAGGATCATTTAAGAGAGAATAAGGTCAAAAACCTTTGGGTCTAATAGCACAGGATTCTTTACTTCAGTTACATTACACAGCACATCTAACCAGCACTTCCCTACTCCTACCGTTCTTGGCTGATCCTAGGATCCTATTTTCACATAAAGACTCAACATCTATCCAAAAAGAAATCAAGACAATTTACATTCACAAGGTCCAGTCCCCTGCAAGTGTCTTTGCTCACCGGCAGCGTTACACTTGGGACTTCAGTACTTGAAATACTACGCCTTCATTCCAGACTGCCACATGGAACAGGCTGGAGCTTCAGGAGTGAATTTGCCCATTACACCCACCCGCAGGAGGACAGGGATGCTGACAGTTATCCGTAGACATACTTTTTCCCAAGCCTCCAAGGAGCCATAGGAGAGAAGGCCATAACAAAGAAGAGCAAGAAGAGAACTGTCGCAGGAGGTTGAAAAGAATTAAGAACTCATTTATGGAAGTTTTTTAGGCTCACTGAACCTGAAAGAAAGCACTCAGCTTCAAAGTCATGCCATGCAGTAGAGGTAACTGCCCACAGGCAACATTGCAAAAGGGGGAGCTTCGGACATGTCATAGCCAAGGATACTTTTAGAACTTGAATATCCAGGCCCTTCACAGCAGGTACAATACACACATCCATATTCTGAGCCCCCCCACCTACCCCAAACCCTACCCTGAAAACTTGTAGCTGCATTCTGGTATAGTACTGGCTGCTGGATAATCCTGGTCTGGGGAGCAGAGCTGAAGGTTGGCGTAATCATCACAGTCTGTTGCTGGAGCTGAGGCTGGAGCTGGGGACGGGGCTGAAGGAGTGGTGCAGACCGCTGGGGGGCAGGGGGTGTTGACTGAGGCACTTTGACTTGAACACTCTGAAGCTGGGGAGAGGCAGCAGGGGGTGGAAAGGACTGCAGCTGCACCTGGCTGTACGACCTCTGCAACTGAGGGTCCACAGTCCCGTTGCTGGTACTGCCACTGCTGCCCTGGAACGTGCCACATAGATGATCCGAAAACAAATCTGGAAAGTCCCCTGCCTGGTTACTGACGAACTGCAACATCTCTGTAAAAAAAAAAGAAGAAACATTTTCAAAGGCTACTTTCATCCCAATACACTTTTCCACCTGCCATCAGGTTAGGACTCAAAGGGTGCGCATGCACAGAAGGGAATTCTGGGCGTTCTGAGACCTTAAAGAAAACGTTGCGCTAACATCTCCTAGAGAAATCAAAAAAGCGGCCAGTACTGGGGCACCATTGCTACTATTCGGAGCAAAAAGCAAAATTCTGCTACAACATTTTCCCAGACTATAGGATTCAAACAAAGATTAGAATTTAAAGCCATCCTCAGTTTATTAAAAACATCATCAATTCTGTTTCAGCTGATACTTGCAGAAGGAAGAAAGCAAGCAGCTGCACAATGCCACTACTAGCTCTTCTTCCACATAACTTTTAGGAAGGCATAGAAAATGAAGAGGCAATGGAACTTTTAGGGAGGCAATGGAAAAATGGAGAAATGGGGATAAGAATTCACCTTAACTTAGGTTTTTTGTTTGTTTGTTTGTTTTGTTTTTTTTGTTTTACTTTTAAGCTTACAAGAAAGTCTGGAACAAAAAAAAAAAAGAATAAAAAAAGGAAATCACACTTACAGAATTTCAGTGGGAGAAATCCATGCATATGTGTTTTAAGCCACCAAACCCCTTTTTTATTAGAAATTGATTGTTTCTTATTTATGCCTTGCCTGTAATCACTGCACAGTTTCTCTCCATCCCATCTTCCCCAGGATTTTATTAGACCCATTTCAAGAGGCTTCCACCACAAAGCTGTAATTGTCCCCCACAGAGGAAAATTCCACAACTAAGAGATCATTGTTCCTAACTGAAGTTTTCTCTTCCCTGTTTAATCCAATTTAATCCCGTCGTACACCTTAAGCAATCGGAATGCTTCCCCTGGTCTGTGTGTACTCAGTGGCATGAGGTGTCAGATTTGTTCCCCGTTCCAGGATCTGATCGCTCTACACAGGCTCTTCCATAGTTTTCTTAAAGTGCTATTGTTTTTCCAGAATTTATAATTAAATAATATATTACAAGTTAGAAAGTAGAAAATACATTGCTATAGTTTATAGGAAAAATTTGGCAAAGGGACCCTTAGCAGAATCTTTTTTCCATCCACCAGATTGTAACAAATACAACAGATTTTCCCTACGTGACTTAAGAAGGGGCTATAAGGAAGTAAACTCTCCATGAGATGTTTCAGTGGAAAGTGTTCCAATGATAAAAGGGTTATTAATATTTTGTCTTTACACCACACTATGCTTCTCCAAAACGCCACCCACACATTATCCAATTAATTTGAACAGCACCCCAAGAGAGAGTAGAGCAATCCTCATCCAAGCTTCTTGCTCCTTTAACAAACATCTTATCATATTCTTCATCTTTACTTTTACCTTCATTCTTAAGAAATCAAGTCTGATAAAGCCAGAAGTTTGGGAAGGATTTGTCCTAATGACTTATTTATAACCTGAAAATAAGTTGACACTGCTTCACCTGTAAGAAGCCTAGTAAGAAACCTAGTTCTATCTGGTAATGACCACCAGCTATCCTCGGAGACCTGCCTGACCAGCCCCTTGTCTCAGCAGTTATCTAGATGAATGAAAAATTTGTATACAATACCTCAGGAAACTTTCACAAAACTTTACCAAAACAAGTAGGGCTGTCCAAAAGATTAACACTTCTGAATAATATCTAAAATGGATGTTAAGCTAGTCAAAATTATAGCAAATTTCCAGCCTCAGTTAAACTGACTGCAGCTAAGACCATCCTAAATAACCTTCACCGTTATAAACTTATGAATGCTAACAACAATGTACCCTATCAAGCTTCTAACCATCTGAAAAATTTATTAGATGCCACTACTGCATGTAGGAAAAAAAAATTATACAAGATTTGTTCCAGAAGAGCAAATTCCAGTGAGGGAGCTAAGTTACAAGTACTGTATTTTAAAGAGTATCTTGTTTAATTAGAGATCATTTAATATTTTATAAAAAAAAACTACTCTAACTAGCTAAATCCCATCTTTATTAGAGACTGGCTAAATGCAAAAAGTCTAGAGATGAACTTTCAGAAATTAGACTACTGGGGGATCAGAAACACTTTCTGAAAGTGCCCGACAGCTTTCCCTAGTAGCAATAGAAGGGAAAGGAGAAGCTGTAGAAACAGCAAGAACCCAATCTCTCTCTCTCTCTCTCTCTGAGAACTCCTTTGCCAACACAAAGAACAGGGCAAACATAAATAAACTATTAGGATGTTTGTGTGCTTTTGGAGGATAGCCCTCAGGCATCAATTTGGTGATAAACCCATCATTTTCAGATTAGCTGCACCCTCTGTGCTGAAGGTCTCAGTCACTACAGAGGAACAAGATATTGCTGCAGAAAACAATACCGAGCAAACACAGAGCTAGAAAATATCCACAAGATATCGTCAAAGTCAGTCCACCTATGACTTCTACTTCTTCCAGATCAGTGTCCAAGTACCTTATAGAAAAGTACAGTGCTTAAGCTACAGCTTCAGTACAGCTACTACGTATTGCACGCACCACCCTCCTAGAAGGTTGCTAGGTGTTTGTGAGCATAGGCTGCTTTTCAGAGAAACTCAAAGAGTAGCAGATTAAGCTACAGACAGAGTTGAAAAGATACTTTGACATGAATGTAAAAAACCAAAATCTAAAAAACAAAAACGTACTTTTTAACCATGACCAAATTAAACTCCCTAGGGTAAGGAAATGCAAAGATTACATCACGGATCATCTGGTTCTCAAAGGTCTTTTTCCACTAGTGCGGTTTTTGTAGCCAACACAGCAGTCAGACTGCAGTACTACGAAGTTCGGGAAGAAAGTTACATTTGAACACCATGCAGAGTTAGGTTATTGTTCAGTTATTGGAACTTCTGACCAAAAGCTGTGTTCACCCACTTGAAGCCCTGGACTGATTTCACACCCGATCTGGGAACCTGACTTTACAAAGAATTAACTTCCTAGAGCAGTCAAGGCCATTCACTAATCAGGGTCATTCACCCTTTAATTTCTTCCAAGTCCAGACTTAAAATAAAAAGCTGTACAGCAAGCTGTGAGGATCATTCAGACCCAAAATTGAGAGGACTGCTGAGATTTAGGCAGCAAACAAGAAGTAAAAAAAAACAAAAATACCCCCCACACACAAACCAAAACCCTTGCAGAATTTTAAATCCTGAGATGAGTTCACATCAAAATAAAAAAACCAGGACTCTATTATATCATCTCTCCAGGAAAATCCACTCCATTCTGAGTAAGGTAAAAGACCTTCTCCTTTCTCACCGAGTTCCACATTCCTGAACCACATTTCACTGAGAAAACACCAACAGCTCAGAAGACCTGGCTCAAAGCTCATTAGAACTTGCCTCAGCTTCCATGCAGACCTATAGAAGACATTATTTTGCAGACAACAATAAACATCATCTTTAATTCGCATCATGAACTTTATCAGTGATAATCAAGCCCCTTGCATTTTCCTAAGACAGATGCTTGTTTTACATATTACGGAGAAAAGAAACTGCCTCCAATGGCTACCAATTGCCCTGCAAATCAATTGCAATCAAACTTAAAAGCACCAGTTCAGTTCTGTCTTCCACCTATTAAACAAGGACGCTTTAGATACACACACACACCCCCCTCAAAGTAGACCTTTGTTTAGGATTACTGTTCAGCAAAGTCAAAAAAGATATTCAACAAAGCAAGTCAGAGCAGTGAATTTTCTTATTTCTGCTGAGGACCTGTTTTAATTTTCAGTCTAGATCAGATAATTAGTCCAACTATAGTTTTTACAGGTTTCCAGGAGCTGTTCAAGAAAAAAAAAAATAATAATAATATAATTCATTCTAGCTTTGTACTTCAGCGGAAAAAACATTTCTTCTCATTTATCTGACGTCTGGCGTAAACGTTAAAGCAATTTATGATGACATAAGGAACAAAAGGAAAATTTAACAGTTACATCCGTTTCATTTTTAGAATAAAGACGTGGAACAACCTCCTCTGAAAGGAGCTAGCGGCAGCACAATTCCATCCATTCTTTATAACAGACTTCAAACCAACCAGTGGAAAAAAAAAAAAAACCCAAAACGGACAACACAGCACCGTTTGCTGGATAGACTCGGGATGGAAAAAGGAAATGGAAAGGCAATTAACTTTTTGTTCCCCCCCCCCCTCAAATCCTTGATCATTTTAACAGCCAAAAGCTCCGAGTTCGAAGAAGCGCGCAGCAGCTGTCCAACTCCGACAGGTGTGCGTGCCCTCCAGCTGGGCCGCCAGCCTTGCGCCTTCCACCCCTGCTACCCTCTAACATCGCTTTTTTTTTTTTTATTTATTTTTTATTTTTACGACCGCGGTTATTGCCGTAACATCCCAGTACCACCCCGAGTGACTCAGTCTTGGTAAAAAGTCCTTGCCCAACAGGACTGGCCATCAGCTCGCCGGGCCCCGACGGACCACACCACCGAGGGCGATCCCCCCGCGGCGGGTTTCCAGCCGCAGCCAGGGAGCAGCGGCGGCGATGCCACCCGCGGGACGCGCTCCCCACGCGGGGAGAGCCGGAGCCACCCAGCAGCGGCCACTACGGCGCCACCCGCGTCGCTCTGCGCTGCGGGGGTGGGTGGGGGGGGGCGGACACCTCGCGGGCAGCCCCACTCGGGATCCCCCTCCCACGGCGGCTCCGGGGCAGCGCTCCCCCGCACCGAGCGCCTCCCCCTACGCCCCACGCGCCGTCACACGAGGACCGAGCAAGGCCGCACCCCCTCCCCACGCAGCTCTGCCTCCCGTGGCAGGCCCACGGACACCTCTTCCTCCCCCCGCGCGCCCTCGCACCCCCCGCTCGGGGCTGCCCCACGCGCCTCTCCACCCGCCGGGCGCGGCTCGCCGCCTCGCCACGGGGGCCAGGGAAGCTCCCCCCCCCTCCCCCTCGCTCCCCAACGGTCACAACGGCCCCCGCCGTCCCTCTCACCGTCGATGTCACCCAGCGTGAGCTCGTCGCCCAGCTCAGTCAGCGCCTCCATGTTCTCCGCGCCCAGCTCGCCGCTCTCCATCGCGCACGGGCCCGCCCCGCCCCGGCAGGCCGCACCAGGGCATGAACCGCCGCCGCCGCCGCTCAAGCCCGGGTTCCCGGCGAGCGCCGCCGACCCCGCGCCATCTTGGGCCGCCCACGGCCCGCCGGCCCCGCCCCCCACCTGCCCGCAGCTCCAGCCGCCGCTACGGCGGCGGCGGCAGCGGCGGCGGCGTCGCGCGCGCGCGCGCCTCCCGCGGTTTGTTGTCAATGAGACCAGGTCGCCCCTGACCAATCGGCGGGCGCGGCGGCGCGTGGTGTGATGGCGCGTCACCGATCAGCAGCTGCGATTAGCATAGCAGACCCCGCCCCCGCCTCCCCCTCCCCCTGCATTAGAATATTCATGAGGTGGGGGCGTGGCCGGCGGCGCGGGCGGGCTGCGCAGCGCCGAGCACCGCGCCGGTGGGTGGCGGGGGCGCTGCCCGCCGCAGGGCCCAGCCCGCACGGCGGTGCGAGGGAGGGAGGGAAGGAGGGAGGCTTCTTCCTGCCTCGGGGCTCCCTCCTCCTCACCCCCGAGGAGCGGCCATCGCGTGCCTTGAAGCCGCGTCGCACAACTAGGGTGGCCCCAGCCCCCTCCCAAGCGCCTCGCAGGGCCGGGTGGCAGGTGGCGACCAGCGCTGGATAAATCCGCCCCCGCGCGCCGCTGGACACGGGACAGTCCAGCAGGACGGGACCTCAGAGGTCTCTGCTCCAAGCAAGGCCCACTTTGGAGTTACACCAGGTTGCAAAAATTGCAGCAGGGAGGAATAACCAACTGGGTGGTTGCTGAAGGACCCCCGGCCCCGCACACCCCCGCATCCTTGCCATGTCCAGCAGCCTTTCCTCTCCCCCTGCCCGTTCACCGGGAGCCTCGACCAAGAGGGAGCTGCGGGCATGCGGCACCCTAGGGGGAAAATACATGATTTTGCAAGCTGAGGTGTTGCAGCAGCGCAGAGCCGCTCACGGCGCCTGTCGCTCCGCGGGCTCTCCGCGCCGTGACCCAACCGCTGGAGCCCGGAGAGAAAGCGATGGAGGAAATTAGCAGCTAACCTGCTCAGATGCTTTTGAAAAATCGTATTTAGGTGCAACTGCAGGCACCTAAATATCCTTGAACATCTCTCCCTGGGAGCCTAAAGGAGATTGCGAGATGGTGAGGAAGAGCGGCTCGGACCTGTTACAAAGCTGGCATGAAATCAGATGAAGGGGGAGAAACATTAGATTGAAAGCAGCAGTAAGTTTTGGAGGAAGGGGTTTTATTAAAAGGTGCTCCGATTTCCCAGGTAACCGGCTGGGAGAGTTGGCCTCATCCTTTTAGTATCTCCTCACTTAGGCACCTTCTAAAATAGCCAAAGCTACGGCCCGGAGACGCCCTTGGGCACGCGCCCCTTTTTGGGAGCGCTCCCACTGGGAACGCAATCAACACGCAGGCTTCTTTAAAAAAAAAAAAAAATCAGATTTATTCAAGAAAAACAAAACACTTCCCATCTCAACGCAAGTTCCCAACGCCCCCGTCGAACGTACCCGTCTCCGTATTTAAAAATAAAGGACGTTTCCCACCACTGGCCCCGTCAAGTCGCCCGAAGGCAGCTTGGGCGGCGTGGGAAAGCGCCGGTCCCGGGCAGGCGGGGGCCGACCGGCCGGCTCCAGCTCCTCCGGCACCGCCGACGCGCACCGAGGGAGCCGGGGGGAAGAGCTCCCTCCTCCCAGAGCCGCCCCCGGCCCCTCGCAGCAGGGGCGGCCCTGACCCCCCCCCCCCCAGCAGCGGGGTAGGTAGCGTTTGGATGGTGGGATTTTTTTTTTTTTTTTTTTGGAAAAGACTTCTGCAATCCAAAATACGGAGGGGGAGGGAAAAAAAAATCGGGTGGAAGGGGAAATTCGGCAACCCTGGCCGCTTCCACAACCAAGCCCCGTTGCGGTGCCAGGGAAAGGAGGGCGGAGAGGCCACGTCCGTCCCCGCGAGCGCCGCTTAATTCCCAATTTCCCTCCCGCCGTCCCCATCAGGAAACCCCTCCATTAGCCGCTCAGGGAAAACGGGGGCCGCGGCCCGGCCGGGAAAAAGGCTCTTTTGGCCTTTTTCAGCCGCCAGGGACGACAGGCGGGCGGCTGAGCCAAAGGGCGGCCAGGAGACGGGGAGATCCGGTGCATCGGCCGGGCAGAGATCGGGTATAACCGGGCTGGGGCGCAGGGAGCGGAAACATCACCGATTTAAAAAAAAAAAAAAAAAAAGAGGAAAAAAACCTCACAGAAGCAGCGTTGCCCACGAGGCCCCTTCGCTCCCGCCGCGAGCTCCCCGGCCCCCCCATCCCCTCGCCGCGGCAGGCCCGTTTCACGCCCCCGCGCCCCGGCTGGAGGGGAAGTTGGCGGAGGGGAAGGGGACGGGACGCCGCCAGGGGGTCCCCGCCGCCGGGGCCGGGGCCCGGCCCTACAAGTCGGACTGCGAGCGCGAGATGCGCGGGCCCTTGCGGATCTCCTTCCGCTTCTCCTCCTTCTTCCGCCGCTTCTCCTCCTCTCGCAGTGCCTTCTGCAAGGTGTCCGCGCTGGGGAAGAACTGAGCCGGGGAGGGGGGGGGAAATCACGGCGTCAGCCAGGAGGAGCAAGCCCCGAGGCCCCGCGGCCCCCGCCGCAGGAGCGGAGAGAGGAGGGCACGGTTTTGTACCCGCCAGCAGCTGGCACCAGCCTGGCCAGAGACGGGACTCCCTCCTCCGCTTCCCTTCCCAGCCACGCGCTCGGCCGTTCCCCTTCCCTCTCCCCCCCCAAACCTCCTCTTTCCCCACGGCACGAGGTGGTGGAGGAGGAGGAGAACCGCGGCCGCTTTGCCGTCTTACCTCGGAGTGGTCGGTTTTGAAGGGGTTGCGGTAATCGGGAGATTTCTCGCTGATTCCCAGCTCCTGAGCCATCTGCAGAGCAAAGCAAGGGCCGCGCGGCGGATGGCGGCGTCGCTCGTCGCCCGCCGCGTCCTTGCCTCCCCCCCCCCCCACCCCGAGCCTTCCCTCCTTTCTGGGCCCCTTCGCTCTCCCTCCAGCCCAAAGATGTCCCTCAGGCAGGGGAGACGCTCTCCAGCCCGGCAGGCACGGGAAGAGGCGAACGCTCCCTCTGCTTGCTCTCCCTTTACCCTCGCGCCCGTGCCCACGCTTTGCCCCCCCGGCAGCGGAGACGGGATACGACGGGCGAGACTCGGCCTTACCAGCCCCAGGACCTGGGAGTGGGGTCCCTGCTCAAACACCCCCGTCAGGTTGCAGAAACCAATCCCCCAGCGGATGAGGTTGTTCCAGTTGGAGTTGCGGTCGAAGTAGTGGTGCACGATCTTGGGGAAGCGCAGGACGACGTCCCCGAAGAAGGCCGTGTTCTCCACCACGTGGGAGTACGCTGCGGAGGAGAGCCACCCGGCCCTGTCGGCAGGCCGGCCCCACGCACTGCCCCGCTCCCGCCAGCCACGGTCCCCTCCCCAACCGCCAGGGCCCCCCACGCGTGGCCGGAGCACAGGGACGGGAGGAGAGGCTGCTTCCAAAGGACGCGGTGAGACTTCCCCTTCCACGTCCCGCCGCCTGCGGTTACGGACGCGCCGTGCGCCCAGCCCAGCCTCCTCGGGGGCTGACGTCCCATGATGGCTCCTGGCCCTCAGCAGCGGGGACGGGGCAGTTCCAGCTGAGGCTGGCTGGGGGAAGTCGAGGTTGGCTGCTGAGGTTGGATGTGGAGCAGATCCCGACAGCAGAGATCAGGGACGGGAGAGCTCACACAGGCTACAAAGCACCACATCAGCTCGGTGCCACTTGGGAAACGAGAGCAGGAAAGTCTAGAGACGGCTGCAACAGGCAGTGCCTTTGCCCTGTCCTAGCTGGGCAGCATGTTCTCCAGGGGCTTTGCAGGATCTACGTTTAAATCTCTGTTGTGATGAGGCCTCCTCTCCCCATATCCTTTGGGAGACTGCTGAACAAAGGCCTCCCCAGTGAAACTCAAATTCATTCAGAGTCATTTGCCCCTACCTCATCCTGGGAGCATCTAAATCCTAGTGGCAAAGATGGAGAGGCAGGGGGTAAATGGGCAGGATCCCCAGTATGAACTGGTCAGCGAGACCGTAATGGCTCCCCGATAGAAAACACCACAGGGACCAGTGGAAGATCCCCGTAGGGATCTCTGTAGGCAGCCCCAGGGATTTCATAGCTACCCTGGCACTGATCCCACACGAAAAGACAGAGATGCAACATAGCAATGGAAAAAGGAACGGGGGCAGAAGACCAGAGATGACCTACCATCTTTTAGCTTCTCGTCCTGAGGAAAAGGCCCATCTGGCGGCACATCTGCAGCTATTAGCACGGCCCGGGAGTCCTCCAGCACCTGAAAGGCTCTTGGTTACTGCCCATCCCGCCTGCCCTCCCCCCTTGCCCATCCTTGCCCCAACCTGGCCCTGCTCCCCTCTGTCCAAGGGCAGCCTTCAGGGGACCCCCTACTGCTGCAGCAGCCTACTCTGCCCCTCAGCTCGTCTCTTCAGCCCCACAGAGGCTCCCTGCTGCCGTTGCTTCTCCTGCTCGCCCTCCCCAGCGTCCCGGCCTGGGTGCAGCACCCAGCTCAGGGGCGAAGGGAGGGAGTGGGCAGCTCGCGCCAGAGCATGCCGAGCCCGGAGGAGAGCCTGCCCCGCGCCTCACCTTGAAGAGTCCCTTGAGCATGATGTCGATGATTTTGTACTGCTGGTTCACGTCGTTGAGCTCGATGAGGTTCTTCAGCGCGTTCATCTGGTCCTTGCGCTTCACCTCAAACAGCTTCTTATCTGCACCACCGTCAAGGGCACCGCAGAGCTCCTGGCAGGCTCCCGCCGCGCACGTGGCCTCCAGCACAGCAGCCTGCACCCAGCCTCCCTCTCCCCTGGGTGCAAACCACTAGCCTAGCTCCAGCACCACGGGGTGTCCGAGGGCTGGGGACGGGCGCCAGAGGCAGCCCCCCAGAGCAGGGCCTCTGGGCCAGAAGGAGGTTTCCAGCACCCCCTCCTTTCGCTTTTTGTGCTCCATTTGTTCTTCAGGCGACGTTGGCATGTGCCAGGAAGGGCTTGCGTTAGCAGGTACTTCTATCTTATTCCTTGTGGGTGACAAGTGCCTGAGACACAGGCAAGACTGACTGCAGTCAGCACAGAAACTCTTCCGTCCTCCTAGCCAGGGCACTGAGCAGCCTTTCGGCAACACATGCACGCGTTGCGTCATAGCTTCCACCACGTGGGCAACTGTACCGGTGCCGAGACCAAACTGGGAGACGTGTTCTCTCCCCAGCATGTGGGAGCGGAAAGGTAAAGCACTGCACTTGGGAGAACGCAAGACGCCGCTGGAGAACCTGTCTCTGCTCCTGCACCGATCCAGGCATTTTATCAGCAAACCTGAGAGCTCCACTGAACCTTTTCCGCAGAAGAGCAAAGCAGCAACTGCTCAGCAGGTCTGGGGCTGTCTGACAGTTGAAGAAAACCAAGCTGACCCTCCAGCTTAGCCCTTCTCTCCCAAATTCCTTCTTCCTCAGCTCATGCAGGATCCCAACAGCCCTGCCTCAATGCCCCGGCGCAGCACAGCACCCCGGGAAGCAGCCAGCAGGGCACCCAGTAGCCACCAGGGCAGCTCTCTAGCAGGGACTGCTGCCTTGCACGTGCCCAAGAGCAAACGCCACCTCAGGCAGTAATTTGGGCAGAAGGGACCTCTGGAGGTCTCTAGTCCAACCCCTGCTCAGAGCATGGCCAGCTCTGAAGTTACATCAGGTTGCTCAGGGTCATACCGAGCCAGGTCCTGGCTGGCAATCGTGGTGATGGCTGCGTTTCCTCAGTTCATTTATAATCTCATTAGCAATAATTATAGCCTTAAGATTCTTCCATTCCCTCTCTTCCACCCCTCTAGTGCCCCCTTCCATGGTCTCTAACCCTTTTCATACATGCGAGCTCTCTCCAACCTCATCAGCCACAAGCACATATTCATGAGATGAGGCGCAGGCCTGCAGAGAAGGATACAGATTTCCAAGCCAGAGTCCACCCTCTGTTTTTCCAGGTCTGCCAAGCTGCCTTTGGACAACATCAGCGTGAACAGAAAGGGGCAGATCAAGAGCAAATCCATGTCAGAAACTGCAGCCTGGAGCAGAACAAACAAAAATAACAAAAAGCAAAAAGACTTACTAAGCAGAAGTCATACAACCCTACGCATGCCCCAACAGCCCCAAAAGTCAGGGCTGGAGCTGCCACTCAGCACTGACAGCACATCATCTTTGTCACATGGGTCCTTTCCTGACTCTCTTTCCCCTGCGCCCTCTGCACTGCTGCTCCCTCGAGCTCTGTGCAGGAGCAACCAGCAGAAGCATGATGCTGCACAAGGTTCAGGGAGGCCAAAACACATCGAGCTGCAATTTGATCCGACCCAACCCAGCAGCTCCTCATTCCTGTCAAGGCCTGAATTAATCCGCTCTTCTGGAGGTGGGTTG
The DNA here is from genome assembly GCF_040807025.1 of Struthio camelus. Classification (NCBI taxonomy): domain Eukaryota; kingdom Metazoa; phylum Chordata; class Aves; order Struthioniformes; family Struthionidae; genus Struthio; species Struthio camelus. The sequence goes on from NC_090942.1 coordinate 56,602,215, forward strand.
CAACAGTGCCTTTATTTTCTCAACTCTAGAGACTTACAACACCTTTTCAAGACTGTCAGCCTCCCAGACCAAGAGCTGAACTCCACCTCTCCTTTCAGCAGCAGCAAGCTCAATCAGCTCAGCCATCTCACATTGGGTCATGCAGCAGTAGTCCCCCGTTCACCCCAAGCACCTTCCCACAAAGCCACCGCCCGCGGTAAACAGGCAGGCTTGCGGACTAGCACGCGCAGGCATTAAAGGCAGGTGCGCAGGCTTTGCACAGACCCAGCCATACGGAGCAGGAGGAGAGCACGGGGCTGCTGGCGTAGAGGCACTCCCGTCCAAAACCATCCCTCAGACAGGGCAGAAGTGCAAAAGAGGGGTTAGAGGAGAGGGTCCTTAAATATCATGTAACACGGCTTTGGCCCCCTTTTCCAGGTTTGGTGCCAGCCATGTGGGGAGAGCTTAGACCCAAAGAGAAAACCAGTACCTGCCCCTCCAGGCGGTGGGATCTGAGGCAGCCCCTCCGGAGGGATGAGGTTTCCGCGGAGCAGAGCGACCAGCCACCCAGCTGTTACGGATGAAGCGGCTTCTTCAGTGACATCCCTGAGGTCTTCTCCAGAGCCGTCTCCTGCTCCAAGGCAAAGACACGCACACAGGACCATTACGGCTGTGAGAGCAGCTCACATTGTCTCTGCCTTCTCTTCCCAAGCAGATCAAGCCCACCAGGGAGACAGGCTGCCAGCGGACACCACCGCACCTCTCCCCGCAATGCCCTAACACGGGCCCGGGAGGAAACTCCTTCTTCACCCCAATCTGATGTTGTTTAACAAAAAACAACCAACCAAACAACAACAACAAAAAAACCCTGGGCAACGGCAGGGATATGAGGCAAGGCAGGCAGGCATCCAGGAGGTTTCGCAGCTCTGTTACGAGCAGCAGCGCTCCCTCTCCTACCGTGCCACGTCCCGCCGAGGCTGGGCGATGCGCCCTTGTGTCCCCCAGTCCGGAGGGGGCAAGGAAGTGGTGTCAAGCAAACAAAAGCACAAGGAGAAACCCTTTGAATTTTTTGCCGCTGTGGTTTGCAAAAGGCACAAGCTGTTAGTTCCCCTAGCAGCTAACAGAGCAGAGTAACTATAACTAGTGTTACAAAGTGCAACGCAGCTGTCTCCAAAGCGGGGGCAGTATCATGACCCGTGTTTTCGATAGGGAAACAGATGCACCAGGATGGCATCATAAGCCACCCAAGCTCGGGGCTGGGGTACAACTTAAGGCATATTCCAGCTGTCCTGAAGGCTACCAAGCAGGCAGGCAAGAGGAGCCAAGGCTATAAAGAGAAGTTCTCTAGCCCAGACGAGCAGATGCTCTGCTTGATATATTCCGGCCCCGTCAGCTTCCAGGAGACTGCTTCATCCTTAGGAAAGAAATAACTGAACAGCTTGAGCCCCGGCTCAGTCGGGGTTACAGGGACACCTGCACTGCTTCTGCAGAGCAACCCGCAGCTGCGCTGCCTCTGCAACCCTCTCCCACGGTCTTGGATAGGAGCAGGAGGAGAAACTCAAAAGCACAAACTGCTGTTGCCTTGGGACCCAGACACCTGTTTGCCTCTGCCCATCGCTAGAAGATACTTTTCCAATGTGCAAGAGCACGGCCATAAGGACCAGACTGGCTATTTACTGTGTTTGGGGGAGAATTGGGGAAAGAGCTTGGAGGCAGCTGGAAGTCTCCAGACCAGACTGACAGTCAAACAGAGCTAGCTACCGAAGGGCAAAAACGCTGCCCACGCCGGCTCTGCTGCGCTGCCCACGGCAGTCCCGGTGCACCTGGCTGCAACCCGCCTGGGCAGAGCCTAGGGCTCCTGCATCCTCACCACAGAGCCGGAGCCAGAAACCCCTCTGACGTGGACACGTTGCTGCTCGGTGCTGCCTGACAGGACAAGCATGGCTAGAAGGTGCCTGCCCGCTCTGAGGAGGCAAAGAGCGAGCTGCGAAAAACCGCTAATGCAGCGGCAGAGCAAAGCGTTGCTCTCGGCAGAAGCGGAGCGTGGCAGGGAGCTGGGCTTGGGGCAGGTTCCTCCCCGCGGGAGCGATAAAAGCAAGGCGCAGCAGAGATCGGTGCACATCTGCACAACACCCAGCAGCCAGACCCATGCCTGTCACGTCCAGACTGACCAGGCGACAAGTTGCAGGCTGTGCTAGAGCAGCGCCGAGCCACACAGGTTACACCTGAGCCACAGAGACTACCTGAGCCCAGCTCCAAGCTAGCCACGGCCACGCAAGTCCTGGCGAGCTCTGAGCTCCCGCCTGCGCGGGGACTTGTAGGCAGGCACATCCCCAGCAGCTCAGCAGCTCTAACTCCTTGCACTGCTGCAGCAACCAGCAGGGACACCCGGTCCCCTCACTGAAGTCCCACCAGCTTCCCAACTCCCCAAGTCTTTTGCTAAGCCCTGTCCTCAGGAGATCGGAGGCGCTTGGTCTAGGAAAGCAGTGAGCTCCCTTGGGCTACAGGCAGTTCCTGCAAAGATGAAAAGCTTACGATCTGCTGGTGCACAGTAGAGACCACTCCATGGGAAAAAAAGCATAAAGGGAGCTTTCTGGGAGCCTGCTCTTTTGGCTTCATAAGCCTGCAAAGTGTAACTGCCTAAATGCAGCTGTGAGCAGCTCCAGTTTTTGAGCACAGGCCTGCAGCCCCGGCCAGCTGGTTGCTTCTGCAGAAAACCCACCAGTCTGCCTCACTGTCTCTGACTCTCCTAATTCGACGTGCTTTTCCAAAGAAACAACAACAGATGCTGTGTAATAGATGGTTAGTATTTTCCATTAAAGTGCTTTTAATGACTTTATAAATTCTCCTGCAGGAGCCCCGTAAAATGCAACACGGCACAAGGTCAGAGGAAGAGAACTTGAAAACCGTGTATATGTTGCACAGTCCTGTCACCTTCACATCTCGCCCCATCCTTGCTGACGCGCGTTCTCATGTTGAAGTTACTGACCACTGCAGTCCACGAGGGATGAACACCCAAGTGCAGATAAAGGGGGAGCTAGTTGCTGCCCTCACCAGTAGGGTAAGCAAAGCTGCTTAGGCCAGCTGGCTTTCTTGTCACCAGCGGCTCAAAGGCACTACCTGGCTTTTAGAGGGCAGCCACCCACCAATCCTTCTGAAGAGTGTCCATCCTTTCCTTCAACGCCACGTGCATTTCCACACCTGCAGAGCCTGGTCAATCCGCCTGCCACACTCACGCACGCCCCAGCCAAACCCACACAACTGCAATCAGCCTCGAGACCTCCCTGACTCATGCAGTCTTAAAACTGGCTGGGACCCCACCATGCACCGGACATGAGGTGACCTGATTTTTACTTACCCACCACCTTCAGAAAGTTTCAACTCCCTTCCCCGGCCTGGTTCACAGACCCGTTGGAGCTTCTTCGAAACAACCTCCCTTGGGTGTCCTGCCTATTTCATCCTAATCTAACAGCAGAGGATATTCCCTCCTCTCTGGGCTGCACCATGAAAGCGCAGGGAGGCAAATGCTTTTTGCGGCTGTTCCTCCATACTTTTTCCGAGAATCCTCCTTTGCGTCTTCACACCCACTTAGGGATAAGATGAGACAGAAACACTGCAGAGCTGCTCCTCTCTTCCCTCCCTGAGCCCCTCCTTGCCAAAGTGAGCTTTGCCCAGCGCTCAGAGAGCAGTCTGGGGAGCCAAAGCCCATCCTGATGCCACAGATGGGAAGGAGTTTCCGCTAATATTCTCTAGCAGCCCCGGCCAGCTGGTAGCTTCAGCAGAAAACCCACCAGTCTGTCTCACTGTCTCTGACTCTCTTAATTTAGACGTGCTTTTCCAACGACACGACAACAGATGCCGTGTAATAGATGGTTAGTATTTTCCATTAAAGTGTTTTTAATGACTTTATAAATATTCTCCTGCAGGAGCCCCGTAAATTGCAGACTAGGGACTAGGACAGAAGAAAAGAACTCGAAGACCATCTGTAAATTCCACAGTCCCATCACCTTAGGAACTGAGCATCCCCCGGCATTTATTCGCACAACAAGCTTGCAAGGTAGAGTCACGTTGTTATGTTCCAGTTCAAAGGAGGGGGTTTCGCGGGACCCCCTCCTTCCCTTCCCCTGCTCACAAGGCGCTGAAATGCAAGGGGAAAACAATCAACCAACTCGCCCCAGGAGCCCACGGACAATCCGTGGAAAAACGAAGAATAAAAAACCGTCTCCCGAACCCATCATCCCCAAACCACTCCTGCGTGAAATGGATGAGGCTCAGTCCCTTGTCATAGCTGAGCCAAAAGCATCAGAAGTGGAAAACGGGCTATTCAAGACTTAGCCTGATCGGCTATTACCAGTACAGCCTGATTAGGCAAGACGTTTCCGCAGGACGACAGTGCCGATTTGCATCTGCTTACCTCCGAAGACCCTGAGAGCGGGTATGGCAGGGACGGACCGCTCCCCGGCGGGGAGGCAGCAGAGCCCCAGTCGAAGCCCGCAGAGCTTCACACCCGCCGCGGCTCCCGCCTCAGCCCTTCCCGCGCCTCTCGCCCGGCTGCCGGCAGGCGGCAGCGGCCGCGGGCGCCTCCTGCCCCGCCGCCCCCTCGCTGCCCGCAGCGCGCCGAGACGGCAGGGCAGGGAGCCGCCTCCCGCCGCCACCGCGGGCCCCCCACCTCGCCCGGCCCGGCCCCCTCACCTGCGGCTCGGCTCGGGCCGGGGCCGCCGCTCACGCCCGCCGCGCTGCCATGCTGCCGCCGCTCCGCCGGCCGCGCCGCTCCGCCCCGCCGTGTCACTTCCTGAGCCCCCGCCCGGGCCGCGGGGGCGGGAGGGGGGGTCCGGAGGTGCCCGAGCCGGAGCCCCGCGCTGCCGAGGGGGGGAAGACACACAGACACACACACACACCCCTCCCCCTCCTCCTCCTCCTTCCCCCCGAAAAGGGAGGGAAGCGGAGCGCAGCGGGGCAGAGGGCGCCGGGCCCCGGCGGCGCGGAGAGGGAGAGCTTTTCCCCTGGCCGCCGTGAGATGAACGTCCCTCGGCGTCAGCTTGCGGCAGGGCCCGGGCCCGGCCCGACGCACCTGCCGCACCTGCCACCTTGGAGCAGAGCCTGCGCTCAGAGCCCGGAGAAGTCCTAGGAAACTCCCTTGGTGTAGGCAAGGGGTTGAGCTCGGCGGGAAGCCGGGGAAAAGCCACCGCCGGAGTTGTATCCTAGAGGAAAGCTCAGCTCCGCTGCCCGCTTTCCAGACATCAGCCTCCTCTCCTCAGTGGGACAAGCTGCACAGCTGCTTCCCTGTGCTGGAACCCCCCAAACACCCCTGTAAGTCCAGAGGAAAGGCCTCTTCCCCACACAGAAAAACAAAAGAGGAGCCACTTCAGTAACTGGGCTTTATATCTGATTTTCAACAAACCGTTTTTTGAAAATGAGCTAGAGATGACTTCTTTTGCCCTTTTTCTCTCTACAACTCATTGGGAATAAAGGGCAGGGTGGGGTCTCCTGTGCCGCTCTTCTTGTTCCTCTGCTGCATGCGCCAACTGCATCTTCTCATTTCAGTCTCCAATGTGTGAGAGGGACACTGCCACACTTCCCAGACATCTGTTGGTGACACCATGAGTGGAAACCAAAGGGAAGAGCATGGCTGAAACTCCAGCATGATACTGGAACTCCCATTTTTGGCACACTGCTGAGAGGTGGTGTTCATCACTAAAACTGCCCTCCCTGAAACCATGGCAATCCCACCAAAACATGCGAGAAACACTTGTGTGGTTGAAGCCGTGCAAAATTTGTTCTGGGCAAAACCGATCTTAAAGCTTATTTTGCCCAGAGGATTTTGTCTTTCATGTCTGTGGCCCTCCTATTCAGGCAGCCACCACTGCTGCACTTCAAGTGCATTCAAAACCCTTTCTAATAACTAAGATTTGAAGGCTTCTTCGTATCTGGAAAAGCCAAAAAAAAAGGGGCCACTTCAGCAATGTAACAAGACTTCCTATCCACCTTCCTTCTTCCCCATACAGACATGCAAAGACAGCGGAGAGGAATTTCATGGGGCTGGGAAGAACATCTCCAGCTGGCGAACTTCCACTCTGAGATAACCCTAAGCTTCCCTCCACAGAGTGGTAGTATCCCACTGGGGGTAAGCCTGAGGACAAACTGTTTCTTGCAGGTAACAAAACGCTCAGGCACCAATCCTGCACGTGGCTCATGTGACTCTGCTACTAAGGCCAAGTAGAATAAAATTTGGTAACCCCACTCAGTGCTTTCCGAATGCTTGCTCTTTCCCTGTGCTTTGAAAATATTCAAGTCATCTTTGGGTTTGCACGACTGCACAGACATATCAACACTAGTTAGCACACAGACAGAGGTTAAGTGATTGTTCATCTTCCAGAGAAATCAATATTGGAATAATTACTGCTTTGAAGTCACAGGCTCCCAGGCCTGTGCCCCTTTCATTAAACCATCTCTGTCATATAAATGAATACAATCCCAGTACAGAGAACCATCAGTAAGCCTTTCGTCCCAAAACTAGCTAACTATAGTAAACGCTACGAGTGTTTCGCTTGCACTTTTGTTCAACTTTAGCTGGAAAGTGGGGAGAAGCATGGAGAAAAATAAAAGAAGAAGAAAAGAAGAAGAAGACAAGACGAAAAAAATCGGGTTCTTTGTTACACATACCACCTTCGTATCACCTATCCAAGGCATTTGCCCAGCAAAAGGATACACAATGTCTTGATATTTTGCACAAGTCCTCGTCTGTCCCAGAAGGCTCTCCAGCAAGGTCTGAACAGTCCCTGCCTGCACTGGCTCCATCTGACGACGACTGCTCTGAATCTGAGCCATCACGAGACGGAATGATTTCCAGATCAGCAGCAGACTATTGGGTTTGTTCCTTCACACCTCCCTCCCTCATCTCCACACACAGCAATGAAACCTTCAAATTCTACTCTGGGGGAAATCAAGGGGCCCATGACAATACTAATGACACAATTTAGGAAGCTGCTGGCCTCACTCACTTTCCCATTCCACCATCCGTCCCTCACAGTGGCAGGCCAAGCTAGCACCTGCAGGATTTCCCATCACCTTACTATAACCTCCTCAAAGGAAGTTTATGGCTCCCCAACAAAGGCTGAAGCAATCCTCTAGGAAACTCCGTTCTCATTTTCCTAGGCAGCCACTGCACTCTTACCTGACGAAGAAAGAGATGAAGAGCACGACACGTGGCCTCAGGCAGCTCTGATAACTTGGCTTCTGCTGCCTCCTGGAGAATCTGGCTTATTTCTTTTTGAGAAATAATATTGCTGCTCTGGTATCTCACAAACTTGAACAACAGGCAAAAGAAAGGCATTAAGTAGTGAACAACCCACAGACTCCAAAAAGTGACCCCTCTCCCGGAAAGGCCTCCTCTTTTGTAAAGAGAGGCTGCAGCACCCAAATAACTGGTCTGATTTTCACACCGCTTTTATAGAACTGGTGCAAATACCCATACTGACGTTGTTCTGACTTATAACTAGGCTTATTTTGGTTTAGGTTAGGAAGGAACTGAACGGAACCAGGCCACCTCTTAAAAGTGAAATAATAATAACAAAGGCTCACAGACCCATCATGTATTTGGAAGGAGAAGGTGCATATTAATAACCTCTTCCTCTCATCCACTGCCATGAGAGCTTTATCTTGAGTGTTTCTGCTGGGCATGACCACAATCACTGTCTTGCTGCCAGGCCTCCCCACACACAGCTGAGTAGTGGATTGTGGTAATTCCCTGACCTGAAATGTCAGGTCCATAAGGTTAAAAGAGTGGGAGAGAAGCTGTGATGCCAAGAAGAGCTCTGTTCTTCAAAGAACCATAGCATGCTCCCAGACTGGCAACAGTGGTTGCACGTTCACTGTAGCCTTCCCCTCTCCACCCCAGGCATGCTAGATGATGGCAATAAATGCTAGAAACATCAGAAGAACAGCAAGTGCTCACTCAGAGCAGTCACTTTCTGAGGGGTGCGGAAGGGAAGTTTGCTTGAAAGTATTACTAGGGCACATGAGTATAGTCACAAAGTGACAGCAGTGTCTAAGACTCTGTGTGTGTGTAGAAGGTAAGTGGATGACGTACTTTCCAATGGCCAACCCAGATGCACTATACCAACATCCTTGCAGAAATGTAGAACAGCCTATCCTTCCCCTGCTCACCAAAGTAATGAGCCTGAGAATTTCTGGCTGCAGAAAGGACTTCCGTCCGCCACTAAGTAGCGTGAAGAGCAGGAACCGGTGCCACGGCTGGGAGGCAACATGTAGTGCTGGAAGAGAAGGAGAATCCATTCAAAAACAGCTTTAAAATCTGCTAGGAGATAGACTGGACCCAGATAAGGACAGTCTTCCAAACTGACCACAGTTTTTCTCTCTTAGACCCCAAGCTGTAAAATGCCAACAAGATATTTTGCTGTGCTCTTACTTGCTTTTAAATCTATCATTCTTTGGGCAAGAGTCCAGTCATGAGGACAAAAGCTTCATAGCTTTTTAAAGCAGGAAATATGTTCTGTCCACCTTTATGCTTTTACAGGAAGAGAAACCTTCTTCTGGAGTGTGTGTCATAAAAGAGTAAGGGCATATTTTTAGCCCACTTTTTTTTTTTTCTTTTTTAAACCCACAACTCTGGTTTCAATATGAGGACGTGTTTCCTGACCAGGGGGTTCATTTTGCTGCCGAATGCTCTTTGGGAGAAGAAGGAAGCCCTATAACATGCGCTCCCCAAACTGAGACTGGATCTGCATCAGAGAGCATACCATGGGGATAAGCCTGGCTGATGGCAGCAATACAAACAATCAGTAGAGAAAAGGTTCTTAGTAAGAACCACAGATGATATAAAGAGGTAAGGTTCAAGGCCACTGGATGTGACAGCATGAAATCTCTCACTGAATGCTAACTTAAGTTGTATCACCTTGTATTTGCTGCAGGTTAAGAACATGTGATGGACAATTACAGCAGGTGAGCTGGTATGAGAGAACTTGTTACACCATGGCAACTCACCACCAGGTTTGAGGCCTTTTGTTTTGGAAAGGTCACTTTTCCACTGGCAATCACATAACCACCCCCCTGCCATTATGACAATCTCTTCTATGGAAAAGCAGCACTAACAAATCACGTAAAGTTTTGGGGAGGTATCCTTTAGCTGGTGGAAATAAGACGGTACCGGCACTGTGTACCGAGCCTGCTCTGCAAACCTGGAAAAATCTCTAGATCAACAAAGGCTTTTAAAGACCCTCAAATGAGGACACTTCTACAGGCAGAGTCCAGGCCACACTCTTTGCAATGCTGTTGTTTCTTTCAGTCAAACAAATCCACGATCCTCATTCCACTCAGAATAAAGAGACTCTTGTTACTGCTCTTGTTAACTTCTGCATCGCAATAAGAATTTAGGCAGTCAAAGTCAAGGGTTCAGCTGTTGCTGACATGGCATTTTTTCAGCTTTACCCTAAATCAGTAGAACGTCCCCATACCCTGACACTTTTTTTTTCCCCTTTAACAAGGCCTTTTATCAGACTCCCTACAGCTACTGGCTGTCATTCATCTGCAGTATTACATTTTCATTCACCAACTTCGTCTCTCCCAACAATGTCCCTTTTGTCTGGTGTTCATTCACTCCGTCCCCTTCTCTCTTAATGTTTATGTGACTGATTTGAATGGGTCAGAGTACAGAGAACTCTTTTTCTGTTTTAAGATCAGAGCCAACACCTGTACTTTGTGCCAGGAGGCTGACAATGAGTGGAAGGGTCTACTCTTCCACCCTGACTGCATGGCACTGTCATATTATGTTATACTGCTAACATGGAATACATTAAGTCTGACGTGGACTCTTGAAACCAAGGTCTGCATTTGCCCCTGGAAATCTAGAATTTCCAGCTTCCATTCCCTAAGGCTGACTAAGTGAGTCCTCCCTCCTCTATCTTTATGGTCTAAAGGTTTGCTACAATTGGCTTGGAAGGAAAAGGCAGTGTATTCCCTCCTCCATCTCAGTTCCTAAACCTTTCATTCTAAGAGATTGGGGTGGAGGGTGGTAGTGTCTTTTTCTTTGTTCTGGAAAGCATCTTGGCATCCAGAGCCAAGGTGAGGGCTCACTCCTTCAAGGGAGGCAGGCATTGTGATCTCATCCCACAGAGCACATGACTAACTTTAGACATACAAATCATTTTTCATATTGGGCATAACTCATTAAGCATCTGCTCCAGGGCCCTACTGGATGGAGATCAAAGAGCTCAAAGAGCTCAAAATCACTGTAGGAGGGAGACCCAGGAGAAAAGAGGGCCAGGAAGGCTTTACCAACATCCTGGTTCTTCACATACAGGTACTCCAGTAAGGTTTCCAGGCAGGCAACCACAGCTTGAGAGAGCAGCAAGTCTTTCTGGAATGCCAGGAGGAAAAACAAAAACAAGAACACAAGCAACAGCTATTGCAAGAAGAAAATTCAGAAAGTGGCAGGCTCTGAAGAATGTGCAGCACAGGAAAATAACACCCTTCATCTCCTTCATGGGATGCAACATATAAAATAATCCATCACGTCAAGGAGTCAGACAAAGGCAGGACTTATTCTGACTATAAAAGTAAGCAACAGTCTCCAAAGAATAAATGCGGGAAGCCAATGTCACTCCAGACAGTTAAATGTGAACTGATGAACTATTCCCCAAAGCAGCTTGCTAGGGCTGTGGGGGAAGGGATAGGGTTTGATACATTCTTACCAGCTCCCCATGGGTGTGGGGGCCCTGAAGAGCACAGAAGGTGGGATAACAGGGATCGTGGCTAGTACACAGAATTTAAGCTGCCTAGTTCAGCAGCAGGAAGAACTAAATAGCTTGATTTACCTTCTTAGACACTGCACCATGCTGCATACACTGCAGCAAGAGCATTTCCCCTCCTCCTCATCACAGGTCTGTAAGGGGTGGAAAAAACAGGGGGAAGAAAAAAAGGCAGATCCCTGGGTCCTGCTGCAGGGTGGTTTCTCCTCAGGTTAATGTAAGTGTTTGAACCACAGCAGCAGTAGTGTGTTCCAAAAGCATTATTATATATACCTGCAAGTGGACGTGCACCAGGAGGTTCTGCAGGCTGACAACAAGTGAGAAGACCTGCTGCACAGCAAGGGGGTGCAGGGCAGCATCCTCCACAGATGACAGCTGTGGTTCCCTCACACCTTGGGCTGTGGTTTGGATGACAGTCACCAGCAGAGAGGAGGAGAAGTTCTGTCGCAGGATAGCTCTCAGGAACTGCAGGATGCTCACTAGACAGAGAGCCACTCATAAGTAAATACCAGTGTTTTCCTCTCCCCTGCCCTGTGTGCTGGTGCCTATGCCATAGCCTGGGAGATGTGCGGAGAGAAAATTCAAGCTTAAGGGCCCACTGGAGAGGCACAGCAGATAGATGCAGGTAGGAATGACAAGAAGTTCCCTTGCTCATCTCCCACTCTGAGATGCTGAGACCTATTTCATGCTCAGTTCCAGATGTCACCGCTCACCCCCAAGATAATTTATCCGTCCTTTTATCTCTTTTGCTCTTCCTCAGCACCAAGTATGTACTCCCAAAGCCAAATGTACCAAAGCTTCCAGATCCCCACCATCACCTCCACGGCCCCATCCCGTAGACACTTTGCCCTTAGAGCCTTCCCCCTCCTTTAACCTGGTACTAGCACCTGCTTCAAGTCACATCCCCATAACAGACACCAAATACCTAGCAGCAGGATGGGCTTCTTCTTCCTGAAGATGATTGCATTCAGGACTTCTGGTAGGTCTACAGAGAGCGTCTGGTGAACCTAGAGGAGAATGAAATATAAGAGAAAAAATGGTGCTGGTCTGACCTGGTAAAAAACTGCTTCCTTATATACTTTCAGTCCTTAGGCACTATCCCATGATGATACTCTGAAAAACAATGGAACAGCAACAAGGTTTCAGCACTCTGATCCAGAAAGGAAAGTCACATAACTGGGGCCTCAAGTTTCACTCATTACCATCTACCAGCCCTGCACAGCTTCCAACCCACAGTGAAATCTCATTAGCCTGTCTCACTCTCACACCTCCCTGCATGCCCTCTGGCATATGGCTGGCAGACTGCTGAGCATGTGGAGTACTAGGAACAGCCATACCGAAGACTGCTTTACCTTAACCACCTTAGACCAGTCAGCAAGACTGATTAGCCGGGCAGCCAAAAAGCAACAGTGACAACGAACAGCTGGTCCTGTCTGCTTCAGTTGGGAAGCCCACAGAGAGCCCAGGGCTTGGAGCTACTTTAAAGGTGAGCACAAGCAGGCGCGGGTGAGGGAGGCAGAGGAGGTTACGGAAGTCCCTCACCTAGGGGACTAGGGGAAACAGGAAAGGTGGGCTTGAGAAGGGAGTCTGCAATACACTGTTTTCCTCAGGGAGCAGCCATTCAGCAGGGAATGGCATGAAGTTTCACAGAGCCCCAGGAGGGGTCGAACTTGCTCTTCAGCAAGGCAGAGAGTTGGCATGGGAGGGCAGGCACAAGGATCACAGGGCTTCTTCCTTCAAACTGTCTTCTGAAGAGAAATGTTCAACAGGAGAGCTGGGAATACCCCATGAGTGCAACAGGGGAAGCAGTGGTTACGTGTCTAAGCACTAAGTCTTTAATAGCCTCCAACCCATGTCCCAGGCTTATCCACAGCCCCAAGCAGCTACTGGCTCCTGCTAAAGCCACCAGCAATAACACAGTTAAGGCACAAGCTTGCTATGGGCAGACAAGTCCTCATTATTAACACCAGCCTGAGATTAATGCAGGCAGCTCACACTTCTCGGAGCCATTGTTCCCCTCTAAATAACTGCAAGCTCTGGGAGACAGCCTGGCATCAGTCCACATGCACAGCCACAAAGGCCAAAGGCTCTCAGCAAGGGCCTCCGGGGAGGCTTTGTGCAGCATCAGCAATACCAAGCAGCAACAAAAGTGACTCTACATCCTATCCACTCTCCTTCCCGCTCAGCAGGTGATTAGAAACGCGGAAGCTTAGAAATGCTGAAGCTTAGAAACACTGAAGCATCCTGGGACTGCTCCCATTTGCCACCTGCATCTGTAGTTTCTTTCCATACCTCTGGTGCGAGAAGGATTCTGGATTTTATGTCACAGTGCATCAGGGCAATAGGGTATCGATGAAACTAAACAACAGGCTTATAAGTGATTAAAGGATTGCACTTCAAGGATCAATAGGAGCTGAGAAAGTCACTCCCAGAAGATGAAACTCAATATAGCTGCTAGAATTGAGCCCCTTTGGGAACTGGCACGACACTGACCACCCAGACACAGCCCTGACTTGTAAACTAAAAAGGTAAATTGTCTGTGCATAACGTTAATAGAGCAGAAACAGGCAGGTCTCCCTACACACAGCTGTTAGTCCATACAAGCCCGGTGCTGTAAGAATTAACCATGCACACCCATAAAGCAACAGGTATAGTCTTGATCTGGTCTAGCCTTTTGTAAAAAATCCTCCCACAGCATTAGAAAACCAGTCCTTGCCTATCTGTGCAGATGCACACATGCCCTTAATATGATTTTATCATCCAAGAACAGGTACACTGACTCGTAAAGAACCTACTCAGCCAGGCACAACTGCAGGAACAGAGCTCAGAATTCAAGCCATGTTGTTTAACTTCATTTCAGGAGAGGAGAGAGAGGTAAGGGTAGATACTTGAAGGGAACGTCATCCCCTTGTGTTGGCATTAGAAAGTGCTCCATTCCCTCTCACTTGTAATTCCAATAGCAGCTGACAACTCCAGCTCAGCTCTCTTGTTGGACTGCAAAGCATCAAATACAATGACAGCTGCCCACATTCATATCAGCTCTGTTAATATGGAGCGCTTATTTGCCAATAACAGATTTGGAGACTGTTTTGATGACTGATTTGGTGACTGTCCCACTGCTGATCATGTTACTACCAACAAAGCATTTTGTAACATGGGAACAGTGTTGTAACATGGAACAGTGGGAGCTGTTCCTCCCACTGCTAGCCTTCCATTCAGAAACACCTTTAAAAGTATTTTGTTCTGTCCTGGAGAGGAAAGTGGGCTGAGTATGCTTTTCTTTCCCAGGACTTTTGTCCCCCTCCGCAGCTCTCCAATGATTCACATCTCAGCCTTCAGCAGCATGCTAGCTTCCAGCCTCTGGAGAAGTGCAGCAAGGAATAACTTGTAGACAATAATGAAAAAGCTATCAGGGTGGAGCAGATTCCAGGTCAATGCAAACCATTTCCCCCTGCTAATGGAGATTTTTTTTTTAGGTTTAGCCATTCCCTGGACCCAATTGCAAGAGTTATTCTCACCTCAGCATTGTAACGATGCTGATAAATTAAGAGGGAAGCAGCCAACAACCACCCAGAGCAGAGTAAGGCATCTTCAGATGATAGGTAAGCAGGTTCAGAGGGAGAGGACCACAACCAGGTGCACTGCAAAACCTTCTGCAGGAGCTCTAGCAAGGACACGTTGGAGAGCAGCACAGCCACAGCTGGGTAGGAGAAACAAAATCGGAGAGGCTGATGGTATGGCACAGGTTAAACCAGCTTGACAAGCAGAAGGGAAGTGCAGAGCACACCCCTGCTGCAGTAAGGCAGCCCCAAGGGCCACAGCTCATCAGAATAAGGCTGTCCACCTGTGCTGGTATTCATCTCCCACAGCATGAGTGACTGCTAGGCCAGCTAATAAAACGACCAGTGTTCGGCTAACACAGCTGGGAGGTTGGTTAGAGCTCCTATCTGCCTCTGTTATAGTTTAATTTTTTGAGCCATGGCAATACAAGGACATTTCAACAAGGCACCAAAGCCCAACTGCTGTGTTTTATGAACAAGAAAAATACAGTGATTCTGTCTCTCAGCAGCCAAACAGCAGCAGTCTCTCAGTCATCAGAAGGCAGCAAAAACAAAACAAAACAAAGCAAACACAACAACCTAAAAAATTCATCCCAAATACAAAATGTTCTTTGTTAACTGTAATGTTGCATCTGAAGGAGGGAAATCTACCTTACCTGCTGAGAGAGTAAGAACACAATCTGTGATGGCCAACCTACAGTCTCACCGAAAATAGCTCAGCAATCAACACCATCCTGTCTCACCTCTCTGTTGACTGCTAGGTGTTGTTTGATGAAGGCTCCAGTACAAGAAATTCAAGGATGGCTGCAGGAGGTCAGTGTCCTTCGGTGTGCATTTCCCGCAGAGGTTACTGACTGGAAACAAAAGCATGTATGTAACAAAGACACCAACATGACAGAGCACCTCAGCACAAGAAAGAGGTCAGTCAGTGGGGGCAGAATTCAGACATGAATAGCACAACTTGAAATGAAACTAAACAGACCAGACAAAGCAACAGGCCTCTGCTGCAGAGTGTCTACTTTACACTAGACACACTGCACTGGAATACGTTTACAGCAAAAAACAAAGCAGAAAAGGGTTTATTAACGGGAATACATCACACTGGGCAGTAACAACTCCAAGAGAAATGGACTCTGAGATAAGCTACCCGTTTCCATAGGCAGAGCTTGACTCTAATACTCTAATGCTGCATCGGCTATAGGCACCCGTGCGCCCGTCTGAAGTCGTAGATGGCCAGTCTGGGAACGGCATGGAGAACTGTGCTCCTCCACTCTCACATATTCTCCCCTCATTAGTAATAAACTCACCATGCTTGTTGTAAGCACCAAACATTTAGGAACAGTGTTTAGCAAGAGAGTTTGGGAGGGAAATCCAGGTCTGTAGGGCTCAGTAGAACTGTTGTAGGAGATTGTTTGAAGAGCTGAAAGTCTGAGTAAGCAATTCTCAAAAACCACATGAACATGCCTTCCCCATATCCCTCCCATCTATGAGCTGGTTTCATGTAGGCCTCATCAGAGAAGAGTTACCTCAGGAAGGATGCCTAAGGATCAGCAATATCATCACGTGCATCAGCAATATCATCACGTGCCAAGTCAATGACAGTCACATGCTTTGAAACTGTGTCATGGCCATGAGAAAACTTTGACCACCTTTTGAGGTTTCAGACAACAAATGTATTGGAAAAGCAAGAGGTGAAGAACCTGGATTTCGTTGCCTGAACTGGTAACAAGGGCTCTCTGCACCACTCTGGCTATGAAAGTACCTTAAAGCAACCATAAATGTAATGCAAGGTACACATTCTCCCAAAAGGTGGAGAGTCAGCCCCTCATCATCATATGGAACAACTAATGAACACAGACCAAAGCCCTGTGAAAGAAGATGGATGTGCAGACTCACCCTGGTGAAGCAGCCTGAAGTCTGTGCTGTCCAGCTCCCTCACATCCCTGCTCCGCAGCTGCACCAGGAAAAGGAGGTTCAGCAAAAGAGGCAGGTTTCTGTTAGCTAAGAAAGGAACAAACAACTTTTCAGCAAACTCTAACCTGCTCTACCTCAAAGTGTGCCAAGAATTGTGAATTTTCAGGCTTGGAGATGAGGGTAGGTTGAGGGGAGCAAGTATTCTCCCTTTCCATACATGCCCACCCATATTTTCCCCACCTTTCTGGGTCAGGCCCCCTTCCTGCCTCTGTGTGTTGGCCTTGAGTTATACACTGGATCCTGCAAACCCTGTTCTAAGGACAACTAGAAAAAACAAAAAAAAAAGGAGGCTACGCTCATCATTTATACTCTTAGTGAACCATGTAAGGGACATGTTTACCACACACTTAAATTCACAACACTAATAAGCTAGTAATCACCAGCCCTTTCCAGATTGCTCTTTTCCCTTCTACTTGCCATAAATGGCAGCCTTCACCTTGACAGCAGCCCAGCACCTCAAGAGCACTCTGCTGCATAGCATTTGTTCCCCTGCAGCTTGTGAGGCTGGGAAACACAGACCCTTTCTGCCCCACAGAGCAGAGCAGAGACATGAGAGGTGAGAGCCCCCGCAGAGCAGGTTTGCGCGCAAGGGGAACGGAGGCCTTCAGACCACACACTCCCCAGGGAAACCGCACCATCTCCCTAGTACATTCACTTCTCTGCAGGGCTGCATGCAGGTAAAGAGTTTATATTTTATAGAGCCATACCTATTGCAAGCAACTATGACCTCCAGAAAAAGTCTTCACAAAGGCTCAGGAGGTTTCAGTTTTGAGAAGGAAAGGTTTACAGGTGTCTTTAATGTTAACATGTTCTTGATGGAGTCCCACTGTTTGGTCTTCCTGTTGTCTAAGGACAGGCTACTGTTTGAACAGGGATGCAGACCCCTGGGCTTATCTGTCCTGGCTGTCACAGATTGCTGCCTGTGTGTGTGAGACAAGGAAGGCACATCTTGAGGGTACATCTGGTGCTTAACTTTCTGGATGAGGCTGCCAATAACTCAGCTAATGAGTTCAAGATGCAGTATGAATTGAAGCTGAGGATATTAGAGGCAGCAGAAGGGGCCTAATCTTGCAGAAGCCCCTCTAGCCCAGTGTCCTGTCTCCATCACCAGAGCTCTGAGAGAATGGGTCTGACTACCTCAGCAGGAACAAGGACAATCTGCCTCCCCCGAGTCCCTGGCATCACTAGATTAGTGACAGAGGGACACCACAACGCTAAATGTGCACAATACCGAACAAGATCAGATCTAGTAGATGCCAACACTGGCCACTTTATTCATAATCTTGTAGCCTCATGTTCTGCCAGGCTCCTGTTTTGAACTCCCCTCTTCTCTAGCCTATCACACCTTGCTGAAGGTAAGGCAAAAAACACTGTCCCTCCCCCTCTAATGAGGATACACCAAGGGACTGGCAAAGAGGTTCCAAGGGGTTGGCAAAGAGGTTGTGCTCCCATCACTACTGCTGCCCAGCAAAGACCCTCAGGCAGAGCAGGGCTGTAACAAGTTTCAGTACCCCCTCAGGAAAAAGCAAAGGCTGCGCTGGGTCCCATATCCAGGGGAAGCCAAAGAGATCCCAGCATTGCTTCTTCCTTCAGTTTAGGCCTACATGCTGCTTTGCACAGTGCTTTTCACAACAGGACAACAGTCCCAGCGCCAAAATCAGGGCTAATAAGGAAAACAGAGAGATTTCTCCCAGTCAAAACCCTGCTAAGTCTTTCAAAGTTTTAACAGATTTATGAAACCTGATAATATCACAATTCCTTTCTGGAGATCAATATCATGCATGATTCAAACAATCTCTCCTCCTAGCCTCTGCGCCCTGGGAACTGTACTCAGGCACGCCAAGTTGTTTTACACAGAGAAGGGGCAAAAAGGAGAATGCCTTTCCCTCACCAGCTGACCACTTGTTTAAGCAGGGAGATTTACCCACAACAGCTCTCCATGTGAACACTTATGGGAGCATAAGAACACCCTGCTTTGGCTTAACACTCATTCTTTGAAAACACAACAACCTACATCAGAAAAAGACTCGCTCAGAACTCACTTCAGAACAGGAGCCTCTGGAAAAGGAAACTAGTTCTGTACAGTTCAGCCAGTAAATTTCCTCATGCAGATAAGTACTGAAGCTACATCAGCAGTTCAACAACACTTCATCCCATACTGAATCCCTTCAGCCACCCACCCCTGCTAGTTGATCCCACAGCAAGACCCAAGTCATAGAGGCAGTCACCTTGTAAGGAGGCAGAGCTGCTCTCTACCAGCAGCTGCTGCAGAACCTGTAGGAACTGACTCCGAAGGAGGTCACAGACAAGAACGTCCTCATTTCTTTCCAAGAAGGATCTTAAAGTCACCAACACCTTCCGAGCCACATCCACAGAGCTTGAGCAGACCAAGTCCTGGGAGGGAAAAAGCACACATTACCTTTCTGCCCTGATTAGGCAGAAGTCACTGCTATTTAATACCATTATGCTAATCTGGTGCCTTGGGAAACATCATAATAAAGCACAGTTCAGATTAAGTATGTCCTGATTAAATGGAATATTGCATAAAGCAGGCAGGCTGTCTTCTGATAGGCACCTCTGGGTAATACCCTGTTTAAAGCATGCGTTTGGCTCTTTACCTCCCATCCAGCATATAAGGCTGGGGGCAACATAAATTTAAGGTCAATGTTTTAGAAAATGAGTTCCTAAAGTCAGGGCTTGGTTTTCAAGAATGTAGACACTCTGGCACTTCTGTTCTCCCTATTGTTTTTTTTTTTTAAATCAGGCCACATATTAAGGTGCTTATTTAAAATCAAGCTTGTGAGTCAGTCCATAGTTACTCATTTTGAAAAGTCTTGGGCTGGCAGCCTAGCATCTGCGGTAGCAACGTAACAGCTAAACTGCATGAAACATAAACCAGACAAGCAATCACTCAGTCACTGAAAATGGAAGAGCTGTGTACATAGCATTCAGCCGACAAGCCTGCTTCTTGAATACAGCTCTGTGTGGAGTCTGTGAGCTAAACCACACAGCCAGTAGCATTAATTCAGGTACGCTTTTGATGTTCAGGTGTTTAACATTAAATTCATGTGTATAAGCATAAGTGTATAAGCATAAGTACAGTTCCATAAAGATCAGGTAGAAAATGCTGACGCTATCGTATCACGCAAGTCAACAGCACCATCCGTCCCTCCTCCAGTACTCCCGACTACTGCATTGCAAATGGTGCAACAGAAAGAGGGAAACAGTAGAGAAAACTGCTCTGAGCAACGTTGCCAAACCTATAGCCTGCCAGGACAGCCCACCCAGCCTAGAGCCCCTTTTTTGGCTGCCTTCCCTTATCGCGTGATAGTCATGCATTCAGACTTGGAGGGCATAGAGGAAAGGGCTGTGGGACCTCACACTCAGGGAAAATGGTTCAGGTAAGAAAAGGCTGCCAGGGCCAGAAAAATTCCTCCAGCTCTGAGGGCTAATTCCTGCCTACATCTGAGACCCTCAAGAATAAGTGGCAGGGAGCTGGCTGCACAATCAGCTCCAGTGGCAGTGGACTACTCTCTGGCACCTTCTTTGCCAAATCCAGCACTCCAGGACATGCCAGATATATTGCATATACAAGGACCAACTGCAAGGCACTGGGGCTGTGGGTTCAACCCAGCCCAGGTGAAAAGGCTGGGTGTTCCTCCTCTACAGGATGCAGAGACCTCCATATGAAGAGAGGCTAAAAATACTGCGAGCATTCAGGACAGGAGGAAGAGGCACCATATGGTACAGAATAAAGAATGACACAGTGAAGGTAATCCAAGCACTCCTCTTTACCCTCCCTCACAGCACAAGGGCCAGGGGACTTTCAGTGAAACAAAGGAGACGCATTTAGACTGATCAACTAAGTCCTCCTTTACATGCTGCATGACTTTCTGTCACAACTTACACCAGACCGTAGCTGAACTCAGCACACAGGACGAACTAGCTATTTGAATGAGAACATCCTGTTAAGCTAAGGAGGATAAAATACGTATGGGGAGCATCAATCTTATACATCATGACAGAAAATATCTGTAGCTTCCTGGGGTTAAGACAACAACTTCTGCAGCAGAAGGTTTTTCCATAATTGCCTGCTATGGAAAACTATGATCTCAACTCTCTCTTTGAGAGAAAAGGCCACACAACCTACTCTGAAAGCCAAGTTTTATGGACCCAACACAGCATCAAGTACCTGTCTTCATTCTCAGTTTCAATCCTCAGCTTCTCTCTTTCAGTGACATTCAGGAATGTAATTTAATGTCCGCCAACCCATCTCCATTCTCCAGGAGAGCAACTCAGACCTGGACCATGGAGAAGACAGGTGGGCCAGCATGTGACTGCTACCACATTTATCACCAGGTGAACACACACGGCATAGGATGGTGTTAACTAAGGGTCACAGTCCTCCTGGTCCTGGTAAATGCATCCCTGTATTAACATTTTCCTTCTTACTCAAGAGCTCAAGGACTCAAATGAAGCCACTAAACATCTGTTCTATCTAATCCAGACATTTATTAAAAGCAGATAAGCAAATAAATCATCCTTGGAAGGATATTCATTTTTGTTTCACTGTACCATGCAGATGCCTTTCCATTTTACTAGTGCTTTCTCGGGCTGGGATTATTCACCTCATAAGTTTTGTTTATATCTGACAGTATATTTATTCTAGGATATTGCACTGTTTTATTAGTCCATCTAAATTCAGATTGATTATGCTCTTCCCCAACTGAGAGATGAATTGTCAAAGCCTGTGATTTATTATAGTTCACTTTAAAGACTGGGACAGAACTAAATTAAATTTATTTCTGCAAGAGCACATGGCAAGACAGAAAAGGGGAAAGCAGGAATGCTGTACCATTCAGAGGGAGAGCCATCATTTCTTTTTTGCTGATTCATAAATCTGTGATATACATGTCAACTTCAGCTTGTGGAGTGACAGGTTCCAAAACTATTGCCAAAGGTAATAGAGTAGACAGGTGTCATAGGACACTTCTAATCTGCACTGATTTGTCAATGCATTGATTGCTTTTACTAATAGTCAGGAAGCAGTATCAAATGCCTGAATGTTGTTACCTATTCTGCAATAGTACCCAAACCTGTGTGTTAGAGAAGGGAATTGTAAAGAACTGTCCTAAGCAACAGCCATCCTGTCAGTCATTTCAGTATCCTGGGATATTAAAAATTATTTCACAGCCTCTTAGATCAGAACAAATATATGCCAGTGTGTAATGCCTCATGGGTGTTCACTGAGAACCAAACCCTTCTGCTTCTTCTGTGTTTACTGGCATGAGTTTTTATTCTCAATGATACGTATTTTTAGTTTCAATAACAGACTGGAAAAGAAACATCACAGCTCTTAGCTTTTGCCCTTACAGGCAGATTTCACGTTTTTGTGTGGAAATGTTAATAAGTATTTCTTCTGACTGGCTAAACAGTCATGGGACAAGTTAGCCACTGATGGGGAGTGGTGACGGATTAGGTGGGAGAGGTGGAAGTGAGAGAAGCCCTCTGAGCAGCCATCGGGACCTCAATTCTGTCACGATTACATAGGTTAAGAGAGTTCACTTCACCAGCTAATGACCAAAACATAAGTCCAGCTACTGCAAGGCCCCTTTCTCCCCTGCACTGATTAGTTCTCTCAATTTTTTTTTTTAATCTTTTAAGAGCAATACAACATGCTATTTGCAGTCCTGAAAATTCAGTGCTGCAAAAATCTCTGACAAGACTCTCCAGTTCAGCACAAACAAAGTACAAACCCCAAGTAAACAGAAAGCCGTGCCCTCAGGTCCTGTTCTCTGCATGCTGCTTTTTGAAAGTTCTTTGTTTCTCACATCCTTCTCATCTATCAATAGTACACCACTGCTCCCAAAATAGCGAAATAGCTTCTTGAAAGACTGCCACAGAAGGACCTAGAGTACCCAGCTGTATATCTGGATACAGAAAGGGTAGAGCCCATGAATTTTTTTCATGGCATATATCAGCAGCACCCTTCAGATCCCTTCCTAGCCAGCCTTCCAAAGACCTCATTCTATCACAGTGGATGGATGGCAGCAGAAGAGCTAACACATACACACAGTCCCATTTTCTGTATCAGGATTGCCTGGGAGGCGGAAGCCTGTGTATACACACAGTTCCTTGGGCTCAAAAAAACACTAAGTGTTTTAAGAACCAAAAAGCCCTAAGTGCTCCCCTAAATCAGGGCCAGAGATAATAGACTGTCCTTGTGAGAGTCACATACCAGTAAAATAAGTAAAATGCTTGAATTGCTCTTCAGAATGGGAAGTAAAGGGTTAACACTGGTCAGTTGATCAGACATGCCAAAACCAGCTTCTTCAGTCTCAGTTTGATTGCAGTCTTCCCAGGAAAACCAGAGTTGGAGGACCTGGTGTCCAAATCTGCTCATAAGTTCAGGGTAGCGTAGGAAAAAATTCAGCAGAAGAGGACAGTGAACGTAGACCAAGCTCACATCTGGGAGATTGTCCAGGATCCTCTTTATGGCACACAATGACCTCTGATAAGAGTGTGGGAAGGAAGGGGAGAGAGAGAATAAAATAACAACTAGATAGTGAATATCCAAAAGCTGAAGTGATGAGACTCTACTGTGAGAAAGAGTCACACTGCCTTCCGAGTAGACAATCAAATGGATCAGTTAAACATCACTTCGTGAGGCCCATTTGCATCACAAAGGCTAAGAAACTTGTAGGCTTTATACAGTGCTCAAAGCTGTGCAGCAGTAAAAAGCCATATGGGAACACTAGAAAGCAAGCTGCAGAGGCTGGGGATGTGTTCAGGAGACTGAAGCTATGAAATTTATAATATTCTGTATGCGAATTCACAGCCTATCCAATGCATTTACACTTCCCACACATACGCAAGTTTATTCAATCAAATCTATATCCCCTAGTGACTTTTCACAGTTAACTTTCCAGGGCGGAGATGCACTGCACACTTTCCACTCATTCATCACTCATCACATACATCAAAATACGTTCTGCAAGAGGGTTGATGGGGGTGGGGAGGAACCTTAGTTAAACTCCACAGAAAAGGTCCAAGATGTAGGAATGAAATCTTCTTTTACCAAGTCCAGGTCTTTGCCTTTGTCCTGGCAGACAGCAAGGAGGTAAAGCACAGCTCTGAATATGTATGGAGGGGGACAGTCTCCATGGTCCTGTGCTGACAGAAGGAAATTTTTTATGGCTAAAAATAATTCTGCCTCTGGGACAAACCTGCAGTCAAGGAGATTGGAGATGAAACAGGAAAATCAGGCAAGCCACTGAAAATTGGTTCGTGATGACCACAATAAGCCATAACCACTTGCCTTGTATACTCTTGGCTCACCTGTCCCCAGTGGTGTAGGCAAAGTATAAGAGGAGTATGAAGCAGTGCTGATGGCTGCAAAGAGACTGATCCAAAGAGAACGGTTCAGGGTTTTCAGTCAGGAGGAGAAGGCCTTCAGGAACTGTGTAGTTTAACTGAGGCAGGCCCTTCTGCAGGAGCTCAGACATCTCTTGCTCTGGAAATACAATCAGTATGAGCAGGACAGGTAGGGATGAGGAGCGTTTATGCTATGGCAGAGAAGTATGGGGGGATCTGCCTGGCCTAAACTCAAGCATATTAAATTAGGGAAGCTCCTGATTTGAGAAATATCAAAGCCCACTGATTACCCCCACAGTCTGCACACAGTACATGAAACAGCAAGTGCACCTCTGTGATTTGGCATGAAGAGAGGCCCGAGACCTGATCTAAAGGAGCTGGCCTTGAGGATGAAAAAGAGACTTTTGCTTTGAGGTTCTCAGCTCTTTGCTGATACTGCCAGTATGGCATCCAACCAGTGCCAGTGGGAACAGTGGCTTTTGTGATGTGGAAAATTTCATCTCATTTATTTGGGACTTACCTACAATGGAAAGTTATAGTATAGACAGGAAAGCTTCATAAAGTAAACCAGAGGGAAAAAAAATGACCTTAATCCCCAGATAAGGGTGACGCCTTGGCAAGTAATATTGTTTTAATTAAACCACCCACAGTTGTGCTGATGAATGTCACTGGATAAGCAAACCCATAGGTAAATGAACTACATTCATTCAGTTAGGGTTTCAAACTCTTCAAGAGGCATTCTCTGACTGTCATCTCCTCAGCAGACCAGCCTAAAAAAAAGCTGAAAAAAATCTCAAAATAGAGATTATGTGCGTCTCCCCCTTCCCCCCCCTTTTTTTTTTTTTTTGCCTACTGCCTAAATAGAGACTGGCAGGACCGCAACCTAAATGGAGCAAGTTGTCTCCTTCCCCAGACTTGCCCTCTTGAGAAGAATCTCTCTCCTTCTCCATGGCAGAGTAGAGGCTCAGGCACAAGTTGTAGAGGAAGCTGGAACATGCTTGATTCAAGACAGGATTACTGTGAAGAACACCAGAAACATACAATGGAGAAGGCTAGAACCATCCTCTCCACACTTCTAATATCATACAGCATCTGCCAAAACTTCAGCTTACTGAATGATCACATACAAATACCTGCTCTGTCAAAAGACAGGTGTGGCAGACACAGGAGCAGTGATGACAGTGAACATGCATGTATACCCTGGGACAACGCCAATACAGCAGGGTACTCTCACAATCATCACACCCTGTATTCTCAGTAAATCCTGCAAGGGTAGGACCCCTAACATCGCAGAGGAAGAGAGGTGTATGAAGGGGGGTTCCCAATACCTGACACCACTGACAAACTCCAGTAAGGAGATTTTGGGGCAATGGCGTTTCCAGGGATGAACAATTAGCAATGACAAAAAATTATGTAAAAGGCTGAGAATAGCTGTGTTTGCAGGCATTTCCCACTCTCTAATGATTTCCTTGTGGAATAGGACATAACCAAACATCTTTGCACTGTAACATAACATCCTTGGCACCATGTGCTACTGTATTCATAGGCCTAACCACTCCCCACACACACCACTCACAGGCACAAACATCCCCACTCTAGCTCCCACAACGGCGATTTGGACTAGGGGAACCTTAGCTTTTGTCTACTCTTTTAACGAGTTGCAGTCACGGGGAAGAAGATGGAAAACATCTCTGCAGGCCCACAGAGAGGCTCCCCCAGTGCTCCTCAACTGAGAAATCATAACTTCTGCTAGAGATGACCCTTTGCAATATATCCTGTTAAAGTCTTCCTTATCCCTCCTATTTCTTATACATTATCACACCAAGAGGAACATAAGTGGTGGTAATATGTGCCTAGGAAGTCAGAGCTCAAATAGAACTGATGCTACTGCAATTCTTTCCAAAGCACCCCCTGATTTCACTACTCCAAATTTGGGCTGCTGTATCCGTATCTGCACAGCTTACATCGGCACACAGAATTCTCATAAAGCTGCACAAATTCACCCTTCCTCTACCTAACTGCTTTTCCCCTTTCTCATAGCTTTTCCATTGTCAGTTACTGTTTACTTTTGCAATAAGATACCACTCTTGAGTCTTTTGGAGTCCATTCTTGCCTAATACATTAGATAAGGTACATTAAGGTACATTAGATAAGGTGTGATCTGCTTTCCCATACGGAAATTGTTGACTCACTTTCAATACACACATCACAATACCTTTGTACAGAGCAAAATCTGGCCTTCAGCTCTAGTGTCAGTCGGATGAAGGAGGAGGATGCTGGAGAGAAAGCATGACAGAAATGTCAAAAGAGCACAGAGTGTGTCTGATGAGGGAGAAGAGTATGCAGGTCCCATAATCATCCCCACATATCTGCATACAAAACTGTTGAACAAGGCAGGCCTTCCCAGTAAGAATGCACTTTCTCTCCCTGATATTCCTGAGGCATACTACTCTGATACGGTTTTGGAGGAGAGTATCTGAGATTTGTTTGCCTTCCCAGGAGGAGAAGGGAAGATTTATCTGCTCTACAGGTTTAGAAAAGAGGAATTCTATACATCACTCTGTGATCTGCAAAGAGTAAGGAAGACACTGAGTAAATAGGATTTCCGTATAATAAAAGCCAACCAACAATTCCAGCATAATCCCTGTCTACAGAGATAGCCAGTTCTGAACATTCCAGAGGAAAGGATAAAGCTGACACAATTTACTTATCTAAAATAAAATCTGTCCTATCACCATTCCTAGACCCAATAACTTTTTCATCCTACTGAACGTGACTGCGTACTCTGTTCTTACCCACATAAACATGCAATGTAATCCTCCGCTGAAAGTTTCGTTAAGCTCATTGCCTCAATAATATGCAGTAGCAGCAAGTTCTATCTGTTAAGCAAAGCAGCACAGACCACATGATCCTACACTACTCCCATACCCAGCTTTTTGGAGAACTTCTCTCTCATGTTCGGCATCACTGTAAACAGGGTATTAAGGGTTGATACGAAAACCTCCATCACTGATGGGCTGACAGCCCTTTCCAGGTAGCTCTGTGGAAAGAATGAAGAAAAGATCAGATGTGTGAAATGTAACATATACAAAAAGCAGTAGCTTTCTCCCTGCTTCCCACTGTCCCAGAATATTAGATTTCCAAATCCAGATAAACGGCACTAACAGCCCTTCTACCAAAACGCCTGGCAGCAAGTACACAGGCTTACGGAGCATGCTGAAAGCAACTAACACTCTCCCATCCAACGTTTATGAGTGATGCTGCTAACTCCGCAAGACATTACATCAGACAGGAAAATCCTTCCTGATTCCAGCTGGCAACCAGTTACACCCTGACATAACAACTAACGTTACTGTCCATGTTACTCTACACATAACCGCTATTACAAGTCAAATGGCTAATTCTGCAGCACAGCATACAACATAGGACATACGCTTAAGTACAGCTGACTTCAATACCACTTAACACCTGGGCTTCAGCATTTTGCTGAGTAGTAGCAAACACAGGCATTTAAGTTCTCCATAGGGTCTAGCCCTAAATAGTTTAGAACAGAGCAACTCAACTCACTCTTACAGAAGGCCATGGGGCAATTTTACCACTGTTCATTAATTTTTACCTAAGTCCAAGGAACAGGAAGCAGCTCACTGACTCTAGCTTTGCCAAACTGGACATGAATTGCGCTCTGCTTTCAAGGCTGAGAACCGCATGCTAGTACAGATGCCTACCAAGACAGTGTTAAAAATACAAAACAAAAAAATCTCCAAAGCCCCCAGCAACTGCAAGAAATCATATACCTGAAACTGCGGCAAAGTGCAAGCAAAATTTACTCGACATGTAGGACTACCTTAGAGTCCCTCCATTTGGATAATCCTGCTCTAAGTGTCTTACTGACAGGTTGGTATGGAACATTAAAGCACAAGTGACTCTCCACTGCTACTTTTTAAACTGTATGGCCTTACTGAGCCACATGGCCTTGTACTGTCCTTGCTGGGTAGGCTCACCAATACCTTCTGGAAACAACAGCTCATGCATTCTTAATTTTCTGCAACAGCCAGAGCTGCCATGGATTAGGGAACATGGCAGCTATGCTATTGGGATTGCACAGCCTGAAGAAAGACATTGCAATCCATATGGAAGCTTTATGAATTTCTCCACCCTCTGAGACTATACACTCCCATTTTGCATGAATATCATGTTACATTTATCCCCGGAGAGGAAGCAAATGCCACAGCTGTACTTGGTTTATCCCACACACTCTCTCCCCAAAATGATTTCCCCTCCCCACCCCCCACGCTTGAGAACATCTATCCAGGCACCCAACAAACAGACCAAGTTCAAAAGAAACTCTACCATGACCATGGGGATGCAGAGGTTGTCACAAATCCTCAACAGGAACTCAGAGAAGTTGCTTAGAGTGTCCCTGCTCTCGGAGCTGGGGGCAGTGAAAGCATTCTCCTGGGCCATCGGGTCACTCTGGAACTCCACTGCCAACCTACAAACATACGGAAGACACTGGAGGAGAGAGGAACGCTCCCCACTCTGTAAAAGAAGCTGGGAGATACTACATTTCCATCACAACTTTCACCATTAGGGACCCCAGGAACACAGGATGGGTTGGAAACCCATTTGGCAGTAACACAGTTACCTCTTGAGCGAAGCTATTAAAAGTTAGCAACGTTCTACAACTATACCACAACTCAGAAAAGGAAGACTTAGCTTCTCTGAAGGAAATATCTTCTGTGGGAGGCCTCAGTGTGGCAAGACTAAATGTACTCAGCCAGGCCAGAGTGGCTAGAGCACAATACAGCAAACCCCACAGAAAAAAGCCAGTGAACCATTCAGCTAATCTAAAAACCTTGACAGAAGCCCAGTGCCCTCTAACACCACCCCAAGACACTGGATCAGTGCAGCCAGGGACACTGGCTTCTGACTGTATTATCCCAGCCAAGCCAAGTGCAAGTGATGCAAGGCAAAATAACTAAGTTGGAAAAACTTCCCTAGCGGCAGATCTGATTTCATATGCAAATCCATCTTCCATCTTCTCCTGGCCAACTAAGGGATAGCTCCCATCCAGCAAAACAGGAAAAGCTGGTGCCTATAAACCCACGTGCAGTAACATGATGCAGATATAAGCAAATACAAGGCCAGCAGCTGGACCAGATACATATTTGTTAAATGGTTAATCCTCTCAAGCAGTGAGACTGCATAGCCCAGGGCACAAGAAATAGAATATGGTTGCATGTAACCATAACTTCCATTAGTTCTTACATCATTACCGGATTTCGATAATGATACTCTCCAGTTTCTTTTTAATCTTATTTTCAAGCAGTTCTTCAAAGGCCAAAGAGATAAAATAAACTGATAGGTCTCTGTCAAGGTTCTTGGGAGGCACCTGTAGGTACCACAACATTTTCACCATCATCAGTGCTTCATATCCCTCTTTCTGGAGCTTCACTGACAAGTGCCATACACTAAACTCACCTTTGATACTTCAGTGGTGGGACTGGGTAGAGAAACTCAGTCTTGATGTATCAGGACACTCACACCCACAAATACACACACAAACACGCACAGCCCCCTCTGCTAGTCCTCACCTACAAGCATTTCTGAAACTTTCCAGGGTGTTGAGCAAGAACTGTCCCTGTCTCTGAGGAACTCTGCTAAGATTTCTGTTTCCTGGGTGGCTCTGAGACACTGAGAATAGGAGGTCACCCTGTTAAAGGAGAGAAGTCTTCAAAATCTTGTATTCATTGTGAAACAAAATAGCTTTCTTCTCCAATATCAGCAGCAGGAAGAAAAAAATATTTCACTTCCTTCACATAGCTGTGTCTTCACTATTGTGCTTTCCTAGGAAGGGCAGAGTTAAAGGGCTACTGTGCTTTCCCAAGGGAACGCAGAGTTAGAGAACTACTAGTTCTGCATTGCCTCGTCCCTTGAATAGTATAGTACAGTCTCTATTGCCATGTTTCGGTCTGTGTTTTAAACAGCTCAGCTAATGGGGCTTCATATCCTTCTGGGAAAACTTAGTATTTTTTTTAAATCCATTTTCCTCCAATTACTCTTTGGACAAGGCTGAACAATTCTTCTTCCTGCTCAGCACTTAAATCTTGGAAGTCCCCTACTTCCCTCCTTAGGCTTACATCTGTAAGCAACCATCCATGTGCCAGCCGTTGCTCCCACGCAGCGTCTCACCAAGTTCATCCAGAAGGGCACAGCAATCCAGTTATATCAAGCCAATTGTATGGCTGGCAGTTCAAAATTTCTGCTCTATACATTTCTTACCCATTTGATGCTGAGACACCTTATCAGAGGTGTAATCATTTCCCCTTTTCTTCCATTACAGACTGCCTGGATGTCCTTACCCTCTGCCTATTTTTCTTCCTATAAGACCCCTTATTCTGAATAGGACACCAGCTCTGTGTCTGCAACAGACTGACCAATGTCTATCCAATGGGTGGGAAGAAATCCCGTTACCTCCAGGCAGAGAAGACAGAAATCAGGTATCACACCACTTGGGCCACAGATCTAGAGACAGTTCAGCAGACATTTGGGTCCCTGGTACTTCAGCAAGATGTTTTTGCCACTACATACATATCGGTGATTTAAGCCCATACGCTCCTAAGTCCACAGCAATGGAGCCTAGCCCTTGTCTTTTCATACAGCCATCTGAAACGAGGGCTCTCCCCAAGGGTCCGCAGCTCCCAGCAGCACATTACACTAACTGCATGTTTCAGGAACAGGAAAGGATTTGCAGTTCAAATAGCGGCTAATAATTCCCTTATGGAGGCATCTCGGTGTATTCAAGTTGACCCTCTTGATCTGAAGGCACAGCAAGGCATGATCTTTGCCAAAAAAAAAAAAAAAAAGTTGAATAAGGCAACCTAGAAGGTGGGGCCCTGAAGAAGGGGAGGTTCAAATGACCTTGGAACGCTGGACACATAAAAGGGAGCAGCACACTCAAGTGGTACCCCAGGTATCTTCACTGATTTAGAAAGAGGATTCACCAGCATCCATCTTCAGCTACCTCAGAGACAAAGGTTGCTGCCATCTCAAGGCATGAGGATCAAAAAGAAACACCAGAGACCCCAACAGTCACAGGTAAAGGGTATGAAATGTATATACAACATCCACATGCTGTGCTAAGAGGGTCATTCCTGCCCTGCTTGGTCTTACCAAGGGGCAACAGTCACTCTTGACTTACTGCATGTCTCTTGGTACTCTGTGGCGGGGAAAGGTCAGCACATTGCTTCAGCACTGCCTCCAGCAGCTTCTGCAGCTCTTCATACGGTACTGGAGGGGAGCTCAGATGGTCCTTCCTGCACAGGTGGAGAGAAAGAGAGCATGCATATTCCCTGATCGGGACAGTCCATGCAGGAAGGCAAGACCAGCAGAAATAACCTTCAACAGCAATATGCCATTGCCACCTCTTTCCAACACAGCATACTAAGGCCACACTCTCCAAACAGTGTCTTCATCCAGATGTGAGTCCAAACACGCCTTCACCTTATTCAATGTCTGCCCCACTGCAAGCAGGAAGTTTATCACTGTACGCAGTCTCAGGCTCGCCATTATCTATCCGGATAGGGCACAGAGTGATAAAGTCACAGTAACCTATGTACTACAAGCCTGCCTGGGACCCTATGTCCTTGCTGCAGCAACTTGCTGCCTACCACAGCTACGCTGCCCTGACAGCCCTCTTAGGTGGGTAGCTCTGTTGTACCTATGCCCGTCTCAGCCAGAATTCCTGCTGCACAGCACACTCACCCACACAGCCACAGAGGAGTCACAGAGACCAACATGGTATCAACAGACCTATTTGAAAAAAAGCCCGTAAACACCTTCCTGCCTACCTCAGAAAGGCTGCCACAGCTTTCACAGCCTCCACTGCCACCTCTAGCACTGGGAAGTTCACCGTCTCCATCAGAACATCAATGGCTTCTTTACATACACCTCGGTTTGTGAATAATTTGATTTCCAATGGTTGCCTGAAAAGAGGAAACAGCAAAGAGAATATTGTCAGAATAAAGTAACTGCAACACCCTCTCCTTATTTCACCAAATGGATAGCTGAGCCATGCGGTTCCAGCCATGCTTTTCAGTATTTGGAGCCAGCTGCTCTCAAGGAATGCAGTCTCAAACTTGAGCATGTCTGGAGCCCTTCTACAAAGAAAAAACCCACAGCTTGGATAACCGTGTGACTGTGCCAGCAAAATACTGGTACGAAAAGCACATGAAAAATAGGCTCTGCAAAACGTAGTGATCTCTCTGCCTAGGACTTTATGCTGAGCCCATCTGCTCTATCATTTAAGGATCCATCTGGGAATTCACATTTCTCAGTAAACATCCAAGCACCACCATCCTACAACCAGGACAAGGCCAGGAGAATAGATTCTCTCACAGTCCTGTGGCATTTCTAATGCCAGATGCTACCAGGACGGGGACTTTCATGAACTTGAAAAGTAATCAGGAAAATAAACAAAACCCAACTGTTTTGACATTTTTTTATTGATAGTGAGTACTCTGATTGTCTGATCACCTTATGGCATGACACCTTTGAGCTTTCCACACCCGAGCACCAGCGGATAAGGAGTCATTAATTCTGCTATTGTGTAAAGCTGCATAAATGGCAGACAGGCTCAGCTGGCTCCTGGCAAGTCAGGTACATTTGGGAAGGAGGGGGGAAACAGGCAGCTACATGTGGGAAAAGGGCACTAGCAGCCTGCCAGAGGGCCTCACCAAAGAGACCAAGTAAAGCCAAAGAAGGAGAAGCACAGCATGACAGAAGCCAGATTCGGAGCCAAAAGCATTCCCTGTTACTCACTTTTCACAGACATGCCTGATGAGTGAGCCAGGAGCACATGCTCCCACACACAATTGAAAGAGAAAAGTGAACTGCAGCAGAAATGAAATTAGTAGCCCAGCTGCAGCGCAAAAAGCGAGCAGAGGCAGAAGTCCTCCTTTTAGTCACTCAAATTCAGCTTGGCAGTTGCCTCACATTCTGCCGCGAGAAAAAGTTGAGAAGTGGGCAAGGCAGGGAGAAGGCTTTGTGGGGCTCAGGAACCAGGACCAGCCTCTGGCCCAAGCCATGATAAAGGATATGCCTCATGTTGTTTCTACTGATACTTTAATTTTATTAATCCCCTGCATTTTCTTCCTTTCATCACTGACCTTCTGAAGTAAAACACATCAGAAGAGTCTTCACTGACTCATGCAGGGAGGAAGGGATGGAGGAGTACTGCTGACTCATTCAAGAGGCATAAACCCACTTGCAATATGGTGCATTTTGATGTCTTTGGGGCCTTAGGAAAAAGCGTGAAGGACAGCACACCTGCAGCTTCCTGCACCTTCTTGTCTTTGGGCCCCAAACTGTGCCTGCCACTCCAGTGGTGCTGGGAGAGGCAAGCAGCACTGCAGGGAGAGCTACCCACCATTCCTAATACTTCTAACAACGCAAATGGAGACAGTCAGTCTTACTCAGATAACATCAGAGTGCAGGGGAGTCACAAAACAAGAAAATCCAGCTACAAGGCAAACAAGGAGGAGAGAGTCCAGGAGGAGATCCCTTCCCCCACCATCAGATAGTTCTAAATAAAACTACACTTCTAAGGTAAACCACAGTGAACCAGAATGTGCACGCTAGAAAATGAGAGCAATCGGGCAGAGTGCTCTCTTTGCTTTACAAGCATTAACGCTGTAATTAGTGTTTCCCACATTGTGGTTTCTTCTTTTTGACAGATCCCACACTGGCATCATCACACTGTTCCAACACTGCTGCTTTTCTTTTTCTTTCTTTCCCTGTCACTTGCTACAGAATTGACGATGACATTTCCAAAATTCAGCTCAAGGGCTCTCTTGGGGGAACTAAGCAGCAAAAAGAAGGCTGTGACAACAGCATGACAAGACAGGAACAAAATCATAGAGGCAGGAACAGGAAGCACAGAAGAAAAACAAGGCAAGTTTTGTTATTCTTTACTAGAAAAAGAGAGAAAAAATGTGACAGAAAACATTAATATTTCAGCCTGGAATTTGTTTTTCCTGTATGAATTTAGCTCAGATGAAGATGCAGGACCAAAAGCCAGGGAATCTACATATTCCATTTTGTCACAGAGGTGCACTTAGCAGGAGCTGGCCTGCTCACATATACCTGGACCTTCCTAGCCTTCCCCTCCTGTCCTATCTACTGCTGAAAGGAGAATTCACCTCTCAAATAGACAAGGAAGCAGGAAGAAGCAGATACACTGGTGGCTGTACGCACAAAGAGGACATGCTGATGTTCAGAAACCACTGGCATCTTCACAAGGATAAGGGCAATGCGCTTGTTCAGCAACATCTTTCAAACACAGAGGCCCTGGGGCATAGATATTTGATCTCGGAGAAAAAGCCTAAACAGTAAAAGCCCAACAGCTTCCATTTTGGGGCACAAACTCTGCCTGTGCAAACCAGATAAGGGGTAGCCCCTTACCGTTTCAGTATTTCAGTGAAGAGCAGGAGCCCTTGCTTGTGCAACTCTACATTGTTCAGGTGCAGGACATCTCGGAGGCTCCTCACCAGAGATTCAATGCCTGCACATGTTCAAGAGAAGGCACAGAAAGGGCTTTTAACAAATATCCCGAAATCCAGAATGGAACCAAAATGAATTTTTTAAAAGGAAGGAAGATTTCAACAATCATTCTTCTGTGTCACTGACAGAAACAACAACTGCCCAAAACACCGTGTTAACTCAGCTCCCTGATAACAGGCCTCAGCTTCCACTGCTGGAGGAAAGTCCAGAAGGAAGGAAGGAATTTGGCTTCTTTTCCTAAATCCACCCTTGGCATCTCCACAGAAACACCTAATAAGACCTCAGGTAGTGTCAGTCATGAAGCCTGGCTATTATAATGGACACATGCTCATTAGGAACTCATTAGGTCAGAGACACTGTAAACTCAAGCTATGAAAACATCACAAATGTATCTGGTGGGTACTCATTTTCAGTTCTTTACCTATCCTGACCAGAATGGTGATTGTTCCTAAAGCACTGAAATTCAGCTAGAGGCACAGCAAGTGCTCACAGCAAGACTGCAGTAACTCTGTCAGAAAGGCTGATGACTTACCATAGACTGTGTGACACTTCGAGAAGAAAAGGCGCTCTTCAGTTAGGAGGAGCAAGCAGCAGTATACTGACCAGATGAGAATTTCATTGGTACATGAGAGACACTCAAACAGGAATTCTGCAAACACACACACACAAATAAGGAAGAGGTAAGGAGCAGTCTGCTCGCAGCAAGGCACAGCTGCTCCTAGAACAGAGTAGAGGAAGAAGGAGGAAACCAGGAAGTATAGCAACAGCCACAGGGAGAACGGTGACAGTATGAAATGGCAGCAATGGGGAATGCAGAGCGTACCTGGAGCTACGCTAGTCTTCAAAATAAAGCGACTAGAGAGCAGAGTCCTGCAGGTAGACATCTTCCCAGCACAAACTTTGCAGGCAGGAGCTGAACTGTGGCTCTAGCCTTTAGCACAAATGAAGAGCTGCAAAGCCAGCTTTACCACAGATGCAGTGATATTTTTTTCTCGAACTTCTAGGTCTCATAAGCGATTTACAAAACCAAAACATTTCTGTCTTCTGGGAGTAGAGTGAAATAATAAACCATCACCCACAGTTGGATTCCAAAGCTAAATCCTAGGCCAAATTCTGTGCACATTCACAATATTTAGTGGGATAAAATGTGATTCCAGCCTGTTAAGGTTTTGCAGCTACATTGCACAGGCTGGAATCCAAACAAAATGCAGTCTCTCCTGAGACAGGATCAACCTTGGGGCTGAAGGTTTTAAAGGAAAACCCAGATGCTGCAGGAGGCAGCTAGCAATGTAATGTGGTGAAGGGCACTCTGCTCTCTCTATGACAAGTGGACTATAAGCCACCTGCACAACAGATGTCTTACAACTGAGACAAATGGCTGATAAAACATTCCCTAATATCATTCAAGAGGGAGCTTGGCCTCAAGGACCTATCCAAATTCTTGTTGTGGCATCTCCAACCTGCCTGTTGACAGCTGCTTCTATACTTTCAATTGAAAACCTATTCTTCACTTCTCTTCCTAAAATCGCATTAGCTATTTTTACTGGTACAAAACAGTCCCTGCACAGATTATACAATCAGTGGATTTCACTGAGCCAGAATGATTCCTAATACAAACAAGCAGGGTGGGCTTTGATACTGAGAGTTAAATAATAGGTGTTGCTGCTCTTCTTCACCTGGGACATCTGCATGGATAAAGGCAGGAGCGTATCTGCTAGGAGAGTGAACCAGCACTGCTGCCATACAGTGAGAACTTGCTGCCTGTAACATCTCATCTCTGGTCAACAAAAGCTGTTGGGAAACAAAAGCCAAAAGGAGGGAGGAAGTCAACAGTGCAGATATGAGTAGCAAACAGTTCCCCCTAAATTTTAAAAAGAAATGAAGATGTCTCTTTTGACATGTATTTCACTGATTAAACTCACTAAGGCAAGATAAAACACTGAGCCAAATACACTCAAAAATGCAAAATGAAAACCACAATAGAGAAGACTATGAGTAAGGACAGCTCTGCCCCCATGCTTAGTTATGCTGGCACTACAAGTGCTGTATCAGACCTCAGGCGTCAGTGAGTAAAACCAGCTGGGGCCACAAGGAAAACTTCCCCCCTCTACAATGCAGGAATGAATGGTGGGACGATCTATGGAGGAGCCTCCATTTTCCACTGCAGCCTCTTTTGCTGGTCAGTGCTGGCAACAGCATAGTCAAGCACCTGAAATAAAGATTCAATACAGTCCAGCAAATTCTTTAATTCTAACAACAATTCACCTCAGAACAAGGGATAAGGCGGCCAAGGCCATGAAGGCCAGTGGTATCCTGGGGGCCATCAGGAAGAGCATTGACAGCAGGTCGAGGGAGGTAGTCCTCCCCCTCTACTCAGCCCTGGGGAGGCCTCCCCTGGAGTGCTGTGTCCAGTTCTGGGCTCCCCAATGCAAGAGAGACACGGCACTACTGGAGAGAGTCCAGCGGAGGGCTGCAAAGATGTTGAGGGGACTGGAACATCTCTCCTATGAGGAAAGGCCGAGAGAGCTGGGCCTGTTCAGCCTGGAGAAAAGAAGGCTCGGGGGGATCTCATCAATGTCTACAAGTATCTGAAGGGAGGGTGTCAAGAGGATGGGGCCAGACTCTTCTCCGTGGTGCCCAGCGACAGGACAACAGGCAACGGGCACAAACCAAAACACAGGAAGTTCTGTCTGAATCAGAGGAAAAACTTCTTTCCTGTGAGGGTGACAGAGCCCTGGAACAGGTTGCCCAGAGAGGTAGTGGAGTCTCTTTTCTTGGAGAAAGCTGGACACGATCCTGGGCAATGTGCTCTAGGTGACCGTACGTGAGCAGGGGCATTGAACTAGATGATCTCCAGAGGTCCCTTCCAACCTCAACCATCCTGTGAATCCGTGATAACCTATTAGAAAGTCATAGGTTGCATGCGGTAAGACTACTTCAGCCATCACCTTTTTGAGAACAAGTGGCAGTGGGTTTTCGCCTTCTAAAAAGTCAGGGTTCTCAGACTCCTCCTTTGCCTTTGAATTGTTCATAAGAACGGACACAAAATGGTCAGATTTCAGCAGCTCCTTAAGCAAACCTGCAAAAGAGGGAGTGGGAGTAAGCATCACATTGGGCACGTGAAGGAGTATATTAACAGAGGAGTACTTACAGCCTAAGACCTATTGCCAGCTCCTCTCCTATCCTGCACTCCTTGCAAAGCCCCTCACCTCATTTTTAGGGAGCTGCTTCTGACTGACTATGCCCCTGCATGCTTCCATGAGCCACAGGTCTTGCAATCCCGTGCTGATTCTTTTTGCTGAGTCCGATCTCCTCCCTGCTCCTTCTCGGAGATGTGCAGGTACAATGGTAAATGATCGCAGAAACAACCTAGCTGCACTGTCTTCTCTGCTGCAGTACCCTCCCCCTAAACTGCTTCTTGAGAGAATTTTTGACCTGCACTTTTCTCCAAGCTACAGTCAGTGACAAAACAACAAGAGATTTTCCCTGGAATACTTCCTAGAGAATTGGTGTTCATCTTCCCTTTCTACTTTCACTTTCACAGGCTCTTACTGAAACAGCTGTGTTTAGTTAAAGGATATCCATACAAAAAATCAGTATAAAAGTATAGAGCATTGCTACAGGAACTGAAGCCAGTCATCAGAGTACATTTCTGTACAAGTTCACAACGGATATAGCCTGAGCTGTGGAATTCAACTTTTGAAGGAATCATCATCCATTTCCAGTAGCTGAGTAGGTGATCTGAGGGGCAATCCAATTCCTGCTTACCTCCTACATGAAAGAGGAATTCCCTGGATGGCTTGCAAACAAGCAATGCCAGGAAGGCTGGAACTGCGCTCTCCAGCACAGTTGAAAAGTGCAGGTGGAAGCATAAATGCAAGAAAGCATTATTTCCACATTTGCTTTCTAACCTAAATGACACAATGCCCCACACCAGAAGATAATATTTGTTAGAATCCATCCCATTGCTCTACAGAACGTACCAGTCTGTGCTTAGTGTTTGCATTCAGACACTTTGAGGGACGGTCTGTTCCTAGGATGATAACATCACATTGAGGCAGGTCAAGCTGCAATGCAAATGCTGAAGAGTCTCTGAAGAATTCAGTGCTATGCAAACATGGGGCTGTAGGGACAAGGGAGGGCTGGGGAAGCTCAGCAGCAGGGCTCCTCATGAGATTGCTATGCAGTAACAGAAAGGATCAGCTGCTTCAGACAAAGCTTCCCTGCTGCAAAACAGCCTAATCACCTAGGAGTTTGTTTAATGCTCTTCTAGGAAACAACCCACATTATGGCCTCTAAACTATCCAAGGCTTTCTCCTCTGTTCTAAGGGTTCCCTCGCACCTTACAGCTTCTCTCAGAAATGCCTTACCCAAACAATTAACCTGTAGCTCCTTTGTCTGTGCATGTCCCAAAGTATTCAAGAAGAGACCACACAGCCTTTCTGTGAAGTGTGCTGAAAGCCGTTCTGTGCCAACGGGAGAGGAGTACAGCTTGCCATACAAGTAGCAGACAGCAGCCTTTACACCTTCATTTGGATATGTCAAGCCCATCAGCAGGTGATCCACTAAATTACCTAGCATGAGAAATAGTAATGGCAAGCATTCATACCAATGAACTGACATTTCTAGAGTATCCATCTACTTCCCTCAAAAGCCTGCAAAAGCCCACTGGACAGACCTGTGCACGTAGATTAATGAACGCCACAATTAAGTGATGAACTACTTCACCTCCACCTCTCCCCCTAGTTCAGTCAAACATTTATGGACGTGAATGTTTTTTGGAGTCTCTGAGCAGAGGTACAGAAACAAATGGCTGGAGGAGCTCACTGTTCATCAGATGAAGGTCCATCGCCCCAGTTACTTCCACTGATAGCTAAGCATGCTCAGCACATCCCCGGGGGCTGAACCAAGGAAAGAAAAAACAAATGTATATCGCCTGCAAGGCAGATCTACAAATCTCAGTTCACAGAGGCTGCTTTTGCCAGGCTGGCAAAGAGTAAAACATCAAGTCTGCTATGATGGTAGTGATCTGCAACCTGGGAGGCCCAAAAGCGACTCCACCTTCTGGGGCAGGGTTCTTGTGCGACCTTCATAAAGGCATGCTGGGGGCAGGGGTGCGTGCACGTGTTATGTGTAGTAGGGCTGTGAATACTACCTAGATGTAAACCTCAGTGGCGCATGACAGATTACTCACTGTGCTCTACCACCAGTAAATCAGCTAAGATAGGGATGGCATCTGCCAGTTTGCCCAAGAGAGTGAATGTGGGCAAGCTGCCTCTCATGGTAGTTGCTTTGCACAGCTGTAGACGAGACAGAGGAAGAAAACGTTTCACTGATGAGGGCACAGTCCAAAGGTGGAAATGCACACAAAATAGCAAGCTCTCCGTGATGTATAATGCTCCAAAACAGGATCTTTTCCTAAGAAGGGACCTCTTCACCACTTAGGATAAATCACAGGAAAACCCTGGACACACCTACTAAGCCTGCAGAACACAGCAGTGGTCTCGTAATTTACCCAAGAAGTCTCTTACCTTTTGCTCCTCTTCTTCCTTCTCATCTCCAGCTCTTATATTAGGGGATGAAGCAGCTGAATTTCCCACCTTTGCTATTTTCCTAGGCTTTTGTACCCTGTGGGACCATCACAAACTTAGGAATAAAGAGAGCAAGAGCCCACTGCTCGGCTGCAGATTGGGAAAGCTCCTTTTATCACTAACATGGTAAGAGAGGGAAAGAAGAATATGAGAAAGCCCACAGCCTCATGAGAGCATCATAAAGCCATGCAGCTGTAAGGCATCCTAGGAACAACAAGAAAGCTCCGGAGCAGACACCAATACTGCCAAAATCACAGGAGGGGAGCTGGCATTAGGACATCTTGCTGGAGCAGTAGCTGCCATGTTGCAGGGCCTCTCATTCCTCTCTCTTTAGCCCCTGAAGGATTGAAGTGAAGGGCAGGGAACTCATCTTCACTGACCTCTTTTTGGCTTTCATCCAAAAGATAGCGTAAGTACTGCTCCGACTTCAGCTCCACTATAAGCTGCACCAGAACTAGGCAAAAGAAACAGGATCAGTAATTCACATCAAAGGGCACTCACAATCCATCTTCCATAGGGCTTTAGCAGAGCAGCGAGCAAAAAGTTTAAACGTTAAATTAGCATGGAGGTACTGACAGAGCAGGGTAACATCTGCATTCTCAGTACTATTACTTCTGACAGCCCAGCCTGAGCCTTCTGCAGCAACACCACAGCAGGACTGTTCTAGTGGCACAACAAACTGTACACTGAAGTGAACCACAAGCAACAAACTGAGCATCAGGACACAAAATAAATGCAATAAACCAGGAGAAGAAAGAAACAAATCCCTTGTTTAAAACCATCAAAACTTCTGAAAATAGAACAGGGAAGGATTCCAAAAGTATGAAAACTTCCCTTTAAAGACATGTCCTTCCTGAGAAGACCTCGGAATCACAATTGCTGATTAGGCTTGGATACAGTCTGAGAGCTTCTCCTCTACTACTGCTCCTGAGATAACGGTGCAATCTATCAGCCACTTCTACCCACTGCAGTTATTCCATATACCTTTCCGGAGAGCAAGGCCCCACCTCTCCTTGTGTTATTCACCTCCTCAGCCCCAGATCAGGGCTGTTATTCTGGTTCACAGCAACTGTAAAAACTCTGTCCGCTCTGTCCTAGTAGAGGGAATCAACAAGAAACTACGTTTACCAGGCATCAGTTGCAAGTGCTGTTTATGTTCTAGTAAAGCACAACAACAAAAATACCAGGGACTTCTGGATTCTTCATCTCTTGGCACCTCCTGGGCAATATTAGAGGTGCACCCAGGAGACAGACTTTAGCCAGAAAAGCCACAGGGCTCAGTAGAGGCATAGAGGCGATATATAGATGTTTTAATGGACCTT
Organism: Struthio camelus; assembly: GCF_040807025.1. NCBI lineage: Eukaryota > Metazoa > Chordata > Aves > Struthioniformes > Struthionidae > Struthio > Struthio camelus. The sequence goes on from NC_090942.1 coordinate 56,643,341, forward strand.
TCTTGCCCAGAATTCTCAGAATCTCTAAAAACTTTCAAGCAGTTAGCTACCAGTCAGTTAAAATGGCTCTGCTTTGAGAGCATTCACCTTGCAGAGGAATGGTAACATGACAGAAAACCTTCCCGCCTTTGTAACACCATGTTAAATATGTGCCTGAAAACTAATAACCCTCTATGAAACAAGCTAATCATACCTCTTTTCATCTGTCGTGGCTGGACAGGAGGGAATCATTGCATTGCTAATATCACTAGACTCAGCAAAGATGCCCACGCTTACCTGGACTGCAGAGATTCCCTCCTCAGCCCTGCAGGCATTACCTCCAGATTACAAATGAAGGACTACTCACAAAGAAAAGTCTGCAAGCTAAATCCCAAATACTCTATCCTGAGGAGAAGCACCAGATCCCAAAGCTCACTGAAGCCAATAGGACAATTTCCATTTGCTTTGATGAGCCTTGGGTCAGGCCTGAAGACAAGGCTTTATTTACCACTGCTATGCATCTGATGCTAAATTCATTGTACACAGAACCTGTATGAGACTAATATTTAAATCTGCACATCTGCTTCTCCCCTCCCAAAAAATATCGGAACAGTCTGCTCACCACCCTGCACTGAGAGACAATATATGCTCTTCCCAGTTCAAGACAGGTAGAAGCTGAACATCTCACTATCCATATCAGACTAGACACAGACTCAACTTCACAAACCGTCATTATCCGAGACATGGTATCTGCCTCTTACCTTCTAGGAACAGGTCCAAGGCACTGCTGTCTTCCACAGTATGCAACATCCCTAAAAGATAAACAGCAATCAATTGTGGAACTCATTCCTAATTGTGATCATCAGTGCTGTAATGCCTTCTTGTAAAAAGAGCTGCAAATCCTTTTAGAACTGTTTTGTTTTTCCCCTGCTTCACATGACACCAACCTGACTTTGTCAAAGGAAGGGGGATGCTCTCAGGGAGGATCACAAAAGATGTCTCCACAAGCAAGGCACAGGGCGATTAAAACATTCAGCTGGGGCTCCATCTTACATTCTGGCACCAAATGCATCCTTGGTTCATTCAAGCTTTATCCATAATTTATGTATTATTACATATACCCTAAACTTGGACTGGGAGCCCAACTGCTCTAGGAGGTATAGCAAGTACACTAAAACCCAAAGCTATCCCCAAACCATTCAACTGTAAAGTCCTTAAAAGAGAGAGACAGGATTATTATTTAAAAATAGGCAAGAGCATTGAAATGCAAACACAACTCCCGGCTTCTGAGGTATTTTGTGTTAGGGTCATACAACATAGGATTGGACTGGTCATAAGCACTGCTCCATCCACATCTATATAGGATCATGTACGCAGACAGTGCAAACAAGAGAACTAAACCTGCAAAAAGGCTCTGTTTCTAACCTAGCTCCGTTTCCAACACATGCACAGCACAGTTTGTCCAACCCAACTGGGAAAACACTGTTTGAATTATTCAGTGTGTCAAGACATGGGAAGGGACTTGTAAGTCACTCCCCCTCCCCCCAAAGAATAAGAAACATCTGTGATGTGCAAATGAGATCTGGGAATTCAGGGAATCCAATATATTTACTCTTTGAAGGTTCTTGCATTCATACCCTCCATCTTTCTCTTCCTGCCTTGCTGTTTCTTCATTTAGACCGCTATTCCTTCTCTGTCAAGAGTTTAGTCAACATTTCAAAGACCTTTCCCACAGCTAGGCAAACAGAAACCACTAAGATATGTTTGGGACTACAGAGACTGTGGTTGGAAAGGCACTTTCTGACATCCCTCTGAACACTCTATTCTGTTGTGAGGCTGACCTCCAGAAAGAAGTGGGTAATAGAGCCCTACAGCCACAAGAATTTGTACAGATATAAAGTGATGGTGTAAAAAAACACCACGTAGGTAAGTATTTTGCACATTTGATATTAAATCCCACAATATCTTTTCAAGCTCACACTTTCATTTCTGTACCAATCTTCATGTAACGCTATAGTTCAGCAAGATGAAAAAGCACTGAGGTGTGACAGCAGAGTGGAAGGCGTTCTGGGAAGAGCAATAAGCGAGAGCGCTCCATCCAGCAAGACTTTAAAGACAAGCTATGATACTTAGGAAAAGTGCAAGAGCTTTATTAAAATGCTAATTCTGCTCCTTGGTTAATAAGGAAATTAATTAACCTATTCTAATCAAATGGCAGCTCCACAGGGAATATAATACACCTAACATGGAAAGGTGGGAGCACAGAAGTAGTTATTAGTAGTCTCAATATTCTTTTTTTTTAACCCGGAGAAACCTCACATTTCTTCATCCATTCAAAAGCAGATGAGAACTGCCCTCTCTCTGCTACTGTATTAGGCCACGAGGGAGCTCTTACCAAAGAGAGTTTCTATCAAATGAACACAAAGCCCTTCATCTGGTGCCAGCAGCTGGACGACCGGCAGCGCCTGCCAGGCCAAGGCATCCCGGAGACGGGAGAGCATGTGTTTCTTACGCACCAACTACAGATCAGAGACAAGCCATTAGCGCTTAGGGCCACGCAAAGCTGCCGCTCGCACCATCCTAGGGGCAAGAGCGTCCGGACCTTACAGCACGTCTGGGCCCAAGGGCTTAGCACCAAGATACACCCAGCCACCTCCGAGCCCCGAATCCGAAGGAGGAGATGGAAAAGCCAGGGAAGCAGGGTGGGGTGGGGTAGCCCTCTCTGTGGGGCCAGCACTGAGGCTGAAGGCTGTGAGCGGCCAACGCTCCGCGGCTGGGGGAGGCCTGGCGGGAGGCTCTCAGCGGCCAGCCCGGCCCAGCGCAGGCAGAGGTGTGTCCCCCCTCCTCCACCATCACCTCCCGGGGGGAGGGGGGGGGCGGCGAGGGCGCTGCCCACCGAGGCGCCGCCGTCGCCCAAGGTCTCCACAGCGCAGGCGAGGCAGAGCGGCGGGCGGAGCGGCAGGGCCCAGCGCGCGCCGTGGCGGCCGGACAGCCTCGCGCACGCCGCCGCCATCGCCCAACGGCTGCCACCGCCAACGGCCGCCGCGCGGGCGGCGTGCGCATGCGCGGGGGCGCCTGTTTGGGGGGGGGCGGGGCGGCGGCCGTTGCCGTGCGACGCCTAGTGAGCGTTATGCCTCCCCGGGCGCCGCGGGTCTCTGCGCAGGTAGAAGGACCTGCAGCAGGACAGGCTGGGGGTTGACCTGCTGGAAAGCAGCTCTGCGGAGAAGGGCCTGGGAGCCCTGGTGGACAACAAGTTAAGCATGAGCCAGCAATGTGCCCTTGTGGCCAAGAAGGTCAATGGGATCCTGGGGGCCATCAGGAAGAGCATTGACAGCAGGTCGAGGGAGGTAGTCCTCCCCCTCTACTCAGCCCTGGGGAGGCCTCCCCTGGAGTGCTGTGTCCAGTTCTGGGCTCCCCAGTGCAAGAGAGACACGGCACTACTGGAGAGAGTCCAGCGGAGGGCTGCAAAGATGATGAGGGGACTGGAACATCTCTCCTCTGAAGAAAGGCTGCGAGAGCTGGGCCTGTTCAGCCTGGAGAAAAGAAGGCTCGGGGGGATCTCATCAATGTCTACAAGTATCTGAAGGGAGGGTGTCAAGAGGATGGGGCCAGACTCTTCTCCGTGGTGCCCAGCGACAGGACAACAGGCAACGGGCACAAACCAAAACACAGGAAGTTCTGTCTGAATCAGAGGAAAAACTTCTTTCCTGTGAGGGTGACAGAGCCCTGGAACAGGTTGCCCAGGGAGGTAGTGGAGTCTCCTTCACTGGAGATATTCAAAACCCACCTGGGCACGATCCTGGGCAATGTGCTCTAGAGGATCTTGCTTGAGCAGGGAGGTTGGACTAGATGATCTCCAGAGGTCCCTTCCAATCTCAACCATTCTGTGATTCTTTGAAAGCCTGGTGGCGCTGCCCCACTGCCTGCCAGGAGCATGTTACCTGCAGGACGCGGGCAAGGGGGGGGGGGAATGCGCGTGCGGTGTCGCCCCCTTGAAGTGGGTGCAGAAAGGGGAGCAGCAGGGGTCCCGCTAGGGTCAGAGAGGGGGGCGCAGCAGCAGTTTGGGAGTGGACGTTCCCCATGCGCTGTGGTACAGGGACAGGTGGGGTAGGGCCTGCGCGGGACCAGATGGCAGCACCAGGGAAATAAAATACCCGCAGGGATGGGAGTAGCAGGGATAGAAAGAGTGTGGAAGAAGAAAAATGGTGTGAAAAGAGGAGAGGGGAGATGAGAGCAGAGCCAGGAAAGCCAGGAAACGGACTGGAGGGAGAGTCCAGAGTCAGAGCCCCTGTTGTAAGGGTGCGCAGGGGAGAACAAGGGGAAAGGTGGCAGGAGACCAAAAGAGCAAGAAAACCCTGAGCAGTGTCCTCTGGTTGCATGGGCACCTTCTGAGTGCAAGGCATGGCTCAACCTCTCCTCTGGTACCCTTTCATCCACGTGTGAGCCCTCAGCCCTTAGACCCCTTCCTTTTCCTTTTCCCCTGGTTGTCCCCTGTCGTGTTTCTATTTCACTTAGCTCCTTCCTCTCCCAAGAGGGCTTAATACTTTGTAGGGCCTGCCTAAAAGAAGGAGAAAATTTTCGTCCTTTACAGAGGTGGTCCCTCCACTGCAAACAATATCAAAATGAATTGGTTGTGTGTGTGTTAGAACCTTAAACTGGTACAGTCTATATGCAGTGTAGAATAGTAGGGAAAGTTAGCTTTCCTCAGCATCAAAGCCCCTTTAAAACGTAAACATCTGGGAGATCTCTATATCCAAGGATAGATGCTCAGGAATACGCTCACACCATATTCACAAAACTGCTAACAAGGAGACATGTACCCGTACAATATGGGCTGTCACCCCTATCTACAGAGCCTTGTCATTTAGTAATAATGTTAATCATAACATGCCGCTGGTCGGTATGAGCACCTGTGGAAATTGGTAAATAGCCCTTAGACTTTCAGCTTTATTTGGCAGAGGAAAAATGAAGAACGAGACATGATTTCTCAGTACCCTTCCATTTATATTTTACATTACAATATACATTACTGTAGAGTCTGGGTCGAAATGATGCTTTACGCATCCCCACAATTCCCTGGAGAAAGAAGTCTGTACTGTCATCCTCATTTTCAGAGATGAAGAACTGAAGCACAGAGAAGTCCTGATGGGCCAGGAGCAGACAAGCAGTCTCCCACTGAGGAGATGTGTAGCTGTAGTTAGTACCTCTCCAAAGTTGAGCAACTCTGCCTTTAGCTTTAGATATAGTTGAACTTTTCATGACTTCATTTTGGGTAATTAAGTCAAACACTTTATCCTCTTCTGCACTTAGAGTGGAACAAAGCTAATAAAGGTGGAATATAAGTGGGAAGAAAATAAATCTCAGAAAAAGCATGAGTATGTCTCTGTGTGCTGTAAATTGAACAACTCCCTGTCTCACGTAGTACTGTATGATGCAGAATTGTCTGCATACTGGTGTATTATGTGTCTGGGCAGGAATAGACCAGCCGGCAGGGAGCAGGAAGCCATCTCAGCTCGGCAGAACCCGGAGCTGTCTGGTGCGCGCGGTGCTGCTGTGCTTCCTGCGTATCCTTAAACCGGCAACCCCCCAGCCTCCACACCGGGAGCGTATCTGCAGTCACTCGGCGTTGGGGCACCTCTTATTTTTCACGCGCAGGTGGCCAACTAAGCGTCATTTGTATGCACGTTCTTGGGGTCGGAGGGCGGGGGGCCTGCAGACGAAACACGCTTGCGCCTGAGACAACGAGCAGACGTTTACCCGCCGCTGACGCCGTCGCGGAGCGCTCCCGCGCCTAGCGCCCGGCCTTGGTTTTCCCGTGGCGCCGACCCCACGGCTCAGCCCCCGCCCCGCGGCGCCGCCCCTTCCCGCCCCCCGGGCTCACCCGCACCTCACTTCCGCTGGCGACGCGTTTCTCCTCCGCCCGGCAGCGCGCTAACCTCTTCTTCCCCCCCCCTCCTCCTCCTCCTCCTCCGTGAAGCTTTCGGGCCGAGAGGACCGACGCGGACGCGTGCGGCGCGGCCATGGTGAGCGGGGCGGCGGGGGGCGCTCCCGAGCCCCCCCCCCCCACGAGGGGCCGTCGGGCTGGCCGCCTTCCCCCCGTCGGCAGCCCCGCTGCCTCCCCGGCGCTGGCGGGGGAAGCACGCGGCGGCGGGGCCGCCCCCACGCTGCCGAGCGGGGCGCGGCGGGGGAGGCCGCGCTTGCCGCGGGGGGGCTGCTGCACGCGCGCGGGCCGCTTTAACACGCGCGAGCGGGTGGCGGTAACTCGCGCGGCGTCTGCAGCATGGGGGCTGGGCGCTCTCCCACGCGTGGAGAGAGCGGGGGGGGGGGGGGCTGGCGCTCCGTGCCGTGGCCCGGGCCGGGAGACCCGGCGCCCGCCCTGTCCCCGGCTCTGCTGGCTCCGCGGAAGCAGAAGCATGTGCTCCCTGTGCGGAAGAGCAGCTTGGGGGCAGTGCCCTAGCTCCCCGTTAGGGCTGGCGGCAGGAGATCGCAGCCGCGGGACGCTGGAGCACTCCCTTCTAGACACTAATCGTGTTTAAGTGGTCAGCTTTTGAATGCGATTGAAAACAATTCCAGTTCCGCCAGTACTAGTTATTAATGCCTGTTATTACCATTCCAATATGCTGTTGATGTTAAAATCTAGAAGCTGTTTGTAATTTGCAGAAGTAAATCCGATACCTTACTCTTCTCAAGCTTTCTTTAAAATTAAGGTCTAAACTTGTTAAATTGTTGCTGGCGGCAACTTGCTCTGAAACACTTCACTTATATAGTATCTGGGGTAGCACATGCTTGAAGACTGCTCCTGGGTCACTGCTGCTAGATTACAGGATTGAAATTGTCCAGCGTTATGTGGCCCAGCAGTGGGGGCAGAGGTGCCGTTTCGTTTGAACATGAGAAATGAAATGCAATGGGATTTTTGGTGTACGTGCTGAGGAGATGAGAATAGTAAGCTGAGTTGACCCCAGCAGTTGATAAGTGTGATAGACTTAAGGCCTATGTAGCGTTGTTCAGAACAAAGCCTCCTTTGCTCCTTGTGTAATACTCGTCTCTTTTTCTCTAGAGCGAGGCAGAAGTGAATCCCAAAGCTTACCCACTGGCTGATGCACAGCTCACCAAAACACTACTGGATCTTGTGCAGCAATCCTGCAACTACAAGCAGCTACGTAAGGGAGCCAATGAAGGTGAGACCTGCCTGTTACGAAGTATGCTAGAGTTGCTTGAATTATCAAAAGAGCTTTGAGAAGCTGTGGCTGGAGGTTTGTCTTTTCTCTCCAGGTGTGGGCCACTAATTTTACATAGATCTTGGCTAATGCAAATATGCCTTGCTTTCCTTCTCCCCTTTGCCTGCTTAGGGAATAGTCAGGGACAGAATTCAACGGTAACGTTTTCAACCTTTATATACAGTTCTGGAGGATGCTCAAACTGTACTCCTGGTGTACTGTGTTCATGTATACTTTAGTGGTGAGGCACTGGGATTACCCGATGTCTAGTTAGTTTAGAATTATAAAATAATTTGGGTTTGAAAGGACCTGTGAAGGTCTCTGGTGCAATCTGTCCAGAGAAGGCTTTCTTTAAAGCTGGATCAGGTTGCTCAGAGCCTTGTCTAGTCAAGTTTTTAAAAAATCTCTAAGGATGAAGACTCCACAATCTCTCTGGGCCCCTGTCCTAGGGGGTTCTGTCCTGTATTACTCTCAACGGTGGAATTTTTTTCCTTATATCCCATCAGAATTTCCATGAGGCAACAGTCACAGACTGCAACTTGTCCTTTCACTTTGCACCCATGAGGATAGTCTGGCTCTATGCCCTTTAGGTAGTAGAAGATGGCAATGACATCCCTCCACACCTTGGCCTTCTCTTCTCTAGGCTAAACAAACCCAGATTCCTCAGTATCTCCTTGTCCGTTGTGTGCCCCGACCATTTTAGCTGTCCTGTGCTGGACTCGCTCTGCTTGTTGATCTCCCCCCTACACTTGAGGGCAAGGCTGAACCCAGTATTCCACATGCAGCTCGGAGTGCTGCGCATGGGGAATGATCCCTTCCCTGGACCTGCTGACTGTTTTGAAGGTCAGCTTTCATCTCTGCGCTGCTGACTGCCGCTCTGTTTAGTCTGGACTTCTTTCATGGCCCTGGAGCTGCCATTTTCCTTGAGCTGTCCTCATGCTACCACTGGATTTCCCGCTTGCTCATGCAAATTTCAACATCTATTAATCTTGCTTTTCATTAATGTGCTTTATAGAAAGCCCTAGACTTAATCTTAAGTTTCTTTTGCAGCCACCAAAACACTGAACCGAGGAATAGCAGAATTCATTGTGATGGCTGCAGATGCTGAGCCCTTGGAGATCATCCTACACCTTCCACTTCTCTGCGAGGACAAGAACGTGCCCTATGTCTTTGTGCGCTCCAAGCAGGCCCTGGGCCGGGCATGTGGTGTCTCTCGGCCTGTCATTGCCTGTTCGATCACCATCAAGGAGGGATCACAGCTAAAGCCTCAGATCCAGTCTGTCCAGCAAGCTATAGAAAGACTTTTGGTCTAAATGCCCATGAGCTTAAGTTTGTGTGGAATAGGACAAGCTGGAGTTGGGGGAAATAATGTTTAGCTGTAGTTGATGAGGTAATAGTTTTGATATCAATGTTTCATTTCAAAACACCTTTTTTTTTTTATTTGTTTAATAGTGACTTAATTCTGAAAGTGTTTCTGCCTCTTCTCCCCCTTTTTTTCCTATTCTTCCACTCCAACACAGTCGTCATTGTATTACTTCTTAAAAAGTGATTGTACAGCTGTATTCCCTGTTTGATGTTTAAAGGGGGGGGGAGGGGAGGAAAAAAAAAAAAACGCTTTATCTCAATGTCTGCCTGCTCAGGGCTTTAATGTACCCGTTAGCTTCCTTTGTGCTGCAGTTTTCTGCCGAGTGTTTAACTAACGAATGTAGATCCCCAGCACAACTTGTGCATTTAGACTGCTGGAGGTGTTGCTTTAAAGTGATGAAGCAGCGTAGCCCACGTATAAGGCAGACAGTGGCTACTGTGTAGCAGCGGATGGAGCCAAGATCAAGCCACTACACACAGCACAACCTTTTTTTTCTTCTTGAAACCAGACAAGGGACTTCTATAAGAGGTGTATGGGGAGCAGAAATTTCATGGCAACGCACAAGGTGAAATCTCTGATCTTGCTTTTGTTTTTAAATACTGACTTTTTAAGAAAAATAAAAATGCTGACAAAGATATAGACAGGAATGTCCATAATTGTCATACTCTGGGAGACATTTGCTCTGATTGAAGTGTTAGTGCTTGCTCAGTTAGCTGCTTGATCAGAGATTGGCTAAAGCTACTGCAGTGGGGTAGTTCATGCTCCTTTGGTTTTGTGTGTGGAGTGCGTCAATGAGCTGCAAAGCTTGGGTTTCCTAGGATATTTCAGTACCAACACAGTAGGAAGCAGCCTGCTGTGGCCAAGAGGTATTCGCCAGATATACAGTACTACTTATGAAAAAGATCTCATGTTTTTACTGAAGCTACTGTAATATAGTCATATGACTGAAGATCTACCCTTCAAACCAGAGCCAAGAAACTAGAAAGCAAGTCACTTTTCACATGAAACAATTTGCAACATGAGAATAATAGAGAACCCTCTGTTCCTGAAAAGCATGAAGCACTACTAGCATTTTGGATTAGTGGTGGTTTTATGGAGCTAGTTTTAGTTAAATACATGCTGTGTACTAAATCCAGTTACTGTTTCCAGCTGAAGAGTCTAAAATAGCTGCATTGGAGTAGGTCATGCCAAACCTCTCTCTTATGTTGCAGGAAGTCTGGACTTTAATTGTTGGAGCTTCTACACAGTCTTCTGTCTCTCCCTACAGGATTACTTAGCTGCACTCTATGGGGGCCTTCCCCACATTTGCAAAGTAGAATGCAAAGCTGGAGTGGAAAGAACCGTGTAGTGAACACCAGTAGGTGTGGTAGCAGAAGGAAAAATAAACTTCTCCTGTAATGTTTCCACAGAGGCACCAACTGCTTACCTATAGTAAATACATTTTAAGCAGATGAAATCAGCTCATGAAAGACGGAAGACAACTTATGTTTGTATTTTATATTTTTGTAAACGGCTGATATTAGTAGTATCATTGATGAGATGAACTTAAGTCACTAAAAAGACAGAGTCCTTTCCTTTGTATGTATGTTAGCAGAACTGCTGTTCCCTTACAATGATGCTGATTGTTGGGCTAGATGTGTTCAAAACCACAACTTTGCAAAGGATTTGCCCTAGCAGGACTATACCTAGACAATGTGTGTAAGACAAAGCACATGAGCAGCAGAAATAAAGGATTCTTGAGCAAGCAAAACTGTCTTAATCTTTTGCTCTGAAACTTTCCATCATCCTCTCTGTTAAATTCTGCTTAATACAATAGCCTGCCCCCCAAAAAAACAGGGAGAGCCTCTGATAACTCAGACAAAACATGCCATAATCATCCAAAGGCTGCAACATACAGCACCCGGAGGTTAGCAAGCCAAGAGGGAATTGAAAAAGGGCATTTAGGGAGGGAAAACGCACAGAATTAAGAACAAGATAGTCTCACAATTTTATCACTTTCAATTCAAGTCTTGCTAAGACAAGCATGACTACTTTGAATCAACTTGGATTACAGTATCACAATAGACTCTCTATCTAGTTTCAGTCCTGTGGTGCTCAATATGGGCTAGCTGCTCTTTCAAGAAGAGTTGTACAGGTGGAAGCGAGCAGTGGGCTGGCAAAGTGGTCACTGTGCCAAGAGAGCATTCACAGCTGGCTCCAATACGTTTGCGTGCACTGCACTCACTACAGCATGGACATTACCTTAATATGTGACTTAATTCTACAAGAAGTTGCCTAATTGTTTTGGGGCCAAACAGTGGAATCTCTATGCTGAACACAAAAACACCATGCTTTATGTATTCCATGTTTGCATCCAGTGCAAAGTTACAATTTAGCTAAACAATTAGCACTGCTTTCTATAGCAAGGAGAAGGACTGTTTATCCACATACTGTTTCTACTCATCTTGCACTGCAAGACAGGTGGGGTGACCCATGCAGTGGGAGTTTAAAAACCAAACATATACACCCCTGGATACAGCCTACATGAATAGGATTCAAAAAAATACCAGAAGGAACAATGCATGTTCTCTCTACAGTTCGCTATTTTTAAAGCACGGGTTAAAGTACAGAAGCCTTTAAGTAGTCTGATTCAGCTTTGCTACAGAGGTGGAAAAGCTCTATGTCATGTTAATTGGAATACGTGCTTGCAGCCCTCCAGGGAACATGACTATTTCTTTTTTGTTTCTTTTTTTAAAAAAAACAGCTTTTGCAGTTACTGTTTAAAAATGGAAGATCAGGCTGAACACTGTTGCAAAGTGCTGGCTTTTTGTACAAGGGATTGGCTACCACTTAGCAATAATGATTTTCTCCTTTATGATCTGCTGATGATCTTTATAATGCTGATGGTGGAAAAGAACCCACTTTGATTACAAGTAGCGATACCGATTGGCAGTTTTGGAGAGCAGTACAGTAACACACCGCGTTTATACCCTGTGTTAGCACAAAGACTTGACCTGTTGCATGAATGAATATGGTGCCATTAACACAGATCGTTCTGTTTTCTTACTCGTGTTAAAATGAGTTTTGCTGTCTTTATGGCAAAAAGGTGTTATAGCCGGTGTTGCAAAGTAAGAAGTCCAAAAAAAATTTTATTAAGAAACCAGGAAGGCACAACTGTGTTCATTTGCAGTGAGTGACCTGAGTTGGCAGGGATTTCAATTCTGCCTTTGGCTACTGAGAACAGAACCCAAGTTTGCAGAGATTTTTCACAACCAAGAGTAAAAAGTTTCTCCACTGCTATATTGAGCAACATTGAGTCCTCTCCTCCTCTATAGCAAGATTAAACAGACTCAGCTTCCACATAAGACAACTAAAACTTTAAGCAGGTAGAAGTTGAACAATAGATTTCTCTTGCTGCTTAGTGGTTCTCAAAGTGCTCAGTTAATGCATCCATGAGCTCCTGTTTTTTCCCTCCACTCCTCAGCCCACAAAGCCTGCATGCATCCTTCAGAACAGGTACCGTGAGCTTGCCTAGAGTGCCCTTCTGCACATGGCTCCTCAGCTCATCTCTTGAGATTTCTGCCTTGGGTTTTTTCTCAGTTTGACCATCATCATCACCTGTTTGAAAGAAATTTCGGATCATCAAGATTTAAAGAAAAAAGAGTTTCTTAATGTAAAGATATCAACTGTTCTCATCCCATAGTTAATGGCCATTAGCACATGATACTTTAATGGCTACCTACACACTCACAGATCTAGTTTCTGTATTCTGTTTTATAAAGCAGCTGTCACTGACTACATTGATGTCACTGATGTGAGTGATCTCAAACTCAAGTACGCAAGTTTGTGTTCGGATGGAAAGATCATTCACAAGTGAAACTTTGAAGGGATTCTCACCTAGGCAGCAGACTGCAATTACTCAATATGGAATTCAGCTAACCGACAGTCCCACTTTATGAAGACTTTCACAGACTCCCAAACCATGCATGTACTTGAGCATTGGTTAGATATTTAGTCCTAAAGATGCCCAACTATAGACTTGCTAAACAGTCCATACATACAAGTCTGCTTCCTCATCTTGCACATAAAGCATGAAGGACTTTACTACTCTGTCATAAAAAGCAAAGTGAGAAAAAAAAAAATTTACAATGATTTGCCCACGTTACTTCCCATGTCACTCTGGGTTACAACTACGCAGTTTCTCATTCCAGCAATTCTCTAGCTGGATACCACAATGCCCTCTGACTCCTAAGAATCACAGTTGGATATAAGCGCACTCTGCTGTGGAGATGAGTAAGAAGAGTTGTGGCACAAGTGGCTTCTTTAAACTATAAAACAGACTGAAAAAGCATAAACCTTAAAACAAAGAATAGGGACTCCAGGCTGTCTGCCTGCAGTATCATTACTCACCCTGTTTTCGTTTTACAGCCTTCCTCTCAGGATCGTAGTCAGGAGGATAAACCAGCTGCTTAAACTCTTCCACCAGGTTGCCCAGCCTGCGGCTCATCTCTTCAGCCTTTGGCACTGGCAAAAGAGAAAGATTTGCCCTCTCAAAAAAGGAGTGAGCATAGGAAAATCTAAATAAGGTTATCACCAGATATAATCATGCTTATGTAATAATTACCACACAAGTGTCTTGTAAGGCTGCAAAATGCAAAGAACTATGCTATGATAATCACAAATGAGAAGTTTACAGTTATTGATAAGATCAAGAATTTGTATTACTCATATGTAACGGACTTGCTTATACATCTGAACAGGAAATATATACACAAAGAATAACATGGACAAGAGGAAGGTGGTATAGGAAATCTCATAACTGGTCTTGCTGCTACTAGAGCTAACATCAGACATTTAAAATATGCCAGTTCACTAGCTCAGGTTGCAAGTAATTTGAGGCAGGGCAGCTTGTTTCTGTCATGCATTTGCATGATATCTAGAACAGGAACCTAGGTTATTTTTTAAGGTATCACTTCACAAAAGATAACTAGTTACTCTAACATTTTTCCGGGAAAAGTTAAAAAAAGCTAGAAAAGTAAAAAAAGCTAACTTCCCCATCAGGATTGGGCAGCTAGAAAATCTCACAGCCACAAGGTGGCATCATTTCCTCCTAGCAGAATAATTCTCTAAATAATTCTGCCAGTTATCAGACTGAAATATTAACGGAGCTCTTCAGGACAGGAATTTCAGAGAAAACGTTTATCACCATAAAGAAAAAGATGATTCAATTATAATTTTGCAGGGCAAAGTGAAAAATTTGTTCCTTTATCTTAAAAGTTACAGCACTGGAAAGTAAGGCATTTCAGAATGGACAAATTCAGTTCTACATCTTGGAACTGCACATAATTTAAAAAAAAAAACCTCAAAACACATTTAGTTTTGTAGCAACACATCTCTGACTTTGAAGAAAGTCAAGACTCCTCTACGCCCCTCCTTTTGAATCCACCAATAGGTCTCACTTGTCAAATCCTCAGCTTGTTCCGGTTCCATCATATCCAGTGCCAAAGCCTCCAGATTCCGGAAGTGCTGCTGCAAAACTGGGTTCTCAAAGCTGTCAGTCCTGTCAAGAAGCCCCCAAAATTTCAATGCATGCTGCTAAGAAGACAGGCAAGACACATAAGATCTGCCACCAACCTACTTCAAAATTCTTCCCTCTTTCTCACATAACAATCCATCTGAGAGGAAGAACTGCCTTTCCTCTTTCAATTTATCTGCTGCATCACCATCCTGTCACGCATCAACTGTGTAAGAAAACTGCATGAACCAAATGGAGATGGCAGCATTCTGCAATAATACCAGTTTTGCTACCTTCCACATACCTAAAACAAATCTCCCATAAAAGCAGTTCCTTATCCGAGCTATGATGAAAGGGCCTAACTATTGTTTCTGTTGAACCATAACTTAAAAGATCCAGGTCTGATCTGCAATAGATTGGGTACGGATTCTCATAACCACAATGAATGTGCCAATTTGCAAAAAAATTACAACAGTCCGAAGAACAAGACTAATGGCATAAAGAACTCCAGAACACCCTGTATTAAGCATGTGATGCATGGATATTTCAGAACGATTAAGAATGTTTAGACAAGGCTATTGCAAAGGGAAGCAATTTGTTCATGCAAATCATCATCTCTTGACAGGTTCCTCATTAAATGCATTCAACTGCCTGCAGCAGTGAGGCTTCAGGGCGAGGGCAATAAACTTTTTTGTATGCACACAAGTAACCATTTGTGTTCTGGAGACAAGGTGCTCTCCTACATCTGAGGAATAGTCGACTCCTACAAGTAGATGCTTATGTGTAATTTCTAGATGCAAGACACTGCATTATGAAATGGAGTAAGCAAGGCTCCCTAATTTATGTAGGCTTAAAATTCACACATTGTATAATATTTAAACAAGAACAGCAACATTTGCACAGTGAGGTTTGGCCATCCTGGGGAACAAAGCCCAGAAGATCAAATCTAAAGTCCTACAGCCAGCAACTATCATCACAACCTTTAAGGTGCCTAGCTTGGCTGCAGAGTATGGGTAACTAAGCTATTGATAAGTTTCACAGTCAACATATTTCTAACTATGGCTTTCTAAAACATTTACTGTGGACGTGTTAAGGGAAACCAGAGAGCTTACTAGATAAGTAATTATAAAGAAGTAGCCCAATGACACTACAAGTTATGCCTATATAACCACCCAATGCTTCAAAATCTCATCTTGTGATCACCAGAGTTGAAGAACGTGTCTAACACAATAAGCAACAGCGTTGTGCTTCTCTCCCGTCACCTCCTCCTTGCCCCCCCCCACCCCGCTACTCTATTTATCTCCACTTACCTGTATTTGAACCTGAGTTTTTGAATGATTTCCTTCATTTTGTCTATCTGTTCTCGATTGGCTGGCACCTTTTCTGTAAAATCAACTTTCCGTTTGTCATCTGCATACGGTAGGAAAATGAGGTGGAAACCTACACAGAAAAGAGAGGCCAAGAGAACAGTTATGGAGAGCCACAGCCTCAGAACATTTTACGGGAAAGGCCAAGACGCTGATCAGGCAGGTCTGATAACTACCAAACTAGCCATCTATTTTGTTGCAAACACCACCAACCAGTCATTATCTTCTAGTACCTACAACATGAGACTCAATCTCAATCCTATTGTAAATAGCCAACCTCACTAACGGCTTCTTGAAAGAGATTCAAACTAAATGCATAGTTAAGAGTTGGAAACTTGCGACTTGCTTTTTATGCAGGAAATCAATTTAACTTGTCCACCTTCCCTATCTGTCACTGGAAATGAGCTTGAAAACAATTTGTTTAAATATTAAATAAAAATCTATATGTTATATCTGAAATGCCTTATGCTGTACACACGCAGTGTTATTCCTGTACTTCACGTTCTCCCAGCGGGGGATATTGCAGTTCTAGAAGAGAGAAAACACAGAAGTGCTAGAGCTACCTTTGCTCCCTAATCATCCACCACTCAGCTGATAAGGTATGAGGCTCAGTATGTGAAATTATTTATTTGATGCTTTAAAAAGTATCCAAGCACACAATAAAATTCAGGGAAAGATGTGAGTGCCTAGTCAGCCAACTGAAAAAAAGTTCTTCATTTTTAGGTCAGTCACTTTAATTTCCTGAAAAAAGGTGGGGGGAGAATACGGTAGCCATGTAATACCTGAGCAAGCACTGATGCAACTGAGGCTTTAAAAACAGATAGTAAAGCATTTACTTTTATCATTCTTTCAGCTGCATCAAGATAGCTGTACAGTGTCACAACACTGCCAGCACCAGCCTTGCCTCACAAATGCTTCACCGCAGACATCACCGCACGTTCTTCCAATTAGATGTATTTACTCCACATTAGCCTTCAAAGATTTCAAGTAGGCACTACAGCCAGGGACCTCTCAGCGACCTCTTCAACATCAGATACTTACAGAGAGAAAACTGAAGAAAGGGGATGTTGGAAAGCACTCTCCCCAGCTTTTAAGGCAGCAAAAAGGATATTTTCATGCAATATAGGAGCCTATTTTGCTGACTGCTTCCACGAACACAAGGAAAGGCAGCCTCTTTTGCCATACCTGGAGGGGCTATCTGCACTTTTTGTTCATCGAGCTCTTCTTCCTGGGGAACCAGTGCCACAAAGCGAGGGGGAACGTTCCGGCGAGGGGTGTATCTGCACAGTGCCAACACTTCTCTCTCCAAGCACTTCATCAATAAAGCATTAAAAAGTGTTGTGCTCCCTGCGAAGTAAAGACTGTATTAGTCAGATTAAGGGCTTTGTTCCTCTCCCAGATTTCAGGAGCATAACTCTAGGTATTACAGATTCAGTGCTGGTGACTTTTTTGAAATGCTTACAATGTTCCAAAGGTAAAAAGCAACTTTGGGAACAAGGAGCCTTTGAAAACGAGTCTCTGCTGATCAGATCAGTGAGAGTTCTGGTGAAAGAACCGAAATCACCAGAGTCTGAGAAATGAAATAAGGCTGAGAACTGGAAACGGATATGTACAAAGCCTCTCTCTGGTCTGGTGGAGCACAATAGTAGCAGCAGCAGCACATCATAGGACCTATTGCAGAAGTAACACACTAAGGATTCAGACTTCAGTATTCCTACCTCCAGGCCTATGCATATTTGCTTTAAATTTGGTCAGATAGGTTGGTCAGGAAAAGACTCACATACGAATAATTGTTTTATTCAGAAAATTGCTAAGCTGCAAAAGCCAGGGTAAAGGTGCTTCTTCAGTCGGACAATGCAAGGCATCTAATCATAACTAGAGATTAAAGGTTTTTCTTGATAGTGCAGCTTGCATTAAAACTATATTTCTGAATTAGTAGGCTTGTGTATACACATAAAAAGGGAGAAGCAGTCCTTAGTATCTTCTCCTTTTTGCTACCACTGTCATTAAAACAAGCCATTAAGACCCTGCTAATTCGACCACGCTTCCTTAGCGATGCATTTCTGCTCCTAGCTGATATGGACTCAAAAATTGCAGTTATCTCCACATTTTTACCACCTTTGCCTTCTTATTGGGTACTAGGATCCTTCACTTTTAAAAACTAGTTATGTTTATGAATGACTAAACCAAGTATTTCAGGGCCACATCTGTTTAGTTTGATTAGCTCTCCGTCATGATGGATGAAACATGAAGCAGGATCAGCACTTCTGCTACTGAAAAAAAACAAGAATTAACTGCATTGGGAGGGGCAGTAACAGTTAAAATTATGCTTTTAAACATTAACAAGTTTTTAAGCTAGGCAAAGATGTCAAATGGAATCTCAGTGATCTCCACTTGATTGCACTATGAATTAGCTGGTTACCATAATACAAGCTTGGTGAATCTTCCGAATCTTCTGTTCCCATCTTTGCTTACCATTTACTAGGAACTCCTCAGGATAGATGAACTGGGAAGGCCTGATATAATGGTGCTCTTTTAGCATTGAAAGTGGTTTGAAGCCAATCAGAACCAAGCCTGGGGATTCAAATCGTTTTAATTCTTCTGTTTCCTCTTTCTCCAGCACAATCTGACGGTTTCCATACATCTAAATTAGAGGGTGGCAGGGAAAAGTAGACAGTAATGCTGAGCATCGGGATCGAATCGGATCAAAAATAGATTTTATTATTATATATATATATATATAATAATATTATTATATTATTTTATTATTATTATGCTATTCTACTAAAAGATAGTGGAAGGACAAGAAAAGCAAGGAAAAAGATAGCCATTTCAGCTCATTTTCAACTATTCATCCTCTATTTTTTTTCAGAACACACTGCACTAGTTTTTAATAATTCACAATATTAAAGGGCCACAGTATTTCTTACAGCATTTCTCACACCTGGCGAAACTCTAAGAGGAAATGACTGCCAAGGAATGTGAAGGCAACAAAAAGGATTTCTAAAGGTGCATCAGCAGCAAAAAGAAGATCAGGAAAACTGTGGGAGCTCTCCAGCGAGACAGGCAACTTAGTGATTTAGTGATAAAGAAAACAGAAAAGGCTGAGGTACTGAATGCCTTCTTGACCTTGGACTTTACTGACAAGATCTGCTCTCAGGCCTCCCAGATCTCCACGTCTAGTAGCAAAGCTTGGGGGTAGAGGAATTGGAAAGAGCTACTGCCAAAAGCAGAGGAGGATCAATTTGGTGTGCATAAAACTGGCTGGACTATCAGGCTTACAGAGTGGCGATACACAATTCAGAGTCTAACTGGCAGCTAGTTCTAAATGGTGTTTCCTCAGAGGTCAGTACTGGGGCCAATACTTCTTACCATCTTCATAAACAACTTGAACAACAGAACCAACTGCACCCTCAGCAAGTTTTCCACAGACAACACTAAACTCTGAAGAAGCAGTTGTTATGCTGCAGGACAGGGCTACCATTCAGAGGGACCTCAACAAGCTGGAGGAACGGACTGTCAGGAAACTCATGAAGCAAAGGCAAATACAAAGCCCTGCAACTGTACAAGCTGGGGACTGATTGGCTACGGACCAGCTCTGCAGAAAAACACCTAGAGGTCTTGATGGACAAGTTGAACCGGAGTCAGCAGTGTGTCCTTGCAGCAATGAGGGCTACCACGCACTGGGCTGCATTGGTAAGAGTATAGTCCCTAGGTCCAGGGAAGTGATTATTCCCCTCTGCATGACGCTCATGAGGTTGCACGAGGAGTGCTGTGTCCATTTTTGTCCCCCTAGTACAGAGTGGGCATTGACAAACTGGAGCAAGTCCACAGCAGGGTCACTCAGATGGCTGGAGGGCTGAAGCACACAATGCATCTGGAGACGCTGAGGGAGCTGAGCTTGTTTAGCCAGGAGAAGAACAAGTCAAGGGTTGGGGGGGGAACGTAAGTGCTGTCTTTCATTACCTAGAGGGGGTTATAAAGAAGACAGAGCCAAACTTTCCTCATTAGTGTACAGTGAAAGGACAAGCTGCCATCTGTGACCACTTTCTCTAGAGAAATTTGGACTGGACATGAGGAAAACATCTCTTGTGTGTTTCCTAAGACAGTGGTTAAGCCTTGGTGCAGAGAAGCTGCAGCATCCCATCCTTGGAGTTACTCAGAGCTGGCCAGAATAGGCCCTGAGCAACCTGATTTAGTTTAGAGGTGAGACTTGCTCTGAGCTAAGGTTGGACCAGATATCTCCAGAGGTCTCACCCAACCTGTCTGTGTCTCCTAACCATGCTTCAGCAGAAGCATGTCAGCTACCTCTGCTCCTGGCAGAAACAGTGATTAACAACTCAAGCTATTGAAGCATCACTCATATGTCACATAATAAATGAAAACATACTGTAGTCTGGTTACAGAAGTTAGACGAGTAGGGGCTGAACATTCACCTTTCTGCTCATCCTCTGTACTTTATTCTAAGAAACTAGTGTCCAGTACAAATAAGCCTAACATCACATCTTAAGAGGACAACTTTAAGAGACTTTGGCATGGAAGGACATGTAAAGCGTGTTTGTGACCATATACCTAGCAACTGCATAACCTGCTTTGAAATAAGGCTGTGCCTGAACAGAGTGTGACGAGCAATCAATCTTTATCGGCCAAACTCCCAAGCAAGAAGGGAAAGCAAGGAACAAAATAACAAAAATAGAGCTAATATGCCTTTTATTCTGGTTTGGAAAAGAACCCAAGAAAACCTCCGTGATTCACACTTGTACCCCTAGAGCAAACAGTAAAGATTACAATAGTAGTAATAAAATGGTCAAAATCTGTTTCTAGTAATTCAAAGATCTCACCAGCACCAATAGCACAAGGCCACATAAGATCAGGTTCTGACAACCTGCTTCTGCCATACAGAAAGAATGTGACGTGAGTTCCCAAGCACACGTCCACTAGCAGCTATGTTTTCCCTTGGGTGAGGTGTTTTCCCTCACCCAAGAAACCACCCACTCTCCTGCTTAGTTTAAAAAGTGACCAAACTATCCCAGAGGCATATGGAGGCACATATTTCTGTAATTGATCATGAAAGTGAAACACAAGAAAAGCAGTAAGATGCTCAGCATTCCCTTCCCTCCCCCCACCCTCCACCAAAATCACAGTGACAGGAAAAACAGAGACATAATGAATACATTACCTGAGCCCTTTTTGTATCACTAGGCAGAAGCAAGCTGCCTGTTTTCCCATTAAACATTCTTGTTTTTGTTTTAATTGGCTCATTAGTTTCCCGATAAAGCTTCACTGGATATGGTTTATGAGCTTTTTGAAGGAGGCTGTACACACCAACGGTAAGAGAGAGATCTTTGCTCAGATACAGATTTAACCTGTGCAAAAAAAAAAAAAAAGCAGATGCAGACTCGAGGCTCTGAAAGATAATTTTTCAAAAGAAAGTCATTTCCCCAAGTAACTTCCTTTCCTCAGACCCCCTATTCTGCTCCCCAAATCCACACGTATCTCTGAAAAGGTACTATTATTTGCTTCATAATCTCACTCATAAAAAAGCATTCTTGCAATGCTGTCAGTCCTGGTCATAACAAAATACTTAAACAGAAATGATTTACCCTATATTTTCCATCCTTTTTTACAGTGAAGAGCAGTTATCCTCTGGCAGAGCACAGGACAAGTCCACAGTTATGTACCCACTTATGCTTAATGCAAATGTGGCCTCTGAATTCACATGGCTGTTCAAGCAGAGGGCAAAATTCCCCCAAAAGCGTCCCATCCAGACAAACAATACCATGAACAAAAACCCAGAAGTTTCAGAAGTTACAGAAAAATTCAGAAGAAAAACAAAGTTTAAAATTGAAGGTAATCTTGAAGTTCTGAGGGCAGAACAGTGAATTAATGTGAATGTTATTTCCTCTCTTCTAAAAGATATTACTGATGCAGGATTCTCCCTCCTCAAGAATTAGAAAACTTGAGAAAAAACTTCCCAGAAGAGGGAAATAAAGTTGCAAGGAGCAGCAAGAACACCAATGACAACAGCCCAAGGTGGGATTTTTTAATATATATTAAGAAAAAAAAACACTGGGCTGTGAAGTTCATTCACTTACTGTGCATCCAAATCATTCTGCTATGAACTTGCCTGTTAAAAAACAAATCGATATCAAGTAGGTGGTTCCAAAGAAAATTTTCTGTCCTCTCTGTCAAGATCCCTTTAACCTCTCCCTGAGTATCTCTAATCTTTCAGTTGGAGATCAGATGTATGAATCAATTGGCACAATACCAAATGCCTAGACAGACTGGCCACATATGACTAGTTAATAGGTCAAAACACCTATCAGCCACACTAGAATGTTTTTTTTCCCTAAGTTAACATTGGTAAATAAAGTCTCACTTCAATCAGACTTTGCTATAAACTAAACATTTGCTATTAAGAGCTTAGATTTTTGGTAGATGTTTTACTTTGGTGACGCTGACTTTTCTTCAGAATGATTTCTGGCTAAGCTCAATACAGGAGATTTCATACTGTGGGAGAAAAAGAGGCCTAGCTTTACTCTCCACTGCAGTCCCCCCAATTAAGACTGAGGAATGAAAGCATTGATGCCTTTACAAAACAATCCTTCCAGAAGAGGAAGGTGAGATGCAGCCTAAAAATAACATCAGGTGCCTACACGGAATAAGTGCCAGACCTAGGCACACACCTGACTAAAGCCCGTTTCCTTGTCTCCTTTGCTCGTACTTTCTTCAGGAGATGTTCCAGTTTTCCTGACTCATGAGGTTGGATCCCAAGATCCTCATCCTCTGCTTCGTTAATGATGTCCCTGTAGAACAAGGAGATATCAAACCCTCCAGACTTCTTCAAGTGCATCAAGTCCAGGATGATACCTAAAGACAAAGTAAAAGATAGATATGAGCGTGTTCCTCAGCACCCTCAGATTTCTCTATCTATACAAAGAATTGGAGCAAGAGTAAGCTCCAAACTGTCATCTGCACTGGATGTGATAGTTTCTCAGAGAAATGGGCAAAAGACCTTCTTCACCTTCAGCCAAAACAAAGCACAGAAGTTGTTCCCTCCCTAATTAAGAAGCTGGGAAATATTGTGTATGAAACAGCTCTGACAAGCTCCTATAAGATGTAGTCTCACCTCTGGCATAGAGGGAAACAAAGACGGTTCAGAAATTGCCCTTTCCATGTTATATGAGCTAGCAGATTAAGGATGCCTCACAGTTTCTGGATCTAGCGCATCTGAACTCCAAAAACACTGGTTGTCTCAACTGCATATTTTAAGAAACGAAGCATTTCCTCTCTAATTTCTGAGCTCGAGTTGCTGTTCTTCAGCTCATTCAAAATGCAGCCACTAAAATAATCTTCCTTTTGTGTTGATTTAGTGTTATTATTCCCCTCCTGGAAAAGGGTGGGACAACGAAGTAAAGTAGAGTTTGTTTTCCATGGCCCTCACAAATCCTGATTTATGCTGTGGAAGTAGGAAAAAAGGCCTTAAAAATTAGAAGTTAGCCGTTGCATACCAGACTGGATGTCAGATTTTTCTAATTTAGAAAGCTTCAGAAAGATTACTCAGTTCTGATCATTTCACACTCTTTTTCCATTAAGACACTGCAGCGCAGTTAACATCTGCTGCAAGGATACATCACTTTTATTCAGCCTTAAATTCCAGGCCTAAATTAAAGGGGAAAATAATGACCTGTGTCTCTAAGATCACCAGCTCTGGTCCTGGCCAGCTTGGCTTTAGCGCTGTCATTGGCATGAGGGTTATCCTCATTGGTGAACAGCATGATCCTTTTGTGGCTCATTCTCACTCGAACATCACTGAAGAGATTAGAGCAGGCCCAGAGTGCTTCACCCAGTGAATAGTCAGCATTGTGGCCAAAGGTCTCCCGGAAAAGTATTTGTCCTTGGTCTCCTCTGTATTTGTCCAGTTCTAGAATACGCTTTGCACCTGAAGAGAATAACAGCATTTGAATACATTAGAAATACTAAAAGAATTACTGCAAACCCTTCCAAACAAGCACTGACAGTCCCTCGCAACTGATGCCTGACTAACCTCTCCTAGCATCTCTGTAGCAGTACCCTTCCAACATTTGGCTGAGAAAATTATTCAGGATAGCCTTACATTTTCAATATCGCAAGCTAGTTGCCAGATGAAAGCACCTACTAAAGCCAAAAGGATTTAAAACGCCCTGGCACCAATACAGGGCACTTTCTATTGGGGAGGGAAACGGGCAGGGAACAAAGCATCACAAGCTCTCTGTGCTGAAACTACAGGTTGTCCCCCAGAAAGGCAGCGATTCCACTCGCTCCAGAGGAATGGGAGACTGCTTTGCCGCCAGAGAAAGGAGCAGAGGCTGAAATACATTCTGCATCTCCACGGCATGTTGGGAAGGTGAACTCCTCCTGCTCCCTTACCCCACAAGTCAAATGGCAACAGCCTAAAGGCCAGATTCAAACCATAAATCACTCGATGGGCAGGTATCAATGGCCTTTTTAAAACTCTGTGGCAATAAATATACCATTCTCTTCCTTTTTAACAGCACCCACCTTTCACCTGCAGCGTCTTTATCAGCTTGGCAAAACTACTGCCTCTAACGCAAGGAAAAGGGCAAGCAGAGAAGGAGAGGGAGGAAGGACAAGAGAGAAGCCTAAGGTGCTTGCTGGCAGAGAAGAAAGAAGAGCCTAGGGCAGTCTCATCAGGTCTCAGTTGTAAGTAATTCTGAAGCTAGGACGAGGTATACTTCTCACAGGAGAACCCCATGCCTTGTTAAAGCATGATAACAAAAACACTAACCTGTACCTCCAAGCTAAGAGAATTAAATAAAACCTCAGAGATACAGGCAGCTATTAAAGCTAGTAGACAGAACTACCCCACAATACTCTCAGCTGACGGGGAAGTTGTCACTCCTAGCACGCTCTGTTTGAACTCCTCCTACTACTATTACCTTTTGCAGTTCAGCTATTTGCACTCTCGTAACACACACGTGATAGGTAATCCTAAGAAAAAGGAGGAGCTAAACTCAAGAATCGCAAAACTTACTATGAAAGTAACAGACAGAACACCCTAAACAGGTAGCATGTTTGCTTTCAGTAGGATTCTGTGGTGCCTTAGCATGTACGTACATTGCTCAGAAGTGCAGCAGAGACCTGATAGGCTTTCCAGAGTTCTATTGAAATCCTCTTAGCTTTAACAGACAGCAGGTGAATCACCGTATTAGAACAGAAGACGACACAGGAAAGAGATCTAAACCAACTGCAACAGAAAAGACTAAGCTCCCACTAAGTTTCTAACTCTGTCAGAGGAAAGAAAAAACACATTCACGCACAGATCCCAGAAACAGGAACATTTTAGTTTTTCTAACAGTTCTCTCTTTTCAGAGAGGCCATCCACTGACAAGGCTATTGCACAGATTTCCTTTCCCCATCTTCTACATAAACCTTTGAATTACTTCACCGCCTTTTACCTGGATTGTCCAACTCCTGAAGAACATACACATGCTTGAAGTCCGCAGAATTCTTGTTCTTTTCTGTGCCATAGAACACGACACTTAGCAGGTCCCTATCGCTACTAATAATTTTGCTGGTATACACATTCCGGATGCACTGGAAAGAACACACATAGGTCAAACTATGGGGAAAATGGGTTCCAAAACGGTGCAGAAGCTTTGTCTTTGGCAATTAACAGCTTATACAAGCAATATCAAGAACTATAACAATTGCTTTAAGCTGTATTTCACCAGGAGAAAGAATTTGGGTTCCTTTTTTTTCAATAGGACTTTTCCTCAGTACACAATGCTATGTATTTTTCATTATCATTCCCTTTCTATTAGCAAGATCAGGAAAGCAAATATTTCTTAGACATGCTGCCCTGGATGTGGATTTATCACTCATTCTGTACAAGTTCCCACCACCAAAGTCTGGACACAGCCCAGCATCCGGCGGCTCTTTCCAAACCCACAGTCATTCAGAAATCCGCCGCTTAGGTTTCACAGTGATTTTACACCAAAAGGTGTGGCAGAAAGATAGACGGCCAGCCAGCTGTATCTGTAGCACTGCAGATACAAAAGTCCGTAGAGGGTTTGTAAAACACCTTCAGGCCCTGAAAAGTATAGGTCACAGATCCTCAACTGCCTAACCGAGCTTACCTGCATGGTCATGTCAAAGGGAGTGAACGCTTCCTCATCCTCGTATGACTCAAACATGGCCTTGGAAGCATCAACTAAGAAAATCAAGCTGTCCCGACCTGCGTATTTGTGGTCCACTACAGAAAAGGGGAAAAGCAGTTTTAACAGCTGCCCCCTCCCTCCTTCTTTTGCCCACGCAAGACAGACAGCGCCGAGCCCGGTGAGCACCAAGGGCAGCGAAACCCCCGAGGGCGGCGAGGGAGCGGGCCTTGGGGGCGGGCGGAGCGGAGGGGAGCCTTACCGAACACCTCAGCCCCCTCCTCCTGCTCGTCCTCGTCCTCCTCCGCCCCCTCGCTCCGGTAGTAGGACACCCAGTCCGACATGGCTCCGAGCGCGGCTGGCGGCGGGGCAGAGGCGCGTCAGCCCCCGGCGGCGGGCGGGAGGTGGTGGGGCGGGGAGGGGGAGGCAGCGCCGGCGGAACCGTTGGCCGGGGGGGGGGGGGAAGGGGCGGCTCGCGCCCACAGCGGCCACGCGAACCGCCGCTCGACGCTCCCACAACGGCCGCGGCCACGCGCAACTCGCCGCCGCCTGTCACTCATCGAGGGATCCGCCTCCTGCTGGAACTCCAGCCAATGGCGAGAAGGGGAGGGCGCCACGCCCTGCCCCTCCGGAGGGAAGCCGCGCCTCTCCTCGGCGTGGATTGGTTGCGAGGGGGTGGAGGAAGGGGGGGGGGAAAGAAGGCGGGCGCTTCCGCAATCCGGAAGCGGCGCCGAGCGTCAGCCAATGACAAGAGGTCTTCCCCTAGGCCCCGCCCACCGACCGCTAGCTCCTCCCCCACGGCGAAGCCAAGCCCCGCCCCTCCCCCCTCGCCGGAACGGCCGCGCTGCATAACGGCGCGGTGACGGGGCAGCCCGGCCCGCCGGCGGCTGCCGCGCACGCGCAGAGGCAGCGTCACCCCTTCCGTTCCCTCTGTCACCTCACAGTTGGTGTCGCCGCGCGGAGCCGGGAGCAGCGGGGTCGAGGTCGGGGCCGGACCGGGGTTGCGGCTGCGGCCGCGCCTCCCTCTCTTCTCCCCCCCCTCACCCCCCGCTTCCTTCCTTCCTTCCTTCCCTCCCTCCCGGTGCGCGGCCGCCGCCCCTCGGCCCGGCCGCGGGCGTCCCGCCGTGCGCGGCCTCCATGGAGGAGCCGCTGGCCCTGCACCCCGTGAAGCTCTACGTGTACGACCTGTCCAAGGGCATGGCGCGGCGCCTCAGCCCCCTCATGCTGGGTAAGGGCGCCCGCGGCCGGGGACGACGGCGGCCGGGGGCTCCTTTTGGGCGGGGGGAGCGGGGCAGAGTCGGGGGCGGTTGTACCTCGCCCCGGTCCGGCGGCGGCGCCGCCTAGCGGGGCCAAAATCACAGGAGGTGCGGTTGGGGAATGGGGTCTTGGCAGCAGGGGGGCTCCAGGGGAGCTTCGTTTCCTTCCTCCCGCCCCACCTCCCCTTTGCCCCTTGGTTGATGTTATTTCCTAAAGCGCGATCGAAATTAGCTAGCCCCTGAGGTGAAGGAAAGCTCCGGTCCTGGCAGCCACGCTGTTATGTTGTGCTCTGAGAGAAAGGCTCAGCGAGAAGAAAGCCTTCTCCTGGTTTTACAAGGTTATGGAGTTCAAATGGCTTTGTGTTGCGCTGAGGCTGGGTTGAGCCATGCGTTGCACTGTTCACAATGCACAACTAACCGCCTACTCCTTCCAGCTGGTGTGCAAAAGTTCACTGTACGTGTGATCGAGAGCGCGTGTGTGTGTCCAGCTGAGCTTTGGACTGGCGACTTTGAGGAAACTTTGTGTTTTGCTCAAAGTTTTGGAAGGGTAGAATAGAGGTGCAAGAAGAGAGTGGTTTATACCTTTCGCTTACAGACTCTGGCCCACGTCGGACCAGCAGTCTGTGTGAGATGAGCCTTCTCAACAGGTTCACTCTCTCAACAGATGGCTCCGTGTAATCTTGTCTACAGTTTCCTGGTGTTTGCTTCATTCATTTCTCCTGAAAGGAGGTTCTCTGTTTTCCTGCAAGCATGAAAAGAAAATCCAGATTCTTCCTAGCATGAAGTTTCATACGTGTCAATAACAGGTTTGCAAAGTTGAGAAGAAAATATTACAGAGATCCCATGTGATACGCTCCGTTAGGCAGACAGCAGCAACAGCTTTGCGAGGTGTGCATTTCCCACGCTGGGTAACATCAAAACTTTTTTCTGTGGTCAGAGTCACTTCTGTCATAGCCCTCAGGGCAGTAACTTTCGCCTGTTAGTTTTTAATAGCTATGCTTTACCTTGTGCTAAATAGAGAAAATAATTATAAATCTTAAGATAAGGATTGTGTGTGTATGATTTAACTATGTTTGAGATAAGGTAACTTTAACCAGTCTTATTTTAAAGTTTGCCTAAGCATAGACTGGTACGGAAATAGGTTGTCAATGTATTTATCTCCTTGCAAATGTTCATATACATCAAAGCAAGTATTTTTAGCTTTTTTTATTACCCACAAAATAAGTCTTGGTGTCTCATTCCTTTCTGAATTTCTGCATAAGAAACATACAGTGCATAATTTTATCTTTGGTGCCTCTTATGGTATCCAAACAACAACTTAAAACTTTGTGCTTGAGGCAGAGTTTGGCACTAAATTTCTAGGAGTCTAAGTAATAAAAACTTAAAAATCTGAACACGTGTCACAATAGTGTGGGAAGCGTTGCTTGCTAGGACTGCCCAATAACTAGCTGAATTCAGCTGGAATAGGGCCAACTAGGCCTGCTTGGTCATAGTGACAAGGCAGAGTTCAGAATATTTGGGATTATGTAGATCCAGCAACTGGATTATCCTAAAACAAATGATTGTTTGTTCCTTTCTTCCTTCAAGTTTAAATGTCTTCTGTGCGATTCTGCTCAACTCTGTCACGCCTTCAGATTGTTTTAGAAATCTCTGCAAGAGCAAAGGGATAAAGAAAATACCATTCTTGCCTCTTCGATGTACTTTTCCCCCCCCCCCCCGAAGGACAACAAAAACTGTTGATATTTCTCTGTACATTAACTTTCGGACAGTCGATAGCTATTTTTCCAATTTTTGTCAATGGTGTGCAGAAATACACATCATCAGGGAAAATCATAGAAATTGCAGGGGAAGTGACTTATTGTATGATTTAGTGCTAAAAATTTGTCATCTCTGGGCAGTGCAAGATGACTACTTACGGTATTCTTTCTATAGATGCCAAGTTTGACTGAAACAATGCTTTCGCTTTGAGTGATAATTCTCTAATATTGCCTTCTTGAAATGCAGGTCTTGTAGAGATAAATATGAAAAGTGATTGTACTAAAACAAATTCCTAGCATTTTAGAAAACAAACTCAGTTCCCAGTGTCAAAGGGGGATGAATTCCACATCACAGGACTGACCACTGCGAGGGTATCACCACATGCTGTCTTCAGTTATGCTAATAGGATCCAGAGGTATTATGTATTATGTCAGTACAATGTTCAAGGATCAGCCTTACCCACTAAAGATTATCTTTATATGTCAGTTATCACCATTGCAGCTGAATGATGAATCTGAAAGTTATAGAGCCACACAGCATTGTTCACAGCAGGCTTTAGAATGACTTAGTCGTGCCTTTAGTGTTCATTTTCGCTTTTCTTGGCAAGTTTGTTCTTTTGTGCTCAGGCTACTTCTGTTCTTGTTGCTCTTCTGTGAGATTCCTGTAACTTTTCTGTGAATATTTCTATCACTGAGGTGTATGTGACTGAATGTTGTAGTTCAGTTGACCGGTGGTATCAGTTGTGGCATGTTTAATTTTTATGTGCTCTATGCATTCCTTTTCTGCATGTACTCTCTCCTCTCTTTCCTCCCGTTCTCAGTCTGAGATTTTAACTAATTAGCCTATCCAGTTACATGATCTAATGAAATAATAAATGTTAACAGGAAAGCGATGAGATTTCAATTCTCTGGGCATCTCACCTGATTCTGTGGACGGCAGAGAGGATAGCAGAATAGTTCAACTTGCAATACTGATTTTAAATAAGACTTCTCTGCCTTTGGATATCTGTAACAAAGATTAAAATCCCATTATATCATAGGCTTAAAGCAAAATGTCCTGCAGCTTCCCAGATTCTCCTCTTCTGTAACTGAGGCTATTGTGCATGTGATTCACTGGATGGGTAGGACTTTGTACTACCACAGCAGTTTTGGCTCAGTGCAGTATCAATTAGCAGTCATTTCAACGTGAGTATGTGTTAGTTGGAATTCTTCAACTAGCAGGGCTAAAAAGAGCCCAATAAGAGTTAGAGCAAAAGATAACTACCGAAAGGAGGAGATACCTTCTGCTTTGTTCCTTGCTTCCAACCCCAGCACGTTATTCCACTTCCCCTCTGCGCTTCCTGAAGAGTTTCGAGTGGCTCGAGTGCAAGATGGGATCGGCTTTGCTCCAGAGCAATTGCTAGTGATTTCTTGAAAATCGAGTGTGCCACCCTCCCCCAATCCAGCCTGCTTCTTGATCTCCCTAGCCACCTCCAGGAGAAAGGAACTGAAGCGGGTTAGTCTTTTGTTTCAGTTGAACACCTTGAGTAGCACCTGGAAGAAACTGCTTGACTGATTAGGATAATTTTCCATCCCAAAAGGGCAGGAGTTTTAATGGCTTGGCCTAAGGAAATCTCAGCAATGTACAAAGCAATGCGCTGCTAGAAATACCTAGGGTGGCTGGCAAAATCGTATCGTTGCCAGTTCCACAGGACTCTTCTGAGGTCTTCTACGCTATCTCCGTTGCAGAGTATACATGTGCTATTAAAAATACTAAGCTTCCATGCATGTTATTTCCTTACTTTACAGCTCAGGAACAGGTTTTGTTCTTGCACTGAGGGATGGTGGCCATCAGTTCTGAATGGGATAAACTAAGTGCCCTCTCGTTATATAATTCTTTATGTCTCAGAACTCTGCTGTCCATCAGTCTGATAATTTGATTTAATATACAAACTCTGCTTTCATTTGATGTTTAAAATGCACAGGAAAACACTGCATTGCGTGGCCCTTAATTAACAAATTAACTGTGCCAGAAAAATAGATTGGTAAGCATCTACTCTTCCTTCTGCTTGGCCTTCCAGATAAATCCAAGCATGGAAGTAATCTGGTTTGATTATATTCTAACATTGTACAGGCTGCTTTCTTCTTTCAAAACAACCTTGCCTCCTGACAGTGACAGTATCCTGAATCAGTTGCACAGCAAGCAAATGTAACTACTTCATTCTTCACATTCGTATGTCTAAGCTGAGGGTCCTGGAATTATTCTACAACTTGCATGTTGTATTTTCCTCATACGTCCATAATATTTACATTGGCAAGAAAGCTATCTGGGCTGTGAACGTTATAAAGAAAAATAATAGCAGCAAACAGAAAAAAACATTTAATTGTCGGATGATTCATTGCCTCATTCAAACAGTTGGAATCGCTGAGACTTCTAAGCACGCACCTCGCTGCTGAATTGGCATCCTCTCTTGGTTTTATTGAGTAACTTCAGAAAAGAGCCGTACAAGCACTTGAGCAATTAAAAAAAACAAAAAGTAAGTTTCAGGTATGTGATCAAAGTGTCAAAGCTTAACAAGTTATCACCCTAAACTCTCACAGCTACTACACGGTAAATTCCATGACCGTGTTCTTTGACTGTGACAAATGCAAGGTAATTCAATGTATGTTATCTTATAATGAAAGCAGATCAAATTAAACTAAACTGCTTCACATTTACTGCAAACTGAACTTGCACAAAGACAATTACTGTGGCATAGCTGACACCTGGTAGCTTGACTAAGTATATTAATTGTTGTATTATTAAGTGCCTAAATCTAAATTTGTGATACCCTTCCCTGCTCAACAGCCCTCTGTCCCTTGATATATTTAAACTCTCTAGGTCAAATAGGGAAACTGCAAGCTGCCTGACTGAATAGTAGATGCCCCAAAAGGCTACCGTCCCGTCTGGATGTTCCTATTCTACATGGATTAACTTTGCTTTAGGTATTGAGTGCAGAGCAACTCCTATAGTCATCGACTACTGCAGACTGAACAGAAATTATTGGAGAATCAGACTTTTCTGTATAGTAACAGACAGTCTATGGGTAAACGTGTTGGTGGCAGTACAAGCTTACAGCAGCTCTGTTCACATTGCAGCATGCCACAGGAGTTTGGAGTGTTGTGATGAGGAGTAAGAAAGCATGAAACGTGATGAGGTCTGCTAGTATCCCAGATGGCATTCGCCATCCCTCCCCTAGACCACTCAGTCGACTATGGGATGTAAGCCCTATTGCACTGTAGGATTATTTGGGGAGTATCCCTGGTCTGACCTTCTGCTTTTGAAGCTGGGCAATGCCCCCAAAAGCAGCTTTGTTGAAAAATGTCGCTACTGGGCCTGGACGCAACTTGTGGATTGCTACAGCAATGTGGTAGCTTTGCTTCTGGCTGTGTGTGCTTGGTCATCTGTTAAAGCTGGTTTCATCTGTGTATTGAGCCTTCAGAGGTGGTGAGCAATGTGTTTTTAATATCATGGACAATATCCAGCAGCAGGTAAGACATAACTCATTAGCGCAGGCTGTCCTGATTGCTTTGCTTGACCTGCTCAGCAGTGGCAACGGTCGTGCCTAGGGTGAGCTGTCACCTGTTCTGCGCAATGTCTGGGTTTGGGAGAAGCATAAATAGAGTCACGTAGGAGGATCACTAGTGGAGGCAAAACTTCAGGAGGAAGATGGGTGGTGTTCAAGAGGCTAGTGTGGCTAGTAGTGCCAGGTTTCTTAGGCTTGAGAGTTCCCAAATGTGTTAGCACTGGGGGGGCTTGCACAGCATTTATGAGCAGCGCGTCTCGTTGAGCACAGCCCATCACTGGCAGGAAAGGATTTTATTCTGTCTGCAACAGGCTGGAGAGCTACCATGGATGCCTTACTGTCATCAGTGCTGCTGATCTGGCAGGTGTTTTCCACAGTGCCAGCCTGGTGATGTCGTTCGGAAGCTAAGCAGAAATAGTGGCTCAGCAGCTCCGTTAATATCCCCAAACCGGTACTTGGCACAAAATGACCTATTGCCCTGGCAGCTGCTGCCTGATGTTGAGTATGGGTTTGGTGTGTAGCAGCCAGAGAGGAGCCTTCCAAGGTCAGACTGCAATCTAACGCAAAGTTCCTTTCCTGAATTCTGTTTGTTTTTTTTTTTTGTTTCATGCAGTCAGAGATTTGCATTGGAGGGAGGGAACCTCTGGAGGTCTCTAGACCAATCTCCTGCTCAAGGAAGATCCAGTTAGAGCAGGTTCCTCAGGGCCTTGTCCGGTTGAGTTCTGAATATCTCCAAGGATGGAAATTGCACATTCTTTCTGTCCCAGGGCTTGACCACCCTCACAGGGCTTTCTTTCTTTGAAAGAAATTTGTTTTTTCTTTTATTGAGTTGGGAACTTCCCATGTTCCAGCTTGTCTGTTGCCTTCCACTGTGCACCTCTAAACAGGGTGATGCTCCCTCTTCTCTATGCCAATTAGTAGCTGTAGACAGCAAGAAGATCTCTTGGCATTCTCTTAAGACTGAACAAATTCAGTTCTCTCACCCTTTCCTCAATATGTCATATACTCCAGCTTAATATGTCAATGTCTTTCTTGTACTGGGGTGGGGGACCCAAAACTGGAGACAGCACTCCAAATTGGCGCTCACAAGTGCCACCAGAAGGGAAGAATCACCTTATTTGACTTGCTGGCTGTAGTGGGCTGCTAGAACAGCCCGTTGCTCGGTAGCCTTCTTTGCTACAACGATCTCTGTAAGAACAAAAGGCAACAAGGAGGTGTTGCAGTTTTAGGAGCAGAAACTGGCAACTTCATGGAAAGCCTTTCAGCATTGTTTGCTGGCAACGTGTGTGCACACACATGTGAAAGTAAACACTAAGATATTCTTTTTTCCATTTAGCATGCAAAAGTGTAGATGTGGTTCTAGTTGTGCCCTGAAAGATGAAGTTCAAGGTTCTAGTGGAAAACAGGAATTTATTGTGAAAAAAAGTGTAATTTACTCGCAGATATGCAGAGCATGAACTATAGGCTAGCTGCTAAAGTTAGTACAGTGCACGATACCCTACACAGACTGTTGCTGGTGAGCCCAGAGTGTCACTTGCAAACTGCCGTACCCCATCAGGAGCTGCTCTCTGGGGGGAAGAGCTCTCATGGGGAAGGTGTGGAACAAGAGCCACAGGGTCTAAGAGCGCAACAGGGTGGGACACGTTAAAGAGGCATAAATGCTCTTGAGATGTTGAACATACTGCTCTGCTTCTTTCATCACTGCTACTGTCTTCTGGCCTTCATCCTACTCCGTGCCTACGTATCTGTGTAACAGGTTGACAGTGAATGCACTGGCTGCAATCCACAGTAGTGACAGATTAGTCCACCTACTTTAAAACTCTGCGTGCTCACTTTGACTGATGTCTCTATTGTCACAACAGCCTTTTCCCTGCCTGCGTTCTTATACCACCCTTATCTGAAGCAGATAACTGTCTGTGTCTTAAGCAAAAAAATCATTGTAATCATTGTTCATGCCTTACTTGGACGCACAAGCATCCCTTTCTCAGAGCTCTTTAAGGATCATCCTTATCTTTTGCTCCCCTATTTTATCCTGTTCTGATGATGATAAAGTCTTTTTTCTTATTTATTACCTATGAAAAAGGACTTGTAAAGAAATGCTGCTGCCTGGCACACCCAGGCTATACCCAGATGCAGTGGCACTGATCTAAGTAGGGGCAGTGACAGAACCTCTCTTTCCACAAGCCAAAGGGAACTGGGATAATGTGCCCCATCGCTGCTACAGCACCGGGTGTCCTAGGGGAAGTTGGACACCAATGTGAGGAAAGTGATCCATGACGTTTCGGCAGAGAAGCCAGCTGTTCTAGGAAGTGCCTGGAGCTTTATTTTAGCAAACGTTTTTTATGAGCAGAATGACTCATTGTTACTCTGCGCATCAGTTTCAGCCTGTTAAAAGCAGTCACAGTGCACTTTCAGCATCATAAGCTGTGGGAATATAAGCAGAATGGCTGGTGGTAGAGTTGCTAGGGACAAGCAAGGCTGACAGCATGGAGAGGGAATACAGCCAAATCCTGAGGTGGGGACAGTTAGAAATGACAAACTACCTCTAGGTCAAAAAAAAAAAAAAACCACCCAAAACCTCACAGCATTGTAGCCAGGTGGGGAAGGAGGGACAGAGCACGTTGAATTCCTGCCCTGCTGTATTGCAGTGTAGCAAAGAGATTGTTCTGTCCTTTGTTCAGAGGTACTTAGCTAGGAGCTGAAGACTTTCTGGCTGCTTGTATCCTAACAGTCTCTTCTACAGTGCTGGCATGGCTAAACACTTTACATTTTCCCTCCTTGAAAGAGAAAGTGCAGCAAACTCATTAAATGCAGCAGAGGTCTGACTGCTCTGCTGCCGAATCCCTGCTGCACTCGGCTCCGTGTCCGTTCCTACTCAGGGTGTGGTGACCAGGCCACCCTCACTGAACCAAGCTGGCTGTTAGTAACCCTTTCCAGAGCCTTGGCCCTGCAGTGTTTTGGTTCCCTGAGGTGCACAGTGTAAAGTATCTGCCAAGCAGTAGCATGGTAGATGGGATTAGTTAGACTGCTGTGCAGGGGTCTGTCTCCAGATCCATCACCTCCAGTACCGACGCCTGTGGCTGGTTTGACACCTGGTGAACAAGGGAAGTAATGTGCATGTGCATGAACAAGGGAAGTAATGTGCATGTGCAAGGAAGTAATGTGCAAGCTAGCAGCAGGTCTAGCTTGAGGCCTGTCCTTAAC
Source organism: Struthio camelus (assembly GCF_040807025.1). Lineage (NCBI taxonomy): Eukaryota > Metazoa > Chordata > Aves > Struthioniformes > Struthionidae > Struthio > Struthio camelus. The sequence goes on from NC_090942.1 coordinate 56,678,683, forward strand.
TTGCTCTCACACAGTCTTAAACAGAGGTTCAAGTAAGGAGAGAGAGAGAGAGAGAGAACAGGCAAGGCAAAGGCCCTTATGACAGCCAAGGAAAGCCTGATTGTCACAAGCATTCAAAGAAAATGCCTTTTCAGAGCTCTGAGGCTGCCTTTAAAAGAGGAAGATGATATCTACACATAATGGCCCAGAATTCAGGAAGCAAAAATTGACTGACAAGATCTGTGGCTGGCTTTGGGAGGCCTTATGCTAATCTGATGCAAGCTGATGTCCAAACAAGAATAAAGCCTTTGGCCCAAAGTTAACCCATCAGGACTTTCTGAACAAATTTTTACTAGCACAGTGCCTCTTGTATTCAGTTTTGGGGCTTTTTTTTATTATCTGTCTATAGTGCTCTTGAGTTAGCTCTAAGAAACCTGCAGTTGGCTTTAGCAGATTCAGATGGCATTCTGGCATCTGAAAGTTCAACCACAAATTTTCCTGAAAAAGGTGCTGTTTGGTTGTAAAGGACAACGGCGTGAGTAGTAGTCTGCTGGGGGAGAGGGTTGGCACATGAACACTGACTGAAAGGATCAAGGGTCTGCTAGAGCAGAGGGGCGCTCGCTCTACCTGGGGGTTCAGGGGAATGCCGAATAGGGATATACACAGTTATTTTGTTCTAAATGCACTTTTCTGAGTGTTGTGTTCCTTGTTTAGCAAACCAAAATTATACCACATCTGTATCATAGCATGCTGTCATTGCCTAAAAGTTTACAAAAGGATGCTATTCCAGGGACCAAACCCTTAGGTTATGATAAAGTAATCAAGCCTGGAGCAGTACCAGCTAGTGACCCTTTAAAGACTGGGTTGATCTTGAGATCCCACCATGAAAGAGAAGTTTAGGCTTCCCACTTGAAAAAGATGTACCCAGGGGCCTGGAAAATCATTTCAGAAGGGATTTTTTTTTTTTTTTTAATCTAAGACACAATGATATTATCACTTTAGTCGTGCCAGAAACAAATTTTTGTTGCTGATTGTGTTCTACAAAATTCTTCATTCAATTTTATAGCTTGTGTAAATTTCAATCCTGTACTTGGTTTGGTTTTGTTTTCTCTCCTAAACTGTGAATCTTTAAGAGGGGAGGAAAAGCCGTGGCATGGATTATAAAGACTTTCACCCACAGATCCATGGTCCCAGTCTGATTTGTCATCAGTTATTGAAAAGGAAAACTGAGTACTCTATGCCAGCTATCTGACTGCCTGCAACTATAAAATGTGTGCAAAATTGTACAGGCTGCTCTTCTGGTCCTGACTGAGCGCTCTTAAATTAAGAAAAACTTCTCCCTGCCTCTTGATCTGTAGATAACAGCCCAAGGAAGGTGAACATTGGCAGGATGGCACTGCCAGCTCTGCATGCAGGAGGAGGAAAGTAAGGCAGCAGTGTGGGCAGAGTAGTTTACTTGAAAGACAGACGTGCTGTTTCATTTGAAGCAACTCTGGGATGAAAGTTGTATCTCTGAGGTTACTATCATGGTGAAATAATGGGCAAGATTCCTTGATGATTGACAGAAAGTAGGCTGAAATCTAGAGAATACACTGCTAATAACTCTTCTTTTCTCTGCTTACAGGGAAACAGCTGGATGGCATCTGGTAAGTGACTAGATTTAAATTGCATAATGTATGCTATACACTGTGTGGCGTAGGAAGTATTTTCAATATGAGATTATATATGCTTCAAATCTTAAGAAAGCTGGTGCTGAAGATAGACCAAGGTACTTTCTGTTCCTGAATCCAGATTGACAGTAAGATGACGTACAGTCAGGTGCCTGTTAAAATCGGAGCTCTGTGGGCCCCATGAAAACAGTGTTGCTAATGGTTGTTGCATTTCAGTGCTCTTGTTCCCTTTTTCAAGGGTAGGATGCTGTCCTCGTCCCAAACACTTTGTCTTCTAATTGCAGGCATGACTAAACATGACAATCCAAGAGGAGGTGGGAGGGAAGGGTATTACAGAATTGGGCCACATGGTACTTAGGAGCGATGACTACATTCAGTTGCAAAACATTCCTCAGTTTGCTATAATTCGCATCTAGAGTAAAACAAACAAAACAAAACAAAAAATTGTCCATCCGTCTCCCATCAGCCATCTCCAGGGACTGTCCAACCTCTTCCGAGTCCGTATCTATCAGTCAGACACATATTCCCTCTGTCAACATAGTAACAGGGCTAGCACTATCTCTGTGACTACATCCTTGTCTCTTTAGCTGAAAGAGGCTGCTAGGGATCTCATGCTGGAGTGGGAGTCCTTTTCTTGCCATGTTCCTTCATGCTTGGGCACCTAGCTAAGCTTCTTTTCTCTCAACCATCTGCAGTGTTACATGAGGCTTGATAATCGTTGCTTCCATTTCCGTTCCCGTTAGTGTCCCAGCAGATGCTATTCCTAGTCACAGAAACATCTGGACCTTTTCTTTCAAAGTTACTCGCTTCCATGATGTCCTTGAGCACGTAAATTTACCGGTGACTTACATGCTAGACTAAATATTTCCTTTGTTTCACCTACTTTCTGTCCTCTGTGGCAGGCACACCTCCATTATAGTCCATAAGGATGAGTTCTTCTATGGCAGTGGGGGAATCTCCAGCTGTGCACCTGTAAGTTAAACTTATTTTTCTAATTACAAAAATTTTGTGATAGGGTTAACTGATCAGAATGTTGTCACTGTCCTTTAGAAAAGCAGCAAGTGGTGAGGCTTCTGAATTCAGCCAGCTGAGGCTGCTTGCTATGGTGGCCATGGGCATCTGAGGAAAAGGGAATATGGACAATGGATTTAAGCCCCACTGAATGGAGGTTGGGGGTTGCTTCAGCTGATGGTATCCTGGGTAGAGAGACACTGTTGGCAGCTGCGTTGCCTGAATGACATCTTGTCTAATTCTGTATGGACAATTTTTGCCTGCAGACTTGGTGACTCAAGGCATCCTTTTAAAAATAAAAAATCCGTAATACTTTGGCAAACCTTTCTCTTCTTAGGCAAAACTGATGGGCTGCTCTTCTAAAATGGAGTTTTGCCATAGCTTAGAGCTTTCAGCTTAAAGAACCAAGCGTACAAGCTGAAGCGTAAGTTGCATGTTACCTCTCATTCTCCGAGTGCAGAATGAGGGAGGCCAGTAGGGCTCTTCATTTGACAAGCATAGCAGAAGATCCTCCTTTTGTGCATGGACAAACCATGATAGCTCTATTCCATGGAGTCCTTCAAAAGAACTTATTCTGTCCATTTAACATTTTCTTTTGGCTGTTAATTCTTGCAGGGGGGGACACTGCTTGGCCCCCCAGACTCAGTTGTTGACCTGGGGAACACTGAAGTCACAGAGGAAATTTTCCTGGAATATCTTTCCTCGCTGGGAGAATCTATGTTCCGGTTAGTAGCAGTTTTTATTGTAAAATCTGTGCACCAAGAAAAGCGTCTAGGGGCAGAGGTGCAGAAGGGAGGAAGGTATTCAGAGACCAACCCTATTCGCAAAGCTTTGTTTGCCTAATATATTATTTGGTACCCTCTAAATCTGAGGCTGGAACTGATGTGCTGGTACACAATGGGCTACCAGCTAGGCAACCTTCTGATGTGCTAGCCCTTAGCTATGCTGGGAAAGCGTTTTGCCAGGAAGCCTTTCACACCGCATGCTTTTTGCGAAATGGGATAATGCCTGATATCTCTTTGAGAGGATCACTAGGGAAAATGAAGGCAGTATATGAAACATTTCAGTAAATAGTGCTTTACCGTCTGAGTCAGAGGCAAAACATTGTAGGAGAGCTGCCAACTTTCAGATGAGTAAAATCAGGGTCTTGGCTGTTAGAGTCTAGTATGCTTTTCACAAGAATGGGAAACTGTAACATTTAGTGTTTTGGCTAAATTTCACTGTCAATAATTCCTGTGATTTCTCCTTACTCCTTCTGTGGTCTTAATTGAAGAAACCTGACCTCACTTACCCTTCGAAACCTGACCTCACTTACCCATTGTATGGTGTCAGTGATGCAGAGTGATGTCATTTTCCACCCTGATTCAATTGAATTTGAAGGTGAACTGACTCCGGTATTTTGCCTATTTGCCTTAGAGACCTTTGGGATGAAAAGTGCTAATGTAAGGAGATGTTTTGCATTAGTGGTCTGAGTTTCTCTGCTTGTTAGATTTATCGCTGAATCTGTCTTTTCGTGTTCCAATTCCTTTCCTGTGGCACAGAGGAGAGTCTTATAACCTCTTTGAGCATAACTGCAACACCTTCAGTAATGAAGTGGCACAGTTCCTGACAGGAAGAAAGATCCCTTCCTACATCACTGATCTTCCAGCTGAAGTGCTTGCCACGTGAGTATGAGTTCCACTTCTCTCTGTAGTATGTTGCTTCATGCTACAACTTAAACATTTCACTGATGCAGTAGTGTTAGTTTCTGCTGGTTTTCTATTCTGCTTCATGAGATGAGGGAGAGGATGCTATTTGCTTTACTTCTAACACTTACAACACTCCGTACCACAGGTGCTAACTGACACTGGAATTGCTCAGAAGATGGAAGAAGGTTGTTCTTCTGTCTTTTGAATTAATTTAAACTAGTTTTTTTTTTCTGGTCATGTAAGAGACATCATAACAGTATAGAAAATTTCAGAAAATGGTGCAAATTTGCTCTCTTAGGAAACTAGTACTTCTCAAGAATCACTTCTCTTACTCCAGGCACCGTAATTGCATTGTCTTTTGTCCTTGTGAAGAGGCAGGCAAGATCTAATTTTAAAATTAACACTGCAGTTTTTAGGCTAGGACTGGGCAGGAAAAGAGGGTGTGGAAGACGGGAAATGAAGAGTTTGTTTCCTGTCAGGTAGGTCAGCTCAGAATTTCTTTATGTGCGCTCTGAGTGAGGGAGGAACCCAGTGGGATGATTTAAGCTCCATAATTTAGGTCTTATTTCTCATAACAGTGGTATACCACGTTATTTGGGAGATATGTCTTCTACCCTGGTCTGTTGTCTCCTCGAATCTCTCAAAGTCAGATTAAATCTGTAACTGAATGAGTCTTATTGCAAGACAAACCAGGTGCCACAGATTGCTGCGGAAATTACTCCTCAAGTACTGAACCAGTAAGGGGCTAGTGGCCGTTCTCCTAGCAGTCATTAATATTGATGCAGTACTTAATGAAGAACTTCAATTGCATGACTGGGATTTTGTTCACGCGCTTAAGTAGACTGGGTTACCAAAAGCTGGTTTCAGACACAGTATTACTGCGTTAGCAGTGCAGACGTGTTAGGGCTCCAAACTAGCTTATATGAAACCATGTTTAAGATTCTTAGTTACTGAACAGTAAATTGTTTTTTTACAAGTTAAATTAGTTTGCTCTAATTTGTAGTGAAATTTTGTTCTTCAAATTTGCCTCTACAAAGCTGATTTGATTCTACTCTAGGAAGTGAGTGCATTTCAGTAGTAAGCGGGGAAAAATGTTCATCAGGGAACTATTTGAGATGTTTATATTTCTTTGCTTTCTCAGACCTTTTGGACAAGCTTTAAGGCCCCTCCTGGACTCCATCCAGATCCAGCCACCTGGTGGAAATACCTTCAGCAGACATAACGGACAGAGCTAACAGGAGTGACCCGGTGTGCCCAGCCTCACCAGGCCTCTTCCTTTTTAATCATGAAATACCAGATTTCTATTTTATAATTTCCCATCAGAATTAACTCTATGGAAATGACAAGATAAGTTTTCAAATTTCCTAGGGAGAGGATTTATCAGGGTGCATGTAAGAAAATGCTACCAAAAAGATTGCCATAATTTCTAATAGTATTATACTAACTTATAAAGGCTGTCTTGCCTGAGTAGGCTGTCACTTTTGAAATAACTCCCATGCCAATAAAGTGGGGGTTCATTCCATGAACACTCAAGGGCCCATTATACAATTTGGGGTAAATAAAGGGATGTTCTAGCCATCCCTTGCCAGGCTCACATCTCTTTCTGTTGTCACTGCCTATATTATGGGGGTATTTGCTGATGTCTGTAGCAGAACGACAAAGAAAGTGTTTGTAGCCTAGAAAGTGAAGGTCTCCCAGGGTTAGCCTTCTGTGTATTTCATTGACATTGTGTTATTTGCTCAGGGGAAAAGCTGAACTCATCTGATTAGAATATTTGAAATGGCAGAGCTATGTGGGAAAGATGGCCTGGTTGAACTAAGTGTCACTCTCAAAATTGCAACTTTCAATGGGTTTAAGTGTGTGCGGGAGGGAGGCTGCATCTGAGAATTACCAAGAGCCTCCTCATGCTAGATCCATGAGGAGGCAAGAATTATGAGAACTAGCTGAAAGAACAGGATCGCGTGAGCAGAAGTGGAGGAAGCACGTTTCAAGTGAGAGCAAAATGCAGTGAAATGTTTCCTCACTCTCAAGCAAGCTTACTAGCAAACGTGCAGAACCTTGTTAACTATCTACCTTCACACAAGAGCTGGTTTTGCTCACTATGCCAGAGTGGCAATATAGTAAGGCAGGAACAGCACTGCAGCTATATAGTAATACAGGGTAGGCCAATTCTGCCTTCAGTATCCAGTTGCAGCCACAGTGGGAGTTCCAACTTTCTCAGATGTCACTGTCCTTTCCAAAGCAGTCAAGTATGTCACAGAGAGAACTGTGATTAAGCATAGGAGAAATAGGGAATAGGTCTCCCCAAATTTAAAGAAAATGCGCAAGACTAAAATTAAGCTTTTCTGTGGAAAAATCACATTTATCAAGATTCATACAGAAGCAGTTTTATCCTCAGATTGACACTAGATTGCGTCAATGCTGCATCATCTGATTTAAGGTTCTTATAGTTTCACTATTATTTGCAGTGGGAAAAGATTAAGGAATGGAAAGAACAGGCACATTCACGTCTTTTCATGCATATGTACACACTTTTCCTGGACAACTCTGTAGCAATTACATTTAGGAAGGCACACAAGAAAGAGTCATCGGACAACTGGAACTTTCCCCAAACCTGAAAGTGCTGCTGATTCCCCAGAAAGGGGGATTGTGCATCCTGGATGCTGCTGATAAAGCATCTATGCAAGTGTATAGCCCTGTGTCCAGTGCTTTGTTGTGAAAAGAACTGCAGCAACTTCAGTCCTGCATCTTAAACTTCCTGCACTGGAAACCTCCGGCATACCTAAAGTAGATGTCTTTTCTCTGATGGGCTCTTTTTCCCAAAATAATACGTTAGTAACTTTCTCCTGCTGTTATTCAGTGAGGTCTGTAATGGTTCATATTTTTGTGGGGATGGAACAGAGGAAAACTACAGTTTATTCAAGCTGCATCATATAGTCTTTTGCCCTGCACCTTGTGGAGTCACTACATATGTGAAAATAAGGTACTATCAGTGCATTCTGCAGTTGTGTGTGTACCTGCTCTCAGTGCACAGCAGTGGTCTTTGCAGCCCAGAATGTTTTTCTCCTTCTGTCATTCTCGGCTTGTGCCATCAACTTTTCCTTAAGTATTTCATTTGATGTGTTGGACTCTGAGACAACTGTAACAGTTAGTACGGATCCTGGTTTATACAAAAGCTCTCAATCGTTCTCCTCTTTTCCCCACTAAATGCATTTCAAAAAAAAAAAAAAAACAAAAACAAACAGGAAAAAAACACTCTATAATAAAATATTTATGAACGCCTTTTGGTGCTTTTGGAGGAGGGATCGGTAACTGTTTGCTTTCCACCAAGCCATAGCTTAATGTTGCTGTTCTCTCTATATATCCTCGCCAGTCTTTTCCCATACCTGTTGTGTAAAGAGTAACTAGTCTCTCATCTTAAGACAGATGTGACTGTACCACAAAATGCAGTAGCATTAAAGATCTTGGAGCTTCCTCAGCTGAACAGGTATACCCAATGTGATAGGGTGCAGCCTAACATGGATATGCTAGTTTAGCACCCAAAAGCAGCACAGCTGTGGTTGCTTGTCTTTCAGTAAGCTACTCACTTCAGGCACAGTACTGCACTGATACGGTTGTTCTGCTTCCCATTCAGAGGAAGCTCTGGCACCACAGTCTCTGCCCCACACTCCATTGCGTGGTGTGGATGTGTCCCGTGTGTCCACCCCTTAGTGGTCCTGAGCCTGGGTTCTGCTTGGATGCCTAGTTCAGGACCTGTTACATCCTGACAAGAGGGAGGAAAGAAAAGGAAGAAGTTCACCCTATGCATTTTGCAGTCTGCCTTTTCCCCTCCTGAGTAGCCCCTTTGCAGAGGTAATGCTGCTATTTGAATATCACCAGGTAAAATTTCACTCAGCCATATTCTGTTTGCAATAGCAATGGAGCTCTGAAAGGAGCTTGTAAAGGACCTCCTTGGTTCTGGACCTTCTCTGTGTTCTGTGGTGAAAGACCTCTAGGAGGGAATCCTGTTTGCTTGAACTTACTGAATAGTGAGATCCCTGTACTCTCTAGGCCTTTTAGAAACCCGTTTTCTCCAAAGAGGGTTATGTGTAAATTGCAGAACTGTGCACCCAACATTCCACCCAGCCATACTTATTTATAGGAATATAAGCTAGAATGAGAAATGTATGTAAGTGTGTATATATAGGTGAAGAACTTCAGCCAGTTGGTTGACAAAGGGGCAGGGAAGCTGAACTCCTGAAAGAGAACAGAACCCGTTTGCCCCAACTTACCCTTCTGTCTTGTGTTGTTGGGGTTCCCCCATGCCGTTTTTAAAGCGTTAATAACGTCTTTAGGCAGAAAGTGATGTTTTGGTTTTTTTCTGTTTTTTTTTCTATTACAATAAACAGAAATACAGCAGCTTTTCCTGTTTGTATGTGTGTGTCTGCACAGCTGCCCAGCAAAGGCAGCTGACTGGAAGTCTTCCACTTCACTCTGTTGCCAGCTGGAAACTGCAGCTATCCTAGCAATTTGTGCCATGTACTGCTATTGGAAGTAGCACTAGTTACTGCCCTTTGCTAGAGCTGGTCATAGTCGATACTCCTACTTAAGCTTGGGGGAAAATGTATTTTTGTAAACAACAAGGTGTGTTATCAAGACCAATATTTGAACAGTCGTTGCTCATCTGGATGAGCAAGAATGAAACATCTAATATCTGCTCTTGAAGAAGAGGCCCAGCAGAGTAAACAACAAAAGGCTCTAACTTTTATCCTGATTGTCTCAATGCTATTACTTGGGGGGGAGGGCACTTTAAGTAGCCTTCATGCTTGGTGTTTGTCTGTAGCTGCAGAGGCAATGTTGGCATGGACTACTTAGCATCTCCCATCATGCCTTCAGTGGTAGGATATTGAAGAAAGGAGAATGCCTGGCTCTGGGGAAAAAATAATTTTTGCTTGGTTCAGCCTTTTGAACACTTACTGAGGACATCCAACTGATAAACCACGCAGCTCCCTATTTGTGCAATGATCTGTATCAGTGTTGTACTAGAAGAGGGCTTCTAACAAAAGGTGCATGATTGCAGTTATTTTGGGCTGTACTATTCAGATGTGATGCTGATCTACTAGTATTAGTACCAGTATCAGCCCCATGTAAAATATCTAGGAAAGTGTACAGAAGGAAAATGTTGACCATACTAGCAGCCCTAGACAGAAGTCAGCACTTGGACGCTTACCTTCTAAACTCGGAACAAAGTATTTGCCATTGCTGCTGTGTATCCAAGGAGCAATCAAGGGAATGTATTAAGGGATCTGCAAGGGTGCTTTAAATGTGTCTATGAAGTGTTAAATAACTAAGCCATGGTGGCTCTGTCCGCAGAGCTAACCCAGAGGATTTATTAAAGAATAAGCACAGTTGTACACAGCCATACACTTAAGCAAAAGGCAGACTCATACTTTTGAGAAAACCACGCTGGCACTAGTCCTCACCTGCTCATATCAAATGGCATTACGGGTGCTTAGAGAGATGTTTTGGCTCTCTGTAGACTAGAAAAGAGTTTCTAAAGCCATGTGACAGAAATAAGCTGGAGAAAGCATAGCAGATAATTCAAATCTTGGAAAGCTCTTCTGATGATGTAAATTTGATGCACTATATATAGGAGTACAAAAATGCAAAAGCTGATCCATATTTCAGTGGACTTCATACTTCAGCGAAGTGCCACGAGGTGGCACTGGTGTTAATTTCTCACCGGGATGGACCTCTGCCCTGGTAGTGCTGCTTCTGCTCTGCAGCTGGACTGATTGATAGTGGGTGGGGAATAGATCCTACAGATGTTCCTTTCCAAAGGCTGTTTCATCACCCATGTGGAAAGAGTTGATTTTCAATTTGGTGCCTAAGGGGAAAGATGCCCATAAGTATGTCCTTCACAATAGACCCCCTTGTTGGCCTCAGATGCCGAGGAAAGACTAGCACAAAGATCCCCTTGGAGACTGTGTGCTCTTTATTATAACCCAAAATTAGATATGGTGGTAGGCCTGCTGCTCTGTTCCTCATGCTGTACTGGAATAGGGGCATAAAATGCATACACACAGCAATATATTTTGTTCTAATTCTAGCCTCCACATCTGCCAAGCCGTATTCCCTTCATTTGCTCTAGAACTGTTTGGAACCAGATTCCTATTTTTATAGGAAGGGTCTCAAGGAAGGGGCACATGATTTGCAGACAGGTGTCAGAAGGGTGAGATGCTGAGACAAAGCCGGCAGCAGCAGGCCAGGTTTCTAACCGGGTTGGAAATACCAGAGATCAGTGACATGGCATTTCCTCCTGAAAGCAAGGAGAGCAAGTGGAGCTCTGTGTGGGAAAGGATGAGTGCTCAGCTTCTCTAAGCACGAGGAGGCTAGGGTTGCACACAGAATTGGGAGACTTTTTTTTGTTGTTTTTTTTTTTTTGAAAACATGCATTTGACAGCAGGAGACTGCAAAGTCTCCTGATGTGTAGGAGTCTAAGTAGGAAGAAGGTTGACCCAATAATAACTGCAAGGCTGAGCACAATTTTTGGGATATCAATTAGTAATGTTGATGCAACAGGCCAGAGTGCCTCTCCTGGACAAGAAAGCTGCATATAGAAGCAGCCAGAAGAACGGATGGTCAGGCAGCTTGGGCTATGGCGGGAACCAAAGTGCTGCTACAACGCCAGGGCTGTAACAGGAGTGCGCTGGCAGGCTTTACTAGCACCACACCTCTTCCAGCCAGATGTGAGAAGTCTCATCGACGTACCACATACTGCAGCTTACAAAAAAGGAGTGGCTGTATTTCTGAATCCTCCAGGAGTTCACTGCATATCTGACTCCGGGACTTTGTCTTTTGAGAGCCCTGGGGATCAAGACACAGCGCCGATACATGGAAGAGCGGCAGGTTGGTTTCTGGTAGTGAAGCCTGAATTCATTTTCAGCAGGCCATGATAGACACACCTTGAAGTATTCGTATTCTGGAGTAAATCTTCAAACTTTGGCTAATCAGGGAGTAATCACACATAGGCGAGCCCTGTAATAGAGCATAATCTTAAACTGAATTAGAAATTCAGCACTAAATGGCACATGAAGCAGCTGGGCCCAGAGGAAGCATTCAGTGCATCCAAGAACAGAGGCCAGCTTTCCAGATGCAGGAGAGCATAACCAGGCTGTGAACCAGAGGGCCCCAGAGACAGTGATTCTGCAGAAACGTCAATGCCAGGGCCAATACAACTTGTAGTTCCTATCCAAGACCACCTGATGCTACATTTGAAGCAGAGAAGCCTCTTTGTTGCCATCCCAACTGCTTGCATTGCCAGCCAGAGCCAGTGAGCAGTAGCCTCGGCTCATCCAGAGGAGGGGCCAGGAGGCCTGGGGATGAAGCAGACACCAATACTTACTTTTCAGAAATTAACATTGCGTTAATAAGATAACGGCTGCTGCAGCTTGAACACGCGGAAAGAGACTGGAGCCCCTTCACGTGCCGGTTTCTTTACAGAGGCGATGGCGGCCGTGCCTGTTTTGTGCATAGCTCCTTGGCTGTGGAGCAGGCCAAGGGACCCTGGAAACTTGAGCCTTTTGTGTAGGATGGCGCATGCACAGGGACTGGGCTTGGAGCTCGCCTGGGTGCTACTTGCCACGGCGCAGTTACCTCCTGCAATGGGACAGTATCAGAGTTTCCTTTTCAGTGGGATGCTTTGTAGCGTAAGTAAGCCAGAGCCGTTACACCATCCTGGGCTCCTGGCAGAGTCTCCAAGCGATTTCCACGCCACCTTCTCTTCCTCTTCTGTTTCAGAGACTCCCCCAACTTCCTTCTCATGCCTGTCTCGTAAGTGCGGTACAAAGAGGTCCCTGCCTCATGGAGCGTCCAAAGGGGCCCAGAGAGTTTGCGGCCACGCTCAGCGCTCTCGATTGCTGCCCTTCCAAGGACGCGTGTCCCCTGTCCCAGTTCCCTGAACACGTCTCAGGAAACAGGGTGAATGTTGGCATACGAAGCTGCAGTGACCCCCCCGCCCCCCCAAACAGGGACCACGCTGCAGAGACGCTGTCTGCTGCGGAAGCAGCTCGCAGGAACAGCGCGGCAATAGTCACCCTGGCTGGAGGCAACGCACGCCTCCCCCAACAAGCAACGGAGGATGTTTTGATGAACCTTCTCCAAGCCAATGGCATAGAGATAAGTTTTTAACGTTGTTTCTGTATGTCACACTTCTATTGTGTGGGAGCAGAAAAATTAAATCATTAGCAACAAAAACCCCAGAACCTCTGAAGCCACCCGAACGCTTCTTTTTGAAAGCAACCTGGCAGATTTGCACAATTTCCTGGAAGCAGGCAATACTCAGAAAACCCTGTCAGACTAATATTCTCCCAAACTCCGGCCCAGCTAGAGACTGGCAGCACATCTCAGAGAGTAGGAAGGCAAACTGGCAGGCAAAAACGTTTAAAGTTAATTGTTAATTAGTATTAACAGTTAATTGTTACTGACGTTAGAAAGTAATTCAGGGAAGATTTGGTTTTTTGTACGAGACTGCTGCTAGGCAGGCTGTCTGCCCTTCCGTAACAGGGCCTGCAGAATACTAAACCTTATGGATATGATCTTACCCAGATGGCCCCATTAGCTCCTAAATTACTTGCAGGGTAACTGCAAAGCAGGTCAGAGCAGAAGTTACTGCAAAAAAAAAAAAAAAAAAAAAGGCTTGACTTGGTGCAGGAGGGTGGAGGCTGGAAACCACGCTTCTCCCGTGGAAAGGGGAGCTGCTCCCGAAAGAGCAGCCAGTCCCAGGCACGTACTGCGGCGTGAGCGCCAGGCGGGTGAACGCACGCCGCTTCCTCCTCCTCCTCCTCCTCCTCTCCTTAGGACACCGAAATTCCCTGAGGGTTTGAGCATGCCAGGTAGCTTCACCCAGATTTGCAGCCCTGAAATACACGGTCAGCCCTGCGTAGGTCGAGCAGGAAACGCGACGAATCCTGCCGCCCACGGAGACAGCGGGATTTGCAAAAGTAGCTAAGCCAACAAGCCCTGTTGTTCAGCAGGCGGCGCTGAACGCGCTTATAACAACGTCGCCGCGATTTAGGGGAAGCAAAGCTGGTGGGAGAGAGCCGATACCTTTCGGTCAGGCAGCTGACAGAATTGGCGGGGCAGGGGAGGGGAGGGGAGGGGGGGAGAAAAAAGCCAAATTCCCGGGCAGATCAGCCCTGCACGAAGCCGCTACGCCGGAGTTCAAGGGCAGCGCCGGAGCGAGCCCCGCCGGCCCCGGTCGCCCCCGCCGCAGCGAGGCCGGGCGGATCCGGCGCCGCGGGGAGGTGCCGCGTCCCGGCGCCGCCCCCGGGGAGGCCGGACGGCGGCGGCGGCGATGGCTGCCGCGGCGGGGGGCCGGGTGCTCTGCCTCTTCGACGTGGACGGGACCCTGACGCCGGCGCGGCAGGTAGCGCGGGGCGGAGGGAGGGTGGGCAGCCGCCGGGGCCCCCTGCTCGCCCGCCCGGTGCGGGGGCCGCCCGGGAGCGGAGCCGCCGCCGGGCTCGGCGCGGGCCCCGCGGGTCCCAGGCGGCCGGGACGGGGGAGACCTGCAGCGGCGGCGGCGGCGGCGGCGGCGGGGGGAGTCACCCACCAGCAGCGGCCCTTTTCTCCGGGGGACGGAGAAGCAAGGCGACAGAACGGCGGCGCTGTCTTTTTATTATTTTTTAAAATTACTTTGTATTTTGTGGCTTTGCTCGGCCCTTGCACTTGGCCCCCTTCCCCCGGTCCCCGCAGGTGGGCCCGGTGTGGGGCGCGGGCAGCCCCGGGTGCCCCGTCGCTCCCTGGGCCCGGGGCGCGCAGGGCCGGGCGCCCTCCCGCCCTGCCTCTTCCCAGCCGGGGCGGTTCGTGGTGTAGCTGCGCCCAGCTGGGGCCCTTCACGCTTCACCCTGGGGGTGAAGCTGCCCCGTCCTGCTCCTGCCCCGGTTTCCGAGCTCTCTGTGCTGCCCAGGGGCCGGGAGGGGGATGCGTTTCCCCGTTGCCCTCTGCCCTCGGGGCTGTACCGGGCGAGCGGCAAGGTCAGGTACCGGTATCCCCACCCTCGGGTAGGGAGACGCAAAGGATCACGCCGTGCCCTAGCACATCCGTAAAACGCCCCACAGAGGGCTTTCTCTTTCCTCCTCTGCTGCCTGTCCGCCCCGTCTGATGTCCGGAGGGCTCCCCGCTCCCTTAACCCAGCTCCGCCGCAGGGCCCAGCCAGCAGGGTCCTGCCTGCACCTGGGAGCCACTTTTGCCTCCAGCCGTGTCCGGTTCGTGGAGGCCACCGCTGAGGGATGGCGAAAGCAGGGGGCTGTCACTTCGCTCGGCTCCAGGGGTGTTTGAGGAAGGGGGAGAAGGACAGACCCCGCCGCCAGCGGTGCGGGGGCTGTCTGTGGTGGCTCTGCTCCGCGGCCTGTGGCGCGTGGCCTGTCTGCTCCCCCGGCTGCCGTCTAACCTGTTCTTTTTCCTCCCGCCCCTGCAGAAAATTGAACCAGAAGTGGACAAGTTCCTGCGGGAACTGCGCGAGAGAGTGAAGATCGGGGTGGTGGGAGGCTCCGACTACTCCAAGATAGCCGAGCAGCTGGGCGAGGGGGACGAAGGTGAGACGCCACCGGCGGCGCCGGAGGAAGGGCAGCAGCCGCCGGGGGTGGGGGGGGACGAGGGGAGGGCAGGAGGAGTTAACCCACGTTTTGCAGCCTCTGGGACATCCCGGCACAGGGGGCCTCTTTATATCCAGGGGGAACGCGTACATCCAAAATCAACAAGCTGCCTCCGTGCCTGTCTTTGTGGCTGTTGCCCTTTGGCCGCTGGCGGTGCCCAAGGAGCCGCCGAGCCGCTGTTCAAAGGCTAACCTCTGCTGAGAGCAGGCTGGGCCTGGCGGGGCGGGGGCGCTGCTAAACCAACCCCTCAGGTCTTGCGCTGGGCCCCGTCCAGGGCCTCAGCAGCTGCGATCTTCTCCTCAGCTCCTGCAGCTCCCACCTTTAGCAATCAACAGCCCGGTGTGATTTTTTCCCCCCACCGCTCGCTCCCTTCGGAGGGTCTCCGAGTCCCTGCTTAAGCTCGGAGCCAGAGCAGATGGAAAGCGACGGTGCCCAAGCTGTTTGCCCACAGTGCTATGGACCGGGTGGTCCTGAGCAGCGGCGGGCAGGGGGTGAGCCGCGGGTACTGCCTGGGCAGGGCAAACGGGGATGGGAGGTAGAGGAGAGAGTGGGAGAGCAAGGCAGGCGGCCTGTCTCGCTCTGCCTTGCTTTCCCTCCCCAACATGGGTGTCAAACACGCGGCTGGGTACTAAGGTCTCTCTTCTGCCTCATTAGCGGAGGGAGGCCGCACCGTGAAGTAATTCACAGCTCAAGGGAGCATGAGATTAATTGCTGAGTCGGCAGTGGTCTGTTTACTGCCCCCAGGAGGGGCCGGAGTTAGATAACCAGTAACTGCATCACAGGAACATCCTGGCGGCGGGGAAGGGAGGAGAGGGAGCAGAGGGATGCACGCGCAGTGGAAAGCCTGACATTTTGGAGCTCCCGTCTCGGTTCTGCCTCTGATTCGGTCTGTGGCCTCAGTCGGGTCGTTTCCCCCTTCATGCCGCAGCATGCCACCTGGGAGCTGAAGATAATGTCCCTGCCGGCTGTGCGGGGAGCGGTGAGGGATGGCGCTCTCTTACTGAGCGCTGGGAGATGTGAGAAGTGGAGGATTATGGAGAAAGGCTCCCTGGGTCCTGAATACAGGCAGCATTTCTCCTGCCATGCGGCCCCTTTTCTTAGGCAAAGGCTGAAGCAGAACTAATGCTTTTCTCTTCTGTTTCCTCCCCTACAGTCATCAATAAATTTGACTACGTCTTTGCAGAGAATGGTACCGTGCAGTACAAGAACGGGCAACTGGTCTCCAAGCAGGTAGGCCCAGCGGCTCTCGCAAACACAGCGCTCCTTCCCCATCCCTGGGTGTCCCGTGAGCACCGTGGGGAGCAGTGTCTGGTCCCGTTCAGAAGGGCAACCTCCTCAGTTCTCCCCCAGCAGCCAGGTTTGACTGTCCCACTCCTGTTCGCCTTCTTGGGCTGGAGCAGGTGCTGGAGCCTGCTGTTGGCTATTGACTGTCGTGGGGCTCATGTTTCCTGGCCGAGACAGCCAGGACCACCTCAGCTGTGGCAGCTGCTTAGCCCCAGGAGAGGCTCTGCGACTGATGCTCCTGTGGTGCCCTAGAGCCAAACAGGCCAGAAAAACCCTGCTCCTGCTGTCTCATGCTCTCCTTGCTATGTACTGTCCACATCTCATAGAAAAGCCTAGTCTAAAAAAGCTTTGCCCGCTTTCCTGTGGGCCTCTCTCCCTGACAAGTTAGCGGGAACCTGGGCTTCATGTGTCCTACAGCTTCTTCCTCAATCCCCCGTCTCCCCCCCTTAGGCCATTCAGGACCACCTGGGAGAAGAGCTGCTGCAGGATCTAATCAACTTCTGTCTCAACTACATGGCGCTGCTGAAGCTGCCCAAGAAACGGTAAAGGCTCAGTCCTGCGCAAACGGGAGTCATGTCACTGACTTCTCAGGCCTCCAGAGCCCTCCGAAGAACAGCTGGGCTACTGAGCCTGTCTTTGCTCCAGGTCTGGCAGGTTTTATCTTAGTATCTAGAGGCCCTGTATGGGATCAGTGTCCCATTGAGCTGAGCACTGTGGGCAAACCATATAGGAGAGTCTTTGTTCTGGAGAGTTTGCGCTATTTATTGGCATAATGCCTGCTCTTTTCTCCCTCAGACTTCCTTCCCTCAGGAACAGGGTACGGCCACTGCCCGCATTTTTTTTAAAAATAATGGTAACAGCTCGTTCCGCTCAGAGCATCAGGGGTGAGCGGTTGTGTGAGGCTCCAAACAGACAAAGGATGGGAGGGCTGAAGTCTTCATATGAGAAGTCCAGAGGCCGAGCACATGGTCTTGCACTGCATCTAACCCCGTGTCACCTCAAGGCGCTGGTGATAGGGCTGGCTCTGCTCTGCTCCCAGCCTTGTGCTCCTCTGCTTCCCCTGCATCGGATCCAGCCTCATAGGGTGAGGTTGTTCATCTGGCCTGAAGGAAAACCAGTCCACCACAAGGAAAGAAAAGGATAGTTTTCCTATCAGATCAGCTTGCCTTGTTATCACACCATTGCTAGATCCAGCAGAAACAAAGGAGAGGGAACAGATGGCGTGGACGTGGAAGGGGAGAGCAGGATGGCCTTTTTCACAGGCAGCCTGCAGTTAAACCAGTCTGGGTGTAGCGTCAAACCACCCCTCAGACTACAATTTCAGAAATGCTTGAAGCCAGCGTGAGCCAGCGATGCAGTCAAAAGAAGCCGTACTGCCCTCCCCTTGACCGGGCCGGTTACACCTGCTCTCTCCCGGGTTTCAGCACCAGTATTTGTACGGTGAACCTGTACAGGGGAGTGTGTGATCTGGTTGAAGTTAAGACTATAAAAGAAAATTGCTAAACTGTGATGTAAATCAGTCTTTTGATCTGAGTCACCGTGTGGCAACATGAGCGCTTGTGAGAGGGGCCAGGATGGCTGGCTCCTTTCAGCAGGAGTGCTGGCTAAACATGCCCCCGAAACTGGGCTGGGGCCCAGACTCCTCAAGGCTGTCTGGCTGCCTCATTGCTGTCTGGTTGCCCAACACCAGCGAGGTTTCAGCTCCTAAATGCCTCTGTGGGTTTAAGCTTATGGGATTTTTAGCAAAGCAAGGGCTTGAACCCTTCTCTCCCTGGGGCATGAACAACCAGACCCTTGGTGCTGCCGAGGTGCTGCCCAGCAGGCTGTAGGCATGGTGGCCCGCGTGTCCTTCCCCCTTCACTCTGCTATGAGACAGGAGGTGGAGAGCTTTTCCTCAGACTCCGTGGTAAGCCCTTTGTCGCAGAGCAACAGCAGACAGGGCTGGGAGGGACGCCAGAGGGTTAGTGAGTTTAGGGCTCCTCAGCTGGGAAGGGAAGGGGATCTGTTTTCAAGTCGGCTGGGCTGCTGTCCCTTGTTGTTTGCAACGCTGGTCCTGGCTGAACCCCTAAAAAGCTATTCCAAGGTGCGAAGTCAACAAAATTGGCCAGGTTTCTAGCAGAGAGAAAAGAAGGGAATAGTTTTCTGCCAGCTTAGTGTTTTGAACCAGCCCACTGAGGGACTGGCAGAGCAGTAGTGCCAGTGTAGGATGAGGGTGGCGAGCAGGAAACTCAGTCACTTCTGTGCAAGCTTAGATAAGAACCAGGGTCAAAGAGGCGGGGGGGGGGGGGCACACAAAGGCCCTGTGGGTCCTACCTGATCTGTGTCCCCTGATAAGGTGATGATTACTCATCAGCCAGCACCTTACATCAGTAGGGAGTTACACTGACCTGCTCCATCCTTCTTGCCCCAAAGTACCACCGACTCCACCCAACACAGATAATGTTTCTTAAAAGCCTCTGGAGTGGAGATGCCACAGTCTGAACAGGAAGCTGGTGCAGAAAATCTTTCCTAGCATCTCCCCTAAGCCCGTCTCCCAGCCTGTCCCTGGGGCACACAAGCATGGTTTATTCCTCTTCTCTTTGCAGTCTCCTTTCATGAAATTGTGAGCCCCTTGGAGACCTTAAGTAGAGTTGCTGAAGCCTGGGCTCGGCCTGCTGCAGCAGGGCTCTTGGGCAATCTTTGAGGCTCTTGTATACCTGAAGCACGAGCACCCATGGGTGGACATGGCTTCTTTCCTGCCGCGTTTTCCTGCAGGCACTGAGCAGTCATTCCCCTGGAAAGGTTTGTTTTTCTCTGCCTGCCCCCGTTGTAAAACCCTCCAGTGACCTTGTGCCCTTGCCTCTGTACAGAGGGACCTTCATCGAGTTTCGCAATGGGATGCTGAACATCTCCCCCATCGGACGGAGCTGCACACCAGAGGAGCGAATTGAGTTCTCCGAGTTGGACAAGGTATGTGGGCCCACCTCGGGCTCACCCTGTGCTGATCTTGCACCGCCACAGCTCTTGGGTCTTATCTGCTTCTCCTCAGCTCCAAGCTGTGCACCAGGCCAATACATGCAGCAAGGTGGAGGCAGGACTGAGGGTCAGAAAGCCCAAGGAGAAACATAGATAAAAGGAAGAATTTGGCTTCATTGGGGGCCACCAAGGCAATGGGGCTGCCAGCAGTGTTCCTTGTGCTGTGGGATTTCCCCCAGGGAATAAGACACTTATTTCACAGGGTGTTTCCTTGTCCACAATAGCCAAAGATGGAATTCCCCTGAAAATCTTAAAAGGCCTGAAACCTCCCAGCTCAGGTCACCCTTCCAGGATGGCCTAGCAGCCCTCTTCTCTCTGCCAGCTTTAAAAGAGCTGGAACCAGTGGGCTTCCCAGACTGGGAGGGCCATGGCAGATCTCTGAAGTGTTAGGCCTGTGGGAGCCTAACTCCCACAGCAATTTCTGCCTGTGGGAGTTTTCTTTGGAAACGGGGATCAGTCAGACTTTGCAAGACGTGAAAGCAAAGCTGGAAACTTTGGTTTATGAACTTGGCTTCTGGGAAATTGAAGCAGACGCATTTCGTTGCCAAGGAGGGTGTGTGATCTGCTGTTCCCAGTAGTTTGCTGAAGCTGGCCTAAGCTAACGTCCTTATAAGTGGGCCTTGGGCAGGATGGCTGAGAACTGGTTAAACGCCGTTAAACCCTCCAGGAGGAGGGGGGTCAGACAAGAGGGAACGGAAGGCAGTCAGTTCAGCCTCCGCTCAGGATCCCGCAGAGCGTAGTTTCCTTGGGGCTCAGGGAGGTGGGAACGGGGAGTGGGATCAGAGCAGAGAAATGCGCCAGAGTTGCCCAGCAAACACTTCTCAGCAGATTATGGTAGACTGTCAACATCTAATTATTCAAACCCTTCTTCCTCCCCTTTCCTCTTCCTCCATAGAAAGAGCGGATCCGGGAGAAGTTTGTGGCAGCCTTGCAGAGGGAGTTTGCTGGCAAAGGCCTGCGTTTCTCTCGAGGTGAGCAGAGGGTGCTACCCTGGCTTTGCATCGGCCTCTTTGTTGCGTTTCCCGTTACGTTCTGGGAAGGGGAGTGGGAATCGTGGCTGCTCCCTCCAGGGGCATGGTTGGGTGAGCGCTGGAGCTGTGCTCCCCAGTGGGACCCCGGGAAGAGCACAAAGAGCTGCTATTCCTGGAGAGCCGTTTTGAGGGTGTCGCGTTCACAGCAGGGAAACGGGCAGAGAATAAACTGTGCTGTAGATTTTCTTCTCAGGGAATTGGGCATACAGACCGGTTTCTGTCCCATGATGTTTTCTGTACCTTAGACTAGTTCTGCTGAGCCCACCCCTGCGCAGGAGGTCTGTTTGGGTTCAAGCATCAGCAACAGGGTTGCCGGCAGAGCTCTAGGCACATCCTGTCCTCTGCGCAGACTCCTCTAGGCGTGCAGCAGCGTTAAGAGAGAAAGGAGCCTCACAGTTTGTCGCCTCTGGAGCTTTGTTTGGAGCTGCCAAGGGGCAGCAAGTTTGCCAGTCCACACCACGGCCTTTTGCAGGGCCGCTTCTTGGGGGGGGGGGGGAGCTGCACTTTTGCAGCCAACTTAGCAAAGGTGAGGAACCGAAGGAGGGGCTGAGCTAACTTGGGAACACGGCCAGGACGGGGAGGAAAATGAAGTTATGTAAAGTGATGGGGCCAAAATTGGAAGAGGCCCTCTGCAGAGAGGATGGGTATGTGTTAGCGTAAGGAGGTGCCACATAGATATCTAGCCAAAGGGCAAGGGGATGATGAGGCTGGGACGCAGCAGGTGACGCTCCACTCTCGTGCACAGCACCAGCCAGTACAGAGCGTTTGGCCCTCTGGTCTTCCAAGAGCTTTCATCCGGAGCGTGTCCCCTCCCCTCTCCCTTCAGTGTCCTGCCAAGAGTGTCTTGTGCTGCCCACAGCATTGACACAGACCATTTGTCGTAGCAGAGAAAGACAGAGGCCCCACAGCCGTGTCCCTGGGGGCACAGGGGACAAGAGCAGAACAATGGGCTTTTCTCCTCTGACTTTGGGAAGCTGCCATCGAGAGCCCCAGCCCCTGGTGTAAAAGCGCCAAGACAACGGGAGCTGCGGGCTCCCAGCTCCTCTGCAAAGAAAGCACGAGGTGTCTTGGGTCAGGCATCCAAAACCAGGGACGCATGGAAGCATGTGACAGGCTGGCTCCAAGCGCCTCGTCCCAGGCTGCAGAGGGCACGAGCCCCAGCAGCGATGGGAGATCTCGCTGCAGCCCCCCAGACCCGTGCTTTGCCCAGACCGGGGATGGTGCTTGCTGTCCTTGACGCAGGCCTCCCTCCCCTCTCTGATTTCCTCCCCGCTCCAGCTGTCATCGGGAGCCCTTCTTGCTGCCCCGCTCTATTTAAAAGGACAGAACACAGAGAAATGCAGCATTTTTCACAGGTAAATGACCCTGGATGCAAAAGGAGGAAGGATTTTGGTGAGGGCACTCTCCTGGTGAATGGGCGGTCAGGTTTATTTCCTGCTCTGCTGCAGGCTCCTGGTGTGAGCCTGGCCACATCCCCGTCCCTGATCTCCTAGGGCACTTGCTCCCTTCGGTATTACAGTGCCTTGCCTGGGTCACCCTGTCTCCTAGTGAGTCCTCTGCCCTGAGCTGGGCACACAGGCTCCTTGCCCCGTGAACGGGGAACCAGCAGCAGGTTAGGGGCCCCCAAACCAACGGGGCACCTCAGCTAGCCGAGGAGCAGAGAACGACGTCAACACGTACACTCCTGAGCAGCCCGAGGGATGGGTGCCTCTCCTCCAGCAGGGACCTTCCGCGGCGGGTGACTGTCCCCTTCCTAAGAGAGGTGGGGATTACTGTTTGTGAGGAAAGAGTGTGAAGCTCCAGAATTGCTGTTAGCCTGGTAGGTTGCCTAGAGAAACAGGCAAACTACATCACCCCACTGGGGACCCAGTGGAGCAAGGATCTGAACTGGGGGGTGAGGGACGTCCCGGTTCAAACCCATGTTCCTCCGGGCTGCAAGTCAGACCCAAACATACCTGCGCCCTAAAACGTGGGCTTTGACTGTTCTTGGGGGAGCATTTCGCTGATGCTGCTCCTGTCTGCGTCAGCTTGCTGCTGGGGCAGGGGACTAACTGTGCAGCCTGGGTGCAGAGGAGAACTGGATTCAAATCCCTTTTTCCACGCAGTGCGGAGCAGAGGACAGGGAATGCGCTGCCTGGGGATAACTCCGCCTGACCTAGAGCAAGGTTTCTCACTTTTTTTTTTTTTTAGGCAGTACTGCGCGTGTGAATGTCCACACGCATACGTGCTCTCTGGGAAAGCTCCCTTACCTCTGTATGTCTTCTCCATCTGCCTTGACACCTCTCCAGCTGTCGGCAGCCTGCGTTCAACTCTTGTGACTCCCGTAGTCACGGGAGCCGTGCTGATGTCACCCCGGCTGTGCTGATGTCACCCCTGCCTGTTGTCATAGAAACAGCATCTGCCTGACGGAGGCATCGCCTCAGTGCTGCGTGGGGAGGGCTCCCCACACGTGTGCACCCCTTTTCCCCTGCTGCTGTCCGTCCCGGGGCGGGGGGGGTCACCCTGCCAGCACCCAGCCGCGGTGCCCGATGCCCTTCGTTCTGCTGGCAGGTGGCATGATCAGCTTTGACGTCTTCCCGGAGGGCTGGGACAAGCGCTACTGCCTCAACGTGCTTGACGACGAGCGATTTGACACCATCCACTTCTTTGGGAATGAGACGACCCCCGTGAGTATGCCCCGGTCGCCTGATGCTTGGCCACCTCCTCTCTTTCAGCCTAGCGAGGGCTGCGCAGAGCTGCTCCGGTCCCTGCGCCTGAGCCTCTGCCAGCGGCCAACACAGACCTCTAGCGGTGCGAGAGGGAGAGGTGCTCTCGTGTGGGGCTCGTAGCTGTTGCAAGTCTGGCTGGATCGTGCAGGAATCACCTTGGCTTCGCTGTGCTGGGGTCCACCTCGGTATTGCTTTCCTTCCCCCCAGCACGTGCTGGGGGCGCCAGGCACTCCTGGGGCCAGCAGGACCCCAAAGTCAAGCCTCAAGCACTTAGGAGAAGGCTTTTCGGGGTGGGGGGGGAAGCCTTCCCTTTAGTCTGGTGGAGGGCTTAGGACCTTCCCCGTCCTTTCCAGGGGATGTGGTGCGCTCTGGGGTGGCACGGAAGAGGGGAAACAAGGGGGCAGGCGTGGGGCGCTCAGTATAGCAGCCCGTTCCCCGCAGGACGCTGCGCCCGGACCCCGCTGGCCGGCTGCACGCTGCCGGCTTCCACCCTGGCCCCAGGGAGCCCTGCGCTGTGGCAGCGAACGGAGGCTCCTTGCAGGACAAACCAAGCTGTGGGTTGTCAGAGGAGGAGGCTCTGCTAACTTTTTCCCCCTTTTCTATTCCCCTGCAGGGAGGGAACGATTATGAAATCTATGACGATCCCCGAACGGTGGGACACAGCGTCCAGTCCCCCCAGGACACCGTCCAGCGATGCCGCGAAATCTTCTTCCCAGAGAGAGCTAATGAGTGCTGACTGTGAGATCCCTGCAGCCCTTCTCCCCCACTCTCTTCCCCCGAGAGGAAAAGCACCTTCATTTGAGGAAACTGCTCAGGGTAGACTGAAAAAAACACTTTCCGGAGCTGGTCAGGATTTAACGTGTGAACACGGGTGGGTGTGCAGAAGGGGGCTCGGCTGATCAGCCCTTCAGCACTCCCTGTTTACGGCTGGCGTTTGTGGGACAGGACAGCTTTTGCCTCCAGAAAAACTCTTCTCTTTCCAGTTCAGGCCATGGCGGGAGGCAGTATGTGCTTTCTTGATCTGAAAGCATTTGAAATGGCCAGTCGTGATGGCGTGCGTGTCCCTCCCTTGCTCCCTCCCCTTTTCTCTTCTTTCTCGCTCTGTTTCTCTTAACATTTCTGCACAAGGGAATATGCATCTCACGTTTCTCTCCCCGTTGCCCTTCTCACAGGGAAGACAGGTCTGCTCAGGCCCCAGGCGCTCTCACTGGAGAAGCAAGATGCCAATAAGGCAGTTTGCCCCAAGCCCCTGCTAGGAAAGGGCAGCAGCGACCCGGGCTTGTCACAGTGCCGTCCATCCTGACGGAGGGACACGGTATCAGCATTGCCCCGAGCCCACAAGGCCCCTTTGCATCCCTCACCTCAGTTCCACGCCAGGATGGTCCTTAGACGTGACCTGGGAATGATATTTTTTTAATGGCTGTGCTCCTGCTCTGGACTTTGCTCAGATGCCTAAAGAAACTAATTCCCTTTACCTTACATAAAAAAAAAAAAAAAGAAAAGAAAAGAAAAACTGGCTGCAGTAGGTTTCATGTCCTGCAGAAGTCAAGTCTGACCTCATCTGGCTTGCCTGGAGGACCCCAGGTGTCTGGTGAGTGTGGGGCACTTTATGGGGCGGCTGGGATCAGACACCGTACCAGCAGCCTTCTTGCCCATGTGTTGATTAGGCATTGGAGTCACGGATGTGTTAGTACACAACCTTACCCAAGGCATTCACAGCGGAGACTAAATCCCCTTCCTTTCCTAGTGCTCAGCTTTCCTGTTATTTCCTCCTGTCAGAGACATTTTCAGAGATGGCTGGTATAGGCCAAAACTGGTTCCTAGTGCCAATGGAGATATATGCTTTAACAATAGCCTCCAAGCTTTTTCCACCCCGTCTCCCCCACGAGCTCACTCCACACGGCCACCTTTAGGGAGGAAAATAATTCAGTGCCACTGTTGTATGTCCTCCTGCTCCTGAGTCTTTGTGCACAGCAAAGCTACATCTCCCTTTGGGCCCTGACCTCTTCCCTCACGTGTCCCCTTTACTCCTGGCCATTACGCTGGGCTGTGACTGCGCGTTGGTGACTCTAGTCGCAGCTCAGGGCTCAGCAGGAGGCTTGGGGATCCTCAGGGTGGTGCCCTTACAGCTGCCTGTACCTGGTGGTTGTGCTCCCAGAGGGGAGGCCAGAGCTTCCTGCAAAAACTCCCCGGCTTGCTCCCTGGAAGCTTTTCTCACCCTGTCCCTGCCAAAGTGTCACTGTCCCTGCTGAGCTGTTACTGTGTCTCGGTTCTGTTTTTCCTCTCTTTTTTTTCCTCTTGTTCCTGCTTTCCTTGTGCTCTAATTGCCTCTCCCTGGAGCCCAGTTGCTCTTTGCATCTCATCACTGGACTGCAGAGAGGTATTTCTCAGCTGGCTACCGCCACTTAACTAAGGGACCAAGTTGCTCAGACAAGATAACGACGGTGCTTTTAGATCCAGGGCAGGGCTCCGACATTGCCACTGGCAGGAGCCTGAGTGGACTTCGGTACTGCTGTCTGGCCACAGTCACTAGAGCGGGTGTGCTGCATGGCCAGCAGCATCAGGGTGCTTTTCTTCTCCGTTTGTACCTCTTAATGCATCAAATCTGCATGAGCGCATTGGTCTGCTAGGCATCCAGAAATCCCCAACGGATGCACAAGTTCCTCTTTCTACCCAGACGAAATTTCTGAGTGGAAGAGGACTGTTGGAGAAGCCTGGATGCAGGGTACCTTTTCCACAGGCCACTGTTTTTAGCCCACCAGGGCAACCTTCACGGAGGAGTCGTGTTTTGTGGTTCCTCCTCCTCTGTTTCACTGAGGATCAGGTTACGTGTGGTTTTCTCTGTTTGTTTTTTTTCCTGTGAGTCTATTCCGAGTCAGCAGGATCTCTAGAGAGCTCCATGGTGTTGAAGACCAGGCCCTGGCCCTGAAGGTGCGAGACACCACGGTGGCTCTGGGGGCCGAGATGACCAGTGGATTTGAAGAGAAGAACAGGCTCTGTCCAAGGCAGCTCCTGGCGGCATTGCTTGGCCTGGGGAGGCTTGCAGGGAGGGCAGAGCAGAAACGCAGCTGCCTGTTGAGGCAGCAGCCACTGTTTCCTCTGCTGAGGAGTTCACACAGGCGTTGGTGGCATCAAGTTCAGGAGGCTTCCCCTTTCCTGGTGTCCTCTGAGCTTGTTGCACTGGGCCTGGGCTAGTGGAGGGCGCCTGCTGCCAGGAGCCCCTGTCCTTTCGGAGGAAGAGGAGGGCGGTGTCAGGCAGACCTGGGGGAGCCCCGGGGTCTGAAGGTACCGAAATGCTGCTGCTGAGGTGGCTGGATGCTGAAATTGGTGCAAGGCAGGCGACTCGCCTGTCCGCTGGGATGCGGATGGGGTAGTGCAGGGGTGTGCGTGTGCCCCTGCTGAGGACGGGGGCATGCGGAGGAGGCTGGCACCCGACAGCCGGGCAGTCGGCAAGACGGGCGGTTCCTGTCTGACTGATACCAACTCTTAAATAAGAAATATATTTAAATACATAGGTATATATTTAAAATATATATATATATATATATCTCAATCACATTAAAATTGCAGCAGCCATGGAGGGCGCGTGTGCTTTGTGCTCTGCTCCGGCCCTCGCGCGCGGCAGCCGGGTGGCGGCGAGCCGCGGGACGGGGAAGCCCTGGAGAAACGCGCAGCCTGACGCCGGGGCTTCCCTCTCCCCCTGGCAGCCTGGCGTCCACGCTTCCCCCCCCCCCCCCCAGCCCCCTGCGTCAAGAATACCCCAGCCCCCTGCTTCCTCACAGGGGTGAGGTCAGGGTCTGGCGCCCCGGAGCGGCCCGCTCCCCCCCCGCCCTCGCCGCGGCGCACAGACAGGGAGCCGGCAGCGGCGGGGCTTGTGGGAAAGTCACTTTTAATAGGTTATTGCCAACGTTACAACGGTCGACGCGAGGTCAGGCAGGCGGGAACCACACCAGAGTCGTAAAAACATCAACGATGCTAGGGGTTTTAGTTTATTTCCAAAAACAAAACAAACCAAAAAAAATCAAGAGTTTGTCTTGGCCAAGCTGACCCCGCGGCCGGGGAGCCATCGCTGCACCCTGGGGGCAGCCGGTGGCGGCGGCGGGGAGCCGAAGGCAATCCCCGAGGGCGGCCGGGACTCGGGGCAGCGGGAGCCCGGCTCGGCATCGCCCCGGTTAGGGCGGACCCAGGTCGCTGTCGCAGAAAGGTTGAAAAGGGAAACCAAGCCCACGCGGCCGCGCCAGCTTTTCCCCGGTCTCGGGCCTCCGCTCGCCGTCGGCGCCGCGGTGCGCCGAGCGCGGGGGTCCGCCTGGCCGGGACACGGCGCAGAAGACCGACAAAAACGAAGTTTGTGCTTTATATACCAGACCCTGTCTACACCGAGGGGGGCGGGGAGGTGTCTGCGGCGGCACAACCGGGAGGAAGGTTGCGACCCCACGGCTGCGACCGCCCCATGGCAAACTACAGACACGCACGCAGAGGGGCAGCCCCACGGGAGCGGGGCGGGGGTGCTGACGGGGCCCGGAGAGGAGAAGGAAGCCATCGCCCCAAAGCCAGCTCGGCTCGGTGCAAGTACAGCGCGTCACCTGGCCTCTCGGCAGTGCCGTGGCACGAGCGCGCCCGGGCTCAGCCTGCCTCCTGAGCTCGGCCTCGGGAGCAGGAGCGTTGGCTGCGGTGCCGCCGGCCCCGCGCCGCCCGCCAAACCCGGCTTTCCCCAGCCCGGGGCGAGAGCGTTGGCCGTGGGGCGCCCGGCCGCCGCGGGGCCGAGCAAAGGAGACCGGCCAACGCGCGCAGCGAAGCGGCCGCCCGGATACGCCCCAGGGCGCGAAGGAAATAAAACCCAAGCTGCTTGTTGGGATAGCGCTCGCTTCTCCTGCCCGCCGCTCTCCCGGTCCGAGCTGGTGGAGACGTTCAAAACAGACTGCGAAAACTTAACGTTAAAACGAGTCACCCTTCTGCCCAGAGCGAGGGACAGAGCCGAATCACAAGCGACAGGGGAAGGGAGCGGGAAGGGCTCGGCCGCCCCCGTCCCGGCACGGCGGTGCACGGCCCCGCGCGGTCCCCTTCCCCTCGGGGGGGCCGGGACGCCGAATCCGGAGGGCGGGGGGGCCGAGGAGGAAGGGACAGACGGACAAGACAGAAAGGGAAACCGTAACCGTATAAAAGACACCGAACGCAAACGCCTTACGCGTCCTGGGGCGGCCCCGGCCCGGCCGCCCCGGCTCCCCGCTCGCTCCCGCGCGGCAGCTCCCCCGGCACGGGCGCCTGCCGGCCGAGCCGGCCCGCGGTCCCCCCCGCTACGCCGCCGCCTAGGAGCCGATGATCTGGCCGGACCACGTCTCGTGCTTGGCGTGGGGGGCCAGGTTGGTGAGCACCACCTCCACCGCCTGCAGCTTCTGGTTCTTGGGCGGGATGGGGCAGACTTTGTACGTCACCTCGTCCCCCTCCACCGGCACGTACTCGCCCTCGATGCTGCGGGCAGAGGACGGGCCGTGGGGACGGGGACGAGGGCCAGACCCCCCGCCCCGGCCCCACGCTCGGCCCGTACCCAACGGGCATGTTGCGCTTTGGGAAAAAACGACCCCCCCCCACCACCACCACCACCACCACCTCCTCGGAGGTGGGCGGCACGCCGTCGCCAGATCCCCCTCCCCGGCCCGGACTTACTCGGACACGTGGACGAAGATGTCCTCCGTGCCGTTCTCGGGGGTGATGAAGCCGTGGCCCTGGGAGCGCGAGAACTGCTTGCAGACGCCCTTGAAGATGGGGCCGGCGGAGGCGCGCGCCGTCCTGCAGCGGGGAAGAGAGCCGGGGAGGGGGGGAGAAGGTCGGGGCACGGCGGGGGACGCCCCGGGCCGGGCGGCTCAGCCAGGTGCCAGCACGGGGGGAGTCTCCCCAAAGAAGCCGGTAGGGCCGTGCCTCCTCGCCAGGGCCCACGAAACGCGCGGCGGACACGCGCGCCCGCCGGCGCCTCCCGGGTCGCCTACTTACGCCGAGTACGTCCTGGTCCTCTTGGTGGGGAGCGGGCTGGGCAGGTCGCGCAGCAGGAGGTTGCCCCGCTCCCAGACGCGGCTGCCCTCGCGCTGGAAGGGGAAGGTGGGCCACACGGGCGACTTGGGCGAGTGCAGCGGCGGCACGGCCGGCGGCGCGCCGGGCTCGGACGACATGGCGGGGCCGGCGGGTCGCTGCGTCGCGGCCGGCCGGCGAGGCGAAGCGAGCGGGTGCCCGAGCTCAGGGCCGCGCGCCGCTCGCTGCCTTCGACCTGGCGAGCAAGGGAGACGCCGTTAGCAGCCCCCTCCCCTCCTCCAGCCGCTCGTGGGGGAATCCCGGCAAGCTCGTCTCCAGATGCTCCCTCGCCGTCGGTCCGGCCAGCGGGCGATAAGGCAGATTTTCCTGCGGAGGGCAAGGTACCCGGCCCCCCGCTGCCCCAAACCACCCCCTCCCCAAGCCCCCGCCACAGCTCTCCCAGCCATGGAAAAGTGATTGCAGTTGATTAGCGGTCCAGAAAAATTAAATGGGAAGGGAGAGGAAATAGAGATTCCTGCTCAAAAAGTAAAGGAAAAAGGTGGAGAGTGAAATTCAGTCCGCGCCGGGGCTGGTTTCGGAGACGCTGGAGGGCAGGTCAAAGCCGGAGCAGACTCCGGCCACCTGGTCGGGGAAGCAGGCAATGAGGCAACAGTGACCCCCCTCGAGGACCCGCAGCCAAGTGTCCGCTGTGCGGTTCAGACCCTAACCCCGACCCTCAGCCACCCCTGCCCGGAA
This sequence comes from Struthio camelus, assembly GCF_040807025.1. Taxonomy (NCBI): domain Eukaryota; kingdom Metazoa; phylum Chordata; class Aves; order Struthioniformes; family Struthionidae; genus Struthio; species Struthio camelus. Next base: position 56,708,462 of record NC_090942.1, read on the forward strand.
AGGGCACGGGGAGGCTCTTGCCAAGCCCCCGGCAGGGCGCACACGGCGATTCGTGCCCTGATGTGACCCTCGACGGCAACACGCGGCAGGATGCCTCCTCCTCCCCCGCCATCCCGGCTGCTCTCCGTTCCCAACAACAACTCTCATCAGCTGGCTCTGTTTTTTTCCCAGCTTCTCAAGGTTTGGAAAAATTTACAGCCCATGGGAAAAAGCTGCACTTTTGCCCCAAATAATAGCGCAAAAACCCTGCCCTTCCGTCGCAAGAGGATTTGCGACACTTGGCGACGAAGTCGGGCTACCGGGCGTCGTGCTAAAACGGAGAGCGGGGCAGAGCCGGCGCAGGTGAGCGGCCGCCCGCCGCATCACCGCTAGGGTCAGCACACGAAATCCAGCCGTGCGCTCGGGTTTGAGCCAGCCAGCCAGCCAGCCGGCTCCGACGCGCGCTTAGCGCCGCGGCCGCTCGCGCCAACGTGCTGGCAGCGATGCTGTCGGAGGCAGGTAGACAGCCTTTCCTCGGCTGTCGGATTCCCTTTCCTGTCGGTCGCCGCGGTTGACGCCGAGCACCGCTGGTTCCCGGAGACCGGCGCGGACGGCTGCTCCGGGGGCCCTGGGGGGCTCATCCGCCACCCCCCTGGGGCCAGGGGTTTCCCTCACCCAGAGCTAAGGAGCTCGTGCCCAATATCCCGCTGAGCGACCGCTCCCTTCCCCAAAATCCCCGCTGGGCCGCGCGGCGTATTTGGGACTCCACCTGCCCAACGTACTGCACGCTCCGGGAAACCCAGCGATTTTTTAATTTGCTTTCTGACTCATCTGTGGCCCCTGGAGAAACGGCGTCCTTGGGGGACATGTGAAAGAGGGTCACCTCCGCGCTGAAAATAGCAGGCGCCAAGGGCACGGGAGAAATTTTCTGGAGCAGCTGAAGTTTGAGGGAGGACACAGGCGGCTCGTCCTCCCCTCACCACGCACATTTGCTTTCCCAGACCCTGAACCCAGCCTAGCCACGGCTTCACCTGTGCCTTAGCTGATTTAGCAGCAGCCACTCATGACCCTTGCAAAGCCTCGCAGCAGGTCGCTCTGCCCCTTCCACCCTGACCGGCGTCGGCCCTTCCCAGTGGGCGAGCAGGGTGCCCAAAGGCACTGCGGGAGCCCGGGCACGGTCAGTGCTAGACAAGTGTGAGGAGTTTGGGGGATCCAGCCCTCAAGTCTGGGTGATGTTATGGCGTTGCCTCTATGAAAAGTGCTTTACCATGGCATGCCTCGCTGCGTGTGTTTTGGCTGGACGGGGTGCCTTTGGGCTTACCCACGAGATGAGGGACAATGGGGAGTATTTAACCTGAATAACTGTGCTTTGAGCAAACTATTAGTATGCTAAGGCAGTTGGTGGGTGCCAGGAGAAAGAGCTTCTTCCGGCTGGTCTGCAAGGGGGATGGAAGTTTCTCAGAGGCAAAACAAAAATAAGAGGCAAATGGGAAGGGACAAACAAGAGTGGGGAGCCTTGCGGGGACAAAATGGTCAGGGCAGAAGAAGCGACAGCCGAGCGTGGGTTTGTACCAGGAGGGCCTGGTTTACCTGTGGGACCCTGAAAGCTCTGTGATTCGGGGAGCTGGAGCGTGCTGGGCATTGCAGACAGGGTTTATCGCAGCTGACAAGGGCAGCGCGCACTCCCATGGAAAAAGCAACGGTGCTCCGCAATCCTGCGCAAAGCTAGCCCGTGTCCTGCTGGGGCCCCTCCAGCATCACCAGTCCACATAGCAAATCCTCTACGGCTCTTTCCGCTCAGGCAGGCAAGCAAGGAGGCAGTCGCACCCGAGGTTTCACGCTGTGGATGCTGCTAAGAAATGACCTGATGCTCCAACCCCAGCCCTCCTCCTTCCCATTTATTAGCACCAAGCGGCACATGCATTGGCAGCTGCTCGAGTTTGCTTCGACCCAAACCAGCAGGAACCATCTCGGCATCACAAGGAAGAAGAAATTGCCTCCTCCTGGGGCTGCCATGGCCCAGCCCAGGGCTCACTCGGGGCCGTGTGACCACGTCCCCTCAGCAATGACCGCCTTTGGGCATAGCCGTCAGGGACGCCTGGCCCTGGGGCCAGCGGGCTCCCGCTCGTGGGACGCTCGGGGGTATGGCAGGACCGGACCCCTATCAGCAGGAAGACATCCAGGCACTCCGGTCTCTGGGATTAGCGTGGGGGCTCATCTTGGCCTCTTCTGCCAAGCTTGCTTGGGTATTTTGGAAGATGCATGATGCTAGGGTCTGTAACATCACTTTTTTGGATAGAGAGAGCTGTTTCGTGGCTCGGCACGGGCAGGAAGAGAAGTCATCCCAGGGAGCAACGAGAGGCGACAGACAGCTTGTTTTTAAGGCAGGGAGATGAGTGACAGTGGAAGGGGACACACGGGGTGCTCCCGGCAGGGCAAGCCACACATCTGCGCTGCGTGAGCTGTATTTGCCCCACGAGCCTGGCACTATTGCCTGGGGGCACAAGAGGCAATTTGGGGGGGGCTCCAGCTGCCCCGAGGTGGGCAGCCGTAGAAACACATCTCCGCCACATAAGCATCTTGCTCCAGTGCATGGCATTTTGTGAGAAGTGAAGGAGAAAAACCCCGTATAACAAAGGGAGGAGAAAGAGAGGAAGACCCACACGGTAGCTCACCGTGGATAAGGATGAGCACGGGGACACAGGCGCAGGGAGGCTGCAGGATCGCCCTCCTTGGAGAGAGGCAAAATCCGCCTGGGCAAGGTCCTGAGCAACCCGTTCCAACCTGGAAATTGGAGCAGAGACCCCCGGGGCACCTTTCAACCCAATTTATTCCATGTTTCTAGGTGGCAAGAGGAGGCGGCGGGAGGTTCCCCCGCACGGTGTTTGCACCCCGGGCTGCACCGTGTTGTCCAGATTTACACTGCCGAGGTCTTGTCTGGGGACTGCCGCGCCGGACGCCTACAGATCCTGAGCTGGGTGGAGCGGGAGCGCTGGCACGACGGGGCGCTCCGGCACGTTATCGCGGCTCCAACCTCATGTAAATCCCCGCAGCAAACAAAGGAACCCGGGAAATTAAACTCACGGCAAAAAAAGGGCTGAGGGAAGAGGGGAGATGTGAGCATGTCATCGCCAGTCTCCTCCCCTTCCAGTCCAGCCGGGCGGGCAGCAGGGAAGGCCTCTCCTGGCTGCCCACCCCTCTCCTGCCCTCCCCTCCGCGCCGCCCCGCAGCCCTCTCCCCAGCCCAGCGCCAGCATCGCTCCCATTGCTCTTCCTGGCAACCCCGAGCAGGCGCCGCAGAGGGGGCGTTTGGGCCAAAACAGGCTCTTTTCCCCTCTCCCCCACGGCCAGCGGTCACCCGAGCTCTGCTGGGGGGGCCGAGAGCCTCCTTCACAAGCCTGGCAGATGGGCACCGCGGACATCCCGCGGGCGCCGCGTCCGTCCCGCGCGCGTGCATCGGTGCGGGGACGAAATCCGCGTCACCGGAGCGGCCGAGCAGAGCGAGCAGCAGCCCGGCTCGGCCGCGGGGCACGGGAAGGTTTCCTGACGCGGCCCCCCTCGGCCACCGCGGGACCTCCGTGCCTCGCTCCCCCGCGGTGCCGGTGGCAGCTCGCGGCTTCGCCGGGGCGCGGGCGAGCGACAGCCCTCCGAGCCACGGGCGCGCGTGAGCCCTGCGCCGAGGCCTCCCTTCGGCGCCCAGGCACCGGGGAGGATGCTCATCCGCCCACCCCCTCCTCCCCCAAGAGATAATCCACGTCGGAAATCCCAGACCCCTGCGGTAATACAGGGTTTTTTGTTTTTTTCCAGCCGCCCCAGCGGCAGCTAGCTCAGCTTTTGTGTTTTTCCAAGGGCGCGTTCCCGAGCCGAGCTGACAGGTCGGAGAATAGGCAAAACCCGGGCCAATTAGCGCCGACAGGCCCTGGACGCAGCAGCGTGGGTCCAGCCAGCCCAGCGCCCCGCTGAAAGGGCTGCGGTTTATCAAGCCACATCACTGTCTCCCTCTCTCTCTCCCTCGCTTCCTAAATCTAAACACGTTGACTTGGGTGCTAGCTGCAACCTCGGCCTGCTGCTCCCCGTTCATTAGCGGCAGCGAAGGAAACCCAGCTGGGGAGCGCGTATTTAACGGGCTGGATGGACCCCTTCTTTGTGCTCCCTCCCATCGGCCGGCGGGGTTTGGGGGGGGGGGGGGCGAGGGGCTGCCTTGGGGCCAGCGGCAGACGGTGACGCTCCGGGTGCAGAGCGCGACCCTCCTGCTCGCCCGGCGCCGTGGCCGCAGCCCCGCGCGAAGCGCCGGCGCCGATGCCGGCTGCTCTCACACCTGGGTTTCCCGAGTATTCCCGCCCCCCCCCTCCGCCGCCTGGCTGGAGCGTGTTTTCCCTCGGCTGTTTTTCCCAGTGAGGTCTCAGGCGGGTTATTCCCTGCCTCGCTACCGCCGTTTCTAGCTCCGTCGTGAGCGCTGATGCCTCCGGTGTAAGAATCGGTGAGTTTTTTTCAGGTTTACCTTCCTGGTCCATCCGTGTCAGTGGGGAAAAAGGGGTATATTTTCGAAAGGAAACCCATCTCTGCAGCGCTCAGCTGGAAACCACCTCCTCACCCCTCCTAGGGCACAGAGCAGCGAAAGCAATTTTCTGGCCTGCCGCCATCCTCGGGAAGGCTGATCCCCTCCCCGCTCCAGCCCGGGCTGTCTAGACACGGCCCAAACCGGAGAGCGCCCTCCCTCTAGACACAGCCCTGCGCCCTGCGAGTTAAAGGCAAAATTACATTTTTTTCAGCTCCTGGATGCATACGCACACCGCGGGACCCGCGAGCGACTCGGTGGCCTACGGAGCCCCAGCCTGCGCTTCTCCCCGGGGGGGGGGGGGCTGCGCTCACGGGTAGGAACCAGTTTGGGAAGCAGGGTGCTTAAGCGCAGAGGTTAGCGCAACCGCGGGCGCTTCGGAGGCTACCTTCCTTCCTTCCCCCTTCCTCCGAGGAGGAGCACAGCCTCGGCGTCTAGCAGGTTTTTATAAATGCTGTCTCTGTCCAATGCTAATGAAAGCCTCTTAGCCCCCCCCCCCTCCCCTTTTTTGGTTACCGGATCATGCCATTAAGAATTAAATTACAAGTAAAACAATTTCCCGCACATAGCCTCCATGTTAAAAAACCCTTCACTGAGATGAATTGCTATGGGAAAAATAAACCAGCCATTTATTTGGAATACACTTGGTTCAAAGCTTCCCCTCCCCATCTGAGCCAATCACGCTCCCAACTCCAGGGATCTCGGCTGAGATAGTCTCGCCTACGATACAGCCTGGTTAGCGCTAAAATACGAATGTCACCTTTACGGATTGATTATAAAAAGCTCCCTTAGTCAGTGCTGCGCTGCCGGCTCCTAGGGGAGGCCACGGGGGAGAGCAAGCGGGCTGCCAGAAGCAAAGGGGAAGCAAAAGGAGAAGCCATCATGGAGGCTTGATTTACCTTTTAAGCATATATGCATAATCATCATTCCCAAATACCGGGTTTGTGGGATTTTTTGGTTTTTTTTAATTAGACTAGTGTCTGTTCAAAGGCCTCATGCAAATGTCCTTCCTCCCTCCTTTGTGGCTCTAACTTACCGCCTGCAGGAATGAGCAGCGCAGCCAGCCCAAGCGAAACACCGGTTCAGAGCCCCTTCATCAGCAGCAAGCAGCGCCGTTTCATAAGCCACATTTCGGCAGATCACACCCCCACCCCGCACACGAAGAGCCGGGTCCCAGCTGACCTCAGCCCGCTCTGGCAAAGCCACAGCTATTTGCCCCCCAGCAAAATCGCACATGCAACCAAATCGCTGCCAAAGGAGTTATTGTTTCAAAGCTCGGTGGGGAATAAGCGAGACGGAGGAGGGAAGCGGCCCTTCGTCCTACCACCTCGCCACCATCGAAAGGAAGAACCAGCGATGAAATAAAGCAGAGCGCGTGGAGTTTAAGCCTGGCCGGGCTCTGCGGCCGCTGCGGCCCCTTACCTCCTCAGCAATCCCTGGCTCCCCGCAGCCGTGATTTACAAAGCATCAGTGCCCGGGCCGGGGAGGGGGACGAAAGCTTCCTCCGCTGCCTTGCGAGGAGCGGCCGCCTCGCGTGCAGCCCTGGCGCTGGGGGGGCTTCTCGCGCGCGCGCTGACTGCTGGCTGCCTCCTGATGGGTCTGCGGTGTCTGATGTGTGTACGGTGTGCACCCTGCACGCGCATACACACACACACACACACACACACACACACAGAGCCGCACGCCTTCCCCTGACGTCAGGGACAGGCCAGGGGGAGCGGGCAGGTGGGAGGGATTAGGCCGGTCATTTCTGCTCCAGGCTTAAAGGAGAGAGTCTGCGCGGGGGTCCGGAGGGGGCGGCCGCCTGCGTCCGCATCGCTCCCCACTCGTGCAAGGTGACGGGTGTGCGTGTGCCCTGCTGACGCGACCCGACGCGATGGGGCAGACTGCAGGAAAGCCGCGATGGGCGGCGGGCGGGGGGGGGACAGGAGATGCGAGGAGGCCACGTCTGCCGTTTCATCCGCCCGCGCAGAGAAGGACCCTCGTGGGGTTGCTGCCGGGCTCTCCCTCGGCATGGGTCCCCGGCAGCAGCCATGGGTCACGTCTCTGCCCCCGGGACCCCAAACCCCGCTGGTGCCCCCGCGGCCGCTCTCCCCAGCTGCGCGAGCTGGCACCCAGAGGTGCTGCGGTCACCCCATGGCTCGCAGGTGTTGTTAGGGGTCTCATTTCAAACCTTGGAATATACCAAGCCCCCGACATCAGCAAGATCTCTCCTTTCTGGCCTGCCCCTTGCCGAAGGGACTAGACTCAAGAGAGTCATCTCCGTGGGCAGAGGCTACATAATAAATCAGCCGGAGCCGTTCCCTCTGCGGGGCACAGCGCGACGTGAGCGCTGGCTGCAACGAGGACGGGAATCAATTGCGCGCACGTCCACCAGGGATAGGGCGAGGAGTAATGGGGTTTAAATTGCAGGAGCAAGATTGATGCTACACGTTAGGAAACACTTTTGAACAGAACAGACAGTTAATTACTCACACCGATTGCCTGGGGAAGCACCGGAGCCTCCATCACTGGAGGTTTTTAAAACCAGGCTGGGCAGACGTCTGCCAGGAGGGATTTAAGGTGATATTGGCCTCGCTTTGGGGCAGGAGGACAGACCGCACCTGCACCTCACCATGCAGGTCCCTGTGATCCTGGAGTCAAACATGTAGGAAGCCCAGACAACCATGGTGCAGCATCTGCTTTGCAGAGAGCTGTCACAGGTGTCTCGTGATGGAGGATGCTTGTGGCTTGGCTTTGTTTTCTCAAACATGACTGTCTCCTTGAGCCTATGTATTCTGGGTGGCTGAATATGATGGTACCGACTGGACCTGTTCCAGTGATGAGTCCTAGAGCTGCCACATGACATCTGAATTGCATGGGAAGCCATAGGCATGTTGCAGAGTTGGGAAAGAAGGTCAGGGCCGCTCTGCCGGGCATGAGGAAGTCTCTGAATTTACCCATCGAGGTAGCAGGTGTAGAGCCACGGCTGTCCCAGGGGCTTTGGCAGAGGGACTGGATGCCAAAGCAGTCCTGTCTCTCCCACGGCTCCCTCCGCTGCTACCGAGGAAAGATGACCCAGCCAGCACTGCAGCAGGGACTCAGAAAGTTCGTTCTCACAAGGCTATTAAATGGCTTTCAGTGAAATGCAACATAGAGAAAAGCAGGTGGACAGAAGAGACCTAGCCTATGGCAAGACCATTAAAAACAAAGCAGCACTAAAAATCCAGATATTTGTGGGTTTTGGCATTGCCCACCACACACTGATTGGGCCTTTTCAGGAAGTTTTCCATGATGAAACACAAGCCCCATTCATCACCTGCACAGGCCACCAGGCACTTCTGCCCAGTTCACCCTTCAGACCCTTCCCAAAGGACGGGGGGGAAAAGCAGAGCTGGTTGTTTCAGGCTCTAGCCTGAATCTTCTGAGGAGCCATCCTCTCCCTGGGGGTATGGTACGAGCATGCCCTCTTCTTCCCTGGGCATTTGCTTATGGGCTAGATACTGCCTCAGACACCTCTTTTGTCTCATTCCCTTGGCCTCGTGCTCGGCTGGCAGGACCCTACGAGCTGCTCTGTCATGCAAGGGTGGCCAAGGCACCCTGGAGAGACGTCAATGCACGAGGCACGCCACTTGTGTGTGCCAGCAAGGGGCTGCATTGCAAGTAAATGGAATAATTTCTATAATACTTTTAATATTTCTACATTGAATATTCCAAATGCTTGTATTTCCCACCTTATTTGTCATACAGCAGCGTTAGCTGTAAAAAGTTTGCAGCCCAGCTGCATGTGTTAAGCAATGTGACCTGAACAGGAGATTAATATCAGAATCTGACTCTGCCAAGTAGTCACTAAAGGCTTTAGAAGGAAAAAGAATAGGGGACTCGGAGTACATTTGACTAGAAGGTTGTTCTAGGCATGCACTGCAGTGGAAAAGGCAGAGAGTCTAAAGCATGTAAAAATGATAAAAGGAGAGAAGGGGAAGCTTTGATCAAAGAGAGAGTGGGAGTGAGGGTGCTGGAGGTGCCTGCAGAGATGGAAGCAAAAGCAGGAGAGTGGAAGTCTTTGTACATGAGAAGATGCATAATTCTTTTGGAGTCAATCAAACTGGGGCCAAAGCAGTCTAGATGCAAATTACCATTCACCTCCTTCCATGTTCCTGAGTCATTTTTCCCCAAAACCCATGGGAATGTGGAGGCAGAGATTTTAAACAAAACAGTTTTGGAGTTCCTTTCATTTTCCTCCTGGTTTCTGAGCCTTTGGGTAACTGCAGTTTGTGTTTTCAAGTTTTCCTCTACAACTGTGAGAAGGAGAAATGTCTGGGATTTTTTTTCAAGTGGCAGAAAGATCCTTGTGCAATCACTGGGTTCCAGCCACTGAAGCTTCAGAAAAACAACAGCAAAGAACCGCATTCCCAAATACTGGGAAAGCCACGATGCTACTGAGAGACTCTAGAGTCTCTGCATAGTTACGTACACAATCATCTGTACAGACCCTTATGTGGATTTGCGGGTACTCATCGAATCAATACTACTGGGACAAAGAGGGACCGCTCAGCAAGACAAGTTTACACAGTCTCCAACATAGAGATACCTTAGCCACAGTATTAAATATAACGTACTTCTGAGCTGCTATCAATAGCTGAGTTGAGACAACACCAATGTTTCCCAAGGCAAAGTTTGGCTTTGGTTTGTGTTTTTATATTAGAGATGGAGCTTGTGACCAGGGCCGCTGGAAAGAGAGAATTCCTGCAGGGAGAAAACCTTGATAGTAACAGTGCAACATCCATCATGTGTCCTAAGGCCCAGGCAGACCTCACCATGGGAACGGAAGGGATATCTGCAGAGGATGAGAGTGGAAATCGTTCTCTACAGCCTATGGCATTACCGGCAGAGGCTGAGAAATTGCCAATTAGGCCAAGCTCTGATGTTGCTTGTAGTCTAGTGTCTTAAGGCAACGAAGCTCATACGATCGTGCCATCTGCCAGCTTTCTCCTCACGCATTTCAATTCAGCTTCCCCCAAGGTACTATCAAAGATAGTAACCCCGGCAAGTTTCAACAAAGCATGTAGCTGCATATATGTAGCTGCATAGAGAAGAGGGATCCTGTTAGTGTCCTTATTGAGAAACACATATTGCAGAGTTTAGCCTTTATTAGCCATCAGAGAGATGACAAAGGAGACAGAAATTCTGCATGTCCCAACCCTAGAAAACCTTGCTTGGTGTCTACACTTTATGAGACACCAAAGACCTAAGCATTAGACACAAGTCAGTAGGAAACTAGGTCCAGCAGACCTCACAACTGTTTTTTCTGGGCTCTGGACTAAGCTGAAGTGAGATGTGCCGGTTTTATATTGGGCTCTCAACAGACCCTGATGAGGCATGGTTATTGGCAGCATGAAAAAGATCAGCTCAAAGGTGGGCTAGAAATGGGAGTGTGATAGGACTCTGTCCAAATTTCCTTCTCCTGTCAACCTCCCATATTCTCCTAGGTTTTCAGCTTCTTATTCCTGTCTACCTCTGCCCCTGTTTAACTCTTTAGTTCTTATATACCAAAGTATCCAGGGTGATCAGCTTTCTAATACCAGCACAGTATCAACATCTACCTCCTTTTGTGACACCAAGCCAATTTCTTCCCCTGCCATCAGAAGAGGGACACGGTCAGAAACTTTTCTCTCTTCTGAAAAAGTACCTACAGACATCCACAAAAAGTGCACTCCACTACACTCAAACTCCAAGGTCAAACCTTGCGCTGACAAACTTGCGTGGGGTCAGGACAGGACAGCGAGGGATGTAGCACGTGTGCCTGCAAAGCTGAGCTGCGCTGAGATTAGAGCAGCAGCAACTGTAGAGCAAGAGAAAGGAGCCTTTGTAAGGCTTTCTGGAACTAGGACGAGAAGAGCAAGAAACGCTGCAGATTTGGGTTGAGGTGTCCTGATAGAGCGGTGCCTGCTGCATTTAAGAGCTCAGAACTGAGAAAATAGAGGATGCTCCAAGACAAATGCTGCTGCTTCTCAGATGACAGTGGAAAATTTGTTCCTGGCCCCCCACCCCAACCCATGAAATACAAACAAGCCAAACGCTTGCAGACCAGCCATGTTTATTAAAAAACCCCACAGATCCTGCTGAAACAGGAGTAACTGTGAAGAGAGATCAGAAACTCCTTGGACAAGACAGGTATCTTGTTAATAAGGCCTAGCCATGACATTTGCAACCTCATTTTCCCTTTGCCGCTCCAAGACTGCTCAACATTTAATGATTTCTTATCTAAAACACTCATTACTGTCCTAGTATATGCTACTGGGGGGTGAAGGGGATGACATAGTGTTTGCATCAAAGCCATTGTGCTGACAGTGCAGTTTTGACTGTCAGCCACTGAGATGTTTGGTTTTCCTTGAGACTCTTTTTTTAAACACACTTCAAACAATCTCCTTTCTTTTTTTCACAGCAATTTCAGACATTAGCACATCTCCTTGTTTTCAATAGTCCCTCATGCTGCTTCGCTTGCTGCAAAATGCACTGTACAATGGGAACTTTTTTTTTAATTAACACTCAGATTCCCAGGTGGAATAAATTATTCCAGCTCTATGTGATGCCAATTTATATCTGAAAACAATCTTGACCTAAGCTTCAGGCAGTTGCTATTGTGAAAATACCTTCCAAATACAAGTTGGATATAAATCCACTCGGTTTTGCTGCATAGGTTTGTAAAATAGGTTTGTAAAAGCTTGAAGTATCAGCTCTAAGAGAGATGCAAACTTTGATCCCTGCTGCCACATTGGTATTGAAGCTTATGAAAATGATAAATGAAATGGTAATATTGGTAACTGTAATTGTGGATTCTTTTAGAAGAGACAATAACTAATACACTTAAATGATCTCCAAGGAGCGATGTGGAACACCGGGCTCGGGAAAAGGACAGGTATTCACAAAGAGGTCCTGCGTAGGACGCGTAGTTGCTGAAGCCTTTCCAAGTTTCAGATCGCTTATGTCCCCAGCCTCAGCCGGAAGAAGAAAGGGAAGAACTGCTCCTCCTGCCACAGCAGGAAAAGCCTCCAGCTCTGTGGGGCTTGCATTACGGGTATTAAAACTGTGAAACAACGCTTGAGGTACCAAACTCCTAGCAGTATGCTCTTGAAAACCACCGCGCTGATCCTCCTAACTGCTATAGCACAGAAACACATTACTGCAAAGCACTGGGGCACATATAACATTTAAAGCAGCCTAAGTAAATCAAATACAAAATAAATCACACACAGAGGCATATCTTCACGCTTCATTGACCAAAACTATCGCCTTTACTGAAAGCCTGGCACCCAGGACGCAGCCAGAACAGGTGCCTGGGACTGCCCAGCCAAGAGCAGCTGGGTAACCTGTTTCAGGAGTCGCGTGAGGGTGGTAATTCAAGAAAACCCCACGTCCCCAGTGACAAGCTCCCTCCTTCCCAGGAGGGCTGGGCCAGAGACGCCGCCACGGTGCCACACGCACACCGAGCGCCATCCTGGCTCCTCACAGCCGCTCGCGGCCGAGGCAGCGCCGCACAGGCTGCGGCAGGAGGCCAGCTCTTTATAAACGGAAGTACAAAAGGCACAGCGCTCCCTAGCAGCATTCCCGGGCCTCCCGTCCACCCCGAGCTGGGCACTCGCCGGAGCCACGCGCCGCTAACGGCCGCCAACGGCACGGCCCCGCCCCGCACTGAGGCGGGACAAAATGGCCCCCCGGCGGCGGCGGCGGCGGCGGAGCGGGGCGGTGCCCTCCTCCCCACGCCCCGCCCCCCTCCTCCCTCCGAGCCGGCCCGCGGGAGGCGATTGGCTGAGGCGCCGGAAGCCGCGCGAGGTTACGGGGCAGCGTGGCCGGGCTGGCGTGGGTCAGGTGGGTGTGCGGGCGCGGCGCTGAGCTCCCCCCCCGCCCCGCCCCGCCCCGGGGGGCGCCGCCGCCTCCCCCCCCTACCACCCCGCCCCCCTCCCCGCAGCGGGCCGGGAAGCTGCGCTGGCTCTGAGGGAGGGAGAGGGTCGCCGGGCCGGGCGGGAGCGGCCGGAGGGAGGGGAACCCCCGCGCGAGCCGCTGCCCAACGGCCGCTGCCCAACGGCCGCGCAGGCCGTTGGGCGGCTTGTCGCTGGGTGCTGCGGCCGGCGGGAGGGCGGTGGTTTCCCAGGCGCAGGCGGCGTCAGCTGCCCGGGTGCCTCGTGGGCTCCTTAGGTGCTTCTGCCCCTGAGCAAGCGGCTGTATTCGCTCTCTTTGCCCCGAGGTACTCCCAGCCATCATGTTTGTCCTGGTAGAGATGACCGACACCGTGAGAATTCCTCCCTGGCAGTTTGAAAGGAAACTGAACGAATCCATTGCTGAGGAGCTAAACAAAAAATTGGCCAACAAGGTAAAGTGTGGGTCATCTAAAGGGTGATACAGGCTTCGTAGCATCCCCCTGTAACTGGGCGTTTCTGTATTTGTTCCTGATGAGACATGTGTGCGGAGTATCAGTTTACTTTACACGTGAGGGCCATCCCAGAGACTGGACTGTCAGAGACTGTAAAGGAAGAGACAGCTAGGTATCGTCTTGAAGGAAGATATTTTTCTCTAATAGCTAATGCTGTAAAGGGCAGATACCAAAATGCCAGATGGGGCAGAGAACCACTGAAGAGAAATGAGAGTAACTGTTGTTTTGTGGGCAGAGCTGCAACCTGAAATGGAGTCTGAAAAACGAATGCAAACTAACCTAGCCTATGGGGATTTTAAAAAAAGACAACGGAGATAAATGTGGAACAATAATATTGTAAGAGAACTGAAGGTGATAATATCAGTCCTGCTCTGTGCTAAGTACTTGAAATATAGTATGGCAGCAAGAAGCTGACCTTTGGTGTAGGATAGAGAAAAGCATTTTGTCATAGGCCAGGAGGTTGCAGCTTCTCTGTGGAACCCCTGGGGCTGTGATTAACCTACAGCTTTCAGCGTGAGACAGGTGCAAAACTCAAAATGCCGATAGTGAATGTGAAGAGAGCTCAAAAGAGCAACCAGAAGTGATCTAGGCTTGTGGACAGCAGACTATATTTACAGACAGGTTATGGAAAACAGATCTGTCATCCACTGATGACTGATAGATGCTTCAAACTTACTAAGCTGTGAAGCTATCGCAGAAGTGGCAAAGGAGGCAAGAGTTTTCTTCATCTGTGCCCGTAGCTCTTATAATTTAAGACAAAGGCAAGTCTTAGAGGCTCCTGAGAGTGCAACTTTAGCAAGAAATATATTTGGCCTTTAGATAAGCTATGGGGTTGGTGAGTGATGTCTGTCCTTTCCTATGGGCAAGTGTTTGCCATCGTGGCCAGTCAAGTTTTCTGGTCACTGATGATCACCCCAAGGGTTTCTGTTTGTAGCAGTGCTCTTTCTAGTGCCCGTAAAAAAACACATCCTCCCATAATGCTTGAATAAGAGCGAGGTTTTAGGTTCCTCTAAACAGTTAGAAGTGTGGATGGGGCTGTTGAAAGAGAGTACCAAAACATCCCCCTCCCATCTTGCCACTCTTCCATTGCCTTCCTTTGAAAAAGTGTGTACAGAATATAAATTTGAAAATAGTTAACCTGGAGGTGGATTGCTTGATTTATTGGGTTTTTTTTAAATTGTTTTTTCTTTGAGCAGGTTGTATACAATGTCGGTCTCTGCATCTGTCTGTACGATATTACAAAACTGGAAGATTCATACATATTCCCTGGAGATGGTGCATCACATACCAAAGGTTTATTCTTTCCCTCAGTTATATGGCTTTGCAGAATGTTAATGACCCAGAAGTGTAAACTAAGTTTAATTGTTATGTAAATTAAATTTAAAGGAACTTATTGAAGTTCACAACCTTAACTCTGTCCTTCTAGGAAGCCAAGAGGAACATGGCAGGAGTCTTTCCTTTGCTTTTTTTGTGACAAACGTAGCTTTAAATAGGCCGTCCTGTCTGCCTTCACCAACCGTCCATCTCTCTTTTCCTTATCCAGCAGCTATGCTACTAATTGGAAGGGGACTAACTGAATTTGAAGTGATTGGAAATCTGCAAATAGAAAATAGTTTGTATTAGTTCTCTTGTGTTTGTCCAGTGTTTTTTCTTTGCTTATTTGCTCTAGCTAGAAAGATGAAACTTGTTTCTAAATATAGCTTTCACACAATATTTGATGCTGTTTTTCTAAATGGGAGTTTTGCTACCTTTTTTTTTTTTTTTTGAGACTTAGGCAGATCTAGTTCAGCATACATTTATGATTGTGGGGGTTTGGGGTTTTTGTTTGTTCAGAAAATAGCAGATGATTACCTTCTTTACTTTTGAATTTTTGTCAGATCTGTCTGAATCAAAACTAGAACTAAATGCGTAAGAGATTTTTTTTGTTCGTTTGTTAGAATAAGTTCCTTTAAATGAGCTAGGAAGTGATGCATGTTTCTAACTTCAATTTTCAATGTAGAAGCGTAGCTCGAACAAATGAGATATTTCCTATTTGAAAGGAACTGGACTGACTGTATGTGGCTACTGTATTCTAAATTTTATCTCTACTAGAACTCATTCCCTACAAATAAAAGCTTGTGTAAGACTGAAGGACAATAGCAGCTTTCTTGCTTGTTTTAATTTCCATTCAGTTTCTTAACTTCACATTAGTCCTTGAACTGAAACAAGACAATATATTTGAGCTTGCAAAGGAGTCTCCTGCTTTCAGAATCTGGGATAGTACTCTAATAAATCTTGGTGTCTAGTAATAGCTCCTTTCCTTTCTGTAAAGCAGCAGCACTGAGTATGGACAGCTAAAGTGATGTTAAATAGCTCATAAGCAATGTTTGACTGAGATTATCTTAAGCGTTTTGCATTTATAAGAAAACAGTACTATTTAGAAACGTTTTTATTTGTTTATTTGAATGCAAAATCTAGTTTTGTTAGAGTAACTTATTTACTCTTGATGATATTTGATACCAAATATTTCAATGGATGAAAATACAGCATTGCTGTTAAAGATAAAAGGAGCAGAGGTATTTTGGGAAAGTATCATTTCAGCTGATACTTTTGGCCTCCAAGCATTGTGTAAGAATACTTAAATTATAACTGAAGCAGAGGCCCTGCTGCACGTTCTTCATTTGAAAAGATTTTATTCTGTGAATTTAAACTGCTGCAAATTTGAAGTGCAGAGAACAGGGAGCTGCAGATCAACTGCAGCCATAATTCATGCAAAACACAGTTAGGTATCAGAACTCTCATTCCTCTTTTCCTGATCTAATCAGTGTCTGTAAGGAGGGGATAAAAGATACTGGATACGGCATTTTAGAGAGCATACAGAATGTGGGATTTTGTTTTAATGGCTGCCACCCTGTGGAAGGAGTGTGGCTCACTCTCATGGACATAACACTAATGATCCTTTTCTTTTAAGTGCATTTCCGGTACGTGGTCTTCCATCCCTTCCTGGATGAGATTCTGGTTGGAGAGATTAAAAGCTGCAGTCAGGATGGAGTTCATGGTAAACTGCAACTTTTGACATTAGGGGCAAAAGAGCCGCTGAGCACTTGGGTTTATTGAGGGACTGTGATTTCAGGTTGCATAATGCTGTATGTCAGCTGGTTAAAGGCTACTACTGGCCTCTAGCGCTGCCCTAGTCTAAAAGTGGTTGGTAGTTTGAGCCTGGCAGCTTCCCCTGCGCTTGGTTTTGTCTGCATCTGCCCCTTCCTTTTGTCGTTCATGTGTGCGCCCAAGAAGAACAAGCAGATAAACCCATCTGGAGCGTAGAGTGGATTTATTTTGTCATGTCAGTTAACAGAACTTGTTTGTTTAAAGTGGTAGTATTGGATCCTGTTGGTCTGATATATCTTCCCCATAGTTCTGTGAAAATCCGTGATCATTTCCTGCATCTGAAAAGATGGCAGGGAAGCTTCTCTCCTAGCACAAAGTGCCGTCAGATTCATGGAATACATAGGCAGTGAGTTGCCTTCCCTTTTTGTAGGAGTCTTCCATGCAAGCAAGCTCCTCTGCTCAGCTGTTAAGATTAGGACAATGAGATTATAGTGTGTGCATTTGTTACTGAATTTGGGCAGGTCTGCTATCTGATAATATTTTGAAATCTCAGAATCTCAGGGGGAGGGTTTTGTTCTAACTTTATACTGGTCCTTATTTAACATGTTACATCTGTGATTTCTAAGCTCTTTTCTGTCACAGACCTCTTTAGCATCTGACTCATTTCTTGGAAGGCTTTCATTGCCAATCCTGCTCTGAACAGCCTTTTCCTTTCCCAGTGAGCATGAAGACTGTGCCCTCTGTTGCTTTATGTACTTTCAGCTGGTGGTTGCTTTCCTGCCAACTGAAATTGAACATTGTGGCTCAAGGAATAATTCCTGTATAATCTCAGATGCCCTTCCTGAAAGAGGAAGGAGAATGAGTCTAGAAATTGTGTTTTAGGAATTGCTGTGATACGTAAGAAGTAGTGAAGAAGCATTTCAGTCTTTATCAAATTCTTTCCTCCACAGTTTCTCTCGGATTCTTTGACGATATTGTCATCCCTCCAGAATCCCTGCAGCAGCCAGCTAAGTTGTATCCTTTGACCACCTCTGATAACTTTACTACTTCATTTCAAAAGATGGTGCAGCGGTGTCCCAACAGGCATTCTCTGCTGTAACAGTGAAGATGCTCAGTGGCAGAATCTAAGCTGTTATGTCAGGCAAGTCCCACAGACTGTTATCACAGCTAGACAGGCGTCACACTCGGTTTTGTGGGATCATTGTGCCAGCTGATAGAAATGAATAGCAATGTCCCTCAAACAACTGCTTTGTAATCCCTGCCTCTAGTCTTGGCTGCTACTGAAGACAGAATGCAGTCTTTTCCACGTCATGTGATGTCTACATACATGGTGTGTCTACTATACTTGCTTGCAGTAGGTGAGGTGGTGTTCTTGCACTTGAGGTTTTTTTGGGTTAGTTTGTTGTTTTTGGAGGGGTGGGGGTTGTACCCCACCAGCACATATCTTGAAGCAGGAAAACCAAAGACAAGATTGGGGTCCTAGAATGCGCAGATGACGACCTGGGCCAGCGCGCTGCACTTTAAAGAAGTAATTGTGAGAGGGTTTTTGAGTTGAGAGTCTGTTCTCAAAAGAAAGTGATCAGGTGGAATGCTAAGTGCTTACCATGGTGCATGTTTCTATCCTTAACCCTTGGCCTGGCCAGCGATGAAGCAGAGCAGGTGTGGGTGTGGGAATACGAAACGGAAGAAGGGGCTCACGACCTTTACATGGACATTGGGGAGGAGATCCGCTTCCGCGTCATGGATGAAACGTTTGTCGATACATCACCTACGGGGCCAAGCTCAGCAGAGGCTTCCACTTCAAATGCCACAGAAGAAGTCCAGAAGAAAGAGGCACCCTACACCCTTGTGGTAACTACGTGCATAATTCACATAGCCTTGTAAACCTTGTGGTTTATTCAATGTCTAAAATAACATCCCTTTTCCAAGGAACTGATTGATTTAAGTTGACCATGGAGCAATGAAAGTTACAGAATGAAAGGAGTGGAAGACAAGAGAAATGAGATGTGTGTGAGAGTGTGTTCTTGTGGTCGCTTCTTTTTTGCTGTGTGTTTTCTTTGTAACTAATTGTGGTTGTTGGTGGAGTTCAAACCTGGGAGGCTGATTTAAAACAGACTTTAGATGTAGGATGTGCAGATAAAAATGAACTTACAAGGAATACAGCGCTAGGAGAACCGCATCAAGGTTCACACAGCAGCTAAACAGTCTTTCCCCTGCAGGTGCTTTGGCATAAGACCTACCTGAGTACAATACAAAAGAAAGACAGGACTAAAGAGTGAAAGCTCCCTTTTCTCTCAATGAGAGCATGTTGGGCAGTGAGCACAGTCAGGAAATGGAATGGGCAAGTGCTTGATTTTCGAGTGGTGAATCTTTGATGCAGTGTTGTCAAGGCAAAGGAGTCTAGACCAGTGCTGGGCACGCTCTGACAGAAGAAAAGTGAATATCTCGTCAGTAACCCAGGGCAGGGGAAGAATGTATATATTTATGCATTTAATCCTATATTCTCTTTGCAGTTTAAAATCACATGCTCTCTTTTTCTCTCTCTGAACAGGGATCAATCAGCGAACCAGGCTTGGGCCTCCTGTCGTGGTGGACAAACAGTTAGCTGCACTCAGAACCTGCTCTGCAGAAAGTCTCTCCTGACTGTTTTGGGGGATTAAGGGATCCTGCTGGTGCTCGTTGCTCCCTTGAAGCTGAATGAGAAATTAGACCTGCCACTTTCTGTTTTCCCCTTCAGCTTCCAACCTACCAGATCAAGGCAGTCGCTTCCAAGAAGTGTCTTCACTGAACTGTAGAAATGAAATTATGGGCACAAAAAGTCTCGAGCCCAGCAGCAACAAACCCAGCTGGAGCTTTGGTCTCCTGCACCGGAGACAAAACTGGGGAGGGCTTTAGGGAATTGACTAGTGAATGAAAGCAGGAGAGAACGCTTGTCTAGAAGTATTGCTTCCTTGGGCGGAGAGCTTAGTCTCACAGGTGTAGAAGTATGTGCCTGCCCTTCTTTGGACAGGAAACGGTGGGATGTTGCTCTGCAAAGTACTGGGAGAAGAAAGCAAAATCCTAGAGGTGAGAGAGGTGTGGTCTTCTCTCAACTTGGGAGCTGCTGCTGCTGGAAAGGCAAGGAAGACAGTGGTAATGTTCTCCTAAAAATGGGACCTTAACCCATGGATGAAGACAGCCCAAGAGAATGGGAATGAGAGTAGTTTACCCAAAAATAACTCAGGCACTGTGAAGATGACCACTGTAGAAAGCTATCATCAGCTGCTTATTGTGGTGAATGGAAATATTTTATTAGGTGGGCTGTATTTATGCCAAATGAGCTAACCTTCACTGGAGTTTGACTGAAAATATGTAATTATGAACTGAAACAGACCAATGTCTTTGGGTAAGTAAGTTGAATACTTGTTTGTGTGGGTGTGTTAGAATAAATACTAAAAACAAAAAACCCTACACAGCCTGCCTTCCTGTACATATTGTGGAGAAACTTGAAGCTTCCTGCCCAGCAGGAAGAAAAAAGTTGTCTCCTGCAGTTTAGCTGCTTGTATTTCAAGGCAGACAGTCTTTAGTGTTGAGACTAACACTTCACTGTGCGCTAACAGCCAATAACAAACAATTGCCGTCACCCTCTCTGACAGCAGTGAAAGGAGAGAGGAGAACAAAACAGTGCGTAAAATCTATGCAGGGCCCATTGCCAAGAGGGTGGTGATGTACGTAATTACAAAGCGGGCATATTTGGCAGGAAGGGGGTATAATTCCCTGGGATAGTGTCTGCTAACCTCCAACTGTGAAAACAAAGCCTGAGTCGCCAGCACCCTCCCTGCACTGTAGTTGCAACCCCTTAATTCTGAACTGTTATTCCTGGTGCATAGCTCTAATTAAAAGGGAGCCTAGAATTCTTTAGGTTCACATAGTAACTGAGGTCCATCTGCTCAGACAATAAGCTTACTGAATGCTAGCTATATAGCAGTGGTGCTCAGATATACAATCATCCTGACAGCGTAGAAACAAAACAGTTTGCAGAAAACCGCCAACTGTTTTTCTTGGGGGGGTGGGGGGGGAAGGAAGCTGGATGAAGCAGGTTAGACCCTCAGCTGCCACAGAGGTGTCTACACAGGCTGTTTTGGGGTAGTGTGCATGTGGAGAAAAATGTCTTAGGCACCTCCAAGAAGCTGTTGTGCTCAGCTCCCACTTCACAGGATCAGAGCTACTAGGAGGTTAGCAAGGTGGTAGTTGCTTTGCTCATGTGCTCTTCTAAATGAACTGATACCAGAATGACGGTGAGACATCAGCCCTTTTGTTTCAGAGAAGGGGTGAGCTGTGCTTGAGGAAGTCAGTTTACTGTTAATTTCCATGCTCTCCTAGAATTAAATTGCTCCCTGCAAGTTTTGCCTCAGCTGCAGCTGTGTGCACTGTTGTTGTGAACAAGAACATAGCTGTGAAGGAGGTGACAGTTTTGCCTGCTGCCTGCAGTAGTCAATGGCAGTGGATACAGCACAAGGCACCTGCTTCTACTGCTTTTAGACCACTGATAGGGCTGTGAGGGTTTTTTGCCACCTTTTTTTGCATAGCAATGATTTAACAGATTAAAAGCTGAGGGCAGGTACCTTCATATCTCCATGGAGTTCTTTCCTGTTCTCCCTGTGACAGTGAAACAGGCTGAAGAGCAGGATTATGAATACAAGAACACTTGAGGCAGAAGAGATGGTCACAGTCTTTATTTTCATTTTAAGTCTTTAGCCATCAGTAGAGTGAATGGGTAGAAAACAACCAACTGAGCAGACAAACCCACCTTAGCTGGTCATTTCCAAATATAAATAACTGTGTGACAACTGAAATTGAGCCAAAATAGAAAAAGGGAGCTGTGGAATTTAAAAGACAAAAGTAAGCCTAGCTGTACTCCCTTTTCATAGTGTCAGTGAAGAGGAAGTACCATAACAAAAAGGAAGCTATGGTTACATTTGATCAGACATTTATTCCAACAGTAGGCATGGAATTGCACTTTCATGAAGATGCCAAAGCTGAATTAAGTCCAGTGCACTGCAGGCATTGTGTGCACTTAGCTTCATTTCTGCTGCAGCTCCTTCATTCTGTTCAGGGCACTGCCAGCTTGAAACCACTCTATCTGTGACTCGTTGAAGGTGTGGTTCAACATGATTGTTTCTTGGCTCCCATTGGGATGCTTGATGATGCATTTCAGAGGCTAAGGAAAGAAGACAGTTTTTATTTTCCCCATTCTCTTTCAGGGAGCAACTTAACCAAAGCTTCTCACAGGAAAATCCCTACACTTCTAAAGGGCTTGCAAATGGAAGATTTTAGCCCAAGGAGGTCTTAACGTATGAGTGTGGTTGCAGTTGGTTCTAGAGAGCACTACTCACGCTTAAGGCAGCAAGCCCAGGAATTCCGACTATCCCCACAGGGCGCCTTCTCACAACAGCTCTGAATGATGCGATCTGACACTGACCTGCTCTCTAGCCCGCTGGACCACTGGTGCAAAGTGTCTAGGGCCAGCTGGCAGGCCACGCTGCCCATCAGTGACTGCTGCTTCAGGCCCCTAGCACCAACCGCTCCACTCTACGTTTTCCCTCTACAATCAGTGGCACATCTCTGCCCCGCCAAGTGCGCTGGGCAAGGCATGCAGACAGGTACCTTTCCAGGTGCAAAGTCCGCCAGCCCCACAATGCTTAGCTTGTCCACAGGATGAATCTTGTTGTAGTCTGCCGGATCAGCAAAAGTGAGAGGCAGTAGACCTTGCTTCTTCAGATTGGTTTCTGCAGAGAATAAACCACAAAGCTTGCGTTCAGCAGCCTCATAACATGCTACAGGGGATCAAGAGTATCTTCTGGATGTTCAGTGCTTCTCAGAGTAGTATTCCAACAATAATTACTGTTTGTGTAGCAAAATCAGTGTCTGCCCCACTTGTGGCATCTCTAACTAGATATGTAACAAGATTCCTGACAAGAGGGACCATGGGATCTATCAGCAGATACAGTTTTCTCAAGTCCCACAGTTCAACACCTATGCGAAACATGTCTTCCACCCAAGCCAAGTGCATCCTGTTTATACACCTCATGGGAAAGTGTGACTCACCATGGATCCTGGCAAAGCTCTTGGTGATGATGACCCTGCCCCCCAAGTGACGTGGCTCCAATGCTGCGTGCTCTCTGCTTGATCCTTCACCGTAGTTTTCATCCCCAATAACTGCCCATTTGACACCCATTTTCTGTGACAAAAGGAACGGATTTAGACTTGCGCAGCTCAATTACTCAAGTTAGGCATTAACAACAAATATGCACCCACGCATTTAATTTCAGTGCTACGCTGATGACACTGCTGAGGAAGTTTCTCCCAGAAGGTGCTCTTTGATTCTGATAAAGGACAGAAATAAAGGAATTACACGCTTCAGAGCAGCTAGGCATTGCCATCCTCGGCTAACGAGGGCTGAAGAGGATGGCCTGTGGGATCTAGATTCCTTCTGAGGTCTTGTGGCAGGGCAGCATTCGTGCAAGCCGTCATCCCTGCTCTACTTCTGGAATCAGTACTGATAGCTGTAACTTCTGTCTACTGGAAGAAAAAAATCTTGGACCAGTGTCAAGCTACGCAGAGGGTGAAAGGATATTTCCTGAGGTTTAAAGCCAAGTTTTAAAAATGAATAGGATTAGATTAGATTTTTCTTAAACATCAGACTAGCCACAGGTAAAACAAACTCCAGGAGGTGAGAGACTCGGCCACAGCTTGATGACACCGATACCTTGTAAAGGCATGCAGCGCCAAGAGGAGTTTTCCCCCTTTGGTCCCTTGGTCTTTCTGGCCCTCTCTGGGTCACAAGACCTTCCTACCTCTTCTCAACAGTGAGTAAGAGGAGAATCTGCTACAGGAACTGCCATCAGAGTTAAGTCCCAAGAAAAAGCCTCAACACTGAGTTAACAGCTGCTGTTAATTGAGAACAATAAGGTGACATGCTCTGCCTTGGCACAGACTGCACAAAATGTAAACACTCTTTTAGAAGAGATGTGTCAAGAGAAAGTCTCACCTTGTAGTAACGGGCTGTGTCTGGGACCGGCCCAAACTCCTGGGTTAACGCATTCCTCACAGAGTTGGCTTTGCCATTTTCAACATTGATAGCACCAATGAGCAGGTTGTTGGAGATGTTGTCCAGATGGCCCCGGAATTTGAGCCAGGGTCCAGCTGCGGAGATATGGTCAGTGGTGCATTTCCCTTTTACCTAAAGGGTAGCAGAAGAGATGAGTGTCTCAGGAAGAACCAGCAACTTGACCCTTCCTCAGCACTTTTTATTCTGAAGGATCTCTATATCCCTTTTTAAAAGCACAGACCCAAGACTATTGTATCTGTTACAGAATCAAGGCAGCTCTAAGGCAGAACGTAAAAGTTGTTCTATATGTTTGAGGAAGGAAGAGGAACATCCCTACTCTACGTCCTTACTCTGTAAGGTAGGGTTTCGACAAAGGAGCTTGGCCATGATACCTCCTGCTATGTCCTTACTTCCCTTAGCAGCAGGTTCTTCAAGCACAAAAAAACAACCAAGTCCTTCATGTTACAGCTCAGCTTCCCTGGTGGGGGAGTTCAGCGCCCATCACTATATTAATTGAAGTTTTCATTCTGTTAACTTGTCAGGGACAGCGAAGGGAAACCCATGTCTCCATTAAGAGATTGAAATGTAACGTTTAACTATTATGAACGAACTTTTATTTCTGTAAAATGGAAAACGCCACAAATACTGATGGATAAGAAGTTCCTAAAGACCTCATTTTAGGCAAAATGCATCTCACAACAGTCAGATGTTAGAGACACCTTTCTGCCGTAGGTCATAACTGGGACAAATTCTGCAGACTGTATAGTATGTGTGGGATCATTTTACATGGTATGGGATCATATTGTATGCTAAAACAAACTTCATTTTTCATGATACTAGCTAGCCACTAGTCCAAAGCAGAAATGTCTCTTAGTTATAAATAGGAAAAAGTATCAGAAGGAAACATCGACATATGCGAAGTGGACTCTCATCTCCTGTCCATAACAACGCAGGGCTGGGAGGGACTAGGGGAGGAAATAGCAGACAGTTCAAGGCTTATCCAAAGCTTCTAGCAAATTATGTGCAAATCCCTGTTCACGCACTCCTATCATAGCTGGTGATTCCCACCCCTTTGCTCCTGACCTTGATGAGGATCAGCATGTCTTCTAGATCCTTGCCATCCCACTTATCGAAGGGCTCAAGAAGCTGGAGGCGCTGACTGGTGGGGCTCACATCCACATGCTGCCCGCTGCCATCCTTGGGAGGGTACTGATAGGTGTCCTGGCCTGGGTCAAACTCCTTTCAAGAAAAGAAAGGTCATCAGCCTCAGCCATCCCCAACAGCACATATTGAGAACAAGCCAATACAGGCAGCTGCACCAACTCTAGCTTTAACATTTACGGAGGAGGTTAGAGGACAAAAATTCCCATAACACATATACAACACTTCCTGTGACACACCTTCCCTCCCTCCATCCCCAGACTGAGCAGTTACCAGCTTAGGCAGCTCATCTGCATCAGGTGCTTCTAGTTTAAACTTATTCCCATCTGCTCCTGTGAGGTAATCTGTCTCAGGGTTAAATTTTAGAGTGCCAGCAATAGACAGGGCTGTGACAATCTGAAAGAAAAAAAAAAAAAAATTAAAGACATATTCTCTTTCCGCTCATCGCTGGATTTGAAAGTCCTGTACCTGTAGTCTCAAAGCCAGCAGTCAGAGGGCTCCCAAAGCTACACATGGGAGTTCCTGACTGAATAGGTTGCCCTGCAGTCTCAAGCAGAGCAGTCTGAATTTAACAGAGCAGTCAGACTATGGGTGAGAAGCTGCAGGATCCACTAAGGTGTTTCTTTAGCTGATCTCAATCCTTACAATCAAATTCTGGACTGTGCTGCAGTAAGGACTTCAGGCATAGATGCCTCTTCCCTGAAGTGTTCAGTTAACCATATTTTCCTCTTCTGTAGATGCAGAGCTAAGACGATCTTTTTTGGCAAGTGCTTGACTTAGTAGAGCTGCACCCAAGTGCCATTTTAGCCAAGGGAATACACCTCTCAAGCCACACCTGATCAAACCCAGGTACTTCTATATGTGCTGCCTCCAATAACGCGCAGATACTCCTGTCAGCTTTATAGACGTCAACACAAGTGGTCAGCGGGACAAGCCAGCTTTGTGCTGCTGTGAGTAGATAGTTACCTGCACCTCAGTTATCTCAACAAGCCAAGCAGTTCAGTGGACCTGCTGACCTTTCTCCTCGCCCTCCATCGCTTACACTGGGCCCCTTCTGAAGGCAGCGGACTAGCTCTCAGGACACCCTGAAATATTCCATAGCCCCCCTCTGGCTGCGTCTTACCTCCGGGGAGGTCACGAACGCATGCGTCTCTGGGTTAGCATCATTGCGGCCTGTGAAATTCCGGTTGTAGGATGTAACTATTGTGTTTTTCTCTCCTTTCTTGATGTCCTTCCTATAAAAGGAAGGAACGTCAAATCCAAAGGTACCATTGCTTCTAGATGTTTCTCATAAAATTCACAGGCTTGGTTTTGGTAGTGATCAGTATCTTTTGGAAACAGATGAGTGCACAGATAGGTTTTCCTCTCTTGAGTACAGACTTCAAGGTGCAAAACCAAGCCAGACACTGATTCTTGGAGCAGTTTCCACAGCTCAAACTGTGCACAGTTGAGCTGTCTAAACAATACTCAACTAAATAGATGCCTTTAGACGCACCGTTAGAAACGGTTAACCCAAGTAAGAATATGTCTCCCATCCTTTTTAGCGCTGGCATTTTCCTCCTTGCCACTCAAATGACTGAATCCAGATCAAATTGCTCTTCCCACTCTAAAAGGCCCATACAAACTCCAGTCCATCCTCTCAGACATAACTAGTCCCTCTCTCCCCGTTTTCGCCTATCAGAAGCCTGCAGATGTGGCCACCCCTTGAACGTATTCCCTGCGGTTCCATTCATCTGAGTTTGTCTGCACTCTTCCATTTCTCCCTCTTCCAGGGCGTGTCAGACAGGTATGGCCGATGGCTATTCACTCATGCATTTTTAACTCCCGCTGTGTGATATTTGCAATCATATTTGGCTACAGAGAATGCTTTAGGAGCTAAAAGATACAAAGCTAGGGAAAGGTCCATTATTCCACTTTACCTGTCCCACTGGCCAATGCATGGCCCACAAGCGTTGGCAAGAACCAGCCCTCCAACATCTCGCAGGATTTGTGCCTGGAGCAGAAGAAGAATTTCGTTACTAGTAGAAAGTCCAGAACCAGTTTCTGGGGTTGCTCTTTCAGGGAAAGAGGACACTTCTCTAGCATCAAGGCACATCAGCCTGAAAACATCCCCTTCCTTGCTTCACTTGCAAGTTTTCAGTCACTTATAAATATGGGGGGCTTAATCTCAGTTAGGCTGTACAGCAACACTGGGGAAGCGCACAGGAAGACTTGCTGTGACGTTTCCATTCTCCTACCTATTTTAAAACGAGCAATCCAGCTACTCACAGATATTTAACTGAAAGGAAACAGCTATTCTGATTAATTTTCTACACATTTCCTGTCACTGTAAGGAGCGTTTCAGTGAGTTCAGGCAAGCATGCGCCATTTCATTTAGCAAAAGATTCAGTCAGGAGGGCAGCTGCTGGGGAAAAGTATAAGTATGGACAGATAAGCAAAAGGCCGACTTGCTGGAGGAGGTTTTAAGCATTGGCTGGATATACCTGCATGTACAGGCTCATATAGTTGGTCCCCAAGCTATGACAGCAGCAGTGCCAGTGGGGTTGGGCATTTAGTAAACATTAGAACTAATCAAAATATTATTTCCCGCTCCTCATAGAAAAGGGGAAACAATTATTCCTCTATGGAAACACTCAAGCACTTTAATCAAGCATGAGTTTTGCCGTAAGTTTAGCTTTACATAGGAGCTATTTCCTACAGACTTAGGGCTTGCTTGCATCCCAAACTGTTCTCGAGAGAGAAAACTGGACTGTAGGTAGGCTTTAGCATGCAGCCAGCCTTGGCCATCCACAGAATTCCAGGATCAAGAAGTGTCCATTACTTGGTGCACACTGTCATCTCCTCAGGGCTCCAGTTCCTGATAACCGTCTCAACTCCGTCCAGTTCCAATCCCCTTATTACAAGCCCAGATAGTAAAGACATCAGGTCAAAGCACTGTCAAGGTGCTTAATGACACAAGGCTGATTACTACATCAGTTCTCATTCCTCTAGCAGTTGGCAAGAAGATGGAGCTTAAGTGTTTCCAGTAGTTGCCTCCAGACTCCTGAGTACCGTTTGGAAAAGAATTTAACATTTACTAGCTGGAAGGGTAAAGAGCAGTTGTACTCACATAACCGTCTCTTTCAATGGTAGCACGGATCTGTTCTGAGCCTGGGGTGATTGTGAACTTAGATTTGCACTTCAATCCATGCGCAAGTGCCTGCTTTGCCACTGCTGCAGAGCGTCCCATGTCCTCATAGCTGGAGTTAGTGCAGCTGCCAATCAAGCCTGTGGTGTTTGATAGAGATAGAGTGGTTACTACAGACCCAGTTACAGGATGCTCCTCCCAGACCCATTTCTCAGCAGAAAAAAAAAAAAAAAAGAGACAATCACCATTCCTGCTGACAAGGAGTCTGGAATAGTTTCAGGTACTATCGCTGCCAAGCCTCCCAGCAAGATACTGCAGTCGCAAACAATTCCTTGTTAGACTTTGGATATTGTATAGTCAGACCATACTACCTGATCATTAGTCTGGTTACTGTGGTATGAGATCAGTTTCTTCTACTTACACTCCGGTTAGACAAATATTAGTGCAGAGGGGCATCCTTCCAGAAGGATAGAAAATGCTTCAAATCAAGATGGAAAGAAATGATGAAAACAAGAGATGAGTGCCCCAATGAATAACCTGCCTCACTATTCTAATTGAATTTTAAATTAATTCCTAGCCCTCTCAATTTATGCCTTTCTTTGCGAACCAAAGAGCCCTTTGGTAATTTTTTTCCTTCAAAATAATTTACCCACCCAGTTAGCTCACCTCAGTTATCTTTTTGGCTAGATTCCAATGTACTGTTGAGTTCTGCTCTAAGCATTCTGTAGTCCTTGGATAAAGCCTCCTTTGTTACAGCATGAAGAACAACACGAGGACATACTGTACTGTCCTGACAGCACTCTGGTGCTAACCAGTGAAGAATAAATTCCCTCGTCTGCTGCCTTTCATGTTATTTGTAACACTAGTGAATAAAAAGTTTCCCACCTAAAAAGAGGCCTTTACAATGTCTGCATTCTTTTCATGCCAACAGTGAGCAAATTTAGAGAAGCAAGGCGACAGGTTACCATCCCAGGAGTGAGCGTACAAGTATTCGAGCCTGCTCTTTAGGACAGCAAATATTACTTTATTACATCCTCAGAGCTCAACGGCCAACTGCTGGGATGACTGACAGTCATGCTTCTGACAGATTTTTGTTAAAGCCCGTTAAAGAGCACGGGCACCGCCAGAGGACCTGATAACATTCCTGTCAACCCAAACAGTTTTCAAGAAGAAAAAAAAACTGGCAGCCCCTTTAGATTCAAATCCTTCCAACCATCCCAGATCTCATCCTCCACACCTGGCCCAGAAGAGAACACTCTTCCCAGGAAGATCATGCGACTACGAAGAGACCACACTACGGAAAAGTCAAAGGACATACAGCACTACTTAAAGGGTTGTAGCCTAGGCTATGTGACCAACCACTTATCCTAAGACAGCAACGTTTATTCAGCAAGGATGAACGCAGAGGAAAGGGCAAATACTACCCACCAACTCTGATATCAACCGGCCAGCCCTCCTTCTCTGCCACAGCACCAATATCTGATACAGGGTGCGCCAGGTCTGGTGTGAAAGGTCCGTTAATATGTGGTTTCAGCTTTAAGAAACAATGACAGTCAGAAATTAGGGTAGCCAAGAAAAAGAAAAAAAAAAAACACAGCAGCAAATCAACTCCTTTCATAATTCTATCTGGAAGCTGTTTAAATAGGATTCTCCTACATGAACACCTGAGCAGCAGCTGTCACTGGAGCAGACCTGAGCGTCTGCTACATGTTCTAGCACAGCCAGGGGAGTTGCCTCAAACTCCTAGCCTGGCCCTCCCTCACTCACACAAAGTAGAGTCATGTCAAAGCATCCTAAATGGTGAGCAGAAAGCAAGCCTTACCTCACTGAGGTTGATTTCTATCACCTGGTCATACTGACAACCAGAATCTGGTACCAAGTGTTGCTGGAATTCATCTGCCAGCGCAGCTATCTCTGGAATAAGAAAGAAGGGAGATCTGAAAAGTGCAGGAAACGTAAGGGAAAAGAAAAAGTTTGGGAAGGCTGAATGTGGGGTCCACCAGCTAATTCCCCAGGCACTTCACCATTCAAGGTCAGA